>NC_140589.1:860607866-861888693 GCF_964204655.1 Triturus cristatus
GGCCAAAAAGGATCTTTGAAAGGCTCTCTGTAAGTTTGACACAAAAATTGAGCTTGTGGGTTCTGAATCTCCCCAGTAACCTGCAGTAGTGTAAACCAGTCACAGATTTGGTGCGGACTGCCTTTGGATCCTCAGGGATGGAAAAGTTACCAGCACATTCATTTCGCATGCCTGTAATAAAAGGGCAGATAAGTTCAAATGAGCCAGTCCACTTTCTGAAATGCGCAGTCCATCAGGCCCTTTGCAGTTTACACCCTCCGGGGTAAGTCCCACTCCGACGTAGCTTAAAACCAAGGCAAGAGTTCACAGACCTGCTACTTAAATAGGCGGTGGATTACAGTTCCAGCAGGCAAAATGGTGCAGAGTTTACAAGACCGCTACTTAAATATGCCGGTACTCCCAGTCCCGCTCTTACCGGAATAAAAGTCACACCAGCCTTTGGCGGCCCGCTAGTACGTTAACGCAGTCCCTGGCACCCACACCCCGCCAACTTCCCCCAACACGGCAGCTTCCTGCACGCTGTCTGTTACCTGAGGCGGGCACCAGCTTCGCGGGTCTCCCAGGACGCCGGGTTCTCTCCACAGCTGCACCGGATAGGAGCTGAGCAGCCCTTCCGGCTTCAGCACGGTGATCTCCAGGGGCGGTTCCCTCTCCCCGTGGCAGAGACGTCAGGGAAGCCCAGGTTGCTAGGCAACCCTCGCACCAGCGCCCAATCGCAGCGTGGCGGGGGTCTACGTCACGATGGGGAATCCTCAGCAGCTTCCCGAGGTTGCCAGGCAGCGGTGATCTCTGGCTCACAGCTCTTGCTGGAGAAGCGTGTCACGGCGATTTCAGATCCCGGGCCGGCTGCGGTGATTCTGGGGTGAACAGCGCTTTCCCTCACAGTGCCACACAACACTGCACAGCACAGTCAGGCCCCGGGCCGGCGGCGGTGATTTCATGGCCACACAGCGCTCCTTTGCCACAGCGGTTTAGTCCCTGCACAGCGCTTCTCAACGCATTCCTGTCCGGGCGGCTGCGGTGATTTCAAGGTAATCAGCGCTTCTTGCCGCAGTGCTTTTAGAGCACAGCGCAGTTGGGGGCCCAGGCTGGCAGCCGGTGATGCGGACAACAGTTTGTGCTACAGAGGCAGTCTATAACTATGATCACACATTGCTGCCCTAGGAAGTCCACCCTAGGGCTGACAGGTCTAACACGTGTCCCCCCCAGCCGAAAGTGGGGAGAACTACCCACCCTCTAGGGAGTTCTCGTCACTAAGGCGGAAGAACCTAGAGAGACCATCAGCATTGGCGTGGTCTGCACCAGGTCGATGTTCCACCCTGAAGTCCATACCCTGTAGGCAAATGGACCACCTCAATAATTTAAGATTTTTGCCCCTCATTTGCATGAGCCACTGGAGGAATTAGGAAGTGGGAGCCAAATAGGTATGGCCACAGCTTCTTCAGAGCCCAGACCACTGCGGAAGCTTCTCTTTCTATTGCACTCCACCGTTGTTCCCGGGGGTGTAGCCTCCTGGAAATGAAAGGCACCGGTTGGTCCAGGCCCTCCTCATTGAATTGCAAAGGTACTGCCCCTATGCCATGTTCAGAGGTGTCCGTTTGAACAACAAACTCTTTAGAGAAGTCAGGGGCCCTAACCACAGGAGCAGTTCACATGGCTTGCTTGAGGGAATCAAAGGCTTTTTGGCAAGCTTCGGTCCAAATCACTTTCCTAGGTTGTTTCTTGTAGGTTAGCTCAGTCAGGGGAGCCACAATGGTGCCATAACCCTTGACAAATTGGCGGTAGTAACCAGTGACGCCCAGAAAGCCCTGACCTCAGTCTGGGTTTTAGGGGGCTCCCAGGCTAGGATGGTTTCTATCTTGGCTTGTAGGGGCTGCACCTTACCCCCATCCACCAGGTGTCCTAGGTATACTACGGACCCCTCTCCGATCTGGCATTTGCTGGCCTTGATGGTCAGGCCCGCCTGCTGCAGGGCCTGAAGCACCTCCCAAGGTGACACAGATGTTCTTCCCAGCTGTCGCTGAAGACGGCTATGTCATCCAGGTAGGCAGCGGAAAAGGCCTCTAGGCCGGAGAGTACCCGGTTCATCAGCTGCTGAATTGTGGCAGGAGCGTTTTTCAATCCAAAGGGCATCATCCGAAACTGGTAGTGGCCCTCCGGGGTGGAAAAAGCAGACTTCTCCTTGGCTCCCTCCGTCAGGGCGATCTGCCAGTACCCTGACGTGAGATCAAAGGTACTCAAATATCGGGCAGCCCCCAGCCGGTCAATGAGATCATCCACCCTAGGGATGGGATGAACAACCGTCTTGGTCACGGACTTTAGTCGTCTGTAGTCTACACAGAACCTAAGTTCAGGTGTGGTGCCCAGTGGGGCCACCTTGGGTACCAGAACCACCGGACTGGACCAGGGGCAGTTGGAGGGATCTATCACCCCCAACTCCAGCATCTTGGTGACCTCACTCCAGATGCTGGCCTTCACCTTATCTGACAGCCGGTAAGACTTGGTTTTGACAGGGGGGCTGTCCCCTGTGTCGACATCATGGGTACACAGGTGGGTAATCCCAGGGGTAAGGGAGAACAAAGAGGAATACTGCTCTAAGACCTCGCAGCAGTCGCTCTGTTGCTCCGGCGTCAAGAATGGTTAGAGGACCACTCCCTCCACCGATCCGTCCTTTTCTTGGAAAGCAAAGAGGTGAGGGAGAGGCTCGCTTTCCTCTTCCTCGGCCCCATCAGTCACCATCAGCAAGGTGAGCTCAGACCTCTCATGGAGGGGTTTGAGGCGGTTGGCATGCAACACCCTGTGGGGTTGCCTATGGGTCTTAAGATCCACCACATAAGTGGCCTTAACCTTCTTCTCAAGTACTTCGTAAAGGCCAGTCCAACTGTCCTGGAGGGCACTGAGCTCTCCAGGCTCCATGACCCACACTCTCTGCCCAGGCTCCAACTCCACAGGGTGGGAATTCTGGTCATACCATTCCTTCTTGACCGCCTAGCTGGCCTCTAAGTTGTCAGAGGCCTGTTTCCACAACTTAGCCATTTGGATGCGGAACGCCAACATGTAGCTCACTACATCTTGGGGAAGCCTCCTTGGAGTCTCCTCCCACCACTCTTTCACCAGGCTGAGAGGTCCCCTGACAGGGCGACCGTACAGAAGCTCAAAGGGGCTAAAGCCCACCCCCTTCTGTGGTACCTCCCTGTAGGAGAACAATAGACAGGGCAAGAGGATGTCCCACTGTTTATTCAGGCCCTCAGGCAGATCCTGATCATGCCTTTCAGGGTCTTGTTATATCTTTCAACAAGCCCTTTGGTCTGGGGGTGGTAAGGGGTGGAGAACTTGTAAGTCACCCCACACGCCTTCCACATGGCCTGCATATAGGCGGACATGAAGTTGGTGCCCCTGTCCGACACCACTTCTTTGGGGAAACCCACACGGATAAATATCCCCATCAGGGCCCGAGCCACCCCAGGTGCAGTGACGGTCCTCAGAGGGATAGCCTCTGGGTACCGGGTGGCATGGTCCACCAGAACCAGGATAAACCGTGACTAGAAGAGGTCGGCAGATCCATTGGGCCGACAATGTCGATGCCCACCCTTTCAAAGGCGGTACCAACGACTGGTAGTGGTTCCAGGGGGGCCTTCAATTTGGTCCCTGTTTTCCCACTAGCTTGGCAGGACACACAGGTTTTGCAAAATGTATCAGAAGAAATCCTCATCCTGTGCCAATAGAAATGTGGGACTAGTGTAGCAAAAGTTTTGTCTTGGCCCAAGTGTCCCGCCAAGGGGATCTCATGGGCCAACTCCAACAGGAAGGCCCTGTAGCATTGGGGGACCACTAAGGCCCTAGATGACCCATGCACAGGAGCCTTGGGCTCACTGTAAAGGAGGCCGTCCTCCCAGTAAATGTGGTAGTTTCCAGATACGCTTCCTGCTGCCTGGGCTTCGGCCTGCCACTGCATGCCTTCAAGGGTGGGGCACTCCTTCTGTGCCCAACAAAACTGCTCCTGGGTAGGTCCTTCTTCCACCTGCCACTCTGCAGGGGTCGGCAAGTCTCCCAAGGGAGTAACGTCACCCTCCGTGGACTCTGGTGCGACCGCAGCGGGTGCCCCATCCATCTCACGAGATGTGCTCTACGGGGTGGGTTCCCCATGCCCTCGGGCGTTTCCCATGTTGGCAGCTGGCTGGGCCACTGTTCCAGGCTCCAGCCCTGGCAGACTCCCTTCCCGGGCAGCCATGGACCGTGTGGTAGCACAGGCCCACTCTGGTAACCCCAGCATCTCTGCATGTGCTTTGAGCTCTACCTCCTTCCAGGCAGCAGGCTCCAGATCATTCCCCAGTAGACAGTCAATTGGCATGGCAGGGCTTACAGCAACTCTTCGAAGGCCTGAAACCCATCCCCACTCAAAGGGAACCTGAGCCACCGGATAGTGGCCCTCCCTGTTGTCAGCCATCACAACTGGGTGGAATGCATTGGGCACCACTTGCTCCGGGGGACACCAGCTGACTCCTTACCATAGTCATGCTGGCACCTGTGTCCCTCAGAGCCTCCACCCCCTGACCATTGATGGTGACCCACTGCCTATACATGGTGGTATTTGAGGGCCCAAGGAACTTTGGGACCATCTCACTGTCTCCCAGGGATACTAGGGTCAACCCTGCCCACGCACTCCTATTATCTAGGGACAGCTCCTCCTCCAGCGCTACACTAGCCACCCCCGGGTATTTTCCTCCCGCGGGAGGTGGTGCTCTCTTCCGACACTGGGGATCCCTCTTATTGTGTCTAATTTCACCACACTCATAGCACCGGACAGTTTTGGGCTGCTGACCTTTGTCAGGATAAGTGGGCTTCTGGTGGCCAGATTGGGGCTGGGATCCAAACCCTCTCCCTTGCGATCTGTTTTGGGGGCCTTTGGAGAACTCCTTCTTTTTATCTCCCCCCTCTTTCTTCTGGTTGAAACCCTGTCCACCGTTTTGGGGGTCCCCCCCCAGATCCCTTGTTGAACACCCTGGTACTGGCCCAGATGTCTGCCTCCTCCGCAAGCTCCCTTGGATCGGTCAACTTGCGGTCAACCAGGTGTTGGCGTAGCTCGGGAAATCATTTCTCTAGAAGGTGCTCTCTTAAGAACAAATTATACAGCCCTTCATAATCAGTTACCTCGCTGCCCCGCTCCCAACGCTCCAATGCTTTACTAGCGTAATCCAGGAAATCTACCCAGTTCTGTGTGGGAAGTTTGTGGCTATTTCTAAACTTCTGCCTATACTTTTCAGGGGTAAGACCAAACTTTTTGACTAATGCTTCCCTCATAACAGGATAGTTGGTCTGATCTGCCTTATCTAATCGAAGGAGTGTTTCCCTCCCCACTGGAGGCATGTACCTGTATAGGCTACCCCCCAGTAACTCTCGGGGACCCCATGGGCTCTTAAAGACACCTCATAGGCTGCTAACCACTTGTCAATATCATCCCCCACATTAAAACTGGCCACAACATCTTTAGGCTTATAGAACCTGGACTCACGTAAACTTTCAGGAGGTATGCTGCCACCATTTGTGTTGGCGTTAGCCCCTATTTGTAGGGCTCTGATTTCTAGCTCCCTCAGGCTGAGCTTATGGGCCAGTTTCCTTTCCTCTATGGCCAGCCTATTTTCTTCACGCTCCTTCTCTAACCTGGCAAGCTCTAACTTAAGCTGTTTCTCCTCCCTTCTGTCCGCCAATTCCTCTGAGGACAGGCTTCTTGCTGAGACACTACTGCCTACCCTTTAGCATATTCCTGGCAATAAATTGTCGCTATTATCTGTAGGCAGTAGGTCCAGATCTCCTGTAGCGTCATACTCTGATCCCTGCCCGTCCCCTTCTCCTTCTGGGTGGGCCGTCACCCATGCTCTCAAGGTTTTCTGAAGCTCTGTCTTCTTGGCGCTTTGCTTGAAGAGCACCCCTTTTTCCTCACAGAATTCCTTGAGCTATGCCACTGTGTAAGCTTTCAGGTTGGCCAGCTCAAATTCCATCTTGCTAGGTAGGACCTCAGACATTCGTAGAGAAAACCAATGGGACTTGGCATTAATGACTTTGAAAAAGAGCAGCCAGCCAGGGAGAATTTAAAAATAAAAATGCCAATTGGAGAGGGTAGACAGGGTTGTGGTGTACACTGAGTCACTGTGTGGTGTTACACAAGCACAAATCCTAATCCCAGCGCTCAACACCAATGTTAGAACCGGGGTCTCTAGTTGGCCGGGGTATGTACCCTAGTCCAAGTAGGGACCACCGCTTCCGACAGGGTAGCTTGGCGCAGAGCAGGAAGGCATAACTTAAGAGGCAATGTGTAAAGTATTTGTGCAACACACACCAACAGTGACACAGTAAGAGCACTCACAAAAGGACATCACACCAGTTTTATATAGAGAATTAAAGGTATCTTTATCTAGAATTATGCAAGATCCAAAAATATGGCGACAATATACCATGTACAATAACAAGCTTCTCAGGGCTAAAAAGGGTCTTTGAAAGGCTCTCTGTAAGGTTGTCACAAAAATTGAGCTTGTGGGTTCTGTATCTCTCCAGTCACCTGCAGTAGTGTAAACCAGTCACAGATTTGGGGTGGACTGCCTTTGGATCCTCAGGGATGGAAAAGTTACCAGCACAATCCCCCGCAGGCCCGTGATAAAAGGGCAGAGAAAGTTCAAATGAGCCAGTCCGCTTTCTGAAATGCGCAGTCCACCAGGCCCTTCACAGTTTACACCCTCCGGGGTAAGTCCCACTCCGACGTAGCTTAACACCAAGGCAAGAGTTCACAGACCCGCTACTTAAATAGGCGGCGGATTACAGATCCAGCAGGCAAAATGGTGCAGAGTTTACAGGACCGCTACTTAAATATGCCGGTACTCTCAGTCTCGCTCTTACCAGAAGGAAAGTCACACCAGCCTTTGGCGGCCAGCTAGTACGTTAAGGCAGTCCCTGGTGCCCACACCCCACCAGCTTCCCCAACACAACAGCTTCCTGCATGCTGTCCGTTACCTGAGTCGGGCACCAGCTTCGCGGGTCTCCCAGAACACCGGGTTCTCTCCACAGCTGCACCGGATAGGAGCGGGGCAGCCCTTCCGGCTTTGGCACGGCGATCTCCAGGAGCGGTTCCCTCTTCCCGTGGCAGTGACGACAGGGAAGCCCAGGTTTCTGGGCAACCCTTGCACCAGCGCCCAATCGCATCGCGTCGGGGGTCTACGTCACGATGGGGAATCCTCAGCAGCTTCCCGAGGTTCCCAGGCGGCGGTGATCTCTGGCCCACAGCGCTCGCTGGAGAAGCGCGTCACGGTGATTTCAGGTCCCGGGCCGGCTGCGGTGATTTTGGGGCGAACAGCCCTTTCCCTCACAGTGTCACACAACACTGCACAGCGCAGTCAGGCCCGGGCCGGCGGTGGTGATTTCACGGCCACACAGCGCTCCTTTGCCACATTTCTTCAGTCCCTGCACAGCGCTTCTCAACACATTCTTCTCCCGGGCGGCGGCGGTGATTTCAAGGTAATCAGCGCTTCTTCCCGCAGCGCTTTTAGAGCACAGCGCAGTTGGGGGCCCAGGCTGGCAGCCGGTGATGCGGACAACAGTTTGCGCTGCAGAGGCAGTCTATAGCTATGATCACATGTTGCTGCTCTAGGAAGTACCCACTAGGCAGGGGGGAACAGTTCACAGCAGGTTATGGAGACACTCTGGAGATGTTACCTCAGTCTCCTTGGCAGGGCAAGATCAGCAGTCAGTAGGGCAGCTCAGCACGTTGGGAGCAGCAGTTCCTGGGAGCAGTCAGCCTCAACAGTGTGGCAATCCTCCTGGCACCGCAGTCTGCACTCCTGCAGAGAGTTATGCTGGTCCAGCAGTGTAACAGAGATGTGTGGCCAGAACCCTCCCTATTATACCCTAATGTTAGGTGACCGGGAGGGGCGGCACTTTCTGGAAGAATCTAGGGGGTTGGAAATCTCTGGAAAAATCCAAGAGGCTCTGGAGTGTTCTCTTTCTTTCCTACCTGTCTGTCGACAGGGACAAAAGGCTACAGTTGCAAAAAGTCCCAGTCCGTGCAGACTACCAGTATGCAGATGAATGGTAGGCCTCACTGCAGTAGCAGGGCCTATGGCTGATACACTAGTGTCACCATGCTTTTAAGGGAGAGCACCTGCACCTTAGCACTGTTTAGCAGTGGTAAGGGGCCCAGAGTCCTAAGTCCAACAAAAATGTGGGGTCCAGTGGGAGGCAAAGAGGGCAACGATTTTTAGGGGAAGACCACCCTAGGGCTGACAGGTCTAACAAGAACATAAACAGCAGCAGCCAGCAGTCTCTCACACCATCTCTGCGCTCTTGCAGTAGGCATTTCTGGGCTAAATTACTCAAAATGGATGTGAGCAGGCATAATTGTGCAGTTTTTGGTAATTTATCATTACAAGAGTAATGCTAAATTACCAAAATTACTCTGCCGTAATTAAAATTTCACCCAGGCCTAATTTGATTCATCTCTTCCTTGGTTCCCATGTTCCTGGTCTTGGGTCAAAAATTGATTTCGCACAAGTTGGGCTATAAGCAGCTAATGTTTTGCCTGTGGTCGGTAAATGAGCTCACTCCATATAGAGCAGAGGTGATTGATCTCCTGACGCGTTTCCAGGTGAACTCTATCCCGTGGTTTAGTTCTCTGTAGAACTTCTTGAAGACACTTGTGTTGGAGGAATATTGGTACACCCCTGAAAGATTGAGTCTCATTCCAAAATGTAGGGTCCAAGAGATATACTGGGATACTATTATGGTGAAGGAGATGGCCAAATCGGTGGGTACCCTGAGCCAGGATTTTATCAATTTTAAATTCGTTCCATTTTATGAGGAAACAATTGATGAAATTGTACCACCATTGGCACGTAAATGGTTTATTCAATCTTGTTTTAAAACTTCACCTACCAAACTGTTTTTTAAGAAGTGGATTAACAATGCTACCACAGATGAACAGTGTCCTGCATGTAAGACATGCCCAGAATCAATAGTCCACTTGCTATTTTTTTGCCCCCAAAATAGAAGTTTGGGGGGCAAATGGATTATGCCTTTGTGTAAACTGATTGGACCTTGTCACTACTTAGAGGTTATGAGAATCTTAGCCACCGACACTTGCAGGGTGGTTGTCTTTGGTCTGGCCAAATTTTGGCATGCATTAGGGATCCAATGTTTTAAATGTATTATGTAGTTTTTAACCTTTGTATACCAAACTCTGCACCATTTTATGGAAAATCTTTTTAAACTTTACATTTTTTTTAATCATTGCTGTACATTGCATCTTGCAAATTGTCTCTTACTGCGTGTAATGTTTTTTATATTGCATGGCACTTTGCACTATATTAGATCCGTGTGATCGAAAATAAAGTTGACGATGATTCATCTCATTGTCCTTGCCCTTTCCATAATTGGCAAGGATGTGGGAAGGGCACTGGCAGCCTGTGTCAACTGCAGTTCCTCTTGGGGTGAGTGAGTGACTGCCTGCAAGGTCTTGGTCATCATGGGAAAAATCCCAGAGATAAAATGGGCTGTGAATGCTGACAACCTGTTCTTCTACACTGCCAAAATGCAACCCAGGCAAACCTCGTCAGCCCAGATCCTAAATAGACCCAGAAATTTGGTGATTGTAGGTCTCTTGTGGCAATTAGCATCTTTGCTCCCAAGCCATTGAGCATTCTGTCATGCAAAATACAGTACAATTAGATTAATTCAGTATAGCAATGAACAAAGTTTGATAGAAACCAGAAATCATTGTTGTAGTTCTGATTTACGAGTAGTCATCTTATGTACCATCCAAACAAATTAATAGAATTTTGCCCGAAGATTAGCCTCTCAGCAGTTTAGGGCATCTCTATCCTTCTCTGTAGTTTTTGTGGACAGGGAAAGCTGTTTTGAACATAACCTAATGGTTTAACTGTAGGTATTTGATTCGACCAGTGTGGAATAATATTGACTGAAGTCAAAGGTAGAATACCCAGGGCCTCATTTGCAAGTTTTTGAGGCAGGATAACGCAGTAAGTTACTTTGCTGTGCAGCCTTGCGTCAAAAGGAAAGGGCAGAAATGCATAGTATTTATGATATACGGCTCATTCCTGTCCTTTCCCACTATGCTGAAGCCATTTTGCCTGCCTTGCGCCAATGCAGACACCCTTGTATCATGGTGCAAGGGTGTCTGCATGGTAGGAAGGTTGGTTTTATGCAGGAAGGTGTACAACCAATGGAGGTGTTTTCTTCCTTCTATGTGTGCTTCAGAATGCACCCTGTCCATTACACTCACAGTACATTGCCTCATTTAGAGATGGGTGGACCATTAGCTTTCCACTGGTGGAGCCCCCTTTGGGTCTATCAACAGAAAGCTACCTCTGACGGCCCAACAGAGTAGGCGTCCTTGGAGCAATGCCATCACACTGCCTATTCGATTCAGAGTGGACATTCAGATTGTTTTTTTTTATGTCCATTGCCACCAGAAAAATCTTAGCTGTGAGGGACTTTAGGAATTTGTTTTTGAAAAACAATTTTCTTTAAAGGTTTAGTGATCAGACTGCAAAACCACTGACTGCTGTCTGCCGAACTTTTTAGCAGTTCCTTTCAAGAGATGACCACTGCCCTGGGGGCCATCGATAAAGCTGTCAGACTACTGACTGTCAGGGTGGTGGCCGTTAAGTCCCCCACCACAGTAGCAGACGGAAGTCCATCACCAGGGTCTAAATCAGGCTCTATATCTTGCTGTGATGCTACAACCTAATGTGTCTGTTTATTTATGAAAAGCATTTGGTTTCCAGATACCTTTTCTCTTTCACCACCCATTCACCTCTTCCCTCCTCCAGTCCAAGCCATAGTTAATGGGATTTAATTGCGTTGATACGTTCTCCTGTGCCACTGTATTCCATATATGTCTGCCCCGACAAGCCGGGCAGGGCCATCTGGAAACGAGCCCACTTTGTCCACGACTCCTCACAGATTTTCAGCAACTAAAATCCTTGCAATAGGTAATGATTCTGCACTGTTCAGCAACTTCAGTCAATCCTGGTGACTTATGCATATACACCATGTACCAGTGGACCACTGGCACTGACACAAAGGGCAATAATAAGCAACGCAGCAGACATACAGCAGTATGGGTGGGGCAAAAAGATTTGGTCAAAAGAGCGACTTCTAATCATGTTACTGGCCGAGGTCCCACTTCACGTTGAATATAATTGACCTAATCCATGTTTCTCTTTTACTAGGCCCAGCAGTGAATAATTATGAAGTCATACGTTAGAGCTAGAAAAGAGAATAGTCGCAGGGATTGTGACTATTGACATCTTTGAGCTGTTTATTGCTTCTTCGTGCTATTTTAGATTGTGTAGGTTTGAGCATCGGATTTTATCTTCTGTCTGACAGATGTGTCAACAAGATCTCTGGCCACTTTTCCTATCTACCCAATCCCAGGCTTGTATGTCTCAACACGTGAGGGACACACAGTCACATCTTAATGTGTAAAGTCTTATATCCACACTCCTTTGCAGGCACCTCATAACTCATTTCATCTCACGTCGTCTCTTGGCCAATCGCCCTCGTCAAGGATGGTTAGAGAAATTGATTTTCATTGAAGGATCATCAGAGAAGTGCCAGTCATCCATTACATCAGAGGGATCATTAGCATGAAAAACTATTGGTGGCTGAAGCTACCAATAATGAGTGAGACAAAGTTCCTATGACTATGACTAGGAGTGAGACATACAGAATATAAAATAGAGCCATAAGGTCTCATCTATAGTGGCTTACTGACTCTGCAGTAGTACACCACAGTGTTGCAATTATGTTACCGTACTTCGGATTGGCAGTATTACATTTTTTTTTACATATAAACGGAGAATATTTTGCGTAGACCTTTTGCTTAAATATTTTTGCATTTAAATTTGTGCTTGATAAATGTGATAATCGCACAAAACTTTTGTCAGGCAGTTGTAATAAATTTAGGATAACCCACTTACCACACATTTATCATATACATTAGCTACTGAAATCAGGGCCTGATTGTAATTTTAAGATGGAAATACAAGGCGCCATCAGATTTTGCTTGTTATTACATAAGTCGCACATGAAGGTCTGAAAAAGAACATTTTAGAACAAGTGCTCACCTGAGTGCTTCTCTTTCCAGTTGTCCCTCGAAAGGCTACAAAATGGATGAAAGTATAAACCCTGAAAAGTAAAAGTAAAATGTTGTCACATAGACAAATAGTAGATATAGATAAACGTGTTTTATTACTATTGATGTGTTAACTTGTGTTCTTTTTGGGTGTGCCAAGCTTCACATATTTTCAGCACAGGTATCTAGAAAATAGGAAAGCTTGCTAGTCAGCCCTATCCACTGTTGTACAAACGCTCCAATAGTTCATTCACTTCTCAAGGCATGGTTTCTATGCCCGCCAACTGCCTTATTGCTTCTCAAGTTGGATCAATTGAAAAACATAAAGTAGTACACAAGTACAAACATCTCTCTCTCTCTCTCTCTCTCTCTCTCTCTCTCTCTCTCTCTTTCTCTGTCTCTCTCTCCCGCTCTCTCTCTCAGTTATGGTGCAAATTCAACCTCCATGGCACATCTTCGTTTCCCTTCGTGACACCTCATTAAGCACTGGATCCTTCAGCTCTGATTGGTAGGCTAAAAGCATGCTCTCCATTTGAGGCACTCGCGTATCACCTGTGTTTTCACGTGAAGGGATTTTACTGAGGTGAACAAACAAGTGAACTTAATGAATATAGGCAATAGTGGTAGAAGGAGATCTTCAAGAATTTCTCAAGAGCAAATGTTGTCTTTGCCCCGCCCCTTTATCAAAGAAAGAATGGTGCACATTTTAGGGTTTCACATATATTATTTTGCATTTTATGGGCGTAGTTAGCGAGTACCAGCTGCTAAGCTTGGCTTGTCTTTTGGGTACCACCCACTGCCCTTCCCAACCCAGGGCCCAGGGTTCATGAAGACAACAGACGTAGTAGAAGTTAAGCACAGATCTAGGTTTATGTACCTTCTCCAGCCCTACAGCATCCAATAGCAGGCTCTCAATTGTTATATTTGGGGCCAAGGTTCAAAATGTGATGTCAGCTGAGGTCCAAGGATGCATCATCTTACTTCTGCTATCCCTCATACTAGCCATCTTTGAACTAAAGATCATATGCTCACCTGTGATACAGAAGTGCCAGGAACTGTAGGAGCAATAAGAAAGCAAAGGACAACAGGAACATAAATCCAATGGGCTCCACAGTCAGATGTTCAGTCATGGAAATAGTGCCGTTTGCATACATCTTCGGCAACGTAATATGTATTGAGGGTCCAATCAGCTGAAGGAAGAATGTTGCCCCTATCCACAGCAGGTTAATCATGAAATAAACAAATGTTGTCTGTAAAAAGGTAAGACACAAGTATGCATTTTAAGACAGCTTTGAATACAATCAATACTAAAATCTAGTTTCAGCAGCGTTATTATTTTAAACATAAACCTAGACTTAAGGTAACATATAAGCCATCCAAGTCCTTTTCATATTGATCAACTTGCAAATGTGACATAATTTTCCACTTTGCAGACAAAATTATTTTTAATGGACAAACTTTTGCCAATCTTATCTACAAGCGGAAGTTCTCCTCACGTAAATAAATAGATGTCTTTTCTCTCTATCAATGCAGTTGAGCTTCTCTTTACCATAAAGCAGCTCAAACCTACTATTTACTTTTTGAACTTACTACAAGGAAACATCTACTATTTGCTGACTTCATTGTTCGTGCTGCTAATCAATGTTTCTCTTACCCAAGGGATATTCTTGGATCTTCTGAAAACTGGTCAAATTACCCACATATCAGAAAAAAACAATCATGAACTCTTTCTTTTTATTGATTAGAGAAGAATTTAAATCATGAGTTCACTTGGAAAAGTCACAGAGACATGTGTATCTAACCAAATCATTATGAACATTAACAAGAAGCTGCTCCAAACCGCCACAAGCCGATCTTGCTTCAGAATTTAAATGGCCACCCTTAAAATCTTATTAAGTTCAATGACTTGTGTATAAGAGGGAATTCTGTTTTATTGTTTTACTCATTCTCCCAGTGCCATTTGATAAAATGTGGTCATGAAAGACTGATTCCCAACCTTTGAACACCACATGAGTATATGTGGTCAAGTCCCAAGTTGGTTTAGGTCTTTACTTTTAAAGAACCAGTCAGAAATAGTTAACATTGGGAGCCACATCTCAGGTTGCCATGATGACACCTGACATTATGCTACTAAGTCTCTTCAGCTTGCGCCTTAAATCCCTAAGTTCACTGTTCAAGGGATTGTGAGTTTCTTTACACCAATATGTTGTTGACTAACAACTCTACTTGTAAACATCCTCCCTAAATGACATTATCACTCTACATTTCAGTCCCTCCAAACTCCAAATATGTATGGATGATAATTAACTGATGCTCAGCCTTCAGATAACAAAGTTGCTCTTTGCAGAAACCAAACACAAAACAGATTGGATCCAGAACTTCCTGATAAACTTAAATTAGTCCTTCTCTCCATTCCTCTTTCCAACAGTGACATCCTTAGGCTTGACTTTGGACTCATCTCTGTCATTGATACCTCACATCAGCAGAACGTCTGAAAACCACACATTTTAACCTTCACTCTGAAACAAAATTTAGCCTCTGCTTTCCTGTGACCCACTGAAACGTTGCCTTGTGCCTTCGTCATCTCTCATTTAGAGTTTGGAAATTAATTCTGTCAGTTCAGCAGTCTTCACTCTCCTCAGTGAAAATGACATTCCATACCATAGCCAGACTCACATCCTCAACAAGAAAGTTTGACCACATCCCCCCAACCCTTAGTAATGTATTTTGGCAGACCGGAGAGGCAATAATCACATTCAAGCTTGACTGCCTTGTTTATAAATGCCAGCGACTCTGCACACCCCTCTGTTATCTTACTTGGTCATTATCTCAGGTGAACAGAGGACTCAGAACCAGCAGTTATCTGTACCTGGATGTACAGGGATTAAAAAATGCCCGGCTCTAAATGAGTCCTTCATGGGAGCAGCTATTGCTTTCTGGATTTGTATACCAATTGTCATTAGAATCAAATAATCTCTCTAATCCTTCAGAAAACAACAAAAACCCCATCATTTTCATCTCAAGAGTGGGCTTTTTGAAGCTTCTGATGATTGTATTTAACCTCCATCAATGCCAACTCTACGAAAACTCCCCACTCCAAGTGCTTCTTGAGCCCCCCCAGCGCCTCTGAAAAAATGATTCTGAGCACCCAAGACTGTAGTACCTCTCTTGTCACAGAGACGTTCGGATATCAACTCCTCTTAACTATCGACAGAATGAAATGAAGGAACAGACTTGCCTGGGGTTGAAAACGAACCGACCTGTTCAGTGCAGATGGCATTTTCGAGCTCAGGAAAAATTCGGAAGAGGTATAGCCTCATCATGCACTAGAATAGAAAAACCTCTTTCGCTAATAGAGAAAAAGACACCCTGCTTTAGATTACACAGTGTGAAGTAGCAGTCTTTCCACCTGCACAACACCATACACAAAGATACACCAAATCATTAACCTGGTCTCACCATGTGAAAGAGCAAACCCTGCTTGTGTCCAAGGGCAGACTGTGGAGATACATGGCATACACTACCAAACAAGAAGTCTTTGCCAAAACGATGGCGACAGCTCAAGATAAAATTGTGTAAATAAATGACGAGTATTTCAACCCTAATTTTATTTTTTCTGGAAGATATGGTACTCCTTATAAACCACACCATCCACTCAAATGATACAGGCATATACTGGATAATGAAATCCATAAAATAGCTGCCTTAAGAGAGTACAATCCAATGCAAGTGAAATAAAGAATACCCTAATTTGCCCTAGGAGGTGGCAGGACTCGAGGGTGGCGTCGTTAATCAGCCATACATGCATGTATCATAGTTCATGGGTAAGGTGCAGCCACATTTACGCCCCACATCTCAGTGAGGGGGTTACACCAGCTTCTCACTGACGGGTGTGCTCACTGATGACTGGGAAAAAAAACATATTCCTTCTGAGTTGATGCTGATTTGGTTAGAAGGATTATTAAAGCAGCCGCTGCCGGCAGAGAAAAAGGGGGTTCTTCGACAAGAAGGTACTCAGTCTCACAAGGCATAGTATGTCCCTATACCAGATACCAATTCCAGGACATAGTTAGATTTGGTGAGCTAATATAAACTAACTGAAAATGTAACAAATTAATGCACAATCCAAGTAGGAGAGCAACCTTCACATTCCCTTCCCCAAGCAAATGTGCCCTGCTGTGAGAATGGAGAAAGACAAGATACAATAAGAATGACGAAGAAGTGAAATGGACCATTCCCCACCATGCAACCAACCCCTCTTCAATGCCTCAGATAAACTGAACCACTCAGGAGATGTGAGTCTCCAATCAGGGCTAGACATGCTTCTAGAGGAGGCAGAAATGAGACAGACGTTTTACTATACTAATGGTTGGTGCCAAACTTAAGTTGCGTGCAGTTGGTTAGCTCTCTTAGTCAGACAGTTGCAAAATAGATGTCAATAGTTCCCCTGATAGACACTGAGCAAGACGGCATGGAATGTCATGCAACGGTTGTCCAGTCCTCCCCATGGCACTATTCACAAATATTTTGCTGTGAGTACGTGTGATTTACACATTGACTACTACTGACTCAGTCCTGAATTACAGGACTAAGCAAGGAGTGTTCATTGGTTGTTCTTTGTATTCACTAGTACGTCAGAGGAACTCCAACAGTAAGGCACAGCAACATCTTTCTGAATTAGGGGCTAGTTTCTGGCTTGGAGGTTAGCAATGTGTGCTTCTGTTTTCATGGTTGCATAACCTCAATACTCCTATCCAATCCTGGGCAAAAGCCTTGAGGTTGGCCACACGTTAAAATAATATTTGGGACACATATCCGACACAGGGTTAATTTCTCATCCAATCCATCGTTTGAGCCTACGAGCACGATTATCTTCCGCTCTGGAAAGAGATGGTGGAGTTCACAATTTGTTGCAAGTAGGAAGCAGAAGCAGGATACAAATGTTTTCCTCCATGACGTTTCAACTAAATTCATATAAGGCCTGTTTTTAGGTCTGGCTATGGACAGCTTTAGCTGTGCGGAAATACCAGTGGCGGCTGGGTAAGGCAGATTTGGGGGGCTGGGGGCGAGAAGGAGCTAAAGTAAAAAAAAAAAAAACTTACCATACCTCCTCGCAGCTCCTCATCGTCCCCTGACTCAGCAGGAACCAGGACGCACACCCAGGCTCCCCTGACCAATCACAACGCTGCAATGCAGCGTTGTGATTGGTCTGAGCGCCGTGGTTCGGTGCTCAGCCAGGGAACGGGGCCTGGGCATGTTCTCCATGTAGGCTGTACTGCAGCCTGCATGGAGAACATGAAAAGTGCACATGACTATTTGGCCGGCTGAGAGGGCTGGCCAAACAATCATTGTGCACTTAGGAGGGTGCCACTACTCGTGCCCTGCTCCAAAAGCAGAGCAGACCCCGCCCCGACCTGCCAAGCTGCAGCAGGAACAAATAGAATGATAACAACCTGTTATTAACATTTTATTTTTTCTAGTTATAGGTGCAATGTGCACAGAGGTTGCTGTTACTATCACTTTGAGTGAGCACCTGAATACTATTACGAATTTTTCCTTCCTTAAGTACACCTCAGTTTAATTTCGACCTATATGTCCCCTTGTACATTACTTACTGCTCCCTCTGATATTAACTACCATTTCTAAAATTCTGTCACAGGGTCCCCCTGTGGGGCCAATACCTTCTTTGGACCTCTGGGCCATCACCTAACCATTGTCTTCCTATAACAGTATCACTTTGCAGCATGACCCTCATAAATATGGCAGGCTGCTGGTAGGACAAGCACTTTGGCTTTTCTCTGAGGGAAGTGATGGATTGAGGGGGCCAGGGTCGGCATAGGTGTATGTCAGGGGGCAGCATGTCTGATGCTCGGTGGCAGAGCCAATGCTGCTGAGAGCATAATGACAAATAATGTATTAATTTATTTATTTCACAGTATTATATAGGACTCATGAACCAAAGAATATCACAGCACTTTACAAATAACTCAATTAATCAGTTACCATATAACCAGAGAAGAACATTTTGAACTGTAATATGTACAATAGAAATATGACATGGAACATAAATAGATCAGTGGTAGGTTTTAGGAGGGGGAGCATTCACTTAAACGAGCTGGAAATAGGGTGGTGTTTACTGCTTTGTGCAAATAAGAGTGGACTTTGTTGAAATGTTAAGAGCCAGTTCCTGGTGGTAGTTGTGGCTTCAGTAAAGGAGTGCTTTGGGGTAAAGAAGCTCTGAATCTTGTTACTTTCAGCTGCAAGGAATTTTGTCTTCAGAGGCCTCTCGAGTCATCTGATACGGAGAGCAGATCTGCTAAATGTGGTGGATTTTTCAGGTGATTAACTGTAAACGTAAGGCAGCATAATTTGAAATTGAGCTTTGCTTTTATAGGACGTCTGTAAAGTTCACAGATTATTGGTGGTGAAATAGTCAGATTTTCTCATGCCCATAAATACTCTAGCAGCCAGCCTGACACTGCCTTAAGCAGCACAAGTAAGCAATATGTGACACCAGCAAGGGGTAGCATTTCTGATGTTCAGTGTGGACAGCCTGGCCTGCTGTTTTTAACTAGTTTAAGGAGATTTGATATTCATTGACTTGGTGATGCGGCTGATGTGTAGCCATAAGTTTAAGGTAGAATCATTGGAGGTGAAGCAGAGTGAATCTTCAATATGAGGAAGTAGTCAAGTTCTTCCTATTCCAATAGGTCCAGCCACGATGGATTCAAAGTATTCATATGAGAAGCTGTGAGAAGGGAAGGAACTCTGCTTTTTGTAGATTGAGTCGCAGGTCGTTCTCTGACATCCATATATGCAGTCTGTCAAGACAAGTATGAGGAGAGGTGATGTCATAAATTGTTGATGTCTCAAGTTGGATATGTGTGTCATCCTCATATTAGTGTACACCCATATCCTCTAAGATCTAAAGTAGCGGGCCCAGGTATACTTTGAATAAGGTGGGTAGGAGGCCTGAGTTCAGGACTCTCAAAGACATTTAACATTTTCCTAAATTTGTTTTACCAGCCTTCAAAATGTGGTTTGCCTTTATGATGGGATGAAAACCAACCCAGAACCTGACAATGAAAACCCATGTGGTGTTCTTGAGTTCTAGAAGAATGAGAAGTCTAGAAACGATGAGTAAACAGGCATCTTCTTTTTCCAGTATGTAGTTTAGTTAGTCAAGGATTTTCAATGTAGCTATTCCTATGCTAAACCATGGAGATAGGTGGTTAGTCTGAAAGAAGTTGCTGCCTATTTATCTGTTTATGTTTGCTTATTTATCTATTTATTTCTGCTGAAATCCAAAACAGATAAGAGACCAGCATGAACCTGCAGGTGCTATAATAACACAACATCCCAGACATACCAGGGAGGTTTCTGGAATCACTGGATGCAAGGGGAGAAACTAATAATACGATCCAACACAGCAAAATGTGCTGAGAGATGGGACAGAAAGACAAGAGAGATGCTAGTCTCCATTTCCGGCACCCCAAAAGTTCAACAGTTTAACAAATCAACACAGAACATACAAATGGACCCCCTCACCACTAGTTTCACTTCACAGAGTTAAAGGGTTAATTTGTTTTTGAATACATACTGAAAGAGTGGGAACACCAAAAGACACATAGAAAAAGTTACTACCCAACATGTATGGCCCCTTGAACGACAAGTGGTGACATCCAGAAAAGTTTAACCAGGTAGGCGTGTATACATGTAGAATTCTATATCACGGTCAGACAGGAAAGCAAAGTATTGTGCTTCAGATCTATGATGATGCTTTATTGTACATATGGAATATTTGAAAATAATAAAGAACCACTTGTGCAACTAAGGTTGCACAAAGAAATCAATTATAAATAATCCAAATACAAGCTTAGTAGTATTTTCTACATCTCAACAACAGTTATATACATATCAGTTTTCACTTGTTTCATTTTACTGTGGCAAGTATTAGGATTGCAGATTTCAACAGATTTAGCAAAGAAAGCCCATAGTACAGCAAGCAATCGACCCATAGAAATCCGATTTTTGCTATCCTCCATTCTACCCCTAGTCAGACTGCATGAAAGGCAACCGCTAACATGTCTGCCAGGCTCTCGTTTATTACTAGAAGACAGTTAACTTGTTCAATCTAGTTCTTCTGCTGAGATATTTGGGAAGGAAGATGGGACCCTTCATTGGACTTTGGGCATTAATTATGGTCTTGACTAGGATTTCACCAATCTCCTTTACATTTGTTCCCTCCTAACCAGCTAGAAAGGGAGAAGGAAGCAGGAATGGGCTCTGACCAGTGAACTGGAAAAGATGGGAAAAATCTAAGGATTTTGGGATCAGCAAAGATAACAGAGAATTTAGCTTTGTAGTGCGGAGTAAATGCTAGTATATGTTGCAGAATAATGATAGATTGTCTAATATGGTCTAACATGTGCACTTGGCATTCCCAAAGTAAAGACTGAAGTGCTTTAGCAAGACATTTTTGTTGAAAATTTGATAAAAAGAAGCATATTCTTAAACCTGTTTGGTGAATATAGTTCTGTGTTTGGGCAGGCACACGGTATATGGAGTTTAAGTAGGTAGTGTTGGATGGAGATACTGAGGCAGCGATTTTGTTACATGAAAATGTGATGTAGTGGGTATAGATCTGCATTTATTGATGTCTTTGTGCAGAGGGAAAATTCCATGTATATCAGGACCATCGTTATTTTTTTCCAGAAAAAATACCCCACCATAGTGATCTGTTTCTGAAAAGCAAAATACATTCTTAGTGGACCTTAAAAACATGGTGGTCCACTTTGCATTGCGCTGTGACAAAAGTGCATGTGACTATGTTGCTTAGGCACTTTTATCCCAAAGACCCCCTGCCACATAGGCAGGGATCACTAAATGAAGTTGGAGGTCCTATGCAAAGGGGTAAAAGCAAGGTCTTCCACCAATATGGGTAGCTGTCAGACTATCCTCCAGATTCTAAATGAGCCTCTAAATCATCTCTGCATATGGCATACACATAGGCGCCGATTACGATCCTGTAAAAAAATTCCCCGTATGACTCGTATCCGGTCTTTTTACCGTACGAATCGTACAAGTGCCGTACAAACTGCCAAGTACGATTCGCATGGGAAAAAGTCCATACGAATCGCATTGGGAATAATTCCCCACACGTCCTCGGGTCGGAAAATGTGTCCGACACGTCCCCGGACGATTTACCGTACAAATGTGAAAAGTGAAGTCCGACCGCGCAAGTACGATCCATCCCGTGCGTCCGATGTCACAACCGTATGGAAATAACACCGTCCGCACCGAACTCCCATAGCAACCATGTGCCTGCATACGCGCCGAACACACCCAGCCCTCGTATGTACGCGCCGAACACCCCCCCCAGCCCCTGTGAGTACGCGCCGAACCCCCGTGTATGTATGGAGCGTACCCCCCGTGTATGTATGGAGCGTACCCCCCGTGTATGTATGGAGCGTACCCCCGTGTATGTATGGAGCGTACCCCCCGTGTATGTATGGAGCATACTCCCCCTGTGTATGTATGGAGCGTACCCCCGTGTATGTATGGAGAGTACCCCCCGTGTATGTATGGAACGTAGGCCCCTGTGTATGTATGGAGCGTATCCCCCGTGTATGTATGGAGCGTACCCCCGTGTATGTATGGAGCGTACCCCCCCATGTATGTATGGAGCATTCCCCCCCGTGTATGTATGGAGCGTACCCCCGTGTACGTACGAGTCGTACCCCTGTGTATGTACGCTCCATACATACAGGGGGGGTACAACTCGTACATACACGGGGGTACGCTCCATACATACACGGGGGTACGACTCATACATACACGGGGGGTACGCTCCATACATACACGGGGGTACAACTCGTACGTACACGGGGGTACGCTCCATACATACACGGGGGGTATGCTCCATACATACACGGGGGTTCGGCGCGTACTCACGGGGGCTGGGGGGGTGTTCGGCGCGTACATACGGGGGCTGGGGGGGTCGGCGCGTACATACGGGGGCTGGGGGGGTTCGGCGTGTACTCACGGGGGCTGGGGGGGTATTCGGCGCGTACATACGGGGGCTGTGGGGGGGTCAGCGTGTACATACGGGGGCTGGGGGGGTTCGGCGCGTACTCACGGGGGCTGGGGGGGGTTCGGCGCGTACTCACGGGGGCTGGGGGGGGTGTTCGGCGTGTACATACGGGGGCTGGGGGGGTACGGCGCGTACCGGGCCCCCTAATCTGGTCGTTTCACGGCGTACTTCGCTTTTCTGGCACTTTTTGGGTGCCGTAAAAATATTGGCGTCCGGACTGCTGTCGGTTCGAATCGTACTTCCTGGTTCGTGAAACGCTGCCTGAGAGCGTCCCGACGTCACGTCGGCGCTTTCCCCGGATCACATTTGTATGTATCTTTTCGTCGGTCGGTGTTTTGTACGACCCGTACGGAAATGGTGTTTCCTTCGAATCGTACTTGCATGTTTGTAAAGTTTTACAACCGGGTACGAGTCGGACGGAGAAAAGCCTCCGTCCGATAGTTCGTACCCGGTTTCTCCAGGATCGTAATCGGCACCATAGTAGTTACTATAGAAAATATCTCCCTTCCATTGTTGAAATATTAATACACTGTAGCTGCAGACCGCACAGTTTAAAAGGTATTGTAAACTGATACAAAGTGATCCAAGACACTCACATGATCAACGGGCATTGCAACAAGTCTTTTGTCAAGTACTATGGAACTACAGCAAATCCACAAATAGAACAGAGAACAAACGTCTTCTGAGCGAATACTTGACCTTATCAATCCAATGCACCCCTGAGAAGTCTTAGCAAGAACATCACCCTCTCATGCAGAATTGCAGCCAAGAGACACACAATCTAAATTATGAAAAACGTGTATGTGGATCAGCAAAATAGTGTAAAACAATCTCATGACATTTTTATGAAACCACCTATTATAATACTCGGCTGGAGATGTTGAATTATAATTGATTACTACTGAAAAGGAAAGTATGGCAATACAGGCAACAGAAGCACATCTCACTATTGGGCATTCAAGGGACTTCAAACTGATCACCAATATTATGAAATGGAGAGCAGTATAATTATGATAGATGAAGAAGTTGCAATCTCATCCATCTATTCGAAAATTGAAGCGGTTATCACACTTCACAGATCATGCTGCACTGGTCAATATCCTAGTAGTCTATCTGAGATTTATTCTCAATAGATGTTGGTTGGTAGGATGGACCTTAGGAAATAAAGCAAAGGTAAGAGTACTTGAAAAGATAGATGAGGACGAGAGATCACCCATTCTGAGAACCAATAGATGTAGTAGCGTAAGCAAAGGCCATCTATCCAGGCTTTCCTACTTCCAGTCATGTCTTACGCATGCTAATTTTGAATTAATCTAAAATGGGGTACAATTGTAGTCTCTTTTCTATTCACATTTTTCTAGAATGTACAATTGCATACTAAATGTTTGATCTTACCTTGTTCCTCAATGATTTCAAGTCGCTCTTGAGCATTTCCTGTGTTGCTTTGTCTTCTTTAATAGGTTCTAAGTAATTCTTTGTCAAACACTCCCAAAACAGCTTTTCCTCCTTAAATGAGAAGGTTTCAAAAATATATTTAAATTCATATTGCGGCAAACAATTATTACTTGCAAATTTACTGTGGATGGTATGAAAAACGTTCACTTTATTTTGTCGGAACGCTTAGAGCAATATTTTTGACAATATTTCTCGTTATGGCCCAAGAAAGCTTAATATTTTGGGCCAACATCATTTGTTTTCTTTTTTCCATCCATATATTTAATTAATTATATCCACATCTGGGAAAACCCAGGCACTGACCCCGACTCATTAAAATGTAGGTATCTTCTGTGGGCAATAGTGTGAGCGATTGTATATAACATTTGAATCTTTCACTCTGATTTTTGTCAGTTAGATTCTCAGCCACATTATATGACTGCAAATCTACTTGGAAGAGGTCAGGCTGGAAAACTGAAAAGAAATTAATAAAAATGCTGCATACATTTTGACAATGAATAGGGCATTTGATATTGCATAACTAGATTTTCTAAACTACCTGTCTTTTGCCATTTTAGAAGAAATTGCATTGACTTTAGATGCATGACACTCTTGTCTTCTCCACAATTAAAGATAGCTTCTTTGTAGGTGGGGGGATGGTACATTGGGTTCTGTATTTGTTTAGGTTTGTTGTGCTCTTCCTTAAGATACTCTGTGCATTGCCCTCACATTTTTCTAATGTTCTGGTGCACTATTAGGATTTCCTCTTTGCAATGTGCCTGCCTGTACTGGCCCGGGCTCCTAAGCTGACTCTCCTGACAGGATGTCCATAGTTATACTGTTAACATGGAACATTCATGGCTTGAATAATCGCAGAGAGGTGTGGCAGACAATTGCATTTCTCCGCGGCACAGTGTGGATATCGCACTGATACAGAAGATCTACCTCACCATGCACGCTCCGGAGCGGTTGAGATCCTGGTGGATTAGGGAGACTTACTTTTCCACATATTCAGCATTCCTGTGTGGGGTGGCTGGGGTTATTCATAAGGGGCTCCAGTGGCGTGACAGAGTGACTTTGGTGGATGTGGAGGGAAGCTATGCTATAGTACATTGCACCTTGTTGGGGCAACTCACCACGATTGCCAGTGTATATCGCCCTAATGTTGACTCCTCGTATTCATTTGCAGATATGTGATTAAAGATAGTGGCCCTTGCACACTCAAAAATATAATGGGGTGGAGACTTCAATGTTGTCCTTGAACCCCAAATGAATAGATCCACCTCTGGCTTGTGTACATATCCCTGCTCTGAAGCCCAGCTACTCTCCCTCCTTGAGGACCATGACGTGGTAGGCATTTGACTTGCTAGATGTCCTGCTGCAACTGAGGGCATTTGTGTGACCACTGCTTATGGTGCCTCGTTGCACATTGACTAGTGGCTGATTACGAGAGATATTCGTGGGAGTGTCATGAGCATTGAACAACTGGCCCATACGCTTTCGAACCATGCCCCAGTGACGCTGAGCCTGGTGCTGGGATGCCCCATGGACCATTCCTTCATCTGGCGCCTACTTAATAGACCTCTAGACTATGTTCTTTTCCATGCGGAAGTATGTGGCGCTATTGCAGACTATTTCATGTAAAACTCTGTCTCGGTTGACTAACCACGGATACTCTGGGAGGCTTTTAAACATACATTTATGGTATATGCATATCTAAACAATCAGACATCCTACGAACCGATAGATGCGCCTACAGGCTTTGGAGCGTGAACTCCACCCACTCGAATTACACTTCTTTGAAACAGCAGATTCAAGCTATCTGGCTCGTTTCTGAGACACACTGGTGGAGTATTAGACTGCATGGTTAGCAACGTCTGCTTCCTTCACAAGGAGGGCACCACACACCTGTTTGGAGAGAGTGAGAGAGTGAGCTGGACTCTTATAGCACTGCTAAAAAAAATGGACCACTTCCTCTATCACTGAATAGCGACAGTATTCCTATGCTGGCATTACCCAGACCATGGTACAGTTCTATTCCTGATTGTATACCTCATAGGGAGATGCACCATTGGCCAAGCTGACCAACTATCTAGATTCTGTATAGCTACATTGGTTGTATAGCAATCACAGGCTCTAGCTAGACATCCCCTGTACAGAAGAGGATGTCGTTTGAGCTATTTGAGATATTGCAGGGGGCAAGGCCTGTGGCCCAGACGGTCTGCTGGCCCAGTTTATAAAGCATATGCAAAATACCTGGGGCCTCAATCGCTTGCAATGTATGAGGAGGCCAGGAGTAACTGGCCGCTTGCCCCCTTCAGTAAGAGAAGCATTAATAGTTAGGCTCCTAAAGCTAGAGAAGTTGTCCAACCAATGTGACTCGTACAGGCCCCTCGCCATGAATAACCTAGATATCAAAATATTTGCGAAAATGCTTGCGACCCGCATACTGCCCTTCCTTCCCACAATCCACAACCTCTGCACCATTTTTACAGTGCTACACACGCTGAACTCCCATCTCCATGCAATAGATGTGTTGCTGGATGCAACTAAGGCCTTTGACTCTTTGGAATAGTCTTATCTTTTCATGCTTTTACAGCGCATCAGCTTCAGCCCTGGCTTCCTTCAATGAATCAATATCCTGTACACAAACCCAACTGTTAGACTTCAAATTAATGGGGAAGGTTCCATAATCTCTATGGAACTGCTAGAGACCTGTCTTTGACAACATCAATCTCAACTATACGCCCTGTCGGCTTATAGTCTCCCTCTATGCAGATGATTACTCCCTTAAATGGGTTGATGGCAGTGTCCACTGACTTGGGATACAGATTAGCAGGGACATCACACAGAACTGGCTGGACAATTATGGCAGGGTAGCTTGATGGTTAGAGCTCCTGTGTGGACTTGACTACCACTGTTGCTTTCTGGCCGAGTGGCTATTGCCAAGATGGTGGTATTGCCCAAGCACCTATACCTGTTTGCAAACATCCCCATTCCACTCACTAGAGCATTTTTCACACGGATCAAGTCTCTCATGATCCAGCTATCGTGGGCTGGATGGCAGCCATGACTGGTGAGGGTAACATTGACTTTACTGTTCTAGCAGGGTGGGATAGGTACACCTGACATTGAGCTCTAATAGAAAGCCATACTAGCAAGCCCAATATGCAGTTTACTAATACAGCCAGTCAAATACTTGCCCCATACTGCAATAGAAGCTGACAATGCTATAGACTGCCCCTTGCGATCTGTCATTTGCACTACATCTACGCACCCGCATGGGGAGATAGATACAGTATGTTGCACTATTTGCGCTTGGCACTGCTTCCGAAGCAGGGCCTCGATGGACTGCCTATACTCCCCCCGTCTTCCCTCGGCCAATAACCTGGCATTGGCCCCCATTAGAGAGGCCTCTGCTAAATGTCAACTATGTAGGCTGGGGCTGGAGACTCTCCTGGTCTTATACCTCACAGGTGAATTCATAACTATATAGGACCTGCAGTCCCACACCCACTGGACCCATCTGGACATACACCTATATTAGAGATTGCACAGCACCTGCAGATCCACGCACCGCACATACCCTCGTAAACCCACACCACTACAGGCTCTAGACTCTGTGCTGAATAATCCCTCTCCCAAGCGACTGCTAACCCATATGTACACTTCTATGCAGGATAAGGCATCAGTGGTCACACCTGGAGTGCTGTTGAGATGGAGAATGACATTGGCGCAGATCTAACACATGAAGCATGAAGGTAACGAGCCTGTTGTCTCCAAATTATAGGCTGAGGCTCATACACATAAAATTCTTAAACCGCGCTTATCACATGCCCGCTAGCCTGCGGAGGATGGGCCTTATCCAGGAGGCAAGATGTGAGCGTTGTGGTTTCAAGGGGACTAATTTCTTGCACTTTGCATGGGGTTACACCAGGTTAGTGATTATTGGATTGCTATTTTCAATACTATAGACTTGAAAGCAGAGTCTTGTGTCACATACTCCGCTTCTTGCACTATTGGGGTATGTCAAAGATGTGTCAGCAGACACATGTTGCCTGACAGCAATGTTAACTGCTTCTTACAAAGAGAATAGTGGTAATGCATTGGGGTAGGTGCAAAAATCCCAAGCATGATGACTGGCTTACCATCTGCATGCCAGCCAGGGTTTTCAAGTGACTTCACTTGTAATATTGAACACAGCTCAAATAAAAGGATTTTTGGAGCTTCACACAAAATTCTGTTTTGCATTGGGATTGGGTAAAATACAGGCCCAGCAGCCTGTGAGAGGGGCCCCAATCAGCCCAAAGTCAATGAATATTTATGAGATATGGGAGGTTCTGGAGGACCTCATCACATTCTGGGGGAGATCCATCATTTTGCGTAAAGCCACTGCCTTGGGCCTTTTTAGAGGCCATGTGTTCCAATTGCATGTCATTTTGTTGCAATTGGTTGTGGGACCACAAGGCAGCTGCTGCACTGGCCTTAATACCAATCTGACCCTTGTAGCATTAACACAAATCTTCAAAAGACTGCCTACAATCCCTTTACTTGGTAGAGAAATGTTTACTGTTGTGTTAAACAGTCTTCCTTCTATTTCATATCTCATAGTTTCAAGGCAGAATTGCAGGGATTGTGGTGACAGAAATACCTCAATTCACAGTTAAAAGGTAGCTTTTGTTCAGGCCATAATGAGCCATCTTAGATCCCTAATAGAGGTCTGGCGAGCTTTAAACCCATGTACCACTCACAAGTGCCACAGTCTTTTCACACTCTGGGTTACAAGATGTGGGATCATTGGGCCTGATCTTATCGTCCAGAAAAGCCAGCTGGGAAAATCACATGCAGATCGAGTTGGGGCTGTGGGCACATGCGCAGCCTGGCCCAGGCCTGACACTCTCCTCTGGGAATGGGAGAGCATGCACTGCTGCCCCCTGCTGGTCGCAGCCTGTCTGGCCCTACGACCGAAGAGCAATTGGTAAAAGGGAGCAGAATTGTCACAGTAATTGGGAATCGGCATGTGTAATACGACCTGGTAATTCTGTTTGCCTTGTCACTTACCATTCTTGGGGTAAGAACTAGTAAGTGCATGCTGCAGGACTGCACTTACTTTCCAGAATCAGCGATTGTGTACCCTGTAATTTCAGCACATCTGCACCATGCAACCCCTGATCAGGTCCTCATTATCTCACTATTAGTCTGCAGAAAGACATGACAGATAAATAAAGTGAGGCAAGTGTGCATTTTGTACTGCAGGCTGATAATACCCATGTACGTCTAAGGCATTTACATCTCACTGAGCATAAGGGTAAGATGTCTACAATCAACTATGTTGCAGCCAGTGTGTCATGGGCCCTAGTGCAAGGAAGGACACGGGCTCCCTGGCTGCTTTTTGAACTGCCAATTACATGAATTGTCAGGGTTTAGTGGGCCCTTCTGGCCTATGGGTCCCAGTGCGATTAGACTTGCTGCTCCAAAGGTAGCTACCTCCCTGGCTGTCAAAGTAAAAGCATTTCAGGGGTAGGCAGGATATATAGCTATTTCTTACCACCAAACTCACATAGCCTACTGACTTGTCTGGTCTTCCAGTGCTTCAATTCATTACCTTTCAAGATTCCTTACTCCATCCACTGTTCTTCGCTCAGTAATTGTGACTGCATTTCCTGTGTACTACGGTAGTTTACCCAACCTGACCCTGTTCCTTTCGGATACTAGTCATTGGAAAAACACACACAACGCGGGGTGATTCCAGAAGATTTATTCATGTAGTAGAAAGACAGCTTAACATTCGAACAAGTTTCGTCCCCCATAAGAATTGGCGAAAATGTTGCACTGCCCAGGTGCAGGTTAACAATTCTCTCTCTAGTAGAATAATTGCACTTCGAATTCTGTAATGTCTTGGAGTCATATGAAACCACCCATTCTTCATGCTTGTCTTTCTGCATGAGCACTGCTACCAAACCTACACTACTGACATCCACTGATACAATACATTTTTACCAACCACATATAATTAATAAAATGGTGCACCAACAATTTCTTTTTTTAATAGTTTAAGGCCTCCTGTTGGCTTACGCCCCACTTATATTTAAAACTTTTCTTTAGCAATTTCTGGAGAGGATATACTTTGGTTGCATAAACCTGCACAAATTTCCCATAAAATTCTGTTAACACCAAATAGACAGTAGTTGGTGTATTGAGGTTGGCGCAGGAGCATTTAAAATGCTTTCCACATGGTTGTGTTTAGGTTTAATACCTTTCTTTGAACTTTTATGCCCCAAAACTTTATCTTGCCTAAATTTGCACTTAGAAAATGTCAATGTCAGACCTTTGTCTTGTAATCTTTTTAACACATCCAGTGCAATTTTATTTTCCCGAAAATCCAAATATCATCTTGGAAAGCAATGACTCCCACAATCCCTTCTCATAGCATTCTTCATTAGACGCTGAAACAAGGAGGCCGCACTTGCTAATTCGAAAAGCATTCACAAGTATTGAAACATAGCCTCCGGTGTCACAAACAGTGTAAGATGTTTGAAGTTTCATTAAAGTTCCACTTGGTGGTAGACACTTGCCAAATCCACCGTGGAAAAAACAGTAGGACATGCCAGGGTTGATATTGACTCATTGATATTTGGCAGAGGGTGTTTGTCTACCCAAATTTATTTATTCAGACTGCACAAATCCACGTACAAATGGAGATCACTAGATCCCGTAAGAGACAAAGTAATGGGAGCCACCCAAAGAAAGGACTATAGGTTCGATAATTTTCTTTTCAACCAGATCATTCAGCATGCTTCTAAGGTTATCACGGTACGCCAATGGCACATTCCTAACTTTGTGCCTCAGGTATCGCCTCTTCATTCACATGATATTATGCTTAAAATCGACATACTTCCCCAATTTTTCCTAAAACTGACCTGGGAACGATGCCCGTATTTCAGAAACATACTCATTTCCATCAGATGTAATTACATACACTGGCGGACATGCAATGGAATCTAATCTTATGCCCATTTCTTGTTGATGGGACCAACCTAGTATGACGTCACCTTTGGTTGCTACATACACTTTACCTCCTGTCCTACCCCCTCCAAAGTCTAGCTTTGCCCACAAGTATCCCTGCAAGTCAATTTAGTTGCCTGAATAACACCCTTTTTGAATGTCAGGTGTAAAAAACCTCTTGTTACCCCATATGTCAGTGAATAATGTTTTGCCAATAACACTGTATAAGACACAAGAATCAACCATCATCGTTATCGGTTTCCTGTCAATAGTTAGCATGCGTTTAGAAAAATCTCAGCATTTAGTGGCCCATTAGGATGGCGGGCGGACTTTATTCCGCCCGCCACCCTAGCGGTGCTGGGACCGCCCGCCAGTGGTGTGGTGGTCCCGCACCTGCAATTAGGATGCCACCGTGGCGATGGCATCCTCCATTCCCAGCATTGTGGCGGGCGGTGCTCACACCGCGAGGTGCCTGCCACCATGTCCATGACAATGCAGGGGGGTACCATGGGTACCCCCCATGTGCATCCCCCACCCCCCCTACCCTGGGGGCCCGCAACGGGCCCCCGACAGCAAACCCTGCATGCGTTTCCATGGCGGCATCGCACCCACGGAAAGGCACGTCTCCGCCTGCATCCAAATATGGATGGCGGTGTCATGCAGACACCGCCACCATATTGAGCACCTTTTCCGCCCAGTCGACTGGTTGACCGGCGGATGGTCTTTCTGCCCGCTGGGGTCCCCCCGCCATACTAATATGGCAGGGGGAAATGGGTGGCGGGCGGGGAGGATGTAGGGCAGATCGCCACCGCCATACATCCTAATGGACCCCATAGTGTCACCTACACATAAAATGGATTTAAAATCTGTGCCAGCCTCACTTTCCTCATCTTATGTAATATAATTAAACTTTTGAGATGATCTATACACCTTTCCAAAGTGTCCCTTTGTTTTGCATTTTATACACACTTTGTCCTATGCTGGACATCCCTTAAAATTTCCAACATGGAATGAACTTCCACACACAAAACAACTGATACTATTTTTTCCCCAAAGTATTTAGGTTCAGAATCTTACTTGTTTATTGGAGTCATCTGACATATAGCTATATAAACTTCAGAATTGGTATCCTGGATTTTGACATTCTGGCTTCTGATCTCATTTACAAACTTCTGAGACTCTTCAACTCCCTTTGCAATATTAATAACTGCACTTAAAGAGGATTCTGTACCAGCCCATAGTCTTTCCTGGATTTGTATGCTTTTTGTCATCAGCATTATTTGGTCTCTCAACGCTTGTTCATAGGTTATCGTTTCAAATGCACATAATCCTACTAATGTTTGTAGCACAGATACATAATCGTCAATTGAGTCCTCCTCCTTTTGTGCACATGAATACAATTTAAACCTTTCCATTACTGTATTGCTCTTTCTTCCAAAGTGGATACTCATTCTTTTAATGGCTTGGTCAAAAACATTCATATCTGTTGCACCCTCCAAAGAGGGAAGATTATTGAATTCCTTTAAACCTACCCCACCTAAGAAATGCTTTAGCAAAGATAGTTTCCTTTTTGCAGAACAATCTTCATCCCCTAAAATCTCCACATAAGTTAAAACATGGGGTACCATAATTCTCATTCCATTTTTGGTTCCCCAGCAGCTAGACGGAAGTGAGATGTAGCTGCAATATTAGCCATTGTTAATATATCATTCAAAACTGGTATTTAAGGAAATAATCCAAAACAAAACAACACCAAAACACTTATAAAAAATGCAAAGTATAGAAAACTAAATTCTAATTGACCCAAAATGTATTGTGAAAGTCATCACCTTTATACTACACACTACCGCAAGTACCTCATGACATAGTTTCTTTTAAGACCAATTAAATCTTCAGGTGTACCTGTCTCCTTAAATGCAGTTGCTCAATAATCAAAAACTGTCAGTCATATAAATTCAGGTGTGCCTGTCACCGTGGATGTAGATGCACAAGCACAACAGAAATGCCAGCAATAAAAAGTTCAGGTGTGCTTGTCAACGTAGATGCAGGCATGTGAGCGAGAACACCATTTCGATTAGTTTGGGTGTCAAATTTAGCCCAATCCAGGAAGGCCACTAAGGAGACCGTGACGGTACATGATGACGTTTACCTCTGACCCCTCGCTCATGCCCTCAAACTTGCGCAAACCTCCTATGACATGCTGGCTAATTCGAAGAGACAGCTGCGAAGTGCATGCAGCCTTTCTCTGGGCACACCTCTTCTGACACTCATGCTGCAATGAGCCTTGAAAAATTCCCAAACAGGGATAGTAATGACAGCATCACATCACCTTTGCCAAGCTCATAGTCAAAAGGACTTTATACTGATCTTTGAAGGTTGACACTGCGTGATTGTGGTTGGTGAGCACCAGGAGAAATTTGATGAACACTGGTGAACACCAGGAAACATTTAAGTGAGTGCTGCCTTTCGCCTTTCTACCCATCCTCGTCGCCAGTTTGTGTGGGAAATACATACACGACCCAGGGTGATTCCAAAAGATTTAATCATGCAGTAGAAAGACAGCTTAACATCCACCAACCTGGCACCGACTCTCCCATCCACTAACTGTACCCATCAGAATCCTTACACCCCCACATTCCTAGAATTCTTCTCTGTCACATTCCTACCTCCCAACCTCCTGACATTCCACTAAGAGTAAACATTAAACATTACCTGTGTGCTACAACAGTCTACCTAACCTGACCCTGTTATTTTTTGATATAGTCATTTTTACAATTTGCATTTACAAAACGCCAAGCAAATATGAACATATGGGTACTCACATCAGAAAGTTTCTTTTCCTGAAATAGACTGTGTCTTGACTTCTGGTTGAGTTGCCCAATCCAACCTAAAGACAAAATACCACAAATGATAATTAAAATATACTGTTTTCAGAGGAGTTGCAACTGCAATGCCAGGTCCTTCCTGGACCAGAAACAAGCATCCTGGGATCGGTTTTAGGGTTTCACCCCTCTTCAGCCAGGATAGCTTGAATCCAATGGCACAGTGTGACCGGGATCAACGTCTGGGCATACCCGGCACACTTAGGGCGAGAAAGCAAAAGACACACAATTGATGGACGGAATGCAGAACAAATCAAAACATTCACTCCCAGTCACGAGATCTGGGTTAAATTCATCATTCTTTTGCTCACCATGCCACCCCAGTGTAGACCTGGCCATATGCAAATCAGTCTTGACCCTGTGCCTCATGGGAACAGTCCAGCCCGAACTACAATGCCAGGTCCTTCCTGGACCGGAAACAAGCATCCTGGGACCGGTTTCAGGTTTTCACCCCTCTTCAGCCAGGATAGCTTGAATCCAGTGGCACAGTGAGACTGGGATCAACGTCTGGGCATACCCGGCACACTTAGGGCGAGAAAGCAAAAGACACACAATTGATGGACGGAATGCAGAACAAATCAAAACATTCACGTCCAGTCAAGAGATCTGAGTTAAATCCATCATTCTTTTGCATATGGCCATGTCTGAACTGGGGTGGCGGAGTGAGCTAAAGAATGATGATGGGTTAAACCCAGATCAGTTGACTGGGGGTGAGTGCTTGCAATGTTCAACACTCCGTCCATCATCCCCCTTGGTTTTGCTTTCTTTGCCCTAAGTTGGCATGGTATGCCCAGACGTGGGTCCCTTGCTCAGTTTGCCACTGGATTTAGGCTAGCCTGGCTGATGACAGCTGATCAGCCAGAAACCGGTCCCAGGATGCTTGTTTGCGGTCCAGGGAAGATATGGCTTGACAGTTCGGGCTGGACTGTTCCCATGAGGCACAGGGTGAGACAGATTTGCATATGGCCTTGTCTGAACTGGGGTGGCGGAGTGAGCTAAATAATGATGATGGATTAAACCCAGATCAGTTGACTGGGGGTGAGTGCTTGCAATGTTCAACACTCCGTCCATAATCCCCTTTGGTTTTGCTTTGTTCGCCCTAAATTGGCAGGGTATGCCCAGACGTGGGTCCCTTGCTCACTTTGCCACTGGATTTAAGCTAGCCTGGCTGATGACGGCTGATTATCCAGAAACCGGTCCCAGGATGCTTGTTTCCGGTCCAGGGAAGACATGGCTTGGCAGTTAGGGCTGAACTGCTCCCATGAGGCACACGGTCAGACTGATTTGCATATGGCAATGTCTGAACTGGGGTGGCGGAGTTAGCTAAAGAATGTTGATAGATTAAACCCAGATCAGTTGACTGGGATTGAGTGCTTGCAATGTTCAACACTCCGTCCATCATCCCCTTTGGTTTTGCTTTGTTCACCCTAATTTGGTAGGGTATGCCCTGATGTGGGTCCCTTGCTCACTTTGCCACTGGATTCAAGCTAGCCTGGATGATGACGGCTAATTAGCCAGAAATCGGTCCCAGGATGCCTGTTTCCGGTCCAGGGAAGACATGGCTTGGCAGTTCGGGCTGGACTGTTCCCATGAGGCACAGGATCAGACTGATTTGCATATGGCCATGTCTGAACTGGGGTGGCGGAGTGAGCTAAAGAATGATGATGGATTAAACCCAGATCAGTTGACTGGGGGTGATTGCTTGCAATGTTCAACACTCCGTCCATCATCCCCCTTGGTTTTGCTTTCTTTGCCCTAAGTTGGCATGGTATGCCCAGACGTGGGTCCCTTGCTCAGTTTGCCACTGGATTTAGGCTAGCCTGACTGATGACAGCTGATCAGCCAGAAACTGGTCCCAGGATGCTTGTTTGCGGTCCAGGGAAGACATGGCTTGACAGTTCGGGCTGGGCTGTTCCCATGAGGCACAGGGTCAGACAGATTTGCATATGGCCATGTCTGAACTGGGGTGGCGGAGTGAGCTAAAGAATGATGATGGATTAAACCCAGATCAGTTGACAGGGGTTGAGTGCTTGCAATGTTCAACACTCCGTCCATCATCCCCCTTGGTTTTGCTTTCTTTGCCCTAAGTTGGCATGGTATGCCCAGACGTGGGTCCCTTGCTCATTTTGCCACTGGATTTAGGCTAGCCTGGCTGATGACAGCTGATCAGCCAGAAACCGGTCCCAGGATGCTTGTTTCCGGTCCAGGGAAGACATGGCTTGGCAGTTCGGGCTGGACTGTTCCCATGAGTCACAGGGTCAGACTGATTTGCATATGGCCATGTCTGAACTGGGTTGGCGGAGTGAGCTAAAGAATTATGATGGATTAAACCCAGATCAGTTGACTGGGGTTGAGTGCTTGCAATGTTCAACACTCCGTCCATCATCCCCTTTGGTTTTGCTATAATTCAGTGTGGGCAAAAAACAAACTCACAGGTCTGTGGCCCAAATCAAACTCCACTGTGTGGAATGTAGGTAATTATATTCAACTTCCAAGAGTTTCCAGGAAATTCTAAAGATAAAAAATAAAATAAAGGCTTTATCAATCTCAGGTGTAGGTGGGGGATCAGATTGTGTATTAAGTTCTATTTCTGGTGTATTTTGAGGGGCCCGCCCTTCAGTGCCCCCAGAGTAATTTACCCCCTCCAATTGTACATTCCCTAATGTTACTGACTCATTGCCATCACTAGCTATCCCGCCCGCCACCGCTCCTAACCCTAGTGAGAGGTGACGTTCTGTCTTGTCTATTTCTTTAGTGATGACGCTAACCGCTCGTACTAGAAACAAGTCATTAGTTGTGCGTATTACTGCTTGTATATTTTCCAGCAGGTACTAAAACAGCAACTATTGAAATTAAGTCAAAGTAGATATCTGTACTAGAATTATGCAAAAAGCCATATGATGTTTGCAATAAACTTAGCCAATATCAGCATATGATCAATCAATCAATCAATCAATCAATCAATCAATCAGTGGTTTATAGAGTGAGCTACTCACCTGTGAGGGTCTCAAGGCGCTGGGGGGAGCAGCTCCAGGTCAGTCGAAGAGCCAGGTCTTGAGGTCCTTCCTGAACGTGTGGAGGGTTGGGGAGTGTCTGATGTCGACCGGGAGCTCGTTCCAGGATTTGGCTGCGATGTAGGAGAAGGCTCTCCCGCCGGTTATGTTTCTGCGGATGTGGGGGACCTCTGCCAGGGAGAGGTCAGCGGAGCAGAGGTTCCTCTTGGGTACGTGGAAACAAACTCAGTCGTTGAGGTATTTGGGTCCGATGTTGTTAAGGGATTTGTAGGTGAGGGTGAGGAGTTTGAAGGTGATCCTCTTCCCGACGGGGGGCCAGTGGAGGCTTCTAAGGTGTTGGGTAATATGTTCGTGGTGTGGTGTCCCTAGAATGAGCCTGGCTGCGGCGTTCTGAATGGTTTGGAGTTTGTGTAGAACGTTTTTGTTGATTCTGGTGTAGAGAGCGTTGCCGTAGTCTAGTCTGCTGGTTATGAGTGGGTGGGTGACAGTCTTTCTGCAGTCGGGTAGGATCCATTTGAAGCTCTTGTGGAGGATGTGGAGGCAGTTGAAGCTGGTGGACGCGACGGCGTTGATCTGGCGGTTCATGGAGAGGGAGGAGTTGAGGATTATGCCGAGGTTCCGAGCATGGTCCGTCGGGGTGGGTGGGATCCCGAGGGCAGAGTGCCACCAGGTGTTGTCCCAGGCAGAGGTGCAGGGTCCGAGGATGAGTACCTCGGTCTTCTCGGAGTTGAGTTTTAGGCAGTTGTCCTTCATCCAGGCGGCTACGTTTCTCAGTCCTTCCTGGAAGCTGAGTCTGGTGATTTCTGGGTTCTTGGTGAGGGAGAGGATGAGTTGTGTGTCGTTGGCATAGGATACGACGCTGAGCCCCTGCTGTCTGACGATGGCGGCGATGGGTGAAGAACCAGAACCAATTGGGTCTGGCGGCGCAGGGTACGCCTTAATCTCATGGATTCTCCTGCTTCAGCTAACAGAGACACGGGGACACTCTGTCGGCGTAAAAGATCAGATTTTATTAGCTGCAGCTAGTACAGTTGTCCTAGAAGTACACACGCTATGTTCTCAGGAGACTGCCACTTCACTCCGTGGCGCACAATCTTATATAGTACATAGGTGACATATACATTAACTAAGAACACACCTAAAACACATAACAAGAACCAATAAGAATAGTTCGAAAATAAGTCGGAGCCACTAGAAAGAAATGGAAAACAAAGTATCGAGTAACCTGAAGAAGCCTCTCCTCCAACTGTGTTTGTCATCCCTCCCCACGAGCTAATTCATTAACTGACTTGTAGCTGACTTGCAGGTGGCGGGATACGTTTGTGTGTTTTGGAGGACAGTTGTGAAACGAGAGAATATGAGCAGAGGACAGCGAAGGCCAGACGATAAGATAAAGTCAGAAGAGAATAGTGTGAACCAACAGATAGTTAAGACAGGGATTAGAAAAACCAGACAGGGATTAGTGTACTCGGCCAGTCCTAACACCAGCTTTGTAAATAGAGGCAGAAGGCTTATGTCGACACGATGCTGCAGAAAAAGCAGAAAAGACTTTGTTCACCGTGCTGCCTGAGTGAGGGCAACACAAAATGGCGGCGGAGCACAAAATGGCGGGTCGATACGATCACGATCGAAATTCGAATTTCCTCAGGGGGCCATGTAGCTGTTGAAGAGCGTCAGGCTTAGTGAAGATCCCTGAGGTACTCCATAGATGACGTCAGTGGGGTCAGAGAGGAAGGGGGGAGTCTGATTCTCTGGGTTCTGCTGGAGAGGAAAGATTGGATCCAGTCGAGGGCGGATCCCTGTATTCCTGCGTTGTGGATTCTGGCGGCTAGCGTGCGACGGTGTCGAAGGCTGCGGAGAGGTCTAGGAGGATGAGGGCTGCGGTGTGTCCCTGGTCTAGAAGCATGCGGATGTCGTCGGTGGCGGCGAGGAGGGCGGTCTTCGTGCTGTGGTTGCTGCGGAAGCCAGAATGGGATGCGTCTAGGATGGAGTTTTCTTCGATTAAGGCAGTCAGCTGGGTGTTCACAAGTCTTTCGGTTACTTTGGCTGTGAAGGGGAGGAGAGAGATGGTCCGGTAGTTCTTCAGGTCAGTTGGGTCGGCCGTTGGTTTCTTGAGGAAGGGTTTCACCTCTGCACGCTTCCAGTCATCTGGGCAGATGCTGGATAAGAGGGAGGAGTTGATTGTTAGTCCTAGTTTGGGTGCAATGACTGAGGCGGCCCTGTGGAAGATGTGAGCGGAGCAGGGGTTCGTTGGGGCTCCTGAGTGCGTCTTCTTCATGGTTGAGGGGATGAGTTAGATGGACGCGGGTGCCCGAGAGGTGAGGATTGGTTCCTCGGCAGTGGTGGGTGATGTGGTTCTGTTTTCTGCTGGCTCGCTGAAGTTGTCGTATGATCCTATCTACAATGGGATTATTGCCTCTTCCAGCAATATTCGGTGGACCTCACATCATAGTCATCAATATCTCTGCTCTGGTGGTAGGGAAAATGAATGCAGCTACATTGACCACACTAGAGGTCTCACTGCCAGTAGTGGTGGTAGTCGGGTGAGTTGGTGGACACTGAGAGTATCAAAAGGCCTATTGCTGTGCTGACTACTAGTAATCCCTGCCAAATGTCAGAGCTTCTTCTAGCAAGATACACATGGACGTCCACACCTATCAGACTGAGGACAATACTGGAATCAGCCAACTGATTGATGCACATGCCTGTTGTGTGGCTGGTTGGCACTAGTGCGTGGGAGGCGGGAAGACACACATCTTTTCAGCAAACTGCCCGCTCAATGTCATTCATTCCTTCATCCTTGTTGTGAAATTGGGCTTTGATGCAACTGATTTATTTCTTGACAGCAGAGGTCAGATTACCTACATGCTGCCCTATGTAATGTAGGGCACAAAGCTGCTGCTTCTGCGTGACCAGCGTCATTTGGTCCAAGTCGCACAAGTGTGTCTGTGTCACATGCTGGTCCTACTTGGCTGCAGAGATGGTTTAAGGGGTTGTGCCTCTTGCTCTTTCCTCTGCGGGCGGGTGTAGTTGGGTCGACAGCTGGTGGTGTAATGTCGTCTAATAGCCAAGGCATCTCTTCGATCTCCTTGTACCTCTGTGCATGCTCATGACGCAATGGTTATCTGAGATATTTCTAAATGATAAAAATCATTATTTGTGGTTCTGAATGGTTTTGCACACAACATATCTGGGTTTCATTAAATTGGCCCGAACTAGGCATCAATTCCATTTCTGAACGTAGCTCTTTATTTTAATTTCTTCTCTCTCCACACACATCAAAATGTGCACAAATGAAATGTTTTGTGATAAAATATCGTTTTTGGCGAACTCTGGAGGAACCTTTCCCCCGCAAATATAAGTGTTCAAGGTTCTTCTTGTCTGGTGCTCAGTGAGCCTATTTATTTAATCAGTTTTCATTGTTTTGTGTGTGTAGCGAAATTCGATGACATTAGGTCGGTAGGGGACTAATTATTATTCATTTAGGTAATGGTTGTAGGTGTTATTGCTTTTTATTCTTTACTGTGATTTTACTTTGCAGTTTTATATAGCAGGACCTGACCCAAAGGTATTGGAGCGCTTTACATGAGTACCAGTTGCATTACAGATGGACACATTCATTTTTAGGCATGGCGAGATTAAGAGCCTGATTTAGATTTCGGCGGACTGGTTACTCCATCACAACGGTGACGGATATCCCGTCAGCCAAAATATTAATCCCATAATATCCTACAGGATTTATACTTCATCAGGCGGGATATCCATCACTAACGTGATGGAGTAACCCATCTGCTGAAATCTAAATCAAGCCCTAAGTGATTTGCCCAAAATCACCGGATGTTGAGCCTCCTGCCGAGAGTCGAACCCAATTCCCCAGCTTCAAAGTCAGCCACATTAGCCTTTACGCCATATCCTCTCCCATGCACTCTCTCTTTTTTGACTTTAGGTAACACTTTGTTCACTGTGTATTGACTGTGGTTTTCACTGTATACATTATCATAAAAGAGGGCTCATTATGAGCCAAATTTGTGCTGCTTGTTTCTCTGAGAATTCACTCTCTCAATTTTAGGGAGCAGATCTATATCCTTGAATCTATTTAGGAAGGCATCATGTCTCCTCATGCTCGATCTTGCCACTTGACAGAACTGTATTTGAGTAACTAACTATTTTTTACATTATCTGATAAGATAGTGTCAACAGTTTTAAGGAAACATTAAAATGGTGTGTCTGTTACAGTGTACATGCCACAACATTCCATTACTTCAAGGTATGATTAGAATGCAACAAGGGTGGTCATTGTGATGACTGCTTGTATGTAATGTGGATATAATCAGTGTACTGCAGGCTTAGAGGTGTGTAGACTATGTGTACATGCTTCACTGCTCTGATTATCAACAATTGGAGGGACATTGAGTAATGAAGGTCCAGCGTACACACTCCCAATACTATAAAGACATGCTAAATATGCTGTTCCTATTTACACTCCAGGAAAACAACACTGGTTTACCTAGGTGGAATGCAGGTCAGTGAAAATATTTAAACTTTGGAGCAAGAGCCCTCACCCACCAACAAGGGTGGTGTGTTGCATCATCATATGGCCAAAATAATAATTAATTATGGTAGGGTTCCTTAGTTAATTTAATTTCCACTTTCCTCACCAATCAACATGTTCATAAAAAACCTTTCATATTCAAGTAAACTTCATTAACAGCCAGATAAGTAAAATAACTCTGGCAAAAAGCCCCTGTTGGACATTCCAGCGCCGGCCCAACGAAGAGCTGCCCAATGATGAAGCATGTCTCCCTTGTTGGTGGTCAGGGCCCTTGCTACAGAATTTAAATATTTTCACCGACCAGTATTCCACCTAGGTACACAAGTGTTGTTTACCTGGAGTGTAAATAGGAATAGCATATTCTGCATTTTTCATTGTTCTGATGCCATTGCAACCTGAAATTGACACTTCGGGACAATTCACAAACTGCATTTTGTAGTACGTCTGGTTGTACTACAAGAGTATCACAAACATTTTACAAAATGCTATTCACAAACCTACATGAGGAGTTTCTGCCTCCGCCTCACTTATCTTTTTCTGTGCAGATATCGCCGCCCTAACTGTAAGTATACGTTTTAGGGGTAAATGTGGGGGACACATGGGGGAGTCTCTGGAATATGGGGAATACTTACTACTAAAGGGGAGGGGTTTAGGTAGGAGTAAGGAGGGGTCAAAAGACGGATAGGGAGGGGTTTAGGTAGGGATTTGTACCCACCCAGAAATGATTAAGCCCATTCCTTTCACAAACAGCCCTTGTAAAGCAGTGCTGCCAATAAAGGACTCAAAACAGTAGTAAATTACTCCAGCTCAGAAACTAAGTAAATCGAGCACCACACATGGCGAACCACTGGTACTGCAAAACCCTCCCATAGAAATCAAGAGAGGTAGTGCCCTAATTAAAACCCAATCTTAGTCAGCTTATTAGTAGCCCCTGGCATTTGTTGCAATCACCATCCACGCGTAGGATCTTTCCACCAGTGTCTCTCTATCCAATAATGATCACATTTTTTCACTACTCCCATTTATAACTCTATTAAATGCAGACTGTGAGAGGGGTAAGGCCCATAATTGTTCTGCATTAAACATAGATATAGCCAAATTGAAATATTCATGAGCCTTTGTGTGTTTACGATCTCTTATTAAGGATAGTCATATTAGATTAATGGCTCAATTTAAAGTTTGGGGGACGGATACTCTGTCAGAAACATGACAGATATCCGTTTGCCCCTTTACAAGTGCCAAGGAATATAATGCACTTATCATAAGGTGTATGAGATATTTTTCACATTTGTGAGGGAGTGCCCCATCTGACAATCTCTAAATCAAGTCCTAAGGCACCTTTGTATTGTAACAAACAGCTTACCAAATTTATCTGACCATTAAGCATTACATGACCCATGTAATCTCTAAGCTTTTTTTTCTTTTAAAGATGGTCGACACTGTGAATGGTCCCATGTTATGTTATGTCCAATGGTATAACTGTTTTAACATTTGCTGATTTTAATACATACTTCAGGTAGAATTTGCATCATGGAAACATGGTCACAAATGACTTTCAAAAGCTCTCAGATATTGCACACACTTTGTAGTGTCTTTCCCAATAAATCCCGTCATTCAAACTTGTATTTCATTCTTGTTTTTGTGTCTTTCTTCTATGTTATTGCTGTGAGTTTCATTTGGACTGTTCTTGTTCTTTGTAGGTGTTTTCTTAGGGTGGTCTGGCTAAGATGGAAAGATAGTCTTTCACTCACTACTGGGCTCTTGCATGTTGCTGCTACCACCATCATCTGCAACATCTGGGTGCTGAGCCAACCAGGGGTGCTGAAATGAGAAATGGCAGTGCACACAGCTTCCTTCCTCGAGATTCTAGTCCCTTGAGACAGTGTGTCACATTTTCTTAACATCCTTGTATTGTGGCAGAGAGGGTGTTTTTTATGGAAAGCTTGTGGAAGATTATTTTTTTCTTCACTGTGTCTAACATCATTTGTTAAAAAATAAATCCATGGACCGGGGTTGCTGCTGATTTACATGCCGCGACTTTTCTCTACTTTATGCCTCCTTCCTACACTTCCTGCATCTTTTATTTCGCTTTCGCAGGTTCTTTTCCTCCTATTGTCATTGCTTTCCGATCATTTTGTTCCGTCGTTTTTTTCCCTTTTCTGCCTTTCTCTCTCTATGTGTCAGTTTGGTGAAACTGGTCCCCAGAAATAAGGCCCGGAGCCCCCCCATCTGCAACCACTGTCATGAATTAAGCACTGGACGTCAGTTGGTTTTTAAGCATAGCGCCGGTTAGAGGTTCGCCTTTCAGGACCAGTTCTAGGGAAACTATCTATACCTCGTCTGGCCTTAATGGCAACAAGTCAAACCTAACAAGTCATACATATTGCCATCAGCTAAAGGAGGGCGGTAATTGTACTGGACACAATGCAGAAAAAAATACAGTAAACGTTTTACTGCACATTATTCCTAATTTGTTTCCGAAAAAGGCAAACGTCGGAGAGATTGGTTTTGAATTTTGTGAGCAACTGATAACGAACCTCAAAGTTATTCTTTGGTGCCCACTTCTGTTGCATACCACTTTGGAATTTGCCACTGCAAAACGGTAACGTCAAAACGGTAACACCCTATATTCCGTGTACCGTAGAGTTGTGTACAGTTAATTCAGGTTCAAAACAGCCTTTCATTATGTTTGTTTTACATGAAGAAATGACATTGTCAGAGGTGGTTTAGCACCTGACAGAATTACACATTTTTAACACACACTTTTGCATAAGGACTGAAGCACTTACTTTCTTTGGGTTGAATAGGATTTTCCTGTAAATTGGCAGCCTTTGTTTCTCGACTGAAATGAAACATAGATACGAAGTTTTTATAAAACAATCTCACAACAAAGATTTCAGGCACTGCATTTTACATTCACTATGGGTTAATTTACCAATTCCAGTTTCACACAAGGAGTTTCCAGTCTACTTATTCTCAGAAATTGAAAACACTGGGAAAAGCACAGTCCTTTATTAATATCATAATATTAACAGGCATTGGCAACTCCAATAAGTCTGGCTTTGATGCTCTAATGCATGCAAACTGCATTTGTACATGCAGGCATTAATGCCTGACATACTGACAAGTTACCAGGCAACTGAGTACGATGAACATGGCTTTAGTATCAATGTACCAGACTGTTTTAAAAATAATTTGCAATTTTACTGGGAAACACGTCAACAATATTGAAATTATAGCAGAAAACAAACGGTAGAAGACTTACATTGCATTAGCATTTTGTAAAAAACAGGTGTTTGGGCATGGTGCTTAAATATAACACGCGAGTCCTCTGACACGATTCTATTTTACTTTGAGATGAGTGCCAAGATCTACTACACATGAGAAAAAGCAAGCATTGGCATAGACAATAGCTCTCGCTTTTGGGGCCCTAAAACTGTTTAGCCAGAGGTATTATTTTTGCCAATGTCCTTAAGCTATTTTGTAGAGCAGAACGGGTGCTGTGCAGCATATTGTAAAGTTATAATATGAAAGTGTTATGAACCTTTTTGTTACATATATATAACCAATAAGATATTATTTGTTCTGTGCCTTTTATGCTTGAAACATTAATTTTGTTCAGTCATTTTTGCACTGTATTTCAATACTCAAGCCGTGCAATAATGCACACATGTTGGCTCCTCCACATGGTTGAGTTTAATACAAGTAAAATGTGCAAGCACATTTTCAGCTGCTGGTCTGCTCTCTTCAAAATGTCAAGAATTAGCTGCATTGAAATGTTATGGGCTGATTTGTAATTCTCTTTCAGTGACTCTTCTTCCACCGCCTGGAGTCATAGGAGGGGAAAATGTTTTGAGGGCTGCCTAATGAATACATTGGCTGTACCTCTGCTTTCAGACTGTAGAGCGCTGCAAGCTTGTCATCAGAGTTGATAGCCAAGTAACTGAAGGCACTTTACCTGTGACATGTTCGGGGTGGACAAAAACTTCAATCAATAAATAGCTCATGAGCCTCCAGGCAAACTCACTTTTCGATTGATAGATAGATACAGAAATGAAGGAGACTGCAAAATAGGAGTAAATAAAACTACCACTACATTCTGCCTGGTAATCTTGTGCCTTATGCTCCAGCTGCTAGCTCTGACATGGCCCATAAGTGTCTGAGCTGATCCTTGCTTCAAAAAAATCTTGGTAAAAAAGTTCGAGACCAATAACCCACCTGGTCCACGAATGAAGCTTTATCCCCCTCTTTCTTTTCTACCATGAATGCAATGCACATCTTGCTTGTATTTTGCATATAATATACAGATATAAATATCTCTCACCTGATTGTTGCATGAGATGCTTCATATACCCCTACTGGATGCTGTCAAGAAAACACCAGCTGCTCAGTCACAGCACCAAAAGAGAAGCTCTTGACCAAGCCTGGGCGTAGTGGGGCTACGTGAAGCAGTGCGTAGTGTGGCAAAATCTACGCACACTCGCGCGCTCCGCGTAGCCCCACTACGCGCCGCCCGTCTCCCGCCCGCCCTCATTTTAAAATAATTTGAAAGAAGGTTAAAGGTAAATAAACCACCTTACCTTCAGTCCGGCATCCCGGGGCTCCCGCTTCTTGCTGGACGGTAACTTCTTCACGCAAATGCGCATTCGTGGACGCCCGCGCATTTCTCGCGAGAAATGCGCATGCGCGAAGAAGTTACCGTCCAGCAAGAAGAGGGAGCCCCGGGACGCCGCACTGAAGGTAAGGTGGTTTATTTACCTTTAACCTTCTTTAAATTATTTAAAATGAGGGCGGGTGGGAGGCGGGTGGCGGGCAGCTCTGCTTCGCTGCGGCGTGTGCGTAGCACTGTCTGCTACGCCTACTTCGTAAATGGCGAAGCAGGCAGCGCTACGTGCACTCCGCAGGGTTACTCTTGACCACTGTAATCCTGTCATACCAGACTCTCAGCTGGCAATCAAAACTAACCAGTCCGGCACAAAACACATACAACTTTGCCAAATTGGCACACAGAAGCAAGGAAATATGTCTGTGTGTACATCATAAGCCCAAATAAAATAACCAAAAAAGAAACGGGGCAGTTTCAAGGGAAGGAATGGGAGAATGTGCAATGAGGACAGGCAGACTAAGGGGCATGAAAAAAGGCAGCGTGAAGGAAATGATTGGGCAAAATTTGCACAGAGGTGCTGAGGAAGGAGCAGGCAGTGGCACAGATAGGAGGCAGGGCGAGAGCACTGTGCAGCTATGTGTAGAGAGATGGGCAGGGCGGGTACTGGGAGAAATTTGGAATCAGTGTACCGGGAAAGGAAACAGCCGGCTGTAGTGGATAATGAGGAAATGTGTATTTATTACGCATGGGGAATGGTAGGGTATGGTGTGCAGTAAAGGAAGGAGGAATTGTTGGGGAGAAACATATGGATAACATTTTAAAAGCCAAGTAGGGTGTACAGTGTATGGAGATTGAGGGGGAGCAGTGTGAAAGGAGGGTACAGTGTGCAGTGGAAGGGTAGGTGAGTGTATATGGATAAAAAAGACACCTGGGCAGAGTGGGGGACAACGGACATAGAAAACATGGACAACAGGAGAGGGGTGGGAGCAAACTGAATATGGGCAACCGGAGGGCGGCGGGAAGAAAGGCAACACAAACTACGGCATTAGGGGGCAGGAGCAAAGTCAACACGGACAACAGGAGGGGGGCGGGAACAAAGCGAACAAACTGAATGAATGTCTGTCTCTGTCTCTCTCTCTCTCGCGCTCTCTCTCTCTCTATATATATATATTCACTGAAAAAACCATGGGTTTCAGGGGCGTTATAGTTAGCTGGACTTTTCACTCATACAAAACCATTGAAATTCCCCCCTTATAGTTAGTTCAGCTAACTATAACTCGCGCGCCCGCAATGCACTGCTGATGACGTCACATACTACATCACTCATGACATGGTCAGTGACATCACTGATGACATCACTGATGACATCTCAAATGACATCACCGATGACATCACTGATGACATCACTGATGACATCATCCAGTGAATGTGTGTTTTTCTGAAAATTACATATGTTTTATACATGTATATCTCAAGGTCGATGGAAGAATAAATGGGTATATAAGTGTCTAAATGGATGATTTATTTTTTAAAAATTGATTGTATAACTGACTGATTAAGTGTATCTTAGTGAATACATGGCTTAGTGAGTAATGTTTAAATATGTAAATATCTGTATCAGTCTCTCACTTTGTGTATAAGTGGCTGCATGGGTTGGTGAGTAGCTACATGAGTGTCTATATAGGTTATTAGTTGGTTTTTTGAGTATCAGTATGAGTGTCTGAGTGTCTGTATGGTTCGGTGGAGGGTATTACGTAGTGCATAGGTGCATGAATGAGTGACTCACTGTTTGTATGTGTTGAAGACAGCATGTGTGCAGGACTGTATGGGTGGATGAGTGTGTGCATGGGTGTGTTAGTGAGTGAATGACTGTCTCAATAGTGTCTTTATGAGTAACTACACATGTTTTAAACTAGTATATGTGACTATTGGTGTATATAAGTGAGTATATGTGAGAGTGAGAGATTGAAAGAGTTCCTGTATGAATAGGTATGTGTTTCTATAAGTTATTGTTTAAAAGACTAAGTATGTGTAAGTTTCTGTAAACGTAAGTGTGGTGGTGTGTGTATAACTGTATATGCAAGCAAATGGATGTTTGATTCTTTATTATCATGAGTGACTATGTGTGTGAGTAACTCTATGGATGAGTGGCGTTGTGTAACAGGATTTATAGGTGTATGAGTACATATGATGAGTGAGTACATGTATGAGTGACTGTATAGGACTGTTGGTGAATGAGTGGATGTGTATGTGGATCTTAGAATTACTGAATAGGTTGTTGTAACTGATATTGGTATGTCCATTGTTTTGAAAATTTTAGTTTCTATTTTTGAATGTGTGTATCAAAGGTTATATTGGGGGGAGAGGAGGTCTGCCACTCTATCACAAGGATGATGTCATCAGTGATGTCATTTGAGATGTCATCAGTGATGTCATGAGTGATGTCACTGATCATGTCATGAGTGATGTAATATGTGACGTCATCAGCAGTGCATTGCGGGCGCGCGAGTTATAGTTAGCTGAACTAACTATAATGGGGGAATTTCAATGGTTTTGTACGAGTGAAAAGTCCAGCTAACTATAACGCCCCTGAAACCTATGGTTTGTTCAGTGAATTTCTAAGGTTTTTTAAATGCTAATTCCTAACTATAACATGCCTGAAACCTATGGTTTTTTCAGTGAATTTCAAAGGTTTTTTAAATGCTAATTTCTAACTATGCCTACAGAGATAGGACATGTGAAGAAAGAAGAAAAAACGCACAGAAAGAAAAAAAAGAAATGCAGAAAGAAGCAACAGAAGTCCTCAAAGACGAAGAAAAGTGCAGGAAGAAGGATAACGTGCAGAAAGAACCAACAGAAGAGCAGAAAGAAGCCTTGTTGCAAAATCATCCTGTACCCTCAACTTTTTCAGACGGATACTGGTGGTAACTGAGTCTGACTAACCAGTCCTAGAGCCAGTGCTATGTTAAAAGACACTCAGAATACAGTGAAAACACCTACATACACTAGGGAACACTATGCGTTGGGGTCCGCCTGTGATCAGCATGACCTCCTCTGTAAGCCCCTAGTAAATAATAGGGCAGGGGATTAAAACTACCTCTTAAAACGCGCCACAGGGCGTGTTTGCACACGTCACCTCAGGCCCCGTCCCCTCACTTCCCACTGTGTAAACACGCCCTGTGGCCATTTTAAGTTGGGAGATTAAGTCCCCTTGAATCCTGAGGGTCCCTAGGGTCCAACTAGACCACTAGGTACCTCCAGAAGGCGCCACAGAGCTGCGTTGCAGAGAAATGTAAAAAGGGGCACGGCCTAGACCACCTCTCTGCAACACAGAGCAGTGGCGCTTACTGGAAGCACCTGGTGGGCTAGTTGGCCCCCAGGGTCCCTCAGGATTGAAGGGGAATTATTTCCCCAACTTAAAACGCGCCACAGGGCTTGTTTGCACATGTTAACTCAGGCCCCGTCCCCTCCCTTCACCACTGTGTAAACACGCCCTGTGGCCGTTTTTAGTTGGAGATTAAGTTCATTTGAATCCTGAGGGTCCCTAGGGTCCAACTAGCCCACTAGGTACCTCCAGTAAGCGCCACAGAGCTGCATTGCAGAGAGGTGTCAAAAGTGGCACGGCCTGGACCACCTCACTGCAACGCAGCTCAGTGGCGCTTACTGGAAGCACCTGGTGGGCTAGTTAGCCCCCAGGGGCCCTCAGGATTGAAGGGGAATTATTTCCCCAACTTAAAACGCACCATAGGGCGTGTTTGCACACGTCACCTCAGGCCCCGTCCCTTCCCCACTGTGTAAACACGCCCTGTGGCCGTTTTTTAAGTTGGGAGATTAAGTCCCTTTGAATCCTGAGGATCCCTAGGGGCAAAATAGCCCACTTGGTACGTCCAGTAAGCGCCATTGCAGAGAGGTGTAAAAAGGGGCACAGCCTGCACCACCTCTATGCAACGCAGAGCAGTGGCGCTTACTGGAAGCACCTGGTGGGCTAGTTGGCCCCCAAGGTCCCTCAGGATTGAAAGGGAATTATTTCCCCAACTTAAATCGCGCCACAGGGCGTGTTTGCACACGTCACCTCAGGCCCCATCCCCTCCCTTTACCACTTTGTAAATGTGCCCTGTGGCCGTTCTAAGTTGAGAGATTAAGTCCCCTTGAATCCTAAGGGTCCCTAGGTTCAAACTAGCCCACTAGGTACCTCCAGTAAGCACCACAGAGCTGCGTTGCATAGAGGTGTAAAAAGGGGCATGGCCTCAGAACACCTGTCTGCAACGCAGCACCCTGGCGCATACTGGAGATACCTGTTGGGCTAGTTGGCCCTCAGGGACCCTCAGTATTGAAGGGGAATTAATTCCCCAACTTACAACTGGCCAGGGGGCGCGTTTGCAGAGTGCTGCAAGGAGGGGGTGTGGCCTCCGGCGCGATGCCGGTCTTTTATTTATTTTATTTTTTTAAGAAGGAGGGCTGTGTGGCCCCCCTTCTTTTTCTAATTTACTGGCCCTGGGGACCCCATCCCCCAGGGCCTGCACCCTAATTTTTTTTGTTGAAAAAAATAAATTTGGCCCTCTCAAGGCCTTAATCGGCCCCGGGGACCGCAACCCCTGGGTCATGACCTTTTTAAAAAAAAATTCTTTAGGAGGGGGCTGCGTTGCCCCCCTCCTCAGGCCACTTATGGCCCCGGGGACCCCATCCCCCGGGGCCGGCCTTTGTTTTTTATTATTTTAAAAAAATATATATTTATAGAAACACCTAGGACATGCTGGACAAACCGTATGTACCTATCACCATGACGATTTGCGTGATATTCATTAAAAGGCGACTATGCATAGAATGAATCCACATGGAATGTATTTACACCGCTAGTGAAGCTGTGACGTGTCTGACGCCCTACCGTGCGTAATCTCGGCACCCCCGCCGGTGGTTACTCTCCAAGTAGACACCCTTGTCGTTTATTTATACAAACATGGGTAGCTATCGACAGGCACATTTAATATACACGCACACCAAGCCATTCAAAGGGGAATCGACAAAAATTCGACCAAACTATGCAAGAAATCCCTTTCACGGTTAATAAAACACACATCCACCACCGGATGTGTAATACTTTTTATTTTACTCTCTGGAAAGGAGACGAACCTCACTTGGGAGTCACAGCGTGCTCCTGGCTGAGCCCAATGCTATGTTACACCCACCAGTGCCCGCCGAGTGCCTCACACCTCTGTGTTGTTTTCCACCAGCTAGTGCGTATGCTATGACACTCTTTAGCCCATGTGCACTGTAACACCACCCCGTGAATATGTCATGCCACACTTGCCTTCGCACGGGTTATATTGCCCCATCTAACGTGCCTTCCTCGATGCCTATGTTATAACGCACAGCGCTATGCCATACATATTACAATCTGGGATCCATATCTTTGTCACAGTGCATATGCAACGTTACACTCCCCAGCACATATTTTATATTACAACTTTAGAGACTAGTTAGGTTACACAACACTGCCCTGTGCATATTACACTCCAAGGCGCATTTCGCATAGCACACGCTAATGCCTGTGCTATCTCGCGCTCTCCAATGAATCTGTCATTGCGCACAATGTATTGCATATTATATTTCACGCCCCGGTTCATCTTATATCACACTTTTTGGTGCATAGTTTATACCATATACTATATCTAGTTTTCATTTTCAATCGTACTCTCAGGACTATGTTCTATATAACACTGCGTCCACCTACCCTTTTCACAGGCATTACATTTTGCGATGGGGGGTGGAGGGTCAGGGGGTGTTTCTGCCAAGTGAGCCCAGAGTCACAGTCACAAACGTCCTCTTCTTCCTGAATAAAAGTGAGATTATGTTGCATACTTGTTCATATTTTAAGTAGTTTGCACCTACACATTTTAAAAACAATAAAGTTCCTAATACCCACCTTCTCTGAACAGTTAGCTTGCTGCCCCATCCACCTCCTCCCTATCCTCTGTTGTCTGAATCCATGGACTAGCCTCCTCCCTCCTGCCATGCATGGTCTGATGTGCTGCTGCTGGAGCGGGTTATGCAAAATTTTTGTATACCCATCCCATTTTGCATGTCGTTTTATTAATTAGATTAATTAATTAATCATAATCGTACTAATGGTTTGGAGTGATGTGGAAATAACTAATCAACCTTATTAATGACCGAAATACACGTGGGATTTGCATCTGCATGGCCTAATTAATGACGTGAACTAAATTTCGTACGCATATTAATGATAGATAATTAGAACATTGCATGATATATGTCGCTTTGGTGATGAAATTGTGATTCGTGCTTTATTTAGTAAGTATAAACCGCATTGAGTGTTGCTTTTGGCTAGATAAATACACACACATATGGGTATTAGCGAGGGAATAACATTTAATTAGTCATTTCTATGTATTAATTACGTTTTTGTGTTTCTTTGCTTAAGTTAACTATTCTGGCCTATCAAATGATGGCTGCTTTTGGTGCCTAACCCAACTGCCGACGCTGAACCAGGCTTGGGTGAAGTGCGCCTGCGCTAAAAGATGAGCAACAATGGCCCTGTCTTGACCGCAGGCAAGCTGTACTTATCAATGCCACTGGGAAAGGTGCCAGCGCTACAGACAAAAGGCTTTATTAAAGAACCGGAACCAGCAAGTATGCTGACAACATGGACTAAACCTTATGGGAACGGAGAGGTTGACCCCTGATCAGCCAGTTTAAAACTCAATGTTGTTACATTTTGCTATTGAAATTATTATAAAACCCATAGAATAGAGAGGTTGGAGGGTCGCTACTTCGATTTCCTGATGATATGCTGACGAAGAGGACGGTGACACTGCAGGACAGCTGTTAGCCTGAATCTTTTACGGACTGAATTAATGCCCAAAATCCTGAAGAACTTAAACTGCTAAATTGATGGGCATAGATTTGCAAGATTGCCAGATTTGACATAGAGGACGACTTTAGCCAGAATAGGTAAGTATGAATGGCAACTTGATCAAATGAATGATTTAATCTGCAATATTAATATAAATTTGGATTTGAACATCTACAGAAATGAGTTGTGTTGTTTATTCATTGAAATGTGTTAATGAAAAGGTTAATCAGAGTATTAGAAATTCACTTAAATCTACAACTAACAGATCCATCCCGGTCATGAGGGGAATACCAAATGTAGGATCTAGGGCCTAATGAGTATAAGTAGAGTTTGTAGGTTTGTTGCTCATTAGGGTAAAGTGGTATCTTCCTCCCTCATTATCCAGCACTTGGAAGGATAATCGCCTCTCGTTCGGACTGCTGGTGAGTGTGTGTTGGTGTTATGGGCCCCACCAGCGAATGTATGGATAGTGTGCGTGTGTGAGATCTTTTGATCCGCAACGGTAGGGAGGGATTTTGCACTCTGCGCTGGAGCACTTCCACTGCCCTCCATTTAGCATGATGTACCAGTCCACTCCTCCTGCCCTACATTGCCCAATTCTATGGCCAATCATTGACCTCCTGATTAGCCTCTGTGCTTAGCTTGCTGCCCCTATTCTCCTTCCCCGTGCCCTCCGATGTCTTTGTGCATGCCCTTGCTCCATCCTTTTTGCCCACCATGTTCCATGGACCTGCCACTCCTATCTACTCTGAGTGTTCTGTTGAGCTGCCACTCCCCTCCCACCTGCCTAGCATTGTCAGATGACTGTAACCTGTCCCTGCCACCTCCACCCTGCCTGTCCACATGCCATGCTCCTATCCCCTTCCTCCTGTCCTCCATGGTCCATTTTACTGCCACACCCTTCTGCCCTCCCTGGTCTGTTGTGCTGCAACTGCTCCTCCTGCCTGCCCACGCGGTCTGTTGTGGGGCCCCTTCCCCTGAACTCTCTTGTCTGTGCCCAGGTCCTGACCCTCCCTTCTATCCTCCATGGTCCTTTGTGCATGCCCCTGCACCCTCCTTCTTGCCCATCATAGCCATTGTGCTGCCACTAACCCTCCCGCTTGCCATGCATGGTCTTCTGTGCTGCCATGGCCTCTCCCACCTTCCCTGTGTGGTCAGCTAGCTGCCCCTGACCCCCTCCCACCTTCCCTCCATGGTCTGTGTGTATGCCATCATAGTCTCATTGTTGCTCTCCATGGTGTGTTTTGTTTCTAGTGCCCAACCTGCCTGACCTCCATGGTCATCTTGCTGCTCCTGCCTTGCCCCCTTGCCCCCAGCCCTCTGTTTCCATGTGCAGACCCCTATTCACTCCCTCCTGGCTTGTCTGTTCCATTGTAATGCCCCTGATCCGTCCCTCCTGCCCTTTATGGTCTGTTATGCTGCAGCTTTCTCTCCTGTCTGCCCATTATGGTCAGCTAGCTACCATTGCCTCTTTCCCCTCTGTTCTCTGTTGTCCATGTGCATGGTCCTGTCCCCTCCCTATTGCTTTCTATGGATTGTTGTGCTGCACTCCTGTCCCGCATGCGCTGTGTGGTGTATTGTGCTGCTGCAAACCCTGATGCCTGCCCTGTAGGGTCAGTTTGGTGCACCTCTCCATGTCCCTCCTGTCCTCTGTTATCCGAGTCCATGTCCCTACCCCAATTCCTCCTGCCTACCGTGATCCAATGTACCATACTTGCGAACATTTTGAACTTGGTAAGAGGGAGATTTTGAAAAAAAACTGGGGTATTGAATTTCCCCTTTGAGTTACATTGAAAAAGAGGAGATTGTAGACAGGAGAGAGATCAAATAAAGCCCACTTGAGCTTAAAAACATTGGACGTTTCCTGGCTGAAACAGGTCTGTAGGCATGTATGGTTGTACTACCACTGCCTCTTCCTTCTGCCCACAATGGTGTATTATATTGCCACAGCCTCTCTTGTCAGTCCTGTATTGTTGGTTTGTTGCCCCTGCCCCCCTTTCCACTGCCCTCCATAGTCTGTTGTGCTGCCACTGCCCTTCCTGCCTGCCCAGTGTGGTCAAATTGTTGCATCTGCACTCTCCTACCTGCCTTCAATTTTCAGAGTCCGTGCCCCTGGCCTCTGCCTCTCAACAGTATCCCAATGAACAACTAGATTGCTAACATTCTATATTCATTACAAAAGTGTGGAACGCCTGACGTCATCTTGATGTAATCAAAACTGTAATACCTAGAGTATTTCCTTTAGAAATTACATATATGAGAGGGTCTTATTTGCATCAAAAGTATGGTTAGTGCTCTAAAAAACTAAAATGAGGACATATTTTCTGAGTTTTCAAATAGCGACAAAGAACTTTTACATTATTTGTATACTTTATGTTTTTTTATCCAGTTGACCACTTGATTAAATGTTGCACCTAGGGGAGAGGATGTGGTGTTACTTCCAGAGCTGCAGACTTTGCAACTGGGGAACCAGGTTGGAGTTTCTGCTTCAGCTCAACATTCTGTGATTCTGGTCAAATCACTTAATCTCCCCATGTCTACAACCAAAATGAATTTGGTCTTGTGTGATGTAACCAATGCTCATGTAAAGCACTCCAATACCTGACAAGTCTGCACTATATAAAACTGCAAATTCTAAAAAAATAAGTGTTTTGCACACTTCTGTCATTGGGCTACATGTGGGCTACATCTGGGTGATATTAGTGCTGCATTTGGGCTCTTTTGTCTCTAGTGGCCATCTTGGGAGATTTATTTGTTATGAAGTTTCCTAATTTCCAGATTTACTGCAGTCTCCTCAGTAGGAAATGCTTTCAGTTTTTTACTTTGATTCCATCAAGAAGGTATTCAGATATGTCACACATTTGCCATAAATTCTGAATGTTAGCACTCTAGTTGCTCATTAGATCACTGTAGTAAAGCTACTGCTCACCACGGAAGTCTGCTGCTGGTTTTAAAAGTGCATGTTTCAGTCTGCATATCAGAAGTTTTTAATAAAATAGAAGAGGATTTGAGAAGTCACTCAAAATGTGCCCTAATTTTTCTTTCTTCAGCACTAATCATAATTTCTATGGCAAAATGAACCCCCTCATTGTGTTCCTTTTAAAATTAAATGTTTTAAGTGTTACCAGTTTTTTCCAATCAAGATGGCTTCAGGTGTGCCATAGTTTTGTCATAAGTAAGACAGTAAGCGCTCTAGTTGTTCTTAAGAACACTCTGGGACATTCTGTCATTGGGCTATACTTGGGCTACATCTGGGTGATATTTGGGCTACATTTGGGCTCTTTTGTCTCTGGTGGCCATTTTGGGAGATTTATTTGTTATGAAGTTTCCTAATTTCCTCATTTACTGCAGTCTCCTCAGTGGGAATACTTTCAGTTTTTTATTTTGGTTCAATCAAGAAGGCATTCAGATGTGTCACACATTTGCCATACATTCTGAATGTTAGCACTCTAGTTGCTCATTAGATCACTGTAGTAAAACTACTGCTCACCAGGGAAGTCTGCTGCTGGTATTCAAAGTGCATGTTTCAGTCTGCATGTCAGAATTTTTTTATGAAATAGAAGAGGATTTGAGAAGTCAAAATGTGCCTTAATTTTTCTTTCTGCAGAACTAATCATAATTTCTATGGCAAAATTAACCCCCTCATTTTGTTCCTTTGTAAATTAAATGTTTTAAGTGTTACCACTTTATTCCAATCAAGATGGCTTCAGGTGTGCCATACTTTTGTCATAAGTAAGACTGTGAGCGCTCTAGTTGTTCGTTAGAACACTCTGGGACATTCTGTCATTGGGCTATACTTGGGCTACATCTGGGTGATATTTGGGCTACATTTGGGCTCTTTTGTCTCTGGTGGCCATTTTGGGAGATTTATTTGTTATGAAGTTTCCTAATTTCATGCAGTCTCCTCAGTAGGAAATACTTTCATTTTTTTTCTTTGGTTCCATCAAGAAGGCATTCAGATGTGTCACACATTTGCTATAAATCCTGAATGTTAGCACTCTAGTTGCTCATTAGATCACTGTAGTAAAGCTACTGCTCACCAGGGAAGTCTGCTGCTGGTATTCAAAGTGCATGTTTCAGTCTGCATGTCAGAAATTTTTTATGAAATAGAAGAGGATTTGAGAAGTCAAAATGTGCCCTAACTTTTCTTTCTACAGCACTAATCATAATTTCTATGGCAAAATGAACCCCCTCATTTTGTTCCTTTGTAAATTAAATGTTTTAAGTGTTACCACTTTATTCCAATCAAGATGGCTTCAGGTGTGCCATACTTTTGTCATAAGTAAGACTGTTAGCACTCTAGTTGTTCGTCAGAACACTCTGGGACATTCTGTCATTGGGCTATACTTGGGCTACATCTGGGTGATATTTGGGCTACTTTGGGCTCTTTTGTCTCTGGTGGCCATTTTGGGAGACTTATTTGTTATGATGTTTCCTAATTTCCTCATTTACTACAGTCTCCTCAGTAGGAAATACTTTCAGTTTTTTACTTTGATTCCATCAAGAAGGCATTCAGATGTGTCACACATTTGCCATAAATTCAGAATGTTAGCACTCTAGTTGCTTATTAGATCACTGTAGCAAAGCTACTGCTCACCAGCGAATTCTGCTGCTGGTATTGAAAGTGCATGTTTCAGTCTGCATGTCAGAATTTCTTAATGAAATAGAAGAGGATCTGAGGAGTTACTCAAAATGTGCCCTCATTTTTCTTTCTGCAGCACTAATCATACTTTCTATGGCAAAATGAACCCCCTCATTTTGTTCCTTTTTAAATTAAATGTTTTAAGAGTTACCACTTTATGCCAACCAAGATGGCTTCAGGTGTGCTATACGTTTGTCATAAGTAGGACTGTTAGCGCTCTAGTTGTTCTTTAGAACACTCTGGGAAGCTGCAGTAGAACACAAAGGAATCAACTGACAGTCTCTGCCCTTGTTGGATGTACATGTTTTACTGAGAATGTCAGACTTCATTCTCACATGACTGAGAAAGATAATGTGAATTTACAGAAAATATGCTCTCCGTTTAGCTTATAGATCACCTTCCAAACCTCTGTGGGAAAAGCATGAGAAAATAGTTTTCTCTCAAACATGATTCATGATATCACAGCAGAAGGCTTTTTCACATGGTAAAATCACCTTAGAACACACCACAATTCCTAAAATGAGTATGGTACCATCAACAAATGATTTATAATGTAACTAATGTCTTAAAACCTTCTATTAACTGCAATTCTTTTTAATGAGGTGCTATCATGTATATTGGTCCCAAGATGGCTGCCAACACTTCTTGGATGAAGTGCTGACAGCCAATCAGATCTCACGATGAGATGTGTGGTTAGGCTCCGCCCAGATATATATGTGATTTTACTTTTGATTTTCTCAGGAACTACTGAACGGATTTACACCATATATGCAAAAGGCACATGCCTGACCTGAGGTCTACCTCTTTGCCAAATTTCAAGTAATTCTGTTCAGCAGTTCGGGCTGTACCTTCGACTAACGGTCCTATGGGAAAATGCATGGGGAAAATGCATTTCGGGACCCCCCTTTTTTCTCGGCCCCCGCTTGACGAATTACCCCGAGACTTTCACGGTAGGAGCTGAGCGGAGCGCCCCATTAGTTTTGAAAATTTCACGAAGATAAGTCAACCGGCGCCAAAGTTATTCAAAATAGAATTTTCAGATTTCCTATGGGAACTCAGTCCTAACTATAACTATCTACTGGCGACCGCCAGTAGATAATATATATATATTACCAACTGGCGGTCGCCAGTAGGTAGTTATAGTTAGTACCTTGTTCCTATTCAAACAGCTTTTTTTCTTTTGCCAATAACTTTGGCGTCATCTTCGCGAATTTTTCAAAACTAGTGTGGTGCTACGGTCAGCTCTCGTCTTAGAAGTTTGGGGGTGATTCATCAAGTGGGGGCCAAGAAAAAAGGAGGGTCTTAAATTACGTTTTCCCCACGTAAATTTCCATAGGAAACTTTAGACACAGCTACAGCCCAAACTGCTGAACGGAATTACACCAAATTTGGCAAAAAGGTAGCTCTTGGTTCAGAAAGCACTCTTTTTATAAATGGTGTAAATCCATTCAGTACTTGCTGAGAAATTAAAAAAATAAAACTATCGATATCTGAGCACTGAAGAGGATTCGCGACTCTTCCCGAGCACGAGCTGCACTCTGATTGGCTGCCAACAGTCCCAACAAGAAAGTGTTGGCAGCCATCTTGTGACTTGGTAACAGGAGATGGGGTCTCCGAGGCCAGTAGGGGCCCGGGAGGGGTGCCATGTGGCCCCCCTCTCTTAATGACATTTGTTTTAAAAAAGAGTCCAGGCCCTGGGGGATGGGGTCCCTGGGGCCAATAGAGGCCCAGGGAACAGGGGCCACACCCTTCCCTCCCTTTATTTAAAAAAAAGCAATGGCTGGGCCCCAGGCAATGGGGTCCCTGGGGCAAAATTGGCCTGAGGAGGGGGCCACACGGCCCCCCTCTTTTAAAAAATAAATAGTGGCATGCCCCGGGGAATTGGGTCCCTGGGGCCAATAATGGCCTGAGGAAGGGGGCCACGCAGTCCCCCTCTTTATTTTTTAATATGTTGGCAGGCTCCAGGGGATGGGGTCCCTGGGGTGAATACCAAATTATGCAATTCGGGCTTTTTATTTCTTTCGAGTTTGGTGTCGCGACTCCAACGCAGCTGTCAGCGCGGCCCCCGTGTAACATTGCGCTGGATTCGCAAATTTACCTTAAATAAATGATTAAGTAGTATATATTTTAGAAAGTAGTGTTGTATTTGTGAAGTTGTTTTAAAGAGGCACTGTGATTGAAGTTAGTGACAAGATTACAATTGATAGAGTTGTTAACCATATATAAAATTAAAAATGAATAGTTAAACTAGAAAAGTGTGTTGTGTTGTAGTACATTGAATTCATGCTTTTGCTGATTCGCGCCGGGTGCACAAATCCATAATTTTCTTTTTTTTTAAATATGCATGTGTAAAAAATGTTTATATTCAGTATTATGTTATAGAGTGGCTCTAAAAAGAGCCCTTGTTTTCATTTTGAGTTTGTTGTAGCTACATGTAAGTGCGGAGGCAGAGCTTTAGGTTGTTGAGAAAGACTCCCTTGATCTGTGAAGTGTATCCATCACTTCTGTAGATGCCATTCATATCAAAACGTAGACTGTTGTTATAGATGGAGCCCATCCTACGGTCTCTGAGGTAAGCAGAAACAGCTTTATTGACATTCTTTCTAGCTTTCTGAATCTGTGGACAGAATTGAGTTGACTACTTCCATTTCTGTCTTTGGCATATATTAGAGTATACAAAGACTGTTTGAGGCAAAAGCAACATCAATTGTGCAAAGGTGTCCTTCATTAGCATTTCCAGACCTACCCCAGTCAATGTGTCTTGGTAATTTTCACCACAATCTTGAGGTCAGGGGGTTGGAGATGCAAAAAGGTTTTAACCAAAGGCATCAATTGGTGCCACGTTAATCCTCTCTGTGCAATCCATTTAATATCCACATTTTGCAAAGCTAGGTCTTTGTCAATACCTCTGCGTTCAGCATACCTTTTGCACCAGAAAATATAGCTGTGTCCAACAATCCACACTGTAAGCATCTTGAAGGGATGTCTGGAAGTAATGAAAAGATGTCTGTAGCTGAGGTAGTAAGTTGGTAGAATGAGGACTGATTGGCTGTTTAAGAACATTGTACATTCAAAAATAGGGTGCATTTTACTTTCTTTAAAACGCATGTTTCCTATTGGTTAGTAAAATTTTTTTGAAAGGTACAGTAGAAAGGATAAGGTCATATTTTGGAAAGTCAACCACACCTGCTGTTTGCATTTGCAACATTGTGTGTTGAACTTGAAAATATGGTGAACATGTAATCTGTCAGTTAAGTTGAATGTTCCGTGAACTGTTACTATGGAAACTGTCATTAAGCAGAATGGGGGTAGGACTGAAACTTACCTGTGGACTTAAAATGTGAAATTGTAATTTATATATAAGTGAAATCTTATTAAAGTAAGATTTCCCAAGTCAGTAGTATCTATAGAATTGGTGTGTTCTTAAAAAAAGTGGTATTTTTATTTGCAATATATTTTTGAACTCCCATATGGATTCGCAGCTCTATTGCGTTGGTGCACGGTACAGACGCGACTTCAAAAAATTCCAGGACCAGTTTGGTCACTTTTAGAAGTCATTCGGTAAGGGTTAATATGTGTAACCAATAGAAATGTGTTTTACAATTTGAAATAATGTAGTAAGCAATGTGATTTGTTACTTACATTTATTTGTGTGGAGAAAGAGAGGGAAACTTTGCCATCACTGGTTTTGCCTTGCTGAGAGCAGTGCATTACATTTATTGTGTGCATAAGAAATTATGTTATGAGTTTCTGATATTTCATATTCTACAAATTAATTTGGAAGGTGAGTTATACATTTATGAGGTGTATTATGTGGTTGCTTTATAGGTTAAATAATTAATCAAGAACTTTGATGTTTGAAATATTTTATTAAATGTAGAGATGTATATTGTAGTTTGTTTTATTGTAGTTAAATGTTGTTTGAAATAGATTCTGTATAGAATTATGTATATTGGAATATGGATGAGTGATTATGGTAGTTTGTTTTAGTGTGTGGATATGTACATTTGAAGTATACCGCATACTTTTAGTTGTTGCTTTAAATTTGGAGGTGGAGTTTGTCAAGTTTTAAGGCGTGCATGGAATCTGTCTCAAGTATGTTTCTACCTGTATATGTATTTTCATATGTCTTATTCATTTGAAGGTGCATGATGTATAACACAGAGGTGTTGTTGCTTTTTATGTTGTGGGCTCAAGACTGTGAGTACTAGTAGAATGGTGAAGATGCAGTACAAAATTGTGGTGTAAAAGATGCTGACATAAGGTGTTATTATCTAGGCTTCTTTTTTTGAATCTTTAGAGAGGTACAGTTGAAGTATGCCGCATAATGTTTGATGTTTGTTTGAAATTGGAAGTTTGTTCTGTGAATTTTTAAGGTTTGAATAGCGTTATGGTACAGACACATTCATGTATGGTTTTAGTAATATGGTGAGACTTTTACTAAAGATATGTGAAGGTTTCATACTTTGTATTTGGGTAGGTGTAATACTATAGGTAGTTGTAGAATGGTTAAGCCTGAAAGTGAGGTTTGAGATGTTTGTAGAGATGTAATTTATTAGAGTAATTTGTGTGATGTGAAGAAAGTTAGATATCATAGGTACCGCATAATTTTCAGTCTTTGTTTGAAAATTGAAGTGTACTCTGTGATGTTTTGAGCTGTGCATGGTGTTGTGACTGAGATATGTGTCTACTTGCTCATACACTTATAAAATCACACAGGCACTACCTTTGCACTTCTGTAATCACTCAGGTAGTACCTTAGTACATCTGTAATCACCCAGGCAGTACTCATGCACTTTTAAAATCACCCACTCACTTTTTATGTATTCCAGTAATGCTCTAGATATTACCCCTGCAGGCATGCATTCACTCCGGCACTAGTTATGTACTATTCCTACAGTGATGCAATCATGCGGGCTGTACCTATGCAGTCATGTAATAACCCACACACTATCCTTGCAGTCATAGAATCACCCAGGCCCTTCTGTTGCATTCATCTATTCACCTAGGTATTACTCAAAAACTCATCTATGCCTTCAGGTGCTATTTATAGACTTATTCATGCACTGAACGTGTATGTTTGCACTCATGTAATTAACCAGTCACTATCCATCTTTTCCTGCAATTATCCAGTGACTACCCTTGCACACATACAATCACCCAAGCACTACCCATGGAGTTTTGAAATCACTCTGGCAGATCTATTACATGTCTCAGCTTCTAGATTTCACTATATTCCAGAAATATTGTATACCTATTTGTTTTAGATTTGAAAAGGTAGAGATGTATGTATGCACACTTTTAACAATATGGAAAGATTTATGGTTGAATCATGTAATAGTGTGCTTCTTTATATTTGGCTAGGTCAGACACTCATACAGTTATAAAACCACTCAAGTACTACCCATGCAGTTTTCCAATTATCCTGGCTCTACATATGCACTGCTGTAATCACTCAGGCATTACTGCTGCAGTCATGCAATCATGTAGGTACTACCTATGCACTCATGCAATCACCAAGGTATTAACCATACACTCTTTAAATCATGTAGCCACTACTCATGCACTTATATAATTACCCAGGCACCACAGTTGCACTCCTTCAATCACCCAGGCACTATCCTTGCACTCTTTCAATCACGCACACACTACTCTTGTACTTATGTAATCACTCAGCTACTACTCATTCACTTATAAAATCACTCAGGCACTATCTTTGCAGTCATGTAATCACTCAGGCTTTACCTTAGTACTTCTGTAATCACTCAAGAAGTACCCATGCACTTATTAAATCACCCACTCATTTTTTATGTATTCCAGTAATCTCCCAGATATTACCCCTGCAGTCATGCAATCACCCAGGAACTAGTTATGTACTACCCGTACAGTCTTGCAGTCATACTGGCTGTACCTATGCAGTCATGTAATAACCCACACTCTACCCTTGCAGTCATAGAATCACCCAGGCCCTACTGTTTCACTAATCTATTCACATAGGTACTACTCAATGACTCATCTATGCCTTCAGGTGCAATTTTTACACTTATCCATACACTTAATGTTTATGTGTGCACTCATGCAATTAGCTAGTCACTATCCATCTTCTCTTAAAGTTATCCAGTGACTACCCTTGCGCTCATACAATCACCCAAGCACTACCCATAGAGTTATGCAATCACTGAGGCAGAGCTATTACATGTCTCAGTTTCAAGACTTCACTATATTCCAGAAATATTGCATACATATTTCTTTTAGATTTGAAGATGATTTGAAAAGATAGAGACATATGTGTGCACTATTTAACAATATGGAGAGACTTATGGTTGAATCATGTAATAGTGTGCTGCTTTATATTTTGCGAGGCCCAACACTCATGTAGTAATAAAATACCCAAGTACTACCCATGCAGTCTTCCAATGATCCAGGCACTACATATGCACTGCTGTAATCACTCAGGCATTGCTGCTGCAATCATGCAATCATCTAGGCACTACTTTTGCTCTTATGAAATCTCCAAGGTATTACCCATGCACTCTTTAAATCATGTAGCCACTACTCATGCCCTTATATAATCACCCAGGCACTATCGTTGCACTCCTTCAATCATGGAGGCACTTATGTAATCAGTCAGCCAGTAGTCATGCTGTCATGAAATCACCCAGGCACTACCTTTGCACTCCTTTATTCACTCAAGCTCTACCTCAGTAGTCCTGCAATCACCCAAGAAGTACCCATGCACTTATAAAATCACCCAGTCACTTTTTATGCATTCCAGTAATTTTCCAGATATTACCCCTGCAGTCATGCAATCACCCAGGTGATACCTATGTACTCCTTAATCCCCCAGATGTTACCCCTGTTCTCATGCAATTACTAATGCATTAGGTATACAGTGCTTTATCTAGCCAGCCACTATCTTTCCACTCTTTCAATCACACAGGCACTACTCTTGTACTTATGTAATCACTCAGCCAGTACTCATGCACTTATAAAATTACCCAGGCACTACCTTTGCACTCATGTAATCATTTAGGTAGTATCTTTGTACTTCTGTAATCACCCAGGCAGAACTCATGGAGTTATAAAATATGGTATACATATTGCTTTTAGATATGATGTTGGTTTGAAAACATAGAGACATGTGTATGCATGCTTCTAACAATACGCAGTGACTTGTATTTGAATGATATAATAGTCTGCTGCTTCATATTTTGCTAGGCCCAACACTTATGCAGTAATAAAAACACCCAAGTACTATCCATGCAGTCTTTTAGTGTTCCAGCCACTACATATATAGTTTTGTAATCACTCAGGCGCTACTGCTACACTCACGCAATCACCCAGGCACTACCTATGCACTCTTGCATTCACCAAGGTATTACCTATGCTCTGTATCAATCATGTAGCCACTACTCATGCAGGGAAGAGAGGTGTAAAAAGAGGCGAAGGAGTTGCACAAATAGGGAAGAGGGGTGCAGAAAGAGGCAGAAGGGTTAAAGGAAAAAAACAAGAGAAGTGCAGAAAGAGGCAACTGAGGTGCAGAAAGAGTTAGGAGAGGTGCACAAAGAGGCAAGAGAGGTACAGAAAGATGCAGGAAGGGTGCACAAAGAATGAAGAGAAGTGCAGAAAGAGGCAAGAGAATTGCTGAAAGAAGCAAAAGAGGTGTAGAAAGAAGCAAGAGGAGTGCAAAAGGAGGCATGAGGCATGCAGAAAAAAGGAAGAGAAGTGCAGAAAGAAGCAACAGAGTTGCTGAAAGAGGCATGAAGGGTGCAGAAAGAGGCAAGAGTAATGCAGAATGAGGGAAGAGAGATGTAGAAAGAGGCAAGAGAGTTGTACAAATAGGGAAGAGGGGTGCAGAAAGAGGCCTCTGTTTCTCCATTCTGCACTTCTTTTGCCTCTTTCTGCACCCTTCGTGCCTCTTTCAGTACCTCTGTTGTTTTTTTCTGCTCTTCTTTTCCTTCGTACTGTACCCTTTTGCCTCTTTCTCCATCCTTTTTTGTTTTCCTGCACATGTATTGGTTCTTTCTGTATTGTTCTTGCCTCTTTCTACACATGTCTTCCCTTCTTCTGTACCTCTGTTGTTTCTTACTGCAGTAATCTTGCTTCTTTCTGCACCTCTGTTGCATTTTCTAACATGACTTAAACGTCGCTTTTGTCCTTCTGCTTTACGATTCTAGTAATGCTCAAAGTGTTGGACCAAATATAAAAAAAGGCTATAACATGTCTCAGGTGTAAGTCTAACCATATCCCGAAAACCATATATGCATTTGTTTGTACCTTTTAAATAGAAGGTGTTTCTTTAGTAATAGATACAAATATTTGTATATAATTATTTTAATAATATTAAATTAATTTTAAAATGTTTTTTTCTTTTAGATATTCTCCATTATTATTAAGAAATATTTACTATAGCAATAACATTTGAAAAGAAAGGACAGCAAAAATCAGTACAATTTAAAGGAGAGAGAAAAGCAGAAATTAGATGAAGTACAACATGTGACATTGAAGAAAAAGTCTTCTGGTAAGAGAACTAAAGACTTTTAAGGACTGGAAAGAATTTTGAAAATGAAAACAGAAAGAAAAGTTGTAGAACCAAGAAGAATGAAACGAAAAAAAGACAAATTAATGCAAAATCAAGTTATGGGAAAACAATCTATGTTGAAAGAAGGATGAAATAATGTAAGGACATTAGGAAACGAATGTATATAAGTAGAGTACTTCAAAATGTATTGAAAGTTTCATGAAATATAAAAGAAGATCTGCATTTTACAAGAAAAAACAACAGATTGAAAGTGTAGTGGAAAAGGCTTTTGAATTGAAAAGAAGATTGTTTATAATAGTATTAAAGAGTATGAAGACGTTAAATAAAACAATGCAGTTCATGAAGGAGAAAAGTAAAAGATCTGACTTGTTAATAGAACTAACTTTTGCAAAAAAAAGTTTGGGTGAATGGAAGCACACTTCTAGTTCAGAACTTTTTTTTAACGAAGAAAGCTGTTTTCAACAAAATACATTAGTTCACGCAGTTAATACCAGTGGTCATTCTTATGAGGTTAGGAATGGTTGTCCAATTGAAAAAGAAAAGATGGTTGCTAGAAATGTGGAAGAAGTAATAGCTGAAGAAGTTCAAGGGAGACGTTCACAAGCGCCAGTGTTTAGGTGGGATTGGAGCAGTATTTGTAGAATATTTTACGTAATTTCTTATGAGACTATAGTAAAAAAAGTGTTAAACAGAAAATGATGATGTTGCAAGGACTAGATCCTTGCAAAGTGAGAAAAAAATACTAGCTTACAAGGGTCATTCTCTGGTTTGTAAAAAAAGTGTTGAACAGAAAATTAAGATGTTGCAAGGTCTTGATCCCTGTAAAGTGAGAAAAAAATGCTGGCTTACAGGGTCATTCTCTGGCTTGTCTTTCTAGAAAATTGTGTCAAAGTCGTTTTCATCATCTGAGAATGTAAGCAGTACATCATTCAGAAATGCGTAATTTTGGAAGAAGATTGTACTATGTAAAAAGTCCTACATTAACTTTAAGTGAAATAAACACTGCTCTTTTGCATGGTTCAGTGTTGGATGTAAACAATGTTTCTGATGATATACAGTTTTGTTTCTTTGGTCCTGAAGGGGAGTGTAGAGAAAGTGAGAGTTTGATAAGTGTAGGTGTTGAAGAAGAGGTGGAAGATAGTACTACTGAGATGTCTGTAGAAGAAATTACAAAGTTTAAGGTAGTTTGTTGTAACAAACCTAACTATGTTTGTATTTGTTGTCGACGTACTCACTATAGAAGTCAAACTAGGAATGTTGATGCATATTTAATAAGTGAAAAGGAAAACAATAATAAGTGGCAGCAATTTGGTGCTTATTTGTTGGTGGAAGATTGTTTTGAGTTGGGTAGTGATCTACGTATTTGTAAATATTGTTACAGCAAACTAGAAGGCAACAAAATGCCAGCTAGAGCTGTACATAATAACCTAGAGTTGGTAGCTATTCCTCTGAAACTGGTGGATTTAAATACATATGAGTCCATTCTAATTTAATCTGTGCACCCGGTTCAGGCTATAGTTCGTGTGGAGCCTAAAACATGTAAGCTGCCTCCAACAGAGTTGTGTATTTACCTTTATATTTTAAGAAAAATATTGAAACTGTTGGTGTAGAGAGAGAAGAAACTGAATGTTAGACCTGGCATCTTTGGCGTGGTTACCCCTGACTTTTTGCCTCTACCTCCTGTATTTTTGATGCTATGCTGGATTTCGTTTTTGCTGGTTTAGATGCTTTGGGCACTTTGCCACTGCTGATCAGTGTCAAAGTGCAAGTGCTCCCTTGGTAAATTGTTATATTGATTGGTTATCCATGATTGGTATATTTGTTTCACCTGTTAGCCCCTAGTAAAGTGCACTGAGTGTGCCAGGGCTGGTGATTAAAATGCTACTAGTGGGCTGCAGCACTGATTGTGCCACCCACAGGAGTAGCCCTAAAATGATGTCTTAGGCCTGCTTGCAGTGCCTATGTGCAGTCCAGGACTGCCATGTCGACCTGGCCAGTGCACCCACTGACCAGGCCTTATCCTTCCCTTTCTGTATATGTCAGGCATCCCTATGGTGGCCCTAGGTACCCCCCTGGGCTGGGTGCAGTGTATCTGAAAGGTAGGGCATGTACTGAGGTGTGTAACATGCCCTGGTAGTGAATTACAGCCATTTTCGTTTTTCACTGCTGAGAGGCTATCTTGCCCATAGGATAGAATGAGGAAGGCTGTTTACATGCCTATCTTCCCATAAGGGCAAGATAGAAAATCCAAGTTTGGTATCTTTGTGTTCAGAATTTAATTATACATCTTTTTAGCAAGATGGTTTTTAAATTCACTGTGTGAGAATAGCACTTTTTAGAAAGTAGCTATTCTCCTGTTTAACCTTCCTGTGTGCCTGTGTGCTGGTTGGCTGACTGGTGTCATGTGATGGGCTAGGTGGCTCCAGGAGCCTGGATGAGTCAGCAGCAGGGTGAATAGGGAGGTCTGCTTTAGATGGGTGGGAGGAGTAGTCCCTGGGTTTGAATAGGGCTGTCCCTGCCAAACACAATGCTGGCTCCACCCCCTGCTGGCCAGGCTGAGGACTCTGCCTCTGCTGGCACAAAGAAGGCTCCACCTCCTGCTGAGCGTCTAACGACCCTGCCCCTCACTCTGAAAGGAACCAGGTGCTCCAGGGCAGAGCACACCCAGGAACCGGTTTGAGCAGGGGAATCCACCCACTGAAACACAGAGAGACAAAGACTTGGAGGGGTATAAGAAGAGGACCCCAGACACCTAAACTTTAGATCACTTTGGAACTAAGAAGAAACCTCTGCCAAGGAGAAAGCTGAAAGGACTGAAGAGGAGAAGACTGCCTGCTTGCTGTTTTGCTTTGCTGCCAAGGAGAGGGGAAGGACTTTGCTGTGTCCCCTTCTTTTGATTCTGATCTCCAAGGGCCTGAGAAGAGCTGGCTCCCTGTTAAGAAGTCCCAGGAACAAAAGGACTTCACCACCAGCTCCCCTGGAACTCTGCTGAAGGAGTTCTGACCTGCCTTGGAGTGCTTGCCCAGTCTTGGGGCCTCAGGAGGTCGTTTTGCTGTGTTTGGGAGCTGGGAAGCAGAAGCGTGAAAAGAGTAACTGGTACCCAAAGCATCATCCGATTGCGTGTCGCAAGAACGAGAGTGCGAGGAAAATTTCATCGCGGCACCATCGCAACACGCAGGGTCCCCGCATCGCCGAGTGCGTCGAGCATCGTCCCGGTGCGAGAAGATTCCTGACGCTGCGAGGGTCGTCGCAGAACCAGTTTGCGGGGCGCACCACTGCCGGTGCGTGAAAGTATCCAGTCGCTGCGTGTGACGACGTAGAGTCCCGTCCCATGACGCATCGAGGGTTGCGGCACCCGAAGTCAACGCTGCGCCGCGCACCGCGACGCATCGAGGGTTGCGGTGCCAGAAGTCAACGCCGCGCATCGCGCCGCACCGAAGATTGTCGCATCGTACCTGTGCGTGAAGCTTCCCCCTAAGAAACCTACGCAATGAAAGCCAAATTCATCGCATCCTCCCCCTACAGATCAGAGCCGGCGCATCCACCTCTGCTGCGTGAAGCAGTGCTGCTGCAAAGCCTCCCCAGGATCTCAGGAGTATCGCATCGCCTTTGCCATCTTCCTTGTGATAGCTTTTGGGAACCTTATCGCAATTACAGGTACTGTTGGGCACGAGAGTGTCGCATTTTGTACATTGAGTGTCGCATTGTGCAAGACACTGACTTTTACATCCTGGAGTACTTTCTGCAAACTCTTGAACTATCTTTGAAGTAACCTTTTTAATTGTATGTTGGTTTTTCTGAAGTATTTGGTCTTGTGAAGTTTTTAGTAAAGATACCTTATTTTTCTAAAACTGGTGTGGAGTAAATCTGTGGCGTTTTCACTGTGTTACTGTGAGTGTTGGTACAAATACTTTACACATTGCCTTTGATAGCCTAGACTGCTCAGGCCAAGCTACCTAGAGGGTGAGCAGGGGTTATCTTAACAGTGTATCCCCCTTTCCCTGAGTAGAAGCAAGGGTCCCTACTTGGACAGTGGTACCTACCCTGCCAACTAGAGACCCCCAGATCTAACACTGAACCTGTAGTTATTCTAGTTAATGGTGTACCAATAAAGAGTCGAAAAATATGGCAAGAGTTAGTAGATGTTACCAAAGTTCAAAAGGCTACGAAATATCTCATAGAAAACAATATTTATTATAAAAATGTATATCTGGAAGAACAAGAAATATCTTTAGTAGATGATAGAGACATTTCAACTGGCCAAATCGAAAAGTTGACAAGTCCAGGAGTGAAGAAATTTATGAACATTATAGTATACATCCTTTACACTCAAAAGAAGTGATTGGAAATACAATTGAGTTATTTCAAATGAAGAAAGCAGAGAGAACTCCCATTAGTGTTTGGGAAAGAAGTTTAGAAGCTCGTTGTTTTCCACAGCTCTTCCCCACTAAAAGAGGTGGTCGATATGATGAATGAGCAGTACAGATTCCAGCTTCAGAATACCGTTCAACAAGATTGTATTCAGAAGACCCAAGATTTCGATAGTGTGTTCCATATTTATTTCATCTTCTGTTTGAAAGTGATTTGTCTGGACTTTCATATGCAGTGAACCACATAATAAAAACAGTTCATCTTACACATCTTTCTGCAAAGGATTTTTCGGGCAAAGTTCAACAAAGAGACAATCATTTAGAATCTCAATTAATACATTTGATGGCATGTCAATGTGGTACCAATGAGTATTGATATTGTCATCATGGAGAACTGAAATGTATGTTTTTTTATTTTTTTTATTTATTTGTCCTCATTTATGCGATCATATTGATTAAGCAATCGGGTCTCCTCTCTAGTAAACCACCCTTGGAGCAGAGGTAGAAACCGTGTCTTAAATCCAACAAATCCATGAGCTAGTGTGACACTATTGCCGCCCTTCTAGACACAAGAGTTGTTTGGATCGCGATGTTTAAATCATTGGACAGCCCTCCCTTTCTTACCGGCCTATAATTATCCCATAATTCCCAAAATTGTGTACGTTTACAATCCCCTCTAGCTCTATTCAAGTTCCTAAATTTTTCTACTGAGCGAACCCAATCATCAATCATAGGGGGAGAAGGAAGAATCCAATTTATACAAATCTCGCGTCTGGCCTAAAGCATGAATGTAAATAAAAGGTATTTCTGTTTTTTTGATAAGTTAATATGAGTATCATCATTATCAAGAATACCAAAAATAATAATAAAAGATCTTACCTTGATAAACAAGTTTAAACTTTTATCAATAATCTTACCGATTTCACTCCAAAATAAATCAAGCTGGTGACAGGAGTAAAACATGTGGATATCATTTGCATCTTTCTCACTACATTTTGGACATTTTTTCGTCACCTGGATGTTCATTTTTGAGAGCTTTACGGGGGTTCAGTAAGATCTGTGCAGAGTAAACAAATGATTCTTCCTAAGAGGTGCAGAAATTATAATATACCATAAATAAGTACAAGATACTTGCCAAACTTGTTGCAAGTCTTCAGCCGGAAAAATCTTCTTCCATTTGAGATCTGGGATATCGTAGTTTGCTTTCATCTTCTCCACCAGACACCAGTACCACCTGGATACTTCTTTCTTCCCAACATTTTTATGGAATTCACCCTCTAATTTTGTAATATCCACTGATCAGGTAGCTTGAGATTTAGCCCAATTGGTCAGCTGATAAAATTTAAACCTCGAGATTTCATTTGACGTCATTACCACCAGTTATTCCCATGATTTTAAATTTCCATTTTCCAAAAGGTCACCCCCTTTTGCTATTCCCGCCCTTTTCAAAGGAAGTGCTAATGAGTCCTGCAAGCATTCGGGAGTCCCTGGAGAGTTCCATATCGGGGCTTGCGGACTATAGTACGGGTATTGTCATATTTTCCTTATATCTGACCATAATTTAAATGCAGATTATAGCACCTTTAGTTTAACTTTTTTGAAGAATTTTTGGTGGCCGAGTTTATATAAACAGTGACTATGTTTTGTTATTGCTTTCCAATATGCGGGATATGAATCTTAGTCTCGAAAGAGGTGTCTTATATTCTTAAAATGAAAGGCTTTATAAAACGTCAAAAGGTCTGGACTAGCTATCCCTCCTCGATGTTTTTTCTGAGCCAAGTTTTTCCAGGTTATCCTGGAAATTATTGACGACCAAATGAAAGTGTTCATTTCGCTTTGTATCCTTTTTATCTGTAGTGAGTAAAACTCTAAGGGGATTGCGTTGAAAACAAAAGTGAACTTTGGTAGGATAGACATTTTTATTGTGTTGACCCTCCCAATAAAAGAAAGGGATAGACAGCTCCAGGACTTCAATAATTTCCTTGATTCTTTAGCTTATAACTGCAGGTTAACCTGGGCGATGTCATTAATGTTTTTTAATATTTGGATCCCAAGGTATCTTATTTCGTTTTTAGATTCAACTTGAGGGTCGATTATGTTCCAATGCATTACCTCGGTTTTTTGGTTGTTTATTTGATACCCAGACATCTCCCCAAAGTCTGTTAGTAATTTATTATTCCTGTTAGATCTCTCATTTAAATTACTTGAGTAAATCATTAAATCATCGGCATATAATGCCACTTTTAACTCCCAGCTGTTAAAACTAAAAGGGATGATTTCTTTTGAGATCCTAATCATGTTGGCTAGCGGCTCTATATATAGATTAAAGAGAAGGGGGGAGAGAGGGCACCCCTGCCTAGTGCTTCTTTTAATTTGGAAACAGTTTGTTATGCTGCCATTCATAAGTATTTTGCCCGTTGGAGCTGAATAGATATTCACTATTGCCCTAGAGAAATGACCTATTTTATTATGTATAATAATCTGTTGTAAGTAACACCAATTAACTCGGTCAAGAGCCTTGACCGCATCAAATGTGAAAATTGTTAGGGGTACCTTCTCATGTCCAGCAATGTCAATGGCTCCTATCAGTTGGTGTGTGAGATCATGCAGCTGTCTCCCTCTAATCCTCATGTATCAGCTTATCAGCGAGAGAGCCAAGTCTTTTTGCTAAAACATGAGTAAAGATTTTATAGTCTACATTGAGAAGCGAGATTGGCCTGTATGATTCGCAATAGGAGGGATCTTTGCCAGGTTTTAAAATCAGGCTAATCGTTGCTTCGTTCCAGGATTTAGGAATTGGTGAACCTTCAAGGAAAATAGTATTAAGCAAGTCAGTCAGTTTAGGTCCTAAATAGTCTTTCAGGGCAATATAAAATTCATTTGGTATAGCATCGGGTCCTGCTGCTTTGCTCTTTTTGAGATTATTTATTACATCTAATACTTCCTTCTGTGTAATTGCAGCATTTAAAATTTCACAGGAGTCCGCATCTAGTTTCGGGGTTTGTGACTTATTTAAATAGGCGTGAACTGCTACGGGTGGGGGTGATAGATCCTCTTCGTATAATAGCTGGAAGAAATGCTCAAATGCTTCTTCAATACCTAGTTTATCTTCTACTATCTGGCCACTGTTTCCCTTATGGATAGCAGTTATCTTATTTCTGTTAGAGTCAGTCTTGAGCTTCCAGGCTAAGAGTTTACCGCTTTTCTCTCCCCATTCATAGTTTGACAGAGAGCTAGCTTGCCACTTCTTCCTTATCTTTTCCTCCAGAAACAGAGACAGTTCTTGTTTTTTATTCATATTTCCTCTTTCAGGATATTTTGGTTATCTTCTGAAATTGAAAGTTCTAACTCTGCTTGTTTCTCTAATAAGTCAGCTTCAAGCCGTGATAATTTGAGGCGCTTCAGTTTGTTTTTGCCTGATGCTATACCAACTAATGTTCCTCTGATAACAGCTTTATAAGCCTCCCACACTATCCTATCTGAAACTTCGCCCTCACTATTTTCCTCAAAGAAGTTCTCCGTTGTCTTTCTTAGGGTATCGATGACTTGTTGATCTAACAGGAGTGCCCGGTCTAAAGTCCACCTTCTTTCGCTCTGGGGTGGTTCGTACTTTATAGCTAATTGGACCAAGGAGTGATCTGAAAGATGTGTGGGTGAATGATAAACTCCCCTGACTTTGTTACTTAAGAGTTTATCAACCAAAAAGAAATCTATTCTTGAGGCATGGCCATATTTATAATTCCTAAAGGTAAATTTATTAGATTGATCACCTCTGGAATTCCATATATCAAGTAAGTCCAGGTCCTCATTGTCGCATTCTAGGTAGGTTGAGAACTCTACCAGGTGGGTGTCTGTCTTTCTTAGGATCTAACAAAATATTAAAGTCACCTCCCAGTATAATTGGTGAGTGTTGCAAAATCAACTGCGCGTACAAGGATTGAAGGGGTGCGGGGTCATCTATGTAAGGGCCATAGTAACCCACTACCGACAACAAACTATCTCTGTGTTTTATGGTTGCTATGGCCCACCTTCCTCCTGAATCTACAATTTGTCCTACCAACATGCAGTGTGGAGATTTTTTTTTTAATAATGGATACACCCTTAGTATTACTTGGTTGGTTTGTACAAACAGACTCACCAATCCACCTCTCATACTTTATGGCTTCAAGCCATTCTTCTCTAAGGAGATGCGTTTCTTGTAATATAATTATATCCATATTTAGGTGTCTAAGATATTAAAAAAAAAAATGTCGCTGCCCTCTTGTTCTTAACCCATTCACGTTCCATGTCGCTAATTTTAAGTCACACATTGGTATTAACATGTTCCCTGCTTTGGACTTTGGCCGTGTTTGCTATACCATTTACATATCGCACAGATATTTTTTATTTTTTCCCTATGCTCCCCACTCAAAAACAAGCAAAATGTGAGAAAAGAATTATAAACTTATGTGTACCCCCACCCTGGAGAACCCTCCCCATTATCATGAGCAATCCTTGTTGCCCAGTTAGAGAACCGCAATCGGAGGCATATTTAAATTAGAAACAGTTAAAAACAATTAGGCTCAAAAGGCTACTTATCCCTATTGGTCTTCATATGTTCCAAAAAAAGCTCCACTTCTTTTGGGTCTCTGATATTGTGGGTTTTGTTACACCACATTATACGTGGGAGGGCTGGAAATTTCATCTGTACAGTGGCTCCTTCCGCCCTAAGATCTTGTATATATTTTCCTAAGGCCCATTGTCTATCGGCTGTTGCCTTGGAAATATCCAAGCAAATTTTATAGTTATACCCATCTTTAGACAGGATACCAGAGTTTAACGCCTTATTCAAGATATGTTCTTTTACTGAATAGGATTTAAAATTGACTAGGGTTCTGCGCGGATTTTTCCTATCTCTATTAAGTCTGAATGGGTCTCTATGAGCGCTTTGTATGTCTTCATCCAAATTTTTTTCGAGCAACTCAGGTACAAAGTCTTTTAGGAGATTTACTACAAAGGACCTTATATTCTGACCTTCAGGGACATTTAGTAAACGTAAGTTATTCCTCCTAGAGCTATTTTCTAGAATCTCAATTTTTTCGCAAAGTTCTCTCTCTGCAGCCGAAGCTTTTTCGTTGTTACTTTGGCAAAGCTTAACTTCATCTTTGATTTGTTCCAAGGCAGTTTCCACTATCACTACTCTATCTACGAGTGCTTTAGCCTGTGATGTACACAAAACATCTTCTTGTTCCAAAATCAAATCGGAGCTTTACCAGGTGGATCAAAAACTTTACCCCCTACTGACGCCAGAAACAACTCTTGAGCATCATTTTCTAAAAAGCTTGAAGTGCCTTTAGCGTCAGTGAGGTTAGAGTTAAGATTCTTACCCCCTGGGAGTTACACGGGTGGCTTGGATACGCAGGTGACACTCTTCTTACCGCGACCCCTTTTCCTAATTGAATTCATACAAGCCTCATCAGAGCTAAATGGGTGGGTGCGAAAGTCAGTAGGATGGCTGTTGTTAAACCTATTCGAGTTATTTTGGAAGTGACCACCCGGAGTGAGATTTGGAGACCCCGAGACACTCTGGGGGATGTAAGAACCTTTGAGGGGGCCCCCTGAAGACTTGTCTTGTTGTAACCCCTCGAAAATGTTGATATTTATAGGCTGCCTTTTCCCAAAAACCATCAGCTTTATAATTTAGATGTTCTGTGTAGCTGCTATCACTGAAAGGCCCGCGTGAGTTCAAGGGAAGTCCTTTTCCAGGTGACCCGCAGGTCTTAGCCCGTCTTCCATTCTCCATTCGCTTCGTTCTCTGCAGTAGCCCCGCATCAGCCAGGAAAAAGAGAAGCACCCCCCTCAGCCTCCTCTCACCTGTTTCTCTCTTCATCAAGGTAAAGTCATCACAGCAGGCGATGAGCTCCCCCACCAAAAATCGCCGTCAACTCTTTTAACCAAAACAGGACCGGCTAGGCCGCCTCCGTTCGCCTCCTTTTCGCCTCCTTTCGCACCACACCGCGCCACTGCCTCCAAGCGTCACTGGCGAGATCGGGTGGGGCTGACACCGCTCCAAGACTCCAAGACTCCACAGGTGTGAGCACTCCCAACCTTGCCGCCGCAGATCGCACTCTGCAACCCGTCGGCAGTTCTCTGGTACAGTCCAATAAAATCCTCGGAGATAACCAGTGCTGTCCCTCGCTGCTCCGTTACTCGCTGCTCCATTGCACCGTAATGACCCCAGGGACTGCTCGCGGTGAGGAAACTAATTTTGTCTAAATATTTTGAGCCTAAATGCGATAGATAAAGATTATAATGCCAGACGATTGCGGAGCTCGCGACCTAGGCGTTCAGCTGGCCGCCATGTTCTCCTCCCCACCTGAGAACTGAAATGTTCAGCACAGCTATGCGTAACAAACCACTTAGGTGTTCCTAAGTTCCTTAACAAGAACTGAAATGTATGTTAAGGAACTTAGGAACACCTACGTGGTTTGTTACGCATAGCTGTGCTGAATATGCATGGGATGAATTACTTGAATTTTTACGAGAAGCAAATTCAAATATTAAAAACATTGAATTGAAGACACCTGGAGAACTGTGTTCCTTGGATCCTGCAAATATGTGCAGATATTTTAATCATAGGTTTCAAGCTATGATGTCTTTTATCTGCAGTAAAAATAATCTACCTCTTGGAGAAGTTATTGATTTCTTTTGGAGAAAGGAGTACCAAGCCAGAGGTGCTCCTCATATACACATGCTATTATGGATCAAGGATGCACCTAAATTTGGAACCGATTCTGATGAAACTGTTTTGTCTTTCATTGAAGACTATGTTACCTGTGGTATTCCAAAAACAGGAGGAGAAAATACCTTAAGACAACAGGTTTTACGGTTTCAAAGTCATCGATGTGGGGAATATTGTCGATGGACATACAAGTCAAAGGGAGACTTTTATACAAAATGTTGTTTTGGATTCCCACTTGCAGTAATTTCGAAAGGAAGAGTCAACAGTTTCATGTCAGCAGTAAGACATACTATAACTCGGAAATCGCCGAAGAATACTTACAACATAAAATGAAGTGAAGATTCAAAGTATATTAATGACTACAATCCAGTGATTTTGACGATGTGGAATGCAAATATGGATATCTAATATGTTGCAGATAATTCAATTGCTGTTGCTGGCTATGTTACATCATATATAACCCAATCTGAAAAGACAGAGTTGAAAGAAATGCGGGAAGACATTTCACAAGAGAAGACTCTTAGAAACAAATCGTACAGCTTTAGTTTAAAGATGCTTTCCCATCGAGAGATTGGATCCTATGAATGTTCGGATCGCTTGACCTCTGCAAGTTTAAATTCAAAGTCAAGAGGAATCATTTGGGTAAGTCTAGGTCTTAGTGCAACATGAAATCGAGTATTGAACTCTGTACAAAAAATTGAATACTTAGCTTTGAATGAGCCGGAAAGTACAGATATTGTTAAAACAAATTTGTTGGAGTCGAACTATCCCAAAAGGAGTCCACATCTTGAAAACATATGTCTCTATGAAGTACTGCAACATTACAGCTTTAAGAGAAATGCTACTGAAAATGTAATTGAAGAAAAATATGCAGTAATTGGATGTGAAGGATGTTTGGTAAAACATGCCAAAGGAAATCTTATTAACCACAGGAAACTCAGTTGCGAAACTCTAGATAAAAGGGAATTTTTCTATTTAGCACTTCTGCAACTTTTCAAGCCTTGGCGTAGTGAAATGGAATTACTTGGAGATTTTGACTGCTATGAAGATTCTTTTAATGTATGTAAAGATAGCATTGAGTGCACAGTTTTCCCACAATATTTACAAAAGTTGAAAGAAGAGATTGAACAAGGAACTAGTATTGCAGCTGAAATCGCTTGAGGTAGTTCTCAAGATAGTCAAAGTTCTGCTCCTCTAAATCCAGATCCACTAGGACAATCAATTCTTGAAAATGAAGCAGCAATTGCTATGAATAAAGTAGAAATGGCAATGCAACAAGCACAACAGGATATTATTGAGTTGGGAAACTTGGAAGAACAACTAAATGTTGAACAAAACGAAATATATCTTCAAGTTACAAAAAAGAATGCCAATGCACATCATTTTAACCTATCCGAATGTATATCGGCGGGCAAGCTGGAACAGGAAAAAGTTTCTTAATTAAAGTTTTGACCAGTTATCTCCACAAAATCATTGACTCACATTGATCTTGTGTTGTAACTGCTCTAACTGAGTTAGCAGCACATAACATTAAAGGGATTACATTACATTGATTATTTATGCTACCACTTGAACATGAAAATAAGTTGGAATATCACAAGCTATCTGTAGTAGCTTGTTATGAAGTTTCAAGAGTACTAAAGAAAATTAAACTTTTGATCATTGATGAGGTGAGCATGGTCTCAAACTTAATGCTTGCCTTTGTACATTTAAGAATGCAACAGATTTTAAAAACAGATTATAATGTTTTATTTGGAGGAAAACATGTAATTGTATTTGGCAACCTACTACAACTTACTCCTGTTAAAGGGCAACCAGTTTTTAAAACACTTGTCCATGAAGACACTAGGAAATCTTTGGGAAGTATTGAAAATGTCAACATTTGATCTCATTTTGAACATAAAGAACATATTAAGAATATGCGACAAGCAAGTGATGAACATTATGGAAACATTGTTCAAGATATAAGAATTGCTGTTTTGACAAAACATGGTAAAGAAGCTTTACAAAGTCGGCTACTAACAAACTTGTTTCCAAATGAAAATATTGCTCCTGAAATAATGTACAAAAAAATTGGAGAAAAAAAGTCTAGAATTTGCCTAATGCCAACACTGCAAGAGTGTTTTACATTCAATGAAGAACGTTTGAAGCTAGAAAAACAACAAATAATGAAAATGGAAGCCATTGCTAAAATAAAACACGAAGGAGATACTATTATTCTCTCAGAAAATTTTAAATCAAAATTGGATTCTTTGGAAAAGTCTATATCTAAGACTGCTGGTTTAGAAAAGACTTTTTATGTATGTGAAAACTGTCGGGTAATTTCACGATGGAATTTGTGTGCAGAAAAAGGTATAGTGAATGGAGCAATGGGAAAAGTTATTGATTTTGTTAATTATCTGAACAGAGATGGAATCAAATTCTTGAATATTTAATTTGATTAGATTGAAGAGGTAAAACAGATTGGATGTTGTGCTGTTCGTTTTTTGCTTATAAAAGATTTGTATGTTCTTAGAAAGCAGTTCCCTCTTTCTTTACCATTTGCGGTGATCATTCTTAAATCTCAAGGTTTAAGTGTAGACAGTGCTTTAGTAAATATACAGTGTTTAAAGAGGGAATGGCAAATTTTGCATTGTTTTGTGTGAGAATATTATCTGGCTTGTATTTGATTGATTTTGATGAGAGAAAAGTTAGTGCTGGTGTAAATTGTGTAAAAGAGTATAATCGGTTGAGAAGAGTTTATGCTCCTTACTTCGGTGAATATCTCATATATGAAAAACATATACTATGTCCAAAATGTAAATATGACAAACATTCTAGTGAGATTGAAAAAAAGAAAACAATTCAAGAGAAGCATGAAACTGCCAAGAAAATGAATATGGACTATGTAGATGATATTGTAGGATACAAGTTAGAGAATAGTTCACTTATCAATTGGTATGCTAATGTAATTCTAAATGTTGTCTTTTATCTAGAAGAGCTTTATCATAAAGGTATGGAAAATCGATAAAAAAGATTCTGTTCTTTATTACATCATCTTTTTCAAAAGTTGGTAAGTAATAGAACTAAAATCCATATTGCTTCTGGCATTCGCCATCTTTTGGATATATGTACTGGTTCTTCGCAATTGACCCAGAATACACCACAAGATGCACAAGAGTTTCTTATGTTTATGCTTACAGTTTTGGAAGAAGAAGGATTTGATATTGAAAAATTGTTTGGACTAAGTTACAGATGGGATCTTAAATGTGAAGAGTGCTCATTTTCTTCTACCACTGAAATAGACACTGAAAGATTCATATATTTGACAATACCAGATTGCAAATCAGTGTCTTTTAACAAATTATTAAAAACAGCTAATCAAGATATGAAATGTTCTCATTGTAAATCACAAATGTTGTCAACATTATTTACAGAAAGATTTGGACAATATGTCATTTTATTGCTACAACGTTGTAGAGCTGATGGAAGAAAAGTGGAAACCAAAATTAAAAGATTTGTGGAAGTCAAATATCAATTTCAGGAAGAACTTTTAAAGCAGTGGCTATTATTTTCCATGATGGACCTATTACAACATCTGGACACTATACTGTGTATTTAAAGTGCAATATAGGATAGACACATTTTAATGATGCCTTTTTGGAATTCAAATGTTGGTTGCCTTACGAATTACCAAATTCATATCTAATATTTTTGATGCCAAAGTTTTGAAAACATCATTCGGCCTATTGGGAAGATGTGAACATGAATTAATGAGTTTATTTTGGATATTTTGAATGAAAATAGATTTAGAAACATTATTCGGCCTATTGGAAAAATGTGAAGAATTACTGTTTTGATTATTGGGAAACCATAAATTCTGGATGGGGCAAGATGGCGGTCGCATGAGACCGTAGCTGCACATAGACCAGTAGAGAGTCAAAATCACGAAATGCTGCACTGAACAATATGGAGTGATGAACCCAGCAATTTGTAACGCGGAACCACAGCACTCCCAAAGGATCTGCGGGAGCTATCTACACTTAATAGGAACCGTCATTGGGCTGGCGGTTCTCCGACACTTCAGTTAAACAAAATCAGAAGTTTCTACGAACCATGGCGGATCATACCTGGCTGCAGCGGTCTCCGGGAAGGCTGCAGCTATAGCTGAAGTGGGAACCCTTTGAGATGGGACCCAAGACGGCTGTGGGAACTACTAAGGCGAGAACGGCCCGTCTGGCTTTGAGAGGGCAATCGGAGGCTGGCGATTCGAGCGCGGGAACCGGGACGGCTGTGGCAGAGGAATCACCAGTGCAGACTCCACGACAGGGGCGGCGGGGAGCAGCAGCTGATCCATACCTGGAGAAGAAAGGAAGAGGCGGGGCCCCACTAAAGGGTCGCCCAGCTGGCCCTACTGTAGTTGAACTACTGAGAGGCCCAGCCGGCAAAGTAGCTCCGGGTCGCGAGAAACTGGTGCAGAGCAGGGCTTGTCCTGGGATCGCAGGGTCTGCAGACGGCCTACCGCGAGAGAACCAGAGAGAAGAAGAGAATCTACATTCAGCTGAGACTGAAGGTAGGCCAGGGGATGTCTCCCCTTACCTTGGGGCTGCTACTGGGGGCAAGGAGAATGATATGCTGAATGCCAGAATGGCTCTCAATACAGACAAACCCAGCAAGACAATTATGGGTGGGGGTACTGGCTTCCCTGCAGGACACCTCAAACATACCTTCCCAAGAGCAGCTATTAAGTGCTACGTGTACTAGTCAGCCTCAAGGCGCTTCTAAGGCTAATAAGGTCGATAATGGCAATATAGACAGAGAATCAGATAAGGAACCTTGTGATTTCTTTTTTTCTGTATCCGATGGTGGCGAATGGTCAGAGGACTCGTAAGTTAATACTACAGATCTGAGTAATAGTGATCTGGATGAGGATATGGTTAAAACTGTTTTGAGGAAAAAAAGCAAGGAGACAGGGTGGCAAGGATCTTACGTGGGACTATACCCCTATAAATCAACTCACCAATCCTTTGTCTAATGGCCAATCTGTTTCCGATCCATCCGGGCCTACCCCCCCAACGTTAGAAGCTATCTTTCATGCCATATCAATGCACCACGAGGAGACACGCCAAGACGGACGTAAAGCCCAGGCAGCGATGCGAAAGGTGCAAGGAGTGGCACGGAAGCTGACCAAGACTTGTAGCGTATTTAGGGAATTGCTGACTGATCTCGAGTCCAGGATAGTCTCTACAGAATCAGACCTTGTAACAAATCAAACCTTAGCAAATTCACATGAGGCACAGCTAGTTGACATCAAATGGAAGCTGGAGGAGTATGAAAACCACCAGCAGAGAAACAACCTGCGGGTGCTTGGGGTCCCTGAAGGGGTTGAGGGGGCTGATGTCCGCTCATATGTGGTCGACCTATTACGAGACACGCTTCCGGAACTTACGGATTGGAACTGGGCTCTAGAGGTGCAACAAGCTCATTGTGTTCCCTTTGTACAGAAACAGCCTGTAAGGGCAGGGGCTCTTCCACGTGTTATCCTGGTGTATTTTGGCAATTTTGTGCTGCGCCAAGCTGTTTTTGAAAAAGCCAGGCCAGAAGCAAAGAGAACCAGGAACGAGATTTCTTACTTTGTCTGATCTGATTTTTGCCACTCCACCGTTGAAAGGCGGTGGAGGCTGAGGCAGCTGATTAAGCCATTTCAGGACAAAAATGGTCAAGCCTATTTGAATAACCCAGCACGACTAAAAGTGATCTGGGGGGCAAACTAGATTTTTTCTGTCAGAAATTAAAGCTAAAGAGTACCTGGATAGTTTGTCGGGCTAGATCCAACGAGTATTCAATGTAGTAAAGAGAATCTGATCATTGGTGAGGAGGGGAAAAGGGGGAAGGGAAAACAAAAACAAAAACTAAAGAAAAAAAATATATAAATATTATTAAATGAATAAATTGTTTCTTTAACCCCTTCAGTGCCCATGACGAGCTGGACTCGTCATGGGCTGCGGTGGCGCTGTGCCCATGACGAGTCCAGCTCGTCATGAACTCCGCCCGCTAATGCAAGGCGCGGCACTGGGCGGGGAAAGGGGCGGGCATGCAAGGGGTTAAGGAACATGTGTGGGGTGGGAAAACGGGGTGAAGGGGGTAGGTGGTTCACATTTTCTTCTTTATAACGGAAATGTGGTTTTTTTGCAAGCAGCATCTAGGTAAAAAGGAGAGGAAGATATGTGCATCAGGGCTTTCGGTCTGTGCAGTACATTCATCTTGTACAGACTCATGACTGAATCTGAATGCCTCAAGTGGGGAGGAGGGGACACGGGTGGAGGTTGGGGGTGGGGAGAAGGTGGGGTAGAGGGGGGTAAGGGAAGTGGGGTGGATGAAAAAATGGGGGAAAAAAGCATATCCAGAAATGATAATGAAGCATGTGTACAGCTAAAGGAAAATAATAGAAAGCAGATCCTGAGACTAAAGATGGAAGAGAAAAAAAAAGAACAATAAATTACCAAGAGGAGTAATATGGGAACCTGAAACCAAGTCGAGATTGGGAGGATAACCATTTGCTCATGGAATGTAGCGGGGCTGAATTATAGAGTAAAGAGGGTAAGACTAGTTGAATTCATGAGGATGAATGCTATGGATGTAGTATGCCTTCAAGAGACCCATATTCCTTGGGGAAAAAGAGAACTACTGAGGGTTGGTGGATATAATATCTTGACATGTACATCTCAGACCTCAAATATTTGAGGGGTGGCTATTTTAGCAAAGACCTCTTTAGGTTTGGCCAAACGCAAGGCTGTGGATATATTGGGGAGGTGGGCTATAGTAGAACTAGCAGTGGGAGGCACCGTGTGCTCAATCTATGGATCAAATCAAGACGATCCTCATATGTTTGAAGATTTGGAAGTAGAACTTGCCACATGGCCCAGTCCTCTAATCTTATGCGGAGATCTTAATATCTCTCTGGATCAGCAGAAACAAGGGGGCTATCATGGTCGGAAGCCTAGGGTTTACAGGGCATTAAAGTCTCTTAAGAATAGCCATGGCTTGGCAGATATCTGGGCTATAAAAAATCCGAATAACCCCGGATGTACATACTACTCCTGTCCACACAAAAAATATGTCAGGATTGACTATTTTTATGGTACAAGTGATGTATTAGAGAAAGCTGGCATAAAGAAACTTAAAAAAGATAATATCCGATCATAACCCTCTAATTTTAGAAATTGAAATAGCAAATTTTAGAGACCACGGAGCAAATGGACGTTCGATAGAAAATTGCTAGTGAACAATGAAAATATTGTACACATTAAAAAATGGTCACAAGAATTCTTTGATATAAATAGATTCAGTGCTAGCAGGGGGACTGTCTGGGATTCTTTTAAAGCCGCTCTTAGAGGTGAAACCATTAGTTTTGTTGCCAGGGCTAAAACTCAGAGGGTGATCAAAAACCAACAATTAATGTGGGATTTAGCCAAGGCAGAAGACGAACATATTTTGGTAATAGCACAGGGACAAAAGGGGGCTCAAATGCAATAATGGATAATTGCTTTAAAAGCAGAACTTAATAATTGGTTAACACAAAGATCTGCAGAGGAATACCATTCCCATCTGATTGATTCTTATGCAAACGGAGAGCAAGTTGGTAGGAGGTTAGCTCTACGTACTAGGCAGAAGATATTTTTGAATTTAATACCCTCTATTAAAATAAATGGACAAGTTTTTACCAACCCAGAAGATTTTATCAAAGGGTTTCAGGATTACCATCAAACCCTGTATCAAGATGATATTATTAAATGAAGCCCTGAAGTCGCACAGGAGATATCGTGGTTAGTGACCAACATCGAACTCAGTGGGGGCCTGGAGGGGTCAATAAAAGAAGAGTTAGAAGAAGAAATCACTCTGGAGGAAGTCCACACAGCACTGCATGGAATGGCACCAGGGAAAGCCGCTGGCCCTGACAAGATACCGTTGGAGGTGTACAAGATTTTAGGAATACTTATAACACCACTTTTATTAGACCTGTTTAGGGGTGTGCAGTACAATGGAAGCCCCCCTGAGTCTTGGAAAGAAACGGATATCATAATCTTCCCCAAAAAGGGGAAACTCATAGATAATCCATCTTCGTATCGGACAATATCTTTGATTAATTCAGACACAAAAATATATTCTAAGATCTTGGCCAATCGGTTAGGGAGGGTTATCGAACATCTGGTCTCCCCTTGGCAACACGGAGTAATAAATAAACTTTATTGCATGATTTGAAAAAACCTTTGCAAACACAGCAACGCGGTTTTATCCCAGGTAAAGGAACAACAGACCATATTCGCAGGGTTATCTCTCTTTTTGACATCATAACCTGGACGGGGGGCCAGATGGCTATGATCCTCCTCGATGCCGAAAAGGCTTTCAACCGGGAGTCTTGGGAGTTTCTATGGGGGATATTGGAGCTGAACGGTTTCGGATCCCAGTTTATAAGGGCAATTAAGGCACTGTATTGTCAACCAAGAGCTTGATTACAGCTCATGGGTAAGGAATCCAGTAATAGTATTATATCTAGGAAGACCAGGCAAGGGTGTCCATGTTCCCCTATTTTATTCGCTCTATATATCAATCCACTAGTGGTTAAGCTCTTACAGACTGTGAAGATCAAACCAATAATAACTAGGGGTTACAAGACTAAAGTATTGGCATACGCTGACGATGTTGCAGTGCTTACCACGAATCCAGTGGAGGCAATCGAGGAAATAGTAAAGATTGCCGAGAGTTATGGGCGCCTTTCTGGATATGCATTGTACAAAGGGAAAACGATTGTTATATGCACAGACAATATTGATTTTAATGACTCCAGACGAGCAGATTCAGTGGTTTATTTAGAGGTCTGAGTTAGTGCTAAGGGGGACGAAATTGTTAAATGCAACTTTGAACCTCTGATTAAATCAATAGTTACGGATCTAAGGAGAGTTATTGGGCTACACTTGTCTATTATAGAAAGAGGGATTTTTTTTTTAAATGACCATGCTACCGAAAAGTTTGTACCTGTTTCGTGCTATACCTCTTGCAGTGGAAGATAATCTATTGAGAGCCTTGGAGTCAACCTTGTCTAATTTTATAGGGCAGTATGGGAAGGTCAGGAGGGCTTTAAAATATCTGGCTTTACCACAAGATTGAGGCGGACTCGCAATTCCTAACATTACCCTATATTATTGGGTGGCCCTTCTCCATCAGATGGTCTCCCTGTTTGTAGTGGTTAGAAATAATTAATTAGTGCAAAGACTGAGAATACCTACAATTTACGAACTTGCTATAGGGAAAGAAGCGCCAGGGTTGTTAGTAAGACTATTAGAGCAGAGTTATTACAAGAAGGTACGCTTTAAAGTAATCTACTGCTCATGGAAAATATGGAAACAGGTTTCTCAATTTATGGCAATTCTGAAAATGTAGATATTCCCCCTTGTGGCACTTATCGGTATTCCCACCCCAGATTAATGATGCTATGGGAAAGAAATGGGAAACACTGGGGGTAGGTACAATTGGAGACTTCTGCGGGGGAGAGCAAGATTTTCAATTTTCTAAGCTCCAGCAAGTGTTTGGAATACCTGATAATCAATATTTTAAATATGTTCCGATTAGGAGCATTCATATGAGGAAATATGAATTTTGTGATCAGTTATGTCCCCTATCGTAGACCCCAACGGCTCCATGTGCATGCTATAAGTACATGTATGTTCCCTCCAGTTCCAGTTTTGAAGACGCAAATATATGTGCGTCCACCGTCAACATGTCCTCTTTCAGATCCGCCATGAATGGGTCAGATATTCCATTCCTAAGTATGAAAGGCCACCGACTTTATGTGGTTCACTTTCCACATTTTACAGATTCAGGCGAGTAGGCCCAGAATTCTGTCATCAAGCCTTTTCCTGCCTTCTGCCTCTGAAAGCTCCAGTCTGAGCCTGCATCTGTATCCATGAACTTTGTCCTACTCCCTGCGCGGCTAACGGTGCCTGATCCAGCCTGTTGCCTGCCAAAAACTGTATTTCACCTTCAAGATTATCTGCTCCGCTCCTCATCCGATACATTCCTGTCTAGTAGTTTAGGTAAACATTCCTCCAGCTACCGTGCAAAGGGCCAGGCCTCGCTGTCCTCATGCAAGTAATTCATAGCCCCGTTACCATGGAATATTCCTACCCCCTCGCATCTCATGTAGACACTTAGACGCTTGTACACGCACTAACAGTCAGTATAGAATAGATTCTATCCTAGAGACCTTTCCTTTTGGATAACACAGTTCTTTAAACATAGGATATTAGATATGATTTGGGATTAGGTTGACATGACCCCCCAGACTTCTGTCTCCACATGTAGAGCTAAATGTCAAGTCCCCTTCACCCTCTAGTTGCACGTCAATCACACGTCATGCGGCTGCGCGCGCATCTCTGCCAAATATTTCTGCTGACATTGCAGGATTCTCTTATGGATCCACCCACTTGTGACATCATGTATAATGACGTTATACGTCATTATACATGTCCGCCTCTATTAGTTACGTATGCACATTTTATCTGTACTATCAGCTGTTACGCCTCCTGCATCTGTTTCACTGTAATGCATTTCCTATAAAACTGATTATCTGTCAATAATGTATGCCCTTCCTTCCTGAACTTTCGTGGTGATGGAATAGAAGCCTGCAATTTGAATTGTATTCCTTTGTATAGGAATAAAGCCTTTTAGAACCTCTAATACCACGGATTCTGCCTCTTATATTTACTGAGTTATTCTTACTAGACTTTACCGCATAAAAAATAGTACCGGTAATGAAATATTTACCACATAAATTGGCGCCCGAACAGGGACACTTTCTCATCTCACGCGCCGGAGGTGCGTTGCAGGCCCGGTCTCCTGCCACAGCTGAACGGACAAAAACGCGTACCTGCAGGATTTCCTGTATCTCCCTCCGGCCAAGCGGGGGCAACTGAGGCTGCGATCAACACCCAGACGAGGCGGTGAGAAGTGCGAAGAATCCCGACCAGAGCCTAGCTGAGAGAGCAAGATCCGAGGTATACAGAGGCCCACCAAGGTTCCGAAGTTCCGAGTCCAATCGAGTCGAGTCCAGTCCAGTCCAGTTTCAGTTCCGTTCCGAGGCCTTCCGTTCCGAGCTACCCGGTGAGTACCATTACCGGGGAGGCATTTAACGTGCACATAATCTGTGCCGGTCAAGACGGGTTTGGGTACACAAATCCGGTCTGCACTGTTTCAGCAGTGTATCTGTACTGTTTAGCAGTATATCTAGTATATCTTGCATATAAATAAGTATTATCTAGTGTCAGTATTATGTCAGTAACTAGTTTTCTATTAGTTATCATCGTTCGTAAAACTGTTAAGTGTTAAATGTTTTAATACGTTCTATATATTGTGGTGTGAATGACTGTTCATTATTGTGTTCATTGTGTAAAGCGTGTTCTAGTAACCGTCTAAAAATGCCGCTCTTTTCGAAATTAAGACAGATCAAAACCAGAAAAGGGGTACTCGAAGAAGCTGTTCCCATTCCACCTAGGGACACTCCAGGGTACTTTATGTATCATAAGCATGGCCTAGATGCCATATTATTTCTTGATTTATGGGTGGACTACACCAAGGATTTGCCAGAAAATCAGAGATGGCCCGCAGCGGGGACCTGGGATGCAGATTGCATCATGAGAGTAGAAGAAGAATTATGGAAAAAGAAAGACAGACAGTCACAGAAAGATGCCATTGAATTATGGCGTAAAGAATCATATAGACGTACAGAAAAAGCGCTCAGACAGGAAGAGAAAGGTAGAGAGAATTCAAATAAAACCCGAGAAAATCTATTAATTGAGGAAGGTACCCGAGTAAAATCAGAACAAGTAGATAGACAAAGAAACACTCTTATGAATGGTATGTATCCTCTTCTGGCCGAAGGGTTACCTAAGGCTACCCCGGAAATACCAAAAGACTTAACTCCTCCATTGCTCCCGATAAAAGCACATCCCAAAACACATCCCAAAACAGCAAAGGACGTTTTTCTTTCCTCCTATTTAGATGACGTAGCTCCCGAGTATGCTAATACCATACCACACACACCACTTGCCGATGGTGTTCAACACCAAGAGCATCCGTCTGTATCCCCGCAACTACAAACTCCTACACAAGTTCCCACAGGTCCGTCCGTTTCTACTGTTTTTCCCGCATCTACAATCTCTATCCTACGTCCAACGAATCCTTTATTGCCCAGCACCTCAGATGGTGCTACAGGAGGTACGACAGACATGTTTGCCACCCCGCCGCGAAATAAACAGACCCTTAGAGATTTAGCACTCCAACGTACACCCCAATTAGCGACATCCGACATGTTTAAAGAACAGCTTGTGGATTGTAGATACGATCCAGTGCCAGGTAGACAGGACAAATTGCTCATATCATCACTACGTATACGACGAGCTACATTATATTTAATGACGATACCAGGAATGGTTGAACACCTAGACAATATATATCGCTTTGTCCAAACAGGGCGAGGTCCAGAAAGTATTAACGAAGCTATGGAATACCAGAAAGTGGATGTACAAAGACAACTACTACGTTTCTTCATAAATTGCGTAATTAGGAATCAAGACCGGCCTGGGGCAGATCATGATACCATGCAAAAACTTGCCAAATGGGGTCAGAACATATCAGAAGAGAAACATGATAGACAGGCGTGTATAATCGCCATGTATCGAAAGATCCGCAAGGAAGTAGAACGAATACATAAAGAAAGACGAGAAGCAGACAGAGTAGAATCAGAGGAAGAGGAGGAGCAAGACTCAGAACAATTAGAAACGATAGCTTACGTAGGTAGAGGAAGACCCCATAATAATACTAGAGGCTTTAATGATCCGATACGTCCGATACGTCCAGAATATAATAGACATTTTCCTAACCCCATGTTAAATACAAGATCCCCTGAACACCTATTCCAAGCCGTTGATAAATTACTCCGAGATCGAAGGGGGTACCATATGCTCGATTCCATGGACGAACAAGAATTAGCCAGGTCAGCAGTACAATGGGCTGATAGTCCCAGCGAATACAATGATGATGCACTAGCACACACGTTTCTGAATCTTGACCCCTACGAACAGCGTTTAGCTAGTATATACATGATTCAACACCTCCTTATATTATATAAAAGCCAACACTCCGATCCAGGACCCTTACCTGACATATTGACAGAACTACTCACGAACAAATGGAGAGGGTCAGGTACTGATTTAATTAATGAAATTCTAGAATTTCGAAACCAATATTTAACTTTCGTATGCCCAGAACACGTTCCAGTTCCCATCATGGGAAGAAAAATGTATCACATAGATAGACAGAACCTGTTACGCGAAGTACACCCAATCAGAGGTGAAGGTAATAACTTTACACGCGTGTTTGTGTACACGCCTATAACTAAAATGGAATTATTAGAAATGAAGAAAGTAGTACCCAGCCATGACAAGGATCCAGCAGGTTTCCACCGTGAGATAAAAGACATGTTACTCATGGGAGAGTATACCTACCCCGACATTATGAAAATATTAAAAGTCCTATTACCCGCCGGTGTCAACTCAAAGAAAAGGAATGGGAGGTGGGAGACCAAAAGATAGATTGGACAGCATTAGAAAACGAAGAAAGGGCCCGAGCTGCAGGAGCAGGGCTTGGGGAAAAGACTACAGCACTACCAGGATTACTAGTGCAGGTACTGCCACGTTTATTAACTACGAAAAAGGAAGACTGGGGTGCAATATCAGCCTGTAAACAAAAGCCAGATGAAGACACTGGTGATTTCTATTCCCGATTTGAAAAATGTTTTGGTATAAATAGTGGCATAAAAGCCAGTAGCGAGTCATATCCACATCTGTTTGTGACAAAATTAGTTGAAAATTCCCTACCACAAGTCAAGAATAGAGTATTGAAATTCGAAAGTACCTGGCAAGGTAATACCCCGTCACAGATGTTACAGATGTTACAATATCATCACAATAGAATTAGAGAAGAACAAGAACACGAACAAAGACGTATGAAAGATACAAAAATGAAAATGCTTGTTGCACAGTCAGTTCCAGCTGATGGTCATCAAAAGGGTGATTCCGCAGGTCCTACGAAAGGGACATGCAACTATTGTAAACAACAAGGTCATTATATACACGATTGTCCAGTCCTGAAACATAATATTGCTACAGGTAGAACCCAGGAAAGACCACGTCCACCTAGACAGGATCAGAATCAACAACAGATCCCTCAGCATGTACAACTTAGGTCAGCTCCGCAACAACTAGCTCCGCAACAGGCAGCTCCACAACAGACCGTAGCACCACCACAAGCGCAGCCTATTGCTGCAACACAAGCAACAACACAACAGATGTATCAGTATGCACAAACAGATTATCCCGATTATCAGCGATATACATGAAATAGCCTAGAGAGGGAAGTTGGCTTACCCCTTATTGAGGTTCCTGTAGACCAAGAGGGACCTTATGTACATAGTGAACTATTAGGGGAAGACAGAAAGTTTTTACTTGATACAGGGGCAAGCAGAACAACTATACGACGCAGTGAAGTTCCAGGGGCACCCCTCTCAGGCTCACAGAATATTTCCCTTGGATTCTCAGGAAAACCTATAATCAATGACGTAACACAACCTCTTCCACTCACGGTTGGTCCATTGACACGTACTACAGATTTATTGCTTACTAAATCATGTCCAGAAAACGTGTTAGGTATAAAAACATTGAAAGCTCTAGGAGCCATTATATGTTGTTCTCCGGAAGGAGTACGATTATTTTTACGTGACTTTAAAGGTCACTACGTGTCCAGAGACATGGATCACCGGCTGCAGAATTTACCTACACATTTATGGGCACAAGGCCCCACTGATTTTGGTTGCATGAACATTACACCATATCGTGTCACACTAAAAACAGGAGTAGTACTACCACGAATGCGACAATACAAGTTACCACCAGATGCTGTTGTGGCTTTGCTGCAAATCATTGACGAGCTCATTGCACAAGGAGTGGTTGTCGAAACCGACTCCAATGTATGTAATTCCCCGATAATTCCGATTCTTAAAAGAACGGATCCAAAAGCACCACCAGTATATCGATTAGTTATTGATCTGCGCGAATTAAATAAATGTATTGTACCACAATACCCTGTGGTCCCAGATATCTCTTCATTACTAACAGCTATTGACTCGGAAGCAACGTTCTTCACTGTAATTGATCTCAAGAATGCTTTCTTTAGCGTCCCAATAGATCCGGAAAGTCAATATCTGTTCGGATTCAGTTTAAATGGACGAAGTTTTAAATTCACACGCGCACCTCAAGGATTTACAGAAAGCCCCAGCATCTATAGCCAAGCACTGAAACGAGAACTTGACAGTATCCACATGCCAGTTAACACTGCCTTGCTTCAATATGTCGATGATCTGCTGATCACCGCCCGAAGCGAACCTGAATGTGAAACAGCGTCACTGACGGTTTTGAAATTTCGGGCCGACAAGGGGCACAAGGTGTCCCCTTCTAAGCTGCAATTCTGTGTCCAGCGAGTTGTTTACCTTGGGCACTCGCTGTCCAAGGAGGGAAGGCAGCTTACACCCGACCGCATCCAGTTAATTGCTAACATGTCACCACCCAAGACACAAAAGGAGGTGCGGGCTTTTTTAGGTCTCACTTCATACTGTAGGCAGTGGATCCCTCAATATGCATTTCTAGCAAAGCCACTCATCCAGTTGACAACACAGGAGGCAGCCACATCGACTGTCCTCCCTTGGACTCAAGAACATACACACGCCTTTGAAAGCTTAAAGAAAGCTTTATGCCAAGCACCTGTTTTAGCAACACCATGTTACAGTAAACAGTTTACACTCTTTGTTACAGAACGCGAAGGTACTGCCTTGTCAGTACTCACTCAGGAACAAGCAGGATCACACAAACCATGTGCTTATTTCTCTAGTACATTAGATCCAGTAGCTCAGGCTCTTCCTGCGTGCCTGAAATCGGTGGCAGCAACAGCTTTAGCAATCAGACAAAGCGATGCCATAGTGTTAGGACACCAATTGACAGTACAAGTACCACACGCAGTAGAGGTTCTCTTGAACCGCACACAAACACAACACTTGACTATAGCGAGACTCACTGGTTACGAATTGACATTGTTTCAGCCACACATAGAAATCAGACGTTGTAATACGTTAAATCCTGCCACACTGTTACCAGTAGGCGGAACAGATCCATTGGCACATGATTGTGTTGAAGTCATTACTATCACGACGAAACCCAGACAAGACTTGACAGATATCCCTTTGTCAGATCCAGACTTGACATTGTATGTAGATGGGTCATGTATGAGAACAAGTACAGGAGAGTTAGTGGCCGCTTACACAGTCACAACAGACACTGAAGTCATTGAAACAAATTGTATTAACACTTTGTCAGCTCAAGCAGCAGAGCTCATCGCTCTGACACAAGCCTGTATTCAAGCCAAAAATAAGAAAGTCAACATATACACAGATTCACGTTATGCATTCGGAGTCGTCCATGACTTCGGCGTACTGTGGCGAGAGAGAGGTTATTTAACTTCTCACGGTGCCCACATCCAACACGGACCCCTCATTCAAGCCCTATTAGACGCGATTCATCTACCTACTGCAATATCGATTATGAAATGCAAAGCCCATACAAAAGTTACCGATATCATTTCTCAGGGTAATGACCTAGCTGACAGAACAGCTAAACAGACTGCTCAGAATCAGACTCACACAACTGACATGACAAAGACAATAGTTCCGACACCAACACATTGCATGACAGTTAAGGATCCCACCCTTGATGTAATTGACATACAGACACATGCTACACCAGAAGAAATAAAGAAATGGACTGAATTAGGAGGGATCCAAACGGATCAAGGATGGATGACGAAGGAAAAATCTATATGGTTTCTTCCCGACTCCATGGTTCAAGTCATCATTAACACAATACATAGTCCAGCGCACCTAGGAGAAAAAGCTATGCTAGACAGCATTCAACACATTTGGTTCAACAAACACTTGCGAGCAGCAGCTAAACAAAAAGTTCGTACCTGTATGATATGTTGTCAGTTTAATCCAGGTAAAAGCATCCCCGTAGAGCAGGGTGGATTTCAACCTCCCGATCATGCTTTTGAAGTCCTCCAGATGGATTATATCCAGATGGAACGATGTCGAGGATTCAAATATGTTCTCGTAGTTGTCTGTGCTCTTTCTCGTTGGACAGAAGCCTACCCGGTTTCAGATTACACTGCCCCGACTACTGCCAAACAGTTAGTTCGAGAATTCTTCCCACGGTACGGTTTACCACGTGTTGTCTACTCAGATAACGGCCAGCCATTCTCATCCGAACTAATGAAACACGTTTCCCTTTTGTTAGGCTACCAATGGAAATTCCACTGTGTCCGACATCCCGAGGCAGCAGGTCTCGTGGAACGCCATAATCAAACTCTGAAAATTAGATTGTCCAAAATATGTAGAGAAAAAGGTGTCGATTGGATAGTAGCCTTACCAGTTGCGCTCTTTTACATGAGAATGGTAGCACATTCTCGAACAGGGCTATCCCCGTACGAGGTGATCTTCGGTAGACCACCAAATATGTGGGGGACGCCTATACCTCGCAAAATCACTGATGTTGACTGTAATATGCTGACAGATTACCTGGCTTCCTTGATGTCTGCACTTCAATCTTGTCGTTCACAGGTAGCTGCAGCTTTTCCTGATAACACTGAGGTGAAGCCCCATGACGTGGTTCCAGGCGACCTGGTTCTGGTCCGGAATTTCGACCGGAAGACCCAACTGGAGCCTAGGTGGAAATCGCCAAAATTGGTTCTACTAACCACAAGGACAGCCGTGAAGATCGAGGGACGTAAAGGGTGGTTGCACTCAAGTCATATCAAGAAATTTTATGGACTACCATCCAGTGTGAATACTCAACCCTGCATTCCCTCACAGACAGACTCAAAGCTCCCCTTGGTTGAACCCACAAACACTGAACTTTATAAACTGAAGTTAAGGTCTAGTAAGTCAGACAATTTGATTGTTTAAGTCCTCTCCAAGGTGAATCGGTTGAATTTGTCTCTGACATGTATCCTCTAGACCGGAATAGAGAAAGAAATCAACAGATGCAGCTTAAAAAGCATGCGTATTGTAAATCACTTCGTAGTCACTGCACAGTAACATTATTAATTTTGTTTTTTCTAAGTCTTCTGATCATCATTTCCAGCATATTATTGCACATGTATTACCCTATTATTAAGCGTGCTTACAATGTAACTGCAGAACATTCTTTTAGCGAATTACCTCCGCATGAGTTGTCCTATAGATTTGCGCTGCGCAACAACACATTCATTAGTATGTTACATCATTCCCATCAGACCAGCAATGCCACAAATTGTTGGATATGTGGCCGACTCCCTCCCTATCAGAACTATAAGGGAGTTTTGCCCCTCTTTCCCTATCCGTTCACACACAATGGCTCCTGTGGAGCATGGTTTAGTTTGATTAATTCCCTAGATTCAAATTCCGCAGTTTATCAAGACAACTGGGTATGGGGAAACCTGAACCTAGTTTTGCTTAAAGTCTGCTACCCTAACAAGGAGGGACTTCCCAAAAGAACAGGAACTGATCTAGAAAATGAAGTATATGGATTAGGTAATTTTACACTTAACCTCATGATCCTGAACGTTGAATCTGAAGCTACACCAATCTTGCCCGCCATGTCTGTATTCCCAGTAAAAGGGGAATTATGTGTAAGAAAGAATGGTTCCATACACATGGGCCATAGTAAATGCACCACTGTAATAAAATTCAGTGATCAAGGCAAGTCTACATTTAGAGCTTCCCGTCATTCCTACTTCATATGTGGCCAGACCGCATATATACGTCTACCTCTAGACTGGGATGGTACCTGTTACATAGCATTCCTTCTGCCACCTGTTTTCCTAGCTCCTCCTGATTATCACAGAAATACCCATTTAGTACACAATAGACAGCAGAGAGATCTCCCAATTGTCGATTACACTGAAACAGCATGGGAGCAATACACAGATTTCAATAAAGGTTTCTTTCCCTATATAGGTACAGTCACTAATAGTAAGCTGATACGTAGATTAACCAGAACCCTTGAAGCAGTAGTGAACGAGACTACTTCCGCCTTAGGCAATTTAACAGAAGAGCAGTCTGCTATGCGGATTGTTGTGCTTCAAAATCGTCTTGTCCTTGACGTCATCCTGGCCGATAGGGGCGGAGCTTGTAGGGTCATCGGATCAAGTTGCTGCATTTTCATACCAGAAAATTCGCCGTCAGTATATAAAGCCATAACCCGCCTTCATAAGATTATAAGCCAGATACACCAGAGTCCAGGCACCTGGACTTGGTCCGGTTGGTTCTGGGGCGTGTTGTCAGCCTGGGGATGGAGAATCCTATCCTTCCTAGGTATTGGCTTCCTCATACTATTCAGTTGCTGCTTATGTCTACAATGTGGGCCAGCGATTTGTGGTCTGTGTGCCACATCGTGTATCCCACATCCAAGTTTTCGTTCAAGATCCCGGAAGAAGAAAGAAGAACAAATGATGCTATATGAACAGATCGATGGATTGATGAAGATCGATATCTCCTGAGGGTCCGTAGGGGACAAGGAGGGAATGAGGAAATATGAATTTTGTGATCAGTTATGTCCCCTATCGTAGACCCCAACGGCTCCATGTGCATGCTATAAGTACATGTATGTTCCCTCCAGTTCCAGTTTTGAAGACGCAAATATATGTGCGTCCACCGTCAACATGTCCTCTTTCAGATCCGCCATGAATGGGTCAGATATTCCATTCCTAAGTATGAAAGTCCACCGACTTTATGTGGTTCACTTTCCACATTTTACAGATTCAGGCGAGTAGGCCCAGAATTCTGTCATCAAGCCTTTTCCTGCCTTCTGCCTCTGAAAGCTCCAGTCTGAGCCTGCATCTGTATCCATGAACTTTGTCCTACTCCCTGCGCGGCTAACGGTGCCTGATCCAGCCTGTTGCCTGCCAAAAACTGTATTTCACCTTCAAGATTATCTGCTCCGCCCCTCATCCGATACATTCCTGTCTAGTAGTTTAGGTAAACATTCCTCCAGCTACCGTGCAAAGGGCCAGGCCTCGCTGTCCTCATGCAAGTAATTCATAGCCCCGTTACCATGGAATATTCCTACCCCCTCGCATCTCATGTAGACACTTAGACGCTTGTACACGCACTAACAGTCAGTATAGAATAGATTCTATCCTAGAGACCTTTCCTTTTGGATAACACAGTTCTTTAAACATAGGATATTAGATATGATTTGGGATTAGGTTGACATGACCCCCCAGACTTCTGTCTCCACATGTAGAGCTAAATGTCAAGTCCCCTTCACCCTCTAGTTGCACGTCAATCACACGTCATGCGGCTGCGCGCGCATCTCTGCCAAATATTTCTGCTGACATTGCAGGATTCTCTTATGGATCCACCCACTTGTGACATCATGTATAATGACGTTATACGTCATTATACATGTCCGCCTCTATTAGTTACGTATGCACATTTTATCTGTACTATCAGCTGTTACGCCTCCTGCATCTGTTTCACTGTAATGCATTTCTTATAAAACTGATTATCTGTCAATAATGTATGCCCTTCCTTCCTGAACTTTCGTGGTGATGGAATAGAAGCCTGCAATTCGAATTGTATTCCTTTGTATAGGAATAAAGCCTTTTAGAACCTCTAATACCACGGATTCTGCCTCTTATATTTACTGAGTTATTCTTACTAGACTTTACCGCATAAAAAATAGTACCGGTAATGAAATATTTACCACACATATCCTATGTAGACCAAGGATTAACCCCTTGCATGCCCGCCCCTTTCCCCGCCCAGTGCCGCGCCTTCCATTAGCGGGCGGAGTTCATGACGAGCTGGACTCGTCATGGGCACAGCGCCACCGCAGCCCATGACGAGTCCAGCTCGTCATGGGCACTGAAGGGGTTAAAGTAGACAAGATTCCATTGATGGAAGCTATTACTAGGAAATCTTGTAGAAACAGGAATATTTACAGCTTGTTATTTGGAAAAGTACCAGATGATTTATAAAGAACTGAAACAACTTGGGCAACGAAATTGGAAAACCCGGATGTGGATATTTATATGAGCCTATCCCTAACTGCCAAAATACTTTTATGTACAAGTTTAAAGCTCAACTGTATACAACTATATTTAATTTATATTATACACCTACTAAGTTATATATGTGGGGAAAAAGATCTGATGATAAATGTGCTAGATGTGGCATAGGACCAGCCATATTGATTCATATGATGTATGATTGTAACAAATTGTCCTTATTGAAAGAAGAGCTGCTTGGCTTTTGGGAAGAATTATTTGGCTTCAGATTGGAACTGACCCCTACTTGTCTGATTCTGGGGTATGATAGCTCCTTGGGCCTTAATACTGCACAAGAATACTACCTATTTGGGGGATTGCGATATTCAGGATAATGTTAGCCGCAAGATGGAAAGATGCAGAACCACTGACATTCCATATGTGGAGTTTATAATCAAGAGATGGCTATTTATGCCTGTAGGGGCACACAGGCCAGAATCCAGGGAAAGAAAATGTGGGCACATGTCTCTGAATGGAGCAGAGTAACTAGGGAGGTGTAAGTTAGAATTAATTTGGGTTTTTAGAAACTCGTCGTATTCCAAGGATATTTTTAAGCTTGATTACTATCTGGCCAGGGGGCTTACATAGGAACATTAAATTGGGGTTGGTTATAATGAATTGTTATGTTTTTAGATTATGGTTGTCCCTTATGTAGGGTCCTGGGTTATCTGTATTACGTTTGGCTAAGTTAATCATATACCAATGTACTGTATTAACTGCCCACTGAGACGATTTAAGTTGGATTTTAGGATAAAAATTGCTCCTGCTTTCTTTTTAACTTTGTCTGTATTAATGGTTTTATGATCTATTTTACTGATAGCTATCCTTTTGTACTGCATTAATTGTTCTATGATCTGACTGCTGATTGCTATTTTTATTGTAACTGTGAACGGTATTTTCTGGATATGATTCAAAATAAAATAAACAAAAAAATTGATTATTGTTTTTTGCTAATTCTTATTGCATTTGCAAAATTGTGTTTGAAACAAGTAGTTTATATACCTGTTCTTTATATGATAGCGATCTAAATGAGAGTGTACATTTTAGAAAATGTATTTCGGAGAAGCAGATCATTTAATGTAGCTGAAGTACATAATTTAGAAACTGTAGATAGGTAAATAGATAGTTGAACTTGTTGTAAATATTTTCAACAAAGATTAGTTTTTTTTACAATCTTACGGATTTAATTTTTTTACCTGCTGTTATATGATCATCAACATTGAAATCACTGTGTATGGTGAAATTCAAAATAATCTTAAAATAACAAAAAAAGGTTAACTGAATATGTTATGTAATTCTAAAATTATGTTGTGTTCTTAAAACTAAAATATTACATACAATAGCAGTTTCATCTATTTTACAGAAAGTAATACTAAAGTTTGAAAATATTTTAAATTTAGTTTGCAAGGAAACAACTGTAAAATAGTTTCCATGAGTTTGATATCTACTTCAATGAACAAGGTACGATTGAATAATGTAATAAGCATAATAATATGAAGTAATGTTTACAGTCACTTTTAAAGCAGTCATTCATTTTTTGAAACTCTGCCAACTCACTCCTTCAATCACCATGCACTACCCTTGCACTCCTCCAATCACCGAATAACTACCCATGCACTCATGCAATCACCTAGGCACTAACCATACACTCATGCAATCACCCAGGCATTACCCATGCACTTACAAAATCACCCAAGCAATACCCATGCACTTACAAAATCACCCAGGCACTACTCATGCACTCCTGCAATCACCCTGGCACTACTCGTGCAATAACCCAGGAACTACCCATGCACTGCTCCAATCACCCATGCACTACCCCTTCATCCTCTAATCACCCAGACACTACTCATTCACTCCTTTGATTACCCAGCCAGTAGCCATGCACACATCCAATCACCCAGTCACTACCCATGCACTTATAAAATCACCATGCACTATCCTTGCACTCCTCCAATCACCCAGATACTACCCATGCACTCATGCAATCATCCAGGCACTACCCATGCACTCATGCAATAATCCAGGCATACCCATAAAATCATGCGATCACCCAGGCATTACCCATGCACTTACAAAATCACCCAGGCACTACAAATGCACTCATTCAATCACCCAGGCACTACTCATCCACTGATCCAATAACCCAGGAACTACCTATGCACTCCTCCAATCACCCAGCCAGTAACCATGCACTTATCCAATCACTACACCAATACCCAGGCACTTATAAAATCACCATGCGCTACCCTTGCACTCTTGAAATCACCCAGGCACTACCCACACACTCAGGCAATCACCCAGTCATTACCCATAAACTAATGCAATAAGTCAGGCCTTACCCATGCACTCTTCCAATCATTCATACATTACCTCTGCACTCATGCAATCACCCAGGCATTAACCAAGCACTTACAAAATCACCCAGGCACTACCCATGCATTCCTCCAATCACCCAGACACCGCTTATCCACTCATGCAATAACCCAGGCACTACCCATGCACTCATCCAATCACGCATGCCTTACCCATGCACTCCTCTAATCGCCCAGACACTCCTCATTCATTCCTTCGATTACCCAGCCAGTAGCCATGCACTCCTCCAATCACTCAGTCACTACCCATGCACTTATAAAATCACCATACACTATCCTTGCACTCCTCCAATCCCCCAGGCACTACTCATGCACTCATGCAATCATCCAGGCACTACCCATGCACTCATGCAATCACCCAGGCATTACCCATGCACTTACAAAATTACCAAAGCAATACCTATGCACTTACAAAATCACCCAGGTACTACTCATGCCCTGCTTCAATCACCCATGCACTATCCTCGCACTCCTCTAATCACCCAGAAACTAATCATTCAGTGTTTCGATTACCCAGCCAGTAGCCATGCACTCCTCCAATCACCCAGTCACTACCCATGCACTTATAAAGTCACCATGCACTATCCTTGCACTCCTCCAATCACCCAGACACTACCCATGCACTCATGCAATCATCCAGGCAATTCACATGCATTCATGCAATGATCCAGGCATTACCCATAAACTCATGCAGTCACCCAGGCATTACCCATGCACTCATGCAATCATCCAGGCATTACCTATGAAATCAACCAGGCATTACACATGCACTTACAAAATCACCCAGGCACTACCCATGCACTCCTCCAATCGCACGGGCACTACTCATCCACTAGTGCAATAACCCAGGCACTATCGATGCACTGCTCCAACCACCCGTGCACTACCAATGCACTCCTCTAATCACCCCAACACTTCTCATTCACTCCTTTGATTACCCAGCCAGTAGTCGTGCATGCCTCCAATCACCCAAGCAGTACTCATCCACTCATGTAATAACCCAGGCACTACCCATGCACTCCTCCAATCACCCAGCCAGTAGCCATGCACTTATCCAATCACTCTGCCAATACCCAAGCACTTATAAAATCACCATGAACTACCCATGCACTCCTACTATCACCCAGACACTACCCATGCACTCATGCAATCATCCAGACATTACCCATAAACTAATGTAATTAGTCAAGCATTGCCAATGCACTCTTCCAATCACCCATACATTAACTGTGCACTCTTTCAATCACCCAGGCAGTAATCACACACTTACAAAATCACCCAGGCACTACCAATGCACTCCTCCAATCACCCAGGCACTACTCACCCACTCATGCAATAACCCAGGTGCTACCCATGCACTGCTCCAATCACCCATGCACTACCCATGCACTCCTCTAATCACCCAGACACTACTCGTTTACTCCTTTGATTACCCAGCCATATCCATGCACTCCTCCAGTCACCCAGTGACTACCCATGCACTTATAAAATCACCATGCATTATCCTTGCACTCCTTCAATCACCCAGGCATTACCCATGCACTCCTTCAATCACACACATTACCTCTGCACTCTTGCAATCACCCAGGCATTACCCATGCACTCCTTCAATCATATATACATTACCTGTACACTTCTCCACATATTCCACTTACCACAATTCATATAACATTTACAACATTTTCTATTTTAAACCAAATGGCTGTTCTGACAAGAACCATATTTTTTCTGTTATAGATTTTGTTTGTTTTTTGCACTCTTTTTTTTTTCTTTTTTTGATGTTTAAAAAAAAAAGAAAAACTAAACAGAACCAACAGCAAAAATGATCAACAAATTAAGCAATTAGGATATCATTGCATTAGAAAAATAACAATGGTGGCTCCTAACAGCAAAGAGGATGGCATCCACTGATTGTTCACCAAAACATAGAGTTTTGCTACATTTCACACAACACTGCTCCAGCCTAGCAAAATCAGGAAGGATGTTGGGAATGCTAGATGTGGTAGAACCAGATGATGTACTTGGTCAAGCAGTGTTGTCTTCAGTTTGACACTTTTCTTCATCTTGTTGACACTGTTCTCTTGCTAGTTGTCGAGGATGAATAGTTTGCAAGTGTTTTAGCATGCATGATGCGCCACAAGATTATTTTTTTCTGAACCACGTGACAGAATGTTTTTGCAAATGGTGCAGGTAACTTTTCGGGCATTGACTTTTTTTTCTCCTTCAGGAATTGAGAAAAACGCCCACACGATACTCTCATATCTTTTTTTCTGTGGTTCCTCCATCTCTTCTTCTTCCTCTTCAGGTGGAATTTGCTGTGGAACATTTGCAGCTTCCATTTTTCAATTAGGAAAATAAACACCAAAAAAAGGTAAAAGAGAGGATCAGAAAACAGTAGGTCTATCTTCTGAGATGCTCTGGAAGGAAAGAAAATAATGGGTGGGGTCCTTCAAGTTCTAGAATGAAAAGGTTCTTATCCATTCAAATTGTTTCTTTTAAAGTCACATGGGTACCATGCAACCAACGCGGACCTGGCGTGAAATCTGTAAAATATATTTATCAATAATTTATTATTATTTCAGTTACAAATATATGATTTTTATTATTAGTTTAAATAATCTCTTGCTAAAATATACTTATTAAACATATATAAATATACTTTTAAAACTTAAAGATTTGCGATGGATTCGTGCACCCAGCGCGACCTCCAGAACTATGAACGTCATGTTACGCAGGGTGGAAATGCGCGCACCCGTTGCTTACAAAACACGCATCGTACATCACTTAACCAATATGGCGGTTTGGCTTTGCGCACCCACCGAGACAGGTACATGATCGGTATGCGAATCCACTTTTTTTAAATAAAAAAAATATATATAAATATATATATATTAGAAAAGAGAAAACATATTATTTTTAAAACAATAAAAAAACTAAGAAAAACTATTTTTTGAACATTATACTTAGAAATCAGCATTTAAAAAACCTTTAAAATTCACTGAAAAAACCATAGGTTTCAGGGACGTTATAGTTAAAAATTAGCATTTAAAAAACCTTTGAAATTCACTTAAAAAAACCATAGGTTTCAGGGACATTATAGTTCGAAATTAGCATTTAAAAAACCATTGAAATTCACTGAAAAAATCACAGGTTTCAGGGATGTTATTGTTAGAAATTAGCATTTAAAAAACCATAGTAATTCATTGAAAAAACACAGGTTTCAGGGATGTTATAGTTAGTTGGACAGTTCACTCGTACAAAACCAATGAAATTTGGCTGTTATAGTTAGTTGAGATAACTTTAACTCGTGCCCCTGCAATGCACTGCTGATGACATCACATATTACATCACTCATGACATGGTCAGTGACATCACTGATGATATCACTGATGACATCTCAAATGACATCACTGATGACGTCATATGCATGATAATCTGATGCACTGCCTCATACCCTAATACAACTTTTGACACACCCACTCTAAAATAAAGACTACCATTTTCTAATCTAAAGACACACCAATACCAGTTAATACATACCCACTCACTGATTCCTAGGTCTACACACACATCCACTCCCTCATCCAAAACAGACATTCATACATGCAGTCACTCATCAATACTGGTACTATCATATGCACTCATACAACCATACAAACACTCACACACTGCTACTCACCCATACAGTTACTCACACAGCTAGTTAGACATGCAAAGAATCAATCACACTCATCTACACAGTTATACACACACCACCTCACTTATTTATACAGATGCTAACACATACTTACTCTCTTATACAATCACTGACACAAGCCAACACTCATCTATAAAGCCACTTTCACAATCACTCACTCTCACATATAGTCATTTATGTACTCCAACACTCACATATACTACCTTTCACATATGTAGTTACTCATATATGTACCACTGAGACATCCATTCCGTCACCAACAGAGCCATACACACACTAACCCACCCATACAGCCCCTCACAAATACACTCTTGAACCAATATACCCAGTGAATCGCCCACTCACACATCCATTCAGGGAGTCACACATACCCCACTCACCCACACAGACACTCAGGCACCCATTCAGGTACTCAGACAACCAATCAAAAATTCAGATATACACTCATATAGCTACTCACCAACCTAAGCAACCACTTACAGACCAACTCACAGACTGATACATACATTCATACAGATTATTCAGTCACCCATGCATTAGAAAGACACATTTAATCACTCACTTATACAATTAGTCACACACCTACTAAATCATCAACTCAGATAGTCATACACTCACTCATTCTTCAATACACGTTGGCCGATATATATAAAACATATGTAAAGTTTACAGAAACACAGTGTCGCTGGATGATGTCATCAGTGATGTCATTTGAGATGTCATCAATGATATCACTGACCATGTCATGAGTGATGTAATATGTGATGTCATCAGCAGTGCATTGCGGGGGCACGAGTTATAGTTAGCTCAACTAACTATAACAGCCGAATTTCACAGGTTTTGTACGAGTGAAATGTCCAACTAACTATAACGTCCCTTAAACCTGTGGTTTTTCAGTGAATTTCTATGGTTTGGGCACTGTGCATATGTATGTGGAATGTGAAGAATGGCTCCACCAATCAGCTCTTCTGAAACTCAACCATGAATTGCACCTGACAGCTGAGATGCCGAGTGTCCAGACAAGGGCCAAGAATGTCTGCCTGCTTGCATTACGGAATGGTGATGTGGGAAATATTATGTGTGCTTCTAAACCCACACACCTTAATCAAACTACAGCAGGAAGGGGGCGGGAACAGAGTGAACATGGGCAATGAAAGGGGGTCATAACAAAGTGAATATGGACAATGGGAGGAGACAGGAACAAAGTGAACACTGAAAACGGGAGGGGGCAGGATCAAAATGAATATGGACAATGGGGGGGTGGGAACAAAGTGAACATGAACAACAGGAGGGGGCGGAAACAAAGACAACACAAATTATGGCAGAGGTGGTAGGAGCAAAGTGAATATGGACAATGGGAGGGGGCGGGAACAAAGTCAACAAGGACAATGGGAGGGGGACAAAGTGAGCATGGACAACGGGAGGGGGCGGGAAAAAGGGCAACCCAAACTAGGGCGGAGGGTGGTAGGAACAAAGTAAACACTGGTGGTGCTCAAAGGTAGCAGCAGAGATCGGAACAACAACAGGCAAAAGAAAAAGTAGTGTGTGGACACTATGTATAGCCCATATCGAAAGGCTCCATGTAGCAGGGTCAATACCCAGGGCGGGAACAAAAAGCTCAAGGCGGGACAAATGTACTCTGTTCACGAACAAATCCTATGGAATTTGTAAAGGCGGACCAAGCAACCAATGAAAAGCAGTGGGCATGTGGTGGGTGTGTTCAAACCCCACAGATGGATAACAACATGCCTTGCAGAGCAGCGTATGTGCGCTGCTTCTAGGTTTGACCTAAAAAGAGAGAGGGAAGGGTAAACTTAAAGACTACAGCAAACACGAAGCGCTTGCCTTTAATTTAAAATGATGGAGATCTTTAGAGTTTAGTAGAACGAGTGAACTGCCAAAAAAGGGTGTTTCACGTGCCCTGCCAAATCGTAGTTCCTCCACCTCAGTAAAAAGTGGGCTATATGCCAGTATCTGTGATGTGAGAGCTTCAGCTTGTTCTGCTGATCACAACCTCTTTCTGGCCACATATCTGCCACATGGTAGCTGGACCAATGTGTCAGAAACCAAGCCAGGGTTGGACTGGTCCACAGGGCAATCAGATAGTTCACATTGGGCTGTTCTGACAGGTCTGCTCATGGGCCCATTGTTTGGCTATTTGTGGGACTGTGTTATGGTCTGCTGGGCTGGTTTTTACTGTTGATTTCCCTGACATTAAACAACCATGGCCTTCAGCAAGCTCAAATCCAGGCAGTCTTCAATACCTTGCAAAACACATATGTAAAGTGTCTTTAGAAGATCAAAACTGCCCCTATTAGCAAACATGGGCTACTTTTTTAACTATCTCGTTCACTAATGTTAGGCACTTTTATTTTGTTGCCCAGGCCTATTTTCTTTTCCAGTCCGATTCTGAATCCAGCTCTATTTAGGGCAAGCTTTCATAAGCATATTTTCCTTGTCTGGGACCTACAGGGATGAGAAATCATCAGTGGCCTCAATGCTGAGAGAAAATTGCGATTCTCCTATTACCATGACTACAGAATCTGGATTTCATTAAAGACACGGAGGCTAACATTATGCATATTTCTTTTAATGCAGACTCCAAGCCGCATACATCATAAAGCAAAAGTTCCAGAACGTTAACAATAATAAAAGGCATGAGCCCATAGCAATCTGCCTCTTTTAAATGAAGTGTAGAGCAGGATAAGTTCCAGGGAAGGAATAGCTAACTTCGATAATCAACAGTGAAAGGACTTGAACAGTAGTGAAGAACATCTGAGCATCAGTAACTTGAAGATTAAGAAAGATTATCTGTAAAAAAGAGAGAGATGCAAGTAAATCTGGAATAAAGAAGGATGAAGTGAGGAAGCAAACAATTTGGTTAGGCATAGGTAAAACAAAGGACATTCATCAATAGAATAAAAGGACATTCATCAATAGAATTCTCAATACATTGAATGTAAAATATCACAAAATGTATGAACTTAAAATATATAATTAATGTTAAAAGAATCAAAGGGAAGCGGAGGGGGGGATAATGTTAGCCTCCGTGTCTTTAATGAAATCCAGATTCTCTAGTCATGGTAATAGGAGAATCGCAATTTCATTACAAGACCGGAGGCTACCATTATGCATGTTGGTAGCTTTGAGAGACTACGTCAGACATATGAGAAATTGGTTTGCAATAATGGTGAGCGAAGGTACTAGCATTGGACCAGTCGGCGGCTTTGAGAATATTGTCCAACTTACCTCCGGACCAGAAGGACTTACTGGCCATGGCACCTCGGATGGAATGGGGTTTGAATAAATTTAGATCTATACCTGCTAAGCTCATGGCAATTTTAACCCATCTAGCGATAGAAGCAGAGGAGATAGCTTTGTGAGGTTTAATGAAGGAGATTAGAAGTTGATTTACGTCAGGGGGGCGAAGAGAGTTCATTCTGCGGTCGTATTCTTTCAGACAATCTACGACACAAAGTTTTGGGCACGAGTCAAAGCGCAGATAAAAAATAGAGTCAGACATCGTCTTGGTTCTTCTAAATATATCAAAATTGACTCCAAACATGTTGTAGGATCTATTGGAGATTTCGAGGGCTTTAACATCCGAGACCCTACGGCAAGAAACTAGGCAAAGAAGGGTTGCGAGTTTAATAGAAAGATTCTTATTATTCAAGAGAGTATTAACAGGCCAGTTAGAGAAGAGATTGAGGATCAAATTCACATCCCATAGAGATTGATATCTAGGTTTAGGAGGTCTCCTAAGTCTAATACTTTTGAGAACTCTACAAATGATGTTATTTTTACCAACGGTTTTACCATTAACGAGAGCGTGACCAGCGGAGATAGCAGATCTATAACAATTGATAGATCTCTAACTAAGTCCCCTTTCGAATTGTTCCACGAGGAAGTTAACTATGTCAACAATAGGTGCCTCCACGGAATCCAGTTTCCTCTCCAGGCACCAACGAACCCATAATTTCCAGATGTTATTATACCGGTAGTGAGTACCGGGAGCCCAGGATTCTCCGAGGAGAGTAGAAGCTGTTGACGAAAGCCCTGAGAGATGGTTGGATCGCCTGACACTCTCCAGGCAAGAAGGTTCAGATTCCCGGAATAAACCAGGGGATGAATTCGACCGTCTACGTCTGTAAGGAGGTCCCCGAGGGGAGGAATTAGGAAGGGAAGGTCGTAGGCAAGCTCCAGCGTTGTTGGAAACCAGGCCTGGGAGGGCCAGAAGGGAGTAATTAGGACGATGGAACAGCGTTCGTGTCTGATTTTCTGGAGAACTCTCTGAATCATGGAGAAAGGAGGGAAGGCATAACCCTTGGTTCCAATCCAGGGTTGAAGGAAGGCATTTACTGCTAGAGCACCCGGGTCTGGCATACAGCTGTAGTAGTTCTTTACTTGGAAAGTTAGTCTGCTTGCAAAGAGATCTAATTCCAGGGGACCCCAGGAAATATTGAGAGAGTCGAAGACAGAGGGATTGAGTTTCCAATCTGTGTGGTCCAGGAGGAACCTTGAGTTCCAATCCGCCGAGATTTTTGTCTTGCCTGGGAGGTATTCGGCTCTTAGTGATATCTTGTGTTCTAGACAAAACATCCAAAGTTTCTTGGCTAGGTTTGAAAGATCTACAGATTTTGTTCCGTCTAGGCGATTTATATAAGCAACTGCGGACATATTGTCCATCTTTAGAATGACAGATCTCCCTTGAAGGGAATGCTTGAAGCTCATTAAGGCATAGAGTCCCGCGGTCAATTCTAGGAAATTTATATGATGGGAAGATTCTTCCAGAGACCAGACTCTACCCGTGTTCTGATCTAAGAAACAGGCTCCCCAGCCATGGAGACTCGCATCGGATTCTAAGACAAATTCCGGAGTTTAGCCAAAAATTGCTTTCCCATTCCAAGCATCCAGGTTTTCTAGCCACCAATTCAGTTCTGAAATCGCTTCTTGATCTAGGGAGACGCGATCTCTGTACCAGAGACCTGAACGAAGGGCTTTCAATTTTATTCTCTGAAGAGCACGATAGTTTAGAGGACCCGGAAATATAGCTTGGATAGAAGAGGAGAGGAGACCGAGTAACCTGGCTAATTCCCTTAGGGATAAGAACTGTTGAATCAGAACATGTCTTATCTCTTTCTTGATTTTTGATATCTTCTTCTGAGGAAGAAGAAGGAGACATTTCGTGGTATCTACCGTGAAACCCAGAAATTCTAAAGATCTTGAGGGGAGGAGTATAGACTTCTCTTTGTTTATAATGAAACCCAGGTTTTCTAGTAGTTCTATTACAGTATTCAGGTCCTGAATGATTTGCGACTGGTCTTGAGAAAGAATAAGAATATCGTCGAGGTAAATGATAATCCGAATACCCTTTTCCCTTAGTGAAGATGCGACTGATCTCATCACTTTGGTGAAGCACCATGGTGCTGAAGAGAGACCGAAGGGTAGAGCTTGGAATTGAAAGAGATGCTTTTTCCACATGAATTGTAGGAAGGGTTGATGACACCTGGCCATAGGGATGGTAAAGTAAGCGTCTTTTAGATCTAATTTGACTAACCAATCTCCCTCTAAAAGTAGGTCTCTGAGAAGGTGAATACCTTCCATCTTGAAATGTCTGTAAACAAGGTATTTGTTGAGTTCCCTTAAGTTTATAACAGGTCTCCAACCCTTGTCTTTTTTCTTGACGAGAAAGAGTGTGCTTATGAATCTTAACATTTCTAAGGGTACTTCTCTGATGGCGCCTTTCTGAAGCATTGAGGAAATCTCTTCCTCTATTATTTTTTCCTGATCTATGGTGAGAGGGATATCTCTTGGGAAATAAGATTGAGTCGGAATTTGTGTAAAGTCTAACATAAATCCCTTCACAGTATTTAAGACCCATGGGTCTTGGGTTATTAATTTCCAATTCTGGAGGAAGAATTTGAGTCTCCCTCCCACTTTGGTTGGAAGAGGAGCGAAAGGGAAAGAATGAGAAATTATACTTACTTTGAGGGGTGCTGTCGTTAGAGGGACCGCGAGATCTGAAGCCCCTGGATCGAAATCCTCTTCCTCTTTGTGGAAAGAACTGAGGGATGTTGGAGGGTTGGTACCCTCTTCCTCCATATCCTCTGGATCTAGGGTAGGGCCTTCGGTTGAACCGGCCGGAAGGGAGGCCCCTTCTTCCGGCCCTTCCAAAAAGGTTGTTGGTATTAAAGACCTTTTTCATGTTTTGATGGGCCTTGTCTAAGGCAGTGAAAGTAGACACGTATTTGCCTAGAGTCTTGATAAGGTCTTCACCAAAAAGAAGCCCTCTAGGGTTCAGGGAGGGTTCCTTATCGGCAAGGTCGTTTAGTTTAGGAGAGATCTTATTAAGGACCACTCTCCTTATTTCTGAGTTAAGGCTGGCATTGGCGTTACCCAATAGAATCAAGGCTCTCTGGCTTAAGCCTCTAATTAAGTCAGTATTAAGGGGGGTCCCATTAATGTGACTGTCTTCTGCTGTATCGATAATCCTAGCTAGTGGTCCAAGGATATCGAGGACCCGGTCTTGGCATCCCTTTAGGGATCTCTCCATCCCTTTCCTTGGGTCTCTTCTGAGTTTAAATAGATATTTGATAAGTTCAGGGTCCAAATTTGGGGTTTGGCAGGTTTTGTCTTCTATTTCAGGTCTTGAGCATTCAGCTCTCAATAAATTACGGGTATTTCTTTCTAGGGGAAATCTTAACCATTTTTTGATGAATTTACTGACATGTTCTTGGGGAAACCATTCGGAACTCCTAGGGTGTTTTAAATTGAGGGGAGAAAACATTTCTTCACCAAGAGGATCTCTAATATTATCGTTAGAAGTAGATGGCGTTTCTTCGTCAAGTGGTTGTGAATTAAACTCTTGGTCATCTTCGTCGAGGTCCAGGATATTTTCATCTGGGGGGTCAGAGGAATCGTTATCAGTATCCTGGAATTCCTCATCTCCAAATTGGAGATCATATTTATGAGCACTCCGATAATTTGTGCCGCGAGGGACACCCTGATAGTTTGTGCCGCTGAGGACACCTTTAAGATTTGTGCCGCTAAGGACACCCATTGAGTCTGAGGTGCGGTGACCTCCCGTAAGGGTAGAGGTGCTGAGACCTTCCATAGTGCTCTTGGGGGTTGCATGATCAATATTCTTATTCTTCTTAATTCTTATCCCCCTTATCTCACTGAGATCTTCGTTAGGTAGGGATAGATAACTCTCAGTGGTATCGTATTCATGAGACCTTTTAGAGGTTATGGCTTTCGAAAGTGTTTGAAACATACAAGATCTCATTTCTTTGTGGATCATGCTTTTGATTCTGTCGTTGTCCATGATAGGTATAGAGTTACCTTCGTCAGATTCAACGTCAGTCATAATGTAGATGACCAGGAGTATTCAAAATTGTTAAAACCCCAAAATTTCCCCTTTTTTTAAAAAAAATTATTTTATATTATTATTTTATTTATTCTTATTATTTTATTTAAATTTGGGTATTTTTTATTTAAATTTGGGTATTTTTATTTAAATTTGGGTATAAATGAGGGTTTTAGTCATGTGAGCTGACTAAAAATATTTTAAATAATACATTTAATTATCTCCGCGTAGGGAAGGTAAAACGAGTGGAGAGCTGAGCTAATGTGGCAATATATTGAATAATCTCCGTGTATGGAGTTAACCAGGCGTCAGTTGAAGGGCTTCTGCGATCGAGTGGATCAACCGACAGAAGCTCGCAGGGTGAGTGTAAAGGAGGAATGCACCTTAGCCGAGAGGCTACGCAACGCGTGCGTTGCTAAGGTGCATTCCTCTAAAGGCAGTCTCCGTGAAGAATGGTGTCAACGGACGGCGCTTAATCAGGGAATTTGAGATGCGTGAAAGCGGGTGAGAAACGAGGGGAGAGCCATCGTTGAGGCGAGGCTCTCACCCCGGAAAGAGGGTACAAGCGTAGCTTTGTGTATCTATCTAATTTTAAAAGGGATCTCCGTAAATTGGAGGTCGTTTGAAGGAAAAGGATAGAAAAGTAGGGGAATTATTCCCGAAAGGAGAGAGAGGTTGGCAAACAATATAAAGGCATTAAGCAGACCCCCCAGGATATAGCGGCATGGATTAGCAAATTTAGCGGCACAAATATGGAAATTTAGCGGCACAAATATGGAAATTTAGCGGCAATTTTGCGGCATTTCAGTTTGCAGTTTTTCCTACAACAAACACAGATATCTTAGTCTTTTGAAGTATTTAACAACATGAAGCTATGTATATTTGGTTCATTTACAATGTAGAGACTGTGTTTGGCTTCAAGGCTACATATATGTGATTAAAAAAAAAATTATACCCCCCAGGGCCCGCCGCGTGCCTCGTGTGCCCAAAAAGAAAGCAACCTACACACTTACAGGTGACACGATCCTGCGATCGGATTAAGTTAAAATGGTGTCTTTGTCCAAATTCAAAGTCAATGTCTCTATGCGAATAACGAAATGATGATAGCTTATCAGAAATGTTCAGAAGCTTAGAAACTCAAATTATCAATTCTACATTGTCGTCCGAATCACCTCGGGTATCAGAGCACTTTACATTGCACCAGTTACGTTACATGAGGACACACATTCATTTTTTGTTCTTAGTTGTTACCTGATTTGTACTCTAGTCATTAAATATTGATGTCTGTAGAGGATGGTGTCTCTTACTGCTAGATCAAGGAAGGAATCATGGAATCTGACCACCTGAGTAAAATTGGGGGTATCATGATTATTGGGGTTTCAGTAAATTATTGGGGCTTAGCACCCTCTTCCTGGGATGCCACTGCATGTGATGTGATATTGCGTGTGTTCATGAGCCGCCCAGGGCCAGACTGCAGAACCAAAAGCAGCCTTGGCAAAAATGCCCTAAAACTAATGGTCTCCCTTCATGTCCTTGAATAATGTCTCCCATTTCATCCATCCACACTCTTTCTCTCTCTCTTCTGTGTTCTCTCTTATCTCCCTCTCAGATCCTTTCTTTTCTACCTTCCTCCCTCCCTCTCTCACTCTCTGTCTTGAAGCGCAGGCCTGCTGCAGTTAACCTCAGGGAGCTGGGGAAAGTGTCAGGCGCACCAGCAGTGGCAATGGGTTGGGCTGGGTGGGGCAGTCGTGGAAAGTAAATTGGTCTACCAAGCATGTTTAAAGCAAAATGGCACACACTCAGTATGTATACAATTAGTATCATGAAAAAAGGAAGAGTGTGCAACTTCATTAGATTCAATATTAGGACTTCAGAAATATGTGAATGTTACTTAAGTAGGGGCAGTCAAAGTAGGTGACTGAACTACTCTGCAGAACTGTGAAGTTTGAGGATGGCAAAATGTATATGAGTAGAATGTCTCCGTGCACCGGTAGTCCTGGATATTCGAGTAGAGAAGCTGACACGGGTGTGTATCAGAGGAATGCGTTACAAGTGCATATATTATTTGGGTAAAGAGGGCTCCAAGTTAGGTGCTGTAATAGAGAAGTCGGTGGTAAAAGATGAAAATCAGATTTTAGGTGGCATAGCTCATTAGGTGAGAGGATAATGGAGACGTGTTTTCCTATTGGTGAAACAAATAATTTAGATGTGGTTGAAAGACTGGAGGAGGAATTTATGCCCAGAGGGCTGGATTAGGAGTTAACCCGGGACGGCTCTTTACCATTTCTGGAACACACCAATCAAAGGCGCAACTAGAGCCAAATTTCGGGGGGTGCTGAGCAAAAATTTCGGGGGGGGGGGGGGCTGAACTTTAAGCAATAGGCAGAGTGGAGCTGCAGGGCCTCTTAGAAGGGGTGAGCAATAGGCAGAGTGGAGCTGCAGGGGCTCGTAGAAGGGGTGAAACAACAGCAAGGCCCCATTAACATGCAAATGGTCTTTTAAAGACCTGTGAAGTGCTCGGGTGCGGCTGCTTTTTTGCCCGGGAAGGTGTCTCATCCCGGGCTGCCACACACGACGGGGGGGGGGGCTGAAGCCCTGCGAGTCCAATGGGTTGCGCGCCTGACACCAATAACTCATAGTCTGAATGCAGTGCAGAACCTCTTTGTCCAAAGTGTGCCGATTTCGCGGGCACTTTATTAAAAATCGCGGCATTTTTGCAAAAGTGCCGATTTCGCGGCAAACCGCGAAATCGCGAAATCGCGATATCCTGGAGGGTCTGATTAAGAAAGAACAATCACTTTAAGAAAAAACATAATTACATTTTAGAGAAAGTAAATCAAAAGGCAGTATTATTAAACAGGATTAAGCGTAATGGCAGTATTAATAAACAGAATTAAACGTTATAAAATTAAATGGAAGTAGCGTAGTGAGAGAGAAAATGAAAAGGACTTATCTTGCTTGGAGCCGCATTTAAAAGAGGCAGATTGCTATGGGCTCATGCCTTTTATTATTGTTAACGTTCTGGAACTTTTGCTTTATGATGTATGCGGCTTGGAGTCTGCATTAAAAGAAATATGCATAATGGTAGCCTCCGGTCTTGTAATGAAATTCCCTGCATGCTATGGCCTGTCTCTAAAAACGATTCTGAATACATCGCTGCCAAAATTCTGGAGAGCAATAATCCCCCCAAAATGATCTTTACCCTTCTTAAAAAGATGCAACAATCCAATGTGAAAGATGACTCCCCAGTCTCCTCTAATACTCAGTGCGATGAATTAGCTGTTTTTTTTGTGTTTAAGGTGGAGACTATTTATAACAGCTTCCCCTCAGTTACTGCCAACATCGACCCAAGAGATGAGCTTGAGGACAGGTTATTCATCTCTGAACCAATGTTGTGCTCTTTTACCCCACTTTCACTCTCTGAGACTGAATCTCTTTTTCTTAAAATCAAATCAGGTTCCCTAGCCGGTCCCCTGCGACCAGACCAACTTCGTCAAGTACACAATATAACAATTTATCACTGTCCTCTGCACCATTGCCTGCAACCTGGAAGCTTGCAAAAGTTATACCTCTTTTAAAGAAGCCTTCCTTAGAGCCTTCGGATCCGGGTAATTTTCGCCCGATTTCCCAGCTTCCTTTTTTAGCTATGGCTACAAAATCCTATGTAAATACAGTCTTGGTTGAATTTTTAGAGCATAACAAAATCCTTGACCCCTCACAAATCGGCTTTCGCCCCGCCACAGCACCAATTCGGCGCTGTTGGCTGTGACTGAGGATATCTGTAACAGCCTTGATGTCTGGAACTCTGCGGCCTTAATTCTTTTGGATTTAAGTGCCGCGTTCGACACTGTTTCGCATGACATCCTTTTATGTAGACTGCAGGAGATCGAGATTAGGGGGCCGGCCTTGGTTTCGGTCTTTTTTGGAAGGCAGATCCTTTCAAGTTGTTTTGCCACCTTACCTTTCGCAGGTGTATGCCATTAAGCATGGGGTCCCACAGGGTTCGATATTGAGCCCTGCGCTTTTTAACATCTATATCGAACCCCGAGTAATGGTAGCAAAAAGTAGAGGGTTGTCATTGGTATCCTATGCCGATGACACCCAGCTAGTCATTGCTTTTTCTAAAAAGTGCAAAAACGACCTCCTCAAATTTAAAGAGGACTTGTTAGCAATTGCTGACTGGATGACAGCAAACTGCTTGTAACTTAATGCTGCCAAGTCAGAAATTCTTGTGCTGGGGAGAGATAGTGTTCTTTGGTCAGAACAGTGGTGGCCTGATAAACTCAAACCAGCGCCACTGCCTAAAGAGGCGGTTAAGAACTTAGGTTTTTGGATAGATAGTGATCTTTCTTTTGATACCCAATCCAAAGCTTTAGCAGGGTCCTGTTTTGGACTCTTAAAAGGGTTGAAACCTCTGCTTGGATATTTTGAACCAAAAATCCGCCAAACCATTCTTCAGGCTACAATTTTAGCCAGGTTAGATTATGGCAACTCCCTTTATCTAGGGGCCAATAAATCCTGTATTTTACACCTCCAAAGAATTCAGAATGCTGCAGCACGCGCTCTGTTGGCACTTCCCAAGTCATGTTCGGTGTCTAAGTTTTTGCCTAGGCTTCATTGGCTGCCAGTAGCTAAAAGAATCGAGGTTAAGTCTCTGTGTGTGGCCCACAAAATTTTGACTCAACAAGGCCCTCTGATCTTAGCAGATCTGTTAGTCCAGTATGTCCCGAATCGCCCTCTGCGCTCTGCCAACTCGTGGTTGGTTTGTACCCCCCAATTTCAAAGAGCTAGAGCTGGTGGTCGCTCTTTTAAGGTTCAGGCGGCCCACCTATGGAACTCCCTCCCGATTTCCATTAGAGGACTTCAGAATCATCTGGCTTTTCGAAAGGCTATAAAGACCTGGCTCTTTCTGGAGTATTTTTTTTTGTCTGTTTGTTTGAGTGGTCTCTAAGCACTTTTTCTTTTTTGTAGCGCTGGGACGCCCCGTAAATTTGTAAATAAATAAACTCCATTGCAAGACTTCAAATAGTTTCAAAATAATTTCACCACATCTCCGTCATTCTCAGCAACCTACATTCAGTACCATTAGAGCCCAAAATTACATTCAAGAGCAGCAGCTAGCTTACAAATCAGAATATGTACAATCTTTGTAAGCAAGCTGGTCCCAATAGTCACTTACTCTTACCGCCTTACTATATATACATGCATACACATTGTTTTACCAATTTTAACCACATCCAATGTGCTGTCCTAACTTTGAAGATGTATGTAAAGCAAAGCAATTAAGTGCAATTCCTCTGTTGCTTTTAAGGGGTAGGTCTGGTGAATGATTGATGTCTTATCTCAAAACCTGACCTAACATCATCAAACGAAGCAACATTTTAGAACACCTGTTGTTGGTGATTGTGATTGTTACAGATACAGGACTGAAATAAAAAAAAATTCTCTCTACACTGATTGAGCCCTTTAATATTTAATTTCTAGAAATTTTACATACATTACAGAAAAATATTTTTACACTCTTCTATACGTATGAAGTCTTAGCCTAAAACATTCTGCATAATGCCAACTACCTCAATCAATGATGGCCGCTGACCCATATAATGGCATCTCTTTCATATGCTAGAGGCTGCATTTGAAAAGCGTCTATAGCCAAGGCTTTTTCACTGGGTTCTAATTAGAAGTAATTGTGGTACACCACAATAGGGCAGCTGAAGAACTGTGATTAATACATAGTCACATTAACTGATTATCTTTAAAGTTATGTCCATGTTGGCATTTGTTCAGAGAAGGCCCAGGAATAATATAGGGACCAGAACGTGTTGCCAACTCTTGTGAGGATAAATTAGTGGAATTTAGACAACATTTGTAGGATCAAATTTTTTGAATTGTCATTAAATAACAATTGCATTTTCTAAACCCTCAACCTACAATGTCCCTCTTCCCTACAGTAATTTAATTCCCTTTCCTGCTTGTTGCTCTTATGTATTTCTTTTTACATTCCTCCAAAGGTGCAGTGATGACTGTATCTCTGATATAACTACAGAGCGAAGTTCTGTGGCTAAGTTACTACAACTTGCAACAACAAAAACCCAAATGTGAAATTGTGGTGCTAAAACAAACTATACAATAAATGCCTTTAAAAATGGAAAAAAACTTGAGTCAATGATGAGCTATAGGAGGGTAATAAAATGACTGCTGAAGTTTGGTTAATTTCACAAGTGGCTACTCTAGCGCATGCCATTAAGATGGCTCAGTAAACAAAGAAACAGATTTGGGGGTTAAATAATACTTACTAAGAAAAGATATGTTTGGGTAAAGAATTGGGGAGGGACATTTCTAATGATGTGTTTTGTATGTATTTATGTGTGGGAACGCTTAAGCAATATTTGTAGTCCTGAAGAAAGAAGAAAGTCTATCGTAAGTCCAATAAGGCACAGAGATGATACTTTGGTGAAACATTGTTTGAGAATAAAGAGATTGCTGTTTGATTTAACAAGGTATTTTGAATAGCAATTATCTTAAACTACTTTTTAATTTAATTTGATTAAGGGAAGAATAGATATAAAATATGCATTGGCTATAGGTAAAGTAAGGTGTTTTTTTACTTTGAATCCAGAAGCATTCTCTAATCAATTAAGAATCACTGAATCATTCATTCACATCATACACTATCCACTTAGAAGTAGTTTTGTTCATTGTAAAGGTACAGTAGATTTGTGAAAATCTCAGCAACATACAATATGTTTCTTACACACGTAGAAAATGGAAAGTGAAATTACTGTGCACTTACACCTAAGTATCCCAATCACCACCACCTCCTCAGTACTGGTATTTATGGTTATGAGCTGGACTGGACAGAACCAGTAGGTTTTCTTTCAGAAGAAGACATTTCATACCCTGGGAATGATAGGTTTTTGCAACTGGAATTCTGTGTTGAAAGTGTTTGGGCTATACAGAGCCCTCCTCCACACCATCTTCTTGTATGAAATGGAACTCAAGGAATAAGAAATATACCAATTGTTGACATTAGGGAGAAGAGATACTGTGCTTTGAGGGATGTTTGTGCAGGGCTTCCCACCATATTGTGCACAGGAGAAAGAGATTTCACTAGCACAGAGAGAATGGGGGCCATCAGTGTACATCGGTTAGCAGACAACTATTCCAGACAAACAGTGCCCAACTAAATGCACACCAGGTAAGATCCACTACTGTAACATCATGGAATGTATATCATTTGATATATTAGCTCAGTCTGAAAATGAGAAAACAAATTATTACATATAGACAGCTCCCTAATTCCTTGAACACTGACAACCAAATGCTTCCCATTCCCTATGAATGGGTGCAATACTGAGTACACAAACTGTCTCTATTGATACATATATAAGATGTCTGGTCAAATGTGGGGGGTCCCTTGTGATGCAGTGGTACGGATGTAATGGCTAGAATGCATGAAGGTTAAGAAAACACAGTTTATTCTTAGCCCTAATCAAGATGACAGGAAAACCAACTCAGGAGTCCAGGGCTGCTCAGGAATACAGGATCTAGGAAGGTATTCAGACTGTGGATAGATTGGTAGCAAGGACCTATCTTGGGCCTTCCCTGGCATTGGAATATACACTTTCGCATATCTCATTGTAGAGAGAGGCTGCCACTATATCTTGTGCACATTTCAGGCACAGGAGGTGCTGTATAGGTGGTCAGCCTTATTCTAATACCAGCCGATAACACTTCTGTCATCACCATAGGCAACACACATTACACCCCCACCTAATTCACCACTACCCTCTCCCAGACAGAATACAATGAAACCTCTTCATCATTCTCTATGCACCATCCAGAGAGACCACCCCGTCATACTCAACTCCTCTAAACACTTAATTTTTCGAGTCCCCTCCTAGTCCACCACTGCATCACACCCACAGGCATTCTTCCCAGAGTGCATGATCATAAACCTGCCAATCTTCCCAGTCTCCACCATCTTCTTGATATCCATTTACTATCTTCCTTACAACACCCTTATTATAGACCAACTGGCTTTTACTCCAGACTCCACTCTACCATGCCTTCTCTGTTCTAGCCACCCATAGCTCCCTTTGTTATTCAAGTGGGCTACATGATGTGCCTTTCCTGTAGGAGGATTATGAACTACTACATGTCTGTTATGCAACACTAGATCAGTTCTTAAGTTGAGCTGGTGGGGCACACCCGCATTTATTTGTGGGGACCAGCACTTATTTTGTTTATCAGACTTTAACCCAGAGGAACAGACTGAAAAACCCAAAAGGGGAAAAGAAGAAGAAAGACAAAGATTGAAAAACAGTGTCAAAGAAAAATAAAGCAAAGGACCAAACCCTCGACCTACTGGAAGCATCAAGTCAATGATGAAATGCTACTGCCTTACTATTTAACTATTAAATTCTATTGCAGGTCATATTTTCTTGTTAATTTCATAAAAGACATTAATTCAATTGTAGGTTAATAATCAGTTAAGCCAGAGGGGATAATAATCCAACAAATGGAGGGGTCCATACAATGGATGTCTCACATACAACACTATCCTTTTTTTACCTTTTCTGAGGTGAAGTTTCTTCTAATCGAGACGTAAGTGATTCCTTTATCCTGGGCATCAGTTCATTGTTGTTTTTGTGAACCTGCATCTCAATGTCCCAGCAGAAGCATCGCCATTTTTTCCGGTACCGTGCATGGGCCTTGGACTTTTCTTTCTTCTCTTCTTTTGGTGTAGATGTCTCTCGTGTGCCCCAGGAGACCACATGTAAGTTAACCATTGAGTAGATCGTCAGAAGAAGGTAGCCACTGGGAACACAGATAATGTACAGCAGCCCATAGATCAGCAGATGGAACTCCTTTGGGTGCAGCATTGCTGTTACTATGTACAAAAGACTCATGAAAATGAGAAACAATCCAGTGGGAGTCATGAAAGTTCCCTCCTGTACCATGTCACCTACAAAAATAACAAGAAAGAGCAAAGTGTGAGGATATCGACACTAACAAACACATATCTATTTTATTTATTTATTGCAAATCCAAGCTATTGATGTTAGCCCATTATCACTTAAAGTTATTTGTGTTACCCCTAGATTAGCACCTGCACCAGAACAAATTAGTAATTGCTGCTTGCTTAATACAGTTCCACAATTTTTCTCAACATGTTTCAAGTTTATTTCAGAAGCCTTCGCCTGTATCAACCGAAGTGCGCAGAATTATACACAGCAATTAAAACAAACTTAAAAATAACATTTATTTCAAATAGTACGGTATCCTTAAAAATATGTGGGTACAATACTTAAAGAATGCTCCTTAGGGGGTATCAGACCACAATATGACCACAGGCAAGTTAGGAACAAATCAATCAACCTAAAATCTAAGGAGTGGATAGCAAATTGATATGTTATTAAGTACTTCAAGGTTTTTGCCGCTTTTATAATTTTTCAGCCTCCTTGTGTAATGGGTTTCCAAATATGCACGTATGTTAAGTTATGTGCACCCACCCGTGGTCTATTATGTGCTATATATAGACCTCCAGACTACCTCACTGTCTTTTCAGGAAGGATCCCAAGAACACAAATGCTACTAACGAATTAGCATTTCTTGAGCTGCCCCAGAAATATTTAAGAAACATACATTTCTTTCCAAGAACATTGCCTACCTGGACCTAGGCATTTTTAAGCCTTTCACCTTTCTGAATCGGATAAATTATATGAGAACATCCCAGTCCTTTTGGCCAGCATGCATCTAGAGTAAATATGGTTGAAAATGTATGTGTAATGCACAAAGATCAGCCATGGGGCTCCTCACAGATTTCATTCTCTATCTTCACCCCTGTTTGTATTGTATTGTATTGTAGGCGGTCTTGTATAGCGCGTAGTTACCCTCGGGCATCCCAGCGCTTGATCAGCCATACCCTGGCCACGGACAAAAAGCACATCAAAGAGGAAACAAGTAAGTTTTCAACAGCTTCCGGAAGCGAAGGGTGCCAGTTTCTAAACGCAACTCCAACGGGAGCGCGTTCCATAGGGTGGCAATGTGCACTGCAAATCTTCTGCCGCCCGTACGGGCCTTATACACCCTAGGGACCTTGAGGAGGGATTTCTGGTCAGAGCGCAAGTTTCTGGAGGCTTTATAGGGCACCACCAGCTTTGATAAAATAGGGGGGCCATTACCCTGCAGAATTTTGTGTGCTATGCAGAGGGACTTGAACTTGACCCTCTCCCGCACAGGGAGCCAATGCAAAGTCTTCAAGGCTGGTCTAGCCGACTGTCTCCTAGGCGCATTGGTCAATAACCTAGCCGCAGCATTTTGCACTTGTTGGAGCTTCCTCAGCGTAGCCTCCGGGGCGCCAAGGAAGATCGCATTGCAGTAATCTAGCCTAGATATAATCAACCCCTGAATAAGTAACTTCCTTGAGGTGGGGGGAAGAAGGGGCAGGACTTTGCAAGCAGAGCGAAGGAGCCCGAAGCAGATCCCTGCCATTTTCTTGGCCTGAGTCTTAAAAGAGAGATCCTGCTCGAGCCAGACTCCCAAGCTCTTAATCTCCTGTTTAGGACAGGGGAGGACCCCCAGACAGCTAGGCCAGCTGGACATAGGGAGTGGGGGGGCCTTATGCCCTAGCAGCATCATTTCAGTTTTTGAGCCGTTAAGTTTCAACGCTGATTCGCACATCCAGGTATATACCTGGGACATGCATTGATGCAGTACATCCGGGCTCTTCACCAATTGGGAGAGAGCCACCACCAACTGAGTATCATCGGCGTAGCTGACGATTTTTATCCCAAAAGGTGACACCACATCCTCCAGGGGGGCCATGTACACATTAAATAATGTGGGACTCAGAGAGGAGCCCTGTAGCACCCCACACTGGAGGGGGACTGGTAAAGACCGCGCGCTGCCCTGCCAGACCTGATAAGTCCGGCCAGTGAGAAAAGAACGAAGCCACTGCAACGCAACACCACTCACTCCCACGTTAGACAGCCGTTGGATCAACACTTGGTGGTTAACAGTGTCGAATGCTGCACTACGGTCCAGGAGGATCACTGCCACTGACCCACCCGAATCCAGAATGCTTCTAGCTTCATCAACAACTGCCAAGAGGGCGGTGTCGGTGCCATGACCCGGTCGAAAGCCGGTTTGAGTTTCTCGTAGCAGCCCGTTGGACTCCAGAAAGCTGGAAAGTTGATAATTGACCAGCCTTTCTGCGATCTTACCAAGTCCCGGCAGCAGAGAAATGGGCCTGAAATTAGCCAGGTCCGAGGAATCCAGACTGGGCTTTTTCAGGAGAGCCTTCACAACAGCTCTTTTCCAACCCGATGGTACCACCCCTTGAGTGAGGGACAGATTGATGAGGTTCATGATCGGGGCCGCGATGACGGAAGCCACTTGTTTCAGGAACCTCATTGGAGCAGGGTCTTCTGGCGAGCCGCTCTTCATGGAGCTAAGTTCCTTTATCACTTCCGGCTCTGATATCAGGTCAAAAGAGTCGAGTAGAACGTGTGCTCCTCTTCTTTGGCTCACTGAGTCAATGCTCTGTGGTGCCCGAGGTAGCAGAGAAAGAATATTCTCAATTTTAAGATGGAAGTAGTCCGCGAGTTCCCTACACTTCTTAGCGGGATTGTCATGGGTAACTGGTGGCTCAGGGATTTTGAGGAGCTCCTTAACCACTTTGAAGGTCTCTCTAGTCCTTCAAAGAGTATTCAGTCTTCTCTTTATATTTAGAGAGCCCCCCCAACAAAAAGCAGAGATGAGTTTGAGATGACTCAGAGAATAATTGGTGGTGGCACTATTAGTAGAAAGACAATGGGTAGTGGTCAGTGAGTCACTATGTTATAGGCCCCCTCCATAAATCTGTTATAACCTCTTGATCACATCTCTAGGACACCAGAGTTCCCAACTTGCTGTACAAGCGAGGAAGCTAACTATGACAATATATGCACCCTTTAATGTGCCTTTGCTCCCAACATAAGATATTTTCCAAGGTGGTTGTAATGTTAGAAAATGCAGCAAATTAGTATTTTGGCATATCTGAGCATTAAAACGTGTTAGGGCTTTAAGGGAATGATGCCGTATTAAGGAGAGAAATTATGTACCTAGAAATAACTGCACAATTCGCATATCTGCATATATGTTCAGCCAACTGTAAGTAATTGAGTTGCTGGTTGAGGGGGTTAGGACCCTACTCAAGCAGAAACCACAATCCTTATCAGGGTGAAGTCACAAGCAAACCCCATATTTAACTGGTGCTAAACCATCTGGTAGTTTAGCACAGAGCAGGGAGGCTTAATTTAGAGGCAATGTGTAAAGATTTTATGCAACATTTCAAACAGTAACACAGTGATAACACACCACAAAAGGATCCCACACCACATGTAGAAGACTAGATTAATATTTAATAAATAAAACAAGACTAAAATAACAAAAATTCAATCAGTAGAAACAGAGCTATGCGGGTTTAAAGATTTTAGTGAAAATGGCACCAAAAAGCACAACGTATCAACTGTGGATATCTGGTCACGCCGGCCCCAAAAAAATTCACAAGGTCACCTGACCGGAAGGGAGTGTGGGCTGGCTACAGGGACTCAGCTAGATCCACTGAACAATAGTACCTTAAGTCCTGGCTCTGGAGTATTGTGGGGTCACGCACCAGGGATGCGCGTGCAGCTGAGTTGAAGCATTGGTTCTGAGCAGCTGTGAAGCTGTGATGCGAGAACCTGCATTGTCATCGTGGATCCCATTGACGGGGGCTTGTGATGTGAGGGCCTTTGTCAGGGAAGCTTCACACAGCGGAGGTTTCAATGCGGGCTTTGGGATCGATGCAGAGTTCTGCTCAGCGAAACCTTGCAGTGGAGGTAATGCATTGGTTCTGCTTGGGATTGTGCCATGCAGCAGAGGAAATGCATTAGTTCTGCTGGATCCACAGATGGGCTGGCAGAGCATCTTCAGGCCCACTTCTAAGGGCCCAGGACTGGTGTGGCACCACTTGGCAGAGTGGGACTCACAAATGGCAGAGACTAGGTGCTGGGTTTGAGGTCGTGGTGCCTTCTGTCCCTGCAGATTTAGTCTAGTTAATATCCGACTTCACCATAAAAGGGGATTCTTTCTTACCATTGCAAAGACACCAAACATGAACTGGTTAATTGTTCCCAATTGGAAGTTACAGCTTAATAAGTGTAATAAGGTAACAACAATGTTGTTTTTGGTGAGTGCACACCCTTGACATCGGTATGTTCCAGGTGGGAGATACATGATGTGTGCAACTCTGTTGTTGAGTGGGTAACATGCTGAACTTTGTCTTTTGAGGAGCATATGTGAAGTAGTCACATTTGTACAGGAATAGCGAAGAGAGCTCAAATGGGTCAATCTAGGGATGCTGAGGGCTAAAGCTGCCATGGTTAATGGCTCTCAAACCCTTAAATCCACAAATCCTCACATTATCCCACAACCCAACATCTACCATAATCTAGAAGATGAGGGGAGCCATTGCCTTTCCATTCTAGAGGAAACCTAAAGTTTTGCAGAGTGAATCCACAAGCTCATTACCTCAATGGGTTTCCTTGACGTAGCAGAGCACTATTGTTGCCCAACTTGGTAACACTGGCAACAAATATGTGTTAATTGAATTCTTGAGGGTTTTCTTAATGTATATCACTATTCAAAAGGCATTTAGACATTTACCTAAATGGCCCGAACACATAAACACTTTTATGATGGGTGTGTTCTGATTTTTTAGTGTTAAACACTGGCAGTGGCATCTGAATGTATTTGCAGTTATCACCATCTTGCTCCACATGATATATTTGTCAAAAACATACTTAACGGCACACTCTAGTGTTTGCACCAAACCTTGCATACCAATACAAACTGCAAGCTATACACACACCCGTAATCTCCAAGCCTGACTATGCCAATAGCTTATACCTTGGCGCACCCGCGTTCATTGTAACCAAACTACAACTCATCAAAAATGCTGCTGCAAGGCTTCTTCTCCACTGTCACCCAAGACAGGGCATGTCCCCAGTCCTGCATTCCCTTCACTCGTGACCTATAACTAAAAGGGCAATGTTCAAGACACTCTGCATAGTTCCACAGCACCTCCCAATAAAAAGGACTGCTATACTTACAATTTACATTCAAGCAAATACAAACCAAACAGAACACTGCACTCCAGGCTTGTACAACTTACTATCGTATGACCTTACCCTAGGAGTCATGGCTTTCGCAGTACAAGCTGACAAGCTCCGGAATTCAATACCAGACAGCATTAGAGGCACCTATTAGCATATCCACTTTAAAAGACAGTTGAAAACCTGGCTATTTCCTAGATAACGGCATCACCTGCATCCAGTCAGCAGAACCTAGAAAACAGTCACGCCCTCAAACGCAATCTTCAGCTTAGAACTCACTAACTGCAAACAACTCTATCAGCAAACTCAACAGCTTTAATTATGCCGGTAAGCAAAAGGGCTGACCCATGGTTAGCCGTGGCAATATATAGTTTTGTTCTTTCACCTTTCACTGATAGTCCAGAGCAAATGCCCAGCAAATAGCGGGGGCATCGCTTGGTGGGTCCGGCTCCCATAAGACACATCCAACATCCTTTTTGTCCGACAAAAGTGGGTTTACTAGTAATTTAATTCAGGCAGAAGGAACAACAGTGCGTTTTGACTCACCAGTCTTGATCACATTCGCTTACCCAGTGCTTTAAGTAGCTAAGCAGAATATATCCTATGAAATACCATAAAGTTATCTGCTGAGATATTCAAAGCTAACAGCATACTGAAAACCATTTAAAAAAAAGTGTGTCTGTCTCTTACACTACATTATCCAACACACTGCCCTCGCATGACATGGAAACACTTCCTACATAGGATTAAAACAAAAACAACATCCTTCCAACCACACCCCTTACATGGTGTAGCATGCTATTCATCTGTGCCCCAAATACAATAGAATACAATACAGAAGAAACAAGCATTGGCATAGCCAATAGGCCTCGCCTTTGGGACCTTATAAGTGTTTAGCCATGCAACAGTTGCATAACTAAATACTTATAAGGTCCCAAAAGCGAGACCTATTGGCCATGCGGCCGCGAAAGTGAAAGTAATCGCGCACATGCACTGTAGCTCTAGGCTGGCCTGGTAGCACTTTTTGGAGCCCTCTCAATAAGTCTCGCCAGACCAGCACATGCGCTGGGTCAGGCGAGACCTAAAAAGGTTAAGCCAGAAATCATTAAATAGAAATATTTTGTGAAATCATTTTTCACTACTGCGGTCCTGCCGTAGAGAGTTAACCATTGATTAGAGACAAACACCTGAATAGGCTGGTAACGTATAAACATCACCAGGGTCTATAGTAACTTGAAGAAGACCAATGTATTACATCATTTTCAAATCCATTCAATCCCAATCCAAAAGCCATAATTCTCTTGAGAACAACAAGCAGCCAACACGAGTTAAGTGAATAAGCAGAACACCCAACTGGCAACACCCAAAAAAATGAACATTTTATTTATCATATTTTTAGGAATAAACAATAAAATGCAATTATATACCATGTGTGACTGAAACTTTTTTTGAAAAATGAATACATTCAAAACCCAAAAGAATTCATTTGCATCAAAATTAGTGTTTAAATAATTAGCATATTTACAATGGAAAATACAGCCTCGCCAATCAGCAATATTAGAATATAAAAAGATACCAGCAGAAACAATAATAATGGACACAACTTTTAGTGCATGGCATTTCTAACAAACGATGAAAAACACATTTTATTTACAAGAACTCTATTTTCTGTATTTTGTTTTGATATTTACTTTTTTGCGATTTTCTGTAGTGCGAACTTGGCCCAAGGGCATTAGACAGCTGTACACGAGCACTAGGTTACATTGCAGAAAGTCAGCATCATTCTTTTTATATTTTTTTAGGCATGAATTGGTTAGAATTGCTAGATAAAGCCCGGACTCAAACCCGGTACCCCACTTCCAGCAGCTAAGGCGACTAGGCCATACGAGAAACTCCTGCCTCTATAACTTCAAAGGGGGTTCTGGTGTGCCTTCAGGTAGGAGGACAGTTCCACTCTCAACAAATAGTATAGTAATGACAGGCACACACACAGTTTGTGACAGAAATGAGGTCCTGCACGTCCAGCCTCTTTCAGGTGCTCAAACTGGGTCCGCAACTTTCCATTACCTCCAAGGTCCAGAGTCAATCTGTAGCCGACGAAGGGGATCAGGCCACTTCAAGGGCTCACCTGTAGGTAGCTCAGGTTTCGGCAGCGCTGTCTCTCCAACTCCTCAGGTCCTTTTTTTGCAGAGTTTTATATAGCGCAAACTTGACCCGAATCCAATCAGGTATCAGAGCGCTTTACATAGCACCAGTTACGTTACATGAACACACACATTCATTTTTATTGTTAGGCACGGGGAGATTACGTGATTTGCCCAGAATCATAGGATGTTTAAGGTCGTTACCGAGACTCGAACCCAGTTCCCCCAGGTCCGAGGTCGAGCGCCCTAGCCGTTAGGCCAACTCCTCTCCCCTCTTGAGGTCCTTTTCATGGCCCAGCAGGGTGCAGAACACCCACCTCGTTAGAAGCATCCCTCCCACTCCGTCTCACTCAGACTCTCCTGACTGACTCTTTTTCAAGGAACACTGCTTTCTGACTCGCCTATCCATCTACATAGCAAATAACTCACTCATACCATGCCTAGTGGCATCTGAGCCCTGACCATGCTGACCATCATATAACCCTCCCATTGCTATGGGACCCCCATTAGCCATATCACTCCAACTAAGCTGTGTACCTCACTACCACCTAAGGGGGTCAAGAGGAGAATACACCCTATTCAAATTCACCCTCCTAAAAGAGACATGTACACTGGTGACCTAGTCATTAGATTCACTTAATCACTCAGAGTGTAAGAAGGGACCCACACAGATAGCTACACACGTCCAACCGTTTGTGCGGTTCATCATTCCGCATATAACATTATATATGCGTTTCCTTCACCTGACATCACAAGTGGCGTCAACAGCGCTTTAATCCAACACAGCATCATCAGTAGCAATACTAATGGCTTTGTTGATCATATCAGGTACGACATCATCAATGACAGTTTCAATGGTAATAATTATATTTAATGTACATGTTTTTTCTATTTATTTATTCATTTCTTTTATTTATTTTTTCACCTATATATACTACTTAAAGCATATAACTATACAGACATGATATTGTCTTTCATAGGAACAAAACGGACAGAATGGTAACCACAGTACAAACATAACACATAGTCCTCGAAGCCAGGAAATTGTCAGGAGAAAGAGAGAGCAGGAGCCTGCTTGAAGGATGGAGATCGGAGAAATAAAATATATAGGACCAGATGTACTAACCTATTTTGTGGTCACAAATACTCTGTAAATCAGAGTTTTATGCGACCAAAAAATAGGTATTTCTTATGTACGAATGCCATTTTTGGAGTCAGTCAAGTTTTATTGACTCATGATATGGTATTTTTAATAGTGAGTGTTAGACTTGGCATCCTTGTCATAGTTGTCCCCTAACCTTTTGAATTTAACCATCCTCTTGTGCAAACTTTGTTTTTGCTCACTTTAGTACTCTGCACACTTTACCACTGCTAACGAGCGCTGAAGTGCTTGTGCTTTCTCCTTAAACATGGTCAGACTGGCTACCCAATTGGCATATTTGATTTACTTGTAAGTCCCTGTTAAGGACATGTTACCTGTGCCAGGGCATGTAAATTAAATGCTACTAGTGGGTCTGCAGCACTTTGCCACCCACTTAAGTAGCAGTTTAAACATGTCTCAAGCCTTCCACTGCAGCCTGTGTGCTCAGTTTCAACTGCGATTTCGACCTGGCAAAATGAACCTTTTGCCAGGCGCAAACCTTCCTTTTTAATACATGTAAGTCACCTTGGGATAGGTCCTTGACAGCCCAAAGGGCAGATTACAGTGTATCTAAAAACTTTGTCATGTCCTTTTTAGATTTACATGAGGAGCTGGCAGACAGCAAGGCAGATGGGAGTTCAGATTGCACATAGTCAAAATCAGGATGGCCATGGAAGTAGAAGAAGGAAGGATGGCTCACGTGAGGAACATCCGAGAGCTGGACATAAGGACTAGGCAAGCAGAGTCCACCAATCTTGATGACAGCATATCTGCCGTGTCCCCTGGAGACAACAGGGTCCTTATTCCCAAAGGTCTGGTGCCTTACTTTGTTGTTGGGGATGACATCAACAAGTGGTTTGAAGAGTATGAGGTGGCTTTGCAGATCCATAGGGTCCTTGAGGAGGATTGAGAGGCTAGACTCTGGAAGCACGTCCCTAGTGAGGGGAGGAACACCCCACTGGCCCTAGATAAGGGGGACATAGTGAGGTATCCCCATGAAGGACACCCTTGTCAGAAAGTCTGGCCACACCCCTGAGAAGTACAGGTAGACGTTTAGGGACAGCTGTAAACTGGAACAGCAGTCCTGGGTGAATTGAGTGGATTGCTTTTGCAAAGCACTAGATGGTTGGGTGAAGGTATGTGAAGTGAAGCATTATCAGAGGCTGAAGCTTTACAATTTGATTGTGAGAGCACATGTTCAGTCTTTGTTTTGCAGATCTAGGCCAATACCTTATTGATAGCAAGCTTACTGACCCCAAGGGAGCTTGCCAAGGAAGCAGACCACTGGCTCAGCACTAGGGACCATAAGAAGGTATCTGGTGACAATCACCACAGGGGTGGGCAGGTTTCCTGCCAGAGGAAGGATGCGGGAGACAAACATAAAAACAGAGAGTTCTCTAAAGTTCCCCAAACTAGCTCTAAGTGTCAGACCTGCCAATCTCCACTTGCACAAAAAAAGATATGGTTCCCTCATGGAAGGCACCCCCTAAGTGCTTTGATTGCCAATGGATTTGGCACTACAAGGGGTAGGCCCAGAATTCCAAGTGGGCACAGCAACCTACTGGTGGGCAGATACTAGGGGGTGGTTAGTGTAGCACTCATGGAGGACATTGCCCCAGAAAGTGTGGGAGATAACATAGAGGTTACCCCACTGTCCCTGGGTGACAGAGATGGTTCAGACAACTTGCATGCCCAGTAACACTAGGAAATGCAGGCAGTGGGTCACTATCAATGGCCAAAGGGTGGAGGCTTTGAGAGATACTGGAGTCAGCATGACAACTGTCAGATGCCACCTGGTGCCCTCAGAGCAGGTAGTACCTAATCCTTTTTTTATGACATGTTGGGGATTCTAAAAGTTTCCAAAGTGTCTAGAATCATTCTTTTCCCCTGGAGAGCAATGAGCAAATGACGAATAGTGTCATTAGGAAAGGGTGAGTTTAAAAAAAAATTGGCATCAATTAAATATAGACCACACTCTATCCAGCTTTCAGAAGCAGACACAGCTGTGAAAAAAATCATTTTTCCGGCACCGTATTTCCAATTTTCTAAGTGGTTACAATATTTTCTAATTTTGTGGTTTCTATCCACTTGTACTTCGTGGGGGGTAATAGCCATGAAAACATAGATGGACTTGGAAAGCTATACATTTCTGAAAACTATATAAATTTAACAAAATGTGGTCTTTAGTGCACAGTGACTTACATTTAGAAATCAAAGATGTAATGAAACTCCACAGGTAATGTCATACCACTAACCATTTACACACGTCTCCCAATAATAACTTGTATGAGTGGGTCTATTGCCCGTGACAGGAAAGTTCCCAAATTGCAATGTGGAAACATCTATATTTTTTCGTTGAATGTCAATCATTCTGGTGGAGTGGGTACAGGTGATAATTGGGCCTGGGCTGTGTTAGGGCCCAGGCACAACTATAAACTCCAGACATTTCTGAAAACTAGATACTTGAGTGAGTCCAGTGTACCTAACGCTAACGCATAGTTTGGTGCTGCTGCCTTTGTTTTTAACCAGTTCTAATTTTAAATTAGTATTTTGTATTTTGCGCAGCTATTTCTGGCGCGTTGTGCTCTCTTACAACACCCTTATTATAGACCAACTGGCTTTTACTCCAGACTCCACTCTACCATGCCTTCTCTGTTCTAGCCACCCATAGCTCCCTTTGTTATTCAAGTGGGCTACATGATGTGCCTTTCCTGTAGGAGGATTATGAACTACTACATGTCTGTTATGCAACACTAGATCAGTTCTTAAGTTGAGCTGGTGGGGCACACCCGCATTTATTTGTGGGGACCAGCACTTATTTTGTTTATCAGACTTTAACCCAGAGGAACAGACTGAAAAACCCAAAAGGGGAAAAGAAGAAGAAAGACAAAGATTGAAAAACAGTGTCAAAGAAAAATAAAGCAAAGGACCAAACCCTCGACCTACTGGAAGCATCAAGTCAATGATGAAATGCTACTGCCTTACTATTTAACTATTAAATTCTATTGCAGGTCATATTTTCTTGTTAATTTCATAAAAGACATTAATTCAATTGTAGGTTAATAATCAGTTAAGCCAGAGGGGATAATAATCCAACAAATGGAGGGGTCCATACAATGGATGTCTCACATACAACACTATCCTTTTTTTACCTTTTCTGAGGTGAAGTTTCTTCTAATCGAGACGTAAGTGATTCCTTTATCCTGGGCATCAGTTCATTGTTGTTTTTGTGAACCTGCATCTCAATGTCCCAGCAGAAGCATCGCCATTTTTTCCGGTACCGTGCATGGGCCTTGGACTTTTCTTTCTTCTCTTCTTTTGGTGTAGATGTCTCTCGTGTGCCCCAGGAGACCACATGTAAGTTAACCATTGAGTAGATCGTCAGAAGAAGGTAGCCACTGGGAACACAGATAATGTACAGCAGCCCATAGATCAGCAGATGGAACTCCTTTGGGTGCAGCATTGCTGTTACTATGTACAAAAGACTCATGAAAATGAGAAACAATCCAGTGGGAGTCATGAAAGTTCCCTCCTGTACCATGTCACCTACAAAAATAACAAGAAAGAGCAAAGTGTGAGGATATCGACACTAACAAACACATATCTATTTTATTTATTTATTGCAAATCCAAGCTATTGATGTTAGCCCATTATCACTTAAAGTTATTTGTGTTACCCCTAGATTAGCACCTGCACCAGAACAAATTAGTAATTGCTGCTTGCTTAATACAGTTCCACAATTTTTCTCAACATGTTTCAAGTTTATTTCAGAAGCCTTCGCCTGTATCAACCGAAGTGCGCAGAATTATACACAGCAATTAAAACAAACTTAAAAATAACATTTATTTCAAATAGTACGGTATCCTTAAAAATATGTGGGTACAATACTTAAAGAATGCTCCTTAGGGGGTATCAGACCACAATATGACCACAGGCAAGTTAGGAACAAATCAATCAACCTAAAATCTAAGGAGTGGATAGCAAATTGATATGTTATTAAGTACTTCAAGGTTTTTGCCGCTTTTATAATTTTTCAGCCTCCTTGTGTAATGGGTTTCCAAATATGCACGTATGTTAAGTTATGTGCACCCACCCGTGGTCTATTATGTGCTATATATAGACCTCCAGACTACCTCACTGTCTTTTCAGGAAGGATCCCAAGAACACAAATGCTACTAACGAATTAGCATTTCTTGAGCTGCCCCAGAAATATTTAAGAAACATACATTTCTTTCCAAGAACATTGCCTACCTGGACCTAGGCATTTTTAAGCCTTTCACCTTTCTGAATCGGATAAATTATATGAGAACATCCCAGTCCTTTTGGCCAGCATGCATCTAGAGTAAATATGGTTGAAAATGTATGTGTAATGCACAAAGATCAGCCATGGGGCTCCTCACAGATTTCATTCTCTATCTTCACCCCTGTTTGTATTGTATTGTATTGTAGGCGGTCTTGTATAGCGCGTAGTTACCCTCGGGCATCCCAGCGCTTGATCAGCCATACCCTGGCCACGGACAAAAAGCACATCAAAGAGGAAACAAGTAAGTTTTCAACAGCTTCCGGAAGCGAAGGGTGCCAGTTTCTAAACGCAACTCCAACGGGAGCGCGTTCCATAGGGTGGCAATGTGCACTGCAAATCTTCTGCCGCCCGTACGGGCCTTATACACCCTAGGGACCTTGAGGAGGGATTTCTGGTCAGAGCGCAAGTTTCTGGAGGCTTTATAGGGCACCACCAGCTTTGATAAAATAGGGGGGCCATTACCCTGCAGAATTTTGTGTGCTATGCAGAGGGACTTGAACTTGACCCTCTCCCGCACAGGGAGCCAATGCAAAGTCTTCAAGGCTGGTCTAGCCGACTGTCTCCTAGGCGCATTGGTCAATAACCTAGCCGCAGCATTTTGCACTTGTTGGAGCTTCCTCAGCGTAGCCTCCGGGGCGCCAAGGAAGATCGCATTGCAGTAATCTAGCCTAGATATAATCAACCCCTGAATAAGTAACTTCCTTGAGGTGGGGGGAAGAAGGGGCAGGACTTTGCAAGCAGAGCGAAGGAGCCCGAAGCAGATCCCTGCCATTTTCTTGGCCTGAGTCTTAAAAGAGAGATCCTGCTCGAGCCAGACTCCCAAGCTCTTAATCTCCTGTTTAGGACAGGGGAGGACCCCCAGACAGCTAGGCCAGCTGGACATAGGGAGTGGGGGGGCCTTATGCCCTAGCAGCATCATTTCAGTTTTTGAGCCGTTAAGTTTCAACGCTGATTCGCACATCCAGGTATATACCTGGGACATGCATTGATGCAGTACATCCGGGCTCTTCACCAATTGGGAGAGAGCCACCACCAACTGAGTATCATCGGCGTAGCTGACGATTTTTATCCCAAAAGGTGACACCACATCCTCCAGGGGGGCCATGTACACATTAAATAATGTGGGACTCAGAGAGGAGCCCTGTAGCACCCCACACTGGAGGGGGACTGGTAAAGACCGCGCGCTGCCCTGCCAGACCTGATAAGTCCGGCCAGTGAGAAAAGAACGAAGCCACTGCAACGCAACACCACTCACTCCCACGTTAGACAGCCGTTGGATCAACACTTGGTGGTTAACAGTGTCGAATGCTGCACTACGGTCCAGGAGGATCACTGCCACTGACCCACCCGAATCCAGAATGCTTCTAGCTTCATCAACAACTGCCAAGAGGGCGGTGTCGGTGCCATGACCCGGTCGAAAGCCGGTTTGAGTTTCTCGTAGCAGCCCGTTGGACTCCAGAAAGCTGGAAAGTTGATAATTGACCAGCCTTTCTGCGATCTTACCAAGTCCCGGCAGCAGAGAAATGGGCCTGAAATTAGCCAGGTCCGAGGAATCCAGACTGGGCTTTTTCAGGAGAGCCTTCACAACAGCTCTTTTCCAACCCGATGGTACCACCCCTTGAGTGAGGGACAGATTGATGAGGTTCATGATCGGGGCCGCGATGACGGAAGCCACTTGTTTCAGGAACCTCATTGGAGCAGGGTCTTCTGGCGAGCCGCTCTTCATGGAGCTAAGTTCCTTTATCACTTCCGGCTCTGATATCAGGTCAAAAGAGTCGAGTAGAACGTGTGCTCCTCTTCTTTGGCTCACTGAGTCAATGCTCTGTGGTGCCCGAGGTAGCAGAGAAAGAATATTCTCAATTTTAAGATGGAAGTAGTCCGCGAGTTCCCTACACTTCTTAGCGGGATTGTCATGGGTAACTGGTGGCTCAGGGATTTTGAGGAGCTCCTTAACCACTTTGAAGGTCTCTCTAGTCCTTCAAAGAGTATTCAGTCTTCTCTTTATATTTAGAGAGCCCCCCCAACAAAAAGCAGAGATGAGTTTGAGATGACTCAGAGAATAATTGGTGGTGGCACTATTAGTAGAAAGACAATGGGTAGTGGTCAGTGAGTCACTATGTTATAGGCCCCCTCCATAAATCTGTTATAACCTCTTGATCACATCTCTAGGACACCAGAGTTCCCAACTTGCTGTACAAGCGAGGAAGCTAACTATGACAATATATGCACCCTTTAATGTGCCTTTGCTCCCAACATAAGATATTTTCCAAGGTGGTTGTAATGTTAGAAAATGCAGCAAATTAGTATTTTGGCATATCTGAGCATTAAAACGTGTTAGGGCTTTAAGGGAATGATGCCGTATTAAGGAGAGAAATTATGTACCTAGAAATAACTGCACAATTCGCATATCTGCATATATGTTCAGCCAACTGTAAGTAATTGAGTTGCTGGTTGAGGGGGTTAGGACCCTACTCAAGCAGAAACCACAATCCTTATCAGGGTGAAGTCACAAGCAAACCCCATATTTAACTGGTGCTAAACCATCTGGTAGTTTAGCACAGAGCAGGGAGGCTTAATTTAGAGGCAATGTGTAAAGATTTTATGCAACATTTCAAACAGTAACACAGTGATAACACACCACAAAAGGATCCCACACCACATGTAGAAGACTAGATTAATATTTAATAAATAAAACAAGACTAAAATAACAAAAATTCAATCAGTAGAAACAGAGCTATGCGGGTTTAAAGATTTTAGTGAAAATGGCACCAAAAAGCACAACGTATCAACTGTGGATATCTGGTCACGCCGGCCCCAAAAAAATTCACAAGGTCACCTGACCGGAAGGGAGTGTGGGCTGGCTACAGGGACTCAGCTAGATCCACTGAACAATAGTACCTTAAGTCCTGGCTCTGGAGTATTGTGGGGTCACGCACCAGGGATGCGCGTGCAGCTGAGTTGAAGCATTGGTTCTGAGCAGCTGTGAAGCTGTGATGCGAGAACCTGCATTGTCATCGTGGATCCCATTGACGGGGGCTTGTGATGTGAGGGCCTTTGTCAGGGAAGCTTCACACAGCGGAGGTTTCAATGCGGGCTTTGGGATCGATGCAGAGTTCTGCTCAGCGAAACCTTGCAGTGGAGGTAATGCATTGGTTCTGCTTGGGATTGTGCCATGCAGCAGAGGAAATGCATTAGTTCTGCTGGATCCACAGATGGGCTGGCAGAGCATCTTCAGGCCCACTTCTAAGGGCCCAGGACTGGTGTGGCACCACTTGGCAGAGTGGGACTCACAAATGGCAGAGACTAGGTGCTGGGTTTGAGGTCGTGGTGCCTTCTGTCCCTGCAGATTTAGTCTAGTTAATATCCGACTTCACCATAAAAGGGGATTCTTTCTTACCATTGCAAAGACACCAAACATGAACTGGTTAATTGTTCCCAATTGGAAGTTACAGCTTAATAAGTGTAATAAGGTAACAACAATGTTGTTTTTGGTGAGTGCACACCCTTGACATCGGTATGTTCCAGGTGGGAGATACATGATGTGTGCAACTCTGTTGTTGAGTGGGTAACATGCTGAACTTTGTCTTTTGAGGAGCATATGTGAAGTAGTCACATTTGTACAGGAATAGCGAAGAGAGCTCAAATGGGTCAATCTAGGGATGCTGAGGGCTAAAGCTGCCATGGTTAATGGCTCTCAAACCCTTAAATCCACAAATCCTCACATTATCCCACAACCCAACATCTACCATAATCTAGAAGATGAGGGGAGCCATTGCCTTTCCATTCTAGAGGAAACCTAAAGTTTTGCAGAGTGAATCCACAAGCTCATTACCTCAATGGGTTTCCTTGACGTAGCAGAGCACTATTGTTGCCCAACTTGGTAACACTGGCAACAAATATGTGTTAATTGAATTCTTGAGGGTTTTCTTAATGTATATCACTATTCAAAAGGCATTTAGACATTTACCTAAATGGCCCGAACACATAAACACTTTTATGATGGGTGTGTTCTGATTTTTTAGTGTTAAACACTGGCAGTGGCATCTGAATGTATTTGCAGTTATCACCATCTTGCTCCACATGATATATTTGTCAAAAACATACTTAACGGCACACTCTAGTGTTTGCACCAAACCTTGCATACCAATACAAACTGCAAGCTATACACACACCCGTAATCTCCAAGCCTGACTATGCCAATAGCTTATACCTTGGCGCACCCGCGTTCATTGTAACCAAACTACAACTCATCAAAAATGCTGCTGCAAGGCTTCTTCTCCACTGTCACCCAAGACAGGGCATGTCCCCAGTCCTGCATTCCCTTCACTCGTGACCTATAACTAAAAGGGCAATGTTCAAGACACTCTGCATAGTTCCACAGCACCTCCCAATAAAAAGGACTGCTATACTTACAATTTACATTCAAGCAAATACAAACCAAACAGAACACTGCACTCCAGGCTTGTACAACTTACTATCGTATGACCTTACCCTAGGAGTCATGGCTTTCGCAGTACAAGCTGACAAGCTCCGGAATTCAATACCAGACAGCATTAGAGGCACCTATTAGCATATCCACTTTAAAAGACAGTTGAAAACCTGGCTATTTCCTAGATAACGGCATCACCTGCATCCAGTCAGCAGAACCTAGAAAACAGTCACGCCCTCAAACGCAATCTTCAGCTTAGAACTCACTAACTGCAAACAACTCTATCAGCAAACTCAACAGCTTTAATTATGCCGGTAAGCAAAAGGGCTGACCCATGGTTAGCCGTGGCAATATATAGTTTTGTTCTTTCACCTTTCACTGATAGTCCAGAGCAAATGCCCAGCAAATAGCGGGGGCATCGCTTGGTGGGTCCGGCTCCCATAAGACACATCCAACATCCTTTTTGTCCGACAAAAGTGGGTTTACTAGTAATTTAATTCAGGCAGAAGGAACAACAGTGCGTTTTGACTCACCAGTCTTGATCACATTCGCTTACCCAGTGCTTTAAGTAGCTAAGCAGAATATATCCTATGAAATACCATAAAGTTATCTGCTGAGATATTCAAAGCTAACAGCATACTGAAAACCATTTAAAAAAAAGTGTGTCTGTCTCTTACACTACATTATCCAACACACTGCCCTCGCATGACATGGAAACACTTCCTACATAGGATTAAAACAAAAACAACATCCTTCCAACCACACCCCTTACATGGTGTAGCATGCTATTCATCTGTGCCCCAAATACAATAGAATACAATACAGAAGAAACAAGCATTGGCATAGCCAATAGGCCTCGCCTTTGGGACCTTATAAGTGTTTAGCCATGCAACAGTTGCATAACTAAATACTTATAAGGTCCCAAAAGCGAGACCTATTGGCCATGCGGCCGCGAAAGTGAAAGTAATCGCGCACATGCACTGTAGCTCTAGGCTGGCCTGGTAGCACTTTTTGGAGCCCTCTCAATAAGTCTCGCCAGACCAGCACATGCGCTGGGTCAGGCGAGACCTAAAAAGGTTAAGCCAGAAATCATTAAATAGAAATATTTTGTGAAATCATTTTTCACTACTGCGGTCCTGCCGTAGAGAGTTAACCATTGATTAGAGACAAACACCTGAATAGGCTGGTAACGTATAAACATCACCAGGGTCTATAGTAACTTGAAGAAGACCAATGTATTACATCATTTTCAAATCCATTCAATCCCAATCCAAAAGCCATAATTCTCTTGAGAACAACAAGCAGCCAACACGAGTTAAGTGAATAAGCAGAACACCCAACTGGCAACACCCAAAAAAATGAACATTTTATTTATCATATTTTTAGGAATAAACAATAAAATGCAATTATATACCATGTGTGACTGAAACTTTTTTTGAAAAATGAATACATTCAAAACCCAAAAGAATTCATTTGCATCAAAATTAGTGTTTAAATAATTAGCATATTTACAATGGAAAATACAGCCTCGCCAATCAGCAATATTAGAATATAAAAAGATACCAGCAGAAACAATAATAATGGACACAACTTTTAGTGCATGGCATTTCTAACAAACGATGAAAAACACATTTTATTTACAAGAACTCTATTTTCTGTATTTTGTTTTGATATTTACTTTTTTGCGATTTTCTGTAGTGCGAACTTGGCCCAAGGGCATTAGACAGCTGTACACGAGCACTAGGTTACATTGCAGAAAGTCAGCATCATTCTTTTTATATTTTTTTAGGCATGAATTGGTTAGAATTGCTAGATAAAGCCCGGACTCAAACCCGGTACCCCACTTCCAGCAGCTAAGGCGACTAGGCCATACGATAAACTCCTGCCTCTATAACTTCAAAGGGGGTTCTGGTGTGCCTTCAGGTAGGAGGACAGTTCCACTCTCAACAAATAGTATAGTAATGACAGGCACACACACAGTTTGTGACAGAAATGAGGTCCTGCACGTCCAGCCTCTTTCAGGTGCTCAAACTGGGTCCGCAACTTTCCATTACCTCCAAGGTCCAGAGTCAATCTGTAGCCGACGAAGGGGATCAGGCCACTTCAAGGGCTCACCTGTAGGTAGCTCAGGTTTCGGCAGCGCTGTCTCTCCAACTCCTCAGGTCCTTTTTTTGCAGAGTTTTATATAGCGCAAACTTGACCCGAATCCAATCAGGTATCAGAGCGCTTTACATAGCACCAGTTACGTTACATGAACACACACATTCATTTTTATTGTTAGGCACGGGGAGATTACGTGATTTGCCCAGAATCATAGGATGTTTAAGGTCGTTACCGAGACTCGAACCCAGTTCCCCCAGGTCCGAGGTCGAGCGCCCTAGCCGTTAGGCCAACTCCTCTCCCCTCTTGAGGTCCTTTTCATGGCCCAGCAGGGTGCAGAACACCCACCTCGTTAGAAGCATCCCTCCCACTCCGTCTCACTCAGACTCTCCTGACTGACTCTTTTTCAAGGAACACTGCTTTCTGACTCGCCTATCCATCTACATAGCAAATAACTCACTCATACCATGCCTAGTGGCATCTGAGCCCTGACCATGCTGACCATCATATAACCCTCCCATTGCTATGGGACCCCCATTAGCCATATCACTCCAACTAAGCTGTGTACCTCACTACCACCTAAGGGGGTCAAGAGGAGAATACACCCTATTCAAATTCACCCTCCTAAAAGAGACATGTACACTGGTGACCTAGTCATTAGATTCACTTAATCACTCAGAGTGTAAGAAGGGACCCACACAGATAGCTACACACGTCCAACCGTTTGTGCGGTTCATCATTCCGCATATAACATTATATATGCGTTTCCTTCACCTGACATCACAAGTGGCGTCAACAGCGCTTTAATCCAACACAGCATCATCAGTAGCAATACTAATGGCTTTGTTGATCATATCAGGTACGACATCATCAATGACAGTTTCAATGGTAATAATTATATTTAATGTACATGTTTTTTCTATTTATTTATTCATTTCTTTTATTTATTTTTTCACCTATATATACTACTTAAAGCATATAACTATACAGACATGATATTGTCTTTCATAGGAACAAAACGGACAGAATGGTAACCACAGTACAAACATAACACATAGTCCTCGAAGCCAGGAAATTGTCAGGAGAAAGAGAGAGCAGGAGCCTGCTTGAAGGATGGAGATCGGAGAAATAAAATATATAGGACCAGATGTACTAACCTATTTTGTGGTCACAAATACTCTGTAAATCAGAGTTTTATGCGACCAAAAAATAGGTATTTCTTATGTACGAATGCCATTTTTGGAGTCAGTCAAGTTTTATTGACTCATGATATGGTATTTTTAATAGTGAGTGTTAGACTTGGCATCCTTGTCATAGTTGTCCCCTAACCTTTTGAATTTAACCATCCTCTTGTGCAAACTTTGTTTTTGCTCACTTTAGTACTCTGCACACTTTACCACTGCTAACGAGCGCTGAAGTGCTTGTGCTTTCTCCTTAAACATGGTCAGACTGGCTACCCAATTGGCATATTTGATTTACTTGTAAGTCCCTGTTAAGGACATGTTACCTGTGCCAGGGCATGTAAATTAAATGCTACTAGTGGGTCTGCAGCACTTTGCCACCCACTTAAGTAGCAGTTTAAACATGTCTCAAGCCTTCCACTGCAGCCTGTGTGCTCAGTTTCAACTGCGATTTCGACCTGGCAAAATGAACCTTTTGCCAGGCGCAAACCTTCCTTTTTAATACATGTAAGTCACCTTGGGATAGGTCCTTGACAGCCCAAAGGGCAGATTACAGTGTATCTAAAAACTTTGTCATGTCCTTTTTAGATTTACATGAGGAGCTGGCAGACAGCAAGGCAGATGGGAGTTCAGATTGCACATAGTCAAAATCAGGATGGCCATGGAAGTAGAAGAAGGAAGGATGGCTCACGTGAGGAACATCCGAGAGCTGGACATAAGGACTAGGCAAGCAGAGTCCACCAATCTTGATGACAGCATATCTGCCGTGTCCCCTGGAGACAACAGGGTCCTTATTCCCAAAGGTCTGGTGCCTTACTTTGTTGTTGGGGATGACATCAACAAGTGGTTTGAAGAGTATGAGGTGGCTTTGCAGATCCATAGGGTCCTTGAGGAGGATTGAGAGGCTAGACTCTGGAAGCACGTCCCTAGTGAGGGGAGGAACACCCCACTGGCCCTAGATAAGGGGGACATAGTGAGGTATCCCCATGAAGGACACCCTTGTCAGAAAGTCTGGCCACACCCCTGAGAAGTACAGGTAGACGTTTAGGGACAGCTGTAAACTGGAACAGCAGTCCTGGGTGAATTGAGTGGATTGCTTTTGCAAAGCACTAGATGGTTGGGTGAAGGTATGTGAAGTGAAGCATTATCAGAGGCTGAAGCTTTACAATTTGATTGTGAGAGCACATGTTCAGTCTTTGTTTTGCAGATCTAGGCCAATACCTTATTGATAGCAAGCTTACTGACCCCAAGGGAGCTTGCCAAGGAAGCAGACCACTGGCTCAGCACTAGGGACCATAAGAAGGTATCTGGTGACAATCACCACAGGGGTGGGCAGGTTTCCTGCCAGAGGAAGGATGCGGGAGACAAACATAAAAACAGAGAGTTCTCTAAAGTTCCCCAAACTAGCTCTAAGTGTCAGACCTGCCAATCTCCACTTGCACAAAAAAAGATATGGTTCCCTCATGGAAGGCACCCCCTAAGTGCTTTGATTGCCAATGGATTTGGCACTACAAGGGGTAGGCCCAGAATTCCAAGTGGGCACAGCAACCTACTGGTGGGCAGATACTAGGGGGTGGTTAGTGTAGCACTCATGGAGGACATTGCCCCAGAAAGTGTGGGAGATAACATAGAGGTTACCCCACTGTCCCTGGGTGACAGAGATGGTTCAGACAACTTGCATGCCCAGTAACACTAGGAAATGCAGGCAGTGGGTCACTATCAATGGCCAAAGGGTGGAGGCTTTGAGAGATACTGGAGTCAGCATGACAACTGTCAGATGCCACCTGGTGCCCTCAGAGCAGGTAGTACCTAATCCTTTTTTTATGACATGTTGGGGATTCTAAAAGTTTCCAAAGTGTCTAGAATCATTCTTTTCCCCTGGAGAGCAATGAGCAAATGACGAATAGTGTCATTAGGAAAGGGTGAGTTTAAAAAAAAATTGGCATCAATTAAATATAGACCACACTCTATCCAGCTTTCAGAAGCAGACACAGCTGTGAAAAAAATCATTTTTCCGGCACCGTATTTCCAATTTTCTAAGTGGTTACAATATTTTCTAATTTTGTGGTTTCTATCCACTTGTACTTCGTGGGGGGTAATAGCCATGAAAACATAGATGGACTTGGAAAGCTATACATTTCTGAAAACTATATAAATTTAACAAAATGTGGTCTTTAGTGCACAGTGACTTACATTTAGAAATCAAAGATGTAATGAAACTCCACAGGTAATGTCATACCACTAACCATTTACACACGTCTCCCAATAATAACTTGTATGAGTGGGTCTATTGCCCGTGACAGGAAAGTTCCCAAATTGCAATGTGGAAACATCTATATTTTTTCGTTGAATGTCAATCATTCTGGTGGAGTGGGTACAGGTGATAATTGGGCCTGGGCTGTGTTAGGGCCCAGGCACAACTATAAACTCCAGACATTTCTGAAAACTAGATACTTGAGTGAGTCCAGTGTACCTAACGCTAACGCATAGTTTGGTGCTGCTGCCTTTGTTTTTAACCAGTTCTAATTTTAAATTAGTATTTTGTATTTTGCGCAGCTATTTCTGGCGCGTTGTGCTCTCGGTGGCATAATTACTGGGGGATTAGCTAGACCATACCCGCACGATAAAACTTGACAAACTCACCTGCACTTTGCGGGATTTAGTCAGCTGTTGGGGGGCTATTCAGGACGCGATCGCGGCGTTCCGGCCGCCATCTTTGGTGAGGCTCATTGGATTGGGTCCACCCCGGGGGCCATCTTTGGTGGGGATAGAGGTGTGTCCTCGCAGGACTCCCGCGCACCGGACAGTATATTTAAGGCGCCTTGCGGTGGCCTCAGGTAGACCTTTATACCTAACGCTAACGCATAGTTTGGTGCTGCTGCCTTTGTTTTTAACCAGTTCTAATTTTAAATTAGTATTTTGTATTTTGCGCAGCTATTTCTGGCGCGTTGTGCTCTCGGTGGCATAATTACTGGGGGATTAGCTAGACCATACCCGCATGATAAAACTTGACAAACTCACCTGCACTTTGCGGGATTTAGTCAGCTGTTGGGGGGCTATTCAGGACGCGATCGCGGTGTTCCGGCTGCCATCTTTGGTGAGGCTCATTGGATTGGGTCCACCCCGGGGGCCATCTTTGGTGGGGATAGAGGTGTGTCCTCGCAGGACTCCCGTGCGGATTACTGACACAGTATTTAAGGGATGTGTGTTCCAGCGCGCAGCGTTGGCGCGCAGCGAGCGCGACGGCGGCGCGCCGGAGGTGCGCCAGAGGTAAGCCCGTTTGCGCCCGTTCGCGCACAGGTCGTGCCGAGGGCCGGGAACTCTGCTCCATTGCCCGATGGTCGGTTACCCTATTCCAGAGACATGTTGCTAAAACTAAATTCAGGCACGAACACGTGCCATCAGCCGCATGCCGTAGAGCGGGGGGAACAGCCTCTGTTATGTGGTCTGCTCAACGTGAGGTCTCTGAGTAAACATCATATGGAAATTGCCCTACTTATAGACTCCTATAGGTTAGATGTTCTGTTCATGACAGAAACATGGACTAGAGCGGATTGTGCAGTGGAACTAGGGCTAGCCTGCCCTCCTGGTTTCAAGATCAGACATAACCCACGGGAGGGAGCTAGAGGAGGTGGGGTCGGCCTTATATTTAGGGAGTCGCTTGATGTCTCAGTGCTTGACACAAGGCGCATTCTGGGCTGCGAAACTTTGGCTTTCTCTTTGAAAGGGCATGGAGGAACTCTCTACTCCGGGCTGCTGTGCTACCGGCCCCCTGCCAGCTCTTTATCAGCAGTACCAGAGCTAATTGATTTAATCTATGAGCTCTCTAATACCCATGCTAGAACCTTACTTCTGGGAGATTTTAACCTGTGTTCGGATGGTCCTACAAGGTCGGCTCTTTCGGATTTGACTCAGGCTTGCAGCGATATTCATCTGCAGCAGCTGGTGCATTCACAGACCCATATCAAGGGTCACATTCTTGACCTGGTCTTTGCCAACACTAGCCAGGTTGAGGTTCGGGATATTCTTCCGCAGTGTTGGACGGACCATGCCTTGGTCCTTCTCTCCGTGACATGTCCCATGGCTCCAACCGGGAATGGAAGTACTGGCACTAAGACCAGGATGGGCAGGCAATGGTCAAGGTTACTTAGACAATCCAGCCTGCCGTCCCTGCTTGCCGGGGAAACCCCCCCTCTAGAAGTCTCTGTGGACGCAAGCTACGAGAGCCTTAGCCAGAAAATTGTCAACTCCTTAGAGGTGCTGGCTCCTCTGCGTAAAATTAGGGATAGATCCAAGATTGCCATGCCGTGGTTCACTGCGGAGTTATCGCATTTGAAGCTCTGCTGTAAACGCGCGGAGCGAGCCTGGAGGAAACACTACTTAGAACCCGATAAAGCCCTTTTTAAGCAGGCCTTGCTGACCTATAAAATGCAGATTAAAGGCGCGAAAGCACGTTTCTTGGAGGAATCGCTCTTGAATGCACCGAACAAAACGCAGGCCTTGTTCAAAATTGTTGGGGATCTTTCTCGCCCTGCTTCTGTGGCTAACGACATTCCTGCCTCCCAAGCTTTATGCTCCTCCTTAGCGCAGGCGTTCGAAGATAAGATCGCTTTGATCCTAAGTAAGCTTGCTCCTACAACTACAATTGGTACTCAGCCCGTACTAGGCTCCACTTTAGCGGCCGAAAGGGAGACAGTAAGGGTAGTTGGTAGTCAGGCACAGCTGGATAGTTTTCCCCTTCCGTCTTTTGAGGAGTTTTGCCTGCTGGCTAACAGTATATCCTCTGGTTCTCCTTTAGATCCATTGCCTCACAAATATTGGAAAGTATTCCAGACGGAGCTTTTTCCTCCGCTATATGCTATCTGTTGCCAGTCTCTCTCTTTGGCACGTGTTCCAAAGTGTTGGAAATTAGCAGTGGTCTCACCTTTGTTGAAGAAGGAAACTTTGGATCCCACCTGTCCAGCGAATTATAGACCTATATCGCTGCTTCCTTTTCCCATCAAAATCCTAGAGAAACTGGTTACTAAACATCTGTCCAGTTTCCTGGAGACCAACTGCTGCTTGGACGCGTCTCAATTTGGCTTCAGACCAGCACATGGCACGGAATCGGCCCTGGTGACCGTGTTGGACGATCTTCGTTCGCGGGCCGACATTGGGCGAGCGGCCTTTTTAGTGCTGCTCGACATGACGGCCGCTTTTGACACGGTCAACCATGACATCTTGGTCAGAAGACTTGAGGATGCAGGGGTGAAGGGTTCGGCTCGTGATTGGCTGTTCTCCTATTTGGGAGACAGACGCCAGGTAGTGGCCTTGCCACCATTCCAGTCAGAGATTAAAACAGTTGAGCAGGGCGTACCGCAAGGGTCTGCCATCAGCCCTATACTGTTTAATCTTTATCTTCGCCCTCTGGTGAGCTTGGTTAAATCATTTGGCATCTCGGTTATTAACTATGCCGATGATACGCAGCTCATCTTTTCCATCGAGGGCAAAGATGCGGTGTCGCTGGAGACTTTCCATCAATGTATGGCGTCAACTGCGGACTGGTTGAGGCAGAATTCTCTGCAGTTTAACAGCTCTAAAACAGAGGTTCTACACTGCTCGCTGGACCACATCCCTCGGCCACTGCCTCCTGATTTTTGGCCTGCCTCTTTTCAAGAAGTTCCTTCTGCAGCAGTATCTGCCAGGAACCTGGGCGTTGTGTTTGGGCCGGATCTCCAACTGGATCTTTTTGTAAATAAAACCGTGTCCACCTGCATGATGTTGTTACGCATGCTGTGGAAGATTCTTCCGCTGCTGCCGGCCCATGTTCGCCCAGAAGTGGTTCGCGGAACCATTTTGAGTAGGTTAGACTACTGCAACGCACTACTTCTGGGAGCTCCAAATAAATTGCTGGCCAAGCTACAACGCGTGCAGAATATGGCAGCCAAGTTAGCCCTGTCCCGTCGTCGATCTGATTCTTCATCTATGGCGCTAGCCGATCTTCACTGGCTACCAGTTTCACAGCGAGTCATCTTTAAGGCGCTTTGTTTGGTGTTTAAGGGACTTCATGGGCAAGGACCTGCTCCATTGCAGGAGCTGTTCCAGTGGTATGTGCCAACTCGCTCCCTTAGGTCACTGTCAGCACATCTTGTGGTAGTCCCAAAGGTATTGAGGGCTCGGATGGGAGGCCGAGCCTTTGGTTTTGTGGCGGCCAAACATTGGAATTCTCTCCCTTTGCTGTTGAGAAGCTCTGGGGAGTTTCCCTCTTTCAAGAAAGAACTAAAAACTTTTCTCTTTCCGAGGTCTGCTTAATTCCACCTGATTGCTATGTGTGGTGTTGGTATAATTGTCTAAAGCGCCAGGATACCCTTCGGGTGACAGTATGCGCTATACAAATATGCCATACAATACAATACAATACAGTGTTGTGTGGCGTGCATAGATCCCACTGGTTTTTTATACTCAGAATGCTCTGCAAATGTCACGCTTTAGGTATAATTGCATAATTTTCTCACGTTTCTGTGAGTGAAATTTTAGGAATCTGTGGGAACTGATAAAATCCCTACTTTTCTTCATTCCCATGCTTTTCTCCATGAACATGATACCCCACATTTGTGGGTGAGCCTATTGTACATGACAGGTACATGTCGAAACTTTGATTGTATGAAGTCAATGTAATGTCAGTGTGGTCTTTGCATGGTTAACATTTTGGCCTTTTCTCATTACATGCTTTATGTGTGGGTACCATTTTTCTTGGGTGGGAACGCTGGGTGATAAGACCTTCGACAGGTCCAGTGTGGCAGAGGTGAGTGGCACTGTACCCTTGATGCAAATTTGAGTAGTGCTCACTCCCTCCAGGCTGATGAAATTGGAACAAAAACCCAAGTAGGGTTTCATATAACAGGAAACAGATAGGATTGCCTTAGGCCTCCATTTTTAAATGCATGCCTTTGAGGATTAAGGCAGGGTGGCCCAGAAGAGAGACCATTTAAGGCTGATTTTAATCGGCTGAAACATGTAGGCAATTAAGATTACCCAGTTGGATGTATGAACCATTGAGTATCATTCTCCATTTCTATTTTTATGGATTAATTTTCTTTATTGTCATTTCAGGAAATTATATCGAAGCAGGAACAGTATAGCACGCTTTTTCACCTACAATCCAGGGGCGGGCAAGCTTTGTCACATATTATGAAACTAATATCCCCCTCTTCACCCTCTAAAACCCCACCTCTTTGTAACTATAAACATAACCCTGGGCATATGTAATGTTCGGATTGCTATCTTACTAAACCCTCCTCCAGATTCTGTCGGACTCCTATGATTGAAGAGAATTCCAAATTTGTTTTGTCTGAAAGTTGACCACAATAGAAGAGTGTTGGATATATATGGACTGTTGTCCAACATTGTTTGGAATATAAGTAAAACATTCAAATATTTGGGAATAGACAGTTCTCTGAATTCTGTTGATAAGAAGGAAAGAAAGGGGGCTCATATAGCCTGAAAGCCTATATCAGAAAGGTCGGTTGACAATGTGAGCTTCTCTGTGCCCTTTAAATCCCATATTTTATGTTTACAGGTTCCATGATCTGGGATCCTATTCGTGCCCCATAATAATACTATTGCCTCAATAGCAGCACACAATGCAAGATTCATTTGTCGACCCCTGTGGGAGTATAGGGAGTATGTCAGGTTATTTGAGAGGCCTCAAAGTGTGTATGCAGGGAAGCGTGAGCTTTCTTTATCTTAGATCTCACCCAGAACATCTAATGCTTCTTTCCAGTAACAGGTCAATTTGGGGCACTGCCAAAGAAGAGGAATAAATGTTTTCAGTTTCATGTAACCCTTCCAGGAACATTCAGATGTTTGTGAATGCCACTTGTGTAATTGTGCTGAGGTATAGTACCTGTGCACTGTCAATTTCAATAATGTTTCATAGATTTATGTGGAGCTCCCCGTTGTACAAACCCTCTGCTATATGCTGCTCCATTACTTATGAGTAAGGGTACGGCCTAGCATTCCAATTTTTGAACCATGCCATAGGTACCCTTGAAATAAAACAACAAATCTTTGGGATATACCCATGGTCATTTTAAAAAAACCTGATCCTTGCTCTTGTCCAGAAGAAAGATCTTATAAAGAGCTCCCATTTTATATTTTAGCCCATTCGGTGGTATTCAGCAAACCAAATGAGGGGAAGACAACTATGATGAAACATGCTACTAGTAATTGTGGGTGACGTGCCTTCTAATATATAAATTTCCCTCTGTAGTTGTACATGAGTCAATTTTTAGGGATTCTCCCGGTAAAGCTCCTCATACCATTTTGTGGTTATAAATTTCAAACAGGGACAATGTATGAGGGCTGAAAGACATCTCTCTCACTCTCCATTTATGTGTAGATACAAGACTTTTGCCAGTGTCTTGAAGTGCCCAAGCTTACTGTCATATATATGTAAAAAATAACACATTTTTTTGGCTAATTTGTTGTTGTTCTCCGGGCACTCCGGCTCAGTGATCCATACAAACCACACCTCCCTGAATTCCCCTGTGTTTCTAGATTTCAGATATGCTCACATTTGAAGAGTTGCTTAGATGCTATCTGACTCTGTGCTATAATGTGTCAGCCATCCCTCTAGGTAAGAGAGAGGAAATGTTGTGATTTTAGGCAGATGTTTGAGGTTTGCAGTGCATTCGGTTTAAGAATACTTGCTGGGATCCACATGAAAGACCTCCATTTAACCCAAAGCCCGAATACTGTAGCCATTCTAAATGGCAAGTTATGGGATACTAATGTTTTAGTACGCAATTCTGTCAAATGGGCTGCCACAGAGTAGGCAAGCCCTTCATTCTTCCTCCCACCATTGCCAAAAATAGTGAATGGTTCCTGGGGGTGGAGCCGGATGCCAAGGCAGTCCTGTGGCCCTCCCCATTCTCTTTTCACTTTTTATCACTGGCAGTTTTGTGGACATTCTTCCTTCCTGGAGAGGGCAGATTAGTGGTTAAAGGCTCAGTATGTAATCTGAAGGACAGACCCTAACCCCATATCTTTTTTATTTTGTTCCCCCGTGATCTGGTAGGTTTTCTGAACCTCTGAGGGGACAGATTGGGATGTCTGTGATCCATTTGCCTATTCTGGGCACCACCAGCAAAACAAATGAGAAACAGAATGGTGTGCTGTAACTGACCAAGGGGGCAGAAAATTATATCTAGTATGTCCATAAGCATCACTGGTATAACAATTGTAGGCAGGTATAATAATCTGTGCCTCTACATTATGACTCAGCACATGTACTAAAGAGAAATCACTCTGTCTTTCTTGGGCTATTGGTGTGATTATAAAGCCACTTTGATATTTGAAACGTTTAAACTGATGTGTACTGGGGTGATAAAAAGCCTTGTGATGGTGATTGACTTAGATAGCTGAGAATGTAACATGTAGCTGAATTCAGGACCATTGACCAGGTACCCACTTGGGCAGAACTTTGCAACAGATCACCAAACGTTCTCATGATATATAATTTCCATTGGATATTATACACATTTAGGCGTTTGCCACTGTGTAGTTATAATTAGGACCTAGTTACCATAGGAAATGTTTTTTTGTGGTTTGCTAGTAATAACGTGGCTCCATTCGACTAATCTTCACAACACTTTCTGAAAAAACAGTTAATCCACCTCAGTTCCTTCGTTGATAGATTTGGGGTCATCCATCAAGCTGGGCCAAGAAAAAAAGAGGGTCCTGTGAGACAGTGCCAGAGGGAGCCCAGTCCTAAAGGTTTTTATCTATTTAAATTTGTTGTGTTATCCAGCGAATGTCCTACAGAATTGGTTGATAGAATGTAAAAAATGTGGGATGGCTTATTTAGTTTTTTAGACACCCCGGGGTGGTTCAGACCCCGGAATTGGCACATGTATATATTTAGTAAATCATGGGGAGGGGGGCCTGGATTGGGCCCCCTTCCCTGAGCAAACATTCAGCCCCGGAACCCCATTACCCAGGGCTTGTCATATGGCTGACCCACACCATGGGACAGAGTGATTATTTAGTTCCCTGTCTGCTGCAAATGGTGCCAGCTCCCATGCGGTCCCATAACACATAGGCTGCATGGCAGTGGGCCTTGGGGCCCTGGGGCTCACAACCCACAGCCCCCAACATTTTAAGACATTGTGATGATCCTGGATGCATTCGGGCACCCACAAATCCAAGGACTTAAACATGAATAATAAAGAAGCGGCTGGAGCCGCTCATTTCTTATTCGCTGCTCCCTGTCAGAAGCACCCCATAATTTTTCTCATGGGCTTATTTGCATATTTGTTTATCTTTTATTTGAAATCTATTTTATTATTGATAACAACATTGATAATAAGAGCAGCAAGAAAAAAGGGGAAAAAAGACTATAATTGCATACTTCTCTGATAAATCTTAAACAGTGCCCAATAGGGGTCATCAGATAACTGAATTGCCTGTGAAAAAGAATATGTATACAAAAAAACTGATGTAAACAGTAGAAGCTGCTTTGTCAAGATACGAAAAGAAAGAAGAGAACGCAGAAAAGGAAGTGATAGGTATAAGAGAGAGAAGTTGGGGGGACGATTCCCACAGAGAAATTGTGCAGAAGTACTCCCCTATTCAAGTTGTCTTGCGCCTCCATATTGGCATCAAAGGGGAAGGAGGAGGGAAGAGCAGCGAAAGCAAGGTAGATCCTCTGTCCGTTCTGCTTCACTCTGATAAATTCTCCCCTTGAGGAAGTAAAGCGTCTTCAAACAACTGAAGAGCATGCAGGTGGGGAGGTACGAATCGAGCGTGTTCCAATTTAGAAAGCTGCTGCATTAGGGCTTGCCAGATGTGCGTGAATTTAGTGTCAGTGTGTGCGAGACGATTGGACAGGAGCTTCATCACCATTATGTGCCAGAGGCAGGTGAGTCACACTGAGGAAGGACTGGGGTTAGGGCCTTTTCCAATGTAATGCAATGAGCTGCTTCGCTGCACCTAGCATGTGCAGGCTCAATCGCCAATCTGAATGAGTCATAGCTTTAAGAGATCGAGGTTGAAGTCAAGAAACATTATCGGGATAGGAAATCCTATTACATCCTTGATGTGGCTCAGCACCTCTTTCCAAAAGATCGTCAGTAGTAGGCATGACCACCATAAGTGGATAAATGAACCCGTATTAGCCTTGCAGCACTAGCACAAGGCCGTGGAGGTGGGGAACATTTTCTTAAGGCGGAGGGGGGTATAGTACCAACGGATCATGACTTTATAGGCTGTCTCTTGTTGTGCATTACTCTTGAAAGTATTGGATATGTCTCGCCATAGTGGTTCCCAGTATTCAGGGAAGGTGTCCTCTGTGATGTCTATGTGTCATTTTTGTTGATAAGGGTGAAGAGATAACAGGCGCGAGTGCTGGAGGACCTTATAGGTCCGGGAGATCAGGCCATGTGAGCCTTCAAATGAGCGAACTAGCGACTCAAATGGGATAAATTGGCGTGTGGCTCCCAATGTATTTAAGGGGGTAGCTGGAAGTTGAAATTCTTGTCCACAGAGATCAAAAGATTTAAAGGCCTCTCCCTCCAAGAGGTCAGCGATGGTATGACACTCTCCGGTAGCCTAAGCCTGAAAGGAGCTAAGTTGTAGAGCTGGGGGGAAATTGCGAGCAAGAGGTGTGCTGGGAGAGGGGAAGGAAGTGAGGCCACGATTGATCACAACTCTATCCCATATCTCCAGGACCGTTCGTACTGGGGTGGCGATAAAAGCACTACGATGACGTGCTCTTTTCAGTAGCCAAGCCAAATTCCAAAAGGGGCGGCAGGCCCCCGCCCTATCCATGTGAAACCAATGTTTCTTGCTTTCGCGAACTACCCATTCCGAGGAAAAGCGCAGGTGGGATGCCCAGTAATAGACAAGGAAGTTGGGCCGGGCCAGACACGCTCTATCTTTTGGTAGCATTAGAAGCTTGTTGGAAAATCTTGCCGTCCCTTTGCCCCAGATAAAGGTATTGACCTTGTTCTGGAGGCTCGTAATGTCCCGTTGGGGGATGGGAGTCAGAAGTGCTTGGAAAAGATATAATATTTTGGGCAGAATAGACATCTTAACGGCATTTAGGCAGCTAAGCCATGATATAGGAGTGATTTCCATCTCCTAAGGTCCTCCCTAACCGAGCTCCTGTAATCTAGCCACTTCGCCTGAAATGGGGTATGGTCACTAAGCTCAGTGATCTCCTGGGGGGGAGTGAGATTCAGTGCCTGCCATTTAATGACGTTAATCTTCATCCCCGAGATTCGTTCAAATTGAGAGAGTGTGTTGAGCAGCGCTGGAAGGGAGCTCTCAGGGTCAGTACGAGTCAGGAGTAAATCGCCTGCGAAGAGTGCCATCTTATGCTCGTCTCTCCCAAATGGTATGCCCTTAATTGCTACAGACTGGCTTATTGCAATCGCTAAGGGCTCTATTGCCAAGGCGAAGAGCAAGGGGGACAAGGAACATCCCTGACAAGTCCCCTATGAATCTGGAATGGAGGGTTTAATAGGCCATTAACTCTAATTTGTGCCGAAGGGGCCGTATAGGGAGCCATAATACGAGATATCATAACCGGACCCAGTCCACTCCTCCGCAGGACCACTCTGAGAAAAATCCAATCTACCCTATTGAGCGCTTTCTCAGCAGCGGGAGAGAGCAGAAATGCAGGGATATTATGCCGCTGGACTTTTTCCACCAGGCGAGCAATCCATCTGATGTTGTCCGCCCCCTGTCATTGATGAATAAAGCCCGCTTGGTCTGGTTCAATCAAGCCAGGTAGGAACGGTGCCAAGCGCTGTGCGAGGATTTTGGTGTATAGTTTGACATCAACATTGAACAGAGAAATGGGGTGGTAGGAGGCGCATGATGTTGGGTCCTTATTCTGTTTAGGAATAAGAGCTATTTCGGCCCCAGCCATGGTAGGGGTCACACTAGTAGTATTGGCAAAAGAGTTAAATAACCGGAGCAATGGGGCCTGAAGTTCAGGGAGGAACAAATGATAAAAATGAACCGTAAGGCCATCAGGGCAAGGGGATTTACTTAGCGGAAAGCTTTTCAAAACTCTTTGTAGTTCCTCTAGAGTTTTCGGATCCTTCATTTGCTGCGTATGGGTTGGTTCGAGCGGTGCCCATGTGCACGAAGCAAGAAATGGGTCAATCTTTTACTGGATAATTGTGCCTTGATCATAAAGGGTTGAGAAGAAAATACAGAATGTCTGTTGCTTGTCCGCTTCAGTAGATTGCGAAAAATGCACCAGCAAAGTATGCAGGCCAATAAGGAGCCCACGTTGTTGCCCCCTTCATAAAACTTTTGTTTCAGGGTGAAAAGAGAGTGTTCAGCTTTGTTTACCCAGACCGTTTTTAATTGCCCCTGGAGCAAAGCCAACCTCCTTTAGAGCTGTCTAGAGGAGGCTACATGCTCCTGCCTCTTGAGCGCCTTAATATCCTGGGTAAGGCCTGCCTCAATCAGACAGGAGTCCCGTGTTCAAGCAATTGAGAGCGAGGTGATAACGCCTTGGATGGTTGCCTTGAACGAGTTCCATAGGATGTGGCCATTAGTTTCTTGGAGGTCAAACTTCTTCGAAATACATTTGGATTGCCTGGCATATTTCTACTACGTCGACCTGATCATGGAGAATGCACGGGGAGTCTCCAACGGGGGACAGAGCAGGAGATCGCTTCCAGGCTCACTAGGGGGATCTCCAAATGAGCATGGTCTGAGATAGATATAACAGATATGGAAGCCGATTCCAGCGATCAAAAAAGAGAGTAGGATAGGATGAAATAATCTATTTGGGAGTACAACTGATGAACATGAGAATAAAAGGGGAAATCTTTTGTCTCTGGTTCCACATATCGCCATGCAGCAACAAGACCCTGAGCCACTAGGTCCTTCTTAAGTGCTCCGGCCATGGCCCCAGTGCCCTGGAAAGAAGATGTACTTCGGTCTATGCCTGGGTCCCATACTAAGTTAAAGTCTTCCCCGAGAAGAATTGGATCTACCTCCTGAGAGACCAAGTCTTTAAGCAGGTTCCTAATGTATATATATCTTGAGATTGCTTAGGGGCATAAATGTTGATCAGTGTAAGGGGTCTGTTGTGTAACTTAACCTTCAGCTTAAAATATCGTCCCTCTATGTCCCGCACCTTCCGGACTTCCTGCATGTGCATGCCCACCTTAAAGAAAATGGCTACCCCTGCTGTTTTAGAAGTTGAAGAGGCCCAAAACTGCTTAGGGTACTTAGGGTGTGCCATACGCTGTATATCTGCTCGTAGAAGATGGGTTTCTTGTAAGAAAATGATGTCCGGGTCATGGATCAAGAGGTAACGCCAAATATGCCTCCACTTGTTAGGGGCATTAAGCCCTTTCACATTAAGGGAAAGGAATTTAATCTGCACCATTGTGTTTAAGTACGGAGAAGTATGTGATATGATATGATATCCTGCTCCCCCCCTCTATCCAAGTAGTCCCACCCCATTCGGTGACAAAAGAGTGCGGAGTGAGAGACATAGAGATAGCCATATTCCTAGGGATGGACCCATAGGTGTCACCCCCCAAATGTGTAGTATTAGCCATGCAGGAAAAACAAGGCGATAAAGAGGACTGCTCACCACCTCCCAGGGAACTCATACAGAGAAAGTAGAGAAAAAGCGCAGAAAGAAAATGGACATAAAGAAATCAGAAAACGGCCAACTGGGCCAGAGTAGTCCATTTCAGTCCTGGAGTAGTCCATTGGTACGCACCAGGGCGACTCTGAGGAAGTCACTTCTCATATGGACTAGGTGAATGGCGGGCGGTGCCATTAAGATCATGTTATTAGTCGCCATCAGTCCATCCAGTGGTCAGCCCGGTCCACTTTTGCAAGGAGGGGGGTAAGGTTTCCCCCAAGAGAGTTAGGGATCACCTGCTTAGAAATAAAGTCCAGAGGCAAGTAGGACCAGGCTACAGGGGCCTCCCCAGCCAGTCCTTCATAAATACCTGAAGGCCACACAAATCATATTAACAACAAACATAGCGGTCAAGGTGTGGGCCGCCCCTTATCTGGGAACGTAGCTCACTCAAGAGAATAAGCTTCTGAAATCAGGATGTAGTGGGGGAAGGGGGGTTGGAGACCAGTTGAGAGCAATTCATGGACTGCATGCCGTCAATGGACTTAAGGTATTGAATAATGTCCTGCTTGGCCTGCTGAAATATTGCGCTTATCCTTCGAGCCAGGTTGCGGGGAGGAGGCACATTGAACCACTCCGGACGGAGAGGGGCCCTGGGCTGGGTGGCCCCAGAGTTTGGGCTGGGATGGCGAGAGACTAACTTGAACTGGAGTAGCCGCTGAGCCTCCCTCAGGGATCACAAGGAACTGCGCCAGCCCTCCCATGTGAAGATCAAGGCAAAAGTGTGGCCCCACTGATACTTAATGTTCAAGTACCTCAATTTGTCCGTGACCGGTTTAAATTCCCTGCACCGTTGCAGAGTGACTAGGGCGAGGTTCTGGAAGATTTTTATACCGTGATCTTGGTAGGTCAGGTCTGTCTTTTCTCTGGATGCGTGAAGGATTGCCTCTTTTTCGGTAAAGAAATGCACCCAGGTGAGGATATTAGGGACCAGATTTGTGTTCCCACTGGGAGCTGCCACTCGGCATGCTCTATCCAGTGTAGGAGGGGAGGCATCATCGTCTCCCCTGATTGCCTGGAGGGGTTCTGCCGTATAGGTCATTATTTCCTGACCCACCGTACCCAAGAGACCCCTCTGATGCGGAGATTATTTCTTCGACTCTTGTTTTCCAGGTCCTCCTGTTTGATTTTGAGCTCAATGTGCTGCTCTTCACGTGCTGTCATACGGTGCCAAAGTTCCTCTTGGTCCTCCATTCGCGTGTCAAGTGTTCGTTCCAGATCATCGATTGATGCAACAGTTGTTTCTTTGGAAGAGCCCGGAGCGGTGTCTTTTCCTGCTTTGGTGTTTAGCATGATTCTCCAGAGATTTTCTTTGTTCCGCGTAGCCCCTCTCCAAGGTTCACACCCAGGCAATCGGTCCAGAGGAGGTAACACAATTTGCCCCTGAGGTCCCTCAGATCAGCGGCACCAAGTAAAGCATCCAGGGGAACCGATAAACCAGAGGCTGCACGGTGGTCATATAGGTTCTGTTCCAGTCCCCCAAGGCTGGAGGGTGGGGGGACACAAAGAGGGTGTTGAGGGGTAAGCCAGTCTTCCTCCCAACAAGTCTGGAGTGAACAAAAGGGAGTGGGGCGCGCAGAGTTCTCAAGACCAGCCCATCTCCCAAAGCATTCCTGACTTGAACAAATGTACTGTCATGGAATGGGGGTACCATCCAATAGAGAAGGATCTAGCTCCCACCTTGTGGCCAACAATGGTTGCAGACAGGGGGACAGGCGGACGGGGTCTGGGTAGCTGGCTGGTTGCACAGCCGATCACCTCACCACCCCTCAGATCGGGCCCCTAGCTCACCTCTGTCAATGCTTGGTGCTGGTCCACTCCATGCTCAGCTCTACAGGTATAGGGCCCCTCCACAATGGTCACACTGGCTGTGGCCCTCTAAGTCTGATGGTTGCGAAGAGATGGCTTCCGTAGCACACCCCTTTTCCCCACGGGGCGCCACAGTGCGGCTCGGGCAATGCTGGTATGGGCCTTTCTCTTCACCCCACAGAAAGGAGGTCTTCAAGATGGCGACTTAGTAACTGTGTCACAGGCTGCAGATGACTGTGGACTTCCCCAACAAGAATCCAGTCAGGTGAGGGTACACTGCAGCTCCGCTAATCTCAGTCACAACTTGGGCGCGGCGTGGATTCTACCGAGTCCCCGGCCAGGAAGGGCCATCACGACCCCTTCCTCAATCCGGCGGTCCGCCCCAGCTCCAGCTGGGGCCAGCAGCCTGAGACCCCAAAAGGCAAATGTCAGGCATCTGACCGCTGCCCTGGGACCTTACTATCGCCTCCTGGTCATCAGGAGTTGCCACACAGGGTCTCAACAGCAGGGACCCATTATCACCTTGGGGGCTGGCACCTCCACGAAGCCTGGGCCCAAGATGGTGGACTAGGCTGCTCTCCCCGGTCTTCTGCTACTTATCGGTCTTTAGCGTGGGACCAGAGGGTAGAGCGGGATGCAGATGGGGCTATAGGAGCTAAGGAGATCCAGGAGGGGCCAGATCGTGCCCCCAAGACCCCGTTGCCGTGAGATTGTTCTGGCAGGCTGCTGTAAGACGGAGCGAGCACGAAGTGTGTCCTACTCCATCAGAGTCTTGGCCACGCCCCTTATTTGCCTTATTTATCCTACTTTGTGGTGCCCTAGTCTGTGCAAGTTGTGTATTGGAGGACTGCAGGTAGTGCAGCAGACCCCCCAGAAAACATTTATTAATAGTAACTGTATGCTTCCTGGGATCTATAGAATGTGATGCCAGCAAAAGTTAATTATATTTTTGAGATTTCCTCACGCTGGAGATTTTTTGTTCTTCAGCTAAGGATTGCAGGTACCCCTTCGGTTGGTCTTATGGCTGCATTATGTGGCCTGAGAAGTGTAAAAGAACAACTGTCATACTTGACGTTAAACAGCCCTAAAAAAATCATAGAAAAAACAACGGTGAAAGTGACATGATAGGTAGGGTAAAAATATCATACTTTACATTTTTAAAAACTCAGAAATTCACAGAAAAATGTGACGTTTTAGATAGCTCTAGTTACTTCAAGTGAAAAGAAACCTTAGAAATTCACTGAAAAGTCAAAGGTTATAATGACATTATAGTTAGGTAAAAATGTTGCATAAAATATAAAATTTTAAACAAAAATAACAACTGAATTTCACCAATTATAGTTATCTGTGCTAACTATAACTTGCACCCCACCATGTTCTGTTTGCGCCCTCATAATAACTGCACCAAAATGACATTGTAATCTAAAAGGCGTAGTGGGTTATGTATATGGTCCCATAGTGGCATTTTAGGATTATGATGTCACCAGAACCCTCAATATCACTTGAGAAAACTGTGCCTAAGGTTTAGTTAGATTGATAGGAGTTGAAGAGTGCCTACAACAGAAAACCTCAAAAGAAAGGAAATACAAGAATTAAGGTAGCAGCCTAACCTTAACTCCCACCTGTCATTTCCTGTTCCAAGATTTCCCACATATGGTGCCATAATACACTATCTATACTCTCAGTTGTCCGTAGTGGCCGCAACTTAACGAGGTGAGTGGGGCCAGGTGGGGAGGTCAAACAAGTCCTCTTTGCCCGCTTCCAGGGGAGGAACCAATAAGAAGAACCACCCAGGCTTCCACACTCCCCTAGCCAATCACAACGCTGCTAAGAACCATTGTTATTAGTCTGAGCACCATGGTTTGGCCCTCAGAGAGGGGCTGGGGGCCTGGGCGTGTTCTTCACCCAGGCTGTAGTACAGCCTGGGTCAAGAACATGCAAAGTGCACAGGACTGTTTGGCCAGCCTGAGAGGGCCAGCCAAACAGTCCTGCACACTTAAGTGAGTGCCTACCACCCCTCCCCTGTTCCTGTAAGAGCCAGCCCCACCTCTAACCCGCTGAGCCATTGAAAAATAAAATTATAGCGTTTGTTCAAGTTCAAGTTCAAAGAATCTTTATTCGAATTGTAACAACTCATAAAAGCATATCTTATGACACATGAGAAAAATCAAATTTCCCAGTAAAAAGCATGCAGAGTAAAACACATCATTATTTACATTTCCATCGTTCTGCGCGCATGGACAGCAATCTTTAAAAAACTACAAACATGAAAAATGATTTCCTCATTTCCAAGTGTTAACAGTGCCTGATAAGATTTGACCAAGCTAATTGGTCTAAATTTTTTAAAATAAGAAATTAAAAACCGTTTTGTGTACATTGAGTAGAAATTACTGAGAAAAAAGAAGTGCAAATCACTTTGTTTGCTTTGCCCGTTGCAGGGACAGCTCATTTTTTTTTATTTTTTTATTTTATTTTATTATGATAAGGAACTCTTTATGAGGTCCACATAAAACAACATATACATACAAAACAAGAAATACATAAAATATTATTCCATCACAATTACACGAAACATCTTAATACAGGTCCAAAAAACATTTTAAAAAGTTGTACAGTTTAAAAGCAAACATTTCATTAGGTGGGTTAATCAAGGCTACCTTAAATGAAGAAGCAGATAATATGTTGAGTTGTAAGCAAATTGGTCTTAACCATCTACGCCTGCAAGACATCAGTGCAGGACAAACAAACATGACATGATCTAAGTCCTGATCATACAGTTGACAAAGATCACAGCATGCCGAATGACCATACCAGCTGGCATGTAGAACTTTCAGCGGAAGCAAATTATGTCTTAATAAGTACACAAGGCGTCTGACGCCATGGGAGATGTTCCAAGACATATATGGTTGAGCTTTCCGCAGGGTATAAGATTCGATAACAGGCGTACCACCTTTTTTCGCTAAACAGAAGTCTCTATCCTGACAAAACCCCAATTCCCAGGAGGCTGACTTCAGAACAGTTTTTAATTGATGAGAGGATAATAAAAATAAAGTCTCCTCATCCAATTTCAATTGCAGCACGGCAAATCTGAAGTTTTTTACAATCAGGGAGAAATCATTAAAAGATCCTAATAATTCATTTTTTATAAGATCTCTTAAGGTATTAGGTTCACCTTTAGATAAAGCTACTACCCAACGTATGATACTTGCCAGACCTTGAACCCAGCTGCTACGTAAACCCAGTTCCTGTCTCAAGGAAGCAGTCGAATTTGCTGTACCTACAGACATTAAACTGCGTAAAATTTTTCCTTCCGCAGAGTTTAAAAAACTCCACTTTTTTACATCAATTAACTCAATTCCGTATAACAGGGAGGCCGGAACTTTCGCTCTGAAAACATCTAAAAGAATAGAAAAATGCCTTCTACCTGTGGCTTTATACAGGGAAACTAAACTCTTTCCCTGAGAAATAGCCTTCCGAGAGTTATTGTCAATGTGTAATTTGACACTTAAATTATAAGTGACAATTTTACCTAGGAAGGTATAAGATTTCACACATTCCAGTTTTTTCCCCCCCACAACCCATGGATAATTAAGGCATTTAGGCTTCTTTCTACCAGAGAAGCAAATCACTTTGCTTTTTGCCGTGTTTATTGATAAGAAATGACTTTCCGCATATTCAGAGAGTGCTTGCAACCGATTGTTCAGGCCCTTTGGGGTGAGATCCAAAATCAGGATGTCGTCTGCATACATAAGGCATGCAATTGGAACTCCACCCAAGGACGGGGCAATACCTGCGCAAGCAGAAAGTGTGACGGGTAAATCAACTGTATATAAGGAAAATAGCAATGGAGCCAAAAGGCAACCTTGCTTCAACCCATTGGAAGTGGGAATTAATTTAGATACACCACGTTCACCTCCAAGTAGAACTCTGCACCAGGTGTCAGAGTAAAGGGCGCGAATTAACTTAATCAGGAATGGGGGCATACCTAAGTTAAATAACTTTCTCCACAGCAAAATTCTATCTACTTTATCAAAGGCGGTGGAGAAGTCAATAAAGGCGCCATATACCTGACCACCACGGACTTTCACATATTTTTCATTAATAACTTGCAATGCAGTCAGGTTGTCTAAAGTTCCATGATTTTGTCTGAAACCTGTTTGCTCCATGGGAAGGATTTTATGTTCAGATACCCATTGATTCATTAAAGTAAGCACACATTTTGCGAAAACCTTACCAATGGCATCAAGCAAAGCGATTTGACGGTAATTTTGCGGTAGATCTCTTGCCCCTTTTTTATATAAAGGGACAATAATACTTCCTTTCCAGGAGGGAGGGACTGTTCCACTAGAAAAACAAAATTTAAACACTGGAAAGAGTATTTTACTCCAAAGTTCACTCTGGTGTTTTAATACTGAGATTGGGATTTTATCAGGACCCATCGCACCAGAGGAGCGCATATTCTTAATGGCACATTTAATTTCCTTTTCCGTTGGACAGTCAAGTATACGTGAGACGTTATCAGATTCAACATTAAAAACTTGAGAATTATTGTTACTGTACAACTTCTCGATATAATGAACCCACACCTGTTCCTCAATGGCAATAGGCATAGGACTGGCTCTGGTACCACAGCCTTTGCCAATTAAGGACCAGAATGTCTTGGCTTGGCCATTATAAGAAGCTTCCCTCAATTGAATCCAGAGGGCGTTTTCCTTAGAACGTTTTAAACGGGCCTTAAGCCTAACTCTCCTTCTTTTTAAGAGAAACAACTTAGACTTAGCTTCTTGGGTAAAGAATAAAAATTGTCCCCTTACCACTTTGTTTATTTCTCTATTTATAGCCCGTAGAGGATGAGGGACTACGAGGGATTGTTTCACACCTGGTTTCTTTTTTGCACTAGCAGTTACAGAATCTAAAAAATTGATAAAACTCAACAACTCTCTCCCTTCCCAAAGGGGTAAATTCTCAACAGTAACATACAAAAGAGGCACCACATTTTCAACAGAACAAGGGTTCCAAAAACATTTCCCTGAGCTGGAATCAAAATTCACAAAATCTGTATCCAGACTCCACGAATCCACTTTCTGAAGATTAACGGAGACAGAAAGCATCAATGCATTATGGTCACTAAGAATAGACTCAATGACCTTCATGTCCTTCAGTAGGTGAAAACCGGCATAATCTACCATGATAAAATCAATAATAGATTTTCCCTTATTAGATTTACGAGTATAAGCTGCCGGGGTGTCAGACGGAAGCCTCCCATTTACTATTAAGCATTCAACTTTAAGTAAACCATCTAAGATAAGTTTACCTCTTTTGTTAGTTTTAGTTTTAGAGGGAAACTGGGCAGAAGGAATATTCCAAGACTCTTCCAATTCAATATTTCTAAACAACTCCGACCCACAGTTAGATATATTACAATTTAAGTCCCCAAACATTAACACATGCGGAGTTGGGGAGACATCCAACGCTTTAGTTAAAAAAGTGAACAAAGTTTTTACACCAGCATTAAAACTACAATTGGGGGGAATATAAATATTAACCACAATCAACAATCTATTAGGGCAATCCTCAAATACATCTTTTAGGGTTATTGCTTGAAACATTTTCCCTGGATCTAGATAGTGTGAATAGTTCCATTGCAATCTGTTAGATAACAAGCATGCTAACCCTCCCTTAGCATGGCCTCTTCTAGTGCTGGTTGCGCTGTATTCCAAAACAAAATAGTCTTTTTCCAAAGCTAATCTTCCTTCAACCCAGGTTTCTTGCAAACAGATTATATCTGCCTTTTGAGAATGCAAGAAATCCAATTTCTCCTTATAATCCTTGAATCCGGCAGTGTTCCATGAGATAAATTTCAGCTCTCTGTTAAAAATTGGAATGTTGATTAGAGCAGGGAGCAGATTTACTCGCTAGAACTCCAGGTAACCAACTCCATTTAGATTGGTCATCCTTGACTGTCTGCTTAGGGGGAGGGTTTTTGTATGAAACTAGCCTTTCATTCCTAGCCACACAAATTTTTAGGTCCTCTGATCTAAGATTAGACCAATCCGACAACAGCACACCCGTATTAGAGGGAAGTGATAGTGAAGAATTGGCGAGAATACTTTGAGTACATTTTTCCCCAAAGTGTGGCATGACATCTATCCCTCTAACTTGTAATTCCTCTGCCCACTGTAGAACAAGATTTAACACAACTTTCGAATGGAATTTCACCCTTGTTGATCTTATTGGTTTCCCCACGAAGGAGTTAAGGAGAAGTACAATATCTAAATCGGACGTTTGAATTAATTTCAAACTTTCGGTCTCTTTAAAACAGATCAATAGGGCAGATCTATTTAAAATTAAATCTGGTTCAAATAAGGGAGAAAAATCAAGATATAAAGTATCCACATTTATTTTTTCTTTTGGGAGAATAACTGTCATTGAGGATGGAGCCTGAAAGGGTCTTGCTGAAGGATTTAGGGAAGTATGGGACGGGATGACAGAAGAAGAGGTAACCTTAGAAATAACTTGGCAAGATCCTGCTTTAACATTACAATATGCTGAAAAAGGATTGGCGGAAGGGTGGGAAACCTTGGGGAGGAAAGGATTGGTAAAGCTTATAGGACCTAGACCAGAGGAAGGGGCGTCTTCTTTAGGCGAGACAACCCTAGTTTCAACATGAGAGGTAGGAGACTGCTCCATCTGCGGAGAATCTTCTCGACTTAATTCAGCATTCTTATCAAAAAGAAGTTTCCTCTGTCTTTTTTTAGCGAATCTTCGGATGGGTTTCCTCTTCTTCATTCTAATCTTTTTGTGTTTCAGGGGACTCACTTTTCCCATCAATCCAGTATTTACTGTGGGAATCTCCTCTTCTTTGCTTGATGGCAAGGAGAATATCGGAAAGAGAGATGGAATTTCGGATTTGGAAATGAGAGGAGATGTTGCTAATACCTCTATCTTGTCACTGATTGGGGCTATACAATCAGCGCCAGCCGAAACCACTTTTTTTCTCACCTGTTGCCTGTGTGGATTGAAGAGGGAGCTTTGGACTACGAGCACGCTGGAGCTGCTCTTCTTTTAATCTCCTCAAACAACTCCTCGCGGAACCCGCTTCGCGGGTCCCGCTTCGCCTCTGGTTCTCTGTATAGCGCTGCTGGAAGTGCGCTGTGACTGCGAGGTATTTTATCTGACAGAGCCTCTGTGGCGGTGGTGTGGGCAGGGCTGCGAGCGTGGTCAGGCGAGGACTTCAAGTCCCAGGAGCGCCTGACCCTCGGCATCACCAGCAGCTGATCCGCTCTCCCTGCTGGCTCCTCCCCCGCCTCAGCGCGGCTAAAACCAGCTCGTCAGTTTCATTGTTGGTTTTCTCACCTGTTGCCTGTGTGGATTGAAGAGGGAGCTTTGGACTACGAGCACGCTGGAGCTGCTCTTCTTTTAATCTCCTCAAACAACTCCTCGCGGAACCCGCTTCGCGGGTCCCGCTTCGCCTCTGGTTCTCTGTATAGCGCTGCTGGAAGTGCGCTGTGACTGCGAGGTATTTTATCTGACAGAGCCTCTGTGGCGGTGGTGTGGGCAGGGCTGCGAGCGTGGTCAGGCGAGGACTTCAAGTCCCAGGAGCGCCTGACCCTCGGCATCACCAGCAGCTGATCCGCTCTCCCTGCTGGCTCCTCCCCCGCCTCAGCGCGGCTAAAACCAGCTCGTCAGTTTCATTGTTGGTTTTCTCACCTGTTGCCTGTGTGGATTGAAGAGGGAGCTTTGGACTATGAGCACGCTGGAGCTGCTCTTCTTTTAATCTCCTCAAACAACTCCTCGCGGAACCCGCTTCGCGGGTCCCGCTTCGCCTCTGGTTCTCTGTATAGCGCTGCTGGAAGTGCGCTGTGACTGCGAGGTATTTTATCTGACAGAGCCTCTGTGGCGGTGGTGTGGGCAGGGCTGCGAGCGTGGTCAGGCGAGGACTTCAAGTCCCAGGAGCGCCTGACCCTCGGCATCACCAGCAGCTGATCCGCTCTCCCTGCTGGCTCCTCCCCCGCCTCAGCGCGGCTAAAACCAGCTCGTCAGTTTCATTGTTGGTTTTCTCACCTGTTGCCTGTGTGGATTGAAGAGGGAGCTTTGGACTACGAGCACGCTGGAGCTGCTCTTCTTTTAATCTCCTCAAACAACTCCTCGCGGAACCCGCTTCGCGGGTCCCGCTTCGCCTCTGGTTCTCTGTATAGCGCTGCTGGAAGTGCGCTGTGACTGCGAGGTATTTTATCTGACAGAGCCTCTGTGGCGGTGGTGTGGGCAGGGCTGCGAGCGTGGTCAGGCGAGGACTTCAAGTCCCAGGAGCGCCTGACCCTCGGCATCACCAGCAGCTGATCCGCTCTCCCTGCTGGCTCCTCCCCCGCCTCAGCGCGGCTAAAACCAGCTCGTCAGTTTCATTGTTGGTTTTCTCACCTGTTGCCTGTGTGGATTGAAGAGGGAGCTTTGGACTACGAGCACGCTGGAGCTGCTCTTCTTTTAATCTCCTCAAACAACTCCTCGCGGAACCCGCTGCGCGGGTCCCGCTTCGCCTCTGGTTCTCTGTATAGCGCTGCTGGAAGTGCGCTGTGACTGCGAGGTATTTTATCTGACAGAGCCTCTGTGGCGGTGGTGTGGGCAGGGCTGCGAGCGTGGTCAGGCGAGGACTTCAAGTCCCAGGAGCGCCTGACCCTCGGCATCACCAGCAGCTGATCCGCTCTCCCTGCTGGCTCCTCCCCCGCCTCAGCGCGGCTAAAACCAGCTCGTCAGTTTCATTGTTGGTTTTCTCACCTGTTGCCTGTGTGGATTGAAGAGGGAGCTTTGGACTACGAGCACGCTGGAGCTGCTCTTCTTTTAATCTCCTCAAACAACTCCTCGCGGAACCCGCTTCGCGGGTCCCGCTTCGCCTCTGGTTCTCTGTATAGCGCTGCTGGAAGTGCGCTGTGACTGCGAGGTATTTTATCTGACAGAGCCTCTGTAGCGGTGGTGTGGGCAGGGCTGCGAGCGTGGTCAGGCGAGGACTTCAAGTCCCAGGAGCGCCTGACCCTCGGCATCACCAGCAGCTGATCCGCTCTCCCTGCTGGCTCCTCCCCCGCCTCAGCGCGGCTAAAACCAGCTCGTCAGTTTCATTGTTGGTTTTCTCACCTGTTGCCTGTGTGGATTGAAGAGGGAGCTTTGGACTACGAGCACGCTGGAGCTGCTCTTCTTTTAATCTCCTCAAACAACTCCTCGCGGAACCCGCTGCGCGGGTCCCGCTTCGCCTCTGGTTCTCTGTATAGCGCTGCTGGAAGTGCGCTGTGACTGCGAGGTATTTTATCTGACAGAGCCTCTGTGGCGGTGGTGTGGGCAGGGCTGCGAGCGTGGTCAGGCGAGGACTTCAAGTCCCAGGAGCGCCTGACCCTCGGCATCACCAGCAGCTGATCCGCTCTCCCTGCTGGCTCCTCCCCCGCCTCAGCGCGGCTAAAACCAGCTCGTCAGTTTCATTGTTGGTTTTCTCACCTGTTGCCTGTGTGGATTGAAGAGGGAGCTTTGGACTACGAGCACGCTGGAGCTGCTCTTCTTTTAATCTCCTCAAACAACTCCTCGCGGAACCCGCTTCGCGGGTCCCGCTTCGCCTCTGGTTCTCTGTATAGCGCTGCTGGAAGTGCGCTGTGACTGCGAGGTATTTTATCTGACAGAGCCTCTGTGGCGGTGGTGTGGGCAGGGCTGCGAGCGTGGTCAGGCGAGGACTTCAAGTCCCAGGAGCGCCTGACCCTCGGCATCACCAGCAGCTGATCCGCTCTCCCTGCTGGCTCCTCCCCCGCCTCAGCGCGGCTAAAACCAGCTTGTCAGTTTCATTGTTGGTTTTCTCACCTGTTGCCTGTGTGGATTGAAGAGGGAGCTTTGGAGTATGAGCACGCTGGAGCTGCTCTTCTTTTAATCTCCTCAAACAACTCCTCGCGGAACCTGCTTCGCGGGTCCCGCTTCGCCTCTGGTTCTCTGTATAGCGCTGCTGGAAGTGCGCTGTGACTGCGAGGTATTTTATCTGACAGAGCCTCTGTGGCGGTGGTGTGGGCAGGGCTGCGAGCGTGGTCAGGCGAGGACTTCAAGTCCCAGGAGCGCCTGACCCTCGGCATCACCAGCAGCTGATCCGCTCTCCCTGCTGGCTCCTCCCCCGCCTCAGCGCGGCTAAAACCAGCTCGTCAGTTTCATTGTTGGTTTTCTCACCTGTTGCCTGTGTGGATTGAAGAGGGAGCTTTGGACTACGAGCACGCTGAAGCTGCTCTTCTTTTAATCTCCTCAAACAACTCCTCGCGGAACCCGCTTCGCGGGTCCCGCTTCGCCTCTGGTTCTCTGTATAGCGCTGCTGGAAGTGCGCTGTGACTGCGAGGTATTTTATCTGACAGAGCCTCTGTGGCGGTGGTGTGGGCAGGGCTGCGAGCGTGGTCAGGCGAGGACTTCAAGTCCCAGGAGCGCCTGACCCTCGGCATCACCAGCAGCTGATCCGCTCTCCCTGCTGGCTCCTCCCCCGCCTCAGCGCGGCTAAAACCAGCTCGTCAGTTTCATTGTTGGTTTTCTCACCTGTTGCCTGTGTGGATTGAAGAGGGAGCTTTGGACTACGAGCACGCTGGAGCTGCTCTTCTTTTAATCTCCTCAAACAACTCCTCGCGGAACCCGCTGCGCGGGTCCCGCTTCGCCTCTGGTTCTCTGTATAGCGCTGCTGGAAGTGCGCTGTGACTGCGAGGTATTTTATCTGACAGAGCCTCTGTGGCGGTGGTGTGGGCAGGGCTGCGAGCGTGGTCAGGCGAGGACTTCAAGTCCCAGGAGCGCCTGACCCTCGGCATCACCAGCAGCTGATCCGCTCTCCCTGCTGGCTCCTCCCCCGCCTCAGCGCGGCTATAACCCTCCCTTGTGACACCGCAACGCGGGAGCGCGCGGGAGCGCGCCGGGAGAAGCCCGGGACAAGGGCGGGACCGTCTGAGGCCGTCAGAGGCTGAAGAAGGCTGGGCTGGGCCCCCTCCCTTGGTTCTCCGGTATTAAATTTGTGGGACACTGCCTCTTTAGATTCGTATTGTATTTTAGGATTCTTAGGTTTCTTATTCTACAATTGTTATTAATTGATTCTTACTCCCCTTTTAATACAGTCTCATGACGGCTAAAAAACTACGCTCTGGGTGAGTGATTGTAGGGAGATCTGGGTCTAAAACCAAATCTAACCCCCTACGGAACAAAATTGCAACTTCCATGCAATTGAAAGGTCAATGTCAGCTTTTCAATTTATGGGACAAAGGGAAAGATAAACCCACTGATCTGCAGCCCCCGAATGAAATCCCAGGGTTTAACGATTCGGTGCCTGTTAATGGGGTCATTGATGTTTCCTCTAGTTTAAGCTTGGTTGCTAGTCAATCTTTGCCTATTCTAGTTAGTCCCGAAGTACTAAGGGGCTCGCCTTCGGCGTCAAACAATGTACATCTGAAACAGAATGCTCCCCTTGAATCTTCGGGTAATATGCCCTTAAAATCTGATAAAATTGTCCCCTCACAAGTTGCACTAATGGATGTTCCTAAAGTTTCTGTGAATACTGATCTTTTGTCAGCCGCGTTAGTTAAATCCCCGGTAGTAGGGAATGATTTTACACTGCCTGACATTGATTTAACAGCTCATAGGGCGCGGGTGGGATCGTTACATGGGAACCCTAAAGGTGTGCCTTTAGAGGAAGCAATAACTATTTCGAGTACCGATCCTCCAAGTAGCACACCTTCTAATAAACTAGATTTTTCCCTTCCACAATTAAATTTTACGTCTTGTTCAGGTCCAGTGTTGAACAATTTAGCTGAGGGTTCTCCAAATATTAATGGGAGGCTAATTTCTAATTCTTTGTCCTCTTTGGAATCAATTCTTTCTTCGATTTTGAGTTTACTTGAAAAGTTTGTGGGAGGTTCGGAATGTATTTTTGACACTGTAACGCAAATTTTGCAAGTTCTCTTGCTAAGTAAAAATGAGTTAGTGTCAGATCGCCCAATACCATCGGCTTCTCTGTTGGTGCCCCCAAAAATAAGCGCTCCTTCCACTTCGGAAGCTTTGGATATAGCTCTGTCTTCTCCTTTGACAGAAGGTCAAAAGGAAAGGAAGCCTGTAGTTCTTCCTGCTGTCCCCAATCCTTCCAAAGTGGTTTCGGCTGGCGCTAATTGTATAGCCCCAATCAGGGACAGCTCATCATAGTCGCTCATCATAGTCGCACTTTCCTGATAGCCCAGAGGGAAATTTAACAGATACCTAATAGTTCCAGCCCTCAGACGACATAAAAGACTTCTTTCCCAATTTGTCAGTTGTAGTGTTAAATATAATGCAAGGGGATATCTGGGTACTGCTATATCCATGTACCTCATAACTGTTGGTTTCTCTTGTTCCCTCCTGAGTCTCTTTTGGGAGTACAGTACACTTAATGCCTCTTTTAATTCGGATTTCTTGATTTTGCTGGCATGGGTAGGATTAATCAAAATATTGTCCATGCCTATTTCTCGCAAATTTGTGTGTATATAAGAAATCCACGGGATCTTCAACCCCCTATCACAGCTTAGACAATCGGGTAATATCTCTTGCGTAAGTGACGCTGATTTGTTCATCCAGACCGAGTGCCAGAAAAGCACTGGTCGGGAACTGACAAAATCTGAGATAAAATTTAAGTTTAATTCATAGCGTGTGATAAAATTGGATGTAAAAATTGGCACATTTAATAGTCTCCTACAAAACTGATTCTCTACTCGTTGAATAGAGATGCTGTTCCCAATGCCCCAAACTTCTGCTCCATAAGTTGCCACTGGGACACATTGAAGTTTAAAAATCTTAGCAATCGCCTTAATGACTCCCGATCTCTTTGGTTTGGGAATGCTTAAAATTGAATTTGTGGCCTTTGAGAATTTGCTCGTGGCCTGGGCCAAATGCCCAGACCATGAGCCATTCGAAGCAAAGGTCACACCCAGGTACGGAAAGATATTGGTTGCAATAAGTTTTTCTCCCCCGACCTGTATGGGGCTCAGTCGTCGTTTGCCTGGACCACATGCCATTATAAAGGATTTTTTTAAATTGACTCGTAAGTCCAGGTCATCCATAAATGTGGTAAAATTAAGAACCAAAGAACGAAGCGAGTTTTGCGTACGGCCCATTAACACCGCATCGTCTGCGTACAGAAGAGTGGGTATGGCTTTGCCATTTATTAAGGGTACGTCTGGTTTAAACTTTGCGAGATAATTACTAAGCCCATTTATATAAATAATAAAGAGCAGGGGTGCTAAAACGCACCCCTGTCTGACTCCTCTTCCAATTTCAATGGGTCCAGACAGTTCCTCGCCTACGCCTATTCTCACTCTGGACTCTAGGTCCATGTGTAAAAAAGCTAAAAAGTGGACCAGGGAGATATCCAAACCGTACTCTAATAAAATAGTCCAGAGTTTGGACCGATTAACCAAATCAAAGGCGGATGACAAATCCATAAAAGCTAAATAAATAGGTGCAGAGCGGGCAATGTATTTATCAATAATTAATTTAAGATTGAGGCATTGTTCCACTGTGCCGACCCTTGATCTGAATCCTAATTGGCATGGGGATAATATCCCAGTTTTCTCTGTCCATGTAATTAATCTATTGTAGATAACACGGCCTAATATTTTCAGTGTATTGTCTAGCAATGAGATTGGTCTATAATTTATAGGATCAGACCTATCCCCTTTCTTGTAAATTGGGACTATTATGCTAGTGCTCCATGTATCAGGCATTGTTGATTCGGGCAGACTATTAAAAACATTCACCAATATGGGTGCCCAAAAATCAGGTTGCCATTTGATGAGATCTATCGGAAGCCCATCTGGGCCAGGGGCCTTATTGCCAAGGCTCTGGGCGATTGCCTCCTCCACTTCTCCCATAATTATCTTTAAATTGGCAGAGGTTTCAGGGATGTTAGTAGTTGGACCTTTTACCGGGGCAGCATAAATTTTAGAGAAATGTAGTTCCCAGGAACTAGCGGAAATGGTACAGCTAATTGGGGTAAATTGTTGGCCCATATTCCGGAGTTCTTTTACTGCTGGCCAGAATAAATTACTCGATTTCCTTCCTGCGGTCAGAGCCAATGCTTCCCAACGTTCGCCCAGGAGCGTAGATCTCCTTTTCTCTAGGGCTAGTTTATAAGCCTTCCTTGCTGCACTTACTTTTGCTCCAACTCTAGGAATTTCTGTGAGTGTCTTGCGTAAGTTCCTGTTTGCCACGGAACAGCTGTGGTCAAACCACCTGGGATCTTTAGGGCTCTGAGGGGCTTGGACCATCAGCATAGTCCTGACTGTGGCACATATTTTACTAAAATGTGTTATGATTAACTGGCCACTAGTTGTTTGGTCTAGGCAAAGATCTATGCACTGCTGATTTTCCCCTAACAAAGATCCCATAATTCCTGCTTTGTCTATGCCTTTCCATTTTAACCGCAATTTATCAGTGGTTACACTTAGATCTTTTGCTCCCTGCATTGAACTGTAGACCGGTTTTGGTGCTAGTTTAAATGTTACAGTTACAGGGTTGTGATCCCCAAAGTCAGTAACTACCGTATCAGTTTCCATTATGCGATCAGCCATACCAGGGGAGACAAAGATGAAATCAATAGTGGAGGTACTAGCTAGTCCTCTGTGTGTGGCTACCTGCTGCTGCGATCATTTTGGTCCATAATCCATTATATTACTAAGGATATGGTCAACTAAGAGAGCTCTCAGTTCCTGACCCCTTTGATTGGCAAGATGTCCGTTTCGCTGTTCTACCTGCCATACATTTCTTGGGAGCTGAGCATTAAAATCCCCAGCCACAACAATTTCGGGCCCAGCAATTTTCCCCCATCTATCAACTAATTTGGAAATGAAATTAGACAGTGCTATAAAATTCTTATTTGGGACTGTTATGAAATCATTGTTGTAAAAATTTATTAAAACAAAGGGGATTTTCCGCTTATACTCAATGGCCTGTATGTTGACATTGTCAGTCTCGATGGCCCTATGATTTCCCCCGGCCATTATACTGAGACCAACAAACAACCCACCAACAGCCCGACCATGTTGCATTTTACGCGCTGGTATGTTATAACAGTGGAACCCATTGATGTGCAGATTATATGGTGCCCAAGTTTCTTGGAACATAATTATGTCGTACCTTGTAATTAACTCCACCCAGTCTTTATCCTTTAGTCTGGGTTCAAGGCCGGCAACGTTCCAACTAAGTATTTTTAAATCATAGTTCACACATATATGGGGGTAAATCTTTAAGTGGTTTTTTATGGATCGAGGATTCATTAACGGCCGCCAGTTGCTCTCGGTGTTTCTTAATCTCGTCCTGGTCTCCAGAAGTATTTACGAATAATGAATTGGGGCTGGCCAGCCACTCATCTACTGGATTCAAGGTTACCTGGGCCTGTTCTTTGATTATTACACTACCTTTTAGTTTAAGTGGGTTAAAAATTGGAAGTGTCATAATCTCTTCAAAGGGTCAATCCACGCCCTCTAAACCTTGAAAATTAAAGGCATCAAAACGATTATAAATGGGTATCCTGTATTGATTATCATAATAGTCAAAATGCCCATCTTCGTATATGGGTACAACGCGTGGGTGGCTTTGAGCCATATGTCGATTATCATAATAATCGAAGTGCCTGTTTCCTTGAATAAAATTTCGCGACAAGTTTCTTTGGGCAGTCGGGGAGGCTGGGTAAAAATAGGTAAGGTCCACTTTTTGAATTCTACTCTCCAAACCACCCTCCCTCCACCCACTAATATAATTTACTAAACGTCTGTCTTTGAAATGTATAATAATACAGTCACCTTCATAATCCTTTTGTCTCTGTCCCACCCAATTTAATCTTCTGACATGAAGTATTTGACCGTTTAAATATGGGGGAATGGGCCTCTGTTGAGATAGCCAATGGCTAACCTTATTCTTCAGTTCAATATAGTTTTCTGACTTGCCCTCTCTTAAAGTAGGTACTCCTATCATGACCACGGTGAAAGGGTGCGATTCTGGTGGTAGGTCGACACATGCGCTCTTACTAGGTGGCCTTAGTCTCTCGGGTTGTTCCGGGGTGGCATTGCTGTTGTTACTGTTGTTACCGCATGATCCCTTGGCTGCCCACTTACTCCCATCCTTCCCAATGGTGCGCTCTATACCTAGATCTCCGATCTGTGCACTAGGGAGAGATGGCACCTCTTTAGCCCCATCCAAGCTCTTTTGAGGGGCTATTTGCGACTCCTTATGCCCGTTGTTTGAAGATGTGAGTCGCTGGGGTAATTGGGTATGCTTGCTAGTGCCCGACGCATCTCTCAGACTGTTCTCGTTATTCCGTGAGTGCCCTGGTTTATCATTGATATTATTTTGGCTCTGTGTTTGAAAAGACTTGGCAAATTTCAACATGATTTCATTATTTTGCTGTTGGGCTTTTTCAATTTTCTCCAGCCTTTCCCCTATTATTTTTACCCTTTCATTTACAGGAAGCATGAGCGACTTCATTAACTGTTCCATTCTAGACATTAAGTTCTCCATACAAACATTATTAGTACTTTCCTGGTTACGAAGAACAGTATCAACAGTTTCGTGGCATATGTTTCCCTGAGTAACTGTTTTCTGTGGTTGATCTGTATGTATTGTAGGTTGTGTTGCCCTGTTCGTGATTCGTAACACAGGGCTCACATTTCTACCCTGTCTTGGTCCATGTTTGGGCCTTGCAGTTTTTGATTTTACCCTTGATTTGTTAGCAGCCCTCACCTTTCTTTTGGGTTCCAGCTTGTCTGTACGCCCTTTCTCCCTCAGATAATTACATATGGAGTTAGCTTTGTCAGGTACGTTACTATCTTCGTTAATGATACAGACATCCGTCCCTACCTCGCCTTCTGAGATGTTAATAAGTGGTGAAGATTCTATGTTCAACTGAGTGTTTGGAGTCACTGACAGCCTACTTTCCTGACTTATGAACTCAGGGGGGGAAATTTGTTGTGGGGGTATTGTTTGATTTGTCTCTGTTACCGGGAAACCAGCAAATGAGCCCATAAGAATGGAATCCTGTGAGTATGCGGAAACAATGGAGGTATTTGCGCCAATATTTATGCCCTCAGCCGGTTGGGTCGATAGACACATACTTGAGAGTAATGAGAGGCGCCTTTCGGTATTCTCAATCGCATTGACCACAACTCCTATGGTCCTTTGGAGCATCCTGTCTATAGCAGTAATGCTAGGGAGTGGTGTGTTGACCTGGGCCTTTTTCCTGGAGATTGAGCGAGTTGCCATTGGTGTGCACTTGATCTTGCTCATATTGTTCCCACTTAATGCTTTTATAGGTTTTAGGATGGTGCTATTCCCCTATAAGATCTAGACTTGGTATAGGTGGAATGTAATAGCTTACAAATGAATTATGTCAACAATATAATCACCCCTTAGGTAGTACAAGGAAGACAGTAAGAAGTCAAAGAGTTTATAGTTCTGATGTCTGTAGTGGGCACACAACTAGGGACCCTGGCCCAGTCCGATCTAATTGGGCCACAGGGGGCCCGCCCTTTGCCCGCTGCCCACAAGCAAGGATTTAGCGAGCTTCCAAGTACATCAACAAAAGTCTCAGGGACCGCCTTCCGGTGCTTCGATGCCTAAAAGATGGAGTCCTCCACACAGCGGCCGCAATATGTTTGAAAAGCGGCGGCGGGAGGGAAATACAGCAACAGCACACAGGGCAGTTGGGGAAGAACACAGGTAGGATAGTTCAAGAGGTCCCAATAGGAGCCACTGGCCCACAACAAGCTTATCTGCAACCCCTATCAGCCCACAGGTAATAACAGCTTATATCCTATGGGGCAATGCCAGGTGGTATGACCAGGTCTGAATGGGTCAAGTAGCACAGAGGCAGGAATATTACAAGAACGCTTAGGGGTTTATGGAGGAGAAATGAACAATGCTGCATCGGGGGTAAACAAATACATAAAGGTAAATAGCATAGCCATACAGCCACACCACTAGCAGCACTTACAAGTCAGGTGTTCTGCGACAGATGTCAGAGAGGGTGCCCAGCCCGGCCTCGAACGGTCCTCGACGGGCAAGGACGGGCCAGCCCTTGGCCCGGGCTTCGCCCGGGCGCTGCCCGCGCGCGTCCCGCGCTGCGGGGCAACAGCTGATCTTAAGTATCCCCGCTGCGCTGCCTGATGATGTCGTCGCAAGCGCCCACTGCAGGGGATACTGGGAACTGTAGTTGTGCAGACCAGGAAAAGGCCATTCCCCTCACGGCTGTGGCAGGATTCGCTGTGTTGGGCCGATGGCCGTTCCCCTCACGGCAGGCGGACAAGCCTCTGAAAGGTGAGTTGGGCAGATTGAAACTGAATTTCTTGTCCTGCGCTGCGGGGCAACAGCTGATCTTAAGTATCCCCGCGGCGCTGCCTGATGATGTTGTCGCAAGCGCCCACTGCAGGGGATACTGGGAACTGTAGTTGTGCAGACCAGGAAAAGGCCGTTCCCCTCACGGCTGTGGCAGGATTCGCTGTGTTGGGCCGATGGCCGTTCCCCTCATGGCAGGCGGACAAGCCTCTGAAAGGTGAATTGGGCAGATTTAAACTGAATGCGCGTCCCGCGCTGCGGGGCAACAGCTGATCTTAAGTATCCCCGCGGCGCTGCCTGATGATGTCGTCGCAAGCGCCCACTACAGGGGATACTGGGAACTGTAGTTGTGCAGACCAGGAAAATGCCGTTCCCCTCACGGCTGTGGCGGGATTCGCTGTGTTGGGCCGATGGCCGTTCCCCTCACGGCAGGCGGACAAGCCTCTGAAAGGTGAGTTGGGCAGATTTAAACTGAATGCGCATCCCGCGCTGCGGGGCAACAGCTGATCTTAAGTATCCCCGCGGCGCTGCCTGATGATGTCGTCGCAAACGCCCACTGCAGGGGATACTGGGAACTGTAGTTGTGCAGACCAGGAAAAGGCCGTTCCCCTCATGGCTGTGGCGGGATTCGCTGTGTTGGGCCGATGGCCGTTCCCCTCACGGCAGGCGGACACGCCTCTGAAAGGTGAGTTGGGCAGATTTAAACTGAATAACGTTTGTTATTGTCATGTATTTTCCTTTTTCATCTGCTCACAGAGCATAGGGGCGACACTCCTCCTCCTCAGCAGAGTAGCCGCCCCTGTCAGTTGTCATCTGAAATGAAAATGACTCAAATGTGGAACATCAGGATACGTTATGCATGTAACCAAACAACAGTCGTAGAGTATTACATGTGGAGTGATTAATAATCTAAAATGTTATCAGCACACCAATAAATCTGTTCATCATCTCATCTCTATAACATGGTTGAGTAACTAATAATATATCCACAAACCAAATGCAATTGTACAATAACCTATTTCATGCATTTCTCACTTCACCAGTTAAGCAAAATCTCACTCACCAGGTGTCTTGCTTACGCAGGTTCACTTTGCTCATTAGGCAGGAAATTTGGGATTTCATTAGCAGGTGTATTTGGCAAAAGAGCCTTTCGCACATGAACCAGGACATTGTCACCCCCCACACTCTAGCAGCTACAGCGGAGGTGTAGGTCTTGATGGGCCTCTTCTGACTGCAACTCAGCAGACAGAGCCTCATAATTAACATGAAAGGGAAGGTGGGTGACTTAGTGAAATGGTGGATGGATGGAGTGAAAGGGTAGATGGACGGGTTAGGGAAAGGATGGCCGGATAGATGGATAGATGAATGAGTGAGGGAAAATATGGATGTAAGGGTGGGTGAGTGAAGGGATGTATGAATGAGTGAAAGGAGGGATGAATAGGAGGAAGGGTGGATGGATGATTGGATAAATGAAATGGTGAATGGATGGATGAATGACTGAAAGGGTGGATAATGAGAGAATTGATGGATAGATGGATCGATGGATGACGAAAAGGATAGATGGATGAGTGAAAGGGTGAATAGATGGATCGATGAGTGGATGGATGGATGGATAAATGGGGTAAGGGTGGATGGATGAGTAAATTGATGGATGCCTGAGTGAAAGGGTGAATAGTTGGATGAATGAAATGGAGAATGGGTGGATGATGTATGGATGGAGTGAAAGGGTGGGTGGATGAATGGATGAGTTTTCCGCTTCGCTGCGGTGCACATTCCCCGCTGTGTGGGCGAATTCCACATGTGCGCGAAATGGACAGCCCCCCGCGGTCATCCACACATGCCCACCGTGATGTCGGACGGCCTGGGGCCGTCCGACGCATGGAAGAGGTTAAAGAGTGGATGGATGGATGAGTGAAAGGGTGGATGGATGGATGGGTGAGTGAAATGGTGGATGGGCTGATGAGTGAAAAGTTGGATGGATGAATGAATGAGTGAAATGATGGATGGATGAGTGAAAGGAGGGATGAATGGATGGTCAGGTTTGGAGGTGGATAGGTTGAATATGGATGGGCAGAATGATGGATAGCATGGACAAAGACTGAATGTATGGATGAAAGAGAGAATGGACGATAACATTTAGAGGTTACATGGTGGATATCAACAGGTGGATTGAAGGAATAAAGTATGGATAGCTAGATTCTTGAATGAGAGAGACAAGAGAGCTCTTCCGGAGGGAGTTGTGATGACTTGCTTTGCTTGCTTGATGCCATAAGAGCTTTGGTTCAAAGCAGGGGGTATTGTAATTTTCTGGATACTCCCTTAATGCTTTTATAGGTTTTAGGATGGTGCTATTCCCCTATAAGATCTAGACTTCGTATAGGTGGAATGTAATAGCTTACAAATGCATTATGTCAACAATATAATCACCCCTTAGGTAGTACAAGTAAGACAGTAAGAAGTCAAAGAGTTTATAGTTCTGATGTCTGTAGTGGGCACACAACTAGGGACCCTGGCCCAGTCCGATCTAATTGGGCCACAGGGGGCCCGCCCTTTGCCCGCTGCCCACACGCTGTTCCCGCAACGTGGCAGACAAGCAAGGATTTAGCGAGCTTCCAAGTACATCAACAAAAGTCTCAGGGACTGCCTTCCGGTGCTTCGATGCCTAAAAGATGGAGTCCTCCACACAGCGGCCGCAATATGTTTGAAAAGCGGCGGCGGGAGGGAAATACAGCAACAGCACACAGGGCGGTTGGGGAAGAACACAGGTAGGATAGTTCAAGAGGTCCCAATAGGAGCCACTGGCCCACAACAGGCTTATCTGCAACCCCCATCAGCCCACAGGTAATAACAGCTTATATCCTATGGGGCAATGCCAGGTGGTATGACCAGGTCTGAATGGGTCAAGTAGCACAGAGGCAGGAATATTACAAGAACGCCTAGGGGTTTATGGAGGAGAAATGAACAATGCTGCATCGGGGGTAAACAAATACATGAAGGTAAATAGCATAGCCATACAGCCACACCACTAGCAGCACTTACAAGTCAGGTGTTCTGCGACAGATGTCAGAGAGGGTGCCCAGCCCGGCCTCGAACGGTCCTCGACGGGCAAGGACGGGCCCACCCTTGGCCCGGGCTTTGCCCGGGCACTGCCCGTGCACGCCCCGTGCTGCGGGGCAACAGCTGATCTTAAGTATCCCCGCGGCGCTGCCTGATGATGTCGTCGCAAGTGCCCACTGCAGGGGATACTGGGAACTGTAGTTGTGCAGACCAAGAAAAGGCCGTTCCCCTCACGGCTGTGGCGGGATTCGCTGTGTTGGGCCGATGGCCGTTCCCCTCACGGCAGGCGGACAAGCCTCTGAAAGGTGAGTTGGGCAGATTTAAACTGAATGCGCGTCCCGCGCTGCGGGGCAACAGCTGATCTTAAGTATCCCCGCGGCGCTGCCTGATGATGTCATCGCAAGCGCCCACTGCAGGGGATACTGGGAACTGTAGTTGTGCAGACCAGGAAAAGGCCGTTCCCCTCATGGCTGTGGCGGGATTCGCTGTGTTGCGCCGATGGCCGTTCCCCTCACGGCAGGCGGACAAGCCTCTGAAAGGTGAGTTGGCCAGATCTAAACTGAATACGCGTCCCGCGCTGCGGGGCAACAGCTGATCTTAAGTATCCCCGCGGCGCTGCCTGATGATGTCGTCGCAAGCGCCCACTGCAGGGGATACTGGGAACTGTAGTTGTGCAGGCCAGGAAAAGGCCGTTCCCCTCACGGCTGTGGCGGGATTTGCTGTTTTGGGCCGATGGCCGTTCCCCTCACGGCAGGCGGACAAGCCTCTGAAAGGTGAGTTGGGCAGATTTAAACTGAATGCGCGTCCCGCGCTGCGGGGCAACAGCTGATCTTAAGTATCCCCACGGCGCTGCCTGATGATGTCGTCGCAAGCGCCCACTGCAGGGGATACGGGGAACTGTAGTTGTGCAGACCAGGAAAAGGCCGTTCCCCTCACGGCTGTGGCGGGATTCGCTGTGTTGAGCCGATGGCCGTTCCCCTCACGGCAGGCGGACAAGCCTCTGAAAGGTGAGTTGGGCAGATTTAAACTGAATGCGCGTCCCGCGCTGCGGGCAACAGCTGATCTTAAGTATTCCCACGGCGCTGCCTGATGATGTCGTCGCAAGCGCCCACTGCAGGGGATACTGGGAACTGTAGTTGTGCAGACCAGGAAAAGGCCGTTCCCCTCACGGCTGTGGCGGGATTCGCTGTGTTGGGCCGATGGCCGCTCCCCTCACGGCAGGCGGACAAGCCTCTGAAAGGTGAGTTGGGCAGATTTAAACTGAATGCGCGTCCCGCACTGCGGGGCAACAGCTGATCTTAAGTATCCCCGCGGCGCTGCCGGATGATGTCGTCGTAAGCGCCCACTGCAGGGGATACTGGGAACTGTAGTTGTGCAGACCAGGAAAAGGCCGTTCCCCTCACGGCAGGCGGACAAGCCTCTGAAAGGTGAGTTGGGCAGATTTAAACTGAATGCGCGTCCCGCGCTGCGGGGCAACAGCTGATCTTAAATATCCCCGCGGCGCTGCCTGATGATGTCGTCGCAAGCGCCCACTGCAGGGGATACTGGTAACTGTAGTTGTGCAGACCAGGAAAAGCCGTTCCCCTCACGGCTGTGGCGGGATTCGCTGTGTTGGGCCGATGGCCGTTCCCCTCACGGCAGGCGGACAAGCCTCTGAAAGGTGAGTTGGGCAGATTTAAACTGAATAACGTTTGTTATTGTCATGTATTTTCCTTTTTCATCTGCTCACAGAGCATAGGGGTGACACTCCTCCCCCTCAGCAGAGTAGCCGCCCCTGTCAGTTGTCATCTGAAATGAAAATGACTCAAATGTGGAACATCAGAATACGTTATGCATGCAACCAAACAACAGTCGTAGAGTATTACATGTGGAGTGATTAATAATCTAAAATGTTATCAGCACACCAATAAATCTGTTCATCATCTCATCTCTATAACATGCTTGAGTAACTAATAATATATCCACAAACCAAATGCAATTGTACAATAACCTATTTCATGCATTTCTCACTTCACCAGTTAAGCAAAATCTCACTCACCAGGTGTCTTGCTTACGCAGGTTCACTTTGCTCATTAGGCAGGAAATTTGGGATTTCATTAGCAGGTGTATTTGGCAAAAGAGCCTTTTGCACATGAACCAGGACATTGTCACCCCCCCCCCCCCACACTCTAGCAGCTACAGCGGAGGTGTAGGTCTTTATGGGCCTCTTCTGACTGCAACTCAGCAGACAGAGGCTCATAATTAACATGAAAGGGAAGGTGGGTGACTTAGTGAAATGGTGGATGGATGGGGTGAAAGGGTAGATGGACGGGTTAGGGAAAGGATGGCCGGATAGATGGATAGATGAATGAGTGAGGGAAAATATGGATGTAAGGGTGGGTGAGTGAAGGGATGTATGAATGAGTGAAAGGAGGGATGAATAGGAGGAAGGGTGGATGGATGATTGGATAAATGAAATGGTGAATGGATGGATGAATGACTGAAAGGGTGGATAATGAGAGAAATGATGGATAGATGGATCGATGGATGACGGAAAGGATAGATGGTGAGTGAAAGGGTGAATAGATGGATCGATGAGTGGATGGATGGATGGATAAATGGGGTAAGGGTGGATGGATGAGTAAATTGATGGATGCCTGAGTGAAAGGGTGAATAGTTGGATGAATGAAATGGAGAATGGGTGGATGAATGTATGGATGGAGTGAAAGGGTGGGTGGATGAATGAATGAGTTATCCGCTTCGCTGCGGTGCACATTCCCCTCTGTGCGGGCGAATTCCACATGTGCGCGAAACGGACGGCCCCCCGCGGTCATCCACACATGCCCACCGTGATGTCGGACGGCCTGGGGCCGTCCGACACATGGAAGAGGTTAAAGAGTGGATGGATGGATGAGTGAAAGGGTGGATGGATGGATGGGTGAGTGAAATGGTGGATGGGCTGATGAGTGAAAAGTTGGATGGATGAATGAATGAGTGAAATGATGGATGGATGAGTGAAAGGATGGATGAATTGAATCATTTTCAGCAAAATTGCTCAGATCTAGTTTTCCTTCCTACAAACTTCATGCCATGCCTGGCAGAGGCTGGTAGGAAAAAACTCAACTGAAGATGTTCCATTTTAAGTAGGGTGGACCCGTAAACACCACGTAGTCTGTGGTGACTGACTAGTGGTGAAGTGGTTTTTGATGGCTGTTCCGGTTTAGGCACCTCTGTTGGAAAGACAGGAATTCTCTGACCTCTAAATGAGATTGGAACCAAGAGATGAGTGGATGTTAGATTTGGCATATGCTTGTCATCTTTCACAGATGATTGTGTGATGCTTTTTCAAGCTTAACTGACAATTTTAACTATCCTTAGGCAATTGAGTCAAAATTAAGTTTGACCTTCTGTCAGCTTGTACTAAGCATAAGTTTGCAGTGATTTTAGTTACTTCTTTGTGTCCCAGACCCAATCTCGTACCTTTAGAGGGTCCCAAGTGAGAAGGAATTAGCCTCAATTGTCCCGTACATTGGTAAACATTAATGTGCTTAGGTATTAATGGACATTAAACATAATGACCCAAAGCAGTAGGGAGTTTTAGTGGCCATCGGTAGGAAGGGTCATCAATGGAGCCATGCATTTACGAGCATCAATTGGGCCATGATGTATCCTCCTGCTCTTGCTGGAGAGCCAGAGATTTGTTTGCGCCTCTTCTACACCATGCAGATGGATGGTGGTGGCAAAATCACCAGTTTGGTTCTTCAGAATTTGCCCAAGTCTGGGGGCTAATTTTTGCAGATATGCCCAGATTTGCCCTAGAGGTTGAAGGGTTGTTGTTGCTAGGTTCCTTCTTCCCCAATGACAGAATGGGGGAAACGGCCTTGACAATGCGGGCTGAGCCACGTGTGCCGTTTCCCCGCAAGCCGTACCACGATTGCCTTAACCACGCATGCACCTTAACAACGCACATGCCTGGTTAAGGCAATGCGCTGTCTAGTTGCAGAGTGAAGGCACAGGAAGGGGAAGACGGGAAGAGGAAGGGCTATACAGAATCGTGACAGGAGATGGTGAGGTAAGTGAGGCTCGGGCTTGGTCATGGAGGGTGGAGGGGCAGTTTTTCATGGTGAGGGTAGGTTTTTGGATTTAGGAGGGAGTCAGGTAGTTTTTCGGGTGGGGGCAGTTTTTAGGGCTAAGGGTAGGGGTAAAGGTACAATTCATATGGCAGGAAGCAGGTGTGGGGTAGTTAGAAATGTAGGCGATAGTTTTTAGGGCTCAGGGCAGGGGGGCTGGGGTCGGCGTAGTATTTGGGGCATGGGCTTAATTTTTAGGGCTCAGGGCAGGGGGAGAAGGGGCTGTTTACAGGGCAGGGGGCAGGGATGGGGTACTTTAGGGATGTAGGGGATCGTTTTAGGGCTCACGGCTGGGGACAGTTTTAGGCCTCAGGCTTCAGGGGGGCTGGATCGCGGAACTTCTTGGTGGTAGGAATAGTTCTTTAGGGCTCAGAGCAGGGGGGCTGGGGTCAGGGTCGCTTTTCGGGCATGGGGTTAATTTTTAGGGCTCAGGGCAGGCAGAAACGGGACAGTTTACAGGGCAGGGAGGAGGGTTGGGGTACTTTAGGAGTGTAGGTGTTAGTTTTTAGGGCTCAGGGCAGCTGGGGTTGGGGTAGTTTTTGGTGCATGGGCTTGATTTTTTGGGCTCAGGGCAGGGTCAGGGTATTTTAGTTATGTAGGGGATATTTTAGGGCTCAGGGCGGGGGGACTGGGGCCAGGTCGTTTTTGGGGTGTGGGTTTAATTTTTATGGGGCAGGAGGGAAATGGACAGTTTACAGGTCAAGGGGCAGCGTAATAATATGTAGCCCACAAAATTGTGTGGTAAAGGCATGCATGCTAAAGACGTGGTGATGGTCATTAAGCCCTTCTAAGCCCTGTTTAAGGAATGGAAGGAGTTTTGCTACCCCTTCCTTACCCCTAAATTCTCTGGCTCTGAACATGTGGCTACTGACAGGGCAACACTGCAGGAGCAAAGATCACTGGCTGTTTGGTAATTTAACTAGTACTACCCCACTGTGGACTCTCTCCTCCTTAAATTCACACATTAATATGGAAAAGTGACAAGAATCAAGAAGATACATGAATCCTCTGGTACAATGCTGCTCACCTGAACAGTGAAGCTTTAACAATTGCTTGTTGCCAAAACAAATCCAGGCAAAAAGGCTTAGCCCTAATGAAACTAGAAAGCTTCACAAGGTACAGATAAATATTGACCTCCACATTGAAGGTAAAATGCGTACCAGCATGGTATTTTTTTCTGTTGTGCCAAAGTAATACGTAAATGAAGCTGTGTTATATGTATATTCTACTACACTTTTACTTTTTGTATTTGAAAACCTTATTGCTTTTTTCTCAGTGTTCACAAGAGGCGGTGAGACAATTAATCCAGTTTAAGGGAGCACATTAGCACACAAGCTTTTATAAAGATCAGAAAATCAGAGTCAGGGTAAGAGCAGGGCCGTCTTAAAAGCATTATAGGCGCCCGGGCAAAGCAGTGGAGCCTGTCTACACAACCACTCCCAAAAATAAAAATGTTTAACGGAAAATGAATGTTAAATTCTGCTCATGGGGCCCACGGCAACTGCCCGGTGTGCTCATGCATTAAGATGGCATTCGGTAATGGCCAACCATCTTGATCCTAAACCCTGCACACCAAGAAGTGTCCATGATGAGAGGTCCAGGCTGACAATTGAGCAAAACTTGTCCTCTTCTCTGGCATGTCTATATAATGTGAATTGATTGTTGCATGTCTATGTTTCAGCATAGAGTTGGTCCAAAGTTGTATATAGTGGCCATTAGGTCCCCCTTAGGAAAATCTATTTCAAATCCATTGATTTTTGAAGCTCTCTCTGTGCAGGCTAAACACACAGGCATTTCATGCCACTTACCCATCTCCCTAGTGGGCGGGGATCTTTCTGCCTTTAAAACAAAAAGAAAAACATTATGGATCAGTTAAAAGCAGCCCCATTGCTTTATTCATAGTGGCAAACATTGTACCAGGGCTGCTTTCACCTATCCATAGGAGTCTTCTATACTTTCAATAAATGATGGTGAAATAGGTCCAGAACCAGTGTGAGACAGACCTTTTATTCCACTGGTCATTCCCCCAGTGGAGCACTAGGAGGCCGGTTTTGAACGCCCAAGGTCACTCCTGGTGCACTGTCATTTTTACCAGCTCCCTAGGCTAATTGCAGCAGGCACAGGGGCACTTCCAAGAAAAGAAAGGGAGAGGAGGAAGGGAGAGAAAGTAATTTGAGGAGAGAAGAGAAAGATAATGGATGGATGGATGGATTGATGGATGAATGGATGGATGGAAAGAGAGAGATGGTCCGAGTAGACAATGGGAGCAGGGCAGGTTTGAACATTTTAACCAGGGCTACTTTTGGTTCCCCAGTCCGTCCCTGTCCAGAAGATGAAACAATAGCCCTGGTACCATGATGCCCTCTGTGCAGCGTAACCGCATCTCTGCCCTTTCATGGTATCCATTTTCTTAAATGCACAAATCCTCCCACTCATGGAAATGTGGAGCAAAAGGTGAAATAACATAAAACCTCCCGGCCCATAGGTAAGACCAGGAGGTGGGCTAAACAAAATTAGCATTTTTCATCAGATTGCCAAGTACTACATTTGTCAATGAGTGTCATATGAATTTCATTTTAACTGACCGAATAAGAAGCAATTTGCAGTCCACATTTGAGGTTAATTTAACGTGAGAATATTTCTAATACAAAAGAGTATAATAGGTAATAAAAATGTACACACCATAGTACTGAAAAAATTGTTAAAGTTCATAATACAGGGGTATCTCGACCAGGCCATCTTTTGTCGAAGCCAGACACTCACCTATGATAGACAGGAACGTAGCTGTCATCAGGAATGCATAGCAGATGCTCATGAAGGCAGCAATGCAGATTTGCGTGTCAGGCTTGGCCACGAAGCAAAGTAGCAAATACAATGCCGGAGGCAAGATAGCTAACAGGATGCTTACATTTTCATTCCAATTAAACAAAAAGCTGAAGGCACCTGTAATGCAACAATCAGGGCAAACTGTTAACTAACTATGGCTTATGCAGGTGTTTTTGCATATAACTATCCACAATTCCTTTTATATTACAAAACCGTTTTCACAACATCTATAGAACCTTTGATATCTCATATTTCAGTTAGTCAGAGACTTACATTGCTTGGCCACTGGGATTATGTGATTATGCATCTGGGGTTTTTTGCAGATGATTATAGATTTATTGAACTTGAGGCATATTGAAGTATGGCGATAGCTCTCTTACTGGTTGCTACTGTATGGAAGGATAGTGAGCCACCCACATATTATCAATGGTTGTATAGATTAATATACGTAGGTTGTCAGGAAATCTCTTTGTGTAAATGTAAAGGGGTAAGGGCTATGAGAAGAGGCATGAATATATGGGAACCTTTGATAGCATGAATGGAAAGAAATGATAGACAAGGGATTGGGTAAATATGTACAACCGCTGAGAAACTACAATCAGGATGTACAGCAACGATGATGTTTGAATACTTAAAATAATTGCAAATTGTTAATCATGTTACTCTGGCCATTATGAAATTTTGAAATTTGATAAGTATATGTAATAGTGTTATGAGGTATGCATAATATCTCTGATTTCAATAAAAAAAGTTTAAATGACGTTATTGTAAGGAATTGTAATAATTTCTAATTTTACAAACAAAAACCTTACAAATTCACTAAAAACAAACAAAGGTTAAATGGACTTTAGAGTTAGGTGAAAATGTCTGTTTAAACATTCTGTTTTAAACCAACAAAAACACGAAAATTCACCAGTTATAGTTATCTCAAGTAACTATAACTCATACCCTAAAGTAACTATAACTTCACTCTGGAAATGTGGATCTTGCAAAGCATGTATACATAGCCTAAACAAGAACGATTACATAATGTTTGAGGGTAATAAACTTCAGCTCAACAAGAGAACAACTTACAATAAGGAATATGTGATTAATGTACTGGAATACAACTGCCCTAAAAATATGTAGGAAACACAGCAAAATGAATTAAAGAAAGAATATTGCAAAATTTGCAAGAGAAAAAAACCAGGACAGCAGCTATCCCATATCAAAATAGATCTGGGACAAATGTGATGACAATTTGCAGGAATTAACATGCTATGGTGTTAAACACCTTAGGGTGCATCCTCGTGGGCTAGATTGTGTGCTTAAATTGAAAAAACAAGAGTCAAGATTGATTCTGTTATAGTGCACTGAAAATCCATGGGATCAAAAACCTGACGTAGAACTTCATGTACATTTGTAAAAAATGGACAATATAGAGCATTGTTATGCTATCCTTGATGACAGGCAGCCATTGGACTAAAGAGGGAGAAATACGCAATGAAGTTGATTGAATCATATATTGTAGGGAAAATAAGTTCAATATATATGAAAGATGTATCAAATATTAAGGTGATAATGAGTGGGGTATAGTATCTCTTTTCTAAAACAAAATCCATCAATATACTGAACTGTGCACAAATCAATTATAACTACTGAGATGAGGTTTCCATCAATTAATCTAAAGATTTGTTTGGGGCACATTAGTAAAATGGACTCAGTTATGGTATCCGAATGATCATGCACTATATAAAAGACGCCGCCCCAAAAAATATGCAAAGAAATGTTTGAATGGAATCCATTTAAACCTGTGAATTGGGAATTGGACTTGGAAAATGAGATCTGTAATTCCATTAAGAGGCCTCTGTAAGAGGAAAAGAAAAGGATCATTATAAAGCAATATGAGCTGACTTATAAACTCTGGAGAAATGAAGCTAACAAGATTGAGATAAATAAATGATTAGTTGAGCAAAACCCAGTTGAAATGGAACAAGTTATATCAAAAAGAGCTGCACAATGTCAAAGAGATTCACAAATGAAGTACATTTGCGATCATCTAAGCACTTGTTGCTTTCAATTAGGTCAGTTTTAGTGTTATGAATTAATTCAACAACATTGGTGAATTAAATAAGAGAGGAATCAAGCACAAGTCACTTTAATCAAAATTTATTTAATTATCCAAGTTATTTATTTAATTTATTTATGTGTCTTGTTAAGGGCCCGAATCACCCCCGAAGGGGTATCTCCGCACTGCTGGAGTGCTACAGAGTCACAAGGGGGTTCAGAAGAGATAGGTTTTAAGAAACCTGCGGAATTGCAGATAATTGGTGCATTCGCGGAGGTGTAAGGGAAGTTGATTGCAGTAAGAGGGGGCCAAAAGATAGAAGGATTTCCCGCCTATGCATGATTTCTTTACACAAGGTACCATGAGGAGCGATTAAGTGCCAGATCGGAGGGTTATGGAAGGCTGGTATCGTATGAGTCTATCTGTGAGATAGCTGGGGGCATTGCCATGTAGTGCCATGTGCACTATGCAGCAGATCTTAAAATGGATCAGCTTGCGGATGGGCAGTAGTGTAGTCGAAGGAGTAGTGACAAGGAGGCAGTCCTCGCAGGGGCATTGGAAACAAGGTAGGTCACAGTGCTTTGTTAGGAAGCTTGACAGCCACTGAAAGGCAAGACTTTGGATTCCAATGTTTCTTAATCTAGTTAGTGGGATATCATGTCAAACGCTGCTGACAGATCCAGCAGCACATATAATGCTACCTGTTCATTGTCCAGGAAGTGCCTTAGGTTGTCTAAGACTGCAATAAGTGCTGACTCCATACTAAATCTGGGACGAAACCCGAACTGTGAGGGGTCAAGGGCTCCTGTTACATCCATATAGTCTGAGAGGTATTTATCAACATGTTTTTCCAAATGTTTGCTCAGATATGGAAGCAGGGAGATAAGACGATAGTTTAACAAGTCTTTCTGAGGGGCATTAGGTTTCTTTCTGATAGGAATTATTTGGGCATCCTTCCTTTCGGAAGGTAATCTGCCCTTGTTCAGGGAGGAGTTGAGACTGGGGCAGATCGAGGGTGCCAGCTGTTTGTGAAGTAGTGAGGATACTTTAGCAAGTAGGATATCCTGAGGGGAGCCTGATTTTAATGTTTTCATTAGGGACTCCACCGGGTCAGTTGTAAGGTAGGGGAATCACTCCAAGGAATGTGCCATGTGGGAGTGTGAGTGGTAGAGGTTGGTTATATCTTTCTGAGGGTCGTTATCTTTAGTGACACTGTCGTAAATCCTCTCAGTCTTCTGAGTAAAGTGGTTAGCCAGCTTGTCACAAAGGTCTTGTGTTGGAGTCACTTCATTATGACTGGCCTTAGAGTTCATGAACGAGTTAAGAATGCGGAAGAGTTCTTTAGAAGATTTTCCTGCCTGATTAAGTTGTGACTTAATGTGAATTTTGCGTGCCTTCTTTAGATTTTTATGGTAAAGGGCCTGAAGGCTCTTGTAGGCTTCTTTATCAGTTGTATCATGGGAAAGACGCCAATGTCTTTCTAGATTTTTGCATAGGCTTTTTTCTTTCCGTAGCTTGGGAGAGAACCATGTTGCCTGTATTCTACCGAACTTGGTAGGGTAGGGTTTTAGTGAGGCCAGTTGGTCTATTGTTATGTTAACTATATTGTTATAGTTAAATCTAACATCCAAAATGATGAGGGTCCAATATGTGTGCACTGAAGAATATAAAATTGATACAATACTGAACGTATATATTCCACTCGACCTCCAGTGGCCCACCGTAAAAAAACCACTCTGGAACAAACATGTGTCTAAAAAAATGTTGGACCTATTCAATCACATATTAAGGACAGGGTACAATTAGACTCACGTCCCTCCTGGAGAGATTAATTTGTATGAAGAACAAAGTAGAGATGTTCTTCAGCTGCACTTACCTGCAATCATCAAACAAACTGTGGCAGGGCTTAAGATGGAAGAAGCCATTGTCACTATCTGATATAATAGGAAAGGAGACGAAATGGAAGGGTTTTTCTTTGCTGTTTCCTTTCCATTGTGTAGCAGGTCCCATGTGTTTGCCATTGTAGAAGGAGCCCATCGTCGCCGTTGGTTGCAAAACTCTTTGAACTCCTGTGGTGCACTGGTGAAGGCATCAGAGGCTGCATTGTATTCCACCCTCCAGCCTTGCTGCAACAGCAAAGTACAGAGCCAGCGATCCTCACCTGAGGGCATAGTTGAATGCATTCAATTAGTGTTTCTCCACTGGTGTGCACATGCGATATGCAACATGTACATCAGAGGCATGGCCACAATTAAACTTGGTCAGGTCAAATAATTATCAAATTGTTATTCAGAAGCAAGATGACAAGATATCAAAATACCTAATACAAACAAAGAATTTAAATTGTCCTTATGTTATAGGTACCCCTTCAAACATTTAAAATTGTGTTTTTTAACTTGTGGTTAGTGGACCAACTGAGGGTACTGAAAGTCTATTTAGGTGGTCTGTGATTGTTTATAAAATTAAACATGAATATCTACAGATTAAACTAATATGAACATAAAAAAGCACAATTGAAAATTCAAGGTTTTAAAACGCTCTGTGAATGTGAAGACATTTTCAATTGGAAAGTTAGTATTGTTATCTTAATTTGTGGGTGCAGCGCAAGTACCACAAACAAAATCCTCAGAACAGAAACAGAAGGCCTCTATTGAAGCAACACTGGTATGCTCCCACAAAAAGAGAGCATGCATCAGGAGCAAAAAAACAGGATTATTCTAGAGTCTAGTGTATTGCTTCGTCTTATAGAAATAAAACTGCATTTTGAAAAGCTCTAAGTTTCCCATTGAAATTTCAACTATCAGGAATTTTTTGATTGTGAATTAAATAACATAATCCACAATTTTTGTAGGTGTTTCATCTATACTTCTTTCTGTATTTTTGTGTATTGTTTGGAGGATCAAATCATAAATTGTTTTAAGCGCTATCCTATTACATCAAAATGTTACTATTCCAGTAGTAATTACCTGGGGGCTTACAGAAGTTAAAACTGAAAGCTTAAAACATGTTGGTTGAGGTGAGAGTGATGCTCGTATACAGGGACCTTCCTTTTCTAGAATGCTCTTCTGTAGTCACTTTGCACTGTATCCTTGTTGGAGAACAGATTGAGTTAAATAACTGAGGGCCATAAGTTTCATGCGGCTAAAATGTTGCAAATGGCCTGATTTGCAGAATTGGGCAATTTGCGACAGCTAAAATGCATTTTGGTATGTATGAATTCCAATTTGCAATTTGGTAACGTTACCGAATCGCAATTTGGAATTGTTAATACATACCGATTTAGTATTAGGAAGGGGCGTGTTTAGGACGTCCCTTCCTAATACTGAATTGAAGTGGTATGTAAGATTGTTTTTTGACTGAAATGCGGTGGCAAAACATTTGCATTTTACCACCTACTTCAAGTAGGTGGTAACCTATTCACAAATAAGAAGGGGTTCCCAAGGGATCCCTTCCCTTTTGGGAATGGAAGTAAAAGTAAAAACGTTTTTTCAGAGCAGGCAGTGGTCCCATGGAACGCTGCCTGCTCTCAAAATATGAAAAGAAAACTTTTAATTCTTCTTTATTAAACACAGCCAGTTTTCCTTTAAGGAAAACAGGCTTTATTTTAAAAAAATGATTGCTTTATTTAAAAGCAATCACGGACACGGTGGTCTGCTGACCCCAGCAGGCAACCATTGCCGTGAATTTAGCGATTCCTAATGGGTCGCAAATTGCGACCTACAGCATTAAAATTCACAAGGTAGATTGATTTACGACCCACTAGGATTCACTAAAAGAAACTCATGGAGTTTCATACATTTGGAACAACGATTACCTAATTGCTATTGGCAGAGAATTGCAATTAGGTCATCGCTATTTCCAATAATGCTACATATGGCCCTAGGACCCATATTTTTCTGAGGTTTGGAAATATGTGATTTATCTGCTGCCGGAAAATCCCTAGCGTTACAAATCCCAGTTCCAAATCATTTCCTTTTGCTTCAAGAGAAAAAATGAGATGAGAGTCAGAGTACATAACGTCATTCACCAAATCGATGGTCACTTAAGATACTTTGTATGTGGCATGGTGCAAGCCTACGTAAATTTGTAAGAAAAGACCAGTCGAATACTTCAACGGAAATTAACGGAATTGAGGGCAGCTTTTTATTACATACGTATGCTTAAGGAACCCCCAAATATAAAATTTAAAAGAGAACATTACCTGGAAAGGAGAATGCATTATGATGGTTGTGAAGGTAAAATGTTGTAGTTCACTAGGTGGCTTGACGCCAGTAGTGCTAGCCACAGAGGAATGTACACCAGAGACTTCCAGTGAAATTTCCAGGGAACCAAGCAGGTATGCAGGAGGGAAAATGCACCTATCCGCCAAACTCTTTTAGCAAAGTAGTGGGTATTGGTGTTACTCTGCCTAGCTGCTATTTTTTTGAGCTCTACAAATGGTGTGTCAGGACCTTCCAGTTTTCTGTTTCCACAATGCTTACCCAACTATCACAAAGCAACCCATTTACCTAAGACGTCCTAACATACTGAGCACGTCCCACACGTGAGAACCTCTTTTAATACACTGCCAGGTAAAAATAGAAGAATGGAACAGAATCCTCTGCGCTTAACACCTGGCTCAAGTTCCTCCATTGCAGGGCAAAATTAAAAAACTGGGACGGAGTCAACTTCACCTTTTAAAGGTAACAATTAAACAAATGTATTCAAGGGAATAGCTAAAAGGTCACAAATAATGTTCAACTGGCATATTAAACATCATCCTTACAATGCTTCACTAACAAAAAAAGGGAAAATAAATGGCAGTTTCAAAAGTGTCAATATAAAAAGATATCAACAATTAGCTTATTCATTGAAAAAAATACTAAGGTAGCAAAAAGAAACCCCATTTTGCAGCGTGTCAATAAAATTACTGTATTAAATGCATATTCTACTTTTGCATAATGATGCTCAATTAGTTACCAATAAGTGCGTTAAAGATATTGTTCAGCTCACGGCAACATGCATTTCTAACAAAGGTCAGCCCCACGGAGATCTTGTTCTCATCAATAAATCATGTTTAAAGACCCACAGTTAGATCCTAGAGAGGCCTAAAAGAAGAGGAACCCAAAATCTGCTTCAAACAATAGGGAAAAAATGATCTCAACCCCAGTAAATAGTCTTATTTGTGATCACTACATACAATAATAGCTTGAATAAATACTTGCAACATTATATTGCAAAGAAGGTCTGGGACCAATTTAGAGTTTGGCAATTTATTTTACTCAGCTCTATCATTGTAGGAAATGTTTGAAAAAATGGTACCATCAGTCATGATTTTTCACTGGCTAACTCCTAAAGTTGTTTCCCATGGTGGGGGGATTAGTGTTTTTTTCTTCTCAATCACCTGCCATGATGGAAAAAGAAAGTAATTACACTGTCCACCTTAAGTAAAATGGATGGTAAAATGCCCTTCCTCTGATGGCCCCTACGCTCTTAGGCCACTGGAGGAGGTATTCCGTCAATGGAGCCAACAGAGCTCTATTGACACAATACATAGGGTTCGCCCAGTCGTGAAGAAGTAACATTATTGTTTTGGAGGGATGTGCCAGGGGGATGTTGTGGAGCTTTCTGTCTCAGTTGGCATGACCCATGTTCCTTCCGCGGAATCAAATGCACGTGTGCACTTAGCTGTACTGTCATGAGTCACATTATTGTGAGTTGAGAGAGGCCCTTCTGTTTGTGTTATGCGGTTAATTGTGAATTGAGATCTTGTTTGTCAATATAAGGGTCACTTCTTGCACCATGTCTAAGGCCACCTATCAGAACATATCCAGGCATGCTCTACATATCCTGTCCAGTGGTGTAGAAGGAAAGTGTCTGCCAGCAGTCAGTTCTGGTGCTAGGTAAGGACTGATGCATAGAGTCAATCGTGAGTCAGTCGTGAGAATTCTGCAAGGAGTATGAGGATTTAGTTGTGAAAGAAATTTTAAGAAACTGCAGCTAATGTGCATAGACAGTGATGGGTAGAGGTAATGCATACATGAAATAAAGAGCAGAGAAATGATGCTGTGGACCACAGTGCACTGGGGGCAGTGCTCAGTTAAGAGATAAGTGATATCTGTGATAAGTGGCATTGTCACAGGGAGTGAGTGCATGAACAACAAGAGAGGTTCATAGGCAGCACTAGACAGAGTGTTATTGCCAAGGAGCTGCGATTTGCAGATAGTGAAGGGCAGATGCCAATGCTGGGCAAGCAGGAAATGTGATTCTGTTACATGACTAGAGGGTCAGATATAACTGACATTTCTTTACTGAAATCTCTAGCAACAAATAAGAACCATTCGATTCAAACTGACAGAAATCGCCAAGATGAAGGCTTCACAAGTTTAGAAGAACAACAATGTTAACATCATAAGCAACCAGGCTGCATAATACCACTTCGAGTCCCCTAGGACATCAGTCGCGCATAATCAGTAGTCCTGTGAATGAATATACTTCCTCTTCTTAGCTGCTCTAGCAGAAGACAAGAGTTTCCATTTCCCTAGCCTTATTTTGTGCCTGCATCCCTTAATCTCTTCATTTCACATTATGTGTGGGTAGTAGAAACTGCCTGGATACCACACCCGGGAGCTCAGTCTCCCTCTGAGTTTTGTTTCCTTTGTCCTTGTGAGATGCCAAACACTATAGAGGGCTCATCTTTGGCTCAGCTGGTGATACTTTTATCAGCATTTTTCGCACTTCAGTCTGCCAAGGGGAGTTTCTATCCTGGTTTGTTATTCCAAGTTTGGCATTAGATTCCGAGTTAGCATCTCTTTTTCCTGTTTTATAGTGTGAAAAAAACAGAAAGAAGGAATGTGTTACAGTTTCTTAAGAAAAGAATTTAGGCTTGTGATTTGTTAGTTGGAATTTATATTTAATAGAGTAATAAGAACCTTAGTTCAATATTCCTCTAATTTTTCTTAACAATCTATTCATTCAAGTCAGCTTCTCTTTTACATTGCTGATTAGCTTCTTATCTCCTGCTCGTGAACGCCAGGGAGAAAAGTAGTAAGAAAAGTGAAATGACACCCTCACCGTGGTTCAGGAGGTGGAGAGGTCTGTCTTGTTTATGGAAGAAAATGATCAGAAGGACCTTGAAAGGCACATGTCTTCTAAGGAGGAATTCCAAGTAAGAGTCCAGAATGTTGTCTATTCCACAGTGTTTGCTGCAATGCATGAATCCCCTCATATGATTAAAGAAAGAAAGAAGTGCTTACTCAAATGAAAACATTTTAAGGCACCATAGCTGTAGATACTTTATGTGATTTTTCTCAAGTGGAGGTTACAAAAATGGAAGGGCGGAATGGCTTATTTTTGGGCATTCCTTTCCTGTGCAGACAGGTGGACACTGCCCCATATTATGGACACTCCAACTAGTTATAGCGCAATCCTTTCCTCTTACTAAGGAGACTCCACAGATGGGTATTCTAAGGGGGTAGATTATCATCCTATTGAGTATTCAATACCTGTTGTGGGTTATGAAGGGGAAATCTAAGTTGTTTCAGGGCGGCAATATTTTGACCCAAATGTCATCAATTATCCTAGCCAGAGATAGGGTCCCTTTTATTTCACAGTTTCAGGCACAATGGTCCGATCTCATTGAGCAGGACAAATGAAAACAAACTCCATTTGGATTGCCCCAGGCCTCTTTTTTTGTTTTGTATTTTACAGAGTTTTATATAGCACGAACTTGACCTGAAGGTAGTGGGTATCAGAGCGCTTTACATAGCACCAGTTGTGTTACATGAGGAATCATTCATTTTTTGTTAGGCACGGGGAGATTAAGAGATTTGCCCAGAATCACAGGATGTTCAGTGTCATTGCCGAAATTGGAACACAGTTCCCCAGGTTCAAGGTCAACCACCCTAGCTGATAGGCCAACCCCTCTTCCCAGCAAGGTATTATTTATTGCAGAAACATACCATGGTACCCTTCTTACCTAAGAATATAAAGGAGAAAAGAAAAAGATATAAAATCCCTAAAGGGCTGTCGGTACAGACCTTTGGACATTTTAGGCCCCTTTACTATAATCGTGGGATTTGCAGAGGAAGCAGCCACTTACTATACTTTGGTAAACCATCCTCTGTTGAGAGACTAAATGTAACATGCAGTGTGCCTTCTTCGGAATGCAAATTTTGTGGAATGCAGAAAATCGTTATTAGTGCGCATTGTCTCTAAACTGGTAAAATGTCAGATAAAGAATTAACTTCATATTGTCAAAACTTCACTTTGCTTGTCAAGGCCCAGGACGTTTTGAAAAGGGTCTTCACTGTGTTATTGCCAAGGCAAGCACAAAGAGAGCTAGCTATTCCTGCAGTAACAGCAGAGCTCTATCAAGTCAACCTTCTGTACTCCCAGGGAGGCTATGATACTTTGTTTGATACCAGAGGTGTTTTTACCCACTTCTACTACCCACGAGGGAGTCAGTGGAGCAGAAGAAGCCACAGAGGATTCTACAGTCACAGTAACAGTGAGTCAGCAACAATTAACTCTTTTTCCCCAAGAATGTTAGTTGGCATACACGCCATTTCTCTCTACCAATGGCAGTGCATGACGTCAGATCCTTAGGTGTTGAAAATGATTTTTTTTCAAGCTTCGAGAGAATTTTATTTATGTAAGAGGTTTGAAATATACTGACAAGGATACAAAACAGTTGGTTTGAAATCCCACCCAAGGTTTTCTCTTGAAATTATTGGATGGTTTTATTATGTTTGGATATTTCAAAATGGAAGGAGTTTATTGTCTGAGAGATTCCCGTCCACAGGGAGGTTGGATGGTTAAGATGGATTTGAAGGATACTTATCTTTCGGTTCCGATTCGGCCTCTCCACATGTGTTCATCCCATATTACTTGGAATGGAAAAATGCACCAATTCAAAACTTTCTCATTCAGCTTATCATTGGCTCCATGTTGCTTTGCAAGGCTCCTCAAGCTGCCAGTAGAACTATTCCAATCCTGGGGATTCGAATGATTATATATCTGGAAAATATGCTGTGTCTCAAGAGAATCACATGATGCATACTCAGATGAAGTCAATTACGTTCCCTTTTCAAACATATGCAGTGTAGGAAATCCACCTACCTTGGTGGTCACCCTGCATTTTTTGCCATTTGCTGGACCGTATTCTTTTACTGGCTTTTGAATTCGGTACACTTTAACCCTGCTAACCATTGGTAAATCACCTGTTCTCTCCCTTTCAACATAGTCAAATTGGCATACCCCTAATTGGTATATTTAACTTGCCTATTATTCCCTAGTATATGGTGCAAAGTGTACGCAGGGCTTGGACATTAAATGTCAGTAGTGGGCTGCAGCCCCTGTTGTGCCATTCACTACAGTGGCACTACAAAGACTTCAAGCCTACCGGTGTAGCCTGACTGTAGCAGTGTAAAAACTGAAATTTGACCTGTCAAAATAAACACTTTTGACAGCTAAAAAACAAATTTTTAAATTTTAAATATTCATAAGACACCTCTATGCAGACTTAGTAGTCCACAAAGCAAGTTGCATGTTATTTTAAAGTAGGACATGTAGACATTTAATATGAACAGGTACTTAGAGTGGCTTACATCCAAAAGCTATTGTTCTCTGCGGCAAGCCTAGCTGTCCTAGGAAGAAAATCAGAGTTGCTAGCCTGAAAAATAATTAGGCAACTATTTTTATTAGTTATTGAAAATCCAATTCAATTGTGAATTCAGAGGGGTTGCCCCTCATCCCTCTTATATGTCCTGACAGAAAAGCAATTGGTGGTTAAATTACTAGTGATGTAGAGGGGCATGGGGCATGCCACTGGGAAATGCACTACTTATTGTCTCCTTGTATGTGGATGACATGCTGCTGCTATTCCTCTGCTCCTTTAACTTAGATCGTACGCTCATTGCATGTATCCTGAATGCTTCTCCTATCCTCTCCAGCATCAAAGTTAATCCTAGAAAAGCATTCCTCTTTCCTCTTCAGCAAGGTGCAGCTCCCCGCAAGCTATCCATTGGTCCAGATAATGTTCACTGGGCGTCTCAATCCTTTAAATACGTGGGATTACAATTTCCCACTCTTTAGGAGATTTACTGGAGGGTAATCTTGGTACTACCTTTGAGCTGAAGTTCCATTTTTGAACACCTGACCTACAACAGTTATTGGGTACATAGCCCTTTTTAAGATGGTGGTTCTTCCACGCTTGCTTCACTTTGTGAATCTCCAAGTGATTATCCCCATTAGAACGTTTAAGGGCGCTAATGCCCTACTGCTTGATCTGATAAGTGTACTGGGTGACGGCTGAGTGTCTTAGCTAAACTTCTGCTTCCTACAGATTGTGGAGGCCTTGGATCACCCGACGTTTGGGCTTATTACTATGCTGCGCACCTGCAGTGGCCCACCTACTGGTTGGTAGGGCATCATTTGGCCGATAGAGGTCTTACAGTGAACCAGATAAAAACTACTATACTACATAGTGTGCTTTTCCCCCATGCTAAGGATCCTGCCTGATGTGGCTTACTCCTTGAAGTGGCGTATATTTGTTTACGCAACTCCTTAAAATATACAAAGACTGTGCCTGCTTACACTCTAACCATTCTGCTGTTGAGCTTCCCATCACATCCGGCAGTGGTTTCTTCCCGGGATCTGACCCAGTGGGGGCACATTTGTTTGGCTTCAGTGGGAGATCTGTTTGAGGAAGACACTTTTTGGATTCCATGGCTGTGACTGATTGATTTGGGCTGCTCACTGGTGAATTCCTTACTTATGGAAGAGTGTGGCTTGCGATCCAGTAGACCTGGTAGACTCTTCATCAGTAATCTACCTCACATACCGCACTACAGGCACCCTACACAATAGGCCACGTGAAGAAGTTGATTACTTGGCTGTACTGAGGGCTGGGAGAACATGCAGGAGGTTCCTTACAAGCCTTTAAGCTTAACTGGGAGGTGGTGCTCCAAACCGTTTTAAACATCAAAGTGTGTCAGGCTATGTTACAATACCTCTCTCAGATTCCCCGCTATGCCCATTTTAAATTTATACACATTTGTATCCTTCATAGGGAGTACCTTACTCCTCTGACAATACACACACTGTTCTCTTCGGACTCCCCAGACTGCTTCGATGCCATACCATACCGGCACGTTTGACTCACATGCTCTGGGACTTTGCTACGTGGTGGCCTTTACGGTCTGGTGTACTTTCCACACTCACAGAATTTACTGAGCGGCAGATGTAAGACTCCTCTGGAGTAGTCTTCATTAGGGTTTTCACCCTACCTGAAGGCCAAACTCACTACCCGATTTCTGGATTTTCCTCTACTTCAAAATATCATGCGGTGCTGGAAAACCTCTACACACCCCTCTCAGTCATCCTGGCACAGGGGCCTCCAACATTGGCCTCAGGTCGAGGGAACTTCCTTGCACAGGGAAGAGAAAAGTGGCCGCCATCATGCCCCGATCACTAACCTTTGGGATGCCCTAGTGCATGCCCTCACAGCCTTGGTTTCCAATGATGATCTCCCGTCTCGAGGGGCTACTCTCCCAATATACAATGTTACTTGATATGTGCTGTCCCCCCTTCCCTCCCATATTTTATAACTGCAGTCCAGGTACCTCACTGTGCCGGCCCGACAAAGGGGCGTCAAGTATTCTGGTACAGCCCCAATACATGATACCAATATTTACTATCTGTTTTAGACCACGTTTGCTCTTCATTGAGACACCACAATATGGACTTCCTCCACCCTACACTGAGTTGTTATTGTTGCTTGCCTGTTAATGTTTTGTTGCATCAGCATGGTTGCTTTATAGCCTATGCTCCATCTCTTTTGCTGTACCTGCACTGAAAACTATAAGCAAACACTATTGATGTACCAATGTAGGAATAATTGATTGATTCCCATACAATATTTTTCTCTAACCATTAAAATGCTTAGAAATATTTTTGAAAAAAGGTTAGATTTTTAAAAATATATAGTAAGAAAAAGTAGCTTTTAGAATGATAATTTCTCTGCCTGAAGTTCCTGGCCTGGAGCCTACATTTGCAATTGCTGCCCACTTCTGCAAGCCAGTAATTAGCATCTGAATAGATATGAAAATGTGTGAAGGCCCTTCCAGGTGCAAACAGTAGGTTGACTTGATTGGGCAGAGATGACTCCTCTGTACCTGACAGAATATGCGGGGTTTGGTGGTGAGCATCCTTTTTTCTAAGAGCAATTTTACTGATTTTCCACATTGAAAAACGTAATAGTAATGATGATATCAATTGGCACATTCACATTGCTTCATGTTTGCTCTGTAAACCATTGACACTTTATTTACTACTTGTCCCTCCTGTTACCCTCCCCCAGGTGAGTTTTCAAAATATAGTCAAACCGGATCAGTACTCATATGAATCATGCTGAGTCAGTGAGCAGAAAATAATGAATGAACCTTCCGTTAAATGCATTATTGTATTTTGTCCTTTGCTTTGCAGAAAGATTTGTTTTCCTTTGTGCTATATTGGCTGACAAGTGAGCTTGAGAGATCTCAATGCTCTAGGGCAGCCATATTCAAATCCTTTATTCATGAGAGTCTACTAGAGGCTTCTGCTGGCTTTCATATTTCTAACAGATATTGTCAACATTCTAAGTCCGTTTTCCATGGCCGGCAACATCCATAATTTGCCGGCCCAAACTTGCATCACTGGGTTAATCTGAGTCTTCCACTTTAGTGCCAACAATTGTTTTGCTGTTTGCTTCCAATAGCATAATTATTGTTATTCTTCAGTCCGTGTTGGTGAGGCCACTAAATGCCACCTGTCTAAAACCCAAGATAACAGTTGCCAACTCTTAGAAAACAGGGTAGCCCGCCACTCCTTTGGTGTGGCTGGGGACTTCTTTCTGGAAAGTCTTCATTTTAGGCCATATCCATTACATGTGTATCACCTCCCTCTCTTGCTCACCGACCCTCCACTAACAAGCCATCCTCTGACCCATACATTTGTTTAAGATTTTAGGAGCCATATGCCACATCAACATTATATTATACATTATTTTTTTTGTTGAAACATTTTTTATTATTTTCCAAATCAACAATGACTGTTCATTACAACACGGATCCCCGTGTACAATAAGAATATCTCCCCTCCCAACCCCAACTCGTCTCCCCCCCCCACCCCCATGTCAGTGCACCTCTGTCCCCTACTTCTCCCCCGATGTGCCCCCCCTTCCGAGGAGATCATTTACAGTTGCTCACCCCTTCTCTGCGTAGGCAAATCATCCCGCTTGTCCAGGCCTCCGGTATATGTCTAGGGACCTCCTTCATTCCCTCTTCGTCTCAATCCTCAGTTCCCCTCGCCTCTTGCCGTTCCGAAGTGCTCCCTCCTTCCCCCATCTCAGATATCAGCCCCTGGAGCTCCACAACCAACGCTTCCCATGCCCTGGCCGTCGCTAACGCTTTCTCATCGTCTCCCCTCAGAGCCACCTGCACCCGGAGCGTACCCTCCGCCCCCGCCCATCTCACTAGCGCTGCCCTCCACCGCACATAGCTAGGCCCCCCCTGGATTTCCAGTGCAGGGTCAATTCTCTCTTAGCTAATATCAACCCCAGATCATAGAACCTGCTAGTGACCTTCGTACGGCGGGTGTGGGGAAACCATAGCAACAAGCAAGTCCCCATCTCTGGAGTGATTGAACGGTCTGTCACCTGATTCAGGCAGCCCACTACCTCAGCCCAATAATCGCCCAACTGCGGACAGGCCCAAAACATGTGGCGAAAATCTGCCCCCTCTCCCCCACACCTAGGGCATGGAGATTGTGTGCCACCAAAGTATTGCAAGACCTTGGCCGGCGTCATGTACGCCCTATGTAACGTGAAAAACTGAACTAACTGGAACCGCGCGTTCCGCGTTCCCTTCCAGGCCCTCCGCACTAGCGTGGACCACGTGGTCTCTGGTATCGCTTTCCCGAGGTCCGTTTCCCACTTTTCTCGCAGAGCGGCCAGAGGTTGCAAGCCCTCCGTCGACAACCTGCGGTATAAGCATGTGATAGCTTTGGCCGTCCCTGCCGCCATCACGACATATTGACAACCCGCCGCGGTCGGGGGTTCCGATAACCCCATATTCCAATGCTTCTGGATGCTCGCCACCAAAGCCGCATGGCTGAAAATCCCCCTGCGGGAGCCCATAGGCGTCCTGCAATTCCTGGAAAGACAATAACACACCGTCTCGGAATAGGTCCCCTACCATCTGTACTCCCAGCTCCTCCCAAATCGCTAGTCCCGACCAATCACCCCCATGCGGGAGCGCTGTACACATCCCAAGGGGGTTTTCCGGAGCGTACGGGCGGACTATAGCTGCCCGCCTCTGACACCTATTCCAGCACTGCCGGAGAGTGCGCTCCTCCAGGGTCAGCTGAGTCAAATCCAGTTGCTGCTGGAGAACTATAAAGGCCAGCACATGCCGCGGGATCAGCCTGTCCTGTGGGCCCTCTGGGCCTCTATATTCCCGGGCCACCGCCTGCGTGAGCCATTGAAGCTGGGCCGCCAAATAGTACCATTCAAAGTCGAGGGCTGCCAGGCCCCCCTCTGCTCGTGGCCGCCGCAATGTGGCCATCGCCACCCGCCGCCGTCCCGACCCCCAAATGAAACCCGTCGAAAGTGCCCGCAACCGCGAGAAGTACGACGCCGGGATCCATACAGGAAGTGTGCTGAAAAAATAAAGAAGGCGTGGCAGCGCCACCATTTTCAGCAACGCCACCCTCCCGGCACATGAGAGCGGGAGTGTACTCCAAAATCCCATACTACCCCGCAGACCCCGAAGCGCCCTGCCAACATTCCCCTCCAACAAATCTGCTTGGGTATGATAAACGTTAACCCCCAGGTAGCGCAGGCAGCTGTCCTCCCAGCGGATGCTTCCCGCCGTCTGCGGTGTCCCGCCGCCCTGCGACAATGGAAACAAACACGTCTTACCCCAATTGACCTTCAGTCCAGACAGGCGACCGAACTCCTTCAACAGGGCGACCGCTCCCCTTAACGCACCAGTCGCGTCCCTCAAAAATAACAGCAGGTCGTCTGCATACAGGGAGATGTAGTGGGCGTCCCCCCTCAGGGAGACTCCGGAATAAGCACCCCCCTGTCGGGCGTGAGCGGCCAGCGGTTCAACAGCCAGCGCGAACAACAAGGGGGATAAGGAACAGCCCTGCCTCGTCCCCCTCCGCACATGGTATGAGGCCGAGGTAGTAGTCCCCGTTTTAACCCGGGCCATGGCCCCGCTATACAACAAGGCGGTCCACCGTACAAAGTCCTCCCCCAAGCCGAATTCCCGCAGCACACGATACAAATACGGCCACTCTACACTATCGAAGGCCTTTTCTAAGTCGACCGACAGCGTGCAGGCCTCCGGGTATTCATCCCGGTCCAGTTCCATCACCCGCAGCAACCGTCGAATGGAGGTGGCTGTGCTGCGCTGAGGAATGAAGCCCGCCTGATCTGGGTGGATCAAGGCGGTCATGTGGGTCAAGAGGCGCGACGCCAAAATTCTACTCAGAATTTTGTAGTCCACCGTCAGCATAGAAAGCGGGCGGTATGCTGTGCGTGCACCCGCCTCTCCACCGGGTTTCAGCAAGGGTATCACGATCGCCTCCCGAGCAGAGGCGGGCAACTGCCCCAACCCCCATGCCTCGCTATACAGGGCCTGCAGTTGCTGCGCCAACAGATCCGGGTAGGCCGCATAAAACTCGATGGGCAAGCCATCTGCTCCCGGGGTCTTTCGTCGAGCCATATGCCTAATTGCCACTCGGATTTCGCTCAGCGAGATCGCGCCCCCAAGGCCCTTTCCTGCGTCTGGGTCCAGTCGAGGCAGGCGGGCCGCCAACAGAAAATCAACAAGGCCCGCACCATAGTACTGTCATATAACCCAGCATAATAGCTGGCGAACCGTGTATTAATCCCCACTTGGGAATAGACCGGGGCCCCCCCTTCCTCTACCAGTGTGAGTATAGGGTCAACGCGCGCCGTCGGGTTCGCCAACCACGCCAGAAGGGATCCCACCTTATCCCTTTCCGCATGCGCCCGCACCAGATAAGATCTATGATCGTAACAACGAAGCTGTTCCATGCAGACCGCCACGCGCTCCCGTGCCTCTACAACCCCGGCTACCTCACCGTCCCCTTCCTGATGTGCCCGCTCCGCCTCCCGCAACTGTGCCTCCGCTCCGTCCACTCCTTTTAACAAGGCCCTCCGCACCCCGGCCGTGGATGATATGCAGGCCCCCCGGACTACCGCCTTAAACGCATCCCATTCCGTCGCCCGGCTCGCCGCCGTCCCTGTATTATGCCCAAAATACTGTGTTATACAGTCGCTAATCTCAGCCCGGAACACCGGGTCTTCGAGCAGCAAGGGGTTAAGGCGCCAAGTAGGGATAGCCTGCCTCTGCCTGGACCATTGCAACATCCCCACGCATGGGTTATGGTCCGATATGGTCCTGGCTAAATATTCGCTATGCCGCATCAAAGGTTGAACATCCGGTGAGCACAATATGCCATCCAACCTGACGTGCAACTCATGAGGAGCCGAGTAGAATGAGTAGTCCCTGTCGTGCGGGTGATGGGTACGCCATGTGTCCACCAAGCCCCAAGTATCTTGCCAGGCCCGCCTGCTTTTGGCCACCCGACAAACCACCGACTGTGCAAGGGGCGGATGAGACCTGTCCAACTCAACATCCAACACTGAGTTGAAATCCCCACCTAACACCACCGCCCCCGTCAGATACTCCGCCAGCTGACCTGACAGTCTGGAAAAGAAGGCGGCCTGGTCTACATTGGGGGCATACACACTACACAAAGCTATATCCCTCCCATCCAGCCGCCCCTGCACTACCACAAACCTGCCCTCCGGATCCGCCAACGACCTGAGAAGCTGAAAAGGGACTCCCGCCCTCACCCAAATCAGGGCACCCCGGGCAAACTTCGAGAATGTTGTATAATACAGTTGGCCCCGCCAGCGCCTATGCAACGCCGTCCCTTCTTCTCTGTCCAAATGGGTTTCCTGGAGGAATGCCACCTGAACCCCTCTCCGTACTAAGTACGCGTGGACTTTATGCCTCTTCACCATAGAGGTGAGCCCTCTCACATTCCAAGTCATAAATCGCAATTCAGGGGGGGTCCCCATCCCATCGTTGTACCAACCACCCCTCGCGGGTCCCCCGAGGCACACTGACAAGCCCCATAAATCGCACAACTACCCAACTCCCCGAACTCCCTCCTCTCCCCAGAACAGGTGCTAAACTGCAGGTACCCATCCAAATACTACCCCAAACAACAAACAAACTCTCTGGTAGCCACCAGAGTCTCACTTCGTCCGTGAGGTTGAGGTGTCGGCTCAGTGCCAGACGGGCTTGACGATAGTCCTCATCCAAGCATCCTTGCCCAGTCTCAACCGGTCGTTCCCCAGCGCTCCACTCCGTTCAGGCCCCCCCACCCTCCTCTCCAGGCCCCTCACGACCAGCCACAAAGCCCCATCCCAGAGCAGTGCCCCCCCCATCCCCGCATAACCCCGTCAGGCCTCCCTTTCAATGCGCCTCAGCTCCACACTGTCCGTACCCTCCCGGCCGAGGCCCGATAGCACTCCAAACCTTCAAGCGTCCAGCAACTCATCAGCAGTTCCAGGGGTAACATCAGGCAACTCCTCCGCCTCCTCTTCAGCGCCATCAGACTGGGAGTCCCCAGTACCCCTCCGGGAGCCCGATGCCTCGCTGAGCCGGGAGGCCACCGCCCCGGAGATCTCAGAGACCGCTTGCAGAGCAGCCCGCCGCTCCAGCACCGTTTGGGAGGCACCAGGCGATCGGACCCTCGCCTGCCGCGCTTTGTTGCGTCTGCTACGTCGGGGCTTTGCCAGTTCCCCCAACGGTCTCCCTCCATCCGAGTGCGCCACCGCCCGGGTCCTGGTCGCCTCCAGCCAGCTCCAGGCCGCTGCGGGGTCAGTGAAGAACGATGTCGCTCCTTCCAGCACCACTCGGAGGCGTGCCGGGAAAAACAAGGAGTACTGCAGCCCCTCGTCCCGCAGTGCCTTCTTCACCGCCTGAAAGGAGGAGCGTCTGCGCTGGACCTCCATGGGGTAGTCCGGGTAGATGGAAACCGAGACATTCTGCACCTGGAAGGGGCCCTGCGTTCGAGCCCTCTGTAGAATGATGTCTCGGTCCCTGTAGTGCAGCAGGCGGGCCACCACCGGCCAGGGCGGACGGCCCGGGTCCGGGGGCCGAGCAGGCACCCTATGCGCCCTCTCCAAAGTGTAGAACCGTGTGAGCCCCTCCAGCACCACCACCTCCTGCAACCAGGTCTCCAAGAAGGCCAGCATGTCACCCCCTTCAATCTTTTCTGGCAGACCCACCACTCGAATGTTATTGCGGCGGTTACGCCCTTCAGCGTCCTCGGCCCTCTTTTCCAGGATCACGACTCTCCGCAGGAGGTCCGCCGTCTGGCCCTCCGTCACCTTCTGGGCTGGGGCCAGTGAATCCAACCTGTCCTCCGTATTTGCGACTCTATCCACGAGCTTCCTGTGATCCGCCCGAAGCAGCCCCAGGTCCGTGGACACTTGGGCAATGTCCGCTTGCAACGCCGACTTCATGTCCGCTATAGCCTGGAGGATTTGTTCCAGCTGCCGCTGCTGGAGGCCCACCGCCGCGTCCGCACTCGGTCCGCCCTCCCGGCCTGCGACAGTGTCCCCCGTTGGGTCCGCCGGGTTCCCACCCAGCTTGGGACGCGGCTTGCCCATGTTTCTGCGCTTGACACTTGTAGGCCGGCACTAGGCCTAGTCCACGGGGTCACTGTCAGCACCCAGGCCCCGTGTTCTCCACGTCCGCTGCGGGGACCCTCTCTGCACCGCTACCGGTCAACTCCTCCACTGGGGCGTCCCCTCCGTCCTCCTCGGGGCACCACGATGTTCCAAGCCCCCACCGCACAGCCGCGGTCGGGAACTCCGCCGGATCCTAGGCCCGCGTCCCAGGCCAGAGTGCTCTGCGCCTCAATGTCTCTCGCAGGGCCAGTCGCTTCTCCCGTGGCCCCGCCCGCCTACCAGCCGTGCAGGGTCCGCTGTCCACTGTCTCCGCTCCTGCGCTAGAGGGCCGCGCCGCCGCCGCAGGCCCAGCCCCTCTCTCCTGCGCACCGCTCCACCACTGCGCGGTCCTCGGTGGCAGCGCCGGTCAGAAGACCGCAACTTCGGGCCTCTCGCCGGGGGCGCCCACCTCCTCTCTCCGTCGTCCACCAGCGGGCGACCGGCACTTCCTGTTGCGCCCGCCGGGTTCCCCGCACTTCCGGTCGGCCACCAACGCACTGTGGGCCGCGGCCGCCCGTCTCCTCACAGGCCGCCCAAGATGGCCGGCAGCCACCCGCCTCCGCCGCGTTTGCAGTCGCGGCGCCCGCCCTCGGCGCCGCGAACCTGGCGATCGGTCCGCTCCAGGGGCACTGACCAGGCGAAGGAAGCCCTCCAGGAGCTCCGGAGCGCCGGGGGCCCCACGCTACACAGGATTTTAGCCGGGCGGGATGCGGAGCTCTTCGCTCACGCGTCCATGGCCGTCGGCTGCTAAGCCACGCCCCCAACATTATATTATACATTAGCTATCACTTTTGTTCACTTTACACATCAAAGTAATGTTTCACCATAACTTTTTGAATGCAGTTGCTGGGGGTAGCAGAATGCACACCGTAATTTTCTCCATGTTTTACATTTTATTCCGTATTGTTCCACTTTCGCGTGCCGTCTGGACATGTTCCTTGCTTCAAAGCACGTTTAAGTAGTTCAAAACATTTGAAAAGACAAAGCACTCCAATTCTAATCGCACAGCAATAAGAAATTCTCACAAACTCTTCTTACTCAAAAACTCTTCATTTTATTCCATGATGTCTGTCTTTCAACAAATGTTACTGTTCACAATAAGACTGGCAGTTGTCCCAATTTTTTCAAATGGGGCAATTATGCCCATCTGGGCCTTTTACTGCATCACGTGGGATAACACAATTCATATTTAGGCAGCAATTTTTTTTTTATTATTATAATGTCCCAATGCATTTCGGGCTTGATTTGGGTATGAAGAAAGGAATGGTGGATAATATTTGAATCCACGATGGAGTCTTATTGTGAACAGTAAAGTATGTTGAAAGAAGGACATCATGGAATAAAATGAAGATTTTTTGAGTAAGAAGAGTTTGTGAGAATTTCTTAGTGCTGTGCGATTGGAATTGAATCACCATTACTTTTGCCATCAAGTCAAAGAGTGTTGTTTACTCAGTAAATGATCCCACATATACATACTATCCAAATCAGGGGCTATGTCTGTCAATATAAAGTAAATGTTAGATATAAGGGCGTTGGGGCCGTTGTAATTAGCCCAGTAATAGGGGTCTAGAAGACATTTCTTTATTCTGTGAGACTAAAGCCCAATGTCATAAGTGGAAATATTGAGAGGGGTTGCTCTCCCTTATTTTGTAGTCCAGTTTCCACTGATTACATTGATTAAATAACTTAATCACCACACCCATGGAATAGGTCTTGCAACATTCTGCACCCCACTCCTGACCATCTTGCAAAATCATTACTGCCAGTCCCTGCATGAACTCTAAATTACCCAGGCATGGCATAGATGGGGATAGGAAGGTAGTTAATGTTCTACCTTTTACAAAAGCATCCCTCATATGCATGCTCTCCTTACCTCCAAGATAAATGTATCTATAGCCTTTTGTGGGGCTTGTTTGTCCTTTTAGGGCAGTTTTATTGGAAAAACATGAAATATGTGCAACAGTGTGGGTAATATATTCTGTTTAATCACCTCTACTCAACCTAGCCAGGATATGAAGAGGTTGCACCATCTAAGCAGACCATGAGTGAGGCTGTTAGAAAGTCTGGTATAGTTAGCTGTGTAAAGGTGTGGGAGCTTTAGTGTGATAAACACACCCACATGTTTAACTTTATTGCTAGCCCATTGAAAGAGTGTTGTTTCAATAAGACAGGACTCTTCCGGTGCTAGGTCTATATTGAGCATTTCTGACTTTTTGGGGTTCACTTTGAAACCAGAGGCCCACCCATTAGTCACCAACATTTCCATTACCATAGTGTCACACACTCTACATCTGTTAATGAGAGCAAGATATCATCTACAAATTGATGTATTCCTATATCTGGGTGTCACATAATGATAGCTGCTAACCGTCCAAGGGTGAAAAATAGTGGGCATAACGGAAACCCTGCCTCATTCCCCTGATTATGATAATTTCTTCTTACCTATCACCACTGACAATTACTCTTGCTTTGAGGTTCTTGTGACTAGCTGATATCCATATCACCATGTTCAGGCCCAGGCCTTTCACCTCCAATACTTGAATGAGGAAGGACCAATTGACTCTGTCAAAGGCCTTTTTTAGCATTACGTGATAATATGATTACGGGAATCTTTTTAAAATGAGCTCTTTCAGTGAGGTCCAAAATTTGCCTAATATTGCCTGCTGCTTGTCTTTGGGGAATAAAGCCTGATTGGTCTGGTTTGTTAAGGTAGGGAATATGTGGCATAAGTATATTGGCTAATATTTTTGTGTGTACCTTTGCCTCTGTGTTCAACAAAGCAATCAGTCGATATGACTCGCACTTTTTGGAGGGCTTGTCTGGTTTGTGTATAACAGTAACATTTGCAGCTGTCGTTGATGAGGTGACAGTATTGGATAGCAAGAAAGAGTGTGAACATCCTTTTTGACATTACAATGTCAAATCCTGCTTCATTGTCAAATCCTGCTTGATGGATTTGCTAGGTTTTACATGTAACACTGGGGGGGGGGGGGGCATTTGAAAGGAAGGGAAACAGGATGGCAAGCGAGTCCAGTGTATCCACTGTCTGGTTGTTGAAAACCCTACTTTTGTTTAACCAGATGTCTGTCTCTGGGTTTCACATATAACACTGGGGCCCATTTGAAAGGAAGAAAAACAAGATGCCAAAACCTTTTTATGTATCTTCTCTCTGGATGCTAGAAATGTCTCATTTGTTCAACCATATGTCTTTCTTTGGGTTTATTGGGGGTTACCATGGCTGCTTCAGACTTGATTTTTGTGTTACATGCAAGAGGACACTAGGATTACCACAGTACACTCCCCAGACACACACCCCAGCCCTAAAAGACCTGGTGTAATGTGACCAAAGCATATCACCATTTTAAACATGCCCAAAGTGGGTAGGGCTGGCCCCAGGAACTTTAATCCAGTTTGAGTCATCCTGACCCACTAGTTCGTGCCAGACATAAATGTGGTATCTCTGGGCAACCACTTCAAAACACTTCTGGACCTGAGGAAAGTCGGAAGAGGACTAAACTGGCAGTCTGCAAAATGAGAGGAGCTCTGAAAGACTGGAACTGCTCTCTCATACTGAGGAAAAAGACATGGAATTCAAGGGTCATAAGAGAGACCTCCCGTTAAAGCTACAGGGAGACAAAAAGCTTCAGGAGGCCTGTTTTTGCAAGTGCCCAGCCGTCCATTTGAAACTGGACCTAGACTGGACCATGCCGTTGGCCTTTGCCTTCACACCCTTTTAGTCTCTAAGTGCTTCCCCTGGTGTCCTGGGAGATTTTGGTGGGGTACTCTTGTGGTGGGTTGGGACTTAAAGGACTAAAGTCAGTAGTTACAAATCTATGATCATAATGAATTGGCCCTTTTTGCAGGGTCCCTAAACACTTTGCCTTTCTCCAAGCCTTTTCTCTGACATGGTGTTAGTGGTTTTAGGCCTCTGGGCACTTTAGCACTACTGTTCAGTGTGAAGTGTGTGCACTCTCTGTGTTACATTGGTCTACACCTGTTTTGTCTATTTAATTTACCTGTCAGTCCCTTGTAAAGTGGTATCTCATATACCCAGGGCTGGTAGATTAAATGCTACTGGTGTGCTTGCAGCGCTGATTGCGCCACCCACCAAAGTAGCCTTGCAAACCTATCTCAGGCCTCTGCCATTGCAGGGCCTGTGCGTGCAGTGCTACTGCCGCTGTGACGTGGCACCTAAAGTGTGTGCCATGTCTGTAACCCTCCTTTTGCTGCATGTCAGTCACCCCTAATGTAGGCCTTGGCTAGCCCTATGAGCAGGGTGCATTGTAGGTAAAAGATAGGACATGTACCTTTAGTGTGTGACATGTCCTGGTAGTGAAAAACAGCCATTTTGGTTTCTCCCTATTGTGGGGCAGCCCTCCCATAGGAATGCATTGGGAATTCCCTGATAAGTGTTTCAGTGGTAATTTCTGATTTGAGAGGAGGAGAGTGGTCAAGTTTAGTATATTTGGAATTGTCATAATAAATGCTGCGCAATGGTGTGCGCAGATTTATTATACCTATTTTAGAAATGCCACTTTTAGAATTTGGCATTTCTGTTTGCTATGTGTCTGCCTGCCTGATGTGCATTGCATGTCTGGCTTTTGAGTGACAGGGGCTGGGAGGTGTGTGTGGCTCCAGGAGGGTCAGGGTGAGTCAGCACTAGGCTGAATGGGACATCTGCATTGGGATTAGTGAGAGGAGTAATCCTCTGACCCTGAATAGGTCTGTGCCTAGCCCGTACAATGCTAGCTCCGCCCCCTGTGGTGTGTCTAATCACTGAGCCCCCACCTGACAAAGGGGAAGAGGAGCCTGGTAAACAGAGTGCTCCAACTCCCCCCTGAACCAGTTTTTGCTAGTTCCCCCAGCCCTGCACTGCAGACAAAGGAGAAAATGAGTAGAAGTATAGGGGCTGTGACCCCGTGTTTTTGTGCTGTTTCTGGACTGCTGGGGGCTTGCTGCTACTGGGGGCCCAGGAGGAGCCGCCACAGAGGCTTGCCTCCCTGCTGGAGGGCCCTGTTTGCTGGCCTCCCTGGGCCCAGCTATGCCCTATGAATCTTTGGACATCTAGCGCCTCGTGAACGCTGTACTTTACTTCCCCAAAGAAGAGGAGAGCCTGGGCTGCGCAGCACCAAGCTGCCCGTTTTTTAGAGGGAATCCCCATCGTAGGGATTCCCCTGTGATGCCTTGGGAGTGGATGCCCACCCCGCTTTATGTTTATTTTAGCCGTGGGTGACCACCCGGCATTTGTGCTTCCTTTGGAACGGGTGCTCACCCCGCATTTGTGATTCCTTTGAGGCGGGTGCCCACCCCGCAGTTGGTGTGTTTAAGGAGGGTGACCACCCCGCACTAGACTCGAGGAAGATGGTGCCGTCCCGGGAACATGACCTGAAAGTCTTGCAAAGGTTGCCTGGTTCCGGGCAGAGCTTGTCCCAGAAGGAGGGCGGGAGCCTACCTGCCTCCGTCAAGCTGCTCCAGTGTCCCAGGAGACCCATCCGGAGCTTCGCAGGCCCCACGTTGAAGTCTCAGTCCCAGGAAGGGGGACCGGGTGAAGAGAGGAGACAGAGCCTCCAAGCTACTCTGGTGAGTGAGGCTGAGGGGGGAAGAGCCCAGAGGGGAGGGGCTCGGCCGGAGCCTTGTAAAGCTCCATTCCCAACTTCCCCAGTCCCCGAGAGGTCCCAGGCGAGGGGCCAGGTTCGAGGCACCTACTCTACTGTGATTTATGCCTCTAACATAATTTAGGATTATGAGGTTATTGTCTAATGTTTAGGTTTATGAGGTTGGCGCATAATGTATTTTAAGCCTAATGTGATGCTGATTGCACACTATGCTTTATGTTACAGGATATACTGCTGAGTACAGTGTTTGCCAGTAGTTACTGGTTGTGCTCTACATTTATTATTTGTGCTTGTGATGGTTCTGACAGTGGCCCAATTGGCCCTGTCATGTGTATATAATCTCCTGTAAATATTGCCTAGTGCCAGTTGGCACAGTGTTTTATAGTGTGTGATTAATATTCTAATGTGTTTATGATAATGCAAAGGCTATTTTTTATAAAACCTTGTGTGGAGTCCCTTTTGTGTTGTGCCTAGTTTGTTGCAACTGTATGTGTGTGTTGCACAAGTGCTTTACACATTGCCTCTGGGATAAGCCTGACTGCTCCTGCTAAGCTACCAAGGGGGTGAGCAGGGGTTATCTTCAGCGTGTAACTCCCTTGCCCTGACTAGACTGGTGGTTTCTGTCTGGCTTAGGTGCAAGCCCTAGCCAACCAGAAATCCCTTTTCTAACAGTGAGTATCCATTCAAAATGCCCCTGCCCCTGCTCCTGGACTTCTGTAACCATTGACTATCATTGCCACTTTATGCTTCCTTGCCTTATTCCTGCTTAAAACTTTAGAAATTCATATAACCAGTTCCCCTTATTGGATTTTTTTCAATTTGATTTAATGTTGTTTTTAATGTATACTTATTTTTTTATTCAATTTGGGATGTTTATTGTTTTGCATTTCAACTTAACTACTGTTTAGGTACTGCATACATACTTTACACATTTTCCTAATGTAAGCCTTTCTGCTCTGTGCCATAACCTACCAGAGGGTTGAGCTCAGGCACATTTACAGGCTTTGAGGGGTTACACTGATAAGGGATGTGCTTGTTCCTTGGGTTGGGTAGACCCACCCCCCATCTAAATAATAATCCACTTTTTCTTATCTGCGGTAAATGCCTTTCAATTCCTTGCTATGTAAAAATCAAGGACATAAGGTAAGGAATACTTTTAGTGCTGAAGTTGGACAGGTTTGCTGTACAAAGATTAGGCAAGATTGTGTGGCTGTTGTCCTCAACCATTTAGGCCAATTTTCCCGCCCTTCTTTGGGTTCTTCAATGTCGCCTGATGCAAAGGAGCAGCTTGGTTGGTCACTATCCCAGGTAGGGACATGTAATTGAAAATCTATATTTAGTCCCATTCCCGATATCATGTTAGAGTCAGACTCATGCCAAACTGGGTAGGGGAGCATATTGTGGAGATGTTGTAAAAGAAAGAAAGTGGTTTTGCAAAGAGATACGTGTCATATAAATTACTTCCAGCTGCTCGCTGGTTCCTTTGCTGTCAAGAGTGTGGTCCTAAACTGGTCAGATAGTTGTATCCTTTTACACATGGACAATGTTTCAGTGATCCACTACATAAAAAAAGTCGGAAACATGTTCCAATTGTTTAGCAGGTTTGGCCAAAGAGTTTTTGGACTTACTGCCTGGGCGGAAATAGCATGGTGAAAGTAGAATATATCCCTAGTTTCACAGCCTCAATAGTAGTTTGGGAGATCAAGGTTTCTGAAAAGCAAAAGTGATTACACTCTGCACTAATCAGATTAACCTGCCCCTCGCTTAAACCACAAGCGTCCTATATACTTTAGCTGTAGTTATGAGAATGCATGGTAATTCTGGGTTGCTGGTGTGAGAAAAAAAGATTCATTTAGTTTCTTAAGCTCCAGTAGAGGCAGTGAATTTAATAGTTGCTTAAACCGCAAATAGTGTTTATTAAAGGGGTCTCCATACTTTTCAGTAATAAGGGTCACTTATGTTCAATGAAAAGCATTCCAAGCTGGTAATATTATTAGAGTTGAAATAGTGACCACATCAGACAAGATTATATCAGTAGATACCCTCTGCAAGATTACCAGCAGTGATCACCTCAGTGCATGAGGCACAGTTGCCAGCATTAATTTAACAAAATACTTTGTTAAAGTGAAATGTCTCCACATGGGTAATGTATAACAACCATAGCTTCAGTGGCACCAGTTAAAATAAGAATAAGTCTCCTTAGCAGCTCACGATTTATTACTCAAATATCAACTTTAAATACATTTTAGAAATTCCACCATTTTTCTACACATCTCAGCTTAGGAATTCTGAAAATCCACTCATTTGTGTCCCGTATAGACACTTTTCAAGGTTTGTATACAAATATTAATTCAAGCATGAAAACATTTCTAATATAGTATGCAAAGGATCACAAAGAAAATCTACTTAAAAGTAGCTGAAGAGCTACCAGTAGTTCACAAGGTACTCATTGGAGTAGCCTGCTTTATAGGTTGTCTATTTCAGCATGTCCTATCTAGGGTAAACATAGAGCCTGTGAGGGAACATTTCCTAGTATTTAGAGCTCTACATTCCATCCACAACAAGGTTGCACCCAAATCTATATTTTTGGTGTTGTAGAATGCAAAGTTAGTTTTGGATTGTTTCTTGTGTAGGCCCTATAAAAAGTACCTTCTTTTGAAGTAGATATCAGCAAAAATTAACGATGCATTTGTGTCTAATTACCTTCAGAATCGTTTTTGATGTAAAATATTTACAGGGAATAAAAATTATATTTTCTCCACAGGGTAATACATTTTATATTACCAAAAGAACAAAATCTTTGGCTACTTTTTTATTCTGTCCTTCTTTTCCAAATGGTTTTAAGCTATGTGTAGTTCAAATTTTACAATGGTATGAAGCTCAGACTGCTGCTTTCCATCCTCTTCCAGTTTTCAAGTGGCAGTTTTCTTTTAGAAATATTTCAAGCCATTCACTTCAGTTAATTCATTGAGGTGCACTAGACTGATTATCAGGAGGCTTGTACTGATATCGTTTGTTTTAGAGTTCATTCATTTAGGGGACTATGGCATTTAAATCTTTTATATTCCAGAAGACATGGAGGACATTGTGAAAGTGGCACACTAGTCTCAGGAATCAAACTTTGGGATGTAATTTTAAACCAATTGCTCATGTTTCTCAATGTATTGTAGACCAGTTTTAAGTGTGTCATAATTGAGCCTCACATCTTGTGAGAGAAGGTAAAGTTTTCCCCACTAACATGACAAGGTGTTTGGATTCTATTAAAGACAGGAAGGTGAAGATTATCCATCCCTTCTCTCCCTTGGTTGATTTTGTATGTTTTTCCTACACTGTAAAGAGAATGCTTATGCCACAAGTTTAGGATTTTTCATAAGGATTCCTTTACACTTGATGTTTCTCATGTCCCTGAGGAAAAGATACTGATGTTGATGGAATGGCTGTTCTGTCAAGTTTTCCCATTGGATTTGTTTCATTGTGCTTTTAAATAATACAGAAGTTAAAGTAGAAGAAGTGTTCTCATTTGCAGAGCTATTTATACTAAGGGGTTGTGATGAGGTCAGACACCCTCATTGCCTATGTCATTAACATTACTGTCCTACTATGCTTTGAAGCCTCTGTGTTATAATTTTTTTCTGTTTGAATGTAATTGTTTTTCTTTGCTTCTAGCGATTTCAATACAGATGTTTCAGTCATAATCTTTGTCTTGGAGTCTTTAATTTAATCCAGATCTTCTGTTGCATTAATGAAAGAGATTGTACATTGACTGCCACTGAAAGTGAGGCTAGTTGCGTTACCTGCAACGGGCAGAAAGGCACTATAGTTTGGTGATGGAGGAATACATAATCTTTGTAAACATCTAAGGTGTTTCCCTTGCCTTTAGTATTTCACCAACTCCTGTCACCTGAAAAAAGTATTTGCACTTGTGCATAGACTGTAAAGAAACAGGAAGAAGTGAGCTGTGATTATTTAGGCAGCCATCAGGGGAAGAGGTCTAACTTTTAAAAGTGCTAAACAATTATGTCTAAAGTTGCATTTAGTTTGACTTTTGATGCTGGTAGCAATTGAGAGAACATTGAAAGATGTAGGTGAAGTTATATGTTGCACTGAGATGCAGCATTGGACATAGCGTGTGTGTATTACAGAAAAAGGCATTAATGGTGTTCAAACAGATTTGGCAGCTATTAGGTTTTAGAACACTGCTGGGTTTAGGTGTCATCATGCAAACATGGATTTATAATGTTCCTAACTCAGGGTAATGTCTAAGAATGACAGACACCTGTACATTTAGATAGACACAAGTATATAGGGCTCCTTTAGGATGGCATACATGCAGGTGTGCGTAGTGTGCCCATATGTGTGAGACACATTTTTTGTTGCATTAGCCTAAGACCAGTTTTACTTTGGACAGTTCTTGCCCCATTTTTGATTTGGCCAATTGGACGCTGGGTAATCTTCAAGATATTCGGTATGCAGGGTTTTGTGTTGGTCATAAAGACAGATGTGAAAAGACAGATTGTACACCAGCCTTTCCAATGAAACCCTAGCATCCAATGTGAAGGAATCCATACACAACAAGTTGTTGTATATATTAGGATTTATTGTAACAAGATACGTCACCTTCAACTGAACCTCTCAGTGTGACAGCATAACCTATTTTCCTCAAGCTTCACATTCCACATGGAACTGCCCAAGTACATTCTACTCTTAAAGCTATCCCCAACACAAGAATGCAACAATTCTTCCCCTATAAAACAAATAAACTATTTATATGACCAATTTGTTACTTATATAAGGATTTCTAAACATCTTTGTGAGATTGATTGATTTGATTTCAAATTTGTAAAACACAGCAATAATCCAAAAGCATCAAGGCGCTGTAAACGACCATCCGAAGAAAGCCTACTATGCCTATAGAAAATGAGGGAGATCATCTGTAGGAAGTATAACCAGGTCTTGAGAGCTTTCCTAAAGGGCATCAGCTGAGAAATAGCCCTAAGGCTTTGAGAAAACATATAATAGATGAAATATACAAAAGAACACAATTAGATAATGTTGAACATTAAGGCAGATACATACCTTTCTATGTCCCTGTCCATTCCAGGCCATCAGAAATCCATGCATATCTTGTGCTTCATGGCAGTCATTCCCCTATGACCCTCATGCAACAGTGTAATCAGTTTTCCTTTAGTGGAATAAGGAACCACTAATGGATCACCTCTGCGCAAGATATTATCCTTCACTGACAATTGTGTCCGTACTAGTTTATATTTCCCAAGCAGTTCATCAGCCTTCCACTCCTTCCTCCAAACACTGGATAAATTGCACCTTACCTTGTCCGGTTTTAAATCTACATCAAGAGCACACTTCCATTCATTTTTAGTAATAGTTCCCTTAAATAGCAATCTCACAGTGGGCACCATCCAATCATCCGCCTCCTGTTACCCCATGGCTTCATCAACACATGGATCAAGTGATAATTGTGATAGGCAATATGCCTCAAACATTTCTTGAACCAGGGACATATCTCATCTTGAAGGAAAACTCTTGAAGCCTAAGAAGTTATTTTGCTATCAAAGGAGTGTCTCTCCCTCTTCCTTTTGTTTTAAATACTTTCACAAGATACTTGTGATCTGTTCTTATTGCAAACCTGGTTACCTATAAATATGCCCCATAATGTTTAACCCTCCCCCACCAACAAGCTAAGGCCTCCTTTTCAATCATGGAGTAGCTTTCCTCAGCTGCCCTCAAAGTTCTTGAGGCAAACGCAATGACACTTTTTTTCCTTTGATGTCATTGGTAAAGTACTGCACTTAGTCCATATGCATTTGCATCGGTACACAGTACAGTTTTATACCCAGGATTGTACAACTTCAATATAGGAGCTTTGACAGTAAATAATAACTTTTCACATTCATTGTACGATGCCAATTTCTTCCCCTTTTTTAGAAGCAACCTCATTGCTCTTGGTATACCAGCAAAATGATTAACAAACTTTGCATACTACTCAGCCAGTCTGAGAAACAATTTGAGTTGGTCTTTGTTCCTCAGACTGGGAGCAAGTTGAATAGCTCCCAACAATTTCAGTTTGGGTTTGATGTCCTCCACCACAATCACATGGCCCAAGTACTCAACATCTGGCACTGGAAACTTGCATTTGTCAATCCCTATAGTTAGCCTTTACACTTGCAGTTTCCTCAAAAAGTGCTCTAGTACACCACCATGATCTTGCTAGTTCTTCCCATAAATTAAAATGTCATCCTGAAACACAGTAACATGATCTATTCCTTCCAGAACCTTCTGCATGGCCCGTTGGAAGACTCCAGAGGCAGATGCCAAACCAAATGGAATCCATAAGTAGCTAAACACCCCTTGTGGTGTTACAAATGAAGTCAGATGCCTACTATCTGGAAGCAAAACAATCTGGTGATAAAATTTTGACAGAGCTAGTGTTTTCAAACACCTACCCTCCTCTAAAGTGCTCAGGATGTGGTTTATATCCGGTAATGGGTGGAGGTTCACCCATATACTATCGTTGAGGTCGCAAAGATCAACACACATGCGGACCTTACCATTGACCTTCCTTGCTAATATAATGGGACTCAGCTATTCCGATGCCTCTATTGGCTCAATAATCCCTTCAGCGCACAATTTATCTAGTTCTGTTGATAATGCTTTCTTCATGGCCAAGGGAACTCCACTCACTTTATGGACTTTAGGAATTGAGCCATCCTTAAGAATGATCCTATGTGAAAACCCCTTTAGATTGCCTATCCCGTCCTGAAATACCTCTTGGAATGCACTCTTCTATTTGTCTGTCTCAGTTATATTAATTACTATATCTTGGTCATGATGAATTGGATTTAGTGTTATTTCAAACTTCTTTTGGTTTCTCTATCGCATCAGCATTTACCTTTTTCTACCACATGCACTTTGCCCACAATAGACTTATTCTTGAAATTGTATTGAGATTCAAAGTAACCCAATAAGAGCAACCTCGTACAACAATAACATGCAGGAGTTGCATGGGTCTTTTCCAATTTCAAATCAGGTAATTTAAGGTAAGTATTCTTATCAATTAAAGTGTAAGGTGAGCAGGAGTCCGCCCACATATCCACACTTACTCCAGCAATTATTACTCTGCATTTGGGAAGCCTATAAGATTCCTGAACAAAAATGCTATTATGTGACACACCTACTACTAAAACTTCATCATTCTCAGATGAATGCTACCCAATCATATCGATTGAAGTTTTGCTTCTTCTATCTCCTGTCTTATGCTCATCGATGTTAGCTTTGCATACTCTAGAGAAATGCCCAGACTTTTTTACCTCTATAACAGCTGGTCTTTGCAGCTGGACAAGTTTCACATGTAGCCACATGCCTAAAACTCCCCCGTCCAAAACAATGAGTTTTGTTCCTTCTTGTGTAACCAACAGTAGACTTAGATCAGCACAAATCTTTTTTATTATTCACAATATTTACCTCTTGAAAACCTGCTTCACAACAATTGCCTTGTGACTCTTTACTATCTGATTTCAATTCAGACTTACTCTATGATTTTAACACTGAGATGTAGGAGGAGGCATCTTCCATTTTTTGCAACAGCTATGGTTTTTTCCAGTGTGGGTTCACCTATGCTTAGTAATATTTCTGCAATTTTCAGACTAATAATATGGGTAATCAACTGTTCTTGTATGATTTTATCATGAAAATCCTTAAACTTGCATGATGCTGCTAACACCCTCAAATATTCTACATACTGTTATATGTTTCCACCTTGTTGCGGACTCCTGGAAAATTATTTATGCCGTTCTACCAACACATTTAGTTTTTGCTGTGGTGTTCACTTAAGGGTTTGGTAGCCCTTTAGTATACATCCTCCTTCTCCTCATCTGCATTCTCCTGAGTATTTGGAGATGGTAAGTTTCTTAAAATGTTCCTACCCTCTACCCCCAAATTATGTTTGAGTAATGCCAAATTACGTTTGGGGAAAAAAAATTCATCACCAATTGCCTTTAGGTATGCTTCAAAAGAATCCTTCCACTTTTCCCACAACATTACCGATTGCCCAGGATGTTGCTGGAACATTGGTGGTGCTATTACAGAGTTTACACAACAAGTATCATAGCATATGGTAATGTTTAAAATCGTTCCCCTCGTATGCAGCTTTCATAGAGCTAATTACTTGAACAGAGTATTGCGGTTGCTACGAGTCATATTGCCTTAGAAAGTCAGTCACAGATAACCATTGTGTTACATTCATCAGCTTCTTCCTAAGATAAAAATACATAACAGTAAAAAGAAAAGAGGAAAAAAAAACAACAAGCTGGGTGTGTCCGACCCAGTCTTTACGTGACCCTGGGTGACTAGGTAATGCAGAGCTAAGTCTGTGATGTGCTCTGGTGTGAGACGTTATGCCATTCAGAATTGGAATAGGTGTAATGCTGCAATCCTCGGGGAGCAGGTAGTCAACGGAAGTCCAACAGACAGGAAGTTAACCAAGGGTCCCCAAACATATTTAAAATTTTTAAAGGCATCTCTATAAATATCACTCAAGCGTTCCATGGTTAGTGCCCTCCATAAGCGTGCCTGCCATTGCATCATGGTCTGAGTGGCCTTTTGCTTCAAGGCTAAGGCCACAGCCATTTTGGCCACACCCAGACACATGATTGCTTGATCCGACGTGGTCTGAGATTTTAGACTCAGGTCTTGGAGCCCCAAAAGCACGAATTCGGGGGGAATCCGGAATGGGATACCTTAGTATGTCTTCATTATGAGCGAGAATTTCATTCCAGAAAGGACGAATGGCCGGGCAAACCCACCAGATGTGACAGAAATTGCAGAGGAGGCCATAACCTCTCCAGCGTAAGTCTGTTGTGTTGGGGAATATCTTCGTGAGTGTTTGTGATGCCGTATGTCTCTCCATAGAGCTTTCCACTGCATGTCTGTGATGTCCTTCCCAAGTGTATGTTCCTAAAAGTCAATGTAGCAAGGACTGGGGGATGGTAGAGTGTGTAGTAATAGTGTGTATAGGAAGGAGATAGCCCCTTTCATTGTGCCCACCACCGTTAAGTAATGTTCTAATGTTGTGGTTTCCCAGGTTGCCCCCTCCCTGATGTTGGGTTGCAAGGGTAGTTGGAGATAATGGAAGTATTCAGACTTGGGCAAATTAAATTCTCGCTGACAATTTTCAAATGTGAGGACATCTCGGTTATGGAATAGATGTGTAAGAGTGAGGCAACCACCCTCCTTCCAAGCATCAAAGGGCCCGGTTGTAGTGGGGGGAACGCTGGGTTGTAGTGTATAGGCGTGAATGGGGATGGAAACGTCGTCCAGTCCGTCTGACGCAATATGTCGTCCCAGATTTGGAGGGTCATTTTGGTAGGGGGTGCTAATATATGTATTTGCTGGCTGGTCTGTTTTTGGCTTCCAGAGGAGATCCCAGATCACCCGACCTGCTATCGCCTGGTCCATGTGTAACCAGTGTTTGTCCGACGCATGTTGGGACCATTCTACTATGACACAGAATTGTGCCGCTTTATAATAGAATGTCAGGTCCGGCATCGCCAGCCCCCTTCACCTGTGGGTTTTCGTAGGAGATTAAATGTCAGTCTTGACCTCTTATTTTGCCACACAAATTTTATAAGTACTAAATGCGCTCTTTATAGGTAGTGTTTCTCCAGGCTGATGGGGAGACTTTGGAATAAGTGTAAAAATGTTGATAGGATCACCATCTTTATGGCATGAATTCTTCCGACCCAAGACAGATAGAGGGGCAACCAGCGCTTACGGTCGGCTTGTAGTTGGGTAAGTAGCGGGGGATAATTAGCAGTAAACAGATCTGAGATTTTAGGGGTCAGTTTAATCCCTAGATAAGTCAATTCCTTCTTGGCCCGTTGGAATGGCATAGATGCCATCAATGTGCTCATTTCAGAATCTGGCATTGTTAGATTAAGTATAAAAGACTTAGGGAGATTAATTTTGAGACCTGCAACCTGCTCAAAGCGGATCAACTCTCCTTTTAGGGAGGTCAGAGATTGCAGGGGGTCCGATAGTGTCAGCAAGACGTCATCGGCGAACAGAGATATCTTCTGATTGTCGGGACCAAAGGGCACCCCTCTAATCTCAGGTGATTCTCTAATTGTTGCCGCTAAGGGATCAATGCTAAGCGCAAAGAGTAACGGGGACAGGGGGCAGCCCTGTCTCATTCCCCTCCGCAGAAAGAAAAGGTCCGATGCTATCCCGCTTACCAGGACTCTAGCACACGGGGCTGTGAAATTAGCACGAATCATATTGATAAAGGCATCACAGAATCCAAACCGGTGGAGGACTTGAAAGAGAAAGGACCAGTCAACCCGGTCAAACGCCGTCTCGGCGTACAGGCCCAGGAGCACTGCGGGGATCTGTTTTTTGGAAGCTTTTTCAATTAAGTGGATCACCCTGTGAACATTATTGTGTGTTTTTCTGCCCCTAATAAAACCGGATTGGTCCGGGTGTATACGACCTGGCATCAAAGTATCTAGCCAAGAGGCCAGTATTTTGGAATACAATTTGGCGTCCAGATTAAGAAGTGCTATGGGGCGGTAAGAGCCACAAAGCTGGGGATCTTTCCTGGCCTTAGGGATCACGGTGATTAATGATTCGCTCATGGTGCGTGTCACCTGTGATGAGGACGTAATGTGATTGAAGATTGTGGTTGGTTCAGGCACGAGTTCCGCGCTGAAGGTTTTGTAAAACTGCGCAGTCAGACCATCTGTTCCTGGGGCCTTATGCAGTTTAAGAGTCTTGAGGGCCGTCTGGACCTTCTCCTCCGATATGGGCCCACCTAGTTGTTCGTTTTGAGAGGGCGTAACCTGAGGGAGCGTAACTGTGGCTAAGTAATTTGCTTGTGCTTGGGAGTCGGGTTGGTCGGCTGTATATAATGTTTTATAATAATCTCTAAAGGCGTTCACCTTCCTGAAGTCCTCCCCTGTCTGGGCACCCGTGGTATCTTGTATGCTTGCAATGTGCTCCCTTTCCCTTTTCAATCGCAATTGTCGTGCCAAGTGTGCACCTAATTTGTTACCCTGGGCATAAGATGTCTGTTGGAGACGATGTAAGGTGAATTCCGCTCTGTTTGAATATATTGCCCTTAGCTACCCTCTCAGGGCTGCGGCCTTTCTCTGAAGTGTGAGTGTGGGGTTGGCCTTGTGCTCACGTTCTGCAGTTTTCAACTCCCCCTCTAAAAGTAATCTCTTAGTCGCCCTCTCTTAGTTAAGAGCAGACATTAGGGACAGGCACTGGCCCCGAACCACGGCCTTGAACGCGTCCCAGTTGTTCGCCCGGGATGTATCCTGGGGGTCATTCAGTTGGAAGAATTCCTTAATGGAAGATCGTAGTGAACCCCGCAATATTTGATCGCGGATGAGTGCGTTAGGCAAATATCATCTCTTATATTTGGGTGCGGGGCCCGACCATTCTAGGGATACTACGAGCGGGGCGTGATCCGAGATAATAATAGGGTGGATAATGGCTTCTCAAACTTGGCTATTCAGGTTTTGGCTGAGAAAGATATAGTCGAGCCTCGAGTAGCTGCGATGAACATGAGAGAAAAACGTATAATCCGTATCGTCTGAGTGCACTTCCCTCCATGCATCCCTGAGGCCCAATTCCTTAATCGCTTGCTTCAGAATTTTTGGGAAGCTCCCCATATGCAATTTGTGTTGGTTTGAGCTGTCTGACCCTGAGTGCCAAGTGAGGTTAAAGTCTCCCATGAGTATAATATCTCCCGCAGCAAACCCCCCCAACAAAGATAACGTGGATTGAAGGAACCGCGTCTGATTAGTGTTAGGTGCATATGTAGATGCTATGGTACATATCCTCCCCCATAAGCGCCCCTTCACTATTAGAACCCGTCCCTCCCTATCAGTTTTATAGTCCTCCAGCTGGAACTTGAGTAAGGATTGAAAGAGGAGAGCCACACAGTTATGTTTTGTGGTGGAGGAGGATTTGTATATCAGTGGGTAAGCCTTATGCTTCAATCTATGATCTTCTGATCATGGGTGGGTGGGTCTTTTGAAGAGCCACCACATCGTAGTGTTGATCTGTGGGGTATTGCCAGATCTTATGATGCTTAGAGAGTGCATTCATACCTCGTACATTCCAGGCCAAGGTGGTGATCACCATACTTAAGGTGGCGGCTGAATGAGGCTCTCATGGTCAAACCTTACCCAGGCTCTCTCCCGCCAGCCTCTCTCTCCAAACCTCCTCCCACCTCCCCTCCCTTCGGATCGTCGAGCCATGTTTTTCTTGAGGTCGTCCTGCCTCTCAGAGCCCGCCGTGTCGTCCCCATCACCCAGTCAAAAAGAAAAAAGAAAACAACAAAGAGAAAAAAACAACACATTTGAACCATGTTAACTTTGAGAATGTACGTCCCCAATCCAATGTTCCTTTGTGATGTCGATCCTACACTATGGAGCGATTAGGACCATAGTCCACTGCCAAAAGTTCTCCAATGCATCTAGATGCGCAGACCAACACCGTTCTCCATTGATCCTGCTAAGACGTCCGAGTTGTCGGGGAGTATTTAGGAGAATGGGATGAATGGTGCCGCCATCTAAAGTGTCTGGTTCCGATACAGAATTGGGGAGAAAGCACCAGAAATCTTAGAACTTGCTTGGCCGCAACCTAGTGTCAACATGTTGACGTGTCCTCTGGCTATTACAGCTCTGACTGTGAAAGTCGGTAGGATGAAACACTTGTTAGAAGCACTCCGTAAACTCCGTCAGTTTGTTTCCGGCTGTTCGTACGTCTTCTTTGTCCTGGGGAGTCGGCGGTTGTATCAGTAGTTTGTAGCACCCTCTCCTGACGTTTCTTTGCCCTGAAGCGTAGCGGTGCCCACCCAAGGGTCGGTTGCCGGCAATGGGATTCCCAGGATTTGGCATGCCTCCGGGACCTCAGTGACATGATGGGGCTTGTTTTTGTATTCAAAGCAGAGTCCAAAGGGGTAGGTCGATCTGTATCGGACAGTGTCTTGCCTCAGTTTATCGGTGACTGGTCTAAATTGCTGGCGTCGAGCCAGGGTCACCGGTGCAATGTCTTGGAACAACTCTCATGGGAATCCCTGGATATTCATGACTTCTACCTTCCTGGCGACCTGGAGTATAGCTTCTTTGGTTTTCAAAGAATGGAGTTTGGCTAGGATATCCTGTGGTCGACGTTTCTCTCCCTGCAGAGGCCGTCCTATTCTGTGGACTCTCTCCAGCTTCAACTTCAAAGGTGCCACTCCCAGTAGCTCTGAGAACAGACCCGTGATAAAGGCCTTGAGATCCGGGCCCTCTGCACCTTCCTCCAAGTTGCGTATTCTTATATTGTCCCGCCGGGAGCGGTTCTCCAAGTTTTAGCTTCCGTGTCCATCACCCTCGTGCCCACTGAGTCAATATCCTGCTGAAGTGATGTGAGCCTGCCACTGAGATCCGCCTTCAGCATGTCCAGGGATTGGACCATGTCCGCCTTCAGTTCATCCCGTAATTCTTGTTTGAATGCTTGCAAAGAGGAGAGCAGGTCCTCCCTGGACAGCGCCATTCCGGCCTCTTCCCTGATGCCTTGATTTGAGCCTGTAGTGAAGGCGGAGGTGAAGTAGGTGGACACCCTGTTGCCCTAAGTTTGTTTTTTGGGAGGCCTAGGAAGGTAGTATCTCGCACCTGGATTAGGTGGTTGAAATTCAGGACTGCCACGTCCTGATGCCCGAAAAGACCGTGGCCCCCCTCCTGCGTTGTGATACTCTGCAAGGGATCCGGGTATAGATGGGCCCTATGCCCCAAGAGCCACCGGGGAATGGACCTCAAACCTCCTCAGTGTGGCTGTATCAAATCACCTCCGGCTCAATTCTTGAAGGGTTGCACTGCATTCACCGACCTGCTACTCCCTCGGTCAAACCAATAGAAGGGGGCCTCCCCTCTACTCCGATATGCCCTCCAGGCCCATTGCTAATGTGAAAGTCTATGTCAGTGAATGACTGTGAGGCCTTGAGCTGGTCAGAGCCTTGGGCCGTAGAACGATCTAACGGATCGCTCACTTAGGAGAGGCAATACGTCCCTCCTCTATCATGGAGAAACTCCCTGTGGAGAAGGCCCAGAGACTCCACGAGGCCAGACATCCTTTGTAGGCGCCATCTTTAGGTCAGGCAGACCCGATCTCTATTTCGTGTCAAGGACTGGTATGGAAATACCACCAAAAACAAGCAAAGCAGTTGCCGGACGGTTGCGCTCTGTGCGGCACTTAGCTCCACTGATAGACAGTCCCGATAGTCCCCTCCTGGGTGAGCATCACTTTCCCCCATGCTGGGCCGCGCCGAAGGGAAATGGTGGCTGTCGCGTCTCCAGCTACGCACTGGTAGCACTCACCGGGCTGCTGCACACACCCTCCTCTCCAGGACTCTCAGGAGAGGGTTGCTCTGAGTAATATGCACCTCTGGCTGGCTCCATTATCCCCGCTCTCCACCTCGCATGCCCTCCTGCTCCCGTTCGCCGGTTGGGCTCCGGCCGGGTCAGCTGTCTCGGGTCTCCCGTCAGTTACTCGCCATCCTCAGTTCACCGTGCGGCTCTCAGCAACCCGAGGCAATCTGGAGTCTTCTCGGCGTCATCTCAGGTACTTGCCCATACTTTGTGAACTCACAGTGCAGTGTTGCCTGTATTTCGTAGACAATCAGCAGCGAAGCCGTCGTGGATTATGACCACACGGCCATCTTGGCTGGCCACGCCCCAGGAAAATATATATTTTTTAAAACAATACACAAGAGGGGCACCTGTACTCCTCAGGTCATCACCTTTATACATAATGGCATTACAAAACCACCTGTTTCCCAACAGACATTACCTAGGCCTCTGTCCTATGGCTTGACCCTCCTGTGCTTGGTTTAAAAAAAGCGCTATGACACGGTCAATGCCAGTGGCGTCATAACTTTTTTATTACTTTATTTTTAGGCATTTTGCATAGCAGCCCGAGCTGCTATGCAAAATCATTTAAAGCAAATTAATTGATGCCATGTTAGGTCAATGTTGGCCGCGTCATAGCACTTTTTTCATTGCTTGTTTCACATTTCATCCTCTGCATATGACAAGCTTGCACATTTGCCTTCTCTATATTTAGATGAATGGGGGCTGCACTGCTATTACGGGAATACTATTGCCACCAGTAATTCATATTTGTGGGTTATGAATGTCATCTCAATCACAAAATGCAATTACTTACATGTGCTTTGCGCACACTGTGTTTTGTCATTGACAATTCAGAGAGCAGGGGAGCTAAAGAGATTGTATTAACATCTGGCAGGTGCTTGGGACCAGCCACTTTATCATACTGTGAGATGTTGTCTAAACACCTATGTAGTATAATTACAAGCTGAGGTAACACATCTTGATAGTGTGTTTGGAAAAAGTTAACGTGCAACAGGGGTATGTTTTGCTCTGTGGATGGCAAGATTCAATACCAATAAAAAAACACATTCTACATGTCATCACCATGCAGTCGTACTTCTGCTGCACTTTTTTGATTCTTGGACCACACACCTGCAGTGGGCTGCTTCTGTGAAGGACACTGCCAGTGTAGTATTGTGTTTTTATCCTTTTGGCAAAGAAGCACTTCCTTACTTCCCTGTGAGTGCTGCACTGAGCGCCTTCAGGTCAGCTGCAGCCCTCAATTTGCATGGCCTGGCCGGCATCCGCAGCACTGATAACACGAGCACATGATGAGGAGTGATGAAGGATTGAAGAGGCGAGAGTTCCGCCAGAGATGCCTGCACAGAGAGCTCCCCTCACACGGATTACTGATGGGTCACTGCATCGGCTAGTCCTGCTGCCAGCTGACTCTACATTAACACAAGGTACGCCCACACCTCATCTCTTGCGTCAGTGTGGAGCAGGTGGCTTGTGTGCATCTGAAGGGGGTGGCGGTGCAGGTGTGTCATATATGTGGGAAGCCAGCTTCTCCTAGGGATGAGAGGCAGCCTTGTGTGTTCCTGCAACAGGTCATAACGCTTGAACTGACATTCAGTAACTTATATTGCACATCTATTTAATAAACTGCAGCTTACAACAACAAAATGATTTTTATTAATCACATAGGCAAAACCTAATCATTTACCATTTCATGGTTAACAGAGCTACTGCAATCTCATTTCAATAATGTTTTATCATGCGCGCAACTAATAAGTTCTAAAATCAAAGTGCGAGGGGTGAATTTTACCATTCCAATAGGTCACGTTTGTAATGGCAGTTGATTATGCTTGATCACATCTTGGCAATTTATGCTGTGTCCTTAATAAGCTTCACTGCAGCATTTATAGAAGCTAATAAAGTGAGTGTTCACCATTCCCTTACAATTAACTCACGGTTCACAACCTTTAAATCGACTACGTAGATTCTGGTGTATTTAGTCTCACACCGTCTTGACAGTAGACAGAGTTCGGTATTTAAACCTCTGTCGCCAGTGAAGGAATCCATCCACAACAAGTTCTTGTATATGTTAGGATTTATTGTAACAAGCTAAGTCACCTACAACTAAACCCCACAGTGCAACAGCATAACTGATTTCCTTTGAGTTCCACATTCCACATGGACTCCCCAAGTACATTTTACTCTAAAAGCTACCACAAGAATACAACGCAATGCCACACGGTTCACCGGACCTCTTTCTTAGTATAGAGTATACTTTCAGTGATGTAACAGCGTTCAAAGGTCATGCCTTACGACTAAGCTCCACAGGGATGTTTGGAAGTTGGCTCTGTTTGCTGTAAAACAGGTGAGCACTTTACCTGTAATAGGGGTGTGAACATAATAATAATGCAGAACATACCTTGATCATACTGAACAAATTGGGAGGCTTCAGTGGCCTTCTTAGTGTACATTTTCAGAACGTTGTCGTCCATCAGTGCTGCTGCCCTAAACAAGCTGAAGCACCCAGGGCTGCAAAGCACACAGCCCAGGACATGTTCAGAAGATTTCTGCAGCCAGTGGCCCACAGCATATTCAAACTTCTGGTACCAGACCATAGGACCTAAAAAACATGTTAGTTAGTGGTTTTAAAAATATATGCTCATATTATTAGGAGTAGCATTTGGAATAACAAGAGTATTCATAATACCAACTTCACAGTGATCATAATACTAAGACAAATGCTGCAAATTATAACAACAACAACTAATACAATAAGCCTGTAAAAAGTGTCTGAGGGTATTGATGACTGTAGAGGACATACATGAGTAGGACAAGTCTTTGAGAATAATACAAATGATGCTACTGAGGTGTTGTGACTTTAATGCAAAACAATGCTCAGCTTTCTTTTTGTTTTGACTCTGTATGGGTACTTACTTATCAGTACCAAAAACTCTCAATGAACTCAACAGCTCTATTTAGAGCCACTCAAGAACAAAACACTTGAGCTTGATGTTTATCTCCCAAACATTTCAGTTTTTTTTCCTTAGATCCACGCACCCAACGCATTAGGAACCGCGCACCCAACGCGAGAGAAACCGTGCACCCAACGCGTTAGGATGCGCGACTCCTAATTTTACCGTAAAAAAAAAAAATAGCCCCTATCACTAATTTTTATTATCCGCGGGGACCCCTTCGCCCGGGGCTTATAAAAAAATGTTGGAGACCGTGGGGGGAGACCCAACGCCCCCACGGTCCAAGCCGGCTCCCCGCGTCCTTCGGGAGCCGGCATTGCTTTTCCACATGGGAGCTGCTGACATGCAGCTCGCTGTGTGGAAAAGCAATATCGTTTGGATTTTGAAAGAGAGAGCAGGTTTCCCTGCTCTCTCTTTCAAAATCCTAACGAAGTTTGCTATGGGAGGGCAGGAGACTCCCGCCCTCTCATAGCAAACAACAGTATCCTGGGGGTGGGCACCCCAGGACACTGTAGGAGCCGGCCCTGGGGGGTGGCGGTCCCCAGGGCCCTCGAGGGCTCCAGGAGGGGGACCACACAGCCCCCCTACCCCTATTAATTTACAAACATTTTGCCCCCGGGATTTGGCCCACCCAGGAGCTAATTATTAACGAAGCGCGGAAGCCCGCGCATCGGGTTTCTTTTTATTCCGGCCGGATCTGCGCCCTCTGCGTGCATTTCACCGATTTTTTTTTTTTTTTAAAAAGGGGGCCCCAGGGGGTCCTTCTGGGACCCCCTAAGCAACACTAGAGGGTCAGAGTATTTCTACCCTGCCCCTTTTATATGTTTTAAACACTTATTCCCCTTACTTCTTCAGCCTCGCTTCTACCGAGGCACAAAATGGCTGCCAACAGTTCCTGGTTTCGAATGTAGACAGACACTTGACAGCCAATTAGCATTCAGCGTGTGATCAGGAGGGTGCGCGCTCGGTTCGGGGAGGGTGCGCATAGGGTGCGCTTAGGGTGTGCGGATCCTCCGAGGCCATAGATATATCTATCATTTTTAGTCTAATTTTCTCAGGAGCTACTGAACAGATTTACACCATTTATGCAAAAGGCACGAGTATGAACTGAGGACTACCTCTTTGCCAAATTTGGTGTAATTCCGTTCAGCTGTTCGGGCTGTAGCTGCGTCAACAGGTCCTAAGGGAAAATGCATGGGGAAAACGCATTTTGGGCCCCCCCTTTTTTCTCGGCCCCCGCTTGACGAATCACCACGAAACTTTCAGAATAGGAGCAGACCGGAGCTGGCCAAAAGTTTGAAAAATTTCGCAAAGATTCGTCAACCGGCGCCAGACTTATTTGGAATAGAATGTTGCAGATTTCCTATGGAAAATAGGTCCTAACTATAACTACCTACTGGCGACCGCCAGTAGGTAATATATATATATATATATATATATATATATATATATATATATATATATATACTCAGTCCCTGCTCCTCTTATGTGGGACCCTCCGATGGCAGTGCGCTCACGGGTCGGGTGATTATCACCTTTTACATCCAGCTTTAACATCTTCTCATCAAAAGGATCATGTTCACTCCAGTACACAGAAGAAAAGTAGTCGGGTTCAATTGTAAATCAATTTAATCCACTGCGATCGTGATGGCCACACAAAAAAAAACACGATTGAGTGTAACATACTTCCCTTGCTAATGGGTAAATTCCCCTTGTTACCGGCACCATTGTTATGTTCAAAGTGTTAACAACATAAACTAAGGGTTAAGGGCCCACAAAACCTACGTCATCAGTGATGTCATCAGTGATGCCACTGACCATGTCATGAGTGATGTAATATGTGAGGTTATAAGCAATGCATTGTGGGGGCGTACATTATAGTTAGCTCAGGTAACTTTAACTGCTGAAATTCACTGGTTTTGTATGAGTGAAATCTGAGCCTAACTTTAACGTCAATGAAACCTTTGTTTTTTCCGTCAATTTCTAAGGTTTTTAAAATTCTATTTTCTAACTATAGCGTCCCTGTAAACTGTTTTTTAAGTGAATAGATAGATAGATCTTTCAGAAAAATGTGATGTTGAAGTTAAGAATAATATATGGTAATTATTGTTCTTGTATGGATACTTTAGTGATATTTTAGTATTCAACATTCTACCAATATTAATATTTGTGGACTTGATATTCCATCACACCACCCAGAAAGGTAAACCTGAAAATATCCCATTTTGGGTGAAAGTGTTGCTATATATGTTATTTAGGTGAATCAGTCACTGGATGAGTGCAAGATGAGTGACAGGATGTTTATTGAAGTATATAGATACTGACTAGTTAATTAAAGAAGTGAAAGACAAGTGTGTAGGTGACTAGAGGCCTGTATGCATATTGGATAGGGGTTTGAAGCAGTCCATGTTGTAAGGCCTGGCTCACTGCATGAGTACTTGGATACTGCCTGAATGATTAGAGTACTGCAAAGAGAATGCCTGAGTGAATTTATAAGTGTTTGGGTTTTGGCGAAGTGAATAGTTTAGTATATGCTGCTGAATGGGTCACTAGAGGAGTACATGAGGAGTGACAGTGTGTTTGCTTGAAGTGTATGGATACTGACTGTGGAATTAAAGGTGTGAAAGAGAACTGTGTAGATGGTTAGAGAACTGCATGCATAGTGGATAAGCATTTGAATCAATGCATGTGCTAAGGCCTGCCTCAGTCCGTTACTACTTGAATATTAACTGAATGTTTACAGTATTGCAAGGACAGTTCCCATAAGCAATGACTGCCTTCTAATTCTACCAAAACTTGAGAACAGGAAAGTTTTTAAGCAGTTTTGCATATTCAAAGATATGAAGTACTCAAATGCTTCACTCACAGTGGTTCCCAAATGCACACAGACTCACTATCCCTAGGAGCTTACCAAAACTCATTCACTACTGTGGAAGGGGTAAGGGGACTGCACACAATCTACATATTTCAGTACTGCACTTTACTGTCAGTGCCTGACTCATTTTATCAATGCATAAGCAATGACTGGCTTCTAATGCTACTATAACTTGACAACATGACAGGTTTTAAAACAGTTGTCTGTCAGCAAATACACAATGTTACCAAATGCTTCTCTCACAATCCTTACCCAAATGCACACAGACTCACAGTGTGATTCTAGACATGCAACACTGTCACTAGGAGTTTACCAAAACTCATTCACTACTATGGAAGGGGTAAGGGGACTGCACACATTCTACATATTTAAGTACTGCACTTTAGTGTCAAAGCCTAACTCATTTTGTCAATGCATAAGCAAAGACTGGCTTCTAATGCTACTAAAACTTGACAACATGGCCGGTTTTAAAACAGTTATCTGTCAGCAAATACATGATGTTACCAAATGCTTCTCTCACAGTGGTTCCCAAATGCACACACACTCACAGTGTGATTCTAGTCAAGCAACACTATCACTAAGAGTTTACCAAAACTCATTCACTACTATGGAAGGGGTAAGGGGACTGCACACAATCTACATATTTAAGTACTGATCTTTAGTGTCAAAGCCTGACTCATTTTATCAATGCACAAGCAAACACTGGTTTTTAATGCTACTAAAATCTGACAACATGACAGGTTTTAAAACAATTGTCTGTCAGCAAATACATAATTTTATCAAATGCTTCTCTCACAATGCTTACCCAAATACACACAGACTCACAGTGTGATTGTAGACAGACAACTATCCCTTGTACAAAACACATTTACTAGTCTACAAGATCTAAGGTGAACTGCACACATTGCAGAAAATCTACTACTACAGATTAGTACCAAAATGTTTCTCTCAAAATGATTCCTAAATGCACACAGACTCACTGTGTGATCCTAGACAAACAACACTACCCTTGCACTATACCAAAACACATTTCAATGTCGTCCACGTATTGAAGGCTGGGTATGGGTGTTGTTCCAAGTTTCGGAGGGTCACATTGGCTAGATCGAAGGTGATCATCCAGGTCAGCGGTGTAAATATTAAAAAGGCACGGTGCCAACACACACCCTTGTTTTAGCCCGTTGAGTGTGTGGATCTTCTTAGTAATACTGAGTCCATCTCCTTTCCTAATCTGGACCCACGTCTGGGAGTACAGATTGGTTATGACCTCCAGCAATTTAGCTGGGACACCCCAGTTTCGCATTTTTACCCATAGCTTAGCTCTTGAAACCTTGTTAAAGGCCGCTTTAAGGTCGATGAAACATACATAGAGAGGTCTTGATTTTCTAAGGGCTTGATTGGCCATGAGTGTTACTGCGGAAATATTCATCAGGGTGCCTATCCCAGCCCTAAATCCGGTTTGCGTTGGGGGAATAAGGTTTGTTCGCGCCACCCAGTCCTCTAAATCAACCAGCAAGTTTGATGCGTAGATTTTAGCCTCCACGTCAATTAATGCGATCAATCTGTAATTTGCAGGATCAGAACGAGAACCCGATTTATATATTGGGCTTAGAATGCTTCCCCTCCAAGAGTCAGGGATCATGTTAAAAGTTAGAATGTCCGAGAAAAGAGGAGACAAATGATCTGCCCAGAATGGTGGATTGTGCCGAAACAAGGCATTTGGGAGGCCGCTAGGCCCAGGGGCACCCTCAGATCTTAATTTTTTTATTATTTTCAGTACTTGTTCTTTAAGGATCCATGGGGGAAAGTCTGAATCAGAGGGAGAGTCGTTTTTCGTTAAATCTCTAACGGTAGCTCCGTTACTAAGTTGGAAGCCGCAATCAGCAATGCCTGGGGGAAGGATTTCGTTATATAGTGATTCAAAGTGGGCTCTCCATGTGTCCTCCATGATGTCCGAGTTATAATGTTGGTTCCTGCCATTTGTTAACTAGTTGATGATTTCCCAGAACAGCTTGGAGTCTCTTTGTTTGCAAGAGTAATGGAGTTTCGCCCAGAGATGTTCCTGGAATACTTTCTTGGCCACCATGATGTCTCTTTTAAGATCTTTTCTGGCTTTGGAAATTAAAAGCAATTGGTCTTTAGCAGAAGGTGAGCCCTGTGTTCTTAGTTTTCATAGGTTTTTGTTCAGTTGTTGTTTTTGAATTCTGAGGCTTTTGGTAAACCATGCTGCCCCCAACGGTTTACCTGCTTTTTTGCCAGAAGCCGGTTTCGACCATTTTTGATTTAATTCAATGGTGAATGACTCCCAGGCCCAAATGCTGGATGGTACGAATTTGGATTTCTCCAAGATGCTAATGCATGTTTCCATAAAGTCACTTATATTATCCTTTTTCCAATTGAGGCGTTTGAGATTGTAGCAATGGAGTTCTTGAGACTTTGCGTTAATGAGAATTGGGTTTGTATTATTTCTTAAGAGTGTGAAGGATTGCGGTTGATGGTCACTCTCTGCTCTGTCCATAATTTGAAAGTTTGTAATCTGGGGAGCGAGATTATGATCTATGAAAGAATAGTCAATGATAGAGACTGACTTTTGGGTGACCCTTGTGTATGCCGCTGGGGTGTCAGTCGTGCTGTGCCCATTAGGCATTTGCAGGGAGAGGTCATGCAGATGAACTACGCATTGCTTGCCGAGAGTGTCATGTCGAGTTTTAGCCTGAGTGTGCCGCCTGGTGCCATTTGTTTCTTGCAGTAAAGACATGTTAAAGTCCCCTGACAGAATGATGTTAGCGTCGGGGTAAGCAAGTTTTAGAGTGGCAAGTGAGGCTAATAAGTGGTCAATGCTTATTCTTAGTAAATCTCCTGCTCATTCTCTAATAAACACATTCTCTCTCCCATCTAGGAAGGTTTATTCTATTGTATACGGTGATGATTTATATTTTAATAGGGCTGCAGCATAAATTAGACTCAGGCAATTACTGTAAGGAGAAGATATTAGTAGTTAATATCCACAAAATACAAACTATGGTATTTGCCACCAGGCACGAAAACGTTTCATGGTACCTGGGAAAAAGGAACTTTGAATCGATGTTTCTCTACAATTATTTGGGCGTGTTGTCCTCATCTAACTTAACATGGGATAAATATTTGGCTATGGGCTGAACAAACGTACTTTAATCTACAAATTCTCTCCTTGATTTTGCAGGTTATTAAACGGATCCGATTTTACATTATAGAGAGAAAGTTATCCCCAAGGCCCACTTTGCAGCCAAGTTGCCAAATCTGGGTGATCAGGTCAATATGATTAAGTAAGTTGGTTTATGTTTGAACACAATCCTCCAATTTCCCCTTATCTCTATGTTGCCCTCTTTGAGGGTAGAACAGGGTTTGGTGTAAGGCAACCGATATTAAGATCTTGTTGGTTTAAATTATTTAATCTGCTCAGATCTACAAAATTAAATATAATTTCTAATATCTGTTGTAAGGCATTGTGTAATAAGGCTGGTACACTGGATGATGTTAAACAAAGTATATTTATTTAAAGTATTTTAAGTAGCTAAAGTACTGACATCCTATCCACACAGCGCCAGCAGCAACTGACCTGTTGGAATTCTCAACGGAGTGAAAGCCCTAGAACAAAGAACCCTTTAACCCAGAACATAATGACACGCAGGTCATTACACACCTTCCCCCTTTACACCAGAAGAGGATGGAAAAAGATCAGAAAGAAGAGAAGAGTTGAGAAAGAAAGAATCAAGAAACCAAATAACATCAATGAACAAAATCATGCAGTTTTGCCGTAATCTTTCTGGTGCGAGAACTCCTTCGCAAATCAGGTAACATTTTTAAACGTTCAATCAAAACAGGGTGAATCTTGCTACGCATGGGAGCGATTCTGTTCAAGTTCCAGATACGACCATCTTCCAACTTAACAGCATTCTGGAAAAGTTTTTTTACCACTTAAGGAGAAGAGAACATAGAGACTCCCGCACTCCTCTGTGGAAGACGTACACGCACCCGGTCTCCTACTTTCACGCAAGTGTGAGTGGCGGCGTGTCTTGTGTCAAAATACTCTTTCCTTTTTGAAATCTTTAAATTTTGCCCTGCTCGCCAGGAAGCTACGTCAGGATCCACGTCAGAGGGAATTTATGCCAGTACCTGGAGTAGGACACACGTCCACATCAACACTCCAACTTTTGTCTCTCATCCATGCTTGGAACATCAAGGTATTGGGCTCCACCCACGAAAAAGCTCAAAGGGAACTTAATTTGTGGTAGAATGAGGGGTGAGGCGGTAGATGGTTACACGTTCCACCTCCTAAGACTTCCAGTCTTTATTTTGAGCTTTGGCTAGTTGAATGGGTTAAACCTTTCCACCATCCTATTAGTCTTGGGATGGTAGAGGGCGCACCGCTTATGTTTTACCCCCTTCTCAGACAAAAACTCCCATCTCTCTCAAGACCAGTTGAACTCCGTTGTCGGTAAGAAGGCAGTCAGGGAATCCCTCTCGGGAGAAAATGTCATCAAGAAATTTAGTGACATCCCTAGTTTCAATGCTGCGAGTGATCTTAATCTCCGGCCACCTGGAGAACATGTCCATTAAACAAGAATGTATGACTGACCGGAGCTACTAGAAATGGGTCCCAAAAGATCCAATGCCACCTCTTGCCAACAACGAACAGGGGCCACACTCACAACCATGGGTTGATCTCTTGTTTTACAGACTTTGTCAGAGGCATTACACACAGGGCAATCTCTCACCATTCGTTCAACTAGAAGATCAATTACAAAAGTGTAAACTAATCCTTTCTTTTGTCTCGGAGACGCCCTGATGACATTGATGTGCCTGTTGTGCAATTTTAAATCTAATAGAGAGGGGTGAAACAAGCTTAGTACCTTACCAAAGTAACCCAGAAGAGACAGACAGTTCATGGAGCACATTCCAAAACTTACATGTCTCCTCACTCAAACTTTTAATGCCACTTTCCCAACCATTAATCACTAACTTGCAGACCTCGAGAATAACTGGATCACTTTCAATGGCAGACTTCCATTCACCCTCACTCAAAACTCCAGCAGTGACCTCACAAACTTTATAATCATCGTCCTCCCACAAGTCCCCAGAGACATCAAGGGCGTGAATGGGATCACTCTTGACAAGGCGGGAAAGGCAATCGGAGACCTTATTCTGAGCACCAGGAATATGATGTACAACAAAATCATAGTCTTTAAGTGCGACAATCCACCTGGTGATTCTTGAAGATACAGCACTTTCAAATTTACAAGGCTTCCTTTCGGACTTAATTCTGCAGCTTCTGTATTCCAGAGAGCTATGGAGGATGTTTTACAGGGGTTACCTTACGTTAAGATTTACCAGGACGATGTACTGGTATATGGTTCTTCACAAGATTTAAACGATGAGAGACTCAGAGCTGTTCTAAAGTGCTTCAAGTCTCGTGGTTTAACCCTACGCGAGAACAAGTGTAAATTTAGTCTCTCAGAAATTGACTATTTGGGGCACAAGTTATCGAAAGAGGGTGTCAAACCTAGAGATCACTTAGTGTCAACTATTGAGAACCTTCCTGAGTATGTGCGAGAGAAAGCAGGCTCAAGGATTCCTCGTGATAAGGCGGTGAATAAATAAATCTTAACATTTAGAAGTAATTTGCTGATAAATTTGCAGGCAAAGTAAGACAGTTCGCAGTACCTTCATCTTGATGAAAGAAGGAATTTTACAACAAGTTGAGGAAGTTCAAGTGTGTTAGGACGTCTTGATTGCGTAGATCAGCAAGCAACACAGCTGAGGGTTGTAATAAGGCTGGTACACTGGATGAAGTTAAACAAAGTATATTTATTTAAAGTATTTTAAGTAGCTAAAGTACTGACATCCTATCCACACAGTGCCAGCAGCAACTGACTTGTGGGAATTCTCAAGACACTTGAACAGAGTGAAAGCTTTAGAACAAAGAACCCTTTAACACAGAACATAATGACTCGCAGGTCATTACACATTGGCCCTGGATTCCAAAGTTGCTTACTAATTTAACAATTGAAATGAGTAATGAACTTTTTCCAAGGCGGCTAGACTGATTTAGCACTCAGTCTGGGCTATCAAAGCAACTCTGAAATGCTGCCAGACATCTTACCATGAAATATGATTTGGTGTATACCACATTTTAAGAAATATTTTGGAAGCCCTGATAGTATTCGTTAGTAACCTGTATTCGCAGAGTTTGTTGGATTGGTAGTCTATGGCTTGAGATTGTCTGTCTGAAGGCAGGTTTAAATACTGTTTTGTCAGTAGTAGAATTGACTATCTATGAAAGGTAATAATATGTTGTGTAAATGTGTTTTGAATGTAAAAGCTGACATTCACCATGTTCCATTAGATTTTCAACCTTGTTTGTCTATCAAATCTACCTACGACTAATGTTTTTCCAGTTAAACACTCTGATCTATAAGGAGCACTGCACTTTTAGGTTAGATGTCCATATTCGAAATAGCTATTAATCTTGGGAATTTTTGAACATGCTAACGAAAATGTACTATTTCTTAATTAATGTATGGCATTGTCAGTGATAACCAAAAGCAGAGCAAATCTCTTGGCCCATCTGGCCCTTGATATGTCATTTTAAGACAAATTATCCACATTCACCATCATGGCAGTCGCCTAATTATGTTGCAGAATGGGGGGTTCTTTCACGGCATACACTGAACAATGTTCAATTCCAAGTAGACAATGTAACAAATGCATACATCAGGTCCTACTCCCAGATTTCTCCCCACACATTTGTCTCCATAATTAAATAAAAAACAATAAAGAACACCGGAGATTCTTTGATAACCATAAAGGGAACCCCCATTTAGCTGTAAATGTTTTATGTGTTTGGTTTAGTTCATAAATGTGTACATTAAGTTTTATTAAGATGTATTTTTGTCTCTAGGCATCTTGAAGCTTGACTAGTTTCTGACATTTGTTGCATGTCATAAATGCACTCAAATCATATATAAAACATGCAGAAGAAAGAAAATGAAACGTTTATTCAAATTTGAGGTTATATGTGGAAGGAAAGCCAACCATTATACACCCAGCAGTATTACCAGTACATTCATACCGACTCCAGTGGGATGTATTCTACCAGATGCAGCGCCCACATGGGGATACATTCTGAGTCGATCCACCAGGAGCAGAAGAGATGAAGGTTGGAAGTCAATGTCACCATCCAGGGCCAAAATGTAGGTGTTTTTTGCTTCCATCTGAAATCAGGGCCAGAAAACGTTATGTGTCACCAAACACGTAATTTAATTACCATTTTCCCACCCTCACATTGGTCAACAGTGATGAGAAGCCATTTAAAAAAGAAATCTCTCTGAAATAATAAGCATGTATGGGCAAACCTTCTTTTTAATGCAATTGTCTTCAGTTTGCAGTAGCCTTACAGACCAACTTTACTCTTTTGCAATTTATGTCCAGTTTAGGATATCTAGGAAAACCTGCCCTTTCAATCTAACTTGTATATGGTGCGGTTTGGCAGTTGTGGCTTTTACAGGTTAGTGGATTTTTATCAGTGCTAAGAAGCCGTTTAGTGTTTGAGTCACCTTACATATAACACTGGTGAAATCAAATAAGTCAAAATAAAATCCGTTCTTTCTAGAAAAGGAATCTTTTTACATGCAGGCACACTCTCACAGAGCGTAAACACTGTACAATGTTGCAAGGCCAGGGTCTGTATTTAATTTCTTTTGCCTATCATATTGGATCCTCTAGTGACAACGATAAAAGATAAAACCTGAAGAACAAATAGCATTGATAATATTAGTAGACAACTGGTGACAACACCAATGGAGCATTCTCGTGCGCGTCCTGCAGGTTTTCATGCACTTACCACACCCAACACTAACTACACAGACAGGACCTGTTTGACACTCATACAGTCCTGCAACCCCCTACACAACACTCCACACTCCCATGCATGCTCCTCAACACCGGCTTACTAATGAAACACACACAGAGAGCTGAGACCTGCTACACAACAATACCTCTGACCTACTTTTTGTCACAGAAAGCTGTCTGAAACCCTGCAGCAGTACCTGACATCGCCACAGCCATCCCCGACTACAAGATTGCTAGGCCATCATCCACAAGAATATCATCAGGTGCACCACATCCATGGATATGTCATCCTGCAACTTTGAACACCTGTCATTTTAGCCTACACATCACAGCCAGCTGCACCCTAAATGGCACTCTCTTCAACAGACCACAGGGACTGTGCACCATTTTCACTGACACCATCACAGTCTTCAATTGCAATTGCATCCTACTTGTAGACCTGAACTTCCTCCTGTAAGACCACACCGGCCCCAACTCATGAGCCCTCATTGCAGACTGTGGAAGCTTGGTCCTCACCCAATGAGTAAAGGGACCTACCGAAGTCGGCAAACACCTCCTGGCCCCTATTGTTACCAACTTTGGTGACATCAGGTTGGACGAGCCCACACCAGTTCCCTGGACAGATCCCGCCCTTGTCAAATTCAGCATCCCCGTCTCAGTCCAATACCCATGAACCACTGTCAGACCAGCCTGACAAAACTGGAACAGCATCACTGAAAAGGACTGAAAAATTGCTCTCAATACCCACCAATGTGAACATAGTAACAGCCATCAAGACTTTCAACAATTGGATCCCACTTGTGCCGACTCCCTGACCCCCACCAAACACAATAATGCAACAAGATCCAGACCCCAGGCTAATTGGTACACAGAGGAGCTTAGACTGATGAAACACCACTGCAAACAAATGGAGAATAATCCAGCACAATGCAGACAGAGTCATGTTCAAAACTCCACCAATGTCAGGATAACAGAAACAAGGATATCTTCACCATTGTAATAGATTTCAGCATACCATCGGCCACCTCCAACTTGATCACTCTCTCACAGGACCTCTGGAAAATCTCTCTCAGTTCATCAGCAAGAAAATCATCACCATTTACAGTAAGTTCAGCCCGTATTAGGAGCTGACAGGCCTCGCCAAACGCCTTCTGATCTATTCCAAAGAAGCCATGCCAGCCTATCAACACCCCAGAAGAAACCACCGTCCACATTAAGTCTATCTACTCAGGGACCCCATCGGACCACTGTCCCCCACCAAGCGTACTTCAGAGGACTGCAACCCATCAATGCCATGCTCATACCCATTCTGAATATCTCCACCAACCGCCCTCCCATTGAGGACCCTTCAATGCTTGCCAGCTATGGATCGATCTCCATGCTACCATTTCTGGCCAAGATCTTACAGAAAATCATCAACAGGCACCTCACAGAATACTTCAACAATCACATACCCCTTGACACCATTCAGTCTGGTTTTAGACCCAACCACAGCAGAGAAACTGCCCTCATCGCTACCATGAAAGACATCTGCATGACTCTCGATAGAGGAGACACGGTGGCCCTCATCCTCCTGGACCTTTTGGTAGCATTTGACACAGTCTCCCACCCCTTCTTCATCTGACACCTACAAGCCATCGGACTCCAAGGACATGCACTCCATTAGATCTGCTCCTTCCTGACTAGAAAGACCCAGTTAGTCAGCCTGGCACCGTACACATCTGTTGCATGCGGCCTTACCCACAGAGTTCCACAAAGATACTCCCTGAGCCGACCTTCTTCAACACATACATGATACCTCAAGCCAGCATCATCCGCTCTCACGATATCAGCATCCTCTCCTACACCAACAACACAAAATTCGTTCTCTCCCTCATGGACAGGACGCCCAGTACCCAGATCAAGTTCAATACCTGCATGATTGAAATCGACCATTGGATGAGGCCCAACTGTCTAAAGCGGATCGCCATAAGACTTCCCCTAGTGGCCAAGAGATCTAGGATCAACATCCACCCCCATCACCCACGGCAAGAAACTTGGGATCATCACTCACAGCAAACTTGACATGACCGCCAAAGTAAACGCCATCACCGGCTCATGCTTCCATACCCTGAAGATGCTGAGGAAGATTTTCAAATAGCTCCCAATCAGTATCAGGAAAGTAATTTATGCACTGGTCACAAGTTCGCTGGACCACAGGAACACACTCTATGCCGTGATCAACAAAAACTAGAAGGCTGCAGACCATTTAGAAATCGGTGGCCAGAATCTCTCTCAAACTCCCATGTCACAGTCACATCACACCACACCTGAAAGTGCTCCACTGGCTTTGCATTCACAAACCAGCACATTTCAAACACCTCACCCACACTTCCAAGGCACCACATAACTCTGGTCCAGCATACCTAAACAATTGCATCTGCTTTCACAAACTTTCCCTACAACTTTGCGCATTCAGACTCCTACGTGCACAAATCCCATGTATATGGAAAACCAGATTTGGCGATTGAACCTTCTCTTACATCGCTCCTAAAGCATGGAACAGCCTGCAAGAAGCTGAAGACCTGTTTTTTCAGGTAGTCCCTTGAGGCACTTAGTGTTCCTAGACTAGAGAAGGTCTCCATCTGGATGGCACCCAGCTGCTCAAAACTGAATGAAAAACAGAGATTATGATAGTTGGCAATAATCCATCACTCTGGAACAAAATTAGCTGGCCCCCTTTCCTGGGAAAGCGTCCATCTCCCAATTTCGAAGTTAGGAGCCTTGAGATAGCACTGGATAAGCATTTCTCCATATCATCCCAAGTAAAGAGGGTGGTTGGCAGCTGTTTTGGCCTCTTGAGAGTCCTTAGGAAGATGCTGAAATGGCTTCCACTGGAAGCCCGAAGAACAGTGATTCAAGGCTTGATTCTTTCCCGCCTTGATTATGGTAACTCACTGTACTTGGGCAGTCCACTGGCTGTTATTATGAGGCTACAAACCATTCAGAACGCTGCAGCACGAATACTGCTGGGCATTCCAAAATAGCAATCAGCACATCCAGTGCTCAAAATTCTTCATTGGCTACCCATAATTAGCAAAATGCAATTCAAGGCTCTGTGTATTATACATCAGACAAAACACAACGCAGGCCAAAAATTCTTCACCAGCTGATCACTCCTCATTGGTCCATTAGGGATCTTAGGTCCAACACTTTTGACCTCTAGTTGTCCCCAGAGTCAAGAGAACCAGAAGTGGAGGAGGACATTCCTTCACATATCTTGGACCCAAACTCTGGAATGCTTTACCTATTGGTCTGAGAATGGAAGCTAACTACATGAGTTTTAGAAAGAAATTGAAAACAAATCTATTTCCTTAAGTTATCCCCCATTCCATACCAGTCTCTGTACTTTAGCTAGCACTGACAGCATAGGAAAGCCCGTTGGGTAGCCATGTGCTCTTGAAAATCAGTAAATGGAGTAGAATAGAACTCACTCCGGCTCAGCGTGAGGATACTCTCCCGAGTGATATTGCGCTCTACAAATCTGCACAATATATCTTTACGAAAGAGGGGAAAGCAATTCTCTTTTTGTGAAGGTTTTATTTTATGAACAAATATATACTTGAACACGGGTTTAGAAAATTTGAAATGGTGAAAGATTGGTGAACGATTTGGAATACATTTTATAACCCCCAAAAATTTGAATGTTTACCTACTTTTTTGTGTGGCAAAGCTGTGTGCTAGAGGGAGTATTGTGGTAAATAAAATTCATTACCGGGACTTAATTTGATACGGAAACATAATAAAATAGCTCAGTAAAATGAGAGGCAGAATCCGTGGTATCAGAGGTTCGGAATGGGCTTTATTCCAATGAACGATTATAATCGGTTGCTCCAAGTTCCATCACCACGGAGGTTCAGGAAGTGAAGTACATACTTTATTGACAAGAAAAGACTTTTATAGTACATACATTACAATGAAGCGAATGCAGTAGGCGTAACAATTGATAAGGAAAATGACGATTCATATGCGTAACCGAAAATGGGTGTAATAAGGAGTAAAAAGGAACATAATTGGTTATGATGTCATATATAGGTGGATCTATAAGATAATACTTGGCATAGATGCGCGCGCAGCAGCATGACGTGTGATTGACGTGCAACTAGGGGGTGAAGGGGACTTGACATTTAGCTCTACATGTGGAGACGAAAAGTCTGGGGGGTCAAGTCAACCTAATCCCAAATCATATCTAACATCCTATGTTTAAAGAACTATGTTATCCAAAAAAGAAGGACTCTCGGACAGAATCTATTCTATACTGACTGTGCGTGCGTGTACAAGCGTCTAAGTGTCTACACTAAATGCGAGGGGGTAGGAATATTCCATGGTAACAGGACTATGAATTACTTGCATAAAGACAGAGAAGCCGAGCCATTGCTCGGTAGCTGGAAGAATGTTTATTTAAACTACTAGACAGGAATGCATCGGCTGAGGGGCGAAGCAGATAACTCGAAGGTGAAATACAGTTCTTGGCAGAGAATAGGCTGATGTCAGGCTTCGTGAGCCGCGCAGAGAATGAGACAAAGTTCATGGTCACAGATGCAGGCTCAGACTGGAGTTTTCAGAGGCAGAAGGCAAGAAGAGTTCGATGACAGAATCAGGGCCTACTTGCCTGGACTGTAAAATGGCATAGGTGAACCATATAAAACCGGTGGCCTTTCATACTTAGGAATGGAATATCCGGCCTATTCATGGCGGATCTGAAAGAGGACATGTTGACGGTGGACGCACATGTGTTTGCGTCTTCATAACTGGAACTGGAGGGAACATACATGTACTTGTAACATGCACATAGAACCGTTGGGGTCCAAGATAGGGGACATAACTGACCAGAAAAATCCATATTTCCACAGTATGGTACTTGCGCCCCTGCCATGCACAGTGTTGCCATCAATAATGTTATTTCTGATGTTGCATTGATTTGAGCGATGATGTTATAGAAAATGTCATGAGTGATGTAATATGTGAGGTTGTAAGCAGTATATAGCGAGGGTTTGAGTTAAAGTTACTTTAGGGCATGAGTTATAGCTACTGGAGATAACCATAATTAGCGAATTTCAGTGTTTTTCTAGTTTAATACGCTATGGTTTAACTGACATTTTCCCATACCTATAATGTCCCTTTAACCTTTGGTTTTTTCAGTGAATTTCTAAGTAAGATATAATGCAAAGTAAGATATAATTTCCATACCTAACAATAACGTAATTGTAACCTTTGTTTTTTAGGCCTTTTTAATGTGAAGTAATATTGTATTACCATATGTAACGCCAAATCCATGGAAGGCCTTGCATGGTGTAGTATTGGCCAAAGGGCCTTACCTGCAACCAGGTCCTTGGTCCAAACCCCTGCAGGCAGCCAACTGACATGTATGACGTGAGGTTGGCCACAGGGCCAGGCCTGTGGCAAGACCCCTCACCCAACCTCCCACTTGTGCCCAACTCCTTGCTGACCTGCACAGCTGACTATGTGATGCTAAAATATGAAGGGTGTCATTTTAAGTAAGACAGACCTGCTGACTTTTCAAAAAGTCTCAAATAGTCATAATCTGATGCACATAATATATATATTCACACAGTGACATTTTTAATCGAAGTGTGTATTAAAAATGTTTAAATAAAACCTTATTAAGAAAACAACAAGTCTTTGAGTCTTTCTTTTAACTTTTTTCAGTCTATTAAGTGAAGCAATAGAACTCAACACAAGCGCGCAGTGCACTCCAGCTGAAGAACATAAAGTTCTAGTTCGGACTGCTTTCAAAAAATATTGTAAGCTCTCCTGAGGTCATGAATTTCATGGACCAGAAGACTTACTGTGTTTTTTAAATTGTTGCTGGTGATTGCTAGAATCTCTGCTGCCTCCCACAACATAAACAAATGCTTGGTGGTGTCCCTGTCCCTTCTAGGGGAACCAGGCTGCACAAAATATAAGTAAATAGCTGTTGTAGGCATTATGGGGCGTAACTTCTCTGGAGTAGTGAATAACAAATGAGTGGCTCCTGCAACTCATTTGTAATTAATGTTGCTTTTTTATAATACTTTTTGAGTGCCCTGGTGCCCACCAGGGCACCCACATCTTTTATTTTAAAGATAGGGGCTGTGGGGAGATCAGTGGGTGCCCTGGCGCCAACCCAGGGCACCCACAGTGCAGACTTCATTGGTGCCAGTGGGGGGTAGCCCCAGGGCTCCTGTGGCAGCACCTGCTGGCCCCCCTGGTGGGAGCCAGTCATGTTCTTTAATTGGTTAGTGCCCCGCTGCCTACCCGGGGCACCCACAATGCCTGATTCGTTGGGGGTTGTGGTGGCCATGGTGGGAGCTAAAGTTATAGTTAATTATCTCAAGTAACTAACTGTAACTTATGCCATAAGGTCACTATAGCTCGTGCCCCTGCCATGCACAGCCTTCTCATTAATGATGTCATTGCATATGTTGCAGTCACGTTATCAGTGATGTCATAGATCATGTCATCAAGGATGTCATGGATCATGTTAGGAGTGATGTAGCATGTGGCGTAATTAGATCATGTCATCAATGATGTCATAGATCATGTTATGAGTAATGTAATATGTGGCGTAATTAAAATTCCTAACCATAACGTCACTTTAACCTTTGTTTTTTCCCCAGTCAATTTCTAGGTTTTTTTTACCATGAAGTGATATTTTATTACTATACTTAATGCTAACCTCACGCCGCGCCCGGCCAACCCTGCAGCCAACCTCGCTCAGGCAGCCAACCCCACAACCAGCACGGCCTTTAACCATGTGCAGCATGCAGAGAATTTTTGCAGCTCCTGTCGGGTGGGAGTGCCCATTTTTTCCTTGCAGACACTCTCCCGGGCAGGAAAACTGTGTCCCAAATGTTAGGCTCATCTGTAATCAACAGTTGAGCTAGCATCGGGGATGGGATCCTCAAGGTCTTTAGAAGCTTGGGGAGGGGGACCACCGACCTCTCTCACCTTTAAATATAAGTGTTTTCCCCGGGGCATGAAGTCCCAGAGGTCTTTGCAGGCTCAGAAAGGGAGTCAGTGCACCTCAGCCTCTTAACGTATGTGTGTCAGCCCCATAGGACGGTGGCTTTATGTGGCTCGGGGAGAGAGGCAATGCGCCCCTTCCCTTTGTGTTACATGGTGGACCTCGGGGAATGGAATCACCAGGTAAGAAATTGGCTCAGGAGGGGGGCCCCACTCATGCCCCCTCCACAAATAATTATATATATTGACCCCCCAGGTCCTGAACCAATCTGGATGTCATATTAATTTGAAAAAATTATGGTGGCTACCATTTTTAGGTCTCGCATAGGGCAGCGCATGCGCTGCCTCTCCGAGGCATTAAGTAATTTGTAAATGTGTTGAATCTCCGCCTACTGCAGCTCTTTGTCAGTAATTGGTTCCTGAGCTTGTCTGTTTTAGTGTGTTGGTTTCTGACAGGCTAATGCCCTTTGTCGATCAGCCTTTACTTTTTTAAGAACGCCCACGCAGCACCGCCTAACTACAGTAAACATGCTTTATGTGGCATGAAGTGTTTCAGTTGGAACTCTTTTGTTTCTTTTCGTGGCTATTGCTGAAAGAGTTTAGCTGTGTTTAGTTTGAGGCATTGGAATGAAGTGAATTGGGTCAGTAGCGTGTTTTATTATTATAGCTGTGTTTACTTTGAATTGGGTCCATAGCGTGTTTTATTAGCTGTGTTTTCTTTGAGGCATTGGAATGGAGTGAATTGGTTCCGTACTTTTAGTGTACGATGGTCCGTTTCTGCTATTTATTTTGTTTTCATTTTTTTTTTCAGAACAGTTGCACTGTTATTTAGCGCGTTTTACTTATGTAACTAGAAGGGTTTAGCTGTGTTATTTTGCTGCATTGGAATGGAGTGATTTGGCTCGTAATTTTAGTGTACGATTTTCCTTTTTCTGCTTTTTTGCTTATTTATTTTCCCGGGAGAGTTGCATTGCTATTTAGCGCGTTTTGATTTATTTTCCCGGGAGTTTGGCTGTTTTTACTTTGCGGCATTGGAATGGAAAAGACCTTTCGCATCACTCTGTGTCTTCATTTGCATCTCTTTGAGGCTGGGAACGAAGAGATTACAATCTATACTGCCCATCTTAATGTACTTCATTATCTTGGCCTGGTTTCGGTTCTCAGCTGCCACAAACAAGTTGACGCTTGACACCATACCAGACTTTCTGTCTTCCGATTTTTTTACCCTTTTCACACATTATTCCCAATTGAAGGGCACTGCGAAGTGGCTGTGTGCGCGTAGCATGGATGCGGGTAGGAAACCCTTGAATAATAGTGTACATGGGCGCAATGCTTCAGGCTCTTTTATAGTTGTCCCTTGTGCCTTTATGAATATATAACAAATGGCACACCATGTACTGACTTCGTAAGGATAGCAGGATGATTTGATGTGTGAATGAAGTCCCGTAAATATACGATCATACTTGATATCAGCAGCGAGCGTGAAGCGTGTTGATGTGTAAAATGGTATGCATTTGCCCAAAACAAACGTTTCTTATTTACACCTGTGCTCGTGTTATAAGGAACATCAGTTTAGCCTTTGGTGCTGTTTTGTTGTTGTAACCACATGGGCTCACTGTTTTCGGGTGTTTTATACTTGCAAGCTCTAACTTTATTAATCCCTCTCGAATCTCATCCCATGTTCTAAGTATGTAAAGACGGCAGGATGATTTCATGTTACAATTTCGTACTGTAACTATACTATCGCAGCTGATGTTAGCAGCGAGCGTGAAAATTCATCATTTTGTAGACAAGCACGCCGTCGTGCATAAAACTAAACATTTGTATTTGAAACTATGCTTGTCTTATAGTGTATATGGGCTCAGTGCTGCAGGCATTTTTTTTAGTTGTAACTTCTGCCCTTATTAATTCACAATAAATGTCACATTATATTCCAAGTGTGTAAGGATAGCAGGATGAGCTGAGATAACAATTATGTGCTGACATTATACTATCACACCTGCTGTAATCTGCGAGTTTTGCGAGCATTGGAATGGAGTGATTTGGGTCGTAATTACTATCGCAGCTGATGTTACCAGCGAGCGTGAAAATTCCTGTTTTTGTAGACAAGCACGCCGTCGTGCTTAAAACTCAGCATTTGTATTTGAAAATATGTTTGTCTTATAGTGTATATGGGCTCAGTGCTGCAGGCAGCTTTTTTAGTTGTAAGTTCTGCCCTTATTAATTCTCAATAAATGTCACATTATATTCCAAGTGTGTAAGGATAGCAGGATGAGCTGAGATAACAATTACGTGCTGACATTATACTATCACACCTGATGTAATCTGCGAGATTTGCGAGCATTGGAATGGAGTGATTTGGCTCGTAATTACTGTTGCAGCTGATGTTAGCAGCGAGCGTGAAAATTCCTGATTTTGTAGACAAGCACGGCGTCGTGCTTAAAACTCAGCATTTGTATTTGAAAATATGCTTGTCTTATAGTGTATATGGGCTCAGTGCTGCAGGCAGTTTTTTTAGTTGTAACTTCTGCCCTTATTAATTCTCAATAAATGTCACATTATATTCCAAGTGTGTAAGGATAGCAGGATGAGCTGAGATAACAATTACGTGCTGACATTACACTATCACACCTGATGTAATCTGCGAGTTTTGCGAGCATTGGAATGGAGTGATTTGGGTCAGAATTACTATCGCAGCTGATGTTAGCAGCGAGCGTGAAATTTCCTGATTTTGTAGACAAGCACGCCGTCGTGCATAAAACTAAACATTTGTATTTGAAACTATGCTTGTCTTATAGTGTATATGGGCTCAGTGCTGCAGGCAGTTTTTTTAGTAGTAACTTCTGCCCTTATTAAATGTCACATTATATTCCAAGTGTGTAAGGATAGCAGGATGAGCTGAGATAACAATTACGCGCTGACATTATACTATCACACCTGAAGTAATCTGCGAGTTTTGCGAGCATTGGAATGGAGTGATTTGGGTCGTAATTACTATCGCAGCTGATGTTAGCAGCGAGCGTGAAAGTTCCTGATTTTGTGGACAAGCACGCCGTCGTGCATAAAACTAAACATTTGTATTTGAAACTATGCTTGTCTTATAGTGTATATGGGCTCAGTGCTGCAGGCAGTTTTTTTAGTTGTAACTTCTGCCCTTATTAATTCTGAATAAATGTCACATTATATTCCAAGTGTGTAAGGATAGCAGGATGAGCTAAGATAACAAATACGTGCTGACATTACATTATCACACCTGATGTAATCTTGGAGTCTTGCGAGCATTGGAATGGAGTGATTTGGGTCCGTAGTTTTAGTGTACGATGGTCCATTTCTGCTATTTATTTTGTTTTAATTTATTTTTCCGGAAGAATTGTACTGCTATTTAGGTCGTTGTATTTATTTTACTAGAAGGGTTTAGCTGTCTTTATTTTGCGGCATTGGATTGGAGTGATTTGGCTCGTAATTACTATCGCAGCTGATGTTAGCAGCGAGCGTGAAAATTCCTGATTTTGTAGACAAGCACGCCGTCGTACTTAAAACTCAGCATTTGTATTTGAAAATATGTTTGTCTTATAGTGTATATGGGCTCAGTGCTGCAGGCAGTTTTTTTAGTTGTAACTTCTGCCCTTACTAATTCTGAATAAATGTCACATTATATTCCAAGTGTGTAAGGATAGCAGGATGAGCTAAGATAACAAATACGTGCTGACATTACATTATCACACCTGATGTAATCTTGGAGTCTTGCGAGCATTGGAATGGAGTGATTTGGGTCCGTAGTTTTAGTGTACGATGGTCCATTTCTGCTATTTATTTTGTTTTAATTTATTTTTCCGGAAGAGTTGTTCTGCTATTTAGGTCGTTGTATTTATTTTACTAGAAGGGTTTAGCTGTCTTTATTTTGCGGCATTGGATTGGAGTGATTTGGCTCGTAATTACTATCGCAGCTGATGTTAGCAGCGAGCGTGAAAATTCCTGATTTTGTAGACAAGCACGCCGTCGTACTTAAAACTCAGCATTTGTATTTGAAACTATGCTCGTCTTATAGTGTATATGGGCTCAGTGCTGCAGGCAGCTTTTTTAGTTGTAAGTTCTGCCCTTATTAATTCTCAATAAATGTCACATTATATTCCAAGTGTGTAAGGATAGCAGGATGAGCTGAGATAACAATTACGTGCTGACATTATACTATCACATCTGATGTAATCTGCGAGTTTTGCGAGCATTGGAATGGAGTGATTTGGGTAGTAATTACTATCGCAGCTGATGTTAGCAGCGAGCGTGAAAATTCCTGATTTTGTAGACAAGCACGGCGTCGTGCTTAAAACTCAGCATTTGTATTTGAAAATATGCTCGTCTTATAGTGTATATGGGCTCAATGCTGCAGGCAGTTTTTTTAGTTGTAACTTGTGCTCTTATTAATTTGAAATAAATGTCACATTATATTCCAAGTGTGTAAGGATAGCAGGATGAGCTGAGATCACAATTACGTGCTGACATTACACTATCACACCTGCTGTAATCTGCGAGTCTTGCGAGCATTGGAATGGAGTGATTTGGGTCCGTAGTTTTAGTGTGCGATGGTCCGTTTCTGCTATTTATTTTGTTTTAATTTATTTTTCCGGAAGAGTTGTACTGCTATTCAGGTCGTCGTATTTATTTTACTGGAAGGGTTTAGCTGTCTTTATTTTGTGGCATTGGAATGGAGTGATTTGGGTCGTAATTTTAGTGTACGATGGTCCGTTTCTGCTTTTGGGCTTATTTTTATTTATTTTCCCGGGAGTTTGGCTGTTTTTACTTTGCGGCATTGGAATGGAAAAGACCTTTCGCATCACTCTGTGTCTTCATTTGCATCTCTTTGAGGCTGGGAACGAAGAGATTACAATCTATACTGCCCATCTTAATGTACTTCATTATCTTGGCCTGGTTTCGGTTCTCAGCTGCCACAAACAAGTTGACGCTTGACACCATACCAGACTTTCTGTCTTCGGATTTTTTTACCCTTTTCACACATTATTCCCAATTGAAGGGCACTGCGAAGTGGCTGTGTGCGCGTAGCGTGGATGCGGGTAGGAAACCCTTGAATAATAGTGTACATGGGCGCAATGCTTCAGGCTCTTTTATAGTTGTCCCTTGTGCCTTTATGAATATATAACAAATGGCACACCATGTACTGACTTCGTAAGGATAGCAGGATGATTTCATGTGTGAATGAAGTCCCGTAAATATACGATCATACTTGATATCAGCAGCGAGCGTGAAGCGTGTTGATGTGTAAAATGGTATGCATTTGCCCAAAACAAACGTTTCTTATTTACACCTGTGCTCGTGTTATAAGGAACATCAGTTTAGCCTTTGGTGCTGTTTTGTTGTTGTAACCACATGGGCTCACTGTTTTCGGGTGTTTTATACTTGCAAGCTCTAACTTTATTAATCCCTCTCGAATCTCATCCCATGTTCTAAGTATGTAAAGACGGCAGGATGATTTCATGTTACAATTTCGTGCTGTACCTATACTATCGCAGCTGATGTTAGCAGCGAGCGTGAAAATTCATCATTTTGTAGACAAGCACGCCGTCGTGCATAAAACTAAACATTTGTATTTGAAACTATGCTTGTCTTATAGTGTATATGGGCTCAGTGCTGCAGGCAGTTTTTTTAGTTGTAACTTGTGCCCTTATTAATTCTCAATAAATGTCACATTATATTCCAAGTGTGTAAGGATAGCAGGATGAGCTGAGATAACAATTACGTGGTGACATTATACTATCACACCTGATGTAATCTGAGAGTTTTGCGAGCATTGGAATGGAGTGATTTGGGTCGTAATTACTATTGCAGCTGATGTTAGCAGCGAGCGTGAAAATTCCTGATTTTGTAGACAAGCACGCCGTCATGCTTAAAACTCAGCATTTGTATTTGAAAATATGTTTGTCTTATAGTGTATATGGGCTCAGTGCTGCAGGCAGCTTTTTTAGTTGTAAGTTCTGCCCTTATTAATTCTGAATAAATGTCACATTATATTCCAAGTGTGTAAGGATAGCAGGATGAGCTGAGATAACAATTACGTGCTGACATTACATTATCACACCTGATGTAATCTTGGAGTCTTGCGAGCATTGGAATGGAGTGATTTGGGTCCGTAGTTTTAGTGTGCGATAGCTCTAAAATTTACAAATGCGAGACCTGTTGCATTGTAAATGCTTGTTTTTTTTTTTGCCACAATCCGGGAATACTAAGGGATTGTGGCAAAAAAAAATAAAAAATTGCCACCTGGTGGGGTTTCTCTGGGACTCCCTCACAAGGACTTGGGGTGCAGGATATACCTACCCTCCCTCCTTATATCGTTTTTTTTTTACATTTTAAGGACAGGGGACTTAGTACCCGAGTACTGTAATGGCCTGCGCAACATTTTGTTCATATTTTGGCCATCCAATAAGAGCACTCACTCACGCGGAACCCTAACTCCCACAGAAGCGATGTGGCCCAAGGGGGAAAAACTCTCAGTCAATTAGAACGCTCTATGTTTATACGTTCCGATCGCGAGACTCTTGTGAGCGATCTGCAAATATTTTTGAACTGTAATTTCTCATAAACTACTGAATGGATTAACACCAAATCACAAAAAGCACACTTTCTGCAAAAAGATCCTGCTTCCTACAAAATTTGGTGCAATTCAGTTCAGCCATTTTTGTACTATAATATTCTGAAAAGGTCTATCAAAAATGCATGGAGACTTTGCTTTTGAAACTCCCCCACCCCTTTTTTTCTCAGCCTCTGCTTGATGGATCACCCAGAAACTTTCCAGGAAGGAGCTAAGCTTCGCGAAGATTTATTAAATGGGACCAAAGTTATTAGCAAACCAAAAAAGAAATTTTCTATGGAAACATCATCCTAACTATAACTCTCCAGTAATATTTATATATATAAAAAGAAAAAACACAAAGGTTAAAGTAAAGTTATATTTTTTTATTTTAATAAGACCTTAAAATATGTTTAAATAAATCTCAGAAATTCACTTAAAACAACACAGTTAAAGTGCAATTAAGTTTACAACACAATATCTAAACCCCTCAGATTTGCCTGGTATAAATAGGTAACTTGACTGTAACTCACACTTTTGTCATGCATTGCTTATGACCTTACATACAACATGAGTCTGCACATGTTAAACAACATAATTGATAACATCACTGATGACATTCCTAATCCATAATCATATTGTCTAAGATAGTCCTGTTAACATTAGACTGTGAACCATAGAAACTAGGAAAAAAGGGTCTGTGGTTGAATGCAGCAGAAGTTGTCTGTGCCAGAGACTGTGGGCTGCAAGATTGTGCTGCTCCTGCTGACTGCAGAGGAAGACGAGCTGTTGCTAAGAGGAGCCCAGACTGCCTGAAAGATATCTACTGCTAAAGAACAGTGCCATGATCCCTGGACCTTCTTTGCTGTGGTCATCCAACAGCACTAAAGTGTCACTGCTGAAGTTAGCCTGATGGCTTGAGAGGCTGCAACTGCCATGACATGTGGATCGGCAAGCACTGCACCATTCATCATGGGGATCCTGAAGAGAGGCTGCCAAGAGAATTGAAGGTGTGGATTGTGCCCGTCACTGCACCCTACCTGCAAGATCACTGCCCAGGCACTGTGGGGCTTCATTCAAAGCAAAGGAAGTTGTGACTGATGACTTGAGTCTTTCTGCTCACATTAAACCTGGGCAGTGGCATAACGCAACTTGAAGTGGTTCCCTACAAGGTACATGGAGGGGCCCCCTTCTGGACTCACTCAGGCGCTCTCAGGCCAGGGTACTGCACTGAGGGGGCACCTTGGAGCTCGGTGGCCTCACTGCACTGTAGGGGATCTGGGGGCCTTTGTTACACCACTGAACCTGGGGTAACAACTATTTGCTGAGTTGTTCTCTTAACCATATGAGTGCAACAGTCACCTACCCTAAACCTGTACCTAATTTGTGCCTTTGCCAGTATACAGGAGTCTGTGACGAATCATATGGGTGGGGAGGGAATTTCGAGGTGGTGGAGGCAGATGTAGGACCAACTGAAAAGACAACCAGGTATACAACGAAGAATTGGTGGACGTAACTGAACTGTGTAGGATTTACTTTTTTATGTGATTAAAGTGCTTACTGTTACAGAACAACAATCACTGGGCTGGACATTAAGTTGTTGAGACTGTTGATTGATTGTTGAGTTCTGAGCTCTTGTCCCCCACACTACTTCCTTGAGAAGCCTAGGGCTTCCTATCCTTGCTTCCCAGAGAATCAAATGTGGAAATGGCTGTACATGGCCCTGGTTGCATAGTAGGATGGGCTCCAGAACACCAGTGACATATGATCTTAACCACCACAGTTGGGGTCCTGTTACCCCTGTGTGACATGCTGCACCCTGAACTGGGTCTGACAGGGGCAGATGTTATGTTATGTTATGTTATATTGTGTTTATATAGCGCACGGCTACTCAGAAAGAGTGTCCCGGCGCTTTCCACATGCAGCTCAGTGTAAAATAACACAACAGACCAATAACAGACCACAAGACAAAAAAGGAGAAAAGAAAACCTAAAGGTTAAAAAGCCAAGTCTTCAGGCTCTTCCTAAACTGAAGCAAATTAGAAGTGCTGCGTAAAACCAACGGAAGCGAATTCCAAAGCTGAGGGGCCTTGAGGCTAAAAGAGCGCCCCCCAGTGCGGGCCTTCCTCACACGCGGAACCACGGCCATGAAAAGAGATTCTGACCGCAGTGAACGGGCTGGACGGTAAAAAGACAGCCTCCGTTGCAAATACCTAGCGCCAGAGCCAAAAAGTGCTTTATGCATCAGCGTCAAGGATTTAAACATAATCCGCTTCCGGATGGGCAACCAGTGAAGCGTCTGCAGCAGCCCGGATACTCGTGCTCGCCTGTGAAGGCCAAAAATGGCACGAGCGGCAGAGTTCTGCGCCACCTGCAGGCGCTGGACCAAATAATCCGGGAGGCCAAGGAAGAGGGCGTTCGCGTAATCCAGCCTGGATCCAATAAGAGCTTGCACAGTGATCCGCCTATGCTCCACAGAGAGCAATGGTAGAAACTTGCGGAGCATCTTCAAAATGCCAAAACAGGTGCCAGCCAGACCAAGAACATGCGCTCTCAACATAAGCTTATTGTCCAGCTTGACTCCCAGGTTTTTGGCAACCAGCAATGACTGTGCAGGAGGACACATATCCAACGGCCACCATTCCTGCCACTCCGGGTCGGTAGCACAGCCGAAGAATAAAACCTCCGACTTGCTGGAATTGGCCTTCAGGCTATTCCGCTGGAACCAGTCGAAGACCATTCCCAAGCACCCCCGAATACTCTCTCCATCAAATGCCTCATCTTTTCCGCAGGTGAAGAGGAGTTGCGTGTCATCTGCGTATGACACGATCTGGGCCCCATAAGCCTCCACCAAGGGCGCCAGAGGGGACATGAAGATGTTGAACAACGTCGGGCTCAACACAGAACTCTGTGGAACTCCGACTCCCAATGGCGGCATCTCAGCGGAGCTCTGGGAAACCCAGATCGTCTGGCGGCGGCCCTCAAGAAAAGATGTAAACCATTTGAGCACCGTCCCCCTAAGGCCGATGTCATGGAGCCTGGCGAGGAGCGCCACATGGGGGACGGTGTCAAAGGCCGCTGACAGATCTAACATGACAAGCATGGCCTTGCCTCCAACATCCAAAGTCTCGCGAATGACCTCCGAGACCTCCAGCAGAGCCGTTTCCGTACTTAAATTAGGACGGAATCCGGATTGGGATGGATGAAGTAGATTGTTTGTTTCTAAGAAACCAGACAAGATGCCATGCACATGTTTCTCTGTGATCTTCGCCAGAGCCGGGAGAAGAGAAATTGGCCTGTAGTTGGCCAGGACCTCGGCATCCAAACCGGGCTTTTTCAGGAGGGGGATCACTATCGCCCTTTTCCAGGTGCGTGGGACACTCCCCTCCCTCAAGGAGGCATTGAGAAGGGGGTTGACCAGTGGGTTCACCATCGCCGCCATCCTGGCCAAAAATTTGGCAGGGCAGGGGTCTAGCGGCGAGCCCGATTTAAGGCTGGCCAGCAGCAACAGGGACGCATCGCTAGAAACAGATGGAAAGTCCGACAGCACAGCAACAGGCGTGGACGATGGAACGCGTCCCGCCCCGGAGCCGCACACCCCTCCTCCGACCTCTCCGAGAAGGAGGCCTGAATCGCCTTGATCTTATCTGTAAAGAAGCTGGCAAGATCACACGCCCACGACTCAGGCGAAACTGGAAGGGGCAAGTTGGAGCTGGGGGTCGTGAACTCCTTTACCACAGTGAAGATCTCCTTACAGGAGTTCACCGACGCCTCGATCCTCCTAGCAAGATATTCCTTCTTTGCACACAGGATGTCCCGGTGATAAGCCTTCACAGCCGACCTATAGGCGAGTTTGGCCTTCCCGTCATACTGAAGGCGCCAGGCCCGCTCAGCAACCTTACATTGGCTGCGAGCCACGCGCAGCGCCTCCGTAAACCACGGCGCAGATCGCCGTATTGCCGTGGACCGGGGGGCCGCCCTTGGGGCAAGATCATTCAACCTTTCAGTCAGCCACAGCTGCAGAGCCTCAGTGTCCCGTTCCAAATCGCCCGAGAAGGGGCATGGATGATCCACAAGCGCCTGCTCCAGCATATCGGGCGTCACTCTATGCAACGCTCTCACAGCTGGTCTGGGCAGTATGGGGGCGCTGCTGTTCGTTCGCCCGTTCTCCAACACGGAGAACCTAATCAGCCTGTGATCCGTCCAGAGCACGGGCAGGGTTTCAATATCAACAATCGGGACCGACGAAAACACTTGGTCCAGGGTATGCCCTTTCTCATGTGTAGGACCCATCACAAAAGGTACAAGGCCCAGCGGGGATGTGATATCCGGCAATTTAGTTGAGTCCGAATCGTCCGCCACGTCAAGATGGAAATTGAAGTCGCCCGCCACCACACAATGCTGTGTGGACAGCGCCAGTTCGGAAATGGCCATCTGCAGGTCATCCAGAAAGGAACCCACAGGGCCAGGCGGCCTGTATACCAGCAGCCCCTTCAGAGCTTGGCACGGGGACAGTCTGAGCATAAAGGCAAGGGACTCGGAACCCCCGATGGGATTCAGGGGGAGAACTGAGCAGGACACGCTCTTCTTCACCACCACAGCAACCCCGCCACCCCTTCCCTTCGCTCTGTCCTGCCGGAAGATATTATACGCCGGAGGAATGGCTGAGAAAATGTCTGGATTGGACGCCTCGCCCAACCAGGTTTCAGTCAGTAGAAGACATAATGGATTTTCCCTGACAAGGAGATCATAAATGTACAGGGCATGGCTACCTACTGACCTCGTATTGAGCAGCAGGCACAGATGTTTAACACGAGCCACTGCTGGTCGGTGGACGGTGACAGGAGTCCACACAGGCGACCAGCCACAGCCCGGGCAACGCCGTTTACCCTTGACACGGCCCGGGAAAACAGAGCGTCAAGAACAAGAAACAGTCTGCAGGGCGCGCAGCGTCGCTGAGGTGTAACAGATCATCCTCGTCCGAGGCTTACCAGGCCGCAGTCCACCGCCGCCCCGGCGCCTCCGGGACGCTGACTGGCGCAGACGGGCAGGACTCCGGCACGACTCAGGCTAAGCGAAGGCGTCCACTTGCGCGTCCCGCTGCGCGGGAAAAAGCGACTTTAAATAGGCGCTCCAATAAGCCCTTAGCGCGCGAGTCCGCTCCAAGATGGCGGCCGCCGCCGGATCAAGTGCCCCAATCCAAAATGGCGCCCACCAAAGTTCGCCCCCGGGACCCGGACCCACCAAAGTGGTGGTGCTTCTGGCAAAAATGCCTTCTTTTAAATGCAGTGAGGGGAATAAGGAGCGCGAGCTGCAAGCGAGAACTTAAAAACAGGGGTAAGTTCAACACAATCTCAAACACAAATACAAAACAAGAAAATGCTAAAAAACACAGCGCTAATGCAAGCGCAAGCGCAGCAGTGTGGTAGCCAGTAGAGCATAATCCAAACAGACACATATCATCAGCATATTAGCAGTAAATTCCAATTCTGGTCTACTGCACGCTCTTCATGAGTAGTTTCTGACAGATACAAATGCCTTCATTTAAAAAATTACAATAATCCTGATTTAATACTATATAGTACTTTATGGCTGAATATTGATTATGAGACCTGCAGCAAAACTGTGCTTATAGTTTCATTTAATAGCTTTCAATTCTTGAAATATGTGTGTGTAAATGACTGCACAGTGAGGGAAAAATGTGTGATATTCTCAATTTCTCGGTTTAAAACATGGATCCTTGAGGTACTTCAGGTACATTATTACTATTACATTTTTCCAGCAGATTTAGTAAAGAGGGCCAAAATGTGAAAGGGCATAAAAAACCTGTGTCAAATGGAAGATGTGGCCACACAGACGAAGAGTGGGTGGAGCTGTCAACTTACTACAACAAAAAGACACTGCGTTTCTGTGAAAGGATTTTCAGGAAGAGAAATGTCTCCTCCCTAAAATGCAGATGAAACTAAAACGTTGGTCCTCATTGAGAATTTGGAGGACGGTGTACTCTGCTATAAAGGTGCTGGAGTACCCGGTCCATGAAGCTGATGGTCCACCCACTCTACAGACCGTCACATTTCCGCTGTCACAAACCTAACACTGACAGCCCAACAGAGTTGGGGCCATCAATGAAAGTACATCATGCAATCTGCCTGTAATGACAAACTTTAGATCTCCCCTGGACCAAGGTATGTACCGTCACTTTCCCAGGGCGAGAATATCAGTTCCAAACTTATGGAATATAACATATACACAGCACTTCCTAAGGTGGGCAAACTTTCAACACTCCCCCAAAGGCAAGGCAAGAAAACAATAATTTGCGCATCACTTGCTCATGAGTAGCACCAACTTCCTATAACACAATTACCTGCTAGAAGGGAATTCACCCATCCTTCTACAACATAATACTTGGCCAAGAAGAGTCCACACCTCCTGCTACAAGGAAAAGACGAATTGGTATATCTGGGATGTATTTATTTGTAAATAGCACCACACAGTAAGCCAAATGCACCTAACATAGCAGACTCTAACATATCAATAATATGATTGAACATACAATCAAGGCAAATATATATATGAGAAATATATATGTATGGATATAAGAATCAGAAATAAGAAGGAAAGGAAAGAATTAAGAAAAGAATCAAGAGACAGTTAGTAGCAGAGACACCTCACCTAATGCTCCATCACTTCACCCCGCTTTGCTCAAGGGGAGTCCATTGCTTGAACCGGGTGAAGGTCAGAGGTGACACCAGCCTCTACTCTTCCGTGACAGCACGTCTGCTCCACGGATGAACTTCCACCAAGCCAGTGTAGACTCCCATTTTTAATACACATTCAAAACACAGCGAAGCTTCTAGCAAGCCACGCCCCCTAGTTCTCATGAGAGCCCGTACCAGCTTGCTTCAAGGTCAGAGCAACGGTTGATCAGGCCCTTGCTATGACTAAAAGTCAAACCATGTACATTCCTCTGATAAGAACCAGTTCTCTCTAGTCAGTAAAATGTGAAAAGCAGGAGGAAAGAGCAGACCATACCCTCCCCACTTTGCAGCTTCGTGCAGGCACAGAAAATGGCTTCAGAGATAGTTAAGCCATGCACACAAAGGCCCAAAGCAGTATGGAATTGAAAAGCAAGATGACATGAGACCATGTCAAAGGCACACCTATAATTCTCATCCACACAACTTACAAGCACCACTGTGCACACAGAAAAGTTTGAAGCAAGGTAAAGTCAGAAGGCAGAATGACATTAGACCACGTCAAAGCCAATAGGTCAAAGTCATAATTCACCTAACCCAAAAAACATTATACACTTAATCCCTCAGTATACAACATTGAGCACATGTGTGCACCACCACCCACAAGACTGCACCTCAACATCCCATACCTTCTATTCTTGGAAAGACTATTCCACTAAAAGACAGAAGAAAAGCAAACCCATCTAAGGTAACATAACACACTTAAGTCAGTACAGAATGGTGGTGGTTGAGGGTCATCATAGGGTGTCAGACCACAAAAGTGGCTGATTCACTACACTGCCTTTCATAAGGCATTCGATCTGATGCGCTTTTTTCTGTTCAGGACTGCCAGGAAAAGCCTGAAAGTCCTACACAGAAATCAAAAGACCACTACACCTGGGAGGTAACTCCCAGGGGCCGTAATACACATTCTCATTGTTTGCACCCGGCGCACCTTTCAAAAGGTGCGTTGGGCGCAAACAATGACAATGCGCCCCATTATGGTGTATGCGCTGCCTACAGGGCAGCCACGACCTGGGGGCAGCGCATTCATGAGAAAACACAGAGCAGCTGCTCAGTGTTTTCACAGTGCAGGCAGCACCCGCCTGCACTTTCAAAAGGGATTAGAGATCCCCGTACAGGTGGACCTGCAAGAGGATATCTGGGGGGTCCATGGGACCCCCTGCAGAGGGCTGCTCTCAGGGGGTGCACTGACAGTGAGCCACCTTTTAAATGGCACACTGTCAGTGCGCCTCCTGAGGGCTTCCTTGACTCTGCGCCTGCGTCTGTAATATGATGCAGGCGCCGAGTCAAAGGAATCCCCTCATTTGCATAGGACACGCCCCTATGCAAATGAGGGAACACCCTCCGAAGGTTGTGCTGGCGCTTTAAGTGCGCCAGCACTATTGGTATTATAGAAAGGAACGCACAAGCATCTGCCCCCCATCTATAATACCAAAGAGCCCCGGGGACGCGCAAAGCTGGCGCAAACACCAGTTGTGTCCCCGGGGCACCTTCTGTAATACGGGCCCAGGTGGGAAGTTCATTCTTTTTTGATTTAGGAAAACAAACTCTCACTTTTGAAAAACAAAAAAGTTTGTTGAGCATAATCATGAACCATGACGCTCAGAAAACTTTCAGTGCTTTGGGCAACTCATCTAAATCCGGACAGGCAGGAGGAGATCTATAATTATGACAGACTGTGTGTCCACTAGGGCAGTGTAGTACACTCTTCCAGGCAGAATAGAAACCAGCCCACCATGTTCTGAATGACCCCCTTATTTTTCTAAACACGTAAGCTCTTCTGATAGTGTTTGGTAGGTGAAGTCTGTGTAGATGAGGTTTTTTCCTGTTGCAAGTAACTGAAGAATAATGAAGAAACTTGATTTTGTTAAAAATAACAGAACATGAATACTTTTTAAACCAGGTCGATTTCTTAATGCCAATTATTTTTTACTGTGACGTGGATGAGTATTCGAATTTGTAATAGATGGGAGTACCCACTCGTTACAGACCTGTGCAAACTATCCGTTATGACTGCATAAGTAAGACTATTTGCAGTTTTGAGCTACACCAATAAAGCGAAATGTCTTAACTTACATCAATGCAAAATGTTGCAGGTTTTCTGCTGTGGAGGACTAGTTCAAGCAAAAGATGTCCAATGGAACACAAGTTTAAGCAAAAAATGTGTCGCAAGAGACATTTTTTTTATGAACCAGACCCCTTGCCAGTATCAATTGATATCTAAATGCGAAGTATGCCCTCTCATTCAATTTCACTCGTTACCCCAAAGTGCATTTTGTACAATGCAAGAATAATTTTCCTGACATTTTGTCTGATTTTAAGAAAGAAACAAATCATGATTTTGCACACCCTTAGTTAAGTAATGAGAAAAAAACTTAACAAACCCAAGATATGAATGTTGCCATGTTCACTTGTTGGTTGTATATACATTACAAATGTATGGATGCCACCTTGATCTATGACTCTACCATTCTCCACCGCACATACAAATATTTTTAGAGTACCTGTAATTTTTGTATCAGGTCTTCGTGGCCTGTGCCCCTTGTCCTTGCAGCTAAAGAATCATATTTTCTGTATAGTTTCCATCCCAGCAAATAATAAAGATACATAATCTGAAAAGCAAAAAACAGCACCTTCAAGGATCCTGGATTGAGTTATCCTATTAGGTAAGTGTTAAATTGTATACCTTCTGATTTGCCACCAGATGCAAACACATAGATAAGGCTCAGAAATGGAAATAGAGATAGGATATGCAATGGACAAATGGTCAGTTTATGGCGGCCTTGTAAATTACCAAACCGTATGCATAATGTATTATTTTCAAGAAGAATGGCTATGTCATAGATATGCTTAATGTGATATCTTTACATGTATAATAACACTATAAAATTAAGATTTTCCTAAACCTTTCTCAGTATTCTCAGAGTTTCATTGTAGTTAAATACCTGGAATGGGGGTGTAAATCAATCAGCTTAAAAATTGACAGCCATTAACAAAACTTCCTTTTACCTGTAAAAAAAACCGAGCATTTTCGATTCAGCAGTATAACTCTTTAAGATCAAAATGCCTTTACAATTGTTTGCATGTTAAACAAGCATTTGCAATGGAAGAGGACCTGCATTATGCAAGACCTATTGCATTGGAAACGGGAGTGCAGGCGGGCAAAAAGGCACGAACAGGAGTGCGGGGTGATGAGGCGGGGGGCTGAGAAGTCACGAACTGCGGGAGGGGGGGCATGGAAAGAAAATAGTGTTGAAAATAAAGGGGCCAGTACTCATGGAAGATTAAACAATTGGAATGCTAATACTGCCCTAAAACTAAAAGCTCCATATTATTTTGGAGGGCACGTTTTGAAAGAATGAAACAAAACGTGTCAAAAAAGTATTTACAAATTTAAAAATTACATTACTAAATATTGATTAAATCAAACAAAAGAATAAATACTTTTTTGACACGTTTTGTTTCATTCTTTCAAAACGTGCCCTCCAAAATAATATGGAGCTTTTAGTTTTAGGGCAGTATTAGCATTCCAATTGTTTAATCTATTAGAGGCTCAGCTTCACTGCTCTCAGCCTACCTCCAATATTGTTCATGAGTACTCATGGAAGGACACAAATGATGACATAGCTGTCATAAGGAGGGACTAACAAGCCTAAAACCAATCGAAAGGCAGCATTTAAGACAAAAGCCAATGAAAAAGATGTGCGGAGAGTTGGCGGAGCTTACACGAAGCTTCCACGCTATACTAAATACTGCATGCCTCGCAAAACGAGCAGTGCATGCGCTGCTACGCTAGGCTCGACCTAAAAATGGAGTGCTATTAAAAATACCATATGTTCGTTAGATAGACCATTGCTCCTGAGGAATAACAGATGGATAAGTCTTTCCACTGGCCGTATTGAGTATAGACCTACATCCTTCCACGTTTGTTATTGTGAGGAGGCGGTGGGGAGGGGTTACCAGGCTGAACTATCCTCTTGCTGTTGTTCTGGTGGAAGGCAGCCTGAGCAATAAAAAATTGTGATGGGACATCCAGGGTGAAATTTATCTCATAAGTATTCTTAATGAAAGATTGAAGTGTGGCAGGAGGGTTTTGTGGCACCACACAGTATGATGATACTAAGGATGTAGGGCATTCCACAAGGAATTGCTATGTGGCAAGGAGCTAATATAAGGCATGAGGTGGACCAAGAGGGGTGCAGGGTTGGAAGACAGGATCAGACTAGCCTACAGGGCAATCTGGCAGTGCCTGACACGCTGGTCTGAAAGATCAGTTCGTGGACAGTTTGTTGTGGTTAATTTGCCTGTTTTATGGTCCGGTGGGCTGGGTTTTACGCTTGATTTCCCAGATTCTTTTTTAAAGGCTGCCTGCCTCAATCTAAAATGTAAGCAGTCTTCCATCCTTTGAAAAACACCTATATCGCGTATCTTCTATACAAGTTCAAAATTGCCCCAATTTGCAACAATGCGCCACTTTTTTATTTATTTGATTCTCTAAGAGGGGCCACTTCTACTTTGGTTCCTCGGCCTATTTTCTGTCCCTGTGTGACCTGCTGAAAGGAATGATCAGAATCAAAGGTAACCCTGAACATTTTGTGGCAGTGCATTGATGAACACGGGTGTCAGAGAGTTGCTTGATGAAAACAAGAAGAGAAAGGGAATCAGGACCATTCTGGGTGCAGTAAAACACGATTTCAGTGGACCAGAGAGGACCAGAGAGATTAGAAACATTGGTTAGCAAGTACAAGGAATAAGTTGTAACCAGTTGAAATGCTGATGAGTCATTTACATAAGTGGAACAACCAAACATTTTTACAAAAAGCTCATAACTTTTTTATAGTTTGCAAAAAAAACAACCCTATTTGTTAAAACAATATCAAAGGATACCATAAATCATCAGTGGATAATGTAGTGGTGGAGGTTAAGGCAACAAGAACAGCTAATGGCACCTAGACATTATCATTTAGCAAAATCCTCTTCACTGGAGATAAAAATGGTCGTTATATTCAGGTTATTGCAAGTAGACTTAATTTAGTGAATCGAAAGTGCAATCCCATATTTGCGATACACATGCTTTTGTTTGACCTATTATTTACCTGTGACCATCTCTTCTTGTGTCGAATACGCTCTTTATCCTTGAGGTGCACGTATAAAGTGTTGCCATGCGGAAGAGTGTATTTTAGCTGTCCCCCATAAGGTGTCACTGTAAGCCTGGGCTGTAAAGTCCTTGAATTTGACTCCAAATAGCATGATAACTGAGTTTCTTTGTCATAGATAAATACCCTGAAAATCACAAAATAAAAAGATAGAGCATATGGCTTTACAGCCTATGACAGCACGTTGATTAAAAACTACTTATCCAATGTGGTGCAAGAGCGTCGCAAACCTTAAATCAGATTTTTGAAGCCACGCAAAGCCACTTTGCGTGGCTTTGAGTGGGTCCAAAAAACTGGAATTATGAAACGCAGCACAAATCACTGTGTTGCATTACTCTACCCTGGGAAGGCATTCCATGGGCTTTGCATGGGTGTTCCCATGCAACTCCCATGTTTTTTGATGCATGATTTAGAAACCATTGTAAACCCGGGAATCCTCCAAAAAGATACACCTTCCCGGGAGCGGTGTAACGAGGAGAAATATCTTTATTTCTCCTCGTTACTTCTTCTATCTATGTGTGCTGCATACTGCCAAGTCAAGTCAGACCTAAAAAAAAGACTTAGCTTTTAGATGCTTAAAGACTCTGAAACTGCCTAACAGAGGACTGTGGAGAATTTGTGTCTCTCATTCTTCCTTCGATCACTTGGAGTAAAAGGGTGCTTTGAGGGCTAGCTAGAGTAGCCTCTTGTTAACCTCCAAGTAGGATCCCTATTGAAGCTGGAGGCTGTGGAAAGCCCAGTATACAAAGTGAACAGTGTACATGAAAGAAAACCAGCAGACCTGTTTTAATTGAAAATCTGACACTCTACACTTGTGAAACCTTTTCCTTTAGTGAATAAGTTAAGTGTTTTCTAGTGAAGTGTGGTGGCCAAATGGAGTTGGCGTTGCTACAGAGTAATCTCAGGAACCAGTCAAGCATGTCAGAGGTTCTTGGGGGGGGCGGGGTCTGGGTCAACAACTACTTGATGAGTCCTTTAGACAAGACACTGTTTCTAAGTTTAAAAAAACATGTCTTGCAGGGAAATTGAAGATATGGTAGACATAGCATCCTCCACCATCTACTGGTATTAGTTGCCTCATCTTTAATGAAATGTACAAGCTTTCTTTGAATTCCACATATACATTTTACAGAATGAGTGCAGGAATCTAAAAATGAATGGGCCGGATAAATAATGCCTCCTCCTACCCTCCCTTTATCAACCCTGGGACTAGATATTAATTCATATTTTGCTGTGGACCTTAAATTGAGTTGCGGGAACCCCTCCTGACAGAATCTTTTATGTAAGTAAGGGATTAGAACAAATTAATTTGATCATCTGGATAAAGAGCCTAAGACACAAACCATTAGGCTACATTTTAGTGGTTTCTCTCACTTCCAGCTTCTGGCCACTAAATAATGCGTTTAACGTGGGATCACAAAAAGCAGCCCTTCTGTGCTACAGAATTCCAGTATTGACCGGCTGAAGATTTTCGACACCCAAGAACTTTATTATAGTACATTGTGACTGGGACAAACTACCATCTTTTACCTGCAGGAGAGTAGGATCTGCTTCATATGGTTACCCCCACTTTTTGCTGCTGTAACACTGTTTTTCGACTTTAGTCTGGCTGGGGCCCTGCTATTCAGGACCCCAGCCTAGCTGCTTCCTCTCTAAATTGATTCCATGTACCCTAGGTACATAACAGATTGGATTCTGAGGTGCCCTTATAAGTCCCTAGTATATAGTATACTATGTACCCAGGGCATAGGTACCCCAGAGGCCTTCCAGGGGCTGAAGCATGTATTATGCCACCCCTGGAAAGCCCTCTAAAATAACACCACAGGTCTGCTACTGCAGCCTGGGTAAGGTGGTGCATGCACCCCTTACTGAGATATAGGTTCACTATATCTCACCTATCACTGCACATAGAAACCTATCAGTCACCCCTATAGATAGGAGTTTCCTCCTGTCTCGGCCGATGTTTCTTTTGCTCTTCTGGCCAACCTTAAATCGGGCTCACCATTGGATTCTTGTCCTGCCAAATTTTTGGCCAAGATGGCGGCCGTGGTTAACCCACTAGTCAACCCTTTGGTGAATCTATCCCTGAGGGAGGGGAGGGTTCCGGTGCCCTGGAAAAGAGCTATGGTGATCCCCCTCCTCAAAAAGCCTGGGTTGGACTCTGAGGTTTTGGCCAATTATAGGCCGATTTCCCTTCTGCCGGCCTTGGCTAAGAATACAGAGAAGCATGTACATGGCGTTCTCTCTAGCTTTCTCGAATCCAATGATTTGTTCCATCCATCGCAGTCCGGTTTCCGTCCTAATTTAAGTACGGAGACGGCACTTCTGGAAGTGTCGGAGATCATCAGGGAGACACTGGATTCTGGAGGAAGGGCTATGCTCGTCATGCTGGATTTGTCGGCGGCCTTTGACACCGTCCCCCATGAGGTGCTCCTCTCCAGACTTTATGACATCGGTCTGAGGGGGACGGTGTTCAATTGGTTTACATCTTTTCTCGAGGGCCGCCGACAAACGGTCTGGGCCTCTCCGAGCTCCGCCGAGATGCCGCCATTGGGAGTCGGTGTTCCACAGCGTTCTGTGTTGAGCCCGACTCTGTTCAACATCTTTATGACACCTTTGGCGGCACTGGTGGAGTCCTCTGGGGCCCGGATCGTATCTTACGCTGATGACACTCAACTGCTCTTCACGTGTGGGAAAGATCAGGCTTTCGATGGAGAGAACATCCGGGGTTGCTTGGAGATGGTCTTTGGCTGGTTCGAGCGGAACAGCCTTAAGGCAAACTCCAGTAAATCGGAGGTGTTGTTTTTCGGCTGCTCTCTGGACCCTGACTGGCAGGCCTGGTGGCCATTAGGTATGGATTCCCCTGTCCAGGCATCGCTCGTGGCTAAGAATCTGGGAGTGAAGGTTGACAATAATTTGTCACTGAGCTCACATATTTCTGGCCTGGTGGGTACCTGCTTCGGCATTCTTAAGATGCTCCGGAAGTTCCTGCCTTTACTCACAGAAGAGCATAGAAAGATCACTGTGCAAGCCTTGATAGGCTCCAGATTGGACTACGCGAACGTCCTTTATGTAGGTCTTCCGGAATATCTGGTTCAGCGGCTGCAGGTTGTGCAGAACTCCGCGGCCCGGGCCATCTTTGGCCTTCATAGGCGAGCGAGAGCTTCGGGTCTGGTGCGATCGCTTCATTGGTTACCTATCCGGAAGCGGATTATGTTTAAAGCACTGACCCTGGCGCATAAGGCGCTTTTTGGCGCCGGAGCAAAGTATCTACAGCGGAGACTGTCTTTCTACCGCCCAGTTAGATCTCTGCGGTCGGAATCTTTGTTTCTCGCGGTGGTTCCTCGGGTGAGGAAGGCCCGCACTGGGGGTCGCTCTTTTAGTCTGAGGGCCCCTCAGTTGTGGAACTCTTTGCCTTTGGACCTACGGTCCTCCTCTTCTCTCCTTTTGTTTAGGAAGAGCCTCAAGACGTGGCTTTTTAACCTTTAGGGTGCCTCTGTCTTTTTCTTTTGTCTGTATTATGTTTTCTGTTTTACTGAGCTGCCTCGATAAAGCGCCGGGACACTCCGCGGAGTAGCCGTGCGCTATAGAAATAACAGTTTAACATAACATAACATATAGCAGGCCTTATCAATCCTAAAGGCAGGGTGCTTGGTTATGTGTGAGAGGGTGCCCAGGCATGAGCTGAGCCCCTCTGCAGCCTTTGGGATCTATCCTCCGGGGTTGTCAGTGGTGCAGCCTGACCATATACTCTTAAGTGCATTATAACCAAACGGTAAATGCTAACTTTGGACTGGCTGCATGAAAACATGCCATGTTTGGTATCAAACACCTTGGAATCATACCCCCACACCAGTAACTCATGTGGGAGTATGATCCCACCTTTCTAGAGGTAGAGACATGACAGCACCGGTATACCCGGTACCAACTTAAAAGAGCCCTGGCATCAAAAAATGGATGCTACAGCCACAGACACGAGTCTGGCCTCCTGCTGCTGACTAAAACTCCAGCAGGGGAGGCCTGGACAATAGGTTTCTTGTCAGAGGGAGGTGTCAGCACCTCCCAGACAGGCTTTTGTGTATTGGGGCTGGGTGGGTGCACTCTGAGAGTGCTTTGAAGTCCTGCACTGGGGGCACATTTGGTGTCCCTGTGCATAGTCCAGCTCAAACCGGTTCAGGGGCTACCAGCCCCTGCTCTGGCGTGGAACTGGACAAAGGAAATGGGTGTAGCCACCCCTCTTTCCAAACCCTCCCATAGGTAGGTCCCCTGAGTTAGTCCAACCCCTTCCTTGGGTATACAGAAGGAAACCCTGGCAACAGGACTTCAGATATCCCTGGACGAAACTCTGCAACTGAATCCTGGAACTTCGACACTCTACTCACGACTAGAGGACTGAAGAAATCTCCCTTGGGGTCAAGGAGTGACTCCCCTGTTTGGCAGGCACCAGTGAAGCATTTTGCCGGTCTGCATCTCCGAAGCTCCCGATGGACTCTGAAGTATCTGCAGCCCAGGAAGAGGATTTCCAGACTTCTCAGAGGCCGACCCGAGTCCCCAGCAAAGTTGAGACCCTCAGCCCTCGTGAGTGACGTGGAACCGGAACTCCTGGACACCGTGCACATTTGCAAGTGCATTGACATCTCGACGTCCAATGAAGTTTTGCTTTGGATTACTTGTAGACCAAGCCCCGAGCACCTTTTGCACTGAAGATTGTGGGCCTAAACTCCACAAGTGTTCCGTAAGCCCGCTTCTTGCATTTCTGCTTGAGGCTTTTTCGCGATCCCTCGTCCATCGACTGGTGGATCCCTGTGAAGGCAACTCTGATTTTCCTTGGGTTTCCCTGGCTGCTCCAGACGTGCCCTGACAGCCCACCATGTGGTGAGTCCCTCAGACCTTGCTGGTCTGCACCGAAGCATCTTTCTCCTTTCTGCGTGGGTTGCTGTTGCCAAGGCTTGTTGTGTCCAATCTGGGCACCGACACTGCAGCACTAGCCCTCCTTTGTGGGACAGCTTGAATCCAGCTCCTGGTTGTCCTCGACACCTCCTGGTCCTCGTGGCTGAAGAGTCAAGCTTCACCTTCTTCACCTGAAACACCCGACATCGGTGGGCATTCATCTATCGTGCCCCTGGTCACTGGCAAGTGACCCAGACTCTGTCCCCTCTGCTTTCAGGTTCTTCACATCTTCAAACCAGGCTTGGATCTCTTTGGACACTTTGCATCTTCCCGGCAGCAGCACTTCTTTGCCATCTTCCATTAAAAACGACGACGCGACCCAACACCATTTGACACCTATGCACCCGGCTTCCCTGGGTGAGGTAACTTGAGTACTCCGGTGCTCCCATGGGTGTTGACCCTAGAACTGCCTAAGTCCAAAAGGGTTTGGTCCTAGTCCATCTCTAAGTGTCCCTAATCTTTAAAAATCTAACCGCGACTTTCCCCATAGAAGCTAACGGGAGCTCGCAGCTGTGTTCTCACACTGCACACGGCTCCGTGGGTCCTCTGGGTCACTACCTTGGGTGGTTCCTTGGGGTCCCAGCGATTTACAGGCTCTAGGCCTTGTGTCTAGTTAAGATGTGGTCCTTATATGGGCCTAACGTGTAATTGTGCTACTTACCTGTTTATTTGAAGTGTAACTTATGTGTTTTGACCTCTAGCCTCATAAAGAGACTAGCAGGATGTGTTTAGTAATAAAAACATATATTTTATATATATACCTGGTGTGGTTACCTTTCATTTAGCCATTCAGGAGATTATAGACTGGTAAAACAAGCTGCTTTACATTCCTTCAAGACTTAGCCTGGAGGCTGCTCTCCATAGCTACCACTAGGATAGCTTTCAATAAATGTTGCCTTTAACCTATCATCAATAAGGGGTTGTTGGGACTGGTGCAAGGCGCCCACTATAACTAGTGGACAGCATATACCAGGCCAACTTCTCACAGTACCTTACTATGCTTCATAGTCAGCTAACCATGAAGGGGGAATAGGTCCTGATTAACCACACCACATAAATTAGTTCTGAATTGAACTTTCTCTTTGGTTGTTCCTGAAGAAGTTTTAATTTAATTTTTTTTTTCTCATTATTGTTTTTATTGTTAACTTACCGGTTTGGAAAATCTAAGTTCTTTATTTCTTACCTGAATTTATCAAAGGAATGCCTCTGCTTGATCGAAGCTACCAAGAGAGAGCAAGGTTTTCCTCACATAAACAAATTTACCTACTAGGATTCAGATTTTTTGTTTTTATGACCTCAATCAGAACCCGTAGGGAGACTGTGGCCAGTACATCCATTTGCCTAACAGTTTTGTGGAATTTACATTCTGGAGGCTACTCAGAAGTTGAGATGTGGCCTTCGCTCTGAGTGATGGGCTGGGGAGTGACAAAATCTACTTAAGACTTTATGGTCCAGCATATGGCCTCAGTTGTATCTCCTCTGCAACATTACAATAGTTTTCCAATACCAAACTCTATTTTTGTATTGTAGAAAGAATACAATTATTTCTGAATGTCGAGTTGCCCGTTTTTGTGATTACCAATGTCTTTCAATGGATGTAGGTCTGTGTGCTGCACTGGAAATAAATTATGAATTAAAAACCTTTATACTTATCTATGAATTATTTTTCTTTAATTGCAGTACTGGAATTAGGATTTTACTCTTGTAAATTGATTCTGATTGAGAGTTAAGGTTGTCTTTCTGGCCTTTGGCGATTGCCTTTTCCATCCGGTTGCTCATTGGGTCTGTGTTTGTTGGGAGGTTGGCAGTGGTCAGCCTTGGTCACAATGCATGCTTCATTATTTGTTTATTCTGTAATCAGTGTTGTGCTTTTGTCAATTAATTTTTATATCATGTATTGTGTTGTCCCATGGTATTCATTCTCATAACAATTTTGTTATTATACTAATTTTAGAATTGTCTGTTTAAAAAAATAAATCTAGCTTACACCTGTTGTGTCCTTAGTTAAACACACTATGTCTGTCTGCTCCACCATTAACTCTTACCCCATCTTTACTTAAATGTTTTTCTAGCCATCTTCCTTACCGGCCACTATATGTGTTATCTCCATATTGTGTAAACATCCTAGTCTGAGTGCAAAGTAGAGTGTATCTTTCATAATTAGGGCTACATGAATGTGAATATATGCAAAGACCTTCTACTGGAAAGTTAGCACAGTGGGTAACAGCTCTCTACTCTGTCAGTTATCTACAGTTCTAACATGTTGGTCATACCTGTGCACTTCTTCTATGACTGTCGCCAGGCACTCCGCGTAGTTATTGACACGCCTTTCTTTGAGCTCTTCCTTCTGTTTGAGAAATGCATCATCGAAGTAGATGTGTGCCTCAAAATCAAACCTCTCCTTATTGGAACTTCCATTTTGAGGCCTGTATTTATCTAATCTTAAATCAAAGAAGAAAGCAGTATAACACAAAATAACACAAAATAAAGTATGTGCCTTTAATCTGTGTACCTGTTGTGTGTGCGGCACAACATAACAGTCACTATATAAAACATATTAACTGTTTCTTCATAATCACTAATTCCTGCACCTCATAAATATATGCCCACCCAATGCAAAAGTACATACATATATTACAGCACAGCTGCCAATTTGTCCAGGTACATGCTTTATGAGCTGATTCAGTCGTTTATTTTTGTCTGGAACCAAGTGGAAAAAAATGAGATTATAAGTACCAGAATTCAAAGAAAAAACCTAAATAGGAGCAGCGCATTGCACATGGAGCTTTAAAACACGGCAGAGCTTTCACAGTTTAAACAAAGCGACTATACTGCAATCAGTAATAACATATTAATGTTTTGTCATTTCATTTCTGCCAATTCAGCCTTCTGTACACCTGACACACTACTCGCTTTCATCTGGAGCAATTAAGACACATTTGCACAAGAATGGCTGAGCTGCTAAAATTAACCCTGTTTGACCTAATACAATATTTTACAAATACAAGTACAAAAGAAAAGAACAGTGTTGACCTCAGGACAATCGCACTGGTGTTAGTTCAAGTAATGTAAGACAGTAGTGCTCTACCTCTTACAGTTGCACTGGTCAGAAACTGCCAGAGATTTACAAAACCGTTTTTTAGAGGGAACCCTCAATATCTAGAGATAGTCTTTCCGTAAAAATCCAGAATAGTTCAAAACATAGTTTTCTTCTTCTGATCAATATATGGGGAGGGAGCCATAATTTTATTTTTCATAAAGAACATCTCCATTCATTTTCATCAATACTGTACACTTCCAGCCAGCACAGCCAACACGTTTCATCCTGTGAAGGACTTCATCAGGGTTTGCAAACGTACCTGTAGTGATCCAGAATAGGCTAGTCGTTGTATTTAAAAGCGATGAGTTTCTCCCTAGTGGGCTCTGTCGAGTAATGGCCAAGAGGCATACGATAGCGCCAATGCCAGGTGTAGGTCATTGCTTTTAAATATACAAGGACTAGCCTATTTTGGATCACTACAGGCACATATGCAAACCTTGATGAAGTCCTTCACAGGGCGAAACGCATTGGCTGGGCTAGCTGAAAGTGTACAGTATTGATGAATACAAATAAAGATGATCTTTGTGAAAAATCAAATTATGGTTTCCTCTTCATATATGGATCAGAAGAAGAAAACTATGTTTTGAACTGTTCGGAATTTTTATGGAAAGACTATCACCAGATATTGAGTGATCGCTCTGTAAAAATATTTTTTACAACATTTTAAACATGCCTTTTATTCATAACTGCCAGCCACGGCTCGTCCATATGGGCAGAGGGACCACACCTCCCCCACCTTTTTCTGGGGAAAAAGAGTGTCTGTCAGGCGGAGCAAAGGTCGACCTGACAGACAGTAGTGGTCAAAAATTTTGGCAGGGAGGGAGGCCGGCGGGCCACACATGAACACATACACTCATTCGCTCACACCTATGCATTCACAAACATGCACACACACACATGCCCGTTCACAACATTCACTCGCAACAAATTCATACATACATGCGCATACTCACCAAACATTCGAAAACATGAGCCTTGCAGCTCCTCGAGATGAAAGCCTTGGAGGTCCCAGAAGGTTGGGACTGCTGCCTTCCCTTATTGGCTAACTTTCCTCACCCATCACAGAGGGTGATGGGATCAGTGAGACTGCTGACCCCACCCCACTCTGTGACAAAGTGTCACTGACTTGACAATCAACCCTGGGCATTTCAGGGCTTAAAACTGAGGCACCCAGGACCAAGGCAATCAGTGATGTTCCCCCTTGTCATGAGGGGGGGGCCTCAAGGCACCTTTATCAGGCTGAGGAGGTCATGCCCACATAGCTGTGAAATACTCAGCCTGTCTAGCATCTGGCTGCCTGACATGAACAAGAAGAGTGTCTGTCACGCTGACCTTTGTTCAACCTGACAGATTCTCTTCTTCTGCTGAAAAGGTGAGGGGATGTGACTCCTCTGCCTATATGGATGGATCGAGGATGCTGTCCGCGCAGAAGGCCCCTGCTCAAGAAGCCCGCAGCTGACCCCATCGGCCCATCTCGCTCCTCCCCTTCGCGGCCAAAGTTGCAGAGAAAATAGTCGATAGGGAACTGACACAATTCATCGAAGACAATGCTGTTCTCGACCCGTCCCAATCCAGATTTTGAAGCAACCACAGCACCCAGACCGCCCTACTCGCCGCCACAGATGACATCCGCACCCTCCTGGACCAAGGCAACTCCGCAGCCCTTATCCTACTCGACCTATCAGCAGCCTTCAAATCCGTCTCCCACCGCACAATCATCGCCAGACTACACGACGCCGGCATACTAGGAACAGCCCTAGACTGGATCCGATCATTCCTCGCCGGAAGAAGCCAAGGAATCAGACTGCCAGCCTTCCTCTCCGATCCCACGGATATCACCTGGAGAGTCCTGCAGGGGTCATCACTGAGCCTGACCTTCTTCAACTTCTACATGGCCCCCCTCGCCACCATCGTCCGACAACGCGGCCTCAACATCGTATCATATTCTGACGACATCCAACTCCTCCTCTCCCTCACCAAAGACCCCACCACCGCCAGACTCAACTTCCAGAAACAAATACAGGACGTCGCACTCTGGATGACCAATAGCTGCCTAAAACTCAATGCAGAGAAAACAGAAGTCCTCGTCCTTAGAACCACCCCCTCAGCATGAGACAACACCTGGTGACCAACCGCCCTCAGAAGCGCACCGACTACACCAGAAACCTCAGCATCGTACTCGACTCATCGCTCACCATGAACCGACAGGTCAACGCCATCACCTCCAGCTGCTTCAACACCCCCTGCACCCTCCGCAAGACTTTCAAGTGGATCCCCCTGAGTCAAGGTATACAGTCACCCACGCACTCATCACCAGCAGACTGGACTATGGAAATACACTCTACAAGTCCCTACTCCGCAACCTCCAGATGATACAGAACACTGCCACCAGACTCGTCCTTGGCATCCCCCGGCACAAACACATCAGCCAACACCTACGAAGACTCCACTGGCTCCCCGTGGAGATAAGACTCACCTTCAAAGTCCTCACCCATGCCTACATATGCCTGCACAACACCGGACCCAAATACCTCAACAACAGAATCAACTTACACGTACCCAAAAGGAACTTCATATCTTCCAATCTTCCAACTTCGCACTGACTGAAACCCCACGCATCCACAGAGCCAGAGCAGGCTGAAGATCCTTCTCCCACATTGCAGTCAAGACCTGGACCGAGCTCCCGGCAGACATCGGATGTGCCCCCTCCCTGAACACCTTCAGAAAGACTCTCAAGACCTAACTCTTCAGCAAAACAAAGTTTCTGATCACCCGCTCAGCACCTTGAGACCCCAACGGGTGAGTATCGCACTTATTATACCCTGATTGATTGATTGACAGACACTCTTTTTGTTCAGGTCAGGCAGCCAGGAGCTATACATGCGCCAAATGCGCAGGCGCTTGGTGTCTGAGCTGAACTTTGCTAGTCGAGGATTTCACAGCCTTATGGGCATGACCTCCTCAGCCTGGCAAAAGTAACTCATGACCCTCCTCCGCGTAATGAGGGGTGTGGCACTGGTTGCCTCAGACCTGGGTTCTTCAGTCTTAAGCCCTGAATTGCTCAGGGCCGAGTTTCAATCATTGACACCTCGTCACAGGATGTGGTGGGGTCAGCAGTCTCACTGACCCCATCCCACTCTGTGACAAGTGAGCAACTGCTGCCTTCCCTCCTGGGACCTCTGAGATTTTCCTGCCTGGGAGCTTCAGGGCAGGGATGTTTTATGTTTTTGAAAGTTTGGCGCATACATGCATGTATGAATTTGTTCTGAGTGGGTGTGACATGTGACATACCTGCCAACTTACAAAATAATTTCACTGTGTGTGGAAGTGGTGGGCCTTTGGAGGGGATAGGCCCGGGACCGGGAGCTACCTAAGAGGCACTCTGCCCCTCACCAAGTACCCTACCCCATCCTAAAAACAAAAAAACAGAGGTTCATTAAGGCTGTCGCTGATGTCCTGGGGTGTGTTCACACCTTTTAATGGACATCGGCTGCTTACTAACTCCTAAAATGAGCAGGAAATCTACTGTTTACTGTGGTATTAAGCTTGTTTTCCCTGCTACCATGTGATTTTGGCACCAAACCTGGTAACCGTGTGAGGGAGCTAAAATTGTGTAACACATGGTAACACTATGTGAGTTGGCAGGTCCGATGTGTGTGTGAACATTTGTGAATGCATGGGTGTGATATACGTGTATATGTGTGTGTGTGTGTGACCTGCAGGCCTCCGTTTCTGCTACAGTTACCGGATGCCACGGATAACTGTGCAATGCCCCTATTGTGAAAAGTTACATTTGTCTTTCAAATGCAATTTTTGATACAACCACTGGCATTTTGCTTAGCCACAACTCTTTCAGACTAGTTGACATCGATTGTCATCGGGATGATGGAATATTGCACAGGCATTCAAGAAATATATTGTCCAATGTTTACTAAAGTTTGCCTGGCACTCCTGCGAGGCAACCTAATTTAGCACTGCTCACGCAGGCATTTAAAATGGTAAGTAAGATGGCACCAATGGTGTGCTTTACTAACATTTTGCACTGGCTTCACGTCATAAAAATGACGCAAACCAGCACAAAATGGTTTTTTTTGTACTTACTTTTCAGGGCAAAACTTGTTTTGCGCTGGAAACTAAGTAAAAGCTACGCAAAACAACACAAAGCTCTGATTTGCATTACTTAGCGTCAAGGTGGCATTACATTGGTGTTTCCATGCAACTATCTGTACTTTTTGATGCACAACCCTATCTTCCAAAATCTGAGACAGGGTTTTGCATTTAAAAAAACACCTTTTGAAACTAGGCATTAAAAGGAGAAATGTCATTTCTCCGTTATTTTCCAACTGTGCATGTGTGCTGTACTGTACAGCACCCATGCAAAGTAGGAAGAGTTATAAATGTGGTCTAGACATCATATTTTGTACTGGGAGGGAACCCTTAAACTACAAAACCTAGGCTAGACTCACTCACACACCCTTGTACTATGGTGCAAAGGTGTTTATGTGTGGGGCGCACAACAGCAGAATTTTGCGCCGGCGCTAGGGAGAGGGGATGAGAGAGTCATATCTCTGTAGATATGGTGCTCTTCTGCTCCTTCCCTGCATTTTTGACTGCTGTGCTGCTTTGGGTGACACATTGGTAAATCTGCCCCTAAATATGCATCGCAATTCAATGCATGAGTCCCCTTGCACAACTTTAGAAAATGTATGCCACTTTTCTTTGTGCTGGTGCAATAGTGCAACAATGTTTGGAGGTAATTTTTGGCCTTGCAAGTGGGTGCAAATGTTATTTCAATATTGCACACATGACATTTATGTGATTCTAAACTGTTGACAGTTTAATTTATGTGGCAACACAAAAAGGCAAATTAAACAAAACCATTTAAAATAGGGTCCAAGGGATATATATTTTAAAGACCCACACCTGATTTTATCCCCAGCACCAACTGAATGTATAACACACGAAACACAGGGGGTCTAACAGCCAAATTTGAGAGGCTACACTGTCGATACTGAGTCAACAAGATCTCAAAATATCTTTATCGCACACACATAACGTATTAATAAAGATAAAGAAGGAAAAAAGGCTAACACTACATGCATAGAGGAGACCGGTACTTCTTCGATTATTCGTAAAATGGCTGATTAATCCACAACAGATTGTAAAGGGTTTCCATCAAATTAGACTCAATGATCAGTCCTATCATTTGGCCAAACCCATGTGCAAATGAGGCTGGTCCCCTGATCAGTGGGACACTCAGCTCCGCACCTTATTGTTGTATCAGGATTTGGTCCACCAAATACACAAACCGTCCATGATGACTGATCTTTTGATGGTAAAGTAAGAAGAAATAGTGCAACGAACAAAAAAGTGATTTAAAATAGGATGGAATGTCCTCCTTCTAAATACTTTATTCTACGGACTGGACACGCCTCCTAATTAAAAAATAGAACAGTGCAAAAGAAGACAGTGACAATTATCTGTCTACATAAGGGCCAACATGTTTCTGCCTAACGGGTATTTAATCCCTTGGCATTCGTCAGGGCCTCTGCTCGTATAATAGTTGCACTCCTAATAGTGAAATATAGAATTCACCACCATCACCAAAAACAAATTATAATAAAACTGGTTTGAAACGGTACAACCTGTAACAACCATGGACATTAACCCTCCGATTCACAATGATTACTGTGAATTCTGTGAAGGAAAACGTTATATCATTAGTACTGTATTCGATGCATCAGTCTCATGTGCATAGTGTGTCACCAAACCAACCAATAATGTGTGTCTGAAAATTAATTTTTATGCTTACCCTTTGTGGTAGGGCAATAGACCTCACCCCACCTGGACACTGCTCAGGTACTAAGAGGCCCCGCACTACAAAGATATAGGGAAAACAAAAGAATGTGGCAAAGTACTATAAAGACATTTTTTTGCTTTATACCCTGCCTATGATCATTCCTATAACCAAATGCCCTGTATCTAGAGGCAAAACATGTGAGGTAGATAAACACCCCAAACTCAGTGTACTAAGCCTCAAAATTACCCAGAAACTCGACTAAGACACCAAACTTTAAGGAAGATTAAAACTCCCTTGTATGCTCATTCAGGAATTTTACAACATACTGATCTACAAAACCTGTGATTTGCTAAAGTTTACAACATAGTATAGCTAAAAATATTCTAAAAATATTCTGTGGTAACTGCTCACCTTTCCGTCGGTACCTCAAGCTCCCATCTGAGACTTGGGGGAGGCACCGATCTGTAGGAGATGCTAGTATAAATAGTCTAGTGAGGGTTTGTTAGTGAAGTATCCCTCCACCTTTAGGATGTATACTAAATAGTGGCGATCTTATCATGTGTCCCTTCAATTGGTATATATTAATGGCAAGGACACTATTATCAGACATTTAATGTGAAGTAAGCCTTATTGGTCTTTATTATCAAAAGAAAAGAAAGAAAACTAAGGGCACTACTTTACGCTCGAAATCTCGCGAGATCTCGCGAGAGGAAGTGCTCAGAACTACCATATGATGTCATATCGGCCATCTTTGTAGTTCCTAACACTATGATCTGGTAATCATTAAACAGTCATTATTCCTCACATGCATATGATGTTAAAATGCCCCCAGTGTTGTGAGTCACTGCCTATTTTTCTCCATAATAAGCCTGCTTGAGCTTGTTTTCTTAGGAACAAGAGCGCACTACTTAGCGCTCGAAATGACGCTTGACCATGTGTTGTTTTTGAAAAAGTACCAGTCATTGGGCAATGACAGCTGCCCAATGATGTCATTTCGGACATCTTTGTAGTGCAATGACTGCAACCTATTGGTCCGTGATATTCCAATGTTGTTTTTGGGAACACAAATGCTCTAGGTAGTAAGCCAAGAGTGGCCTCAGAGTGTATTCAATGGGCATAACTATGCAGATGCTCCAAAATCTTAAAATGTGGGAACCATCCTAATGGTTGTGCATAGCTATATGTCACCCTCCAGTGTATGTCAGAAAACTCCCATAATCAAACCTATTTGTGATATTATGAGAAGAGTGTGAGCAAAGTAATTCAGGCATGAATCAATATGTACAACATGTTTATATAGACCCACCCTATTACAGTCAGTATATCCCAGTTATTACTCACTAGTGCCAAGGCTACAGGGAGGTCCAAGGAATATCATCATTTAATCCTTCTGTATCTGTCCGAAGTTTATAAATCCATTTTTGCTCTTTTCTAAAAAGGTAACCCGACACATCACTTATGTGACTGGGTATATATGGCTTCTCCAGGACAGTCCATTGGAAATCCGTTTCTAGATGTGCATGCTCCAGGAAATGTCTCGTAAGTTTAGTGTTGTTTTTCTTGCAACGAAAAGAACTTTGCGGGTCGTCATACCCACATATCGTGTGGAGCAAGGACATGTCAGCATATAAATCAGATTGGTACTATTGCAATTACTATAGTTACTCTGCAACCAAGGTCTCGTGGTGCCTATATTTATCTCCTTCGTATGTTTGGTCTGAGGGCAGACTGAGCAAATGCCGCAAGGGTGATGCCCGACAGCTGGTGGACGGTTCCACAGTGTTCCACCAAGTTTCCTAGGGAGCTCTTTTGGGCGTGTGTCAACAAGTCGATCCCGAATGCTGCTTGCCCTTTTGAACGCAAACAAGGGTTGCTCAATTTTCTCTCTCCCATGGTTCAGAAGGCGCCAGTGTCTTTTGACAATCTTCTGGATGGCATTGCTTCTAGTATTGAAGGTGCTCACGAAAGTGAGTCTAGTCAGAGGTGGTTTAGGGATTGGAGCTTCCAGGAGGGCCTCCCTATTGTTGTTAACCGCTCTCTTTTTTGATCTTTTTATGAGTGAATTAGGATAGTGTCTGTCCCGTAATTGTCCACAAAGATTCCTAGCATGCACCTCAAAGTCCTCTCTATTGGAGCAGTTCCTGCGAACCCGTAGGAACTGGCCATATGGTAGATTCTGGCGCAGGGACTTCGGGTGGTAGCTCTTGTAAAGGAGAAGTGAGTTCCGCGCCATAGTGGACCAAATCCTGATACAACAATAAGGTGTCCCACTGACCCCTGTTTCGTGTGTTATACAACACAAAAAGGCACCCCGGGTCAAGAGTGAAAAAGGAGTGCTGGGAGAACACTTTTGAAGGACAGTTTCCCTCAACCACCAGTGGGTGGTATGCTTAATTATTGGGTAACCTATTCGCACTGCAAACCTAGTCGCAGTGCAGACTACAACACCCTCTCTGAGAGGGATGAGCTCAGAGATGTCCCGCCACCCTAATTATGATGCGACTGCCACCGCAGCGGTCGCATCAGGCATTTTAACATTGGGGCGGGTGCTGCTGGCTGCAGCTCCCTCCACAATGGTAAAATTACATGTTGTGCACTGCGCTGTGCCTGCCACCTTGTGCATGGACATGCTTGGGGGGTACCATGGGTACCCCCCAAGTGCACCCCCCACTGCCCCTGGGGGCACACAACGGGCCCCCAAAGCAAATCCCCACCAGCCTTTTCATGGCAGCATCGCCACTAGGCACCGCCACCATATATGTGCCCCAGCTCTGCCCGGCGGAAAAGTGGCAGACGGACTTTCCATCCGCCACTTTATCCACCGCCATTGTAATCTGGCGGTCGGTAAATCAGGTTACGATGGCGGGTGGGCGGAGTCACTACAGCCTGACCTCACGACCCGGCCGGGGGATAGTGCCAAATAGCTACCACAGAGAAAAACGGTCGTGGCCTACCTAATAAGGGTGTGTGTTACTGACACTTGCTCCAGGGGGGGAACGTCATGTCACATCCTGCTGCCTCCCAGAGCATGGGGAGTGTCAGTGATGTGAGGAAATGGAGGTGGCAGTCCGCTCAGCTGCTCACTATCTGTTTGCAGGCTGCAGCAATTATGGTGTTCGGCTGGCTCCCAGCACTGCTCTCTGCACCTGCAGCCCACCCACACGCCCGCCCGCTGTGGACCCGGGTGCTAAATTATTCTATCTATGGCCGTCAGCCAGGAGAGTAGAAGAGTGAGATAAAAAGTAGTCTACCCACCCAGCCACACTTGACTTCAAGTAGTTGTCACTTAACTTTCAGTGTTATTATAACACAATGTAATACTGATCAAATTAAATTCTAATGTCAGAGTGCGCGATCTTGTTCTCAACGGCCCGCCGCCTATTGGGGAATTAAATCTGTCAGCCTACTGACCCTATGAAGGGTACATATGCCCGACATGAATGTAGACTAGAACAGAGTTGAGGTGGGTGACACAGGCAGACAGTGAGCCAGCTGGACAGGGCATTGCTGCGCGCTGCAGAGATAGTCAATGTTTCACATAATTTTCAATTGATTCGGGCTGGCGGTGTACCTGCCAAACTCATAATAGACCCCAGTCTCTGAGATGGAAGTAAAAAATTCTAAGCTGGGCAAGGCAACAGACTGTGACCAAGATAGGCTCGACAAGGCCACGTAGCCATTGGCGGATGAACAGGTGGAGCTGCTGCCTTTTGGCGGGAAAGCTCTGAGTGGGAGAAAATAAAAATGTGCAAACAAAGAAGGCCCCTCGTTGGCTGGATACTTTTGGCGAATTCACCCAGTGAAGAGTTTTATGTTTTGACTTAGTACCTGATTTAGAGTTCGGCGGATGGGTTACTCCATCACAAACGTCCGCTGTATTACAAGTGCTATTTGATATAATGCATTCATAATGCACTGGATGGAATATCTGACACGTTTGTGATGGAGTAACCCATCCGCCAAACCCTGAATCAGGCCTAGACACTTTTATGTAGCTCGGATTCCTCCAATGAGGCAAGACTGCAAGCTGTAGCTGAAAGGGTTCCACAAGGCTGGATACCCTCTCCAAAACGTCATGCTGAAATGGATTTGCTGCTGCAGAAAAGCTAAATGCGGAAGTATCCTGAATCTTTGTCCCAGCTGCAACACACTTAACTTGGATGATTTGTCCCAGTCCTTCTGAGGTCTTTGGAGCCAAAAAGATTCCAAGTCCCAGGATTTTCAGGATGTTAGGAGGAGTACACTTTAACATAGCCATGGTTCCCAGGACCTCTGGAACAGCACTTAGAGTTCAACACTCACTCCAGCAGAAGCCACCAACAGAGTCCAAGGCAGGTCCAGTTAGAACTAGTAAGCTGGGCTCTTCAGGTAAAGGGTCTTCTTATAGATTTTTATAGTTCTGTTGCTTAACAGTTGGTCAGCCAGGTGACCAAGGAAATCCTGGGTACAAATGGGATCAGGTTCCACCTTTCAGATATCCTCAGATTTCTCATCAGCGTGTACAGTCCTTTTACTGTCTTCCACAGGACCAGTAGTGTTGTTAAGAGGATTCCCAGGTATGCCACATTTATGCCTGGCACTAGATTGTGGGTGGGGTGACTCTGGGCCCCTCCGAAAAAAATAGGAAAACAGTTCCCAGAGGTAACCCTACCCACTTTCACAGCAGTTCCTGTGTGCCTTACTGCAAACAATCACACAGTGGCCCTCTTTGCCCGAATCCTAAATTGTGAAATTCTTCTCCGTTTGTGCAGATTTGTGTGCCCATTCCCATGCCTGATCACAGAAAAGTGATATTCCTACTATGTGGTCACTTCAAATCAGTACTGAGGTAGCTCCTCACCTACTCAGATTGGTGTCTGTCTGACTGTGGGAGCAAAGAAGGGCCCTGCCCAGGTGTCAGCCAACACTAGCCCGTGACAGAGTAGGCCTCTTTGAAGTTAATCAGATTCCTTGGCGCAGCCCAGATGGTCATCCTGCCAGTTTTCTTACCTCATCTGGGGGGCTATTTAGCTGCTAAGTGACAGCTGGAGATATTACAAATCAAGCTTCATATTCTGTTGTGTGACCTGTGAGTCACAGATCAAAGTTGCGAAAGGCCATAAAGAACAATTTAATCTGTCACAGTGGTCTCCTCACTGAAGCTAGCATAGCAGGTGATTCACTGCACCATTAACCAGTGGTTGCGAACAACCAGTCTGCATTTTACTAATGCACTGTTCCCAGCGCAGGCGCATGTTTGCATCTCACTGGAAGAGTGCACTTTTGGCCATTGAGTGCACAGTCACTGCCAGCATCAAGTCTACCAAATTAAGAGTGTACGGATTGGGACTGTGCACCCTATATGTAATAGGGCACTGAATTAATTCAAGCACAATTCAGGTTAGCATCTACAGACCATTAACCGATTAACTATTCGAACATGTAGACCAATCTTACAAAAAGAAAAATCATGTTCTCCTTCATAAAGATGGCTTTTGCCAGTAGTATACTATTTGATAGTGATGGCACCTGATGCCTCTCATTCTGAACGGGTTTTCAATATCAGGCACAAAAACACATAGATAAATAACCCTTGCCACACAGTTGTGGTATTGTCTACGTAGTATCCAAGTTTATCTCATCAAAATAGGGAATAATGTACACTTTCCATCTTATCCACACCTTTAACCTTTTGATATTTGTGCTGCTGTTTTGTTCCTGCACAAATTCCTCCAAGTAAGAGGAATTTTAGTGGGGGTGCACATACAGTTTATGCCCACCTCAGAATCTGATATCGGTACAAGCACCCTTTGCCTTTACCCTCAATTTCCATGGTACTCAGAATGAGGAACGTACATGTTATAAGTAAAACTCGCATAAGATTGTAATGGCCTCTGGTCCACAGTGGTATTGTGGAGAGCTGAAAAAATAAATAACTCAAGTGATGCATACATCCTTCTCTCTGCATGTTTTTCTTACACACACATATATATATATATATATATTTATAGACCCACCAAAGCAACCAGTGTGGAGATACCACTTAAAAGAAATGTTCGGTCTTAAATATTAAAGTGAAAAATGAACTCTAGAAAGACATTGTAGTCTGAAGGTGTGTGCTGTAAAAACAGAGTCCCTGCCAAACTGTGGGCATTGCAGAATTGTGAGAGCGTGCAGCTGTCTTAGAGAAACACTACAAGGCCTCAACAATGGCTCCATTGCTAGTGGAGAGAAGCGCCAATACAGCAAAATGTGATGTCACCCAGGGTACTGAAAACGATTGCACTGGAGCCGAAGACAACTCTGAACTTTCTTGTAATTTTGGATTTATGAGCTAAGCTTTTTAGGTCCGTAGTTAGACATGACTTTAAGATTTAAACCCACAATTGTAAGTATAGTATACTTAAATATATTGGGGCAGATTTATAAGCCCCATGCGCCACTTTTGCATCACTTTTAACATGGGAAAAGTGACGCAAAAGTGGCGCAAGGGGCTTGTAAATCTGCCCCATTGTCTTTCAGCCAGCTGTCTTCAACCATTCCTCTGTTTTTGTGTCATTCCCATTTTTCTTTGGCCTACTACAGCATTCAGAACAGGTAAATGGGTCAACCGACTTCAGCCATTGACTAAGGGGCTCATGTATGAAAATTTGGTTTTGCGATTCTCAAATAGCGAATTTTAGAGAATCGCTATTTGAGAATCGCAAAATGAGATGTATGTAGGATTTGCAAAATAATTTGCGAATCCTACATATTCCTTAATTGCGAATTGCAAATAGAGATTCGCAATTAAGGAATTCCTTCCTGTTCATTTCTATGGGCTAGGAGACCCATAGGAATGAAGGGAAAGACATTCTCAATTTGCGATTCGCAATTAGAGAATCGCAAATTGAGAATGCAATTTCAAGGGTGCCAGGGTGTCAAAAGGACACCCTGTTGCACCCCTGAAATATGTATGTGTGCACATCTGGCGCACATACATGCCCTAAGGGCATGTATGTGCGCCACATGGCACTTTGAAAAAAGCCAAAAAGTGAATTTTTCAAAGAAATCGCAAATTACCACCAACTTGAAGTTGGTGGTAATTTGCGATTCCTTAAGGCCAAATTGCACTTTTTCTGAGCTTGTTACATTGCATTTAAGGAATTGCAATTTGCGATTCCTTAAACGCATTCGCAAAATAGGGAATCGTAAATTTTGCGATTCCTAATTTTGCGAGGCTGTTTTTCATTCATACATACCACTAAGCCCAATTGCGATCGCAAACGTCGAATGATACATATGGCCCTAAATTCACAGTGAGTGGGGCATTCTGTCCTTTCACAAGGAATGCATTCTCGCTAAAAGTAATTCCCTTAAATGCTGACTACTACTATGGCAATGTGTGCTTTGTGAGACCCAGAACTATTTTTACTTTTAGCCAATGTTTTTTAAGATTGACTAGGACATGGCAGCTTCCCGAACAACGACGTTTTGCAAAATCCATGCAAAGAAAAACAAGTATTGACAAAATCAAAAGACTGTCAGACCTTTTGGCTTTGCTAATACTTGTGCTTATTTCTTTTCCTTAAAGTCTATTATCATACCACTCAAGCAAAAATATCGAAGTAGACAAGCCATCGCAAGATTACTACTCTGTCTGCCTTTGTTACTATTGCATATTACTATTAATGTATATTGCATATTTCTCTATAAAGAATACCAAGTGCTCTGTACCTAAATATTGATGTGATAATCTTCAGCATTTCATCAAACGTCTCATGCCACATTGTTGCACAGAGATAAATCTTGACATGTTCTGTGGTGCTGTGAAAAGAAATCACATGCTATGTCAATAGAAGAGGAAAATGCAGTCAGAAGGTTCGTCAATCACAGAAAACAAAGGGCTAAAATGAAAAGACGCATGACATACATAATATGTATGAATGATGAGAGAATGCTCAGCGCTATAGAAAAGTAAATGCACTCTTCATAGAGATACACAGGCATCAAAGAGACTAAATGAAAGACAATATATACAGAGAATCAGAAAGATGGACCACACTTCATGGTAGCGAAAATACATATTAGAACATTGGATTGTTGCGCTCCTTTAAAAACAATTGTGTGCTCAAGGCTTCTAATGACTGGTAGAAGCCCGGAGCATCTACATTCCAATGTTTGTTCACAGCAACAGCTGTGATCAAAGTCCTCACGGAGCCCAAGGGGATTTTAACCCCCATGGGATCCGTGAGGCCTTTGTTTTAAAAATTAGATTATTCTGCCCTCTAGGGGTGCAATGTTCTAATGGCGTTAGAGCCCTCCATGGTGGGCACCACCGACAATTAAAGTACTGCTCCGCTGTTATAGGCCCGAGCCAAAGAGGGGTCCTTTAATGGCTGGTATAGCCTGCTACCGCGGGCTCTAAGGCTATATTAGACCAAATAGAAAGCCCTGCAAAGTATACAGGGTAACACTTACTAACGTTTGACACAACACAGCGCAGCAACCAAAGTTGCCGTGCTGCTTTGTGTTGAGGGGGAGATTAAAACAAAACCATGTCTAATAAGATACTGCCCTGTTTCCTCTCCTCCTCAAGGCTGTCTGTCATGTGCCAATGCACATACCCTTCCACCACAAGCCAAGGGTGTGTGCGTTCTGCCAAGCGTAGTTTTGTGCTTGAAAGGGGCAGTTCCAGTACAAAAACTAGACTTCAATACTTTTTCCACTTTGTATGTGTGCTGCACAATGCAGCACCCATGCAAAGTTTGAAAAGTATACAGAAATTTGAATATTTCTTCTCTGTTATGCCTGCCTCTAGGAGACCTTGGGGGTCTATTAGGATGGCGGTTGGAAAACCATTCCGACCGCCATGGTAGCGGAAATTAACTGTCTGCTGGTACCGCGGCAAAACCGGTGGTCCGATTAGGATCAACCGCCAGGAATATTCAACCCGGTGGAACAATGCCACGAAAGACCACCGGTAGCGGTGAAAATCTGTCCGCGGCAGTCGGATTCACAGCAGAAACATACCAAACCGCTGCTAGGCCAGCGGAGTGACCGCACGTACAATTAGGATTCCATTGAGGTGACAGTGGGATGATCCACTGTTTCCGACCGCTGCAATCGCAAAGAGTGATTAATGGGAGAGCCGGTGTAAGGGCTGTTGCATATCCACTGCCGCGGCCGCTCCGTGACAAATATGGCGGTCGACAAAAAAACCACACAACAAGGCCACCACGTGTACACATCAAACTAGCCCAGCCCTCAAAAACACCTAACACACCCCAATGACCCAATGACACCCCCCCCCATGGCAACCTAAAAAATACAAATCCCAGGACAGCACACGCAATACACCTGACAGCAACACTCCATTTTGACTCACCCACATAGCTGAGTAAAAAGCAGCCCGTTCCCTGACCAGAATCCCTTGCAATACTCCACCCCTAAAGGAACTAAACCCTACAGCACAAAGGAGAGGCAAACCACCACACAGCTCACCAGCACAACAACACCCCCCCACTCACATCACCCCCACCACCCTCACACCTGCACCTCAAACCATTTGCACATCACACACCATAGCACAAAAGAAAATGCCCAAATTCACTAACAGTGAGTTGTCAGTCATGGCAGATGAAATAATCTGAGTAGAATCACAATTGTTTGGTACACCTGGTCCAACAGACACCATTAGCCACCAGAGCACAAATGTGGAGAAGGATTGTCGACAAGGTCAATGCAGTAGGGACCACCCCGCGCTCCAAGAAGGAGATCATGAAGCGGTGGCATGACCTCAAGAGGCTGGTGAAACAGAAGAGCTACAAGAACCGTCAGCTGGCTCAGATGACTGGTGGTGGCTCTCCCATTCGACCAAGAACATTCACTGCATGGGAGGAGAAGGTGCTTGCCATACTGCATCCAGAGAGTCTCACAGGAGTACCCGGGGGAGTGGAGGCTGGTAAGTACAAACAAATGTCTACCATTACACTGCTATGTAATGTCTTGCACAACTACAAATCTACACCTCCTAGGCCTAAATTGTATCATCTGCTTGTGTACAGGCAGCCAGCACTACAACTCCCACCAGGCCCCCTTCTCCTACCCCTGAGCAAGATGTAGCACTTCACCACACCCAGAGCATGTGGCAGCCATTGCATTGTTCACCTTCACTTACCAGATAGGTAGCCATCTTCCCAGGGAGGGGTGTTTGGGGGTGGGAGGCCTGCACTACAACTCCCACCAGGCCCCCTTGCCCCAACCCTGAGCAAGATGGAGCACTCGCCCCACCCAGAAGCATGTGGCAGCCGTTGCATTGTTCACCTTCACCTAACAGCTAGGTAGCCATCTTCCCAGGGAGAGGTGTTTGGGGGTGGGAGGCCTGCACTACAACTCCCACCAGGCCCTTTTGTCCCAACCCTGAGCAAGATGGAGCACTCCCCCCACCAAGAAGCATGTGGCAGCCATTGCATTGTTCACCTTCACCTAACAGGTAGGTAGCCATCTTCCCTGGGAGGGTTGTTTGGGGGTGGGAGGCCTGCACTACAACTCCCACCAGGCCCCCTTGTCTCACCCCTGAGCAGGATGTAGCACTCCACCACACCCAGAAGCATGTGGCAGCCATTGTATTACAACAACCACAATTACAGGTAGGAAGCCCTCATCCCAGGGAGGGTTGTTTGGGGTTGTGAGGCCTGCACTACAACTCCCACCAGGCCCTCTTGTTACACAGCTCAGCAAGATGGAGCACTCCACCACACCCAGAAGCATGTGGCAGCCTTTGCATTGTTCACCTTCACCTAACAGGTAGGTAGACATCTTCCCAGAGAGGGGTGTTTTGGGGTAGGAGGCCTGAGCTACAACTCCCACCAGGCCCCCTTGTCCCACCCCTGAGCAGGATGTAGCACTCAACCACACCCAGAGGCATGTGGCAGCCATTGTTTTACAACAACCAAACTTACAGGTAGGTACCCATCTTCCAAGGGAGGTGTGTGTGTGGGTGGGAGAGCAGCACTACAACCCCCTCCATCCCCCTTGTCCCACAGCTCAGCAAGCTGTAGTACTCCCCTACCCACAACCATGTGGCAGACACTGTACCTCTCCAACCACACTCACAGGGAGGGGGTATTTTGGTTGGAGAGCAGCACCACTACTCCCCCCAGGCCCACTTGTCCCACAGCTGAGCAGGATGGAGTACTCCCCCCACCCAGAAGCATGCGGCAGCCATTGCATTGCTCACCTTCACCTAACAGGTAGGTAGCCATCTTTTGCTCTCTTGTCCCACCCCTGAGCAGGATGGAACACACACCCCACCCAAGAGCCATGTGTAGCCTATTCCCTTTCTCTGCTCCACTTCACAGGGAGCCAGCAATCCTAACAGGGAGGGGTGTTTGTAGGTGGGAAGCCAGCACTACAACTCCAACCAGGCCCACTTATCCCACAGCTGAGCAGGATGGAGCACTTCCCCCACCCAGAAGCATGCAGCAGCAGCCATTGCATTGCTCACCTTCACCTAACAGGTAGGTAGCCATCTTTTGCTCTCTTGTCCTACCCCTGAGCAGGATGGAACACTCCCCCCAGCCAAGAGCCATGTGTAGTCTAGTCCTTTCCTCTGTTCCACTTCACACGTAGGTAGCCATCTCAACAGGGAGGGGTGTTTGTGGGTGGGAAGCCAGCACTTAAACTCCCAACAGGCCCCCGTGTCCCACAGCTGAGCAGGTTGGAGCACTTCGCCACACACCCAGAGAGATGTGTCAGAAATTCCACCCAAATGTGCCAACAGAACAGGTAAGTAGACAGTGCATGCACCCCGCCATTTCACTCAAAAAGAATGGAGCCATATGACCACACCAGCCCTCACATCTCACCAAACTTGGCAGAGATCCAATAGCCACTTCCAGTGTGCAGACAGCTAAGCGTATGTAACTATCACAGCAACCAAAGTGTGACTCACAAAATCACATGTTGAAGAAATTCAGTGCACAATCACTGAATGCTATCTGTAAGTGCCCTGGGGGCAGAGCATCAAGGACCATATGAAGACAAAGCAAGCATGGTCTGTAGTACAACTAAAGCAATGCACATGACATGACAAAGGTATGCATGAGATAACAATGGCTTCTCGTAAAGTTGTTGTGCCGCTAGTCGTTAGATGACAACATGTCCTTGTAATCACAAAATCTGCATGTGGCGCATGGTATATATATTATATATATATATGTACATTGTATGTACATTGTATTGTACATTGTATGGTATATGCACAGTACTGTGAAGACATACAATGTGATAACTAGTAAACTGTGTGGAGTATGACCTGTAAACAAGATACATCTAACACCTAGCTTGAGGAGTGCACTTCATTGTCCATTTCCCCTCTGTCCCACGTGTGGCCAAGAACTGACAGTAGAAGATGATGATACCAACCTGCAGAGCCAGTCTCCACCCCCTGAACATGGACTCCCTGATGCTGACTCCCTGGATTTCGAGGATGCAGAGCCAGAAGCCAGTCCATCAGGCATGCCAGGACGCAACAGGTCCCAGGACCCCACTGTCTGCCCCCCGCCACCACATCACCAACAACAACCAAGCTGACCTCTGCTGTAACAACCTGCGTGGCCTCCACCACCACCAGTGCTGCCTGCAACACTCTCCCTGCCCCAGAGGATGAACACCCCACCCCAAAATCTGAGGAGGGCCGGGAGAGTACGCGAGTGTGTAGAGTGGTGACGCCACTCGTCCGGGACTGGTTCTGGAAGATTCCCGTGAGCTCCGCCTGCTGCTGAGGTCCATAGACACCTGCATGGGCCAAATTGTGGACCTCTTGGGCCAGCTTGTGGCAGTTCTGAGAGACAGGCCTGTGGCCCAAACAACAGCTCCAACAACAACATCAGCAGACAATGGCCTTGTTGTACATTTTCACTCACCTTCAAGGGAAGTAGCGGTTGATGAGCTGTTGACGCAGGTCGACACCTTCCTCCTCTCCACTATCCTCGTTACTGGACAAGTGTGGGTTTGCAGGTGGGGGCCTGAGCTGCTCATCAGCGTCCAAGAGAATGGGGTCTCCTTGCGCAAGGCCAGGTTGTGGAGAATGCAGCATGCAACTACAATCTGACACACCTTTTTGGGTGAGTACATCAGTGCACCTCCGGTCTTGTCCAGGCAGCAATATCATGATTTCAGGAGACCAAAAGTATGCTCCACCACACGATGTGTCCTCCGATGGGCATCATTGTAGCGGACTTCACCCGGGGTCCTGGGATTCCTCAGTGGGTTCAGCAACCAAGGCCGGTTGGGATATGCAAAGTCACCTAGGTGTGAGATACACAGAACAAATTTGTAACATAACTGTGGCAGAGGACAGCATGTCACACGTGTAGCATACTACATGACTCTGCATACTCACTCACAATCCATGCACGCTCCGGAAGCAGATTTGCCATCATCTGTGGCACAATGCTGTTACGCAGGATGCACGAGTCATGGGAAGAGCTGGGAAATGTGGCACAGACATGTGAGATTATCATATCCGCCTGGCACACCACTTGCATATTGATAGAATGGAAATGTTTCCTATTCGTGTAGATGTGCTCACATGCCTGTGGTGGAACCAGGCCAACATGTGTGCAGTCAATGGCACCAACAACATTAGGGATGTGGCCAAGGGCATACATTTCACTCTTCACAGCTGCCAATTCATGCCTCCTGGGGAAATGGATGTATCCGTCCATGTAGGCCATCATAGCGGACAGGACAACACGTAGCACCATGCTGAACATAGTTTGCGACATCCCACCGGCGCTGGACACCATGTACTGGAATGATCCAGTAGCAAAAAAATGCAGGGCCGCCATCACCTAAGAAGTTGGTGTGAAAGCAGTCGGGTAGGTTCTGCGAGGCCGCAGCTGGGGCTCCAACAGAACACATAGGTCTTGTAGGGTGGGTCGATCCAGACGGAATTTCCGTATGACGTCCTCATCCTCCATGTCTGCCAGCACTGTGAAGGGACGATGCACATTTTATCGCCTCCTAGTTGAGATGAAAGGGAACACATGTCAATGCAATCCGCCATGAGATGTGTCCAACATCTCACGTTTTGACTGGCCGCTCACTTCAGCTTACAGCACAACTTACATGTAGGGACACCTTCAGCTACACTAGTCGTACACTTGTCCAGTTTTCACACAGTCAGTACCTCCAACACAAATTCTGACTATGTGAATGCCCAAAGTACATGTCCATATCTTGCGTAACCAGCCCTGAGAGTAGTTCACACAACATATGAGTAAAACAGCAACACTGCTGGCTCCTACCTAGCTGCTGTACCTGACACACCTTCTTGTGTAAGTCGAATAGGGCACACATCAACAACACAATGAGCACAGTCTGTGCATTAAGATCAAGTATGTACATGAGCAAAGCAAACTACACAGTGAAATATGCACATTGTGTAGTCAGCCATTCATTACTGTGTGTTGCTTAGCCAGATCACACATTGACATGTGTACATATTGGAGAGTCCATCACAACACTGATCTGTGTACATGCACAACAATATCACAAGTGACATGTGAGGGAGTACATGCCAATGTTTGCAATCATGTGCACTGACATGGCATGTGTAGTCAGCAGTGGGCTAATGATACACTGGCATTGTGTGCACTATCTTGTGGCATGATTCAGGTGTCTACTGTACACTGTTGAGAACTGGCCATTGCAATTGACACAGCATGATGTGTCCATAGGTGCTGTTAACGTGCTTTGCCACCCAAATCATGGTCATAGGAACCAATGTATAGTAGCCATATTGCGGTAGCGACCGCCTGGCCCCTGCGGTGTGCCACCGCCAATGCCCATGCCCTTACAACCAATGGGAACTGCAATCGCGGTAGCACAATGCAATTTTAAAAATCTGGGAAGGCGTGCTCCACCACCACGGGGCCAGTCATTTGATGCAATTGGAAGATGCATGATCGCAGTAGCGACCGCCTGGCCCCTGCAGTGTGTCATCGCCAATGCCCAAGCCCTTACAGCCAATGGGAACCGCAATCGCGGTAGCCTAATGCAATTTTAAAAATCGCTGTAGGCCTGCTCCGCTACCGCGGGCTGGTCATTGGATGCATCTGAAAAAGCTGACCTGGAACACCAATTGCAGCAGCTTAGAACCACTGAAAAAACTACCCCAGGGGGCTATATATGTGTGGGAGAGAGCCTTACATTTCCACTGCTTCCAGACATTGCTTCCTGACACTCTTCACGTACCACTGCTGCTGCTCCTGTCTCCTGGACCCAGACACTGCTGCCTGACACTCTTCACCACCAAATACTGCTGCCACTGTCTCCTGGACCCAGACACTGCTGTCTGACACTCTTCACCACCAACTGCTGCTGCTGCTGCTCCTGTCTCCTGGACACAGACACTGCTGCCTGACACTCTTCACCACCAAATACTGCTGCCACTGTCTCCTGGACCCAGACACTGCTGTCTGAAACTCTTCACCACCACCTGCTTCTGCTCCTGTCTCCTGGACACAGACACTGCTGCCTGACACTCTTCACCACCAACTGCTGCTGCTCCTGTCTCCTGGACCCAGTGATGGCGAGGACTGAGAACACCAGTGCCTGTCCCTTCACCACAGTGGGGCTGGAGGTGCTGGTGGGCGAGGTGCTCATACAGTATGGGAGGCTCTATGGTGCTCCAGATGTCATGGTAAGTGTTTCAGAGTGGAAGAGAAAGTGCAGGGAGTGCACACATGAAGTTGATCTGCTGCACTATGTGCCTGAGAGTGTGGGTTTGTGTGATACACTGCCTAGCATGCTGACTTCAGGAAAATTAGGTTTTTAGCCTATTTCACACATTCCCCGGTCTGCATTTCAGGATGGGAGGGACATGCAGTCTTTCTGCAGCCATACAGGGACACTGCAAGTATGGAAAGTGGGGGTCAGGACGGACTTTGTCTGTGCTAATGGATCTTTGAGTCCATGAGGTTTTTCACAGGCTCATTTGTGAAATGAGATAGATTTTACGTCCAGAATATACTGATGGAAGTGTGTTTGACTCTATATTGCCACCATGGATATGTAAGCATTATTCACAAGAGTGAAATGCCTGAGGGTGACACTCTTGGAGAATAATTCACATATGACACATCAAATTGCTGTACTTCGATAATATCATCCTTCCATTGTTTTCATTATGTATTCTGACTCTCATGGGTAGGCACTGTTTGCCCTCTCTTTGTACCTGCATGTGACAGTTCTGATGCCCCACGTTAAACATTTGTGTGAGCCCCCCTGGCCTGCACAGTCACTGCCCAATTTGACAAGGACCATCACTGAATGGACAGAGTGAGACATATGGGTTGTCTGCTACCCTATCCATCAAAGAGCTATCTCAGGACTGTGGTTTGCACAAGACAGATCTTGTGAGAAGGGTGTGAGATTGTAAGATAATGTCCCTGAATGGGACCTCTATGACACAGTGAGCCATTCACGGGTCAAGGACATTGATGGCTGTGCAGTGTTGGACACAGTGAGTCTGCCCCGACACACCATTTCCAATGTAATGTATGTCTTGCTCACTCTCAAACGGAATCTCAGGTGTGGGCCTCCTTCACATTGCTTTCAGTGCTGGCATTATGCATGTGTATGAGATGAGCAGGTACTGTGTCTATCTTCATACCTGCAAGCATTTTGGTATGATTATCCCATGCTTATGTACCACGTGTCATGCTGTATTGTCTCCGCTAAAAGTTGTGCTGAGTTTGTGCATGCTCCTGTGCTGAGAGATAGTGGTACATAACCCAGTGTCACTGAAATTTCCCTCTCTTGTCTCCCATGCCTGCAGCTCAATGTCCACCAGGGTAAGGCCGTATGGAGGGCATTTGCAAGCAAGGTGCGGGCTCTGGGTATCTCCATCCTACGACACACACACACTGTCACAAGAGGTGGGATGACATCTGCCGGCTGAGCAATAACGTGGCAGAGATGACGCTGGGGCTGCTCCCTCGGACTGGCAAGTTGACACGCCTGAGCATGACACCACTAATGGCACGCATCATGGCAGTCACACAGCCAGAGCTGGATGCACGTTTGAAGGACCATCAGCAGCAAGCTGGGGGTGAGAATTCTGGGAAGGGTGACTTTGGTTGTGAGTGACTGCATGTATTCCAAACCTGAGCCAGAGCTGAGATGTTGCTAGTGTGATGCAATGGCTTGTAAGTGGCCTCTGTGCTGGATGCAGCTGTCATGCATTTTCGCTACATGTACTTTCTCATGTCATTGATGTAATGGCCCTTGACATTGCATTCTGAGTTGTGGCCCTATGGCATCGGCTGCGTTGGGGGAGTCATGGACATCCAATGGCAGTGAACGGCAGTGTGCCTCATCTGAGTGTGCTTTCATCAATGTCTGCAGTGCCTGACCTCAAAATTGTGAGAACTACACATCTGACACCAATGTGCAGCTGTAGTTGTGCCACAAAGCACGACATGATGGATGGCATGAGCTCATGGCCCTTGCAAAATGATATTTTGGAGTCTGTATCTGTGTTTTCCCCTTATGATGACTCCATATGTGACTGTGACAACATGTTGGGAGGTACATCTTTTTCACCCACAGGGACCTAGGTATGCTCAGAGGGATCTTTATGTCTGGTTACACGGAGGCACGGGCATGATATTTGGATGTGTGGACATCACAAGGGTCAATTATGCCAAGTTTGCATTATACCATGCAATTTTTGACTTTAGAATTAAGGTTGCACGATGTGACTGCACAGGGTGGTCTGCAACATAGGGGTATCACCATCTTGTTTTGTGAGTTGCTTGCATATGATGTTTATGTGTGTGGCACTAAACTGAACCTACGTCTTTGTTTCTTGCAGCATCTACCGAGGGCACAGAAGGACAGGGGACGGACACCAGTGGTGATGCATCAGGCACGACTGCTGCACATGAGCATACTGACACTGATGTGACCAGCGCCTCGGAGGGGAACATGAGTATGCTTGAGGAATCACAGCCATAGACACCAACCTCAACGTCATCTGATGCCAGTGGTGACTCCTCTATGTTGGCAGGCACAGGGAGTGGGAAATCTGCCTCCTCTTCCACCACACATCACCCAGTGCCCACCCTCCCAGCTACTTCATGGAGGGGATTCATTCAGACGTGGGTGTGCTGTCCGGTCTTTGTCCTCTACAGTTTCAGCAGCCATTCAGCTGTCACAGGCTCAGAGTCCAGCTCCAGTCCCTTCAGCCAGCCCCCTGCCAGTGGCTACATCTAACAAGAGTGACCACACACCACAGTCCTCAGGATCAAGATACACCACACGCAGCACACAACAGCAGCACCCCAAGCGGGCCAGAGTGCAGACACCATCCCCCAAAGAAACCAAAGTCACCCCAGAGCCCAAAGGCAAAAGCCCTTCAGGTGACACTCAGGGGCATCAAGCCAAGAAGCAGGCCTCAGGCTCACAAGCCTCTAAAGCATCCCCATCCAAGGTCACTCCCGTCCCAAATGCGTCTCCCAAGGACAAGCAGACAGTTGTCGTGCCTGCTGTGAAGCTGGTGGCTGCTAAGAGTCCACAGAAAAAGCCCTCTAAGGCAGATTCACTCACAACCTCAACTCCCATCCACACCCCTGTGAAGCTGGGAAAAGAGGGCACTGTAGGTGGTTCACCTGGTCAACAGGGGATAGAGGGGAAAAGGCAAGGCCAGGCCAAGCATACCGCCGGATCCAGCAGATCCCCAGAGGGAGGGCCACCGCCTGCACCTGATGCACCTATTGAATCCACAAGAAGTGGAAAGGCACCCCTCCACATTCTCCCTCCCACACTGTGTCTCACGGCAGCATGTCTCTGCCTCCACGTGCCACAACACCACCCGGTCCAAGCAGCTCTCCGGCTCCCAAAGCCACTGATGGCTCTACCTCAGCTGGTCCTCTCTCTCCCAGGTCCAGTCCTCCAACTGGCCATGACACTCAGCTACCTCCCAGTCTGACTGACAGCCAAGTCTGAGGCAAAGTCCCCCTCACATACCTGTCTCTTACACCGCGGTGCCTGGACTGCCCATTGTTATTCCCTAGCTGTGTTGCTGACCATGGCAGTGTACAGTCTCACCCATTCCCTGTGCAGGGTCTCATGCACACATGTGCCTACTTAGAACTATGGACTGGCCACTGGCCTTGCTTTTCTAAATGTGTTTGCCCATTCCCTGTGCAGGGTCTCATGCACGCATGTGCCTACTTTGAACTATGGACTGGCCACTGGCCTTGCTTTTTGAAATTTGTATGCCCATTCCCTGTGCAGGGTCTCATGCACACATGTGCCTACTTTGAACTATAGACTGGCCACTGGCCTTGCTTTTTGAAATTTGTTTGCCCATTCCCTGTGCAGGGTCTCATGCACACATGTGCCTACTTTGAACTATGGACTGGCCACTGGCCTTGCTTTTTGAAATTTGTTTGCCCATTCCCTGTGCAGGATCTCATGCACATGTGCCTTCTTTGAACCATGGACTGGCCTAGTTTTTTTAAATTTGTTTGCCCTTTCCCTGTGCAGGGTCTCATGCACACATGTGCCTACTTTGAACCATGGACTGGCCACTGGCCTAGTTTTTTAAAAATTTGTTTGCCCTTTTCCTGTGCAGGGTCTCATGCACACATGTGCCTACTTTGAACTATGGGCTGGCCACTGGCCTAGCTCTTGTGTACGTTTGATGCCTATCTGTGTAATATGTAATAAAGACAGTTACTCCTGTTGTCTGCTTTGTCAGTGTCCTTGCTAAATAAATAGTTTTCTGTATGGGTATGGTTTAGAGTGACACATGCTGTGTATGCCACTTTAACATTGCCAATGGCTTGTTTCACTTTTTCAGAGTTTGACAGAGGTGACAGGCACTTCAGTTCTTCTTGGCTTGGCTTGGGGGTGCAATGATGGTTGTTTTCTGATGACCTACTGTTATCCTAATAATTCTATGGTCAGGTTTGCTAAATTGTACACATGTCATGTTTGAATGCACTACCAGCACAGAGGGGAATTCTATCCACAGGATTGCAGTCAGGCTGGCCAGGGTCCATCATGTCTGTGTGATCTTTCTTGATGTGTGAACAGCAGTGTTGTTGTATGGTCATCTTGTGATGGACTTTCTTCCTAGTCACATGGGTACATTTGAATGTGTGCACTCGAGTAGTCATGAAGTGTGAAGGGGTGACTTTGTCAGTAGTGTTGATGTGTGTGTGCCCCTGCAATGCCAAATGCACACGTGTCACCCATGAGCTGAGTGCCTGTTTGTTTGATTTGTCAGCCCTGTGCTTCTGATTGTGTGTACATGTGGGAGTTGTAGGTTGTGCACTGTGCAGTGTGTTGGTGTGTCCTTGCACTCCTGGGGGACACCTACTTGTTGCTGCCAGTTGTGGTGAGTATGCAGAGTGTGTGACTGGCAAATCTGTGTTGTGTTTTGTTGATCAGCCATGTGTCTTGTTACTGTTTGTGCTCACTGTGCATACCTGCTCAGCCACACTGACACTGTGGGTGAGTTTTCGCATGCATTGCTGTCGCTTGATCCATTTTTAGCTCCAGTATGGTATGTGGGATGTGCAGTTATACCATCCCCTAGCTTTACGTATGATGCCTATGATGCCTACCCATTGTGAGTGACTCCTCTATGTATTTGTGTATGGTACACTCCTGGCCTGTCCACTACTGATGTACAAACCACTTCACTCTCATGTCACCTATCCCCCTGGGTTGCCAGTGTGTGTGCCTCACCACCACTTCATTTGATACACTAAGCTTTGTGGTGCTGATCTGTGCTCATGACCAATGTGCCACTCAGGACAGTTTCCAAATTAGTTATGTGTGATTTTCTTGTACTGGCTATCAATCATGGGTGCTCATGTGCAGCGCAACTGTTTGTGCGGCACAGTCCTCTGTTCATGTTGTTTGCACCTGGATGTCCTTGAGTTGTGCATCTGTGAGTGTTGGGTTAGCTGTATGTGTGTTTGCTGAGGTACTGCTACCCTTCCTGAGTGTGATGTTGTCTGAGTGCTGTGCTGATTTGTGTTGTGGGAGTACATGTTGTGGAAATGAGATGTGTGTGCTACTGATTTGGTTGGTGTGCACACACTGATTGGCCTGCTTGCAGTGCTGTCAGTGTATGTTGTCTTGTACTTGCCTGGTGTGCTTCCCCTGATGTCCAGCTGAGTTTGCAATGTGATGGATTGGCATGTGCATCTGTTGTGTTTTTGTTTTGGATGTGCACAGTGTTTGGCCTGTGTTGGCTCTTTCTGCTGATAGGTGCTCTGTGTGAGATGTTCTATTTGCATTACATTGTGTGTGAGTTGTTTCTGCATTGTGATACAGTCAGATGTGTTTGCAAGTGTAGTTTACTTTACTTGTGTGTGTGTCACATGCAGCCAGTTATATTGTGGTTGCTGGTCTTGTTTTGAGTGCACACAAGTGCTATGTGCTCCTATCTTTGAGCTGTCACTTGTCAGGATTGTGCATGTGCATGCATGTGGTACACTATGACACCATGTTGACTTGATGGGTGGTGTGGTATGTCTGTCTGTGTTAGCTTATTGTCCCATTAATCCCAGTTTGTGTCCATGATTTTATAGAGATGATGCACTTCTTGTTTGTGTTGGGGTATGGTGTCTGTGCATTGGTCCTGAGTGACAATGTTGTGTACTGTTCTGTCTGGGGTCACATTGCCTTACACTGTTTGGCTGGCCATATGTGGGCTTGTTGGACTTCTGTGTATGTTGTTTGTGAACATTGTGTTTGGCTATTTGTTTTGCCCCAGTATTGGTTCAGGCCTTCCGTGAGTGTGTGTTTGATGTTTGTGTATGCACCCCTGGGCGTGTGATTGGGTGTCAGTGTACTCACAGGACATTATTTGCACCATTCTGTGTGTTTAACACTGGTGTTGAGTGGTGCATGTGTGAGGTGGGTAGAGGAGGGGTATGTGTGAAGGATCCAACTTGTGTTTGACAGTCAGGAGTGTGACAATGAGCCATGTGTGTTGTGCTGATGAAATACACATGTCAAGTAAGTTGAGACAGATGTGTGGCTGATCACTGTTTGACATCAGACACTTCCTATCATTCCTGTGCGTATGCATGGCTTGTCTTGGTGTCTCCCTGAGTTGTTGCACAGAGGTCATTGTGGTTTACGTTCACTCACTGTGCCACCCATGTCTGAATTGATGGACTAAGTGTGGTGTGATGTGTTCCTTCTCTTGCATGTGATGTCCACATGCTTTGTGGCATGCTCCATGGCTTTCCATCACTATCCACCTCACTTTTGGCTAGCCCATTTATTGTCCTCCTTTGCTGCTGACATCTGGTATGTGTATGAGGCTGTGTGTCAGTGTGGGGTGTGTCTGACTGACTTGACAGGCAGTGTGTACAGTTAAGTGGTTGTTCATATGCAGTGTGAGTTTGCTTGACATGAGTGGAGGGTAGGTGTGGGGAGGAGGGTTGAACTGCTCCTGAGCTACTGTGCAGGGTGTTCCTCTTCACACCCACCTTCTGAGACAGGCTCCCTTGGTTGTTTGGTGTGTGTGGTGCAAGGGCTGGGTACACCTGGCTGGTTAACTGTGCAGGGGGTCACAGGAGGGGCACACAGCATGTCCCCTAATGGGTGTGGGGGCCTAGTGTGTGAAGGGTGGAGGTATGGCCCTATGATCTTTGTGGACTGCCCATGCCTAGCACTGGCCCTGCCTACTGCATTGTGAGCATGTTTTCCCGTGTCTGCACCGCTGCGGTGCCGTGACCAGGAGATTGCAGTGATTTCGCGGTTGATGGGTGACCTGGACGTGGAGAGGTGATTTTGTGACAGGTAGGACATGTGTGGGTACACGTGTGGATGTGTTCCTGTCCCCACCAGAGTCTCTGGTGTGGACAGGAACCGTATATCAGCCCAGGAGTTGTGTGTTGTGGTTGTGTGCGGAGTTGTGTGATTGCATTGTCCACGATGGTGCATTACTTGCTGGTAGTGGATCAGGTACAGCACCGGAAAGGCGTGTAAAGCAGGATCCATTGCAGTCGGGACCGGGTGGAGTGGACCGGGAGTCTGGTTTCATGCTATGGTGTCATGCTTCTGCCGTCTCTGGTTGGGTGGTTTCTCTGCTGCGGTGTGGCGGGCTGTTTGGGGCATCGTGATTTGTACAGCAGACGGGACGTCATTCCGCACGGTGGTGGGCCTCTATTGGCTCCCACCGCCGCGGTGGCGGGCACATTTTTCTGGCTGTTCACATCGCACCGCGGCGTACGGGAAATGGGCTATGTTTGCCCATTGTAATATGGCGAGTGTGAGGACCGCTGCTGGCATGTGGAAAATGACATTTTCCGCCAGCACCGCGGAGGTGCCTCTGCCCGCCATCCTAATGGGCCCCCTAGTGTTTGGCGTAAATCCCTGTTTACAATTGTTAGGAGATAGGTATCTGCATCTAGACCCATGGATGGTTGCATGGGAATGCCCATTACCCCTTTTTCCCTTGCCAACCCCTCCACAGATTAAGGACAACGCACACAAAAAATACACACCCTCACTAAATTCCAGATGCACCTAACATATTAGGAGAGTCCAGTATCTCATGTGTGACATCATATTTGAAATATTACAAAGAAAAAAGAGAACACTGATATTTAAAAACTAGAAGATCGAATATAAGTAAGATGTGTGGCACATTTAACTGTAAAAATAGGTAATTAACAAAATTAATTTATAGAGCATTAAGTACAGTTCACAAAACCCTGCTGCACTGTACATTGTCGATTTCTGGTAAACAACATAAAGTATTATCGTCATCTTGGAGTGCCAGCGCTTCTCTTTACCTGTAAAGATGATATGTGAAATTATTATTGATAATTTTTTACTTTCTTGATTCAGAAATAAACTTAATTTAAACAAAAATCTTATACTTTTAAACAGTTGTTAAAAAATATAAAAAATACTTAAATTAATTAAGTACACAACTGTTAACTAATATTAATAATAATGTAATAGAAAAACAAATAATAGTGAGGGTGGGAAAAGTGTTTTAAATTGTGTAAAAAGTAAGATTTATGCATTAAATAACATAAGTATAATTGAGTTAATGTACAGTATTTTTTTATTTCATTGCTTCCAGGTTAATATTAAATATTTTAAATTATTTTACATTTATAGTATACTTTCAAATATTTGTTAATTTTTATAAATAATGCATTTTATTTCATTTCTATATACTTTCCCAGAGGGAGATCCCCACACCAGTGGTGGACATCTCCACCGAGAGTTGAAAAGTTACTAGTAGTAATTTTACATTTGTGAATTATGTTGTAGGATGCTCACCTCTTCATTGTGGAAGGTATGTTAGTTCACACCTAGGTGTAAATCTCCACTAGGTAATGGTGAATGAATATAAAAAGAGTGGTCAGTCATACTGAGCTGTTGGAACAGAGCACCACATGAGTAGATTTACACATGTATATTTACCCTTTTGAGTTGTACCGATTGTCTTTAGGGCTGTCCACCTCCCAAACTCTTTTATACCAGGTACCTAACTCACAAATCTCCCACTTCGGACCTCCTGAAGTTTACTGTCTTTGCATATCTGGTCCATATGTATCTGCAGATCTATATGCTCTCAGGTCCGATTGTCCCTGACTCATTCTGTATGTCTATGTTTCATGTACTTAACATTTTAGGTACATTGCCCATGTTTTAGTGGAGCTTGCCTTCAGTACGGTGAGGTGAGATCCTCAATTTTTCACATTTAAATGTCAAACACCGTTCTTCAACATCCAGAGTTTTGCGTTTAAAGTGATGCATGTGGCAGTCATGAAAGGGTAGGGAAAAAAGGTATTTCTGAAAGGCCAGGCACAGGATGGGTTGGTCACATGTGAACTGTGGAGTTCAGGTATTGGCCATAGGGCACGCCAACCACCCAATTAGTTTGTATAGCGCCTGAATCACCCCCGAAGGGGTATCTCTGCGCTGCGGAAATGCGTGAGTAAGCTGACACGATAAGCGTCTAAAACAAAACAGTTTTAAGAGGCCTTCTGAATTGTAGATGATCCCAATCTCTATTGTATGTTGGGTGCAGGATCTGGTGTGACACCAGGCCTTGTAGACAACCTCCACTGTGTACTTTCAAAGTCTCTGTGTAGTGGGGGTTGGTCTTTTGTGGAGACGTAGGAGCAGGCCCTGGCCACAGTCTAAGTCCTGTGTCAAACATGTCCAACATATGGCTGAAAGGCGTGTGCAGTGAAAGCTTGGATGCTTGCAGAGTGTTGGGTGCATGACCTAAACACTGCATCTATATGAAGGGGATGTTATTTGTATATCCAGGTGCTTGTACTGGTTGTAGGGTGTGGGTGTCAATGGCAATGCTGATGAGTAGGCCGAGAAGCTCTATGAGCAGCATCTACTTTTTGGGTATGGTTTTTCAAGACTTCTCATCTGCTGCTTTCCAGCTATCTTTGTGAGCTCAGTCCAGTGGAATTTAAATTTTGCATGTTTTCTTTTGCTCGCCTTTTTGAGAATTCTCTAGCCTGTATTCCAGTAGCATGGCACTCTTGCTAGCTTTCCCCTGCTCTGCTACTCAAGCACAAAGATAGCGCTGTAATTATTTCTTAAAACTCCATGGCTGGATTTGTGGAGATGCCGTTGAAGTGTGTCTGCATTAACTGTGAGTCACTTTGAGCTTGCCGTAGAAACCACTGTCTGGTTATCTCACAACTACATTAACATTTGCTAGCTTATTTTTTATGTGACATAACCCGTTGTATGTGATACTGTTTTGGAGTTATGATAGAGGGTACTTGCTGTGCTACACCTGAAGTTGGCTTACTGCTGATCCTCTGGACTGTTCTAGCAGAGCTCTGCACATGGCCAGTTCATCAAGTAGCCTTTTTCAGGGAGATGCTTTTCTATGACTTGCTCACAATGATGTTTTATTTGGCGACTAAACAAATGGGTTTGCATGTGGGTGCCAGAAAAAAAGATATGTTGAATTGACCGGGATATGTAGTTTACTGTATAACCTTTGATGCTAATCTCTTCATAGCTCCATCGAGATGCAAATTGTTTCATTTTCTGTGTGGGATAGCTTGCGTATTTTCCTAGCGGGTAGTCCTGCTGGGGACTTCTACTTGTATCATTGGATGCACCTATAGCTGTCCTTGGGTCTCTGGGTGGTTTGCTGACCTTTTTAAATTTGTAGTAGAGGGTTTGCCTCTGATCCTCCGGTTCACTCCTTAAGTGCCATACTTCATAATTTCCGGATGCAGCTAGTATTCTTCGTTGAATGTCTCATCTTTATAGATGAACCTTACCAGATGGTTTGACCACTTTGCGGAGACTAATGTCCTTGGATGGTGAAGCGTTTGGGGTTTGTACCATTCCCTTCACCTAGCCTCTAGTGGTGTTGGGTCAGCAATTTTTACATTCCTTGGGCAGGGTTCTGAGCTTGGATTCTGGTTGGTCAAGGCAATTTACTGATTTTATATATCCTCTTTAGTAAAATTTGTGACAAACAAGGAAACTTAGGGGATAATGCCTTGATTACTTGGCACACGGCAAAATTGACTTGTAAAATTACATGGTTCTATTTCGAAACCTCCTTACAGGAGGAGGAGGTTAAAAAGTGGGTGAACAAGCTTAGTGTAGAAGGATCCTACATGCCCCTAAAATGTGGGTTTTGTATGGAACTGTAATAAAATATAAGACAGAATAAAATATGTAAACTGGAAAGGGTGTTTGGAAACAATATTAAAAAAGATTGTAATATAAAAATATCGTTCCATGAATATTGTGATGCCAAAAATATCATGGACATAACATTAAAGTTGAATATATAATAATGTATAATATATTGTGGAATATAATATTGTTTTTTACAATATTTTTGTCAAATTGTTGCTTTAGTCTTTAAATGTATGTTATGTAGTCAATTTAAAGATAGGTTGATATTGTGTATATTTATTTCAAAAAGTAAACATAATTTACTTTTTGAAACTTTAAAATAAATATGTTTAATAAAATTTTTAGAATTAGGATGTTGCGATTATAGGGAAAAATGGTTGGGACATTTTTAAAGTGTGTGTTTAAATAATTATTTCTGTATTTGTTTTAACTTATAAGTATATTTTAGAATCAGTACATTTATATTTTAGACATTTATATGAAAATATTAAAATTGTTTTTGTTTTTTGTAGTATGTCAATTATTTATAGTATTTTAATTTAAGGTAAAACATTGTTTAAACTTTGCTATTTTCTTTCAATTGTTATTTCTGATACATTAATTTTGAGTTTATGTTTAAAATATGTTTATGAATAATTACAATATTTATTTTTTCATTCTAAAATACAAATTATTTTAAAATATGTTGCTATCATTTAGGTCTTTTTAAACATTTTAGTTTTTTTCATTTCATTTGTTAATGATTATTTATTAAATATATTAAATATATAATTCATATTATTATGGGATTTAATTATTTTTCAAATGTTTTAAATAAAAACAATGTTTAAAAAGATAATTTTTAGTGGTCTGTTCGGTTTATCATGGAATAGGGTGGAGAGATTTATTTATTTTTATATTTATATTTTATATAATGTTTAGATTGTAATTGTAAGTATTGTATTTGTGAAATTTTGTTTTGAAATAGAAGATTTTTTTTTTTTCAATTTTGTTTATTCAGGTCAGCAAATTCAGAACATTACAGTTAAATATATGCAGAGCCATGGCAAAGCAGGCAATTTCTAATACAATCTACCACTGTAACGCAGCATATATATACCATTCAGTTTTTTTTTTTTTTTTTTTTAAGTTTTGTAACACCCAAATTCACCGTCCTATAAACCATAACAAAAACAAACAATGGTACAGATGGAAGGCATTAAAAACCAAACAGTTCGCACTATCGATTGATGAACGACTCCTGTAGAGGGAACAGCACATTCGGAGAAGCACATAGCTATAGTAATCAAGTTTAGACACTCACCCCAGCGAAACGGGACCCAAGTGGGCTTCCTCCCCGCCTCCCGCAGATCCGGGGATCTATCCGCCCTGGCGCTCCACCCCACAAACATCGAGGCTCAGCTGCACCTCCCCCTCACCTGGCCAGCCACCCCCACTCATAGTGTCATCCAGAGCCCAGCGGCGCATGCGAACTCCTCCACACCCCCGATCAACCTTACCCCATATCATCAGATACTTCACCAGACAGTGAACCTGTGGCTCGTGGGGAGTCCGCCCTCTCTCGGGCCCATTGCAAAAAGGGCTCCCAGATGTCCCTAGGTCGGGAAGTGACCGGCATTGTTTCCCAATAGCATTCAAGTTGTGTGTTGCCATACGTCACGTCTTTCACCCAGTCCTCAAATTTAGGCAAGAATCTACGTCCCCAACGTACCGCCACCTGTCGCTTAGCATAAAGGAGCAACAGAGCATGTAGTTTCCTAGATTTTGGTGGGGTGTTTTTGACATACCCTAGTAGCCCCAGGTGTGGAGACGGCGCGTCGGCTCTATGGAGGATTTGGTTAATAGCTTCAAAAATGCTCGACCAGTATTCCTCCAGTCGGGGACAGCTCCACGCCACATGCAGAAAAGTGGCATTTTCGGCCCCACACTTCCAACAAGTGTCGTCTTCCCTGAGGCCCATACGGTGCAGCAACCGAGGTGTACGATAGTATCTGTGTAGGAACTTAAAATGTACGAGGCGCAACCGATAGTTAGGCGACAATTCCTTCAATTGCCCACAGCAAAAGGTCCACTGTTCGTCCGAAAGAGGGGACTCTAATTCCGCGTTCCACGCATGCAGCGAGGGCGGCACCATAATGGGAGCTTGCTCCTGCATACAGTTGTATAACCGGGACACAAGTTTTTTGGGGGAAGCCCTCGACAGTAAGTTTTGCAGCGCCTGAAAATGCGGGGGCTCATCCGGGAACAGAGGCCATAACGCCTTACAGGATTCTTTAAGCTTATGGAGTGCGAACATATCCGCAAAAGTCTCCGGTGTTTCAGTTTCCCCCTCTACAGGAACCCCAAAGGTGCCGTCGGGGTAAATGTCCGCGAAAGTGCGCAGAACTTTTCCTCTAATCACTACATCTCCCCCCCTGTCCTGCAGGCAGGGAATCAGTGGATTGCCCCTCAGGGGCACAGCCGGCGCATACAGGAGAGGGAGACGTGCCCTCCTCTGCAGCTCACGCCACGACCAGCGGAGCAAGGCCACCGTGTCAATGTCTCCTGACGGGCGGGGCGCCCTCACGTATAATGCCACGCTAAGGGGCAATGGAGCCGCCACTGCCCTCTCCACCGCCACATGCGGCTGGTAGGGGGCGGGGAAAACCCAGAAGTGTAGGAATTGTGCTTGCGCACATAGCGCGTACAGCGCCATGTCTGGGGCCCCCAGTCCACCCTGTCTCAACGGGAGGGTGAGCAGCGCCCAGGACGATCTCGCCTGGCCTTCGGCCCAGACCAGCGTCAACAGCAGTGACCGCACCCGAGCGTGGAACTGCGCAGTCAAGGGCAACGGCAGATTTACAAAGAGATATAGGAACTTCGGGAGGACTACCATCTTTGCTAGGGCTATCCTCGCAACTAAAGATAGGGGGAGCTTGTTCCATATCTCGATTTTCCCCTCCAGCCAGTCCACCGCTCTCCCATAGTTCAGTGTCCACAGATCACTCAGGTTGCGACTAATCCAGACCCCCAGGTATTTGACCGAGTCCGTTTCCCAGCGCAAGGGATAATCCGAAGTCACCTCCGGGGTGGCGTCCGTCAGAGGGAACGCAACAGACTTGGACCAATTTATAGCTATTCCTGCCAGGCCCTCGAATCTGACAAACTCCCTCAGCAGTGGATCCAAGTTTTTGGCGGGGTCAGCCACATATAACGTTACATCATCCGCATACAAGGATATCAGCAGGCTGCGAGAGCTGAAGCCAATACCCCGGGCAGTGTGGTGCTGGCGGACCCGAGCCGCCAGAGGCTCCATGGCAATGGCAAATAGCAGCGGGGACAGGGGGCACCCCTGCCTGGTCCCGCGAGATATGCCAAATGGCTTGGATATCAGCCCGTTCACCCGCACTCTCGCCATGGGGGCTGCGTATAGGGGCCGTATTAAGTTTATGAAGAGGGGGCTAAATCCCATTCTGCCTAGAATCCGAAACAGGTAGGGCCATTCCAGCGAATCAAACGCCTTTGTAGCGTCAAGAAAAATGACCGCCGCCCGGATGGAGGGGTGTAGGTAGTGCAGTACTGAGAATATCGTTCTTAGATTGTGCGACGTGGCGCGGCCGGGGACGAATCCCGATTGATCGGGCAATGCCACCATGGGCAATAGGGGCTGAAGCCTGTCTGCAATCAGTTTAGCGTAGATTTTAACGTCTACGTTGAAGAGGGATAGTGGACGGTACGAGTCGAGCAACTGGCTATCTTTGTCCGGCTTTAGCAATGTGATTATCAGTGCCTCCCGCATCGAGTCCGGCAGGGAGCCCGTCTCCTGGGCCTCAGCGAAGACCGAGAGGAGCCTAGGGGCCAGTTCGTCAACATAGGTCTTATAAAAACTAGTGGTCAACCCGTCGGGGCCGGGAGCCTTGTGCGTCGGCATGCTCTTTATCACCTGCGCGACATCCCGAACAGTGAACGGGACATCCATATATCGACGGTGGTGGTCATTAAACCAAACAATGGCAATGGAGTCTAGGAAAGCGTCCAGGGATTCCGGGACTGTAGTCTGCCTAGACGTATAGAGGGCCGAGTAAAACTGAGCGAAGGCAGTCAGAACTGCATCATGTCCTAACCGGAGTTCACCTGACCCGTCCCTTACGGACGGTATGAAATCAGACCGCGCACGCGGGGAGGTGAGCCTCGCCAAAGTTCTGCTAGGCCTATCGCCTTCACCATATCGACGGGCCTCCGCCTGCTTTCCCAGGAACTTCACTTCGCGCTGCGCCTCCTCGCCGAACTCTAACAGCTTGGCTTTCATCCGAACCGCCAGTGCAGGCGACGGGTCGCCGCAGAAACCTACATCTAAGTCCCGCAACTCTCCCTCCAACCTGCTCAGTGTGCCGCGTATTGCCCCGAGGACCCCCGCCTTCCTAGAGATGCACTGGCCCCGGATCACCGCCTTGAATGCGTCCCAAAGGGCCGCCTCCGTATCTACTGTACCCGCGTTTATGTCGAAATAGCGCACAATATCCTCTCTAATTTCCTCCGTAAAGACAGAGTCGGTAAACACGTACGGGGGCAGCCTCCAGGAGAACGCGCGAGCAGGGGCATCAGGCATCCTCACCACCAACAGGCACGGAGCGTGATCAGAAAGTGACCGGGCCTGAATATCCACCTCTTCCGCCCAGGATGCCACATCCGGCGAGACCAGCCAGTAGTCCAGCCGGGACCAGGCCGCGTGTTGGCTCGTAATACATGTCCCCACCATATCTGCCGGATGTCTGACTCTCCATATATCTGACAGCAACCCCTCGTCCATGATGTCAAAGACTGCCTGCCTCGCTCTGGTGTGTGTGGGACCTCCCGCACCCCTACGGTCCATCGCATCCACCAGTGGTACATTAAAATCCCCTCCCAGGATAATCGTGGAGCAGTCCATTAGCATAATCCGTGCCCATAGATCCCGGAAGAAGTCAGGGTCATCTACATTGGGTCCGTACACCGCCGCCAGCACTATCTCCCTCCCCTGCAATACACCGTGGGTAATAACGTAGCGCCCCTCTGTGTCCAAGTGGGTGCGGTGTTCCTTCCAGTCCAGCCCGGCTCTTATGAGGATTGCCACCCCTCTAGCATAATTAGAATAAGCGGTGGAATGTACCCATGCCCAGCGCGAGCGCTTCAGTCTAGGTGAGGGGGTGGACTGCACGTGTGTCTCTTGCAGGAAGCAGATGTCTACCTTGTGTCGGGAGAGGTACCCTTGCATGAGCCGAGCTTTTTTATAGTCCCCGAGTCCTCTAATGTTCCACGTTAATATCCTAACGCCTGCTATTACTCTAGCCATTTTGCGTTAATTCTCCTCCATCCCCGTCTACATACTGCATCTCTCTCCTAGTGCTCAACCAGGGCATCATGGTGATCTGCGAACATACACATCCATCGTACCAGAACCAACATAACTCAAACCAACCCTCCTTCCCCCCCCGCCCCCCACCCTCACCAACCCCCCAATCAGGTTGTGACAAATCCCCCCATGGATCACGCGAAGCGTGATTGCAACTCAAACTCACCAACATTGGGATGCACCCCATGGGGCGTGGTGCACCAAGCGTACTCCCCCGTTTGCACAGGGTGGCTGCACTATGGAAAACACCGCTTCACACCAGCGGAGCCCGCCCCACTTAGATCCAAGCTTATACCTAATTGGGAGACCTTGCCCTGAAGGAGCATTTCAGCAAGCGCAGCACATTTAACATTTGTAGGCCCCGCTCATCCCCGTAGCAACTAAAAACCGTAAACCATGAGCAACCGTGGACGGAACGGGGCTGGCACCCCACCCGCCAGGTAGAACAACCCATACGGATCATACATAACTCCCACTCCCGCCAGGGTCAATCGTTGTCACTTAAGTGCCCTTCGTCCACCTCCGCCTGTGGCGGCCTGCGCCTGGACGCAGCCCCCCCAAGCTGTCTGGCGAACTTCAGCGCTGTCTTCGCCTCTGTGAAGTAGTGTGTGGTACCCTCGTGTGTCACCCTCAGTTTCGCTGGGTATAACAGTGCATACGGGACGGCAGCCTGAAGTAGCAGCTTCTTAGCCGGTAAAAATTCCTTCCGGGCCGCCTGTACCAAGGGAGTGAAGTCCGGATAAAAGGAGATGTTATTCCCTTTGTGTACAATTTTCCCCTTTTCGCGAGCAAGGCGTAAGATGAGGTCCCTGTCTTGGAAATTCAGGATCTTAGCCAGGATAGGACGCGGCGCCGCCCCCACCGGCGGCTTCTTGCCGAGCGATCTATGCGCCCTTTCCACTGTGAACACCGGGGAGAGCGCCGGATCAAAGAGCTCATGGAGGAGTTCTGAGACATACATTTCCATTTTGCCAATGTTCGTCGTCTCTGGTATGCCCGTGATTCGGATGTTGGATCTGCGGGACCTCGCCTCTAAATCATCCGTTTTGGCCCGGAGGAAGTCCAGTTCTTTTTCCACGGCCGTGAGTTGTTTTTTGGTGTCGTGTCTGAACTCGCAGCAGTCAGCGTGTCCACTCTCCAGGCTGTCCAATCTGGTTTCGTGCGAGTCCACCCTTTGTTTGACGGAGTCCAACTGGGTGGCCATGGCGTCTAGCTTGGTATCGATGCTTTTGAGACTTGAGCGGACCTCCAGCATCAGCGCTCGGTAGTCTACCTCCGGCTCTGTCCCGTGCAAGGAGGACTCCGCCGCCTCCAGGTCCGCCGCCTGCTGCTTAGCCTGACGTTTATGCTCAAACGTGAGCCTGGACTGCTTCGCCTCGTTTTTCCCTCCCATGGCTATGGGGCAGTACCAGACGGGATCAGCAAGGCAGCCTCGCGGCCAGACGACGGCGTCAGCGGCCCCGACCGCTACTCAGGCACTCTCACTCAAGGCTATCGCTCCACCGATCTCGGGCCCACAGGGGCACGGGCAATACCACAGGCACTATCAGAGCGGAACAGGAGGGCAGGACCCCAAGGCCCCGCCGCAGATCGTCGGTCACGGCCGCCAGTCGGGCCACCTTAGATTTCCCACCACAGGGCGCCGCGCGCACAGTTCTTCATGCAGCCGTCGGCCAGCAGATTTCCGCTACCAGTCCGCCAGTGGGGCCTCTCCGTTATAGTTAGGCCGGGCGCGCACCCAAGATGTGCCCACTCAGCTCCTCTTCAGGATCCCGCTCTCCCAGGGCTACGCTCGCAGGACCGGGATAGGATCGCCGCCTCATCACCTCCGGCCAGATAGGGTCTTCGCACAGGGCAGGCCCCCCGACAAGCACCAGCGCCCCGGGGCCCCCCCCGGCAGCTCACCCGCTGTGGGCCGTCGTCAAATTTCACCAGCCTGGACTGTCAGCACCTGGGTGATACAGCCACCAGGCTCCGCGCAGGTCCAACCCCGATCGCTCCGCAGCGCAGGGACAGTCCGTGGTACCAGGAGGCAGGCCAGCCCCGCACGGCTCCCCCTGCACCCTCGACCTCGGGCTGCAGAGTGTTTCCTGCCTTCACGGCACCAGCCGCCCCCACAAGCTCACCTCAATCAGACAGTGGGCTCCACATCAGCGTATGTGCGGCGGCACGGGGTCGCCAGGGATCAGATCTAGCAGCCCACAGCCAGAGATTGCCGCCAGTCCGCCTCCTGCAGTGGCCACAAAATGGCGTCCCCGCCTCTCGCGCCGTCTCTCCCCTCACCAGCAGCAGCCGGGATCAGCAACGGAGCCCCAGGAGCAGCATCCGAAGACCAACGGCCGGGCCCCCGGGTGGATCCGCACCGCCCGACTCGTTGTTTCCTCCGTCCGCGACCTGCAGTGTGGGGGCCTCAGCTTCCCTGCTCGCCACAGGCCCACGCAGCCTCGGCCTCCAGTGGCCGCTCCCAGCCGTCCCCGGCAGCCGCAGCAGCGGGCGCGCGTCTCAGGATCTTCACGCGCGGGACGCCAAGGGGCACAGCTCAGCCCCCCAGTCTCAGCCAGGCATCCAGCTGCGGTTGATGCGCCACTGGGCTACACGGCGTCTCCCGGAGTGTGGATCGGGACTCCTAGTGCGGGCGATGCAGGATTTCTCGAAGGATTAATTAGTGCAGCCGGCGGAGCTCGCTCACAGAGCGGCCATTTCGCTGCCCGGTTGGCCACGCCCCCAAATAGAAGATTTAATATTGAAAATTATTTTTGTTGTGTTTGATAATTGTTAAATTTGTAATACAATTTTAACTAAATAATATACTACTTTTTAAAGTTTACATATTTTATATCATTTTCAAATAATTAACAATTGGTGTATATTTATGTAGGTATAGTATGTATATTCTTTAAAAAAATATTATCGATTGCACCTATTTATATATTTTAAAATATTATTTAGTTTAAATTCAAAGAACAGTTTTATGTAACTAGTTTGTATTTTTATAATAAATACATTATTTATTTTTATTTTTTATTTTTATTTTTATAAGAAACCTTTATTACACATTAAAAAGGATACAAACAAGGGCCTACAACCACAAGGGCCGGCCGCTAGAAAGCTCGGGAGCCAGCAAGGCAGCGCAAATGAGCCAGAAGCAAAAGCTCCCGGTAGTTCGTAAGCACATATAACAGGCCGCGGCCACAGTCCAAGGGCGATCAAAAAGGACGGTTTCATATTTTTTAATAGAAGAAAAAAAAAAAACAATAACACACAAACAAGGCAATGAGAGTCCGAAATAGCAGCGTGCGCTCCCCAGGACGGGGGAAGATCCACATTATCTGGAATAACTCTTGACAGGAGGTGGCAGTGGGGGGCAGCGGAGAAGAGGACAAAGCACACACAATTACGTAGAATGCGCGGCTAGGGGGACAAAGCGACGTCGACCTCTCGTGGCAGAGGCGGAGCGCAGATATTTCCATGATAGGAATTCTATGGACCCCACACCTTAGTCCCCCTCCCAGGCTTGCCTCTCGCCACATACACCGTCTTCTCCCTGAACATACACCAATCCATATTCTCCTTCCATACCGAAACCGTAGGCGGCCTCGGGGAACCCCACATCTGTGCGATATTGCGCTTAGCCACCATGTACCCCAAAGTCACCCACTGCGTCTGCGCCGCATTATAGTAATTTGGTTCCCAGACATTCAGCAAACACCTCCTGGCCTCTGGTAACAAAGCGACATGCGTGACCTCCTCCATTACAGTATGTACTCCGTTCCAAAATCGCACGACCTCCGAACATTCCCATAGGATATGAAGGAAGGTACCCAACAAGCCACAGCCACGCTTACACGTTCCATCCCTCGAATAACCCATACGTATTAAGCCAGGCCCTGTGACATACACTCTATGGAGTATCTTCAGCTGCACAAATCTAAGGCAGGCCGGGATCGCCACCTCTTTCTGGGAGGCCACCGCCGATACCCAATCCTCATCGTCCAGTTCCAATCCGTCAGCCGTCCACGCCTCCCGCAGATGGGTCAGCAAGTCCGTACGATCATTAATAAGTTTTTTATAGATCAGAGAAATAGTGCTGTCGGGCACATAGCCATCTAACACTCTATCTTCCAACGGGGAATATTCTGGGATAGCAGCAACATCCGGAAAAACCAAACACAGCGCATGGTAGACCTGTACATATCGGAAGTACTCCCTATCATTTAATTTGTATTCAGTTTTGAGCATTTCAAACATTTTAAAGGACCCTTTCGCCCAGAGGTCACCCACCTTACTTATACCAATCATGTCCCATTTCTCGAAGCCTTTCGTTTTCCACAGACAACCCAAGCGCTGGGAGGCATACAACGGCGTTGCTCGAGTCAAGCGATCCCTCCACCCCATCGCAGCATTAGCCGCATGCCACACGCGTACCGCAACTTGCGTTGGTCCCGTCAACCGTGCATCCGGAGTCGCCGAATACAGTGCCCTATTGTAATCCCCGCCCGGAAGTAATAACTTATCCATCTCGAAGGCCAGATTCAAAGCAGGACCGTATATCCCGTGGTTCACCGCCGCCAACTGAGATGCCCAATAGTATCTTTTAATATCGGGGAGGGCAACACCCCCAACATACCAAGGGAGTGTCAACTTGGCGAGAGCGATCCTCGGTCGCCCGTCCCAAAACAGTTGGCGCTGAAGACCCTCCATCTCACGGAAGTAACGGGCCGGCACGACATCTAGCGTATTTTGTAAAGCGTACAAGAAGCGAGGCAGCGACATCATTTTAAACAGTGCCGCCCGTCCGAGCGGCGAGAGCGGAAGCCGTCGCCACCGCGCGACGCCGGCCTTCAATCGCTGGAGTGGAGGGAGAAGGTTTCGCTCATAGCGGACCGTGGGGTCCAGTGATATGAAGATTCCCAAATATTTGAACCCCAATGTAGTAATCTGAATAGGGCACCCCCGCCGCAGGAGGGGGCCCTCGCCCGAGAGGACGTAAACACATGACTTGGCCCAGTTGATAACCAGGCCAGAATTACGACCGAAGGAATGCAATACGTCCACCAATACAATTAGGGACTTTCGAGGAGAGGTGAGATACAAAAGGATGTCATCCGCAAAAAAAGGGAGACACGGTCCTCAAATTCCGGCATCCATCTAATGCCCCGCAACAACGGCTCCCAACGCAACCAGGCAGCGAGAGGTTCTAAAGAAAGTGCAAAGAGGAGGGGCGACAATGGACAGCCCTGTCGCGTACCTCTCCCCAGCGCGAGGGGAGCCGACACCCTACCATTCACCACCACCTGCGCCAATGGGTCAGCGTATAGTAATTTTACCCACCCAATGAATTCAGGACCAAACCCGAATTTCGCTAATGCAGCCCAAATATACGGCCACTCTAAAGAAACGAACGCCATGGTAGCGTCCAAAGACGCCAAGATGGCCGGCTCACGCATAAACTCCGCTCTAGCAAGCACGCCATGCAACTGCCTCAGGTTCAGGGCGGTGTTACGATGAGGTATAAAACCGGACTGGTCCTGATGAATCAAGTCGCCCACGACCCGAACCAGGCGATTGGCCAATACCTTAGCCAGGATTTTGGGTTCCGCGTTCAACAACGAGATAGGCCTGTAGGAGGCACAGCGGTCTCGCAGCTTCCCCTCTTTATGTATCACAACTATGGTGGCAAGACGTTGGTCAAGGGGGAGGGAGCCCGCCGCCCGTGCAGCGAGGAACATGTCACGGAGATACGGTGCTATCTTATCGGGACGCAACTTATATAATTCAATGGGGAGACCATTGGGACCCATGGCCTTACCAGAAGCGATCGAGCGAATGGCCAAAGCAATCTCAGCCGGCGACAACTCCGCCTCCATCAACATGCTATCAGCCTCCGAGAGGGACGGCAATGCAATATCTCTAAGCAACAGACGAGAGTCCTCCTCCGAACGCCCAGAGACCGGAGAGTATACCCCACGGAAGTAATCCGCGAAGCAGTTAACAATTTCTACCGGGTCAGTCACACACACGCCATCCACTCTCTCCACAACCGGCACCACTCTACTCGCTCTCTCCTTCTTGTCCAACCAAGCAATCAACTTTCCGGCCTTATCTCCCACATCATACAGTCGTCCTTGTTGCTCTGTACTCATCCTTTTAGCAGCATCCGTGACCAGCGCTCTATAATCTGACTGTTTAAGGCTGAGAACGTGCACTTTCTCATCCGTAACACCCCGCTCCAAATCCCCCTCCATCTCAGCTATGTCAGTTTCCAGGCGGACCACCTCTTCCCTCCCGCACCTCCTAGCATGGGAAATAAGAGACAAGGCATGCCCCCGGATCACCGTTTTATAACCTTCCCATAGGGAGACAGCAAACGACACTGACCCTACATTATCGTCGAAGTAATGATCAATGGACTTAACCAGTTCCGCACGAATATTAGGGTACGTAAATACCAGGGGTTAATTGGCGCTACTCTTCCCTCTGCCCCAGGAACAACCTCCATCTGCAACAATAGAGGGGAATGGTCAGAAATACCTCGGGCCAAATGACGCACCTCCCCGATCATTCCAGCCTGGAACGCCGGCATAAGTATATAATCAAGTCTCGAGAGACTCCCGTGGGCCCCCGAGTGGAAGGTGTATTGTGCCTGTCCCGGGTGCATCAATCTCCAGCAATCTATAAGTCCTAAAGTATCTAGAAAGCCACCCAGCCAGGCCTGGGCTCTAGGGAGATCCCTGGGGGGGTGACGGTCCTCTATACCGGATACAACAGCGTTAAAATCACCCCCTAACACCAGAACCCCCCCAGGGAGTCCCAGGACCAAACGCCCCAAATCAGCAAATGTAGCCGTCTGCAATCCCGGTGGCACATAAACAGCAACGAGCGAAACAGTTTTACCCTCCCATCTCCCCACCAATGCTGCATATCGCCCTCTATCATCGTGGAGCACCTCGTCCACCTCCAACGGGAGAGAGGCCCTGACCAAGATACCCACTCCCCTAGAGCCAGAAGTGAAACCAGAGTGAACAGCAAGGCGATAGCCCCGCCTATTCAGGGCATGGAAGGAGTTCCCAATCAGATGTGTCTCCTGCAGGAAAACAATGTCGGGCGAGATCCGTTTCAAAAACTGCAACACCACCCCGCGCTTGATCCTATTCCCCAGTCCGTTCACATTCCACAAAAGTATTCTCAATCCCTTACCCCCCACCCCGCTCCCGTGCATGATGCCCACATCCCGGAGAACACAACCAGGACAAATCAGCAGCTAACCTCACATTGCCTTGTGAAACAAACAAACAGTCCCCAACACCCCCCCTCCCCCACAATATCCAAACCACAACTCCCCCCTCCCTGCACCCCTGCTTGAGCCCGAACAGCCCCCCCAACTTGCAGTGTGCCTGTCGCCCTAACATATACTGAACCACAAAAAGAACCCCTGAAGGAGGAAAGGGCCCCAATATGCTCTCCACAACCCCTGAGCATTTGAAGGGCATATTACACCAAACTTGAGTCCCATAGAGCTAAGGTACAAAACGTCACCAGCCTAGTCCATCACCGGGAACCAAAGTTCTAGTCCTGTTCCGCCGAACCCTCGCCACTCTCCGCCGTCTGACCATCCCGACCTCGACTCCGGGGCAGGGTATCCAACCAGTCTCCAACCGCCTCCGGCTGGTCGAAGAAGTGCGAGCGATCCTCGAATTCAACCCGCAACCTGGCCGGAAATAGCATCGCATACTTCAGCTCCATGTCCCTCAAGCGCCGTTTGACGCCCAAGAATCCCAGTCGTTGTTTTTGGACCGCTTGCGTAAAGTCCGGATAGAAGCTGACGTTGGAGTTGTCAAACTTCAGCGGCCCATTCACCCTCGACGCCTGAAGGATAGCATCTCTGTCCCGAAAGTTAAAAAGTCGGGCAATTATAGGCCACGGGGGAGCACCCACTTTCGGCGCACCACCCGTAATTCTGTGAGCCCGTTCCACCGCAAAGAATTTGCTCAGCCCCTTGGGTGCGAGATGGTTGACCACCAGATCCTCCACAAAAAGGTCAGCAGCAGGGTTCTCCGACCGTTCCGGTACCCCAATTATGCGAACATTGTTCCGCCTGGCCCTGCTTTCGGAATCCTCAAGTCGACGGTCAGTTAGGTCACTGGCCAGCCGTAACCTACGAACCTCCGTTTGCAGGGCGGCCACGTCCACAGTTAGATTCGACGCTGTGTGGTTCAAAGCATTGACCCGCTCATTCGTTTTAGACAGATCCGCCCTGACCAGATTTACATCGATCAGGACCGCATCCAATTTACGAGCCAGGGTATCAAACTGCTGACCCACTGCAGCCTTCATCTCCTCAATGGCGCCCATGACGTCTATCAAAGTCAAGTCAGCAGATAGGCCCGAGACATCCTTGGACCTTTCCGGCGATTTATGCGAACCACCAGGGGATCCCTTTGTCTGCGCATAGCGGTCCATGTTATTAGCCTGGGTGTAAACTCCCCGCCGGGTATTCTTGGGTTTCTGCTTGTCTCCGTCCAGCCTCGCCGCCATCGTCTGGTGACCACTGAGATCGGCACCTGCCAGCACAGGAGTAGGGACCAGATAGCTAATTTAAGGGACCACAGCCGTCACGGACTGTAGCCTGTGTATAGTCCGAGATCCAGGCCAAACACTCCACCATCCACGCTCCTCTGGAACATCAAGGTCCCTCAGCCGATGTCAGCAAACAGGTGCGAAAACAAAAGTGAAAGTGCGGGGTACGTGACAGGCCAGGCCCTGCATGCCGCTGTTGTTCGCTTCGTACCCGGGCACCTCACCAACTCGAGTTCGGGACCAAGGCAGGAGCAGGCCGTAAACTTCAGATCGCAACCATTCCGGTTCCCCGAGCCCGATTTGAATTTGGAGAACGGATGGCACCTCAGCTCAAGTTCAGCAACAAAAGCCCGTCGACGAAACCAGGATTAATTCAGGATAGACGTGGGAGGTTGCGGAGGCCCTCGGGAGCCTTGAGCCTACGCGGCCATCTTGGTTACGCGCTAGGCTCCTCCTCCAATAAATACATTATTAGTAAAATTTCTTACAACTAAAATTTTGTAGTTTAAAAATATTTAACCATTATAATAATATTATGTGTTTAGTTTTTTAAATATTTGATTTTTTAAGGTTTTATAGCATTTCTTATTTAATGTTGTGAATATTGCTTGTCATGTTCTATTTTATATTTTGACATACTTAATTGTTATAGTATTTATTTAAATTGTATCTATTTATTGACATTAACATGTGTTATTTGTTTTATTGTTATTAATGAATTTTGCTAAATTATTTTAGTTTTATGGAAATAGTAAATCTTAAGTGTCCTACACCGTCCCGAAAATGGTTTCGTTTGGAGTGGGAATGATAAATCTGATCTCTTTAGTGTCCAAAAACTTCCCTAAAATGATTTAGACTGGAGTGGGGATGCTAAGTTGGAACCTTTTAGTGTCCAACACCTTTCCCAAAAAGCATTAGATTGGAGTAGGAATAGTAAGTCTGACCCCTTTTGTGTCCAATACCTTCAACAGAATGGATTAGATTGAAGTGGGAAGATAAACATGACCCCTTTCAGTGTCCAACACGTTTCTCAAAATGGTTTAGATTGAAGGATTGTGGTAGCAATTGTAAATTCCACTTTTTAGAGTCCAACACCTCCCCAAAATGGTTTGGATTGGTGTGGGAATAGTACATGTGACCCATTAACTGTCCAACACCTTCTCCAATACACATTAGATAGCAGTGGGAATATTAAAACTGACCATTTCAGTGTCCAACGCCTTTCAGGTTTGAATGTCGGTGTGCACCAATAGCAACTATTTTAATGCATTTTTTTTAAAGGAAGTTAACTTAGGGGTCCATTACAACCGCTCGCCTCCGTAATGACAAAAGGGACCACCCGCCATATGTGCAGTGGTCCCGCGATTGAAATTAGGATGCGCCCGCCACACTGGCGGGCGCATCCCGCATTTTCTACATTGCGGCAGGCGGTGCTGTCAGCAGCACCCGCCGCAATGTAAAAAAGGTATGTTGGGCATTTACATGCACAACGTGGCAGGCACCACGCGGTGCCTGCCACCTTGTGCATGCAGATGCAGGGGGTACCATAGGTACCCCCCATGTGCACCCCCCACCTCCCCAACACCCTGGGGGCGTGCTACGGGCCCCCAACAGCAAAGTCTGCGAGCCTTTCAATGGCGGAAATGCCGCCATGGAAAGGCGAGTGACCGCCTGCATCTTAATATGGATGGTGGTGTCTTGCAGACACCGCCACCATGTTAAGCCCCTTTTCCGCCCGGTCGACTCGTGGACCGGCGGAAAACCGGCGGATGGTCTTCCCATCCGCCGGGGTCACGTCCGCCACATTACTGTGTATTAGTAATGTGGCGGGGGAAAAGGTAGGCGGGCGGTGAATGTTTTCGAGCGGATCGCCACCGCCATGCGGGCAGTGGCGATCCACCTGCCATCATAATCGGCCCCTTAGTTTGAATTAAACCAAAAATATTTTTACATTTTCTTTGATTTTTTGGGATGTCCTGGAAGTGTTTTAAACTTTGCTTTTTGCCAGGTTTTGTATGGTTTCCAATGACTGTGGATTCTTTTAGTGGATTTAATTGAGAGATTTAATTTTTGAATTTTTTGTGGGTTTCTGTGTTTTGAATTTTTACTTTTTTGTGGATTGTTTTTTTTTAGAAGTGGAGGTGGAACAAGATCATCAGCTATCCAACTGTAAGTAGAATATTTGTATTTGGTTTTGGGAGGGAAATGTATATATTTACATGACCTCCTGATCAGAAGACTCAGGGACAGGCTTCCAACAACTTTGGAGCCAGCACCTAGACTCTGCCATCTGTGCATCCTATCCTGCCAAGTGGTGTCACCCCAGTCCTGGAACTTTGAAAGTGGGCTTGAAGGTGCTCTGCCAGCCCATCTGTGAATCCAGCATAACCAATACATCTCCTCAGCTGCGCAACACAAGCACCAAGCAGAACGACGCATTGCCTCTGCGGCACAATGCATTGCAGCCGCAGGCCCTTGCATCGCAAGCCTCACATTGACAGCATCCTCGACGATGATGCAAGCCTCTGCATTGCAAGCCCCACAGCTTCTTAGGAATTAACTGGTGCGCAAAGCATCCTCAATGCAGGAATTCTCATCGCAAGCCCCCTTGTCCACGGCCTCCTCGATAATGACACATTATTTGTATTGCAGCCTCATAGCTCCTTGGAAACAAAGATCCGCAATGCACCTCCGACCAGGACCTTGCAAAGCCTCGGCTGTGCAACACATCCTTGATGCATGACTTTGCAACTCTTCGCAACCAGGATTTAAGGTACTCTTGTTTAGCAGACCTAACTAGGCCACTGTAGCCAGCCCTTGCTCCATCATAATCAGCCTGAACTTGGGACTTTGTCCCGGTCTAGAGCAACCATATATCTACGGTTGGCGCTTTGTGCTTTTTTCCGCTATTTTCACTGAAATCTTTTAAATGGCTTATCTCCTGTTCTACTGATTAGAATTTCGTTGTTTTGGTCAGGATTGATTTATTTAAATGCACTATATTTTTTTAATAGGTGTGGGATTTTTCTTGTGTTGTGTTTCCACTTTATTACTGTTTGAAGTGCTGCAAAAATATATTACACATTGCCTTTAAGGAAAGCCGGACTGTTCTGTGCCAAATTACCAGAGGTTTGAGCACAGGTTAATTTGGAGTTTGCTTGTGACTTCACCCTGACATGGATCGTGGTTGCTGCTTGAGTAGGGTTTCACCCCCTTCACTAGCAACCCGATTTCTTACAGTGTCTTTCTTCTTTTTGGAGCACTTTTATGAATTTGTGTAGTGTTGGTTGGGTTCTTCCTAGTGTGGCTTGGAAGGCATTGTGCCATCCTTGTACTGTGTTGTTGGTTTTGTGTTTTTGAGCCATGGTTGAGTTGCACACATTCCACCATAGTATTTGGAATTTGCTTCGGCTTCTGTGTCCAGGACAGTGCAGTCTGCTAATCTGTGTCTTCAAATGGTTCATTAGTTAACTTAGTTTATGTTTATTTGTTTGGTACAATGAGGATTGTACTAACATATTTTAGTGGCTGGCTATGCCTATTACAGGTACATTTTGCAGGCTATTAATTTTTAATTTCAAAAGCTGGCTGTTTGTTGCATATTCTACACTTAGGGCTTGATTACGAGTCTGGCGGTCCATGGATCACCGGACTCAAGGGGGCGCGGTGATGGCGGTCTCCCGACCGACCTATTAGGAGTCTGTCTGTCAAACCACAATAGCCCTGCTGCAGCTGCCAGGCAATCACCATAGCCCTGGCAGTATTGCAGCGGTCAGGAGGCCACAATATGCTTGGTGGGACTTTTGAGGTTCCACCGAGCATATTATGAGTTTTCTCTCCTCCGGCGGTGTTGTGGAGGTTCCTCCTCCATGAATACCATGGCGGAGAGAATGCCCCCTGTACCTCCTCCGCATCAGATATGCATGCAAGGGTGCACAAAATGTGCCCCTCACTGTGTGCATGCGTCCCAGTTCCTGCACAGCATGGACTTTTTAGTCCATGCCGCTCAGGAACTGTTTTTAGCGTTCCTATTGCGGTGCTCATTTTTAGAGGCACCATTGTGGAAAATTTCAAAATCCAGCCTGCCATACAGGACGAAACTCCAATTCTCGTGGGCGGTCTGACCACATAATCGGGCTCTTAGAGTAGATTTTGGCAAATGTTTCCAAATGCTTCAGTTGAAGTGGTAACAGCAGCCATGTAAGGCTGTGTATGATTATAGTTTCAGTATTGTTTTCATCATTTGTTGTCCAAAGTCTATTATAATTTTGTGTGGAGAGTAGTTGTTACTTTTTTATTTTCTGTGATTTAAAATTTCATAGTAAGTTGCACATCATTTATTAGGCAGTAGTACATATATGAGGAGTATCTTAGTGTTATGATATTCACTGTGTCTTGTCTATGTCTGTATAAACTGTGGCAGGCGCATTTTAAAGATTCCGTCCATCATCCATGCTTCACATTGGCTTAGTCTTACAATGTTGTTTTCAGTTGAAAATATTCTTCTTCCATCGATATTGTGAGTTTTGAGTAAGCCGAAGGCTGCATCATTACTTGTAGTGGTTAGGTGTTCTTGAATCTGTGTGTCTTGGTATCATCAGAGGCAGGAGGGATTAGACTTGTGGCTTTTCCAGCATGTGATATTAGTCATTTTAAAGTATGAATTACTGGTAGCTGACCTGTAATCTGTTCAGGTACTTTTGGAGTATATCTTTTAACATTTTATTAGTGAACTCTCAGGAACTAGTGCTTACTTTTTTAAAATCTTGAAGTACATGCCTTACTTCTATCTCTTTTACTTTTGGGGAGTGTTTGTGTTCTCTTACGTTAATTACAATATCGTTTTTCATTGTAGCCCTCTCATAAACAGCATTTGCATTACATTTTGTACATTTCCAGTTCACGGTCTAAGTGCCTGTGCTTTCCTGGCTGTATGTGTATCCAATGTGAAAAAGCAATTGTTTGCCTTCCTGTGATGTAATATATGTGGGTCTTTCTGCCATTTCTGCCATTCTCTCTGAAAGTAGTATAATTTTAAAATTAACATTTGTTTAAATAATGTTTATTTTGTTTGCTAATATAATTTAAACATGTTTTCAAACATCCTACATTTTATACTTACATATGTGCTGCTGCTTTAAGTTGCATTTGATTTTTTTCCATTTGCCCTTGACATACACGAGACTTGGATCATGTTAGCTTTCTTTTTCTGTGGGTGTGAAAATATTTGTTTTGTTTTCTGTTGCAAATATAGGTTTGGTTAGTTTGATGAGGTCGTGGGGTTTTACGTTTAAGCTTAACGTACAGGGTTTTTCATTTTTATAACTATTTTAATTTTACTTACTTTTAAAGTGTTTTTGTCCAGGTTTACAAGTGTAGAATTGAGGTTTTGGTGTGCAGTACCTTATTTTTCCTGAAGTGTTTCTTAGTATTTAAGGATTTAGATAAATAATAAAACAGAGAGTCAAGTAATTTATTTTATACATTTGTGTTTTAAAATTATCATCACAGTTAAGTTCATTTTCAAAATTACTTGTGAAGGTGGCTTGGTATTTTGTTGAAGTCTTCCTTTTGCCTTTTCTTTGTGCAGTTCAGCAGAATGTCCTTTTCTTGTAGTTGTTAAAAATAGTTAGGTTGTGTGCTCTGTTTATAGTGTTTACCTAATTTGGTTTATATATGTATTGGTTAGTTTGTTTTACTATAAATGTTTTAGTCTACTTTGGGTGTAGTTTGACATTTTTATTCTGCTACTTTGTTTTTTTTTGGTGGACTGTAATTCATATTTCTGTTTCAGCTTTATATATGCGTATTCTGTTGGATTGTTGTATTATTAATATATTTGTAATGTTATATTTATTTGTATTTTTAATGCAATTGTAATATTTATTTTCTTGTAATAATGTTTGATTTTCAAAATATGTTTATTTTTCATAGTAGATATATTGTGAATAGATATGGTGTTATAGATAAATCATTTTATTTTTGCTGTTTTAATTTATTATTAATTTGTTTTGCACTTTGTGTATTTACTTAAATCTATTATCCTTATTTTTACAAGAGAAGGAGGTCGGTCATTTGCCTACCGAACCCCCAAACTATGGAACACATTTCCTGTTCAGCCCAGGTCAAATAATAATTAGTTACATTTTAGGAAGCAACAAAAAACCCACCTCTTCTGATAATTTTCAGATTACATTCTGTAAGATAACCCTGTTTTTCAGTTTAACTCTTCTGTGAGCACCAGGAAGCCCATTGTTGGATAGCTATCTGTTCTAAAAGAGTATTTAACATAACATAACATAACATAAAAATGTTTTTAAAATATTGTTGATATTGAGTGGTTAGATTTTTTGATATTTTGTATCAATTTAAATAATAGACAGTTATTTTGTGTTTCAATATTTGCATTTTCGATATTGTTAAATCTACATATTTTTGCCAGCAATATTTTTGCCAGCAATATTTGTGTATTTTTTGGTTAAGTGTAGGATGGCTATATTTTTGTAATCAATATTATTTTGGCGATGTTTTAGTGAATCAATATTATTTTCCACAAATTCCTGTGTTGGTACCACTGGCAAGACTGAGAAATACAATGAATGAGAAAATGATTAAGACATATTTGCAAGGAAGAAAAAAAGATGTTTTGATCAGTATTAAGTAAAAGCTAACATTGTGCTACATACAATTTTTAAAGTATATCTGCAAATATATGTTACTAGAGTACCTCTACTTTATCAAGTGATGCATATTTTCTTGACATCTCTATTTAGGTTTATGTGATTCACAGATAGCAAATGTGGCATTTACTCTCCACTGCGCTCAACTGCCCTGTTACAATTATTCATCCAGTCTGCTCTCATGTTGTGAAGAGGATGCCTAACAACGTTGTTGGACGGGGCCTGGCTTGCCAACGAACAAAGATGGGTGCTACCTCAAAACCCACAATTATCTGTCACAAATCCAACCGAAACCCGATGCAGTAGGTGGAAAGAGGTGGCAGAGGAGTGGGACCAGCCGCAGAGAACTCCAGCTGGCAGTGCGCTGACCGCCCAGGAGGGCTACAGGAGTAAGACCTGTGTATCTGAGAGAAGCCCCAGCCTCAATTTTCAGAGGAGCGGTGTGCTCTGAAACAACACCAAAACAGCAGAGGAGATGAGACTGTGGAAGCAGAGGGGAGGCCAGTGTCCTGGGGGAGGCCTCGAGATCTACCCCTCCTCTGGTGGTCCAGGCGTGGGACTGGTGCTGGGGCAGTCCCCCGGACACTGCGCCTGACCGGACTTTAAGAGTCCAGCCTCCAGTGAAGACGCTCGCCTGGCAGAATGTAGACTAGAGCCACCGCAGGGATGGGGGTGAAGAGAAACATCCGACTGTGGACAGGGGTAGGAGTGGCTGGAGGTGTGCCTGGGTTGGCGAAGAGAGATTCCATGATCCAGAGAGGTGTACTACTGAGGCTTTACAAGCAAACACAGCGCTGTTGAGATAACTGGTCAGGCAGCCACTAGTGAGGCTACAAACCCCAGGACCGCATACAAGCTCGGGGCATAAGTGGGAAAGTCCAGAAGGCCCAAGGATCACAAGGCAAGAAAGAAAGCACACCCTCCGATACAGCGTGGCTTCAGTGTTATAGCCAAGGACACACCAAGTGACCATATTTTAAGAAGGCATCAACTAATACAAAAGCCATCGGAAGGCACCCTCCAAATCATGAAAGTTCCATAGCGGCAACCAAGCTTGTGGCAACGGGCGGAGACAGATCTGACATTAAGAACATTAGTAAGGAGGTGGGAAAAAAACAGGCAACAGCATTGATTGAGCTGCTCTGTGCGGGACGAGGGCCTGAGCTGAGACACTGAGGGACAACCTGACATGCTGCAGGGATTACCTCGGTGACTGTTGGCTGGCAGCAGCAGCAGACCCTGAGTCCTACATGACCTACACCACAAACCTAACTGAGGTCATGCTCCAAGAAGACGGGGGGAAAACACAAAGGCCAGACACCAGACGAAACTTGATAGATTCCCTCTCCTAGAGGGAGCGGCAGCACAAGAAAGTCCTCACGAGTGCCTGCCCCTCGACTCCATGTCAGGTCCCAACAAGGGTACACTATTCCTCCATGTCATCATGGCTGCCATACGAGGGGTGCAAACTACTTTGCAAAGTCGGATAGACTCAGTCATGACGGAGGTCTTGTTGATCCAAGCAGACTTGCGCAATATGGTTGCATGATTTGAAGATGTAGAAAACTCCGCCAAAACTCTACTACAAGATACCTCAGTGCTCAAGGCTCAAATTAAGGAAATGCAAACACTCAACTCCAACCTGGAAGCCAGACTCGAAGATCAAGAAGGTCAGTCACGACGCAAAAATGTCTGAACTTTTGGGATCCCAGAATGGGCAGAGGGACAGGCAACTGATCTTGTTGAAGACCTCATCCATGAGCATCTCCAACCGAGGGGGCTCTCCCAATTCTTTTCAGTGGAAAGGGCCCATCGGGTGCCGGGTGTGCAGCCCAGCCCAGGAGCACCACCTAAACCCATAATAGCGCCTCTCTTTAATTATAGAGACCGCAATGTGATACTGCAGATGGCCCGCATTGCTCCACCAGTCCTATTTGAAAACACACAGGTCATCGTCTTCCCGGATTTTACCCTAAAGACACAGAGGCTGAGATGCAGTTTCATAACAGTGAAGAAAACGCTCAGAGAAAAAGGGGAAAAGTATTAATGCTCGTACCGGCATGTCTATGGGTGGAATCAGAAGGGAGGATTTGGTTCTTCACAACACCAGAGGCAGCGTGGAATTGGCTTGAAGACTGGAGGGCAGTGGGAGGCCCCTGAGGAAAACAACGATGGTGCCTGGTGACTAACTAACAGAGGACACTCAGTTCTGGGAGGAAGCATAGAAGCGTTGGCTATTGATATGTAGATAATCATTTGAGGGGCGAGTGTCAGGATTTGGTCGTGTTGCGCCTACCGTAAAGAAAGGACCACATCAGTAGACGAACTACACCTCCCCGAAGGCCATCCTTCTGGGAGGGACCCAACACATATAATCACGTATTACGCGGGGAGCGTTGTACGTGATTCTGTTTGGCGTTTGTTTTTTCCCGTTGTCAGAGCGGCTGCTCTGACCGTGTCCTGCTAGATACCACACCTGGGGATTGTACCGCGTTCTCCGCTGAGACGCTAACGGAGTCCTGAGGAGTACCACGTTCTCCGCTGAGACGCGGACGGATATCAGAACATTACCGCTTAGGCTCCCACGGAGCCGTCTGGCGCGTTCCGCTCGGCCGAGCGCCTTCCACGATCTGCAGTCTCCGAGGTCGGCTGTGTAGAGAATCCATCCCTCACCGACGGCAGCAGCGAAGACAAGAGAGCAGGATCTGGCTGTTCCTCGCGGGGAACTTCATTTTGAGACTTTGATAGCTATCTGCGCTGAAACTCAAGTACCGCTAAGCTCCCTGGGCATCCAGAGTGGATGTCCGATTACAGAGGCCCATAGTTTCTTTTATTTTTGAACTAACTCATCTGGGAATAGCGAACTCTTTGGCTGGGATGGCTGTGCATTCCCTGGAGTCCTTATTTTGGCGCTCTAGTGCCAGTACATTTGGAGAACAGTGGCTTGTGGACCTTGTTGATGCTCTTTTGATTCTCCAAGCGAACTGTGCCTGAATACTGAGAACCCTTCCTTGGTGCTGGAGTTGGCCCGTTTTCGTAGTTTTGTGGAAGAGAGAGTGGAAGACAGTGGGTATGTATGTGGTATGTCAGTGGCAGTTTACCATCATGGTACCGTTGTATGGAGCCTAATCATTTGTGTTCGCCCTTTAGGTGTGTGTACCTTTCCTATGGTGAGAGACGTATCCTGCCAGAGTGAGGGAAGGGGTCCACCTCGGGAGCACTCATTTTTAGGTATGGTTAGGACGCTAGTGAGATTTACATGAGAGTAGACAGAGCGTTGTACCCTATTAATCCTTTGCTTATTTTGTTGCAGGTCTTCCCTCTTCCACCGCTGTTCCTACCCTAACCCTATCCCTCGCTTGACTGCCTTTATACTCTGTGATCTTATTTCATCAGAGTGTGGGGAAGTCAGGAGGTGGACCACTTTGAGCATCGCCATGATCCTGAGGAGCTTGGTTGATCGTGACAGCGAGGTGAGGGGCACGCCCTCATCAACCGGCTGGAACACACTCATACAAATTAACTCTGCCCTCCACAACCTGCTCCGTGTTTAGTACAATGAGAAGGGGCATGTACTTTACCAGAATCACAGGATGGTCTCAAGTCCAAACGCGCCTTGAAATGGAGAAACTTACTGATCTTTGACAGCACAAAACCCATCCTCTCTGCAGAGGGAATACTCTTAGGGCAGAAGGGGGATGGGGAGAGTTGGAGGATGAGCCTACGTTCCCTATGTTTGTTAAGTTGGGACGGGTCGACAGGCACTGTGCTGATTTGGGGGGCAGACAGTTGGGGCTCCATCAGGCAGGGATGCAGGGTGGGGGTAGAATGGGGAAGGGAAGGGAGGGGGGTTTCAGATTCTCTTAGCAGATTTGCTGTGTATTTTTTCATGTTTGATGCGACGAGCTGTAGACATCCATTACCAAGACCTCAACATAGCAGTCAACACTGATATTTTGACAGCAACTCTCAGGGGTAAGGCTCTGGAAGGGACACAAAACAGGGCTAAAACTGCTAGCATACTATCCACCAGCTGACAGGACAATCTTCCGCTGAACTTAAATTAATGACCTGGAATGTAAACGGGTTAGTAAATAAAGTCAAATGGGGCATAGTCAAAAGGCACTCCCCTGATATTGTTTTACTGCAGGAATCCCATCTTATGGGAAACAGGTATAATGCTCTCAACCGATGCGGATACAAAATGAAAATACATCGGGGTCAAAACTCCCCTTTATAATTGAAAAGACTTGGTCAGACAGACTGGGTAGGTATGCTGCACTCTCAGGGACAGGGGCAGGCTCGGTGATAAATATCCTGTTAATATATGTCCCTCCGACTCTGAAAGATATGACTTTGACTGACTTGGGGGCCCTTATGCTTGATCTCCCAGTGGGACATCTCTACATAGGAGGCGATTGAATATGATGGGATGCGAGTTCATGGATTGCTTACCACCTAGGGTTCCAAACCCCACCCAAACACGACTGATTGAGTTTCTTTCGACACTGGGCCTGATTGATATCTGGAGGGCACTGAATCCCAACACACAAGAATACACGTTTCACTCAGGGGCACATGGGAGCCGCTTTCAAACAGATTCTTTAAAAGCCCATACTTTACAGCTCCCCCACTTCAGGGATGTGAAACACCTGGCGAGAGGGATCTCCGATCATTCCCCCTTATGAGGCGAGATATAAGATGGGAGACCCACGTGGATCGGACCCAGTTCAGATTAATTCCAGGTATATTATAATTCCATCAGTCAGGAGGGGACTTATTGAAGCCACTGACCACTATTTTCAAGACAATATACATTCAGTATCCCAATAGAACTATATAGGCTCACAGCACCCGCAACCATACCACATCTCCTGGCAATGTTTGAGGAAAGCAGGATACTCTGTAAGCTCCCGATAGATCAAAGGCAAGGCACTACAATAGTAATGCATAAAGAAGGGAAGCCAAAAGACCAATGTAGCTCTTACCAGCCAATCTCTTTGCTCAACGCTGAAGCAAACATTCTAGTAAAACTATTAGCCCTACGTCTTCTTCCAATGTTTACCACTGCAGTCTATCCAGACCAATCTGGCTTTATGCCAGGGCACAGTACAACTGTAAATTTTAGGCACCTACATGGGGTTTTGGAACTTACCCATAGGATCCAAGAAGATGCAGTGATTCTATCCTTAAATGTGCGCATGTCTTTCGACACCATTGAGTGGCCTTATATGTTTGCGGTGCTTAGTGTGGAGGGCTTTGGACCGCTTTTCCTGTCTTGGCTTAGTCTCTTATACACAGAAACCCTAGCACAGGTAGTGGTCAATGGAAGGACATCAAGAGTGTTTCCTCTACAATGGGGCACTACACAGGGCTGCCCCTTATCCCCCTTAAAATTCGTGTTGATGCTGGAACCGGTGGCAACCTGGATCCGAAGGGTCTTCACTGGACAGTGGACTGTGAAGACAAAGTATCACTTTATGCAGATGACATCCTTTTATATGTTGCCTCTCCCCGTTCTTCTATCACCAGAATACTAAACATCTTTGCTACTTTCAGCAGATATTCTGGGTACACAATTAACTAGTCTAAATAGGTGGTGTTCCCTCACTGCCCAGAGAATATGAAGCTCAAATAGCGGTGAAGGGATTCCGATATCTTGGCATCTATGTAACAACTGACCCGGCTCGTTTTCAGGCCCGAAATCTACAAGGCCCCCTGACAGGACTTAAAAGTGATGTCCAACACTGGTGGGCTCTCCCTGTTTCCCTCTTGGGTAGAGCGGCACTATTTAAAATTATGGCATTACCGTGATTCCTTTACATTCTGCAAAATATACCATTTCTGATTCCTGATACAAACTTTAACTCAATAGATAGTGCAGTCCGAACCCTCTTATGGGAGGGGGGGCTCCTCATTGACCCGTAGCTTGTATGAGGGAAGAATTGCATTGCCCCACATTCAAACTTATTACAGGGCTGCTCAACTAGCAACTATAAATCAATGGGTTCACTAACCGCTATCGGAACTGGCGTATCGGATGGATCGTCTGGCTCTCCAGCCAAGGGGATACCTCCAAGCACTCAATACTGATCCACAGCGCCTATCGCTGGAGGGGCCCACAGCACTAACTGTGTGTGGCACTCAACCCTTTCTAAGCTACGATGGAAGACGAAAATTACTAAGACAACGCCCTTATGGGATTCCCAAAAACTGGGCACAATGAGAACTAGAAAAGCCTTTGATAATTGGGACTTGATTGCTATCTCGTGGGTGGGAGACCTACATACGGGGGTGGATATTATACCATTCGAACAGTTAAAGAAAACCTATGTACTGGCCTACACTGAGTTTTTCTGTTATCTACAGATCCGAAATGCCATACAGGCAGTGGTGCCCTGGGGGTGCGACCCTACCTGAATCATCACCATTGGAATGCAGGCTCCTAGAAGAACACTTAACCCGTAGGGCAATCTCACTCACATATCAGAAACTCATAAACAACCTCCCTAACACTCATATCCTTGAGGGACCGTTAGGGACATGACATCATAGACCTGCAAGGAGAAGACTGGCTGGAAGCCCTGGCTTCCACAAGAGAAGTGGGCATCAGAACCCGCTTCCAGTTGGTCCAGCTTAAAATTCTTCACAGAGCCTACATCTCCTGTATCACGTTGCTAAAAATGGGTAGAAAGGCAGACACACTTTGTTAAAGAGGTTGTGGTGAGGAGGGGTCCTTCTACCATATCCTGTGGGCTTGTCCAAGAATCCATGACTACTGGGATGCTGTAGTGTCCTGCATATCTGGGATAGTGGGAGAGGCGCTAACACTCTCTCCCAAATGGTGTCTCCTTAATGTTTGGGGAGAGACTGATCTGGGACGAGCCGACTAAACCTGGACCACCTTTGGTCTTATGGTAGCTAAACCTAACATAGCCCGCCACTGGTGATCAGAAGCCTCACCGACCCTCCAGAACTGGGAGAGAGACATGGACTGGTGTATGGTGGCAGAAAAATCAGTTTATGTGAACAGAGGGGGCCCAAGGAAATGGGGAAAAATGTGGGACAAATTGAATCAGTATAGAGGGAATCCATGCATGGCCTCCATGGGAGGGACAGTACAGCCCAAAACTAACCTGAATACTAATTCAAAGTTGTAACAGATCAGATGGAGGCGAATAGGTTTTGCGATAGCTCCCGGTGGGAAGAGGCAAACCTACAAAATACTGAAATTATCAATTGTCGTGTGTTTCATAACTGTAATGCGATGCTTATCTTACTCTTCTATCTTAATAGAAAGATTATTTAAAAAAGAAAATTGTTGGACTAGCCACCCAATTTAGACTAGCCAGTCTGTTGGACCTGGCTCTTTTTGCAGGTTTATTCCCAAACTTCCTCCTATTTTTCTAACCCTCTTTTTGTTGACTTTATGACTCTGAGCACTTTACCACTGCTAATCAGTGCAAAAGTGCATGTGCTTTTGCCCCTAAAACATGGTATGATTGGTTTCCACCTGTTTTGCATATTTAACTTACATGCAAGTCCCTTGTATGGTGATATCCCATATACCCTGGGCCTGTAAATTGAATTCTACTGACGGACCTGCAGCGCAGATTGTGCCACCCACAGAAGTAGCCTTTCAAACCTGTCTCAGGCCCATGACACTGCAAGGCCTGCGTGTGCAGTTTACTGCCACCTTGAATCGGCATTTAAAGTTACTTGGCAAGCCTGAAACAGCCCTTTTTCTAAATATATGTCATCCCTATGGCAGGCCCTAGGTACCCCTATAGGCAGAGTGCTCTGTAGGTAGAAGGCAGAACATGTGCCTTCATTGTGTGGCATGTCCTGGTAGTGACAAACAGCCTATTGTGTTACTCACTACTCTGAGGCGTGCTACTTCCATTGGCTAACATTGGGACTCCCCTTACATGTATTCAAGTGGTAATTCCTGATCTGAAAGGAGTAGTGTGACCAAGTTTGGTATGTATAGAATGGTAGTGAAAAATCATGCTTACTGGTGCAGGTGGATTTTTTATTACTATTTTAGAAATGCCACTTTTAGAAAGTGCGCACTTTTCTGTGCATATAACTCTATGTGCTTTGTATCCTGATCCCAATCCACGTTTGGGTAGACTGACAGCTGGGCTGGGAGAGAGGGATGTGGGGCTCACTTACATTTGTATAGGCTGGGCCCTGCCCTAGCACAAAGGGATAATTTACTCCTACTGATGTCTGGAGCCAAGGCAGGAGAGGAGGGACACTCCTGACACTTCACAGGCCTTGCTGGAAACGTATCCTACTTTCTAGAAGCAAGGCACTAGGGTATGAGTACAGGGGCTCTGAACCCACATGTTTGGAGCACTTTTGGAACAGAGGCTGAAACTCTGTCAGAAGGACTCAACAACTGGAGTGCTCTTCTGTTGTTGCCCTGCTGCCTACTACCTGTTGGGTAGCATAAAGGACTCACTGAATTGCTTTTCTACTTGTTTCCCTGCTGCCAGCTGTTCCCTGACTTTGGACTCCCTGGAGTACTGGGTGCTACCAAGATAAACCGCCATTGAAACCACTTGCTTTACCGTGCTGATCTGCTGTTTACATTGCTGGGCTTTAGAAGGAACTGCCTCTTTGCAAATTGCCTTCATTGTGCTGGACTGCCTACCCTTGTGGGTGCCTCACCAAGAGTGTTCTCCCAGGGCTTATTGACTTGCCTTGTGTCCTATACCAGCACGTTTGGAGTGCTTTACTGTTTTTTCACATCAGGGCGTAGGCTTCATCACGTGTAAAGGGCTCCGTGATACCGCCACTGTTCCACAAGGCTAGAGACGGGTGGTTCTTTTCCTAGATACTAGTGGCAGAGGCAATTGGTATGAAGGGCAATCCATGTGATTCACCAATACCCTGCACAGAGCAAAGAGCTGCTCCTGAGTCTCCCAGAGCACTGGAGTATTCATTTGAACACATCCCCCTTTGGTGGGAGGCCATGACATACACCATTGGAATAAATCAGTGCTGGCCCGCAGCATCGTTCCCTGCCTGGAGCAACAACGCAGCCCCTTAGGAATCACCCCAATAGGGCCCACTTTCCCTTCAGAGAGGAGGAGACCAGCGTTGACCCACATTCACTCAAGTGATTGAGTGCAGCCTTGTGCCAGGCCCCAGGAGCTCCCGAGGCCCATTGATGCATGCCACCTGGCCGAACTGGGTTTTTCTTGGCCTATGGAGCTTTTCCTACCCCCGAGAAGGTTCTACGGGTGAGTGGGGCCAGGGGTAGCCTGGAACTTGCACCACACCTCGCAGCGGCCCTGCATCTACAAAGAAGGCTGGTGCAATTTGTGGGGACATCATTCATTGTTGTATAGCGGCCCATGAAGTCCAAGAGCGCTCCTTAACCGCTGCACCATTGTCCTCGATATTTCCACCTTGCCCTGCAGTTACTCTGCGCATTTGCGGGTTAATCCTAATACAGCAGGGTTCCAACGAGGTGTGTTCCCCCCTTGTTGATACATTTCTTGGGGGATGCCTGGCTGCCAGGGAGGTCACAGGATGGGATAAAACCCTCAGCGGCGATCCCAATCGTGTTGTTTTGCCTATTATCATAATTTAGCTAGTAGGAGCGCAGGTGCTCTAATGTACATCTATGCCTACTGTGATTTGGGGTGCCTGTTTATTGGTATCTCCTGAAACCTTTTACTACTCAACTGCTGCATTGCACTCCCTGATGTTCTAATGTATACCATTCTGATTCTTGCATTGACAGGACAATGAGTATTACTCCAGGATTTGCATAATATGCACGGTATTATTGACGTATTTATCTTTTTAGAGCGTGTTACACACCTTGCCCTGATGTTATAATGTATGTCATTTTAATTCTTGCATTGTCAGGATAATGAGTCCTGACTCGGTTTTGGCATAGTGTGCACAGTTACTATGATTTATGTCATTTGGTCAATGATTTATGCACAATATATATTACATTTTCATATAACTCTGTGTGGAGTCTCTTTTGTGGTGTATTCATTGTGTTACTGGTGTGAATGTGTTTTTTAAATGCTTCACTCATTGCCTCGTGGGATAAGTCTGACTGCTCTGGGGCAAGCTACCGGAGGTGAACACAAGTTATCTTTGGTGAGTAACTTACTTGCTCTGACTAGAGTGGTGGGTTCTGCCTGGCTTAGGTGCACACCCTAGCCAACCAGAATCCCCATTTCTAACACAGTCCCTCACTATCTGTTGTGCAACTCTGGTAAAGAACTCAAAGGGCCTCTCACTGAAAGCCCTGCAAGTTACCCTAACATGCAAGAAGCTCCCAGCATTCCATATATGGAAACTAGAACTGTACCATTGACTTGAGGGGTGGGAGTACATGTCCTGTTCCATATATGTTTTTAATTATCTTTATTGATTTTATTGCTGTAGTAAGTACATGCTGTTAAATAGTCAATCAAAGAATTAGAGAAATTCAGAGTGACAGGTAATTAGCAATGCAAGTGCAATCATAATAATTGTGTAATAATGTATAAATCATGGTTTCTAGAGGCTTGATGTGTTATTCTAAAGCATGCATGGTTAGTATGTATATGACAGTGTGCAAAAGCTATGTCATGCAGATCAGAAAAAACTTAAACTGCCAATCACAAGTAAATAGCTTAAATAAAGAAAAAAGACAAACAAAGGCAGGTCAAATCCAAGGCTTAGCACAGATTAAATATGAGCACTTAGAGGGCCACAGAAGCAGGTTGAAATGATATTCCTTGGTAAAAACGCTTAACATAATTGAACACAGATGTACCTGAATTTTTAAAAAACAGTTGAGGGTAATTGTCCGCTGAGCATGAGACATGGGATTGTGAGTTAAAACTAGCAATGGAATTGAGTTCAAGAAAGTCTAGTGTCATCCTTGAAAGCAAGATTGAGTTCCTCCTATGTGGTCAACTATATGAGATTTTCTGAGGCCACTAGTCTTCTCTCTGTGGAGATCCATGGCCTCAGCTCCGTGAATAATGGAATCCTGCCAGTGTGATATTTTAGGGTTTAAGGGTGCCTTCAATTTCACTATGTTGGAGCATCTGGTGAATAATAACAACAGATTTAAGAATCTGTTCTTAGCTTTATGGGCCTTTGCACTCTTGAAGAGACCCAGGATGCAGCATTCCAGACTATCAAGATCACTAAGACCAGCATTTCAGGCTATTACCCCAGTGATTTCATTCCAGTAAGCATTCTCCATTGGAGAATCCTACTTCATGCACTGCATGTCCACCCTTGGGTCTGGCATCTGGGGGGGCATCTGGGCTTGTTGCAGTATAAATCTTGTGCTGCCAGTCTGGGGTCAGGTAGGACCTGAGAAGTATACAAAACTGGATAAATTGGAACCATTACAGGGTATTTTATGCAGGATTGCTAATAGCTTCTCTTATTCTTTCTCAGTGAAGGGCCTGCCTATGTCTGCTTTCTGTTAGCCCCACAGCTGTACTAATGTAACACCAATATGGGACTGGATTGATCTTCTTATTCACATGATCAGCCTGCTTCCATCGCCCATATTGTGTAGAATTACCACTTAGGAATGAGTTTGGGGGTCTTCTTGAGTGATGGCACAGGGCAAAAGTGAGTTTTCTATGAAGTCCATACTGGTCAACAAGTGTGTCAGATTGATTCAGGGGACAATCTTGAAACAGATCACCAGTGAATTTGATGCTGGAAATAGACAAAAACATTTTTTTAAACGAGCAGCTCCTGCCTCGGTCAAATTGCTGTCTAGAAGCCCCTGACCTGAATGGTAGATGTGTCTTCGAAGATGTTGAATCGTTATGTCTTCTCATGTACTTATGCCGCCTCTGATGTCTAACCTATGCTCAGGGCCGGAGAAGTGGTGAGGGAACTGGCATGACTTGGACAGGTTAGACTTAGACCATTTCAAATTCAAGTACTGTCTGAGATATCACTATGGTGTCAGAGTTGACAAGACATCACAATTGTATAACATCATGTCATTGACATAAATGGAATTCACATGGGTTTCACCCTCAAGAAAAATTTTCCGATCATGACTCAGCAGTCATAACCTCACTGCTATTGGATCCATGGCCAGGGCAAACAACAGGTGGAAGTGGACATCCCTGTTGAGTGCCCCTGTTGTCTTGTAATTAAAAATTAATTACCTATTCTGATTGTTGTCAAAGACCATGCATATATGACCGCAATCCATTGAGTCATTCTCTGTCCCAGTCTGAATTTCATAACTGTGAACAGATAATGTCAGTCAGGAGTATCAGTTTCCCAAGGTCTACTGCAGGACACGTTGAATGAGGCCAATCTATTAGAGTGGACTCAAGCAGCCATTACAATCTCTTGGTATTCTGGGCTACTGGGTAAAAAACTGTTTTGATCGAGGTGTGCAAAGTCATGGAGAACTACCAGGAATCTTCTGGCCAGAATATTGTTAAATAATTTATCAAGTTGTTATTCAAGATGTCTAGGGGCTTATAAGAAGCCACTTCTAGAGAATCTTTCCCTTGTTTGGGAAGGGATACTGTTCATGGTAGAAGGCAATGTTCCAGTATCCGCTGCCGTCCGGTACAGTTCTACTAGTTTACGAACCAGGCACCCTGAATATGTTTAATGACATTTCATAAGGAGCACATCTAAACCAGGGGATTGCCGTTTGGTAGCTCCCTAAATGCACCACATATTTCTTGATCTGAACTTTTCTCCTCCACAACTTTTTTTTTTAACAGAGTTTTATATAGCGTGAACTTGACCCGAAGGTATCAGGTATCAGAGCTCTTTACATAGCACCAGTTGCATTACATGAGGACAAATTCATTTTTTTAGGCACAGGGAGATTAAGTGATTTGCCTAGAATCACAGGATGTTCAGCGTCATTGACGAGACTTGAACCCAGTTCTCCAGATTTGAGGTCGACCGCCCTAGCCGTTAGGTCAACTCCTCTCCCCATCTTCACTTCTATCTGTTCCAGGGGAAGCAGAAGTAGACTCAGCCCATTCAGAAATCCTGCAAGATCCTCACATGCTACCTCGATGGTGGAGCCATAAAGCTTATGGCAAAATGTGGAAAAAGCTGCGTGAATTTCATTCTGGGAACACTTTATAGTGGCAGGAGTAAGGCAAACTGAGAAGATGTGACCCTCTCACCTGCTTCTGTTGAGTAAGCCTGCCTGATGTATCACCAACAGCATGTGTCTTAGCTACAAACACCTGAAATCCATGCACCGCAGCACCTCAACCAGAGTATAGTATCATTTGCTAGTGGGGCCCATGAAGGGTCTATAAGCCTCTTGATGGACAGCATCTCTTTATAGTTGAGAAAGTACATTTTCCAAGGTCCACAGCTCTTGCTCAACCACTCTTTGTGCACCCACCACTGACAAAATACACTGCCCCCTGAAAAACACTATGAACAGCTCCTATTCTGCTAGGGATTATGTAACAGTGCCACTTTTTCAACAAACAAGCATCTTATAAATTCCTTCAGAGTGGCCCTGTAGGCTGAATCTTCGAGAATGGGCGGGCTGGAGCCTCTGTCTCAGAACCGGGAGGATAGATCATTGTTACAATGATTTAGTGATAATGGATTATGGTGAGAAATTGTCTTACCCATATACTCAGTGTGCAACACTAGCATCAGCAGCAAAGTGGTACGGAAAATGCATTCCAATCTAATGTGGAGATCATGTGAGGGTGAATAAAAAAGTTTATTTCCACCTCCTGGTTCCTTGTCCTCCAGGCTTCTGCTAATGACGATTGCAAGACTCACTACTCGATTGTCTTGGCATTATGACCAGCATGCATATGTGTTAGTGGAGGGTGTAACCTGTCTAAACGTACATCCAGCACACAGTTGAAATCACCCATGATTATCCATGGGAGGTGAGCCCATTTTCATAAAATTGAAGACAGCTTTGCCACGAATGCTGTGTGATCTTTGTTAGGGGAGTAAATATTGCCCAGCAGGACGGTCATGCCATTGAGGCAACCCATAACCAATTTGTACCTCCACTCTCCATATAAGATAGTGTCTACCTGCATAGAGGAAACAGTCAGTCTGGTCCAAGTCGGCACTCCTCATGTAAATGCAGAATAACCAGTGTAGACGCCTTGTCCCATCCGTCTTTTTTGCAGTCTGACACCTTAGGCGTATGTTAAATGGGATTCTTGAATAATTGCAATCTGTGTGCCCTGTCGCTTGAAAAGGCATAATTTATGTGCCTTTTCTTCATAGAATTCATGCACCAGACATTCCAGTTCATGAAAATGTATAACAGTCATTCAAGATAAGAGGAGCAAGTCACTATTTAGGTAGAAGCAAATTGACCAATTGTTGGCTATTAGTATGTGATGTCGACCCACCACACCAATCCGGATCCACACCATCAGCACCATGAAGTATATAGAAAGAGATCGGCCATTCAAACAACCTAACCCACAACCCTGGGCCAGTGGCTCACTACCACCCATCTAAATTGGAATTTGAAACTGAATAAAACGATGTTCTCCCTATTTGTAACAAAGTTCCAGGGTAGAGAAAGGAGGTGACACATCACTCCAAAGGAGGCTGGAGCTTCACTGCCTCCTAACATAAAGTGTGATGTAAAGGGCCTGGGTCTGGCGAACAAGCTCAATAACTGTGCTGAAAACCCTGCTTTTCTGGTGCCCACTATTTGTTTTCAGAAAGAGCCTGGATCAACACTGCAATCTAAAGTAAAGTGAAGTTAGCATCATCCCGGCATAGAAACAAAAATAGGGGATTAACCATTTAACAATAGCAATATAGGGTTGCAAGAGTAACAATCATGTTTGAGGATAACTTGGTATGTAGAACAGCAGAATTAACTGAAAGCTTAAAGGTATTTGACATATGATGAAAAGGTCTTCTGCTGTCTGAGGCATGATGTCAGGGAGTCCACCAGACCCACAATCTTCAGGAAATTCAAAGAGTCTCCCTCAGACTCATGATGTCGGGGAGCTGTTGTTGTCTTATTCATGCAGCTGCGAAGTTGCAGAAAGGAAAACATTTTTCTCTTTGCGGGTTTGATCTGGTTAGGAGGCATTACTCAGTTTGGATGGTAGTGAGGGGACTAGCCCTTATATTTGACTGGGTGAGAATAAAGGCAGGGAAACAGAAGGCTTTGTTTTAGAATACTGATCGCCCCAGTCCCCAGCATCCCAAGGTTCAGTGAAGAAATGTCTGTGGTGATCTCTGATGATTTTTAATTTCACAAGAAAGAGTAGGGAGTACTGTAGACCTGTGTTTTGCTGCTGAGGTGTTATCCAGAAATATCTTTACCATAGCACCTTCAATCGCAAAGTGTACACTAATCTGGCAGCATGCAGGATATCGTCTTTGTCATAGATATTCAAAATTTTGGCCACTACTGGTCTAGACGGAGCCTCTGATCAGGGTAATTAGGCGGACCATGGTGGGTTCTTTCCACTTTGAACATAGCACAGTGGCCAGTTGGTGCAATCTTCTTTGCAATCCAATCCTCGACATAATACATTGGATCGTAGCCCTACAAGCCCTCTGATAGGACCACAATTTGGGTGGTGCTAAGGCGGGACTAGCCTTCTGTACCCTTAGCCCTACATTCTAGGAGTCTGAAATGATCTATCAGCCAGCTATCGTTTTATGCAATTCTAATGTCTGTGGATAGAGTTCCCTGGTACCCACATATCTTGGTGACAATTTTAAAATGCTGCTAGCACATGATGGAATTGCTGTAAAAGTGTTTTCCTCTGGCGCGGCTGAAGTCATGGTAATAGAATCACTCAACAGGATTTCACACACCAATCAGATATCTTGCTGTACAACCAGCATACTTTACCTTCACTTGTGGCACACATAGTCTCTGCAGCTAGATGCACATTATACCCTGTCAAAAAGTTCCTTTTCTCCAACCTTTGCAGTTGAGACTAGTTGCCCATGCACTTGTGGTTTCTCATGTTGATTTTGGAACCTCAAGTCTTTGCTTGAGCCCTAAAACTGCATTTCACTTGTCAGCAAGGCTGTTTTTTGGTACACAAAATGTGACTACATCATTCATGTACTAAGAAACCTGTGGTTGCTCCCATTGATAGCGTGGATTAAGTTATAATTCCTTGCATTATTTACAAAATATTCCAAGAAAAATAACCAGAATACTTGTGCAAACTTACTGAGCGTATCTGGTGGTCAGTGCAGTGTTAGGAACAAGACAGGAATAAACAAATTCTTACATCACTGGGCTGCTAGCCAGTCTTGCTTAGGAGCTGCCTCAACCCTTTGGAATTCGCTGCCAGAAGACATCAAATATACTAAGTATACTTGGTTTAATTCCAGAAAAAGATCAAAATACACACATTTATGCTCCATCTGAATGCTTAAGTCTCATTCACTTACAACAAATTGGTGACTGAACAATCACTTTCTTTTCCTGCTCACTTATATTTCTCCAGCATATACTGCATATATCCTTTTATCCATGACTATTGATACCACCTCTTTCTCTCAACTAAATATCTAAAATGCATCTCAATGAACTATGTCACTTTCCCTTACTAAAATTCCTCTCCTCCTTCTCATTTCATCTACAATTCTGTCATATATGTCCCCTTTGTCTGCTCAGCATCTCTGTTGTCAGTGCCTCTCATTTGTGCCTCTCCCTTTCTTTTGTCATCCCTCTATAACAGTTCTTGCTCATGCTTCGACTTGTGTGATTCTACAGATTCTGTTTCTTCCTCCTGGTGCTCCTCCTTCTATTCTTGTTGTATTGTTTCAAGCCTTCCTCTCCCTATTGTGTTTGCTTTAACAAGTTTATGCTCCTAACATTCTTCAGTAAGAATTTGATATTGTTATCTGTCCCAGAGATCACTCATTGTCCTAGTCCTTATTTTAGCACCGTGTTTAGTTCAGGAGAGATCTTCTATCTCATCTGTTTGGATGTCTGTAAAGCGTGCTGACTCCACACTGGTTATGCTGTGCTATATTAGATTGTAAATAAGATAAATTAAAAGCCACGTAATTGAAAATAATCCTGTTTCCACATCTTGCATGTTTATATAGTGTCATACGGGACCTACAAATTAAGTAGGATCGCTTATCTAGACAACATAACCATCAGAACATGGGGACTGAGTCCACCCATATCATCTGACTATCTTGGCCCAATTCTTAGTTGGCTCACAGTTCCCCATCTGAACCTCTAACCTTCCAGAGTATCAGATGGTGTCTGCAACCTCAGAAAATGACCACTCTAATTGCCCAAGGAAATTGTGGAAACAGATCTACTCTTTTGTTGTTTACTTACACATGCCCAAGGTAAACACAAGAAAGATACAAATTGACTTTTCAAACTTATTGTATTCTTGTAAAGAAAGCGTAAGCTGCAATTGTTAGGAGGATGAAACAAAGCATTGTAACCAGCATTACAAGAATGGTGAAAAAGATAAACAGTTAAACCATTATAACATTACTGTGTGATTATGATTAGAGTTATAGTCCTATCTAATACTATCTACTCCCTCGAGAACATGGTGGGAATATCCTCTGCCAGATCCCTTGGGACACCCTAAATCACATACCTGTGTATGATGTATCAGAAAGCCAATCAGTTGTAAAGCAGCCTATTGTCTTTTGCAGGATGATGGTTAGAGTCAGCAGGGCTGCATCTCCATCACAATGCCCAGCGATCCAGGATAATCCCTGCGGAAGTGCTTATCTGCCGAATTTGCTCAGGGACAGTTGATATCATATACGCACTATTCTAATTGCACTGTGTCAAAGATGCAGAGCTAATAACATGGTTAGTCTGGAGTCTTAGTGCTGTCTCCAACCGCACAACCAAATGCAAGGGCATTGAATTCAATGTTCCTTAGCCTTGAACCGAGTGTACCAACAACATAATAATATGCTTACTAAGAAATGTGCTCCATGCAGAATCATTTCTAAGGACAATGTCATGTAAATGCAAAGCATGTAAAAAGTCACCATTAGAAAAACATGTCAAGTAAAAACGTCTAGATAAAATGGAGATGCTAGCACAGGCCCTGCTGAACCTTACATCAATAGGACGAACCTGATATTCAAGAATGTGGCAGAGGAATTTCCTGTACTGCACCCCTGGCTTGATTGTCTGTTACTTAAATGAAGCCAAAAGACCATGTTACCACCTGAGAGTTGGCTTGTGTGCCGCCAGAATTTCCGTACCATTTTTACTTAATCATATTTATTGACAATAGCAATGATTGACTATACAATGGATATTTAACCTTACCTATAACACAGCCAATGTTTGAAGAGTGTTTATTAAAGGAGCACTATTCCAAGATGGTCGTTAACGTGCATGCTTGCATAAGCATGAATTGTATTAGGAAGTATTAGGGAAGAGGTAGGGGAAGCAAAAAGAGTGTGGGCAGAAGACAAGCACACACAAAATTTTAAATAAGAGTGACATAGGGACCCAAAAGAGGTCACATGGATAAGGAGGACAAGAACAAGGAAGCAAAGAAAGAAATAAGCTCTGATCTAATCAGATCACTGTGACCGAAATGCATCTGGGCTGGGAGGAAAGCCATCAAATCAAGATCAAGCAACTGAGATAGACAACAAAGCCATCCAAACTTGTGCATGGTGCTGCTGACCCAAAGTCTAATATCAGTGTACGTTGTATGTTAGGATCCATATGTCTGCCAACAGATAGCTAATGCTACCCATAACCAAGAACTAAAAAGGATAATGTTAGACATGGGAGAGACAAACTTAAGATCAAGCATTCAAAATAACTATGGCCAATTTTTAAATAGATGAGAACATTTGTTCATGGCTGACATTACCTCTTGTGCTGTCAACATAATAGAATAATTCAGAAACAAAAAAACCTAAGGTTATGAAGTCTACTAAGCCTCAGATTTGGAAGGTCCCTTTTTGTCATGGACCGCTACTCTGTGCTCTTTATCATCATATCATTAGTAATCATAAAGTGAGTAGAACTTGTGAAAATAATATTTTGTTTGTAAATTTCTTCTATTTTGCATAGTTTTTAGTTTTTGTTTGAATTTAATTAGAAAATAAGAAAGGTAACATGCACTTGTGTACTTCTAATAGAACACGCTTTCATTTTTTCAATAATTTTGTAGACTTACCATGTGTCTTCTCCAGGGTCCATCCATTCGAAGTGTTGCACTTTAATATTTAAGAGCATGGATTGATCGATGAAAGCTGCCTCATAGAGACGTCTGACAAAAAGTGTGGTTGTCCTTTCGATCCTCTGGAGTTGCAAACTCCAGATATTGAATGTGGAAAGCACCAATCCTACCCACCAGCATAATCCAGAAACAGCAAGCAAGGCAAATCCTGAAATGTACTGGTCTCCTACAACTGTAGTATTGCAGATGTTGTGGCTGATCTCTAAAAGAAGCTGCTGAGCTTTGGAAGAGTCCTTATCTGGACACACCCTGAGATGATGGCAAAACATTGGAAGGTTGAAAGTGTCAATATCACCAGATCTCTTCTCTGCATCTTTGTATTGGAACGCAAAAAACGCCATAAATGTCAACATCACAGTCAGGGTATTGCATACCATGGGGAAGGCAAACCCACATTTGAAGGCATGCATTTTACATGCTACAACACCAAACCAGTGACAGAAAGCTGAAGACACAGCTTGGATTGCAAAAAGGCTCATCGCCAAGTTCACCTCATCCCATGATGCACTTGTTGATGTCGACCAATTTTCACCCATGATGGGCACGCTGCTTCCAACTACAACCCCAGTGACAATGATCCGGACCACACTGCCGCACATGTATACTGCATTTCTTGATTCACCCAGATTTTTCTTGAGGAACTTCAAGTGCCCATTCTGAATAAACGTCGTGAAGTTTTCCCACCAGTTAATGGATGCAAAGCATACCGCAACAGCAGCAATGAAAATGTATATATTGATCTGAGAACTGTCTATGCTGCTCCCCAAAAAAGCAATGCAATATCCTACCCCAAACAGTACAAAACCCAGAGTGGTGCGAAGGATAGAGAGAACAGGAAGTACCATCTTCAACTCAGGCTTCCTAATGTGTTGCACCATTTGCAGAAATGAGGGAATGAAGCAGGCACTGTTGAGAATCATTATATTGCTTAGTATGTTGAAATGAGGCATGGCCACAATAGTGAGAACAGCAGTGCCGAATGCAACGATGGCTTCTAATAGGCAAACCTAAATCAAAAAAAGGGGTAGGAATGGGTTAGAAATACAACATAAGAACAAACCAATACACTACAAAATGTTACACCAGAAAACTACACACTATAGATGGCCTATAACTTAAGGAGTTTCAAATGTTGGGGGTGATTCACAATATTCCCCAGGACTGTGCATGAATTTATGTGAATCATTCTTTTTCAAGCATACTGCTTCACATCTGCATGTATTGTTGTCAGCAGACAACACCTCAAGGACCTCTACTATCTCATTAGCCACAAATGTGCCTTCTTCAGCGTCTTCACACACACCTATAAAGCACTAACCAATCAAGGCCCAGCACAACTCAACAGCTACATACAGTTCCAATTACTGATCAGACGCCTCCGCGTGACCAGCCTTCTCCTCACCCATGTGCTCTGCATCCGCTGAGCCAGACCTTGGAGCATACTTTCTTCTACATGGTCCCCAAAGCTTGGAACTATCTCCCCTTCCACATCAGATCCACCAGCTCAATCCTAGAATTCTGCAAGAAACTGAAACTTGAAACCCAGCTCTTTCAATAGGCTTCAGTCAGGGCTGCACTACTCTTCTCAGGTGCCAGAACACCCTCCCGGGTTATTTGAGAGCAACACAAATATATATAACAGAACAGTAGCAAGTACCTAAGAGGAAGATTAAACAAACATTCCACTGGTGTAAGTAATACAGGAATGCACCTTAACACATTAAACATTATTTTTCTTTATGCAAGTAGAACATTCCTAAAATAAAGATAATTGTCCAGAGGCTGAATTTTAGAATTTATGTCTAGAAAACCTGGACTCAAATCCCAACATCACTACTTGACCAAATTGTGTAATCCTAAGTACATCTGTTTACTTCCCAGTGGTTCTTTTTCATTGACTGAAACTTTTTAATATACACTGGAAAATCTCATTCAGAGTTTATTTAATAATCCTCAGCTTTGGAAGTTCCTGGCACAGTGGCAATGTGACTTCCTGCTTGTCATTTCATCATTCTGACTGAAGCGGTATGTTTACCTGCACATGAGATTTGTGTCTTCAGTCCCTGACAGGTGTTCTACATTTTGCCTGTTATTCACCAACAGATAATTAGACAATAACATTTGAGTATCTACCATACTTATGATCAGGCAATGACACAAGTAGAGGTTGGTGGCAAAGTGGATTACAGGTTTTTGTGCATTCACCCTAGAGGTGTCTTTTTTTTCAATCTCACACTCTGTCAATCTATGTATTCTGTCATCCCTGGCCCTTGATTAACCTTGTTTGCATTTAGTGTGTTTGATTTATGCTGGGGTACTTGAGAGATTGGGTTCATTTAGTTGGGGTCTCTCATTTGTATGGAGCTCATAAAGTTGTAGGGTGTTCAACTTAGTAGTAGTTTAGAGATAGCAAGGGCAACTTTATCCTGATCTCACTTCTGTACCTTTCCTTTGCTTCTTACAAATAAAACCATTGTAAAGCCAATTGCATATGCCTGATTTAAAATCACATCCGCTTGAATTTGGCAGGAAGGATTTTTTGTGTTCCTCGGGCAAGTAAGTTCCCGCTGTCTAATCAATGGACTAAGAGAAACATCTACTGAATAAAAAGTATGAAAAAACACATGTAGATAAAGAGGATGGGTTGGCTGCCCACCTCCAAATCCTGTATGCTTCTTGCCAAGATATAAGAATGCATTAATAACATGCATTGGGCCAAAAAAGGCATCAACCTAACTATTGTAGAAAAATCTATAAGATATTAGTTATGACAAAAGAGGACACGTTACAGGAGTAGCTCGATGACAAGAAAACATTTCTAGTATATCATTGGTCATTGCTGTATTGTCATGGGGACATAGAACAGTGCCTGTACTATGGTTAGCAAAACATCTACACTGCCCTGTTGTCAGTGTATTCTCAAAACATGGTTTTAGTTCGGCCCTTACTATTATCACTGCCAGAAGCAGAAGGACTAGTATAAACCCTGAATATGTGCAGAGACTGAACCTGTTTGGAAAACAAGAATTTAATTCCTAAAGATTATGAACCTCCATAAGAACCATCAGAGGAAGAGGAAAATAATTTTTCAGGCATCATCATTACTATTCGTACAGAAATAGCATCCGATGAAGCAGAAACATACACAATGGATGGTGTAAAAACTGAAAAAAGACTACTTCAGCTAAACAAAGCTCCATGTATTCTTTTGTGTTCAAACATTTCTGTGTACACATTGACAACATGGACTAGTGTGTTTAGTGTGCACAGCACACATACATGATTAAGGAAACAGTTATTTTGGAATGGGAATAAGCCAATAAACTACAACTAATTCAAACACTTTATCATGAACACTGTCATGTGTAAATTGACACTGCCACATCCTGTGAGAATTTGATGACATTTGTGGCACCTCAATCTGGAGATCACATTTTTGGCTCTCACCAATAAATGGACTGCAATGCTTCTGTATCTACTGTGGTAAAAGAGAGGCACAGCACTATGTAAGGGATACAGGTGATTTGAAATAATGACCAATTGCTCCAGTGGTGATACAAAATTAAAAATGTGGTGTGATAGACTTAGCTAAATTGTGTTTTAATATTTTGGCGATCAGGTATATGCTGCATTTCTAGGCATTGTACTCGTGCAGCCTAAATAGTATGCAAGGGTAATCTCTGTTTAACATGCACAAGCTTTCATTTGTTTGGTTCTTCTGAGACCCTCCACACCCCATTTTCCTCAGTTTCTCAAACTGTGTTCTTCTCATGCAAGAGGTGTTTTAGTGGAAAAATCTAGATATTCATTCTGACCATGACCATGTCCAATGTCAAAGTGGAAATGGCGTAGGTAGGTGTATTCAACTTCCAGGCACCTACAGACTATATTTTCTCTTGTTTAAGACTGATTCCAGCAAAAAGGGATGTTGTGGGCAGATAGGTCATTCCCATATTTACAATATATACAATATAGGGTAGGTTACACTTTTGAGAAAGGTGATGTAGGTCCTGATGAAAGCTCAGGGATATTGTTACATGCTAGAACGAGCAGAGACATGTAAGCCTTTTAACAAAAGATGAGGAAGTATCATAAAGAGTACTGTTCACACCACTCTCTTTAGTTGATTTTAACATTGACTAAGTTAAGATCCAACTTTAATTAAGTTTCAACTACTACAATGATAGCCTGTTTGCTGGCTGTTGCTGGACACGGCCGTGGTGCAGCCTGAAACTTCCAGGAATCATTAGTCAAAAGGAGGAGGGACCAAAAATTGGCTTTCCTCACATTTTTTGCTCCCTGTGCTATAAAGTGCCTGGCTACTAACCCTGGGCATAGGACTACGCTACACTTGCGTAGTTTGCGTACTTTGTGCAACTACGCGCTACGCAATTTGCACATAGCACAGTGCAAAAATGTGTAGCGTAGCGGGCATTTTTTGCTTGCTCGCGGTCCTCAATGTCAAGTTGGCGACCGCAAGCGAGCAAAATGACATCCTGGCGAGACTTTTTCCTCGTTCGCGATCAGCAACATCAAGTTGCCGATCGCGAGAGTGGAAAATAAACCTCCCGGCAAGATTCATAGTGCGGAGAGGTCAGGTTTCTCATTGCGAGTTGTCGCGTATGGTTGCGACCGCTCGCGATGAGAAACTACCAGTCTGTGTTGAGAAAACTGCCGCTCGAGTACAAATCTACTCGAGCGGAAGAAAACGACCGCTTGCACTGTGCAAGATGCCGTTTGCAATGATTGCACAGTGCGGACAAGCATCCGGCACTGTGCAATCAGTGCAAACAGCATGTTCCCTACTGCACTACGCAGCTCGTGTAGCTACGCGTAGCTCGCGTAGCTCGAAGTGCACTTCGCGTAGCATAGCGCTACTACGCAAACTATGCCCAGGGTTACTTGCTGCATACCGCAGCACGGAGCGCTTTGCCTGTTGCGGGCTTGGTATTGTTGGTAACAACGAAAACAGTGGGGAGTCAAAGTCCCAGGAAGCATTGGCCCAAAGGAGGAGGGGCCAATAATCGGAATTTCATGCATTTCTCGCTGCCTGTGCTATAAAGAGCATTGCTACGTCCTGCGGCCCAGGATGTGCCCAGGCCAAGGGCAGGCCCTTCCATGCCTATCAGAGCCCGAAGGAGGCTGGGCTGGGCCATTTCACCTGGCCCCATGTGAAAGGTACAGTTATCCTCACTTTTCCTTTTTTCATTGAGGGCCGGTCTTGCTGTATATTGATTTATGCCATCCTTGAGCACATTTAAGCTGGAACTCAGGGAGGCTGGGCAAGGCCTTTGTTTTCTACTTTAACTTTACCATCTTCGTTCCATAACAAGAGGTATTGTGCTCATTCATCTAGACTGTTTCCATGCCAACACTGATTTTTTACTGCACCAACTTTTGAATGCTTGTTAGCATTATCGTACAAACTGCATCTATTGCATTTTAGTGTGTCTTTTCTCTCTCATTTTTCTTCGACTCTGACCCAATTGTGGGTTTTGTGTATGTAAGTAATGTCCAAATAAAAGTTAGATCTAAATAAGGAGGGTGCAACTGCAATAAAAACAAAAAAAAGCACCCTGGATGGGCATATTGAAAAGGCAGTGGAGCACTAGACAAAGAAATGTTGTTTGATGAGAGACTTGCCTTCTACGGCATCCACGGTAACTTTGCCACATGTAGGTGGTTTCCCAACTGCTTCCCCAATTGCCATTCCTGCAGCAGGCTTGCAGCAGGGGGTTCAGATGAAATTTGTGCCTCTGATGGCAACACACGGTTCACCAAGCTTGCCTCATTACCCCGCTCTAAATTGAAATGCAGTCTACCGCGAGCACAAGCTGCTAGTTTTTCTGCAGTCACTGGGTCCTCCACACCTGGAGTTAACATCAGTTTTAAAGAGGCCATTGGGGGTATCCTGGCTCAGCTTAACAAAGAGGTGGCTGGTATTCTTGACTCTAAGTTGCTAGGGCTGTATGATTGTTTGCAGTGTATCGAGGTGAAACTTGGCAAATTAGATGTGAGGGTGGCTAAGGGACCTGAAGGAGGATGTAGCTTGACTACAGGGGCTGGGTTCCCAAGTACCAGTTGAGAGCCATGGCCTCAATAGGAGGGCAAAGGGAGGGGGAAACTATGTACCAGTGTGACTGCTGGAGGTTTTGCCCCTCATGCTCAGAATGACCATCACCCATCTGAATTTGTGATAGATGGCCCATATTTTGGGGGCCCTAATACTCTGAGCATTGCCCGTCAACCCCCCACCCAGGTGGGGACAGCACACAAAAGTGTTTCCCGCTGTGATTTACCACATGCAGCATGTCCTTATGTCATTATCTGGGCAGATGTTCCGGTGTTGCCCCCTGAAGCCAATGAGTCTGTTGTAGAATTAATTAACAAGACTACCAACTGGGTCCATGGGAACATTAGGTGGAGAGATAACATCCTCTAGGAGGTTCTCATGGCAAGAAGAGTGAGATGTGTTGACAAGCAATAAAGGAAATCTAGCAATGCCCATGTGATTAAGATCCCTTTTTGAAACTTTGCTAGGCTAGGCTAGTTAGCAAAATGGGCTGCGAGGAGTGGGTTCATTTTATTTGCAATTATGATACTTTCTTCTAGGAGACTTGGAAAACCAAAATCATTAGTCTAGATGGGTAATGCCCCTATTTTGTCCCTGCAGTTCCATTAGCGTTGGGCAGAGCCGGGGCAGGACCAATGGCATGGACTAAAGTTGCCCTGGACTGCAAAATCAGCATTGTCCCTTCTGATCGCAATTTATTTCAAGCACTTTTATTCATGTGGCCCAATGGTTTAAATGCTGTTTTTAATAATTTATATAATGGGTATTTTGATTGTGATAAGTCAGCCAATTTTGACGAGTTATATAAGTTGAACCTGCTTATTTGTGCAAAGGCTGTGAAATTATCTTAGGGGGGGATTTCGATGCCGAACTGGGGACGACACAGATGGAAGATTAATGAAATATGTGCGAACATCAGTTCAAGACATGATGTTCATCACAGGGACCAGAGAGGACATGTCATCCTCCAACTGTGTAAGTCATTTGATTATGCCAATGCGAATGAAGCTTTTGATCCTAATTATAATGTTAAGGCCAATTTTGAGAGGGACAGGTATTCTACAATTATTGATTGTATCTTTGTTGCACATGATTTGTTGGCCAGGGTATCTAGGGCAGCTATTTTCACCAGTCAGTGCCTATAGTGACCATAATCCCCTAAGCTTTGAGTTATGTCTACCAGGGAAGAAGGAGGGCATTATGAGTGTGGCAACTAAATCCATAATAGTTAAGACCCAAGGATTGCACCAGGCCTGGAGAAATGTTGATATGAATATCATTTATGGCCAAATTATGTTTGAACTATCTACCCCTGGTGATCAAATACCTTACCAACTCTTACAGCTATAGTGAGAGGGCCAACCTATTTGTTCAACTTTAGCGGTAAGTGGTATGCTTATGAAACCCAGCAAGCCAGGTTTTCTGAAGGCTAACTGATTTGATCAGCACTGCAAATAGGCATCAGTATTGTTACATGAGGCCCTCAGAGGTCACTCAGGGAATTATGTAAAATACAAAGATGCAGAGTAGAGTATAACGCCATATTATGGAATAGCAGTGTTAAGTCTAACTCTCTTATCACTACCATCAGCCCTGAAGCCTGGGTATACCACTTGAATATGGGCTAAGTGACTCCAACGAGTATGGAGAAGCGGAGGTGGCCTTTTCACCAGCTGTGGGATTCACCCATGTCAAAATAATGGAGGCAATCAATAAGGGCCCTCTAACAAGGCTCCGAGCATAGATGGCATTCTATGGACATGTATAAAATGTCACCGGTTCTGTGGGCCCCCATTTTATGTAATGGTTTTCATGCTGTCTGCAAAGTGGGACTCCCACAAACATGTGCCAATTTTTTAAGAACGGTAACCCTCAATCCCAAGGCTGTTATCTGCCAATATCCTCACTTGATTCAGCTATAAAGCTGGCAGGTAGAGCTGTTCTAGCGCGCCTCCTCGCCTGGGTTAAGGCAACAGACATGCTGTTGGAGGTTCAGTATGGGTTCTACAAGGGGCTTGGCATGATAGAGCAATGCCTACATTTTCACCTGTTGGTCAGCAAGTTTACTGTCACAAGGCAGGGTGCCATCTTCCTGGCCTTCATGGATCTCTCCTGTGCCTTCAACAGCCTGGTCAGGTTAAAATTATAGGAAATCTTAGATGACCTAGGAGTGGAGGGCGACGTGGCCCACTTCTTGACAGCATTTCATTATGACTTGCCAGCATCAGTAAGGTTTGGCCCATTGAGTGAATAAACAGACACTTTCACCTGTTTGATGCTTGCTATGGCCAATAGCTGACGCAAGCACTACCTCCCTGGTGCGGCGCACATCAATGGCTAACACCAGTGAGGGCCCCCTTTAATACTACAGTGCAAAGCACTGGAGGTTTCCTTATTTTCCCCCGGTGGAGACGCTGAAGGCTTTTTGCATCTCTTCCCCCCCTGCGGTCCACCTGTGACGACAGCATGCCGCAAGGAGCTCTGATGTCACAATTTTCCCTACCAAAGCCAATACAGCCAGAGGTAAGGTCTCTCTGGTGGGAAAAAACAGACCAAAAACGGCCTCCCCAGCTTTCTGGGAGGCCTAGCTTGAAAAGGGAAGTCTCTCCTTTCAAACAAAGCCTTTCTGAAAGGGTTTCCTGTATGTGGATTGCAGCAGCGCTGTGATCTATGGGCAGGAAACCCCACTAGACACTAGGGATTTAATGGGTGGTCGGTCTTTGTGGGAATGCCCCCCCAAGAGCATATATTTTAAAAAGAAAGCATTTGCTTTGCCCGGGTGGGGGGGCACGATCACCCCATAAATAAATAAAAATAGCAAATTTTTTAAAATGGCAACGAAATAGACAGTGGGTCAGTCCAGGGGGCAACTATGAAAATAGAGAGAGAATGTAAGATCTGTCTTTCTCTCTATATATATATATATATTCACTGAAAAAACCATAAGGTTTCAGGAGCGTTATAGTTAGCTGGACATTTCCCTCGTACAAAACCTTAGAAATTCCCCTGTTATAGTTAATTCAGCTAACTATAACTCGCGCCCCCGCAATGCACTGCTGATGACGTCACATATTACATCACTCATGACATGGTCAGTGACATCACTGATGACATCACTGATGACATCTCAAATGACATCACTGATGACATCACTGATGATATCATCCAGTGAATGTGTGTTTTTCTGTAAAGTTTAAATATGTTTTATATATTTATAGTGAAAGGCCTGTGGAAGAATGAGTGGATGTACAAGTGTGTGAATGGATGATTTTCTAGGTGTGTAACTGACTCTATAAGTGAGTCATTAAATGTATATTACTGCAGACTAGTGACTAAACTGTGTGAATGTCTGTATGTGTCTGTGTGTAGGTGTATAAGTGGCTGCATGGTTTTGTGAATAGCTATATGAGTGTCTACATGGGTTATTTATTGGTTGTCTGAGTATCTGTATGGGTGCCTGAGTGTTTGTGTGGGTAGAGTGTGTGTGACTCTATGCATAGATGTGCGAGTGGGTGATTCTATGGGTGCATGGTTTTAAGAGTGCATCTGTGATGGACTGTATGGTTGGGTGAGTGTATGTATGGGTGTGTTATGGATTGAATGTATATCTCAGTGGTACATGTGTGACTAACTACATATGTGAAAGGCAGTATATATGTGTGTAAGAGTATATAAGTGGGTATATGTGAGTGTGTGTGATTGTGAGAGTGGCTGTAATTGAGTGTGTGCTTGTATCAATGATTGTATAAGAGCGTAAGAATGTGGTACTATTTTTATGATTAAGTGAACTTGAGTGTGTTTAACTGTATAGGTGAGTAAATTGGACTGTGTTTAATTACTTGCATGACAGACTAGGTGTGTCAGTACCTCAATGGATGATTGGCGGTGTGTGAGTGTCTATATAGGTGTATAAATGCATATGATAGTCTTGTACGGAGTGACTGTAAGTATGAGTGACTGTACAGGTGAGTGAGTGGAGGTGTATGTAGACCTAAGAGTTAATGAGTGGGTATGTAGTTATTGGTATTGGAGTATCTATGGTTTTCAAAATGGCCGTCTGAAATTTTGAATCGGTGTATCAAAGGTTATATTAGGGTGTGAGAAGATGCACTAATTTATCACACGGATGATGTCATCAGTGATGTCATCAGTGATGTCATTTGAGATGTCATCAGTGATGTCATCAGTGATGTCACTGACCATGTCATGAGTGATGTAATATGTGACGTCATCAGCAGTGCATTGCGGGGGCGCGAGTTATAGTTAGCTGAACTAACTATAACAGGGGAATTTCTAGGGTTTTGTACGAGGGAAATGTCCAGCTAACTATAACACCCCTGAAACCTATGGTTTTTTCAGTGAATTTCTAAGGTTTTTTAAATGCCAATTCCTAACTATAACGCCCCTGAAACCTTTGGTTTTTTTCAGTGAATTTCAAAGGTTTTTTAAATGCCAATTCCTAACTATAACGTGCATGAAACCTATGTTTTTTTCAGTGAATTTCAAAGGTTTTTTAAATGCTAATTGCTATCTTTAACTTATCTCTGAAGATATCATGTTTAATTATTTTGATTGGATTTCTATATTTTTCAAATTCAGTGTGTCAATTTCATTAAATATGTTTTTTTTAAAATACTTTTTTATCACCATTTTTAAACTTATTTTTTCAATTAATTCTTTTAAAAATTAAAATATATTATTTGAATTTAATGGGTTTTTCAAACATATTTTTTTATATTTTTCAAAATATTTTTTAACTATATGTTCAAAACTTTATTTTATATATTTTTTCCCATGTTTTTTGGATCCGCGCACCCTATGCGCACCGTTCTCGATCCCTACGCGACAGCATCCGCGCATGTTATGCGTTGGATATGTGTTTAGTGCGCGATTACAATGCGACTGGTATGCGACTCCCAGTCTATACGTGACACGTTCCATGTACGTAACGCGACGTTTACGCGCTTCCGCGATGCATCATATGCGTCTATGACGCGGTAGGTGTGCGGATCCCGCGAAATATTTAACATTTAAAAAAAATATATATATGTATTTCATGTGAATATTAATTGAAGACAAACTCCAAACTAGTCTTAAAACTAATATATTTTTACATTTAATCCTAGAATTTTTTTTATTCAATTTCGCCATTCCGCGCTGGGTGCGTGCTGCGTATGCGCAGGGTGCGCGGATCCCATGTGACCTGCAAAAAAAGAGATTTGATTGGTTCATTACACTTCCTGTTCTAACTATTGAAAGACCCCACCCAATTCAATCATTCTTCTTTGACCTTCTTTGGAGGAGCATCTCTTTGCAGAGAAGAAGATTTTTTAGACTAAGTTTACACTTAGCTCTAACTTTTTTCATCTAAAAATGGCTTCAGGGCAGCACGCATCACCTCATCTCCTCATTCATCTGAGGATGAATTTTTGGTGGAGGCACCACCCAAAGAACGTTTTTCTTCAGCGGTGTGGACATTTTTTACTTTTCCCGAGGGGCAGAATAAGACCAATGCCACCTTGGTCACGTGCAAGATTTGCAAAAGAGTGCTGTCGCGAGGGGATCCTAACAAGAAATATTATTGCGGCACGGCAAGTATGATGAAGCACCTGAGGACCCTTCATCCGAACAATCTTGCACGACAAGAGTGCCGACAGATGAGAAACACTCCTGCTCCTGCACCTTCCACCTCATCGCAGCCGAGCACTTCAAGAGTGCATCCATCATCCCAAAACTTGGACATCCGTCCTCAATTTCAATATTTAAAAGTGCTCTGCACTAAGTGCAATGCAACTTTGTGCTACTGTGAGCAGTCGATCGATCTGATCTGCTGCCGGCAAGAAAGTCACAAATTTCTTATTTTTGTTATTTTTATTTTCTTTTTGTTCCCTGAAGTTCATTGTTTGGTTCCTCCTGCTTTGTTTTTTGTTTTTTTCCAGAAAAAACAAAAAAATCACAAAATTGTTTGAAAACCCCCCAAAAAATTATAAAAGAAGAAAGAAGAAAAAAAAAAGTTCTTGTAAGAACTAACTTTCCTGGTTTAAAAAAAAGAGCTAAATTTCTTTGTTAGTGTGTGAAAGTTTAGATGAATGTATGTGTAGTACGTAATTGAGTGAATGAATGCATTAGTAGCATATGGTGAATGTATAAGTGCAGAACTATGAGGAAGTGCTGCAGCATCACACAGCAACCTCTTTAACTACAGTGTGCTGTAGTACTTCCGAAGCATAGGGATGCAACATATGTACATAAATATGTTGCAAATCTATGCTTCTCTCTGCACGGCTGCTTAAACTGCAGCCATGTGGTGACACAGGCACCCTTGCACCATAGTGCAAGGATATCTGTGCCATGTGCTGTTTGTTTTTCTGCAGGAAGACACACCTTCCTGCTCAAAAACAATGAGAAAATGTTTTTATCTCCTTCAATGTATGCTGAACATTTTAGCATGTATTGAAGATATAAAAATGTGGAGAAATAAAAATAATTTTCCTTATTGTACTTTCCTACATCAATTTTAGAATGGTGTAGCATTCACATACATATCGAGATTTCTGATTTCTGATAAATCTAGAGATATATCTTGTTCTATGAGTGTTCAGTGCAATCATGCACAACACCACTTATAGAACACCCTTTCAACGCAAAGTGGTGTGTATGATGAGGTTGTATTTACATGGAGTAGAAAAAGTACACAGAGTGCCTTTTTCTCTCTTTGTAAATATAAACGAGTGTCTTGCGCAATACCTATGTTACAAAAAGTGACATATTTCCGGTTTTAAAATTCCTTGCGAATGATAGAAGGTAAGCACAGAGTTTTGTCTGCAAAGATGCTCAAAGAAGAATGATTGAAATGATTGCGGTCCTTCAATAGGTACAATGGGAAATATTATGAACCCCTCAAATCTCTTTTTTTGCAGGTCACATGATATCTGATTTATCAGATTTCAAAACTACATAGGTATAAACAGAGTCTTTTTAGAAACGTGTTTCAACTTTGTAGCTTCTTGCAGACCTCCTTATTCTGGATATTGAGACTTAGTTAAACTTACCTTCACAGTAATAGGAATAAAAAATGGTATACATTTTTTTCAGATTTTCATTGCAATCTAAATTCATATAAATTGCTTATTTTAAAATTTGGATCTGTGACAGAAAAGGAAAAAAAATTATAACATGTAATAATAAATTTTTTACAACACAGCATAATTTCCACAAAGTAATTTGTTTGCCTTTTTTGCTGTTCTCAGAATATAATAAATTTCACTACAAATAGTGATTTCAATCGTACTCATCACTTAACAGCGGGCAAAAAAAAAAATCAAAAAGATTGTTAAAAAAAAAACAACATGCTATTCTCAACAAAATACCACAAGATACAAATCACAGATATATAGACTGCTTACAGCTAACAACATTTTATAAGTTTAACTTACAAAAACTGTAAATGTTGTCGCTTTAAAATATTCACAGAATCTAAGGATGAATTTTTGGAGGACACACCACGCCCACAACGTTTTCCTTCAGTGGTGTGGAAATTTTTTACTTTTCCCGAGGGGCAAACAAAGATCAATGCCACCTTGGTCACGTGCAAGATTTGCAAAAGAGTTCTGTTGCAAGGGGATCCTAATAAGAAATACTCGTACGGCACGGCAAGTATGATGAAACACCGAAGGAGCCTTCATCCAAACAATCTTGCACGAGAAGAGTGCAAACAGATGAGAAACACTCCTGTTCTGTATCTGTAAAAAAGAATCACAAATAAATGTATATTAATAACTTACAAATTTATACTATTCCATTACTGTACAAACACATTTTATATAAAAACTGACTAAGAAACTATAGCCCTGAACCCCAAGTGTGACGTTTGTTAAAACACTACATGCATAGTGCATACTACTTTGAAGCACTTCATGTCCTAAAGCCTACCTCACTAAAAGACTACATGCTAACTGACTGAATGATTATAGTACTATAAGGAGACACACTGGGTGAGTAACAGGGTGTTTGCTAGAAGTGTATGAATACTGACTGGGGAATTGAAGGTGTGAAAGACAACTGTGTAGGTGGTTAGAGACCTGCATGCATAGTGAATAGGCGTTTGAAGCAGTCTATGTCATAAGGCCTGGCTCACTGCATGAATACTTGGGTACTGACTGAATGATTAGAGTACAGCAAGGAGAGTGCCTGGGTGAATTTATAAGTGGTAGGCTTTAGGCGCAGGGAATGGATTAGTACTTGGTACTGAATGGGTTACTAGAGGAGTGCAAAGGGAGTGACAGGATGTTTGCTGGACTGTATGGATACTGACTAGGGAATTGAAGGTGTGAAAGACAAGTGTCTAGGTGGTTAGAAGACTGCATGCATAGTGGATAGGGGTTTGAAGCAGTCCATGTGCTAAGCCCTGGCTCAGTGCATGAATACTTAGGCACTGACTGAATGATTAGAGTACTGCAAAGAGAGTGTCTTGGTGAATTTATAAGTGTTTGTGTTTTGGCACAGTGAATGGATTAGTACATGGTGCTGAATGGGTCACTAGAGGACTGCAAAGGGAATGACAGGGTGTTTCTTGAAAGTGTATAGATACTGACTAGGGAATTGAAGGTGTGAAAGACAAGTGTATAGTATGTTAGAAGACTGCATGCATACTGCATAGACATTTGAAGCAGTCTATGTGGTAATGTATGGTTCACAACATAAGTACTTAGAAACTGACTAAATCATCAGACTACTGCTAGGACAGTGCCTGGGTAAAACTTTTGAATTTTCAGTTCTGGCACAGTGAAGCGAATAGTACATGGTACTGCACCTTAGTGTCAAACCCTGACTCATTTTATCAATGCATAAGCAAAGACTAGCTTCTAATGCTACTAAAACTTGACAACATGACCGGTTTTAAAAGAGTTATCTGTCAGAAAATACACAATGTTACCCAATCCTTCTCTCACAGTGGTTCCCAAATGCACACACACTCACAGTGTGATTCTAGACAAGCACCACTATCCCTAGGAGTTTACCAAAACTCATTCACTACAGTGAAAGTGGTAAGGAAACTGCACACAATCTACATATTTCAGGACTGCACTTTAGTGTAAATGCCTGACTCATTTAATCAAAGCATAAGCCATAACTGTCTTCTAATGCTACTAAAACTTGACAACATGACAGGTTTTAAAACAGTTATCTGTCAGCAAATACACGATGTTACCAAATGCTTCTCTCACAGTGGTTCCCAAATGCACACAGACTCACAGTGTGATTCTAGACAAGCACCACTATCCCTAGGAATTTACCAAAACTCATTCACTACAGGAGAAGTGGTAAGGGAAGTGCACACAGTCTACACATTTCAGGACTGCACTTTTGTGTCAAAGCCTGAATCATTTAATCAAAGCATAAGCAAAAACTGCCTTCTAATGCTACTAAAACTTGACAACAAGACAGGTTTTAAAACAGTTATCTGTCAGCAAATACACGATGTTACCAAATACTTCTCTCACAGTGGTTCCCAAATGCACACAGACTCACAGTGTGATTCTAGACAAGCAACACTATCCCTAGCAGCTTACCAAAACTCATTCACTACTGTGCAAGGGGTAAGGAGACTACACACAATCTACATATTAAAGTACAGCACATTAGTGTCAAAGCATGACTTATTATATCAATGCATAACCAAAGACTGGCTTCTAATACTACTAAAACTTGACAACATGACAGGTTTTAAAACAGTTATCTGTCAGCAAATACACAATGTTACCAAATGCTTCTCTCACAGTGGTTCCCAAATGCACACAGACTCACTGTGTGATTCTAGACAACAACCATTATCCCTAGGAGTTTACCAAAACTCATTCACTACTGTGGAAGTGGTAAGAGAACTTCACACAATGTACATATTTCAGGACTGCACTTTTGTGTCAAACCCTGACTCATTTTATCAATGCATAACCAAAGACTGGCTTCTAATGCTACTAAAACTTGACAACATGACAGGTTTTAAAACAGTTATCTGTCAGCAAATACACGATGTTACCAAATGCTTCTCTCACAGTGGTTCCCAAATGCACACAGACTCACAGTGTGATTCTAGACAAACAACACTATCCCTTGCACTATACCTAAACACATTTCTTCATCTAGAAGGAGTACTACATTTTTTGTATAGAAACATAACTCATTTCACAAATTCATAAACAATGACTGGTTTCTAATTCTACCAAAATATAAAAACAGCACAGTTATCGGTCTGCAAACACATGAAAAACACAAATGCTTATCGCAGAATGGTTTCTACATGCACACACACTGTCAATAAGATTGTAGAGAAAAAAAGTACTGCCTACACTTTAACAGGAGAAATACATTAGTCTGATTAAAATCAAAATAGTCTACATACATCCCCTCACAATTAAATAACTCACCTTTTTGTAGATTAAGAAGTATATCAGTCACACACCAGATTTTCTTTTACAGAATCTCTGCACTGTGCACCTCTCAGCAAAAACAAAGAATGGAAAAGTTTCCCTTTCATTTTCCACACATATACATGTAAACATCAAATCACAATCCTTCACACATAAATTCAAAAGCAAACACACATTTCTATTGGTTAAACATTTCAACCCTTTCCAAATGAAATACATTTCAACCCTTCCCCCAATCTGCCTACTGCCTGTTACCATAGAAACAGGTCATGGAACACTGCACTGAGCACACAGGTCACAAGTTCAGCACACAATGTTGCTAAACAAGACAGCAAGTGTGCTTGACTTTTCAACATATCAGCTTATCATATATAATGTTCCTTACAAACTGTTGTTGTTAACCAATAAGAATCATGCCTTTAACAAACAGAAATATACACCCTACCTTTCAGTGTAGAAAGTTGTAATACAACCAATGATTTCTTGTCTTTTTTAAAAAACAATTTCCTTGGATCCGCACACCCAACGCGAGAGAATCCGTGCACCCACCGCGATAGGATGCACGCACCCTGCGCTCATTTCGCCTTTAAAAGGGTGTCCTTCTGGGACCCCCTAAGCACCTCTAGAGGCTCAGAGTATTTCCACTCTGCCCCCTTTATATGTTTTACACACTTATTCCCCTTCCTTCTTCAGCCTCGCTTCTACCAAGGCAGAAAATGTCAGCCAACAGTTCCTGGTTTCGAATGTAGACAGACACTCGGTAGCCAATTAGCATTCAGCGCGCGATCGGGAGGCTGCGCGCTCAGTTTGGGGAGGGTGCGCTTACGGTGCGGGTAGGGTCCGCGGATCCTCCCCGGCCATAGATATATATGTACTTTTAACTCTAATTTTCTCAGGAACTACTGAACGGATCCACACCATTTATGCAAAAGGCACAAGTCTGAACTGAGGACTACCTCTTTGCCAAATTTGGTGTCATTCCATTCAGCGGTTCAGGCTGTACCTGCAACAACAGATCCTATGGGAAATTGCATGGGGAAAACGCGTTTTGGGACCCCCCTTTTTTCTCGGCCCCCGATTGACAAATCACCACGAGATTTTCAGGGTAGGAGCGGAGTGGAGCTGGCCAAAAGTTTGAAAAATTTCGCGAGGATTCATCAACCGGCGCCAGACTTATTGGGAATAGAATGTTGCAGATTTCCTATGGAAAATAGGTCCTAACTATAACTATCTACTGGTGACCGCCAGTAGATAATATATATATAAAGAGAGAGAGAGAGAAAGAGAGAGAGAGAGGGAGAGTCTCTCTTTTTGTGTAGTGTATATATATATATATATAGTAATATGTATATATATATATCTACACATATATGTGTAGAGAGAACATCACATATATATCTATGTATATATATATATATATATACACTGAAAAAACCCATAGATTTCAGGGACGTTATAGTTAGTTGGACATTCGACTCATATGAAACCAGAGAAATTTGCCCGTTATAGTTAGCTGAGCTAACTATAACTCGCGCGCCCGCAATGCACTGGTGATGATGTCACATATTACATCACTCATGACATGGTCATTGACATCACTGATGACATCTCAAATGACATCACTGATGACATCATCCAGTGAATGTGTATTTCTGTAAAGTTTAAATATTTTTCATATATATCTATGCCAAGGTGTATTGAAGAAAGAGTGGATATACAAGTAGCTGAATGGATTATTTAGTAGGTGCGTGACTGACTGTATAAGTGAGTGATTGAACATGTGTTACTGAATGTATGGGTTAGTGACTAAACTGTGTCAAAGTCTGTATTAGTGTCTCATTTGGTGTATATGCAGCTGCATGGGTTGGTGAGTAGCTACATTTGTGTCTATATGGGTTATTGATTTGTTGTATTAGTTTATGTATGGGTGCCTGAGTGTCTGTATGGGTGGGTGGGGGTGTGTGTGACTCTGTGCATACATGTCTGAGTGGGTGATTCATTGGTTGTATGGATTAAAAAGTGCATCTGGCAAGGGCTGTATGGGTGAGTTAGTGCGTGTATGGGTGTGTTGGTGAGTGAATGAATGTCTCACTGGTATATATGTAACTACATATGTTTTAAGGCAGTATATGTGAGTGTTGGAGTATATACATGACTATACGTGAGAGTAAGTTTTTTGAAGAGTGGGTGTATAAAAGAGTGCCTGCTTGTATCAGTGATTGTATAAGACAGTAAGTATGTGTTAGTATCTGCATACATAAGTGATGTGGTGTGTGTATAAATAACGCAGTTGGTGTGTATAACTGTATACATGAGTAAATGGCTATGTGATTGATTCTTTGCATGACTGACTTGGTGTGTGAGTAACTCTATGGATGAGTTGCGGACTGTGACTGTATGTATAGGTGTATAAGTGCATATTATAGTACTGTATTGATGAGTAACTGCATGTATAAGTGAGTGGATGTGAGTGTAGACCTAGGAAATAGTGGGTGGTATATAGTATCTGGCATTGTTGTGTGTATGGTTTCAAAAATAGTAGTCTGTATTTTAGAGTGTGTGTATCAAAGTTTATATTAGGCCATCAGTATGCGCATCAGATTATCACGTGGATGAAGTCATCAATGATGTCATCAGTGATGTCATTTGAGATGCCATCAGTGATGTCAACAATGATGTCACTGACCATGTCATGAGTGATGTAATATGTGATGTCATCACCAGTGCATTGCGGGCGCGCGAGTTATAGTTAGCTCAACTAACTATAACGGGCAAATTTCTCTGGTTTTATATGAGTCAACTGTCCAACTAACTATAACGTCCCCGAAACCTATGGTTTTTTCAGTGAATTTCTAAGGTTTTTTAAATGCTAATTCTTAACTATAATGTCTGTAAAACCTATGGTTTTTTCAGTGAATTTCAAAGGTTTTTTAAATGTTAATTTCATATTTTCATATTTCTAAAACCTATATTTTTTCTATTTTTTTTGTAATATTTTGGAACTCTATTATCCTTTTTTTTTATATTTGAAAAAGTATGTAATTCTTTATATCTTTAAAAAAAAGTATGTATATATATATATTTGATTTTTTTAGAAAACTAGACTCCCGTACCGGTAGTGTACCAAGCTCCATCACCACGCGAATCCTATCTGCCATATTGCGAAACTCGTTAAGGATGCGCATTTCGTATCCAACGGCTTCGTAGCACCGTGTCCCGCCTAACATCATATACGTATAAGGTCGCACCAGCTCCTAGTTTAGTATGCGACGGCTGCGCAGTACCAATACGTGCGTTACGTCATCTACGTATAGGGTCGTACCGGCTGTGCATTCCGTATGCGACGAGTGCACGCTGCCAGGCCCTGTGTTACATCATAGACATATGGTATCGCGCCGGGTACGTCATGCCCTCATTTATTTTTTTTATGTCTCAAAACTATATCTAAATAAGTTTAAAGTGTATATGAGAGCAAGCGATAATCTAAAATATTTTCCACATTTATATATTTCTAACTGTAATAAACTTATATTATGGTAAATATATTTTCTCAAAATCACGTCGGGTGCGGCCTTCTTGCACGCTCGGTGCGCGATTGCTATGTGACCTGAAAAAAAAGCTTTTGATTGGTTCATAACATTTCCCATTGTAACAGTTGGAGGACCCCACCCATTTTAGTCATTCTCTCTATACCGTTTGATTAGAGACACCTCTTCTGCTTACAGAGCTTTATTGAAAACTTTTTTGCTGTGTATACATATCTTAAAGTACACACAACATGCAACCATCATCTTGATCAATAATCATGCTTTGTATAGTAGCCTTCCACGTGTGATAGCTATGCATCTGAAATGTTACATCAAAAAACAAATGTGTGTTACACGATGCCCCTGGTGTGTGTGTGCGCGTGCATTATTGTGCTGCCTTTCGGCCTGGGTATTGGTGGCTTAAAGGGGTATGATCAGCCACGGGCAGATTGCACATCCTAGATCACATGTGACAAACAGTAAAGAGTAATTTGTAGATTTGTGTTGCAGTATGCTCTGTTGTCAGGCTTTACTAGTATAGTAGTGTGTCCTATGTGAGACATTCAGATTCACGTTTGATATGCATTGCTTGACTGTAATGAGCGTTATCACTGTGTATGACGTAGCCTCATTGCTGATCCTCCATCCATCTGAGCACATTCACATGTGTGCACTTTGCGATAGCAACACTTTCAATAATACCGCACACCATTGACATGCGTGTCTGCGCATATTCACAAGCTTGACAATGACATGTGATGTTCAATCAATCAATCAATCATGAAATTTGTAAAGCGCACTACATACCCGTAAGGGTTTCAAGGCGCTGGGGGTGGAGGGGGGAGGGTGCTGCTGCTGCTGGTCGAAGAGCCAGGTCTTGAGTTGTCTCCTGAAGGTCAGCAGGTCTTTGGTTTGTCGTAGGTAGAGGGGGAGGGTGTTCCAGGTCCTGGCGGCACGGTGGGAGAAGGACCTGCCTCCGGAGGTTGTTCTACGGATGTGCGGGACCGTGGCTAGGGCGTGGTCAGCAGAGCGGAGTTTCCTGTAGGGAACGTAGAAGGAGAGTCGATTGTTGAGATAGGCTGGACCGGTCTTGTGGAGTGCCTTGTGTGGGTGGATCAGGAGCTTGAAGGAGATTCTCCTGTCGATGGGGAGCCAGTGCAGGTTCCTCAGGTGGGGGGTGATGTGGTCGCGGCACAGGATGTCGAGGATCAGGCGTGCAGAGGCGTTCTGGATTCTCTGTAGTCTGCTGATGAGCTTGGACGAGGCTCCGGCGTAGAGGGCATTTCCGTAGTTGAGTCTGCTGCTGACTAGGGCCTGGGTGATTGTTTTCCTCGTGTTTGTCGGGATCCATGTGTAGATCTTGCGGAGCATGCGGAGGGTGTTGAAGCCGGTGGAGGAGACTGCGTTGACTTGTTTGGTCATGGTGAGTTTTGAGTCTAGGATGATTCCCAGGTTGTGTGCGTGGGGGCTGGGGGGGTCCCCAGTGCTGCGGGCCACCATGAGTCATCCCATGCTGAGGGGTTGGGCCCGAGGATGAGGATCTCTGTTTTGTCTGAGTTCTCTATTCAATGTTTTTGGACAGCATCTCATTAGCGATAGTTGCCACCCTCCCGGTACATGCTATATTAATGTAAATTGCGGATTGTGCGATGTCAAAACTGCAACAGGGACACACACATAAGTACACTTCCTGGCCAGGCAGGAACTGAACAACGCCCAGGTCCCCGGAATAATTATTCATACCCCTATGCTGGCCTGGCGTACACAAGCCCAGCCCACTTTGCATACGTATAAATAGGATAACGACAACACCACATGTCCCAGTTCTTCCACACTGCGTCAGGTGATATGGCCGCATCCACCTCGTATATCACAATGCGCAATAAAAAAAAGGGACCCATGAGGTGTACATCATCCTGGTAATCAAAACTACATCTGAATTGTGAACCCTGCTGGCCGTGTTGTTTGGACACACACCAATGACAGCAGGTGAGCAGTGGGGCCTGGGTGCACAGGGGCTGCAATTGAGCACGTTGTGGCAGGAGGGATGGGGTGCATCAGCCTGGGTGCACAGGTGTAAACAAGCAATGTTGCCGTACGTAATGATGTGATCACTGACCTCATTCAGTCACATCTCTGTCTCATTTTAAGGACCTGCTGGACTGTACTGTAGGCCTGAGCCAGCGGGCAGCGCTGCCCTACAGACACGTGGCGTTGACTTTTGGGGCACTTGTGAGCTGACTACTAAGTGTATATGCACACAGGCTTTCGCCGCTGCATTGCACACGCACATTACGCTTCTAGCATGCGCTCTGTTCCTTTGTATGTGAACGTTAGCATAACATATTATTATTTACCCTTGTCTATTCTCGTGCACTCCAACTCCTCTTTGCACACAATTACCACTAACAGTTGGTAGATCGTACTTCTAGAAGGAAGGATGCACTCAACTGGTGTTCTCTCTTAAGCTTGAAATAAACCTTCATTTACCTTAAGACGTTTCCACCATTATATTATTTCTCCCTTTTCAGACACTGAGTTAGTTGAACGAAAAAGCACGCAGCAGGTGCTCAACCGGTGCTGATGCTCTGGCCTTTCTGATGCCTTCCATCGTGGTATCAAGACACTGTCCCAGACCGGAGACCTGCTGTGCCAACCTGAGAGGCACCCCAGAGTCGGAGCTCGCACTGGCACGTTGTTGGACACATCGGTTGTGGCAGGTGAGCAGCAAAGCCTCGGTGCGCAGGAGCTGCATTTGAGCACAGTGTGGGGGAAGGGCCTGGGGTCCAGCAGCCTGAGTGCACAGGTGCAGGCAAGCGATGTTGCCGTAGATAATAATATAATCTCTGGCGTCATTCATATCTCTGTTTCATTTTAAAGGCTTGCTGGACCGCACTGTTTATCGTGGACCCCAGCATCCCAGACACACGGGTGACAGGAGGTGAACAGTGAGGGCTGGGTACAGTAGGCCGACACTCTGTCTCCTCCTCCCTCTCTTCTTTTGACTCTCCCTCCCCTTCTCCCTTCACCCACTCGCTCTCTGTCCCATTCTCACTTTCTTCCTTTCATTCTGACTACCTTTCTTTTTCTCTTGGACATGGCACACATACTTATGTTTCTTTTTTCTCTTACAGGTTTTGTACGCTGCTTCCGGAGGAGTACCACCCACTTCTTTCATGTTTTACTGTTGTTTGTTCGAATAAAGTTACGTTTCCATTTATTTGTGTTGTTTTAATAAAAGTTATTTTTTTTACCAATAAATAAGTGAGTGTATGGGCCTTCTTTTTCTGACAACACTTATCTGTAGTTTATTGTGAAAATCGACGGTTGATAGGAGGTTATGAGGGAAAACATTTGTAATTTTGCGTTGCACCTACCAAATATAAACCAACAGACTATTACATAAAAGAAGCCTGGGTAATTCTACAACGGCAAGGGTTCTACGAGTGTATCACTTTATAACACCATGAGTACTGCCCGTGTGATTACGGAACCAACAAAGCACTGCCTAGGGCCACCGAGGCTTCAAGGACTGGCGAGGCCCCCCCTACATATTTAAGTAAAGCCCCGGAGGTTGACGATCCTGGAGGTCTTGAGTTGGCCTCGAAGCCCCCCCGAACAATTCGTAAACAATACCCAGGGAGGTGTCGATCCCCTACTCTGTGAAACGTCTCTGTGCCCTCCCGTGCCTAATTTACAAGGACCTGCTGAACTGTACTGTAGGCCTGAGCCAGCGGGCAGCGCTACCCTACAGACACGTGGCGTTGACTTTTGGGGCACTTGTGAGCTGACTACTAAGTGTATATGCACACAGGCTTGCGCCACTGCATTGCACACGCACATTATGCTTCTAGCATGCGCTCTGTTCCTTTGTATGTGAACGTTGGCATAACATATTATTGTTTACCCTTGTCTATTCTCGTGCACTCCAACTCCTCTTTGAACCACAATTACAACTAACAGTTGGTAGATCGTACTTCTAGAAGGAAGGATGCACTCAACTGGTGATCTCTATTAAGCTTGAAATAAACCTTCATTTACCCTAAGACGTTTCCACCATTATATTATTTCTCCCTTTTCAGACACTGAGTTAGTTGCACGAAAAAGCACGCAGCAGGTGCTCAACCGGTGCTGATGCTCTGGCCTTTCTGATGCCTTCCATCGTGGTATCAAGACACTGTCCCAGACCGGAGACCTGCTGTGCCAATCTGAGAGGCACCCCGGAGTCGGAGCTCGCACTGGCACGTTGTTGGACACATCGGTTGTGGCAGGTGAGCAGCGAAGCCTCGGTGCGCAGGAGCTGCATTTGAGCACAGTGTGGGGGAAGGGCCTGGGGTCCAGCAGCCTGAGTGCACAGGTGCAGGCAAGCGATGTTGCCATAGATAATAATATAATCTCTGGCGTCATTCATATCTCTGTTTCATTTTAAAGGCTTGCTGGACCGCACTGTTTCTCGTGGACCCCAGCATCCCAGACACACGGGTGACAGGAGGAGAACAGTGAGGGCTGGGTACAGTAGGCTGACACTCTGTCTCCTCCTCCCTCTCTTCTTTTGACTCTCCCTCCCCTTCACCCTTCCACCCACTCGCTCTCTGTCCCATTCTCACTTTCTTCCTTTCATTCTGACTACCTTTCTTTTTCTCTTGGACATGGCACACATACTTATGTTTCTTTTTTCTCTTGCAGGTTTTGTACGCTGCTTCCTGAGGAATCCCACCCACTTCTTTCATGTTTTACTGTTGTTTGTTCGTATAAAGTTACATTTCCATTTATTTGTGTTGTTTTAATAAAAGTTATTTTTTTTACCAATAAATAAGTGAGTGTATGGGCCTTCTATTTCTGACAACACTTATCTGTAGTTTATTGTGAAAATCGACGGTTGATAGGAGGTTATGAGGGAAAACATTTGTAATTTTGCGGTGCACCTACCAAATATAAACCAACAGACTATTACATAAATGAAGCCTGGGTAATTCTACAACGGCAAGGGTTGTATGAGTGTATCACTTTATAACACCATGAGTACTGCCCGTGTGATTACAGAACCAATAGGGCACTGCCTAGGGCCACCGAGGCTTCAAGGACTGGCGAGGCCCCCCTACATATTTAAGTAAAGCCCCGGAGGTTGACGATCCTGGAGGTCTTGAGTTGGCCTCGAAGCCCCCCCGAACAATTCGTAAACAATACCCAGGGAGGTGTCGATCCCCTACTCTGTGACACGTCTCTGTGCCCTCCCGCGCCTAATTTACAAGTCAGATTAAGGTCCCCAGTGCTGCAGAGACCCCGCAATATAATAATAGGATTGGCCCCGGAACATTACCCACCAGTGGTCTCATTTAAATGAACAGGTGAGACCCTGCTTCATTTTTTTTCTCCATTTTTACCATCCAGATCCGCTTAATTGAAGCGAAATGAGGTTTTTCTCCTCTCGCTTCAACGAAGCAAACAAGAATTTACTATCACAGGGTGGAAGCAATGCTCCCGCCCTGTTATAGCAAACATAGATGTCCCGCGGATACACACCCCGGGACATTGTATGACCTGCGCCTGGGAGGTGGCGCTCCATAGGGCCATGATGCATTGGTTAATGCATAACTACAGAATTAGTATAAACGCATACTAACACTACTTGCACATATGTAGTATAGCAACCAGAGTGTAGTGAAGAGGCAGAGGAAGCCCAAAATCAAAAAATATAAATCCTACCAGAGGTAGGATCACATAGTTCGATGAGCCGATGACCCTGGGATGAGTAGAAACAGCTTTATCAAGAAAACAGGTCTTCAGCAGAACGCAAGCCAGCTCAAAATCTTGGTGAGTGCTGCCTTCTTTTTACCTTCTCCCTCTCGTCGCCAAATTTATGTAGTGAAGAGGAAGACAGCAGTGGATCCGATAAGTGGATTTATTGCAGGAAAAGAAGACAGCTTAAACAGCCATCAACAGGACCGACAGCAAGGCAACCGTCTTCTCCAGCACTGTGTACAAACTGCCCAAGATTCCCCTCATGACAGCCCTACATTCTAACATTACATACTTACATTATAGTAGCATTACATACTAACATTCTATTATGACTTACATTAAAATACTGTACAGAGCACATGACTTTACAGCAATGAGCTCATGGTTTCATCCATGAGTTTTGAGACCGTTAAGGGTGAGTAGTTCGCTTCCCACTCCCTGTATTGTATAAACACAAACTAAGACTACTTCCACAGGTATGCTACAGTGCCCATAGCACATCACTTTAAAGCAATGAGCTCACGGTTTAATCCCTGAGTCTTCAGACCAGTAGGGGTGAGTAGTTTGCTTCCCACTCCCTGTATAGTATAAACGCATACTAACACTACTTACACAGTTATACTACAGCGGCCAGTATGCTACAGTGCCCAGAGCTCATCACTTTACAACAACCAGCTCGGTTTGATCCCTGAGTCTTCACACCGGTAGGCATGAGTACTTCGCTTCCCACTTCCGGTATAGAATAAACGCACGGTAGAGGTCAGTAGTTCGCTTCCCACTCTCTGTATGGTATAAACGCCTACTAACACTACTTCCACAGGTATGCTACAAAGACCAGAGCACATCACTTTACAGCAATGACCTCACGGTTTAGGCTCTCGGTTTCGTACCCGAGTGTAGCAGCATCTCATCTCAGCACCATGTCACTCTGAGCAACACCGCACTTTCAGTCCAGTAGGTGTGACTACTTTGCTTCACACTCCCCCACAAAGGTTACAGTGCTCCTATCCTCCTGTTACCTACTCTTTTTGCCCTTTTCCCCCTTACTTGTTTCAACGGAATCACAAAATGGCTGCCAACACTTCCTAGTTGCAACTGCTCGCACCGCTCGCAGCCAATAAGCATCAAGCTCGTGCTCGTAACACCTCATCCAATCAGATGGCAAAATTCCCAAATATCGATATCTGCAAGTTCAATATTTCTCCAAAACTACTGAACGGATTTACACCAAATAAACAAAAGCGTGCTTTCTAGACCAAGACCCTTCTCCTCGCCAAATTTGGGGTAATACCATTCACCCATTCGACCTGTAGACTTGTCTAAAGTTTCCTATGGAAATTGCATGGAGAAAACACGTTTTGGGACCCCCCTTTTTTCTCGGCTCCCCCTTGATAAATCACCCCCAAACTTTCAACATAGGAGCTGATATGAATAAAGAATTAGTTTGGAAAATTTCATGAAGATTCATCAAACAACGCCAATGTTATAAGCAAAACAAAAAATATTCTTCCTATGGAAACTTGGTCCTAACTATAACTACCTACTGGCGACCGCCAGTAGGTAGTTATAGTTAGGACCTATTATCCATAGGAAATCCACAACATTCTATTTGGAATAACTTTGGCGCCGGTTGACGAATCTTCGTGAAATTTTCAAAACTCGTGGCCCGCTCCGGTCCGCTCCTATCCTGAAAGTCTCGGGGTGATTCGTCAAGCGGGGACCGAGAAAAAAGGGGGGTCCCAAAACATGTTTTCCCCATGCAATTTTCCATAGGGACCGTTAATCGCAGCTACAGCCCGAACTGCTGAACGGACTTACACCAAATTTGGCTGAAAGGTAGACCTTGGTTCAGAGTCGTGCCTTTTGCTTAAATGGTGTAAATCCGTTCAGTAGTTCTTGTGAAAATCAAAATCACATATATATCTATGGCTGGGTTGGATCCGCGCACCCTAAGCGCACCCCTGCCGTGCATGAGATGTATTCTAATTGGCTGTCAACACTCCAAATCAGGAAGTGTTGGCAATAAAAAAACACACAAAATGTGAAAAGGTGGCTGGGTAGACACACCCTGACCCCCTAGGCGTGCACAGGGGGTCCCACAAGGCCCCCCCAATTTTTTTTTTTTTTTAAATCAACAAAATCCGCGCTGGTTGTGCGGATCTTGCCGTGCTATATTGGTAATTAGCCCACGGGGGGGCAAATCCCGGGGGCAATGTAAGAATATAGCTGAGGGCCTGCAGACTGCCACCCCTGGGGCTTTATTAAAAATTGTATGGGGGCTCATAGCCCCCCAGCCCCAGGGACCGCCACCCCCGGGGCTTTTAACATAACTGAGTGGGGGGCTAACAGCCCCCCTGCAGCGCAGGGGACCTCCACCCCCGGGGCTTGTGTATTGCAAAAATAAAATAAAAAGAAATACCCTGTGTGGGGGGGGGCTCAAGCCCCCTGACACACCCCGGGGATCGCCACATCCCGGGGCTCTAAATATGTAAATTGGGGGGGCCACCACCCCTGGGGCTTTGGAAATTCATGGGAGGGGGGCCGCGCGGCCCCCCTGGAGCCAATGATGGCCCGGCTCCTGCAGTGTCCCGGGGTGCCCACCCACAGGGACACTTCTGTTTGCTATGGCAGGGCGGGAGCCTCGTGGCTCCTACCCTGCCATAGCAAACTTGGTTTGAATTTTGAAAGAGAGAGCAGGAAACCTGATCTCTCCTTCAAAATTCAAACCAAATTGCTTTTCCACACGGGGAGCTGCATGTTAGCAGCTCCCCATGTGGAAAAGCAATGCCAGCTCCCGCAGGAGGTGGTGAGCCGGCGGGACCGTGGGAGGATTGGGGACCCCCCAAGGCCCCCAATAGAGAGGGCTAGCCCCAGGAGATGGGGTCCCCGGGGCTATTAGTGGCCCGGGAGGGGGGCCACGCGGCCCCCTCCACAAAAATAACAACATTAAAAAAATTAATTATAAAGGCCGGCCTAGGGGGATGGGGTCCCCGGAGCCTTAAGTGGCCAGAGGAGGGGGGCAATGCAGCCCCCTCCAAAAATAAATAAAAAATAAAAAAAGGCCATGCCCTGGGGGATGGGGTCCCGGGGCTGATTAAGGACTCGGGAGGGGGGCTACGCAGCCCCCTTCCCAAATGTATTTTTATTTTTTTTTAAATTAGGGGGTAGGCCCTGGGGGATGAGGTCCCCAGGGCCCAAAAATGAGAAAAAGAAGAGGGGATACGCAGACCCCCTTCTTAAAAAAAAAAAAGAAATACCGGCATCGTGCCGGTGGCCATGCCCCCTCCTTTCAGCACTCTGCAAACGTGTCCCCTGGCACGTTTGCAGATGGGGAACAAACTCCCCTTGAATACTGAGGGTACCTGGGGGCCAACTAGCCCACCAGGAACCTCCAGTATGTGCCAGGGGGCTGCGTTGCAGAGAGGTGTTCTGAGGCCACGCCCCTTTTTACACCTCTCTGCAACGCAGCTCTGTGGTGCTTAATGGAGGTAGCTGGTTGGCTAGTTGCACCCCAGGGACCCTCAGGATTCAAGGGGGGGATAATCCCCCAACTTAAAACACAGTGGTGAAGGGAGGAGGCGGGGCCTGAGGTGATATGTGTGCAAACACGCCCTGTGGTGCATTTTAAGTTCAGGAATTAATTCCTCTTCAATCCGGAGGGTTCCTGGGGGCCAACTATTAGTGCCCACCAGGTACCTCTGGCGCATACTGGAGGTACCTGGTGGGCTAGTTGGCCACCAGGGACACTCAGGATTGAGGAGGAATTAATTCCCCAACTTAAACCACGCCACAGAGTGTGTTTGCAAACATCTCACTTCAGGCCACGCCTCCTTCCTTCCCTACTGTGCAAACGCGCCCCGTGGCGCGTTTTAAGTTGGGGGATTAACTCTCTTTTAACCCCTTCGCCGCGGCACGAATTCCGCCGCGGCACTGGGGGGGTTCGGGGTCTGCGCGGCGCCGCCATGCTCGTGACGGAACCACTCCGTCATGAGCCACGGGCGTGCTGTGCTCATGACGGAGTGGTTCCGTCACGACTCCGCCCACTTGCATTGATCGCCCGCACAGGCGGGGAATCAGTGCCGCATGGGCGGAGCGGCCGCCAACGGCCGCAGCATGACGGAACCACTCCGTCATGAGCACACGGCGCCCGTGGCTCATGACGGAGTGGTTTTGTCATGAGCAGGGAACGGGTTAATACTGAGGGTCCCTGATGGCCAACTAGCCCAACAGGTATCTCCAGTATGCACCAGGAAGCTGCGTTGCAGATAGGTGTTCAGAGGCCACGCCCCTTTTTACACCTCTCTGGAATGCAGCTCTGTGGCGCTTACTGGAGGTACATAGTGGGCTAGTTTGACCCTAGGTACCCTTAGAATTCAAGGGGACTTCATCTCTCAACTTAGAACGGCCACAGGGCGCGTTTACACAGTGGTGAAGGGAGGGAACGGGGCCTGAGGAGATGTGTGCAATCACGCCCTGTGATGCATTTTAAGTTGGGGAAATAATTCTCCTTCAATCCTATGGGACTCTGGGGGCCAACTAGCCCACCAGGTGCTTCCAGTAAGCACCACTGCGCTGCGTTGCAGAGAGGTGGTGCAGGCTGTGCCCCTTTTTACACCTCTATGCAATGGTGCTTATTGGACGTACCTAGTGGGATATTTGCCCCTAGGAATCCTCAGGATTCAAGGGGAATTAATCTGCCAACTTAAAATGGCCACAGGGCGTGTTTACACAGTGGGGAAGGGAGGGGACGGGGCCTGAGGTGACGTGTGCAAACACGCCCTATGGCGCGCTTTAAGTAGGGGAAATAATTCTCTCCTTCAATCCTGAGGGCCCATAGTGGCCAACTAGTCCACCAGGTGCTTCCAGTAAGTGCCACTGTGCTGCGTTGCAGAGAGGTGGTCCAGGCCGTGCCCATTTTCTCTGCAACGCAGCTCTGTGGTGCTAACTAGAGATACCTGATGGGCTAATTGTACCCAAGGGACACTTAGGATTCAAGGGGACTGTATCCCCCAAATTAAAACGGCCACAGGGCGTGTTTGCACACGTCTGCTCAGCCCCTTCCCTTCCCCAGTGTGCAAAAACACCCTGTGGAGCATTTTAAGAGGTAGTTTTAATCCCCCTGCCCCATTATATACTATAACTCGCACGACCGCAATCCACTGCTGATGACGTCACATATTGCATCACTGATGACATCATCCAGTGAATATGTGTCTTTCTGTAAAATAAATATTTTTTATATATGTATATCTAAAGGTTAATGGAAGAATAAACGGGTAAATAAGTGTCTAAATGGATGTTTTTTTTTGTAAAATTAATTGTATAACTGACTTATTAACAGTATCTTAGTGAATACAGTGATGTAATATGTGACGTCATGAGCAGTGGATTGCGGTCGCGCGAGTTATAGTTACCTGAACTAACTATAATGGGGGAATTTCAATGGTTTTTACGAGTGAAATGTCCTGCTAACTATAACATGTGTGAAACCTATGGTTTTTTCAGTGAATTTGCAAGGTTTTTTAAATGCTAATTCCTAACTATAACGTGTGTGAAACCTATGGTTTTTTAAGTGAATTTGCAAGGTTTTTTAAATGCTAATTTCTAACTATACCGTTTGTGAAACCTATGGTTTTTTTTAGTGAATATATATATATATATATATATATATACATATATTATCTACTGGCGGTCACCAGTAGATAGTTATAGTTAGGACCTATTTTCCATAGGAAATCCGCAACATTCTATTCCCAATAAGTCTGGTGCCAGTTGATGAATCCTTGCGAAATTTTCCAAACTTTTGGCCAGCTCCGCTCCGCTCCTACCCTGAAAGTTTTGTGGTGATTCGTCAAGCGGGGGCCAAGAAAAAAGGGGGGTCCCAATACGCGTTTTCCCCATGCAATTTCCCATAGGATCTGTTGTCGCAGCTACAGCCCGAATCGCTGAACGGAATGACACCAAATTTGGCAAAGAGGTAGTACTCAGTTCAGACTCGTGCCTTTTGCATAAATGGTGTGAATCTGTTCAGTAGTTCCTGAGAAAATTAGGGTAAAAAAGTTAGTGATATCTATGGCCGGGGAGGATCCGCGGACCCTACCGCACCGTAAGCGCACCCTCCCCGAACCGAGCACGCACCCTCCCGATCGTGCGCTGAATGCTAATTGGCTGTCGAGTGTCTCTCTACATTCGAAACCAGGAACTGTTGGTGGCCATTTTCTGCCTCGGTAGAAGCGAGGCTGAAGAAGCAAGGGGAATAAGTGTGTAAAACATATAAAGGGGCAGAGTGGAAATACTCTGACCCTCTAGAGGTGCTTAGGGGGTCCCAGAAGGACCCCCTGAGGCCCCCTTTTTTTCTTTTTTTTTAAACGGCGAAATACGCGCACGGTGCGTGCATCCTAACGCGTTGGGTGCACGGATTCTCTCGCGTTGGGTGCGCGGATCCACGGCAAAGTTTTTAAAAAAAATCATTGGTTGTATGACCACTTTCTACACTGAAAGGTAGGGTGTATATTTCTGTTTTTTAAAGGTATGATTCTTATTGGTTCATGAAAATAGATTGTAAGGAACATTATATATGATAAGCTGATATGTTGAAAAGTCAAGCACACTTCCTGCCTTGTTTAGTAACATTGTGTTCTGAACTTGTGACCAGTGAGCTCAGTGCAGTGTTCCATGACCTGTTTCTATGGTAACAGGCAGAAGGCAGATTGGGGGAAGGGTTGAAATGTATTTCAGTTGGAAAGGGTTGAAATGTTTAACCAATAGAAATGTGTGTTTGCTTTTGAGTTTATGTGTGAAGGATTGTGATTTGATGTTTACATGTATGTGTGTGGAAAATTAAAGGGAAACTTTTCCATTCTTTGTTTTTGCTGAGAGGTGCACAGTGTAGAGATTCTGTAAAAGAAAATATGGTGAGTGATTGATATACTTCTTACTCTACAAAAGAACTTGAAAGATGAGTTATTTAATTGTGAGGGGATGTATGTAGACTATTTTGATTTTAATCAGACTAATGTATTTCTCCTGCTAAAGTGTAGGGAGTATTTTCTTTTATCTACAATGTGTGTGCATGTAGAAACCATTCTGTGATAAGCATTTGTGTTTTTCATGTGTTTGTAGACAGATAACTGTGTTGTTTTTATATTTTGGTAGAATTAGAAACCAGTCATTGTTTATGAATTTGTGAAATGAGTTATGTTTCTGCAGTAAAATGTAGTACTCCTTGTAGATGAAGAAATGTGTTTTGGTATAGTGCAAGGGATATTGTTTTTTGTCTACAATCACACAGAGAGCCTGTATGCATTTGGGAACCACTGTGAGAGAAGCATTTAGTAATATCTTGTATTTGCTGACAGATAAATCTTTTAAAACCTGTCATGTTGTGAAGTTTTAGTAGCATTAGAATCCAGTCTTTGCTTATGCGTTGATTAAATGAGTCATGCTTTGACACTGATGTGGTGTACTTAAATATGTAGATTGTGTGCAGTACCATTAACTCTTCCAGACTAGTGAATGAGTTTTGGTAAACTCCTAGGATAGTGTTGCTTGTCTAAAATCACACTGTGAGTCTGTGTGCATTTGGGTAAGGATTGTGAGAGAAGCATTTGGTAACATCGTGTATTTGCTATCAGACAACTGTTTTAAAACCTGTCATGTTGTCAACTTTTAGTAGCATTAGAAGCCAGTCTTTGCTTATGTGTTCATTAAATGAGTCAGGTATTGACACTAAAGTGCAGTCGTGAAATATGTAGATTGTTTGCAGTTCCCTTACCTCTTCCACTGTAGTGAATGAGTTTTGGGAAACTCCTAGGGATAGTGGTGCTTGTCTAGAATCACACTGTGAGTCTGTGTATATTTGGGAACCACTGTGAGAGAAGCGTTTGGTTACATCGTGTATTTGCTGACAGATAACTGTTTTAAAACCGGTCATGTTGTCAAGTTTTAGTAGCATTAGAAGCCAGTCTTTGCTTATGCTTTGATTAAATGAGTCAGGCTTTGACACAATAGTGCAGTCCTGAAATATGAAGATTGTGTGCAGTTCCCTTACCACTTCCACAGTAGTGAATGATTTTTGGTAAACTCCTGGGAATAGTGGTTGTTGTCTAGAATCACACTGTGAGTGTGTGTGCATTTGGGAACCACTGTGAGAGAAGCATTTGGTAACATCGTGTATTTGCTGACAGATAACTGTTTTAAAACATGTCATGTTGTCAAGTTTTAGTAGCATTAGAAGACAGTTATGGCTTATGCTTTCATTATATGAGTCAGGCATTGACAGTAAATTGCAGTTGTGAAATATGTAGATTGTGTGCAGTTCCCTTACCACTTGCACTGTAGTGAATGAGTTTTGGTAAACTCATAGGGATAGTGGTGCTTGTCTAAAATCACACTGTGAGTTAGTGTGTATTTGGGATCACTGTGAGAGAAGCATTTGGTAACATCGTGTATTTGCTGACAGATAACTGTTTTAAATCCTGTCATGTTGTGAAGTTTTAGTAGCATTAGAATCCAGTCTTTGCTTATGCGTTGATTAAATGAGTCATGCTTTGACACTGATGCGGTGTTCTTAAATATGTAGATTGTGTGCAGTACCATTAACTCTTCCAGACTAGTGAATGAGTTTTGGTAAACTCCTAGGATAGTGTTGCTTGTCTATAATCACACTGTGAGTCTGTGTGCATTTGGGTAAGGATTGTGAGAGAAGCATTTGGTAACATCGTGTATTTGCTGACAGATAACTGTTTTAAAACTGGTCATGTTGTCAAGTTTTAGTAGCATTAGAAGCCAGTCTTTGCTTATGCTTTGATTAAATGAGTCAGGCTTTGACACAAAGGTGCAGTCCTGAAATATGAAGATTGTGTGCAGTTCCCTTACCACTTCCACAGTAGTGAATGATTTTTGGTAAACTCCTAGGTATACTGGTTGTTGTCTAGAATCACACTGTTAGTCTGTGTGCATTTGGGAACCATTGTGAGAGAAGCATTTGGTAACATCGTGTATTTGCTGACAGATAACTAATTTAAAACCTCTCATGTTCTCAAGTTTTTGTAGCATTAGAAGCTAGTCTTTGTTTATGCGTTGATAAAATGAGTCAGGGTTTGACACTAAGGTGCAGTACCATGTACTATTCTGTTCACTGTGGCAGAACTGAAAATTTAAAAGTTTTACCTAAGCACTGTCCTAGAAGTAGTCTGATTATTTAGTCAGTTTCTAAGTACCAAATAGATTGCTTCAAATGTCTATGCAGTATGCATGTAGTGTTCTAACATACTATACACCTGTCTTTTACACCTTCAATTCCCTAGTCAGTATCCATACACTTCCAGGAAACATCCTGTCACTTCCTTTGCAGTCCTCTAGAGACCCATTCAACAGCATGTACTAATCCTTTCACTGTGCCAAAACCCAAACACTTATAAATTCACTAAGACACTCTCCAGTACTCTAATGATTCAGTCACTGCCTAAGTATTCATCCACTGAGCCAGGTCTTAGCACATGGACTTCTTCAAACCCCTATCCACTATGCATGCAGTCCTCTAACCACCTACACACTTGTTTTTCACACCTTCAATTCCCCAGTCAGTATCTGTTCACTTCCAGCAAACACCCTGTCACTGCAGTTGAACTCCTCTAGTGACCCATTCAGCATCATGTACTAATCCATTCACTGCGACAAACCCTAATAAATTCACCCAGGCACTCTCCTTGCAGCACTATAATCATTCAGTCAGTACCCAAGTACTCATCCAGTGACCCAGGCCTTAGTATATGAACTGCTTCAAACCCTTATCCACTATGCATGCAGTCCTCTAACCACCTACACAATTGTCTTTCATACCTTCAATTCCCTAGTCAGTATCCATACACTTCCAGGAAATACCCTGTCACTCCCTTTACAGTCCTCTAGTGACCCATTCAGCACCATGTACTAATCCATTCACTGTGCTAAAACCCAAACACTTATAAATTCACCAAGATACTATCTTTGCAGTACTCTAATTATTCAGTCAGTGCCTAAGTATTCATACACTGAGCCTGGCCTTAGCACATGGACTGCTTCAAACCCCTATGCACTATGCATGAAGTCTTCTAACCACCTAGACACTTGTCTTTCACACTTTCAATTTCCTAGTCAGTATCCATACAGTCCAGCACTTGTCACTGCCTTTGCACTCCTCTAGTGACCCATTCAGTACCAAGTACTAATCTATTCCCTGTGCGAAAAGCCTAGTACTTATAAATTCACCTAGGCACTCTCCTTGCTGTACTCTAATCATTCAGTCAGTACCCAAGTAGTCAAGCAGTGAGCCAGGCCTTAGCACATGGACTGCTTTAAATGCCTATGCAGTATGGATGCAGTCCTCTAATCACCTACACAGTTGTGTTTCACACCTTCTATTCCCTAGTTAGTATTCATACTCTTCTAGCAAACACCCTGTGACTCACCCAGTGTGTCTCCTTATAGTACTGTAATCATTTAGTCAGTTAGCATGTAGTCTTTTAGTGAGGTAGGCTTTAGGGCATGAAATGCTTCAAAGTAGTGTGCACTATGCTCAAGTTCAAGTTTATTTGTGTGATTAATTAAAATCTTACAAAAAATGATTAAAATATCCTCCAATATAAAAACATTAAAACGCTATAATCACAATTGCTATCATGCCTCTAATACAATATCCAATATATAAAAAAAATAGAATAAATTATTATTCCCTTAATTTTTTATCCACAGTGCTCATAAATTTTACAAATGCAGAAATCAAGAATATATCTTTAGGGTTTAGACATGCCATCACTGCTTGTCTGCATGACCTTAGTCCACGTTCATTAAATAGTCTCTTTAAAATGGCTTTTCTTTCCTTTTCTAACCCAGGGCAAAGACATAGTAAATGTATAATATTCTCGTTACCACATTTATGTAATCTACAATCCGTATTGATTGCGTTTTTTTTCCATATGGGTACATGACATAAACCCGGCAGTAACCCAAAGCCTGCTCTGATAAAGATTTTCTTGTTTTTCAATGACCATGGTATTTCTAAATATTCTTGGACATGTTTTTTGATATATCCATTTATGATTGGCCATGCATGTTTTCTTTTCGCAAATATATCCTTATCTTTTATCAGAGAAAAATGATTAGTAAGGTTGTTAATTGTTTTTTTTAAACTTTCTTGGGTAATCGTATTCTCCCAGATCGATATTACACCAAATTCTTCTTTTGCTTTATTTAGGTAGGACCAAGCCTGCAGCTTCTTATTATATTTGACTTCTTGCCATAATAGCTGGGACATTTGATTTTCTTGGTCATTTTTTACTCGATTCCAAACTTTAAGAGCTTGTCCTTTTCTTGATAGAAGCTGGTTATTTATCCCAAATTCTAGGCTTACCTGAGCTTGCGAAGCATTTTTTGGCAGGGAAAATAAGATTTTGTACGTTTTTGAAATTGCATTATTAATAATCTCTGCGTCTTTCCCATTTAATACCTCAGAACCATATGTTAGTGTAGGTGACAGCTTTGCTGAGATGATCTTTAGTAAAGGACGAAAAGACAAATCAGATATTGAATTCTGAATTATCCTAAAGGCTGCAGTCATAGTATTAGCTTTTCTTGTAATTTCTCTTTTTTGCGGGAAACATTTCCATTATTGTTGAATATAACTCCAAGAAACCGGTAGGAATCAACTTGTTCTAATTTTGTTCCCTCCAGGTTCCAATTATATTTATTTTTTAGCCTTATATTCTACAATTACTTTGGTCTTTGTTTCATTTATCACCATATTATTTTGTTTTGCATACACTGATAGACAATCAATTAGCCTTTGCAACCCAACTTTGGTGTGACTTATAAGTACAACATCGTCCGCGTAAAGGAGATTAGATATTTGTTTATCTGCTAATCTAGGCGGATGTACATTTACCTTATTCAATGTAGTTGAAAGATCCGCTAAGAAAAGATTAAATAGCAGAGGTGCAAGGACACACCCTTGTTTTAGACCTCCTGTTGTAAGTATCTTGTTGGTTAATGTTTGCCCATCACCAATTCTTACTCGAATCCAGGTGTCAGTGTACAGTAATTGTATCATTCTCAATATTAAGTTTGGAATTCCTTGCTCTTCAAGTTTTTTCCACAGATGGTCCCTGTTCACACAATCAAAGGCCGATTTGAAGTCGACGAAACAAAAATACAAAGGTTGTTTAACTAAAAGTGCCTGATCCATTAATACAGATAGAATCAATATATTTGTTGAGGTTCCTAAACCTTTGATAAATCCAGTTTGGTTCGGTGGCAGTATCCTTTTATCCTTTACCCAGTCAGTCAAACTGGATAATAAAAGCCCTGCGAACAATTTTGCATCAGTGTCTTGAAGGGTAATCAAGCGATAATTCACCGGTTCTTGCCAATTTCCTTTTTTTAAAATTGGAGATATCAATGAACCTCTCCATGATTTTGGGACCATCCCTGTTCGTATGACTTCATTAAATACCTTTGTCAAATAAATAGCCCAGTAATCTGGTTCTTCTTTGTAAAGAGAAAACGGAATGCCATTGGGTCCCGGTGCTCCATTTTTTTGGTTCTTTATTAGTTTTACGAGTTGGGTTTCTGCAATAGGGATTTCTGCGTCACATTCTACATCGATCTTATCTGTCCTTAAGTATTTGTTTTCCTTCGTAACTGATTTGTGTTCCTCAATATTCACTTCTATATTAGGATTTAGGATTTTTATGAGATATATGGTCCATTCCTCTTCAGTTAAGGAGGATGTGACTACAGATTTATTTGGCCTGGTTAATCCGTTAATCACTTTCCAGAACTCACTTGAGTTCGCTTGATTACTGGCATAGAAGATTTTTGCCCACAATCCCTGATTAATTTTATTTTTTTCGTTCCAAATTAATTTTCTCAATTCGTTGTTGGCCTTTTTTAATTTTATTTGTATATCTTCATCATTTGGGTACTTATTTAGCTGTTTCCTAAGTCTATTACGGGTCCGTCTGACCTTTTTTACTGTATATGGGAAATTGATAAAGGTATCATTTTTTTTCCTTTGGACATTGTGTTTTTTTTATAGCATGAGGAGAAGTATCGTATGGTGCAACTATTTTTTGTGTGAAATTTTCCCATTGATCAATTACAGACGATACGGTGCTATCTTTAAAACATTTTTTAATTAGTTCTCGTGCCTTTTTCATCGTGGTGTCCATAATATTTGTTTCCCATGTAAGTTTTCTATAATTAGAAGTACAAATCTGACCGTGCATGGTTAAGTAATTTTGATGTTTTGATCCTAGCAATTTCACTTGTACTATTTGTTGACTATGGTCACTTTCAAATACTTTTTTAGGTGATATGAAGTAATTTTATCAAAGATATTTACAGAAACCATAGTATAGTCTATTCTAGATTTATACTGGTGAGACTGAAAAGACCACGCTGGGGGTGTATCTGACTCAAATCTACCATTCAACATTCTAAGACCCAAAGCTTCCATGTCCATCATGAAGTTCTTCCCAATAGTCTTTTGTTTAACATTTTTTGAGTGATCAAGTACTTGCTCTGGGATTAACCATTGATGATTTTGGGACTGGATAAAATCATCCCGTATGAATTGTACTAGTAGATATATATTGAAATATCCTGTAACTAAGAAATCTATAGACGGGTCTTCCGTTATTTGGTCCAACAAAAAGATAGTAAGAGCAGCACACGTCTCCTTCTTTGATATCTGTATAGGTGGAATATATATATTAATTAGTATTAGTTTTTTGGTTTATTTTCCTTTCCTATCAAGTAATTCAACTTCACAGCTTGGAAATTAGAATTATTCATATCTAGCTGCCTATGTTCTATTTTTAGGTCAATCAGTAAAAATATTGCCAGGCCCTCACACGGCTGTCCAAATTTATAATGTCTTATTGCGGAAACAAAATATCCTTTATATCCTTGTAACATAAACGGGTACAATTCCCAAGTTTCCTGCAACAATATAATTTGATAACAGTTTGTTAGTGATTCTATTTGAGCATTTTTTATCTTTTTACATAAACCATTTATATTCCATGAACAAACCACTATTGTGTTTGTTTCATCTGTTAAATCTTGTGTTTTGTTTTGTCATTGTTTGTTACTGCCATGTAAAGCCGTCAGGATCCATTTCTCATTTACTCCTTTATTTTTTTTTGTATTTTCTTCATCTTTTCTTTGATATATGGACTTTCCACTATCGCAGTTTGTTTTTCCCGGGGGATTTTTTAATATAGAATAGACAAGATCGACTTTCATTTTGCTCGGTCTTTTCGTTGGACTTTCTTCTTTGATAAAAAGGAGTTGGGTATACCTTTGGGGCTAGTTGGCTAATTAATATCCCCCAACTGTGAAAAACTTTGTGTTCTTGAATGATTTGATCTGCTATAGAGGCAGTGTTTACAGTTAGCAGTGTAATTGCTTGTTTTCCTTTGGTATTTTGTAAGAAGCTTACACAGTCAATATCTTCTGTTGTCAATTTTTCCAATGATGGTATAGATTTAAAAAGGCGAAGGATATTTCCTCTATTCAGGGTGTCATGCTTGCCACGTGAGTCAAATAATGGTGTAAAAGTAATTTGGGAAGGTCTGTTCAAGTTCAACGTTCCTTTCTTATTTTCGTTGTAAGGTTCATTTTCTTTACATATAATTTGTTTGCCTTGACAGTTAGTTATAAATATGATGTCGTCCCTTATAAATTTATGGGTGTTATCTTCAGTCAACTCTTTTGATTTCGTAAAGTTATTCTCTGTTTCCTCGATCCGTTGGTTTTTTCTTTCTTTTTTTTGTATCAAATTCCAACGTGTTTTTGATGTATTAGGTGAATTATTTTGGTTATGGATTTGCTGCCTTTGTTCTTCGTTATGACTGATTAAGGTAGATAAAGACCCTGTTTTTTCAGTCGAATCATTTTCGATTTCCCACTTAAGGTCTTGTGTTAGTACACATCCATTTTCTTTTAATCCAATTAGTTCATTTTTTTTCCCCTGAAGTTTTCTCCCCTCTTTTTGAACAGTATTTTCCGTAGGTATGCTTGTATATGTATTTGAAGGAATTGATTTGAAGTCTGCAATATGTTTCCCAGACTTTGTGAATATGTCGTAATATTTTTCGTTTCTTCCCAATTGTTTTGTAAACTGACTGTTTAGAACATCGCCGTCTTTCTTTCCAGTTTATTTTTTTCCTTCTTGTGTTATCAAGTCATCTGGCATTTCTGGTAGAAGATATGCTTTTAGAGCTTTTTCCTGTTTTTCCTTTTTTCTTGTTTTACACGATTTTTTCCTTTGTCTCTTTGTTAATTCAAAGGCCTTAAGATCTTCATTATCCTGTCCTATGTCATTCCACTGAACCGTGTTATTGAAGCTATTTATTTCGTCTTGTTTCTTCTACATTGCTTCCATAGTTGGTTTGTTCACAATATTAGAATTTTTTATATCGCCAATTTGTTCGATTTTTTCTTTTTCATCAATTGCAGATGGTAAAACATTTTTTTTTCCAACGCAACCTATCTCAGCTTTTTGATTTTCTAATTTTTTTCCCACAGTGCCTTTAACGTCTTCTAATATGCTGTTTATTACATCCGGAATAGTAGCCAGTTTATTTATTATGGGTGCACATGTGCAGTCGAAGTAATTTGAAGTTACTTCTTTTTGAGCTTTATTTATTAAGTTATTTAACTCAGCTAATTTATGATCAATTCCGGTGACTGCATTAGCCATAACTCCTAGTATTTCAATTTGGGTATCCATTTTATTTGATTGATATGTCAAAGCTTCCAGAGTTAGTATTGATGTATGATAAAATATATCCCATACCGATCCTAGATCTTGATTGCCTGTGTTTTTTAGACCTGCTTTATTAAGTACATCCTTTTTTTTCATATCAGCATTATATCATCCTGGGAATTTTCATGATTTTCTGTTTGAGTTTTTTCTTTAGCCCAATGTTTATCAATGTATTCAACGCTTTCCATTTGCACATTCCCTCCTCTGGTTTTATTAGTCACTTTTTTTGATTGATTGAAAATGTCGTACTCTTGTTTTTCATAAGCCAATTCCCCGTTTAGATCTGCACTCTTTCCTAATGGCATACTTGACACAAATGCCATATTTGTACGTGGGGGATTGCTTTACTTGGGTGACTTGGTTGACTTTGTCGTCTTTAAGTGTGATATCATATTGTGTGTTGGCATTATCTGGTTCGTTTTTTTTCCTTATTTCGACTTTAATTTCTAGTGGCAAAGGGGCCCCAGAACTCATAAGGTTAATAGGTTTATCAAGCTGTGGTAGATCTTTTATCCACATTTTTATCCCTTCTATATCCGAGTCCCTCTCTACTGTTTGGAAAAGCAAAACTTGGTTGTCCAAGACCATTTTTTGTTCGTTTGTTTGATTTTCTAATTCCTTTTTTTTTGTACTGCTGACATAATCATACTCACATTCTATATCACATTCCATTCCAATTGGTGATTTATTTATTTCCAAGATGTTAATTGGTTTAATTGGTGTCTGTAATTGTTTTATTTCTAAATTTGGTTCCATTGACATAAGTGCTCCTGTTTGATCTTTCATAAAATCAAATTTCTGTGGTATTTTTGTAGATTTTTCAAACATCCGTGCTATTGGTGATATTAGAGTTTGACTTGGTCCCTTTAACTGTGCTTTAGTTTTTGTTAACACATTCGGTGCTTGCATTTTACGGGCTCGTCTATTGGGAGGGCCCAGTAATCTTTCCTTTCCTGAGCGCATTCCAAGAATTTTACCTTGTTTATTATATTTGTGGTTAACTATACCTTAATAAAAGTTTGTATATTGTAATTATATTATAAAATTAATAACAGCGGCTCTAGCCGTGATTTTGTAGGCCTACCCGACCCTTGTAGTACCTGCAGCAAAACTCTGCTGTGGTGAAAGTATTCTTGACGCATTCGAGGAGACTCGCAGGGGAATGGACCCGTTCCTGCAGGCGCTGAGGAACTTCTAACGGGCTCTCCTGCTGCTAGAGTTGACTCCCGGCTTCTACTGCTTAAAATAAGAGTCTTGACTGCTCCTGCCGCTACCGGGACTGATTTGCGGCTCCTACCGTTGCTGAACTTCTTTTCTTTTTTTTTGGTTCCTGTCGCTGCGAAATAGCACTCACAGTTTTCCAGGATCTTCTTACGATTTAATTATGATTTAAAAAAATAAATAAATAAAAGAAAAATAAGGTTCCCGCTATTGCAAAAAGGTTTTTAGCGGTTACCTGCCGCTATAGAAACAGCTCTTGTGGCTTCTGTCACTTTAGAATGATTTTGGTGGCCCCTGCCGGTGCTGTAACTGGATCACAGCTCCTATCTACATAGGGAAAGACTTTTACGGGGCCTGCCTCTACAGAAAGGCACTCACTCACGGTTCCGGCGGCCTCTTTCAGGGAAAGGCTCCTGCCACCACTGGAAAGAATTCTGGTTCTGCTGCTCTTTCTGCTGCTTCTTCATCTTCCAGCTGCAGGGGGGGTACTCACGGCCTCTCAAGAGCCCTCCAGCAAACCTCGATGCTCCAGGTCAGGCGCCGGACACACGCTCCCCTCCAATCAAATTGCTCCGCCTCTCAACTCGCCGCAGTCGCCACAGCCACCACAGCCGCACCTGCCAACTGACCCCCCAACCGTTAATGAGAGGGGGCCAAGGCCAAGGCTAAAACAACCCCCGGAGTGGTGCCACCGGCAGCGGCGGGAACAAAGGCGAACAAAGGTGGACAAAGGCGGGAGCAGCGGGAACGGAGTCTTCTCCGACCTCACAACGCTGCTTCGCCGTCAACTTGGTCGTGTGGAAAACACCGACTGGAATGTGGGACTTCACAGCAAGAGAGCAGGTGCCTCAAACATTCTTACAAGACTTGAGCTAGAAAGAAGCCTAATCTACCAAGCAGAAAAACACTGCATAGATCACTATGTGCACTATGCATGTAGTGTTTTAACGATCGTCACACTTGTGGTTCAGGGCTATAGTCTCTTAGTCAGTTTTTATATAAAATGCGTTTGTACAGTAATGGAATAGTATACATTTGAAATGTATTAATATACATTTATTTTAGATTCTTTTTTACAGATACAGAACAGGAGTGTTTCTCATCTGTTTGCACTCTTCTCATGCAAGGTGGTTTGGATAAAGGGTCCTTAGGTGTTTCATCATACTTGCTGTGCCGCACGAGTATTTTTTTTTAGGATCCCCTCGTAACAGAACTCTTTGGCAAATCTTGCGAGTAACGAAGGTGGCATTGGTCTTTGTTTGCCCCTTGGGAAAAGTAAAAAAAATCCTCACCACTGAAGAAAAACGTTGTGGGCGTGGTGCTTTCCTCAGATTCGGTAAATATTTTAAAGCGGCAACATTTACAGTTTTTGTAAGTTAAACGTATAAAATTTTGTTAGCTGTATGCATTTTATATATCTGTGATTTGTTTCTTGTGGTATTTTGTTGAGAATACCATGTTGTTTTTTTTTAACAATCTTTCTGATTTTCCAAGTCTGTGGTCCCCACAGGAGTGTTCCGCCTTGTTGTTTTGTATTATTTTTGTTACATTTTGTTTATTAGTTTATTGTTCATACATATGTTAATAAAGTTTGAAAATAGTTTATCGTTTATATATTTATTATTTAAAAAAATAAAGTTTGAAGAAAAAAAATAATAACGTTTTTGGTTGTTCTCTTAACTGCTGTGTGACTCTTTCTTGTTCTTATTACTGTTATTTGATGGAGTCCACTATGGTGTTACATTTTGGGGCACTTATCGCTGGAATACTGGTGATATCTGCAGTTTGCATCAACTTCTGAATAGTGTGTTAGATTTATCTCAACTTTACTTCCGTTAAAGTGCTGATAATGAAATGGAGAGTAGCCGTTCCCGTGCAAAAAGACACGAGGTGCACCTTTCCGATTTATTCTAAATACTAAAATCCTGTATTGAATTGCACTGAGGTATTGGCTGCACTTACAGTGTACACACAAAATCTATTAAGAAACCTCATTGTATTTATATTGATTGGGAATAGTGCGTCAGGTGCTGGATCTTGACGAGATACACTGCTCAGTTCGTATATTGTTCTGCACACGAAAAAAATCACATCACATCTTTCACACCAATTGCAATGCAAAACAAATTCCGGCGATAAGACACGTTAGCACCAGGGATTTTACACCTGCTTTCTGCTGGTGTTAAGCAGGACAACTACCTGCACCATGAAAGGGAACACAGCCAAGAGCCACACCAGAACACCACAGGTGCCATAGAGTCAATGAGCATGATACAGGGATACCCATGAGGGCCAGAAGACTCATCTCAACAACTCCAGGACCGCCAATGCCCCCCAAACCCACATCTTAGTAAGTGTGCCCCTGTGGTCATTGTCTTAGCATGATAGGCACGAGCCCTGCAACATCACAGTGTGCTGTCACCTCAGCGTAGGCCGTGGGCCTGGATGTGTAGCTACGCACGCATCCTCCTGCATGCACAACTGGCGTGTGCTGGTCTGGGGTTCACAGGTCATTGCAGGGGTGTGCCTATCCGGCAAGGGGAATGGGGTGTCTCAGACATGTCCGTGTACAGGAAGTGCGGTAAGTGTGTCTCTGTGTTCTGGTGTGGCCTGCTACAAGAGCCGCAGCAGTTGATGTTGTAAAGTGGCATGCACCACCTCCAAACGGCACTGTGATGTTGTAGTTGGAATGTAGCAGGACATGCGCAAATAGGCATTACAATGGTGTGCTGTACGAGTGCACGAGATACAACAGCGCACCGTACAAAAGTGTGGGGGCTCGTGGGAGGGAGGAGCAGCCGTTTGGCAACATAACACACAGTGATCTCGACCATGTGCCACATGCTGGGCATCTCATCCATGATGACCACGGGCGCAGACATCCCACAACACCAACGACTGGCCTTTGTACACATCCTGTATGAATGCAGCGTGGTTTTCACTTCTATGCTCGTTCAGTGGTGTGATGTTTGCGGTTTGTGTGACTTGTGCTCCTTGTTGGTGTGTTTCATTTTGGTCATTGTTAGTCTATATGTGTGTTGTACTTAATTGTGCATGTGTGCCATTCTGCCCATCTCCCCCCCTCCTCCCACTCCCTGCTTCTTCCTCTTCCTAGTGCTGTTGTGCCTATAATATTGTTGCTGCACACATAAATACATGTAAACAATAACTTAGAATAGTTCCTTGATTCTTTTAGGTTTCAAAACTTCTCTATTGGTTTCCTCTTAATTTTCCATATGAACCGTTTTTTTAATATTCAACAACACATAGAAGTCAGAAGTGCAACGTATTCTATCAACACACTTTCTAGAACATTCTACAACACGTGCAGGTTAAAAGTTCATCAATTTTTTAAAACTTAACAATTTTTTTTGTAACATTTTCTTGAACATTTAACGACACGTGCAGGTTAAAAGTTGACGATTGTTTTAAGTTCGAACAGTGCCTTCCAAATGCAAGTAGCAGGTGTGGTTGAGCTGAGCAAATTTTATCCTATGATATGTACTCCACGTTGAAACTGCTTTTTCTTAACCAATCACAAAGATGCTTTTCCACAAAACTAATGTGCACCCTACTTTTAAAAAAGAATGCTTTTCATGATATCTTTAGAGATAAGTTATAGATAGGAATTAGCATTTAAAAAACCTTTGAAATTCAATGGAAAACCATAGGTTTCATGCACGTTATAGTTAGGAATTGGCATTTAAAAAACCTTTGAAATTCACTGAAAAAACCATAGGTTTCAGGCACGTTATAGTTAGGAATTAGCATTTAAAAAACCTTAGAAATTCACAGAAAAAAACATAGGTTTCAGGGGCGTTATAGTTAGCTGGACATTTCCCTCGTACAAAACCCTAGAAATTCCCCTGTTATAGTTAGTTCAGCTAACTATAACTCGCGCCCCCGCAATGCACTGCTGATGATGTCACATATTACATCACTCATGACATGGTCAGTGACATCACTGATGACATCACTGATGATATCTCAAATGATATCACTGATGACATCACTGATGACATCAATGATGACGTCATCCATGTGATAAATTACTGCATCTTCTCACACCCTAATTTAACCGTTGATGCACCGACTCAAAATTTCAGACGCCCATTCTCAAAACCATAGATACTCCAATACCAAAAACTACATACCCACTTATTAACTCTTAAGTCTACATACACCTCCACTCATTCACCTGTACAGTCACTCATACTTACAGTCACTGCGTACAAGACTATCATATGCATTTATACACCTACATAGACACTCACACACCACCAATCATCCATAGAGGTACTCTCACACCTAGTAAGTCATGCACATAATTAATTACACTCCCAATTACTCACCTATGCAGTTATACACACTCAAGTTCACTTACTCATAAAAATAGTACCACATTCTTACGCTTTTATAAAATCATTGATACAAGCACACACTCATCCATACAGCCACTCTCACAATCACACTCTCACATATACCCACTTATATACTCTTACACACATATATACTGCCTTTCACATATGTAGTTACTGACACATGTACAACTGAGATATACATTCAATCACTAACACACTCATACATACACTCACCCAACCATACAGTCCATCACAGTTGCACTCTTAAAACCATGCACCATAGAATCACCCACTCACACATCTATGCACAGAGTCACACACAGCCTACACACACAAACACTCAGGCACCCATACAGATACTCAGAAAACCAATCAATAACCCATATAGACACTCATATAGCTATTCACAAAACCATGCAGCCACTTATACAGCAACACACAGACACATACAGACATTCACACAGTTTAGTCACTAGTCTGTATTAAGATACATTTAATGACTCACTTATAGAGTCAGTTACACACCTACAAAATCATCCATTCACACACTTGTAAACCCACTCATTCTTCAACAGGCCTTTCCCTATATATAGTAAACATATTAAAACTTTACAGAAACACATACTCACTTGATGACGTCATCAGTGATGTCATCAGAGATGTCATCAGTGATGTCATCAGTGATGTCACTGACCATGTCATGAGTGATGTAATATGTGACGTCATCAGCAGTGCATTGCGGGGCGCGAGTTATAGTTAGCTGAACTAACTATAACAGGGGAATTTCTAGGGTTTTGTACGAGGGAAATGTCCAGCTAACTATAACTCCCCTGAAACCTATGGTTTTTTCAGTGAATATATATATATATATATATATATAAATAACCTACTGGTGGTTGCCAGTAGGTAGATATAGTTAGGACCTATTTTCCATTGGTAATCCGCAACATTCTATTTGGAATAACGTTGGCGCCGATTGACGAATCTTCGTGAAATTTTCTAAACTTTTGGCCATCTCCGGTCCGCTCCTATCCTGAAATTTTCACGGTGATTCGTCAAGCAGGGGCCGAGAAAAAAGGGGATCCCAAAACGCGTTTTCCCCCTGCATTTTCCCATAGGACCTTTAGCCACAGCTACAGCCTGAACTGCTGAACGGAATTACACCTAATTTGGCAAAGAGGTAGTTCTCAGTTCAGACTCGTGCCTTTTGCTTAAATGGTGTAAATCCGTTCAGTAGTTCCTGAGAAAATTACATATATATCCATGGCCTCGGAGGATCCGCGCACCCTCCCGAGCACGAGCTGTCTGCTAATTGGCTGCCAACACTCTGAATCAGGAAGTATTGGCAGCCATCTTGTGCCTCGGCAGAACCGAGGCACAAGAAAACCCCCCAAAAAAGGCACAAAACGTGACAAGGGGGCAGGATAGAAACACCCTGACCCCCTAGGCGCTGGATGCGCAGATCCTCCTGATAGAAAAAAATATTCTCGCGCTGAATATGCTAATTTGCCCCCGGGGGGGGCCAAATACCAGGGGCAGAATAAAAAAAAGTGGGGGGGTCCCAATCCCCCCCACACTGCCCCGGGGACTGCCACCCCCGGGGATCGAACATTGTATATGTGGGGGGATCACGGGCCCCCCGGGGACCGCCACCCCCTGGTGCTTCTTGAACATGGGTGGGGGACTCTCAGCTCCCCCAGCCCCGGGGACCGCCACCCCCCCGGGGCTTGAAATAATTTGGGGTGGGGGGGTCTCAGGCCCCCCCAGCCCAGAGGACCGCCACCCCCGGGGCAACTTGTAAATGTGGGAGGGGACCACGCGGCCCCCCTCCTGGAGCCTTGTATAGGCCCTCTGGACCGCCACCCCCCAGGGCCAGCTCCTGCAGTGTCCCGGGGTGCCCACCTCCAGGACACTGTAGTTTGCAATGACAGGGCGGGAGCCTCGCGGCTCCTGCCCTGTCATTGCAAACTGCTTTGCTTCATTGAAGCGAGAACAGGGAAACCTGCTCTCGCTTCAATGAAGCAAAGCTGATTGCTTTTCCACATGGGGAGCAGCATGTTAGCTGCTCCCCATGTGGAAAAGCAATGCCGGCACCCGCAGGACGCGTGGAGCCGGCCCCCCACCACCATTAAAAAATAAAAAATTTTAAAAAACAATGGCCGGCCCCGGAGAATGGGGTCCCCGGGGCGTTAAAGTGACCAGAGGAGGGGGCTAAAAATTGATATTTTTTTTTAAAAAGGGTCAGGCCCCGGGGGAAGGGGTCCCCGGGGCAAATTATGGATTTTTTTTCTTTTTATAAATAAAAATTGGGGAGCCGGCCCTGAGGGATGGGGTCCCCAGGGCCCAAAAAATAGAAAAAGAAGGGGGGCTACACAGCCCCCCTTCTAAAAAAAAGAAGACAAAAAAAAGACGGGATTGGGCCGGAGGCCACTATAGTGTCTTCAATGGAAGAAGAGGACACAGTCACACAGGAGCATCAGGTAAGCAGGGTTTATTCACCTCAGCCATCGACTGCCCAGTTTCAACTGCCTTATCATGGAATCTCTATATACATTCTTAAACAGAGATTCCACATGGAACGATGCTAGAATGGTATTCTTTACAGCTTAAAGGCACAGTATAATGTCACACATCTTCCTCCTTTACAACAATAGAAATAAAAGTATACATATAAAACAAACATCTTGTACAAAGTTTCAGTTAAATGAAAATATGAAGAAAACATATCATACAAAATCTTTCATGTAGAAAACATATCATACATAGTCTTTCATGTACTCTGGGAGTCTTCGCACCCTCTGACTCCTTTGTCTGACACACGTCAGTGGACCTGGAGGCCTATCAGAAGAAGGAGTGGTGTTCGTTAAGGAGTAAGAAGGGTTAGCAAGAACCCCCTGCCCATTAAAGGAGGACAAATTAGGATTAACTACAACAACAAGATTTTTGTTCCAAATCCTGCCATCTTCAGTTTTAACAGCATTTCTGAATAATTTGATTACCGACTTACACCTTGAAATCTTAGACCAAGGCTGACATCCGACAGGAGCCTTAATCTTTACCATATCACCCACTTTCACATCACTAAAATGGGCAGATTTCCTATTATCAAAATATGCTTTCCTCTCGACCTGTTTATTCACCTCCCTGTTTCGCCAAACACCAATTTGATTGTCAACTAGACCTTTGTTTAGATTCATCCATCCTGGACATAATTTTGAATTGGGTGCTCTACCCTTAAAAAGTTCAAAGGGTGACCTCCCAGTAGTTAAATGTGGTGACATACGATAAGCTGTGATTCTGTCCTGCAAGACCCCTTTCCAGTTAAAATTATTCACCCTTGCGAGTTGTATACTTCTTTGAGAGTTTTATTAACTGTTTCCACTGCTCCATTTGTTTCCGGGTGGTAAATAGCACTTCTTTTTTTAACAATACCACACTCACTTACAAAACTTAAGAACTCTCTAGAATAGAATTGTGGACCATTGTCAGAAAGAATACTATTGGGAAAACTTTCTCTTTTAAAGATTCCTTCTAAAAAATTAATGACACACCCTGTTGAGATGTCTCTAACTGCACCCACCTCAATCCACCTGGAATAAAGATCTAAAACTACAATAAGATAGGGAGTGTCACTCGCACCTTGCAACGGACCCACAATATCAATAGCAATCTCATCCCAAGGAAACTTTGGTAATTTCCTACATACCATAGGAACTCGTCTAGTTTTTAATATCTTATCACTCGCACAACATTCTACACACTCCCGAACCAACCTTTTGACTTCTAAGTCCATGCCTGGCCACCAAAATTGTAATCTTATGAACTCTTTTGTCTTAACAATCCCAAGATGCCCTGAGTGAGCTAAACTGAGAAGTTTACCTCTTATACCTGCTGGAGGAACAAGCTTGGTACCTCGAGCAAGAAGACGATAAATAACTGAGAGCTCTTCCCCAATCAGAGCCCACGGTTTCTCCAAGCGCTTGTTACTCTTCAACATTTCCATGACATTCTTAATCTCTTGATCTTTCTGAATTTCATCTTTCCATTCAGATTCACTAATAGCACCAGAGGTCACCTCACAGACATTGACACCATCATCTTCATTGCTAACATCTTCATCCAAGTTACTCATTTTAGGATTAACCAACCTAGAAAGACAGTCAGCAGAAATATTGATAACCCTGGGAATATAATCTACCTCAAAATCAAATTTCTGGAGAGAAATAATCCACTTCCTAATCCTTGAGGATATAGTCCAGTCCAAACAAAAGGATATAGAATCTTAACCTTTTTTTGAGAAAACTTCTTTAAGTGGTTTGTGGTCAGACAAAACCTTGACTTTGGTACCCCAAACAAGATTCCTAAATGTCCTTAAAGCCCAGAAGATAGCCAGCAATTCTTTTTCAATTACTGAATAATTGGACTCTGGACCTCTCAGACACCTTGATGCACAAGCAATCAATTTTTCTACACCCTCATTCTTTTGAATTAAGACTGCTCCTAGTCCTTTTATACTTGCGTCAGTCAAAATGTAAGTGGCATGCCCTGGCACAAACGCTTGTAACGAAAGAGCAATCTTTTATTATGGAATGGAACTCATTTTCACACTCGTCAGACCAATGAAAGACGACACTCTTAGCTGTAAGTTTCCTCAGGTTTTTAGTTTTGTCAGCATAACCAGGAATAAACTTACTATAGAACTCCACCATTCCAAGAAATGATAGAAGTTCCTCTTTATTGATAGGCTCATTCATGTTCACAATAGTATCAACCAATTCTTTCTTTGGGAAGACACCATGTCCAGTAATGCAATGTCCAAGGTAGTTGACCTCCTCAACACCAAACTTGCATTTCTCTCTCTTTAATGTTAGACCCGACTCCCTCAGACGTTCTAACTCCGCACACATTCTTGAGTAATGTTCTAACTTAGAAATACCAAAAATTAATAGATCATCTTGATAGCACCTAACACCACTAAGGCCCCTCAAGATCCTTGACATGATGCGCTGGAAAACCGCAGCTGCAGATACAAGCCCAAAAGCCATTCTATGAAATTTGTAAGTGCCCATAGGTGTCACAAATGCAGTCAACTCTTGTGACAACTCATCAAGTTCAACCTGGTGATAGGCTGACGCCAAATCAAGTGTGGTGAAGAACTTTGTACCCACCAAGGTTCCAACCATCTCGTCAATGTTGAGCAACGGGAAATGGTCTACTATCACTTCTTTATTAAGGGAGCGCAAATCAATGCAAAGCCGAAGTTCTCCATTGGCCTTCTTAGCTACCACTATGGGAGCCAACCATTCCGTTGCTTCTTCTGGCTCAATAACACCTATTTCTATTAAACGTTCAATCTCTTTTTGAACACCGATTTGTTCATTCACAGGTATTCTTCTACTTTTAGCAACTACTGGAATCGCATCTTTTTTCAGCCGAATGCGATGTCTATATCGCTTGAGACATCCAAGTTTGTCTCCAAACACCTCCGGAAATTGTTCTGCAAACATTGACCCAATGTCATCAACTTGTTGTATCTGAACTTGAGGAACCATGTTAGGATTGAGAGTGACACCCAAAAGACGTTGATGAGGCCACCCTAGAAGCGCATCACCACGCTTAGCTACGTACACCTTACCAGCAATCATGCGTCCACACAACTCTATTGTCGCTAAAAAATACCCCAACATTTTAATAGTTGTGCCACCATAGCCTTGAGGAGAAACATCACTTTTGACAAGTTTAGCAGAGGTGTTGAAATGTTTTTTGAAAATGTCCTTATTAATCATGGTTAAGTGAGAACAGGAATCAAATTTGAATTCTAATTCAACCCCTTCAATATTAACCAAATGAGATGGGTGGCTAGCTTCTAGTACATTTACTTGAAAAGTTACTACTTTGACTTGAGGTTGGACTTTTGTTGTAACTTGTTCTCCTTTCCTTACTTTACTTTTACAACATCTTGCAAAATGACCCTTTCTTCCACAGGTACTACACACAACCTTTAAAGCAGGACAAAAAGGTGCATTAGCCTGATGTCCTAGTCTCCCACACCTAAAACACGTTGGCTTGCCAACACTATTGGAGACGTTTTCAGCAATTGGGGCAGATACATTTTTGTCTTTGACTTCTAAATCTTTTTTTTTTACTTGAAATACTACCTCATCAACATTGGAGCTAGTAGAGGCAGGTTTGTCTTTCTCAGTACTCAATTCATCCACACATTTCATCATGTGTTCAACTTGTTTAGCGATCGTAATTACCTCATCTAACGGTGGTTCATCTTTTAACCATAGTTCCTTTCTAATGTTATCATGAGTACATTTTAATACAAATTGATCTCTTATTCTCTCTTCAGTAGCACCTCCAAACTTGCACAATGAGGCTAGTTTCCTTAAAGCTGAAACAAATTCTTCTACCGATTCATCTTTTTTTTGCTCGCGTAATCTAAAATGATATCTTTCCATAATAGTGCTTAAACGTGGAAGATAATGACGATCTAACTGTAGCACACATATCTCATATTCATTTAAGTTTCTCTGCTCAGCGGCACTTAGTTCAGGTAAGTGTTCAAGAACTTCTTGACCCTCGCCTCCTAGACAATGAAGTAATAAAGAATGTTTGCGTTCCGAACTTAGGTTTGTCCCACAGACCCTGGCGTAGTTCACAATTTTTTTTTCCACTTTTGCCATTTTATACTTGGCTCACCTGGACTTGTTAAAAAAATGGAGGTTGCGTAACATTCTGCATGTTTATATAAAATACAACTGGACTCTATTATAAAAGTCACTGAATTAGGTTGTTTAGATGTATCGATTACCCCTAAAAAACTATTTCAACTAAGTGAATATATTATAACACTTTTTTTTTTAAATAATCATTTTAGAATATTAAAGTTGATGGACCAACTTGCACTGTTTACATACAGTGTATTATCATGAAGCAAATACCAGAATGAAAGCTAATATGCAAAGAAAATAGAAACAAACCTTACAATAAGTCTAATGGTCTGGTCTCCTCTAAAATTATGTATATTCCTTTGTGATCACAACTTGTTTCTCTCAATACATACAGAACAAAAATTACAATTTTCAAGTCATTAATATTCTGCTAGAAAATAGAAAGGGTAAAACATATGAAACGTTTTTTTTTTTAATATCTCCAGATACCAGTTCCCTTCCTCTGTACAAATGTTTCTTTTCCAGATTCAATAAGCCAAGACTAGACGTATGACACGTCGTGTAGTGACGCATCTAAACGCATTTACTTGAGCTCATCCTTTGTTATAGAGAATGCGCATAATCTTATTAGCGCGTGCAACTGATCATTTATTAGATGAGAAGGGACGCACTCACGGTATGAAGATGAAGAAGAGTTCCGATGAAGTCCGAAGAGTCGGGGACTTTGAAACTGCTGTGAACCGCAAACCATAGACAATCAAGAATGCGTAATAACTTCAGGCTTGCGTAGGACAAAGGAAGCAGCACCTACGTCAGGCGCTTCAGGCATGCGCCGTAGAAACAAATTAGCAGTGACGTCCTCCGAATGTAGAGCAGTTCTAACACAATTCTAGGCATGCGCACTGGATAAGAGAACGACGAAGATAAATCATCCCGCATGCGCTGTGGTTGACACAAAGGGATGACATCTCTGGAACGCAGTCCTCAGAATAAACTGCTGCGATTGCATCACTGAAACGCAAATCAGTGCTTTTCTCCGCCCCTCCCTCAAATCTCCTCACCTTCTTCCCATTGAATTAGGAGGATGGGTAACTGCCGCTGGAGAAGTATAAACTTCTCTTTCAACTTAAATCAAGACTGCTGCTGGAGGAGAGTAACGATTCTGATTTTCCCGATCGCAAGAGGACACTGGCAGAACGCGCTGGATGTTGAGGTGATAGTGTAAGCTTCCACGATCATCGCCAATAAAATGTAATGTCTTCAATGGAATAAGAGGACACAGTCACACAGGAGCATCAGGTAAGCAGGGTTTATTCACCTCAGCCATCGACTGCCCAGTTTCAACTGCCTTATCATGGAATCTCTATATACATTCTTAAACAGAGATTCCACATGGAACGATGCTAGAAGGGTATTCTTTACAGCTTAAAGGCACAATATGTCACAGCCACGCCCCCTCCTTACACCACTCTGCAAACGCGCCCCCTGGCGCCTTTGCAGAGGGGGAACTAATTCCCCTTGAATACTGGGGGTCCCTGGGGGTCAACTAGCCCACCAGGAACCTCCAGTATGCGGCAGGGGGCTGCGTTGCAGAGAGATGTAATGAGGCCACGCCCCTTTTTGACACCTCTCTGCAAAGCAGCTTCGTGGCTCTTACTGGAAGTACCTGGTGGCCTAGTTGGCCGCCAGGGGACCTCAGGATTCAAGGGGACTTAATCCCCCAACTTTAAACACGCCATGGGGCGCCTTTGCACAGTGGTGAAGGTAGGGGTCAGGGCCTGAGGTGATATGGGTGCAAACACACCCTGTGGCGTGTTTTAAGTTGGGGAATTAATTCCTCTTCAATCCAGAGGTCCCCTAGGGGCCAACTAGCCCACCAGGTACCTCCAGTAAGCGCCATGGAGTTGCGTTGCAGAGTGTTGTAAAAAGAGGCGTGGCCTCTGAACACCTCTCTGCAAAGCAGCTCCCTGGCGCATACTGGAGGTACCTGGTGGGCTAGTTGGCCCCCAGGGGACTGTGGGATTGAAGAGGAATTAATTTCCCAACTTAAAACACGCCACAGGGTGTGTTTGCACACGTCACCTAAGGCCCCGCCCCCTTCCTTTACCATTGTACAAATATTCCTCTAAAATCAGCCGAACTACGAATTCCGATTTACACACCTGTTATCGGGAGAGAACCCAGTGCTGCATATTTTAGAGCAGCACTGACCCTGAAAAGTAATTCTAAGCGTCCTTACCAGTAACTTGTCTTTCCTTCCATAGGAATCCATTGTGTGGTTTTCACCAGAAAAGTTTCTAAGTGTCCATTTTTTAAACGTACAAATATTCCTCTAAGAGCAGCCGAACTACGAATTCCGATTTACTCACCTGTTATCAGGAGAGATCCCAGTGCTGCATCTTTTAGCCCAGCACTGACCCTGAAAAGTAATTCTAAGCGTACTTACCAGTAACTTGTATTTCCTTCCATAGGAATCCATTGTGTGGTTTTCACCAGAAAAGTTTCAGAGTGTTCATTTTTGAAACGTACAAATATTCCTCTAAAATCAGCCAAACTACGAATTCCGATTTACTCACCTGTTATCAGGAGAGAACCCAGGGCTGCATCTTTGGGCCCAGCACTGACCCTGAAAAGCAATTCTAAGCATACTTACCAGTAACTTGTATTTCCTTCCATAGAAATCCAGTGTGTGGTTTTCAGCAGAAAAGTTTCTAAGTGTCTATTTTCACAAACTAAAAATATTCCTAAAAAATCGTCTGTATGACTTAAACACATTCTTTCAACTGTTTACAGGAGATTGGCCAGTGCTGGATCCAGGATCCACCACTGAGTAAGAAAAAGTAACGATAAGACTACTTACCTGGTAAGTGAATTTTCTGCCATAGGATAACATAGGTGATTCTATGTGAAAATTTTTCGGTGTCAACTTTTAAAATACAATAATAATCCTTAAAAATCACTACTGTAACCAAAACGCTTTTACTCAACTGTTTCCAGGAGATGTCCAAGGACTGAATCTAGGATCCAGTCCTGTGGTTAGAAAAGTAATCCATAAAGTAACTAATTGCATTTGACTAGAAATTCACATTGAGCTCAATGTTGCTTTGTGTTTGAAATTTTGTTGCCCATTGCAACAACTCTAACTACTGTACTTAAAAGTCTATTGCCTATTTGCAAAGTATTTTAACTAAAGTAATTCATTCTGAGAAAGTATATTTTCTATTGTAATGTATAATGTAGTTAAAAAAATGAAAATATCTAAAAATAAACAGTTTAAAAAATGTAGTAAATCAATATAAAAAAATCAGTATAACAATTAATACATTAAAAATTGTCATTTACAAAACCTTTGAAATTCACTGAAAAAACCATAGGTTTCAGGCCAGATATAGTTAGGAATTAGCATTTAAAAAACCTTTGAAATTCACTGGAAAACCATAGGTTTCAGGCCTGATATAGTTAGGAATTAGCATTTAAAAAACCTTAGAAATTCTCTTGAAAAACGATAGGTTTTAGGGGTGTTATAGCTAGCTGGACATTTCACTCGAACAAAACCATTGAAATTCCTCTGATATAGTTAGTTGTACTAACTACATCTCGCGTGCCCGCAATCCACTGCTGATGATGTCACATACTACATCACTCATGACATGGTCAGTGGCATCACTCATGACATCACTGATGACTTCATCCTTGTGATAGAGTGGCGGTCGCGTGAGTTATAGTTATCTGAACTAACTATAACGGTGGAATTTCATTGGTTTTTTACGAGTGAAATGTCCACCTAACTATAACATGTGTGAAACCTATGTTTTTTTAAGTGAATTTGCAAGGTTTTTTAATTGCTAATTCCTAACTATAACGTGTGCGCACCCCGGGATTTAAAAAACAAAAAAAAAAATGTGTTTCACCCTTCAGGGTCCTTTAGGGACCCCCTGACAAAGGCTAGGGGGTCAGGAACTCTCTACCCTGCCCCCTTTTCACGTTCGCCACCTCTCTTTTTCACTCTCGCACCCACAACAAACAAAATGGCGGCCGACACTTCCTGATTTCGACCGATTTGAACGTTGACTGACATGTAACCACCAATCAGAATTACGCTTGCGCACGTTAGGGTGTGCGCACGGTGCGCGGCTATAGATATTTATGTGCTTTAACTGCAATTTTCTCAGGAAATACTGAACAGATTGACTCCATACATGCAAAAGGCACATGCCTGACCTGAGGACTACCTCTCTGCCAAATTTCAAGTAATTCTGTTCAGCCGTTCGGGCTGTACCTTCGACTAAAGGTCCTATGGGGAAAATGCATGGGGAAAACGCATTTTGGGACCCCCCTTTTTTCTCGGCCCCCGCTTGATGAATCACCCAGAGACTTTCAGGGTAGGAGCTGAGCGGAGCGCCCCATTAGTTTTGAAAATTTCGCAAGGATTCGTCAACCGGCGCCAAAGTTATTCAAAATAGAATTTTCAGATTTCGTATGGAAACACGGTCCTAACTATAACTATCTACTGGCGACCGCCAGTAGATAATATATATATATATATATACACACACACACACACCAGTTATCTTTAAACAGTGTTGGCTCTCAGGGAAATGACACATATATAAACAAGAGTGATTTCTGTATGTATATATAGATGTAGAAAGAGAGAGAAAAAAACAGGGTCCCAAAACATGTTTTCCCCATGTTAATTTGCATAGGAAAAATAGGAACAGGCTACAGTCCGAACTGCTGAACGGAATTACACCAAATTTGGCAAAAAGGTAGCTCTTGGTTCAGAAAGCGACCTAAAATGGTGTAAATCCATTCAGTAGGCTCCCGCCCTGCCATAGCAAACACTGCTTTGGTTTTTGGAAGCGAAGGCAGAAAACCGGCTATCGCTTCCAAAAACCAAACCAGGATTGCTTTTGCACAAGTGGAGCTGCATGTCAAGCTCCCCTTGTGCAAAAGCAATGCCGGCTTCCGCAGGAGACGGGGAGCCGGCTGGACTGTGGGGGCTTTGGGGCTCTCCCCACTGTCCCCAACGGTGAGGCAAGGCCCCAGGGGATGGGGTCCCCGGGGTCAGAAGTGGCCTGGGAGGGGGGCCACATGCCCCCCCTTCCCTGCAATTAAAAAAAAGAATGGCCTGGCTCCAGGGATGGGGTTGCCGGGGCCAGAAGTGGCCTGGGAGGGGGGCCACGCAACCCCCTCCCTTGGAATTTTTTGTTTTTTAAATGGCAGGCCAGCCCCAGGGGATGGGGTCCCCAGGGCCAATAGTGGTCTAAGGTAGGGGGGCCCTGCGACCCCCCTTCCCAATAAATAAATTCAAAAAAGGAGGCCATGCCCCGGGAGATGGGGTCTCAGGAGGGGCCCCCTTCCCATTTAAAAAACAAAAGGGTCAGGCCCTGGGGATGGGGTCCCCTGGGCCCCAAAAATATTAAAAGAAGGGTGGTCACACAGCCACCCTTCTAAAAAATGTGTTGAAAAAAAGCCGGCATCATGCCGGAGGCGCCGCCCCCTCTGCAGCCTCCTGGCACGTTCTAAGTTGGGAAATTAAGTCCCCTTGATTACTGAGGGTCCCTGGGGTCCAACTAGTAACCCTGGGCGAGACACTACGCTTCGCCCACATAGTGTACGTAGCGCTGCCTGCTTCGCAGTTTTCGAGTAGGCGAAGCAGGCAGCGCTACGCACAAGCCAGGGCAAAGCGTAGCTGCCTGCCACCCACCACCCACCTCCCGCCTGCCCTCCTTTTTAAAACATACCCTAATTGTAAATTAAATAAAAGTAAAGACTCTTACCTGAAGCGCGGCGTCTCCGGGGCTCCCTCTTCCTGTTTTCCAACTTCTTCTGACAAATGCGCATGCGCGGACGCCCGCGCATGCGCATTTCTTGCCGAGCCGAATCACAAGAAGATAGAAAAACAAAGGTGAAAAAAAGAAAAGGGGGAAGGGTAGAAACACCCTGACCCCCTAAGCCTGCTCAGGTGGTCCCACAAGGACCCCCAGGGCCAAACAAAACATTTTTTTTTCAGGCGAATTCGTGCTGGGTACGCAAACCTGTACGGAACCTTTTTTTAAAAATGAAGCGTGGCCTTTTGCGCTTCATTTAATCGAGGCCCCCGGGCGGGCCAGGTCTTTGGGGCATCGCAAAAATATGTTAGCGGGGACCCTTGGGGGGCCCCCGTACCCCCGGGGACCGCCACCTCCCCGGGGCTTCAATCATATTGGGAGGGGGGCCGCGTGGCTCCCCTCCTGGAGCCCTTCGTGGCCTTGGGGACCACCACCCCTCAGGGCCGGCTCCTGCAGTGTCCCGGGGTGCTCACCCCGGGACACTGCTGTTTGCTACGGTAGGGTGGGAGCCCTGCCCAATCGTAGCAAAGTTGCTTTGGATTTTGGAAGCAAGAGCAGGAAAACCTGCTCTCTCTTCCAAAATTCAAAGCATATTGCTTTTCCATACGGGGAGCTGCATGTTAGCAGCTCCCCATGTGGAAAAGCAATGCCGGCTCACGCGGGGAGCCGGCGGGACTGTGGGGGAATTGAGGTCCCCCCACAGTCTCCAACAGATAGGGCCGGCCCTGGGGGATGGGGTCCCCGGGGCTAGAAGTGGTCCGGGAGGGGGGCAATGCAGCCAACCTCCCCAAATACATTTAAAAACAAAAACAAACAATAAAGGCTGGCCCCGAGGAATGGGGTCCCCAGGGGCAAATAGAGGCCTCGGGGGGGCCACGTCCCGTTTCTGCTTTTTATTTTTTTTTAAAGAACATGTGGTGGACATGCCTCGGGAGATGGGGTCCCCGAGGCGAATGTAAATTTGTGAAAGTAGATGACTTTTATTAAAGAAAAAGAAAAATTGGAGTCCCAACCCTAGCGACTCTCAGCACGGCCCCTAGTGTGAACGCGCTGAGTTCGCGGCTCTCCGCACAGCCCCCAGTGTGAACGTAAAGGGTGCGCGGTTCTGAGCATGACCCCTAGTGTGAACGCGTTGGGTGCATGACTCCAAGCAAAAAAACCTAACTAAATTATATGTTGGGTTATTAGGTGGCTCTAAACAGATTTTTGTAGCTACATGTAAGTGCCAATGCAAAGTCTTAGGTTGTTGAGAAGGACTCTGTTTCCCTTATCTGTGAAAGGTACACCATCACTCCTGTAGATGCCATCCATATCGAAACGCAGATTGTTGTTGTATATGGAGCCCATCCTATGGTCTCCATATACAAAAACAGCTTTATTGACATTTTTTCTAGCTTTCTCAATTTGTGCACAAAATTGATTGGACCACTTCCATTTCTGTCTTTGGCATATGTTAGAGTATAGGTGTGCATAGGGTACGCGACTCCAATATTTTTTGAAGAAAAAAAAATATATTTTAAAAGACAAAGGACAATACATAATTAAATTAAAATAAAAAAAGAAAAGAAAATAATTATGCAATATTACAGTTACAAAATATTTTTCAAAAAAAACCTTGCAGTTTCCAGAAAAGCATATAGGATTGTATAAATATTACATTTACAAATTAGCAATTATAAAAATATAGAAATTCAGTGAAAAAACCATAGGTTTCAGGCCCGTTATTCTTAGGAATTAGCATTTAAAAAACCATTGAAATTCAGTGAAAAAAACATAGGTTTCACGGACATTATAGTCAGAAATTAGCATTTAAAAAACCTTTGAAATTCACTGAAAAAAACCATAGGTTTCAAGACCGTCATAGTTAGAAATTAGCATTTAAAAAACCTTAGAAATTCACTGAATAAACCACAGGTTTCAGGGACATTATAGTTAGTTGGACATTTCACTCGTACAAAACCATAGAAATTCCCCCGTTAACTCGCGCCCCCGCAATGAACTGCTGATGACGTCACATATTATATCATTCATGACATGGTCAGTGACATCACTGATAACATCTCAAATGACATCATCCACGTGATAATCTGATGCACCTTCTCATACTCTAATATAACCTTTGATACACCCACTTAAAATGCAGACTGCCATCTTCGAAACTATCGACACACCAATACTGGTTACTACATACCACTTACTAATTCCTATGGCTATACACACGTCCACTCATTCACCCATACAGTCACTCATACATGCAGTCACTCATCAATAGAGCTCTATCATATGCTCTCATGGAGCTATACAGACAATCACACACCACCACTCATGCACAGAGTTACTCACACACCTAGTCACTCGTGCAAATAATCAATCACACCTCCATTTACTCACCTATACAGTTATACAAAGACCACTTCACTTATTCATAGAGATACTAACACATACTTACTCTCTTCTTCAATCACTGACACAAGCACACACTCACCCATACAGATGCTTTCACATTCACTCACTCTCGCATATAATCATTTATATATTTCAACACTCAAATATACTGCCTTTCCCATATGTAGTTACTCACACATGTACAACTAAGACGTCCGTTAACTCACCAACACAGCTATACACACACTCACCCACCTATACAGCCCTTCACTGATACACTCTTGTATCCATACACCCAGTGAATCACCCACTCACACATCTATGCATAGAGTCACACCTCCCACACACCCACACAGACACTCAGGTACCCATATAGATACTCAGATAACCAAACAATAACCCATATAGACACTCATGTAGCTACTCATCAACCCATGTGGCTGCTTACACACCAACTAAGAAACTGATACAGACATTTATACTGTTTTCTCACTAACCCATGCATTCAGTAAGATACACTTAATCAGTCACTTATACAATGAGTCACACATCTACTAAATCATCCATACACGCATTCATACACCCAGTCATTCTTCAATACACCTTGGCATATATATAAAACATATGTAAACTTGATACAAACACACAGTCACTGGATGATGTCATCAGTGATGTCATCAGTGATGTCATTTGAGATGTCACCAGTGATGTCACTGACCGTGTCATGAATGATGTAATATGTGACGTCATCAGCAGTGTATTGCGGGAGCGTGAGTTATAGTTAGGTAAACTAACTATAAAGAGGTAATTTCTATGGTTTTGTACGAGTGAAATGTCCAACTAACTATAACGTCCCTGAAACCTATGATTTTTTCATGATTTTTTCAGTAAATATATATATATATATACATTTTCACTGAGAAGACCATAGGTTTCAGACACGTTATAGTTAGAAATTAGCATTTAAATAACCTTAGAAATTCACAGAAAAAACCATAAGTTTCAGATTCATAGAAATTCCTCTGTTATAGTTAGTTCAGCTAACTATAACTCGCGCACCCGCAATGCACTGCTGATGACGTCACATATTACATCATTCATGACATGGTCAGTGACATCACTGATAACATCACTGATGACATCTCAAATGACATTACTGATGACATCACTGATGACATCATCCAGTGACTGTGTGTTTCTGTAAAGTTTAAATTTGTTTTATATATATATATGCCAAGCTGAATTGAAGAATGAGTGGGTGTACAAGTGTCCGTATAAAGGATTTAGAAGGAACGTGACTGACTGTATAAATGAGTGATTACATGTGTCTTACTGAATGCATGGGTTAGTGACTAAACTGTGTGAATGTCTGTATCAGTCTGTCTGTTGTTGTGTAACCTGCTGCATGGGTTGATCAGTAGCTACATAAGTGTCTCTATGAGTTATTGATTGATTGCCTGAGTATTTGTATGGGAGAGTGAGTGAGTGTATGGGTGGGTGAGAGGTGTCTGACTGTGCATAGATGTGTGAGTGGTTGATTCACTGGGTGTATGGGATCAAAAGTGGAAGTGGAAACAGCTGTATGGGTGGGTGAATGTGTGTATGAGTCTGTTGGTAACTGAATGGATGTCTCAGTGGTACATGAGCAAGAAATTACATATGTAAAATACAGTGTATGTGAGAGTTGAAGTATATAAATAACCATACATGAGAGTCAGTAATTCTGAGAGTGGCTGTATGGATGAATGTGTACTTGTATCAGTGATTACAAAAGATACTAAGTATGCGTTAGTATCTGTATAAATACATAAGGTGGTGTGTGTATAACTGTATAGGTGAGTAAATGGGAGTGTGGTTGATTCTTTCCATGACTGACTAGGTGTGTGAATAACTCCATGGGTGAGTGGCAGTGGGTGAGTGTCTGTATAGATGTATGAGTGCATATGATATTGTTGTATTCATGAGTGACTGCATGTATGAGGGACTGTATGGGTGAATGAGTGGATGTGTGTCTAGACCTAGGAATCAGTGAGTGCTTATGTAGTAACTGGCATTGGTTTGCCGATGGTTTTGAAAATGATACTCTATATTTTAGAGTGGATGTATCAAAGGTTATATTGGAGTGTGAGGAGGTGCATCAGATTTTCATGTGGATGATGTTATCTGTGATGTCATAAGTGATGTAATTTGATATGTCATCAGTGATGTAATCAGTGATGTCACTGACCACTTCATGAATGATGTAATATGTGACATCATCAGCAGTGCATTGCGGGTGCGCGAGTTATAGTTAGCTGAACTAACTATAACAGGGGAATTTCTATGGTTTTGTACGAGTGAAATGTCCAACCAACTATAACATGTCTGAAACCTATGGTTTTTTCAGTGAATTTCTAAGGTTTTTTAAATGCTAATTTCTAACTATAACGTGTCTGAAACCTATGTTTTTTCCAGTGAATTGCAAAGTTTTTTTAAATGCTGTGACCCACCACACATGAAGAGGCTCATTGGAGGACATGCTGTGGATGGAGGCGTAAAGGATGGCACCCACCGCTGAACATGAAATGTAGCTGGGATCTACCATGCCCTTCAGATCCTCATCATGGCATTGCTGCCACAAGGCATGGCGCAGATGAATGCTGCTGCCCCCACACCCTTCACATCTCTGCCCCCTGGTGTGTTAGTGCCTCACAGTGTGGCAGGCGTGTCCACTACACCACCTGAAGTGTCAGTGGCACATAGTGCAGAAGATAGTCCATCACTGTCCACCGATGTGTCAGTGGCACACAGTGCAGAACACAATCCACCTTTATCCACTCATGTGTCAGTGGCACACAGTCCCGCAGCTGGTACAGAAAACCCACAGGTGGGGCAGTGCACACATACGAGGACGTGGATGGGTTTGAGATCAGAAGAAGGCGCTACCATTCTTTTCCGCCACCTGGCCTGTTTATCCTTGGTGCCACACATGGCCCCACAACCTTCCATTGTCCCACGTTACACTCTGATGCACTCACCTTGGTCCGCAACATGGCCTTCCATATCCTCTTCAATGACCAATGACACAGCGACCTCACTGGGGACTGTACCCTTCCAGTTCCGTGGTACCTGTCATCCCCGGATGGACTCTGGTCCGCCCTTCACGAGCCCATATTGTGAAGAGTTCTTGTCCTGTCCCTCTACTGCTCCAGTTGCTAAACTCCACTGGATGTGCAATAAACATCCAGTGACACACTGCTGTGTTATGTCTTACCTAATTTATGTATGAATATGTGGAAGAATGTAGAGACAGTGATTCACCTTACGTCAATGCTGCTCATCTAATGGGATGCCAGTCACAGTATGCTACATAGCCTATTGTGTTTCTGGTGCCGTAAACACTACAATGGGGACACACACATTAGTCACTTCCTTGTCCGGACATATACTGAACCACGCCCAGAGCCCCAGAGTCATTGTGGCTATCCATGCCCTGTTCCGTTGTATGCCACGCCACGCCACTCCAATTACGTTCTGACGTTGGCCCCACATAGCTACCTGTCGCATGCGTACTTGTGTTTGTTGTGCTGGTCAGTGGTCTAGTTGTCAACATGTCACGGCCACTTCCTGACGGCAGGTTTGCACACACACCACACCCATCTGGCACATGCGTCATAGGCCATGTGACCACGCAAATATAATGGATTGACAAAGTCTCATCCTTTATTGCCAGTGGTGACCGGATGGCAGACGCTCCACGGGTCTGAATCATAAAGAGTCCATAAAAAGTTGCGCAGAGGGTTAGTCGCACCCTGAGCTGTATGGCCATCACGGCCTACCACCACGTGGAGCGGACTTGAGTTGCACAGGGTTAGTGCCACCCGAAAATGATGTGGCCGTCAGGGGCCTACTACCATGTGGCATGGACTTGAGTTGCATAAGGTTAGTGCCACCTGAAGCTGATGTGGCCGTCAGGTGCCTACCACCACGTGGTGCGGACTTGAGTTGCACAGGGTTAGTCGCACCCTAAGTTGTATGACCGTCAACGGCCTATCAACACGTTGCACTGACTTGTGTTGCACAGGGTTAGCAGCACCAGAAGCTGATGTGGTCTTCACCATTGGTGACTCAGGACTCAGCGACATGTGTGGGATCTGCTGGGCTGTGGAGCGGGTCAACATAATGTGCACCAAGCCATGGTGGCGGGACTGGGCCCTGGAGCTTTCACGGGTACGTGGAGTTTCCTACTGGTAGACACTCCGGTGGCAGCAGGTAATTATTTGGCCATGGATGCGCAGGGGTGGCGGTGTCTCTCTCTCTCTCTCACTTCCCTCTCTTCACTCTCTCTCTCACTCTCTTTCCCTTCTTCCTTTCTCACTCCCTTCCTTTCCTCTCTTTTGCTCTCTGTTTTTTTTCCTTCTCTCTTTCTCTGTGTCTCACTCCTTTGATATGCGCATTACACACGTCCTTATTGTGTACTTTTTTTTCCAGGCTGTGTCGTCGACATAGATGGACCCGACAGGAGTCTTCCGCCTTGTTGTTTTGTGTTGTTTGTTAAATTTCAATAAAGTTTTGGGTTGTTACTTAAGTGCTGTGTGACTCTTTCTCGTTCCTTTTACTGTTATTTGGTGGTGTCCACTATGGTGTTAAATTTTGGGGCAGTTATCGCAGGAATACTGGTGATGTCTGCAGTTTTCACCAGCTTCTGAATAGTGTGTTAGATTTACCTCAACTTTAGTTGCATTAAAGTGCTGATAATGAGATGCAGAGTAGGCGTTCCCGTGCAAAAACACACGAGGTGCACCTTTGCGATTTATTCTAAATACTAAAATCCTGAATTGAATTGCACTGTGGTAGTGGGTGCATTTACTGTGTACACACAAAATCAATGAAGAAATCTCATTTTATTTGTATTGATTGGGAATAGTGGGTTAGGTGCTGGATCTTGACTGGACACACTGCCCAGTTTGTTTATTTTTCTGTACACGAAAAAACCACATCACAGCTTTCTCAATGAAAGGCAGAAACTGCGATGCAAAACAAATTCCGGCGATAAGCTCCGTTAGCACCAGGGATTTTACACCTGCTTTCTGCTGGTGTTAAGCAGGACGACTACCTGCAGCATGAAAGGGAACACAGCCAAGAGCCATACCGGAACACCCACATGTGCCATAGAGTCAATGGGAATGATACACAGATACCCATGAGGGCCACAAAACTCATCGCAACAACCCCAGGACCACCAACGCCCCCGAACCTGCTTCTGAGCAAGTGTGTCCGTGTGGTCATTGTGTTAGCATGATGGGCATGGGCCCTGCAACATCACAGTGTGCGGTCTTCAGCGGACGTTACCATGTCACCTCAGCATTGGCAGTGAGCCTGGACATGTAGCTATGCACGCATCCTTCTGCATTCACAAGTGGTGTGTGCTGGTCCAGCGTACACAGGTCAGCACAGGGGTGTGCCTATCCGGCAAGGGGAACGGGCTGTCTCGGACATGTCCATGTACAGGAAGTGCGGTAAGTGTGTCTCTGTGTTCTGTTGTGGCCGCCACAAGGGCCGCAGCAGTCAATGTTGTAAAGTGGCATGCACCACCTCCAAAGGGCAGTGTCACGGTGTGGTTGAATGCCGCAGGACATGCGCGAATAGGCATTACAATGGTGTGCCGTAGGAGTGCACGGGATACAACAGCACAGCGCACAAAAGTGTGGGGGCTCGTGGGAGGGAGGAGCAGCTGTTTGGCAACGTAACACACAGTGAATCTGCCCATGTGCCACGTGCTGGGTATCTCATCCATGATGACCAGGGTCGCAGACATCCCACAACACCCACGACCAGCCTCTGTACACATTCTGTATGAATGCAGCTGGAGAAGGTACTGTAGGGATGAAAGGTTCTTTGGCTGAGCTATCTTGCACTAGCACATCTGCTGCTCCGAAAAGGAACTTGCAAGTGGCCATCCCCCCTGACAGATACGATAATATTTGCATCCGTCTCCCACACTACGCACTGCCCGATTTGGGAACAACGAGTGCATATCCCACACTCAAAAGTCCTTTGTCATAGTTAGTGTGCATGAAATGGCCTTCACACGTACTCCCACCAACCCCCTGCCCTGCACCCATTGCACACAGACCCGGCTCATTGCACCAAGCTGTGCCATTTCATCCACAAGACTGGCACACGGAAAGCCAGTGCAGCTACAAGCAGAGCCACTGACGCAATGGCAGGGCATCCCAAACACATGGTCGACTCCATTCATGTCCACCCATACCTTGCACGTCTGCTGCATGTCCTGGATGCACTGCCTTTGGCAGTGCTGCGGATCACTTACCGGCTGAGCTTCCGCATTGCGGACATCACCTGCATTCAACCTGTGTTGCAATGTCGCACGTGCTTATCCGAGTGGTGCATGGATGCGTGCCTCTCCAACATGTGGGTAGCTGACATGGATTACGATGGGTGTGTGCGCCCCCTGTTGGCCCACAACCAGGAGTGTCATGGTGATGCCCGTTTATGGCATGCATGGATGTTTGGCATGCATGTTAGGAACTGGGCCTAGGAGACTGCACATGTCATAGTATGCAATGAGCAAATTGACCCACTCCCCAATTGTGCTTTGCTGCACATTGGGTACAGTGGTTGGAGTCAGCACATCTGTCCCAGTCAGCTGATGGATTACATCGAGGATATGTATATTCCAATATATGCCAAATACAGAAGTGGAAATGGTCAAACCAATTTTGTCCACAGAGACCATAGAATGGGGACCATCTACAACAACAACATACGTTTTGATATTGCTGATATCTACAGAAGTGATGGAGTACACTTCACAGATCAGGGAAATCGAGTTTTTCTGAATAACCTGAAGCTGTGCATCCGCACTTATATGTAGCTACAACTAATAAACACAAGGGATCTTTTTAGAGCCGCCTTATAATCCCAATATCGGTTCGCAGACTGACACCTGCGAACCGGCTACAACAGGGAGACCTGTGGGCCATCAGGCAGGCTCGCAGAGGGAGAGCTGCGGCCCGTGGGCTTGCCTCGGCTCGCACAAGGAGGGCTACGGGCCGTCTGCTAGCAAACCCACAGCAGAGTGCTGGCTCGCAGAGGGAGAGCTCGGGTCTAACTCGCAAAGGGACTGCAACGGGCCAACTGCCCTGCTAGCAGAGACACACCTACGACCTAACGGACTGGCTCACACATGTACAGCTGCGGACCCGATGGCTCACAGACACACATCTGCGAGCCGACGGACTGGTACTGTTTTATGGTTTAGGGTAGTACAGTGGTGTTTGTATACAGAAGTGATGGAGTACACTTCAAAGATCAGGGAATTCGAGTTTTTCTGAATAACCTGAAGCTGTGCATCCGCACTTATATGTAGCTACAACTAATAAACACAAGGGATCTTTTTAGAGCCGCCTTATAATCCCAATATCGGTTCGCAGACTGACACCTGCGAACCGGCTACAACAGGGAGACCTGCAGGCCGTCGGGTAGACTCGCAGAGGGAGAGCTGCGGCCCGTGAGCTCGCATCGCACAAGGAGAGCTACGGGCCATCCGCTCGCAAACCCACAGCAGCATGCTAGCTCGCAGAGGGAGAGCTCGGGTCCTACTCGGGAAGGGACAGCAACGGGCCAACTGCCCTGCTAGCAGAGACACACCTATGACCTAACGGACTGGCTCCCACATGTACAGCTGCAGACCCGACGGCTCACAGAAGCACAGCTGAGAGCCGACGGACTGGTACTGTTTTATGGTTTAGGGTAGTACAGTGGTGTTTGTGTACTGTAGTGGATTGTGCTGTGGTAGTGTTTTAGGATTTAGAGTAGTGCAGTTTGTTTGTGTAGTGTTTGGAGGTTCGTGCTGGAAATAGTGTTTTAGGATTTAGGGTAGTGCAGTGGTGTTTCGGTAGTGTAGCGGATCGTGCCGACAGACTGACTCACAGAGCTCCGAGCCGATGCACTAGCTTGTAAAGGCATAGCTGCAACCTGCTGATGTAGAGAGAGGCAGCCTGAAAAGGGTATCTCATACAGACACAGATACCAGTGTTGCCTCGCAGAGGTAAAACTATGAACCCGATGGCTTCTACATGGACAGATGCGAGCTGATGGACTGAATCACAAAATGGCTGCCAACACTTCCTAGTTTCAACAGTTCACAGCCAATCAGCCGCAAGCTCGTGCTAGTAACTCCTCAGCCAATCAGATGTCAGAATTCTCAAATGTCAATATCTGTAAAATTTGATATTTCCCCAAAACTACTGAACGGATTTACACCATTTAAACAAAAGCGTGATTTCTGAACCATCACCTTTCTCCCTGCTAAATTTGGAGTAATTCCGTTCAGCAGTTTCACCTGTAGTCTTCTCTAAAGTTTCGTATGGAAACTGCATGGAGAAAACATGTTTTGCGACCCCCTTTTTTCTCAACCCCCCCAGACCAATACCCTCCAAACTTTCAATATAGGAGATGATCAAAAAAGAGAAACTTTTTGGATAATTTCGTAAACCTTCGTCAAACGACGCCAAAGTTATAAGCACATGCAGGGCTCCAAGAGGGGGGCCGTACAGTACCCCTTCCAACATGACTGAAGTCCCGGAGCTGCGGGGACCACAGCGGGTCCCCGCAGCCACAGCAAGCCCTGCTATTATTTTTTAACAAATGCCCCCGGGACCTACCCACCCGGGGACCTCATTAAAATACCCCAGTGCCAATTTGTTTTGTATTAAAAATGCTTTTTGGGGCCCTTGGAGTCCTTTTGGGATCCCCTTAGCACGCCTAGGGGGTCAGGGTGTTTCTACACTGCCCCGTCTCTTGTTTTATATCTTTGTTTCTCTGTTTTCTGGAGACTCACTTCTACCGAGTCACAAGATGGCTGCCAACACTTCCTGGTTTGGAGTGTTGGCAGCCAATCACAGTGAAGCTCGTGCACGGCACTTAGGCTCCGCCCAGATATTGAAACCTTTATTTTTCTAATTTCTCAGCAACTACTGAACGGATTTACACCATTTAAAAAAAAGGTTGCTTTCTGCCCCACGCACTACCTTTGTGCCAAATTTGGGGTAATTGCGTTCAGTAGTTTCAGATGTAGCCTTGCACAAAGTTTCCTATGGGAAATTGATTTTTTGGCTCTTATTTTTTTAATTTCTCAAAAACTACTTAACGGATTTAAACCATTTTAAAAAAAGGTCGCTTTCTGAACCAAGCTCTACCTTTCTGCCAAATTTGGGGTAATTCAGTTGAGCAGTTTGGGCTGTAGCTCGTCGCAAACTTTCCTATGGAAATTATTATGGGGAAAACGCATTTTGGGACCCCCTTTTTTTCTCAGCCCCTGCTTGACGAATCACCCCCAAACTTTCAGGATAGGTGCTAACCTGGATAGACTTTTTTTTGGAGAATTTCACAAAGATTCGTCAAACGACGCCAAAGTTATTAGCAAATCAAAAAATGCTTTTCCTATGGAAACTAGGTTCTAACTATAACTACCTACTGGCAACCGCCAGTAGGTAATATATATATATTTATATATATATTGAAATACTCCACACTCTCACAACGTCCTCTCGGCGAAGAGAGAGTAACGGGCACCCATGTGATTGTTTTGGCAAGATGTTTATTTTCTCTTTTTCTCTCACTCCTCACATCAATGACAGGTTTCGGGCAACAAGTGCCCTTGTTCACATACGGAGTGCTGTCCGCCATAATCTTTTATAATTGCTTTGTACACACCTCAATCCATGCCACATGTCAGTGAACATAGAAAAAATACTTTAAACATTTGGTCAATGAGAAAATCTAATGTATCCTTTGTTCTTGTCATTTTTCTAAGACCACGAATATTGAACAGTAATGTGTATCACATTTCAATAAATAGATAAAAATGTTTGCAAGTACACATGGCTTAATAAATATATAAATATATAAGAGTATACATAAATATATAAATAGGGTAAAGATACGCATAAAAAACATAATATGCATATAAATGTGCGCATTTTGTTTGCAATAATGCAGATTTTTTTTTGCCCCTCCAGCTCCAAGTAATTAAGCCAGATTATTTCAATAGTGTTCAACATCTACTATTGTTTTCATCTTCCCGCACAAATGCTGTGATATGACATTGTTGCCTCATCGGTGACTTAATGGCAGAAATCTGTAGCCTAAATGCTTATATATTTAATGAATGTTACAAAATGAAATTTAAGTGACGTCATTTTAACATTTCGACAGTTAAAGGATCATTTATATCTTTTCAGAAAAGAGTCTTGTAGAATGTATTGTATTTTTTGGTTGTTGTTCTCAATTCATTGAATTAAAGTGCCTTAGTGATTAGCAGCCAACCAAAATGTGCAAAACGTGTGCAAAAAAGTGCTTATGTTAAAGTGCCAAATTGTGTTTGTGCAAAGTTCAAGACTACTAAGTTATTATAAATAGTAAAAGCTTCAATTCAGTTAATACCATTCTGGGAAGTTAAAAATTATATATACTAAAATTAATAAATGCAAAACAGGGGCAGCGATTAAAAAAACTAAAATCATTACTTCATGATAAAAGGTTGCTGCCAGGTCATCCACATATTCTAATTCCCTCTATTTGTTCTTTCTTCATGCCTTAATATCCTGGCTAATTCTTTTTACTGTTATAGGAAATTATGCATGTCTTCAGTATTGTTGAGTCCGTTTGGTACTTTGCTATCAAGCTCCAGAATCATACGTGTCTCTAACTGTCTCAATTGTCGTTCCCTATTCCCACCTCTGCGGAGTTTGGGAATGGCGTCAATCACATAATACTTGAGACAGTTTACCTCATTATTATGTGTCGTTTTGAGATGTTGCAGTATTCTGACATGCACCTGCAGCTTGGTACTACCAATGTATTTTAGGCTGCAGGTGCATGTTAGGCCATACAGTGCATACTCAGTCTTGCAGTTGAAGCTCCCTTTAATGGCAACTTCTTTGTTGCTGAATGGAGTAACAAAATGTGTTGTGTTGACTCCAAATTTGCAGGCTCTGCACAATGAACACTTAGTGAAGCCTTGTCTGGGTTTTAGCCAAGTACTTACGGGACTCGATTCCGGGCTGTTCTTTACTAAGTGAGATCCCATGGTTTTAGATTTTCTTAAAGTGATCGTAGGGACATCTGGAAGCCTAGTTCCCAGAACACTGTCAGTGAGCACTTATTAATCGAGGACCCTCAATTTCTTGAGGCAAATCTGAGTTCATTTTCTCTTTCTCCTTGCCCTCTGATCTTGTGAGGAGACTTGCCCTAGGCCTCGCTTCTGCTTTAGTAATAGTCTCTTGTAAGATCTTCTCACTATATCTTCGCTTCCTGAGTCTGACTATAGTGTCCTCCACACAGTTGCTCAAATCTGCCTCAAGACTGCAGATACGTTTTAAACTTAGGATTTCCCCATAGGGGATGCTCCTAATGAGGTGCTTTGGATGGGCACTGCTCGCATGTAGCGTAGCATTGCCTGCTGTTGGTTTTTCAAATAGGGTAGTCGCAAGTTTGCCATCTTTGACATAAACTTTCACATCTAAAAACTCACTGTTGGTTTTACTTAAATGGGATGTGAAATTAAGGTTCATGGAATTGTTATTTATTGCCCTGATGAATTGTCTGGCTTTTTCTTCATCTCCCTTCCACACTATAAAAACATAATCTATGTATCTGAGCCAATACAATACATGTTGATCCAATGTTTCACTATATGTTTTCCTCAGAACCTGTCCCTCCCACCAGCCAACGTGTAAACATGCATAGCTGGGGGAGAAACAGGCTCCCACCGCTACTCCTCTTAGTTGTTTAAATATCTCTTTTCCAAACAAGAAATAATTGTTGTTGAGACACCAAGAGATAAGATCTAATATCATATTAGTATGTTCATAGTATTCACAGGGTCTTGCGTCTAAAAAATGTTTGACTGCTGTCATATATATATGTCTTTCTTTGTGTTTTTGGAGAGCCTGCTGATTTTGGAAAGGCTAGGTGAGGTGACTTCATTATTCCTGACTGTTGCCCACAGCACTCACCCACACATCCACCTTCACATTGAAACCAAAAACCTATCTGCCTTCTACATAGGATAGTGTTTTAAAAGGAAGGTTTTAGGCAGTAGCAAAGATGGCGTATCGTTGGATGAATGCTGCCAAGGCCCTAATTCTGGTTCTGGAGTCCAGCTCTGAGGCAGAATCAGAGACTGAGACAGCTGATACTGAGACAGCATCTGGGGGAGTGGACAATGGAACAGAATCTGGGAGTGATTTTTCAGTCAGCGCAGTTCTATCCGACGACTCATCTTCCAGCGATTCTAAAGGAGACAATGTCAGTCGTGCTGTCCCTTTGCAAGTACAGTCTTTGCAGCGGGACACCAGTAGCAGGTTAGAGCAACCCAGAGAGCAGGCACATGCAGCGGCAAGCACAGATGGAGTGCTCTCTTAGGAGCCTCTCAATTTAGTTCACCCCAAATTCCACCTTTAACTGGCGACACTGGATGTAAAGTCGATATGGCTAATTTTTTGGCAATAGACTACGTCAATCTCTTTTTGGATGTTGACTTCCTTGATGAAATTGTGCAGCAAACAAATTAGCAAGCCGAAAAATTTCTGAGGGAGCATAGAGGCTCATAGAGGCCTCACGCTTAAAATGGGGGTAGTTCATAAAGCAACCTTGCTGTCCTACTAGTCTACTCGCACGGTTTGGTTAACCCCCATCTTCGCACCATACAGGAGCAGAGATCGTTTTTTGCTATTGCAGCGCAATCTGCGTTTCAATGACAATTCTGCTGCATTGTCCCAGGACCATGCAGACCATGACAGGTTGTTCAAAATTTGGCCTGTTGTGGGACATTTGTCTGCCAAGTTTTCAGAGGTTTATACTCCTGGAAAGAATATAGACATCGATAAGTCCTTGATCTTGTGTAAAGGGTGACTGCTGTTCAGACAGGCCATTCAGAGCAAACAAACTCGCTATGGAATCAAGCTGTACATGCTGTGTGAGAGCTTGACTGGCTATGTGTACAGCTTGAGAGTGTAACAGGGAAGGACACAACTCTAAACCCTGTAGGTTGCCCTCCAACGCTAAAAGTAACATGAAAGATTGTGTGAGAGCTCTTCTAGCCACTCCTTCACAAAGGTTATAACCTTCATGTGGACAATTTTTATACAGGAGTAGAGCTGTTCAGTAAGCTTTACAAAGATGACCCTGTGAACTGCGGTACAATTCGTTGTCGCCGCAAAGGATTCCTGCAGGAGCTTGTTTGCAAGTAGCTCCAGAAAACAAGAGCACTGACCTGCGTTCCAACAAACTGCTCACAGTCGAGTTGTTAGATAGGCGTGATGTGTACGTGCTCACTACAATACATGATGAGAGTACTTCCCCTGTCACGGTTTGGGGTCAGATGGCCGAAGTCCACAAGCCCACCTGTATACATTATTACAGCAATTGCATGGGCGGAGTGGGTAAGAATGACCAGGTTCTTCAGCCATACAATGCGAGTCTTAAAACTCACACTTGTTATAAGAAATTGTTTACTTGCCTGATCCAGATGGCATCATAAATGCGTATGTTTTTTATCATCAGACCACCACAGGGAGACTCATGTCTTTCCTTGACTTTCAGTTGTCTGTAATTGAAAGTCTCACTGCTACAGAAGCAGTAGCCTCCATTTCATGTGTTCTGGAGGACCTGGCAAGTCTGCAGGAGTGACACTTTGCTGATAAAATTCCTGTAACACCCAAAAGGAGTGACCATGTTGTCATTGTAAAGTGTACTCAATGTAAGGAAAGAGGCAGGAGACTCGTGTTTACTGTCCCCAGTGCCCAAGTTAGCCTGCCTTCTGTTTTCCTACTTGCTTTTTGTTGTATCTTACTGAAGCAAAGTACTGGGAAATCGACTAAGGTGAAGCTGCCAATAGGTAAACTTCTCAATTGGTGTTTATGGATATCTACTTGGCTGGGTGCGGAGGTGGTCCCAATCTATAAGAAGGGATCGCCTCTCCTCCCAGTCAATTATCGGCCTATCAGCCTTATTGATGTAGCCCAAAAACTTTTTGCTAGGCTGATCATCAATCGCCTATTGGACTGGATTGATGAGGAGGAGATCCTGAGCCATTACCAGGCTGGCTTCAGGAAATCTGTATCTACTATTGACCAGATCTTTAGGTTTAATATGCTTTACTGGAAAACTGTCACGGTTGAGGGTGGATCGGTATACACAGTCTTTGTAGATCTTCGATCAGCCTTTGACTTGTTCCCACGTACCAAGCTATGGGCTGTTCTTCGTGAATTAGGAATTCCACCCCCCCTTCTTGACATTATAATTCGATTACACACTGATAACTTCGCCAAGGTTAGATGTGGGAGAGAGGGAAAATTATCATCTAGTTTCCCTGTCAATAGGGGTGTGCGCCAGGGCTGCGGCCTGGCTCCCACCCTTTTCTGCCTATATGTAAATGGAGTTATCCCCTATCTAAATATGGTGCTTAATAGAGACGCGCCAAATCTCGCTGGGGTGGGGATTTCGGCAATTATGTTTGCTGATGACACCTTGCTACTCGCCAAATCCCCCATGGGTATCCAGCGGGTTTTGGATGGGTTTGTCTCTTTCTGTCAGGATAGGGGTCTGGAAATTAATACACCAAAAACAAAATTTATGATTTTGAATCCCCCAAGAAAATCCCGTCCAAATCCAACTATTGATGGAGTTAGATTGGAGAGAGTTCGGGTGTTTGAGTACCTGAGAGTGACTATAAATGAAAATTTCCTATGGACTCAACACCAAAACAAATCCCAACTAAAATTAAAGCAGAAAACCGGGGCGATTGTCAAACTTTGGAAAAACTCCTACATAAAACCTATTGGTCCACCTTTAGAAATTTATAAGGCGCAGGCCAGAGCGGCAGCAATTTATGGGGCGGAATTGTGGGGCAATAATTGCCTCCAACCATTTATGGTCATCGAAAATAATTTTCTACGACAACTATCATCTTTACCCTCCAGTACTCCTCTTCTCCCCCTTAGGTTGGATTTAGGAATTAGATCTATTAAGGAGGAATTAGCCTTAAAGCCCCTAACCTTTTGGCGACGTCTATGGGCAACCCCTGAACTTAACACCTACAGACTAGAACTTTTGGATTTATTGAAGTTCCAAACTATACAAAATCTTCCTTGGATAAGGTATATCAAGGCTGAGTTTGATAGGTTGGGTTGCCCCTCTTTATGGAGTTCTCCAGAATCTGCATCCAAGGCCATATCGCGTAAAGCTCTGGCAATAATGTATTATGAAAGAAATCGGTCGGTTTGGCTGACCTCTGATAATTTGGGCTCCATGACAAGTGCATTTATCTTAATGAAAGATTATTATAAGTTTGAGATAGTGCTGGATGATATTTATCCCTCAACTCTTAGAAAACTTTATCTCCAATGGAGATATAATTCCCTCCCTATCCGTGTTCTTATGAACAGATGGCACCCCTCAACTGTTGCTGATTGTCCCCTTTGCACTGCTCAGCCTGAAAATGATCTCCATCTAATTCTTTTTTGTCCTCTATATATAGCATCTAGAAGAAAGTGGATTATTCCCCTATGCAAAAAATGGGGTTTTAGAAAATACATGGAGGCTTATCGAATACTAAAAACGGATTTAGCACCATTAACCGTTTTTGCTGTTAGCAAATTCTTAGACGCAATGTGGAAAACTAGGAGAAAGTTTCTGTAAACATGATATCATCTAGTTTTCACATTTTTCTGCTATGTTGATTTTTTTGGCAAGTGATATCAACTGTGTTGCTAACTTGATTAGTTTTCTTTTCCGGTTATAAAGTGTATGATGGATATATCCCTTTTTTGATCGTAATAATTGTGGAATTTTATGTTACTTTGTGTTACAATTGTGAAATTTTATGTTACTTTGTGTATCTTTTATGACTCATTGTAGTCGCAATAAAGATTATAGAAAGAAAGGATATCTAATGTCTGTTGGCCACTCCTTCGGTAGGTAAGCAGCCGCAGAATATTTGTTCCCCTACTTCCAGAAATCATGAACTTCTCAACACCTTTATCTGCTTGCAGAACATGGTAGTTGTTCTGTTCGCCAATTGACATGTGCATTATAGTCCCCCACACTGCACATACTGGTGGACAGAACATACGCCACGTTGTCACACAGTACCCTTTTGGCAAAATGTTAAAGGCTTGACTGGATTTTGAAGTGCTTGTTAGGGAACTTATGCATACTACACAAGGACCACCCTGATTACCATTGAGAACAGTAGTAAGCGTATTAAGTCAAACAAATATCCAATGGGACTTATTCACCAACATTTCTACTTGTTATGAAAGTGTGCAAACTCACTATTAACTAGTATCATAACCATGTTATTGAAAAGGGATACAGGACACAATATCTTGTATGAAGATTGTTTTCACATCTTTAGTTTAAGATGTGAAATCAGTCATCATACAAGATATTGGCCCAGATGTACAACCGTTTTTTGCGGACGCAAAAGGGAAATTAACCCGTTTGCGACGCAGAACACAGTGGTGGTATATACATGTTGGACTTGGCCCTTTTTGCAGGGTCATGCCTGAACTTTCTGCCTTCCTCCTATATTTTTTCTCACCTGTTGTTGACTGTTTTATGACTCTGGGCACTTTACCACTGCTGATCAGTGCTAAAGTGCATATGCTCTCCCTATTGTAAATTGATGTATGAATTTGTGATTCCATGATTGGTTGATTTGGTTTACCTGTCAGACCCTAGTACGGTGCACCAGGAGAGCCCAGGGCTTGTAAATCCAAATGCTGCTAGTGGGCTTGCAGCACTGGTTGTGCCCCCCACAGAAGCAGCCTGTACAAATGTGTCTAAGGTCTGCCATTGCAGAGCCTGCGTGCAGTCTGGTACTGTCATGCTGACTGGGCAAGTGCACCCACTTGCCAGTCCCTAAACCTTCCCTTTTCTTCATATCAGACACCCCTATGGTAGGCCCAAGTGCAGGGTGCATTCTAAGGATAAGGTAGGACATGCCCTGGTGTGTGTGGCATGTTCTAATAGTGAATTACAGCAATTTTCGTGTTTCACTATTGCAAGGCTACCTGTTCTCCATAGGCCAGAATGGGCAGTTTGATTATTACATTTTATAATCTTAACTGACTCAGAGAACATGGTAGAAATTCGAATTTAGTATGCCTGAACTTAGGATGATAAAATACATCTTTTAGTGAAGTTGGTTTTAACATTCTGTGTTTGAAAATGCCACTTTTAGAAAGTAGGCATTTTCTTGTCTAACCATTCAAACCTGCCTCTGCTAGGCTGTGTATTCCTTTGTCTGGTTTCTTTGAGTGACAGGGCTGGGGAATGCCAGGAGACAGGGTGAGGTGTCCCAGTGGTGAATAGAGAGATCTGCATCTAGATGGGTGGGAGGAGTTGCACCTGGGACCTGAATAGGGCTGTACTTGCCTTCCACAATGCTGGCTCCACCTCCTGGGGAGCGGCTGATGTCTCTGCCCTGCACAGTGAATGAAGAGAAGGAATCCTGTCAACAAAGTGCTCCAGGGCTGTACTTGCCTTCCACAATGCTGGCTCCACCGCCTGTGGGGCGTCTGATGTTTCTGCCCTACACTGTGAAAGGAAAGGAGAAGTCTAGTAAATAGGGTGCTCAGGAACTGGTTTGAACTGGGCAAAGGCCCCTGTGCCCTCAGAGGACAAAGGATTTTGGGGTATAAGTATTGGGACCCTCATCCCAAGAATTTAGATCACTTTGGGAAAACAAGAAGAACCTCTGCTGAGGGAGGAACCAGAAGAAGCTGAGGAGGAAACTTTCCCTGAACCTGGGGGATTGGCCTGCAGTGGTTGCCTTACTGCCAAATAGAGGAGAAAGGAACTTTGTGTGTACGTTTGCTCAACTTGTGAAGGATCTCCAAGGGCTTGGAAAAGAGCCTGCCTCCTGCTGAAGTCTCAGGAACAACAGACTTCACCCCTCCAGCTCCCCAGAGTTCTTTGGAAGTGCCTGCTGCTGTTGTTGGGCCTTCTGAGCGACTGCGTGTCGCAAGGACCTGGAAGCGCGACTCAAGAAGGAGAAGCGTGCCGCCGTCAGAGCTGTTGTCATCGCAGCTCGTAAAGTGTGTCGCCGCTGCAGAATCGCATCGAGCGGAAGCATCTTGCATCATCCAGGAAGTGTCTCACAACCCCGAAGATGCGTGTCGCCATTGCAGCCATCGTAGCTGACGCATTGCACCGCATCAAGAGAAGAGTCTCGCATCAAGGAAGAAGCGTGTCGCCATCGCAGCCATCGTAGTTGTCGCATTGCACCACATCAAGAAAAGTGTCTTGCATCCACGGAGAAGCATGCTGCTGTCGGAGCTGCTGTCGTCGCATCGCGTAAAGGGGTGTTGCCGCTGCAACATCGCATCGAGCGGAAGCATCTCGCAACGTCAGAGAAGAGTGTCGGTGCCAAGGCTGCTGTCGTCGCATCGCGTAAAGTGTGTCACCGCTGTAGCTGAAGCATCGAGTCGAGTCTTCTCGCAACATCGAAGAAGCGTGCCGCATCTGGAAGATCATCACGTCTTTATTTCTTTGCACCAAAAACGTCATCGCATCAACATCGTTGCAACACTTTCGTTGCCCTGCGTGTCGCATCTAAAAGGTACATTGACTTAAAGTGTCGCATTTAAGAACTAAAGAGAACTAAGCAAAATTCCACGATCTAAAATAACAGTATTGTGTATTTTTGTCGTTTAGTGGTCTTGTGGTGAATCTATATAAAGAATACTTATTTTTTATATAAAACCTGTGTGGTGTCCATCTGTAGTGTTGTCACTTGATTGCTGTATGAGTTCACAAATGCTTTACACACTGCCTCTGAGATAAGCCTGTCTGCTCGTGCCAAGCTACCGAGGGGGTGAGCAGGGGTTATTTTAGGAGTGTACCCCCTTACCCTGGCTAGAGGAGAGGGTCCCTATTTGTCACAAGTGCATACCTGTGCCAACTAGAGACCCCCAAGTCTATCAGTACAAATGCTATTTTGCGAATCGCCGACTCGCAAAATAGCTTTTGCGACTCGCTATTAGGAAGGGGCGTGCCAAGGGCGTCCCTAACTAATAGTGACTCTAACATCAATCTACTGTTGTTTTACAACCGCATTTGCGGTTGCAAAATGCTCTCAGTTTACCACATACTTCAAGTAGGTGATAAACCACTCGCAACCGGGAAAGGGTCTCCATGGGACCCCTTCCCCTTTGTGAATGGGTGGGAAAATATTTTTTAAGAGCAGGCAGTGGTTCTAGGGACCACTGCCTGCCCTTAAAAAATGTAACAGGAAATAACAATTTTTTAAAACAAATCCATCCCGTTTTCCTTTAAAGAAAACAGGCTGCATGAAAAAAACTGCTTTATTGAAAAAGCAGTCACAGACATGGTGGTCTAATGACCCCAGAAGGCCACCATCCCTGTTAGTGCGCGCCATTCTCTATGGGGTTGCAAATTGTGCTTTCCTCATGAATATTGATGAGGCATGCGATTTGCGGCCCCATTGGGAATCGCAAACAGTGTCTGAGACACTGATGTACAATCAGTTTAGCGAGTTGCAAATTGCGGGTCGCAATTCTGCACAATTTGCAACTCGCTAAATTTAATGGTTGTTCATCTGGCCCTCTGTATCCTGTACCCTTTCTCAATAACATTTTGTATAATGCAAGTTATTAATTGTGTTTTCACACTGTCAAAGTAAGTGTCGTGAATGAGACCCACATGACATTTGTTTGGCTTATTAATTTAGGGTAGGGAACTTGGGCAATATACCCCAGTTGCCTTATTTTCAAAGGTAGATATGCTCTCTCAGTTTGAGATATGGCTTACTGGGATACTCAGACACCTCCCAACTTGCATCCACAAACTGGAATGAGCTGGATTTAGCACAGTGAGAGCATTGATGGCGAATGACAGAAACGTTTTCTTGAGCTTCAAGTAGCTAGAGATAGAAAGGCATTAGTATAGGCTCACTTGACAATTAGACAGGATTGGTCAAGACTCTGATGAGGACAGACACACAAACGGGTTAGAACATCTTATGGTAGGTGGGCTTTTGAGGAATATTGCATAGGTAGAAGGAAGATAGTAAAGGTAGTACAGGCACACGTCATGACGTCATCTTCACCCATGGATTCAAATCCATTGCTGCCGCACTCACATTGAATCTACAATAGTACTTATGGGTCTATGCTGCTTGCCATGCTCATCCTCCGTCAGAACATAGTAGATATTCAGTTCTGTTGTATGATAAGTTCATTACAGTCTCTGCACACAACGGTATTTGGACATATGCAACGTTGTCACGGACTACTCGTGTTTCACATTCTACTGCTCTTCATAGTTTATGATGTACTCTTTAGAAAGCTTTGGAAAATTTCCAGCATGTTTGCCACATTTTCAAAGGTCGATGTGCTCGCTCAGTTCGACATATGGCTTACTAGGACACTCAAACAACCCCCAACTTGCATCCACAAACTGGAAGGAGTTGGATTTAGCACAGTGAGTGCATTAAAGGCGGGTAAAAGACATGTCTTTCTGTGCCTTGTGTGGCTGTCATGAGAGCCATTAGTAAAGGTTCACTCTGCATGCATTTGGTAATGTTCATGAAGAAGGAGGCGGATAATTGACAGGTGGTAAAATGTAGTCATACTCATTACATCTTGTGGCGTATGAATGTGATGGGCCCTTGCAAGGAGGTGGTATGTTTTTGTGAGTGCAAGTGAGTGTTTGATTGGGACAGTGGCTGTCGGTATGGAAGTCTTGTGTGTGGTGCATAAATGGCACGGTAATGGACCATAAAGCGGTTGGTGCCATTAAGTGGCTTTATGGCTCACTTTCAGAAGGCTTGGCTTCCATATTTATATATCTTGATAAGTATTTGTGCTTTTTGAAGCCATCGTTTTTGGAGGTACTAAAACCATCCTGTCTAAGTGGTAGATTAACGTTATCAAATTAGTGTCAAATTTATATTTGTAGCTGTAAGATGGCCTTTTGTAAAACTTTTCTTTGTTAATTTGGACAGCTGTGGATTTTGTGCCCTGGCTCAGTTGTCACCTAGGAAAATCTTCACATTTTTGACTAATAGACAACGAGGGGAGTACATGGGTGAATGACTTGCATGGCTCTCACTGTTTTTTTTATCCAGAATCCCCTGCAATCCTCAAAATTAGCTAAACTTTTAAATTTCTTCACATTTAAGTGATAGAAAGTTCCTGAATCTGCAGCGACCCACAAACTTACATCCACGCAGCGCTCCCCCAGGTCTTCCGATAAAAACGGTACTTCACTTGTGTGGATGGGCCAAGTACCTGCGACAGGTAAGGGCCCAAAACGTATTGTGGAGACAACAAAATGACCTATCACAAAACAACCTGGTTTTGCAAGGAGGATCACTTGGGTTTTTTTTCTCCGGGCTTGGCGGATATCAAGGGAAACCTACCAAACCCAGACATTTCTTAAAACTAATCACCCAGGGAGTGCAGGGATGTGTGGGTTGCTTGGAACGCCCAATGGGTCCCTGCAACCTCATAATTAGCTAAAAAAATCACATTTTCCTTACATTTCTGTGTGGGATCACCATGCCGGCACAAATGTCCTACCACACAGCATTCCTCTTGGTCTCCCAATAACAATGATACCTCACTTGTGTGGATGTCCAATGCAGATTCGCCTAAAAAATTATTTTTAAAAACATATAGGACGTAGAATTCACTGCGGTATCCCCTCAATCCCTATGTTTTGGGCTCTTCTCAGTCACAGGCCGCCAAGCCTGGGCCAAAAACCCAGGTGCCCCCTTTGCAAAACCAGGTCGATTTGTGATTGCAATTTTGATGTCATCACAATATGTTTTGGGCCCTTCCCTGCTGTGGTTACTTGGCCTACCCACACAGGTGTGGTACCATTAGTATCGGGAGACTTAGGAGAACGCTGGGTGATGGGAAATTTGTTTCAGCCCAGTGATCCCACAACTTTCCCACAAGGAAATGTGAGAAAAATGTGATTATCTCAGCTAAATTTGAGGTTTGCAGGGGATTCTGGGTGGAAAAACGTTGGGGGATCACGCAAGCCATAGTCATACCTCCCTGGACTCCCCCGGGTGATTAGTTTTCAGAAATGTCTGGATTTGGTAGGTTCCCCTAGATGGCCGCCGAGCCTGCGGCCAAAAACCGAGGGCCCCCCCCTTGCAAAACCAGGTTGTTTTGTGATTGGTAATTTTGATGTCTCCACAATAACTTTTGGGCCCTTCCCTGCCGCTGACACTTGTCCCACCCACACAAGTGAGGTGCCATTTTTATTGAGAGACTTCACTGGAAAAATGTGATGTGCCCAAGCTGCATTTTGGCCCATTTCCTGTCACGGGCCCTATGCATACGCTCACAAGTGAGTTGCCATTTTTATAATAGACTTTGGGGAATGCTGGGATCGGTGGAAGTTTGTGAATCCCTACAGATTTCAGAACTTTCGATCACAGAAATGTGAGGAAAATTAGTTTTTTTTCCAAAGTTTGAGGTTGGCAAGGGCTTTTGGGTAACAGAACCTGATGGGAGCCACCCAAGTCATCCCATCCTGGATTGCCTGGGGTGTCTAGTTCTCAATAATGTACAGATTTGCTAGGTTTCCCTAGGTGCTGGCTGAGCTAGGGTCAAAAATCCACAGCTAGGCACATTGCGAAAATAGAGTCAGTTTTCATTAGAAAAATGTGATGTGCCCACATTGCGTTTTTGGGCGTGTCCTGTTGTGGGCACAATGCCTACCCACGCAAGTGAGGTACCATTTTTATCTAGAGACTTAGGGAAACAAAGAATAGTAGAACAAGTTTTATTGCCAATTGACTTTCTATGCATTTGTCCCTCCCAAATGTAAGACAGTGTGGGGTATATTCTCAAGAATGTGTGATAACCATCGCAAAAGTTACTTAACGCAACCTCCAACATTGCAGTCCATCGCATAAATTTTACGCCGTGTTAACCAGGTATTCACAGCACGGCAGTACAATGCGATAGTCACCAGGTAACGCATCAACTGACCGCGTTAAAATCAATGCCACGCCGCAAAAATGTGAAACGCTAACGCAATAAATCCTGCGATGAGGCCAATCGCGATACAAGCAGCCGCGAAAACCAGCCGCAGGCCTGCAAATCCCACGCATCTTGTGGGAAAATGCACTATAAAAGCTACAAAAACTACACACCAGAATGAATCCAAAGTGCAGCAGCATGGATGCACCCTGACCCAGCGCAGAGGCCAACGCGAACCCCACAAGTCCCACAGACCACCAGCAAGGAACAACTGGGTCGGGGAAGGCCAAGGAGAAGAGGGAGAGGAAGACGGGGTGCAGTCTGCAGGAAAACAAGACCAGTGTTACGGAGGTGACAGAACACTACCAGCAACTGTCCCACAATCAGACCACCTGGAATGCAGCCGGAGTGTCTAGGAGGACAATGGATGATGCCAAGAGGTACTGGCATGACGTGAAAACGTAAACCAGGCCCAAAGCCGCTGCCAACAGGAAGGCAGCAACGGCGACAGGAGGTGGGAGTCCTGTGCCACAGGAGGCGCTGGAGGAAAAGGAGGCCAGTCATCAGTGTGGAGATGGTGCAAGGAGGTGGGAGTATGGACACAGCTCGAGAGGACCTGACACAACAACAACAGGGTGAGGATTCAACAGGGATTGGGGGTACGGGGGCAGATGGGCACAATGGCACACATGCACAACAATGTGTAGCACACTGCACAACCACAATGACACACACATAGCAATCATAGCACATCCCATGACAATGTGGCACAAAGTGCAACACCCACACTACAGAACAGGTGACACAACTGGGCCCGCCCATGCGCAGAAACAGGCCAATTACATTTGACAGAGCAGAGAACTGTGAGATGCATATGTACGGGTACAACCTCACATCAGTCATGAAGTCCAAATATCCACTGTCCCAACTCACATTGCCAGCACCGCCTAAACAGTCACAATGTACATTGTCACACAGTCTGCATGTCTACAAGAACAATGCACCAACACAAATGTCAGCACAATGTCAACATGCATCTCCCCTTCACATTGCAGAGGGACAAACAACACACCCAGCAGGTCAGACCAGACAGCACATCAGTGATGCTGGAGACAAACACCACACCTTCAACAACGATGCCCTACAACAGCCCATGGACATCCCACGCAACCCACCACCAGGACCGGGGCAGACAAGCTACTAAAAGGAGAACCCAGCCCCTGCAACAGACCACACAGCATGGAGCACCCGCAAGCTTGGCTGGCTCACAACACTTCACCCACCCACACATTGTACCCCAATGCCAAGTGTCAGAACGCCAAAAGGAGGTGGCCCAACAGGTGCGGGTGTGGTCCGAAACCATGGGAGGCGAAGTAGAACACATACGTGGGTGTCCAATACCCTTCAGGGATCACCTACACCCCACAAAGGAGACCCACTGTGCCAAGGAGACACATGCAGATGCACATTCCCAGTACAGAACCACGCCCAGGGGCATGCACATATCAGTCACACACCCACGTTGGCTCTGCGTACGACGGCAGAGTCCACTCCCCTTAAAATTGAGCAGCTAACGACAAAGCGACATGTCCAAGCTCTAACCTGCTGCCTGCGGTGACATGTCCGCGTCCGCTGTACACAGCAGAATGTAATATCACTGGGCCCAGGGCCCTCATGCACACAACAAGACCACAGGGACACACGCAGACATTATGCTGAACTGGCTACGGGCATGTGCGCCTGGCCCCTTTATTGGCAGGGCCACATGTACAATGACACCTGTGCTGGATGTGTGTGGGGTGAGAGCAAGCCAGCCCTCAGGGAGTTGTTGGTGCTGACAACAAATACAACAGTGAACACTATGAATACTTAAAAATACGACACCAGCATTACAGGGACAACTGCGGAGCATCATGGAGGTAGCCTGTGCAAGTCCAGAGGGCACACAAAGAGCAAGCAGAAGTGTCTGTGATTTGCAGTGTGCTGAGTCTGGGGCACCAGAGCTGAGAGCGCGCTCATGTGAAGAAAATGTCTAGGATTCTGTCCCCTTGGGACCTACATGATGCAGCTGCAGTGGGGGGGGGGGGGTGTCGCACCTGCATCATCTTCCTCATCGTCGTCCCAGACCGCCTGCAGTGACATTGCTGCGTGAACTCACCACAGTACATAACCAAGACAGTAATGGATGATAATTTGTGGTGCACTGAGTCAGTGGCACCTGGAGTGCTGATCAGGGGATCAGGCAGAAGATGGCATCCATGACATGTGCGAGCAACTCCATCAGTCTGCCAGTACAACCGTTTCGACACTGAAATTTTGCAGTTGGAGGCGGTCCTGGCGGTGGTGGCATGTGCCTCCTGCGGTGATGTGACGTCCGGGCTGGACAGGACTCGATTTGATGTGTGAGTCCTGTTGGGCCGCAGTTGAGTCCAGAGGCTGCGGAAAGCGCAGGGCCCCTGACACATGGTGTTGATGACCCCAAGGCCATCGCCTCAGAAGCCATCCATTATCTCAGAAGAATGTGTCCTGTACATGACCAACACAGAGTTAGTGGCCCCGGATGCACTGCTGCTGGCACAGGCACCCAGCCACGAGACGGTGACTTGCGGCACAGTCAGATGGGCCATGCGACCTGAGCGGGTCCTCATCAATGTCCGAGGTGTATGTTGCAGAGGGTTGCGGGGGACAGTGGCAGGTGTCCACCAGGGCATGATGCACAGGGTGAAAGCTGTCTGGAAGCAGCAAATGGAGGAGTGGAATGCCACTGCATCGTTCTCGCAACTACGTCAGTATCACCGACCTGATGGTGACGACTACCCCAAATCCATGGACTCAGTCACCACCAAAGTCCAACCAGAAAGTGTCCATGGGTCTCGGGGAACAGACTTAGTGACACCGAGGCTGAAAGGGGATGCAGTCTGCGATGAGGCCTGTACAATGACATCAAGTCTGCCATAAATAAATCAAGGCTGAATTCAAAATTGTGTTTGACCTACTCGACCGCAGTGTAGGCCGGAGGCAGTGGTCAGCAAGGGCCAGACGCATTTCCGCGAACCCCTCTTGGAACTCTACCAATGACGTTGAGATGACATTTGGGGGTGACTTGTGTTTGAAGGAGGCAAAAGCACCAGAGCCGAGCAGGTGTTCAATCAGCGACGATGACGTGTCCTGCCTGGTACGTACTGGAGTGGATTGGCGTGAGGCCTGCTGGACTGCATTGCTGGCCAATGGCGTAGTCATCAAGGGCCCACAGACATGTGTGGTTGGGAGGCCAGGCACATACTTGGTGTCACCACATTGAAGGAAGTACAGTGAAATAAACTCTTTGTTAATGTGTGTACTCGGATAATGCATGATCAAGACTCAGTCCCAAATGTGTGACCTACTCGCCCGCAGTGTGGGCCGGAGGCAGCGGTCAGCAAGGACCCACAGCCACGTGTCATCTTGCGATGCACAGAGTTAGTTACACCAGGGCAGTTGTCAGTAGTGTTCAATTACCTCCTTAACGATGATGCTTCTTTTCATCCTAACTGAACCGCGTCTTCCTCTTGCGACTGTCCTTGCGTGCAATGATTCTTACTCTGCCTTTGAATAATCGATGTTCAGTTCCAATTCTGTGTCCTTCTCGAGTGCAGCGCAGGCCAGGAGCAGTAGTCCGCATGGGCCCACAGCCACGTGTCATTGGGATGCTATGCACATGGTTGCTGCCAGCTGAGCGAGGGTAGTACAGTGAAGTAGAATCTTCCTTCTTGTGTGTACACCGACAATGTATTATCAAGACTCAGTTACAAATGTGTGACCTACTTGACCGTAGTATAGGCCGAAGGCAGAATTCAGCAGGGGGCAACAGACAGGTGTTGTAAGAATGCCATGCACAGAGTTGGTGGCACAACATCAATCAATCAATCAATCAATCAATTAAACATTTGTGGTGCAAACTACTTGCCCGTAAGGGGCTCAAGGCACTGGGGGGGTGCTGCTACTGCCGAGGATGAGGCGTGCAGAGGCGTTCTGTATGCGTTGTAGTCGTTCCTGCGTAGAGAGTGTTGCCATAGACCAGTCTGCCGCTGACGAGGGCCTGGGTGACCATCCTTCTGGTTCCAGTGGGGATCCATCTGTAGATCTTGCGGAGCATGCAGAGGGTGTTGAAGCAGGAGGAGGAAACGGCGTTTACTTGCTGGGTCATTGACAACGCGGAGTCCAGGAGGACTCTCAGGTTGCGTGCGTGGTCGGTGTGCGTTGGTGCAGCTCCCAGTGCGGCCGGCCACCATGAGTCGTCCCAGGCTGAGGGGGTGGGTCCAATGATGAGAACCTCCATCTTGTCCGAGTTCAGGTTCAGGCGGCTGTTCATCATCCATTCGGCGATGGCCTTCATTCCTTCGTGGAGGTTGGATTTGGCGGAGGTGGGGGCTTTGGTGAGGGAGAGGATCAGTTGGGTATCGGCGGCATATGAGATGATGTTGAGGTCGTGCGATCGAACGATGTTGGCGAGTGGTACCATGTAGACATTGAAGAGTGTTGGGCTGAGGGACGATCCTTGGGGTACGGTGCAGATGATCTTGGTGTCTTTAGAGCGGAATGGCGGGAGGTGGACACTCTGGGTTCTGCGGGTGTGGAAGGAGGTGGTCCAGTCCAGTGCTTTGTCATGGATCCCTGCATTGTGGAGGCGTGTGCGGAGTAGGGGTGGGTGGAATTTGCACAACTGCCTTTCGCAAAATTTCGCGAAACGGCAAACAATCTCCACGAACACGTGAAATTTCGCGTGCTCGCGGAGATTTTGGGCTGATTAATGCGTTACTGAATTTGACCTTCAACTCTGGCACCTACTTTATTTATATCTGTAAGTGCTTCCTGTTGAGGTTTAATTTTTGTGACAGGAGCATCGTGCCAGAATGAATACTGCCCTGCATATTTACCCAAGAAGATGCCACCGTTTTTTGCAATACCTCTACTTAACTGGAGTACTTTCTACTGGCTAATCAGCAAGTGCTACCTCGTTGGGTAAATGTATAGTGCTTTTCCTACACTACAGCTGCGTAAAGGGCCAGAAGAGTTTTCTCCTGTGACCATGTGTGTCTGTAATGTTGCCACCGCGCCGACGGGCGCCGGGGTCCCTCGAGTGAGCTGTCCATCATAGTGGGGGAAAGGGCGGGAAGATGTTGCACACCGCTGGTGTGTGAGCTGGGGCCAAACGGGCGGGGTTTCCATGCAGTTCACATGCCTCTTGTTTATAAAGGGCCAGAGACCGATCAGAGCAGCAGATGAGGAGACAGAACCTCCTGGTGTCAGGAACTACACGGGGATTGCACTCGAGAAACTCATGGGTGCACAGAGCTCCATCAAGGATTACAGCAAATTGTTGATGGTAGATATGGGGAGAAAGCACACCTGCCTAGCCTCGACCGTGCTCACAAATGTTTTGTGCTGATTAATGCGTTACTGAATTTGACCTTCAACTCGGGCACCTGCTTCATTTATATCTGTAAGTGGTTCCTGTTGAGGTTTAGTGACAGGAGCATCGTGCCAGAATGAATCCTGCCCTGCATATTTCCGTTCCGACGCGGATCATGGAAGTTTCAACATTTTCGTGTTCCGCGCCGAACGCGAAAATGCAGAAATTTCGCAAGTTCCGCGAGCAGAACGGAATTTGTCGCCCACCCTTAGTGCGGAGGGTGTGGTGGCAGACGGAGTTGAAGGCGGTCGAGAGGTCCAGGAGGATGAGGGCAGCGGTTTCTCTGTTGTCCAGCATGGCCCTGATGTCGTTGGTGGCAGCGATGAGGGCTGTTTCGGTGCTGTGGTTGCTGCGGAATCCAGGTTGGGATGGGTCCAGGATGCTGTTCTTTTCGAGAAAGGAGGTCAGTTGCCTGTTGGCAATCTTTTCAATGACTTTCGCAGGGAACGAGAGGCGGGAGATGGGCCGGAAGTTCAAGAGGTCCTTGGGGTCTGCCTTGGATTTCTTGAGTAGGGCGTTGATCCCGGCGTGCTTCCAGCTCTCCGGGAAGGTGGCAGACTCGAAGGAGCTGTTGATGATATTGAGGATATGGGGTGAGATGGTGGAGCTTACTTTGTTGAAGATGTGGTGCGGGCAGGGGTCAGATGGTGAGCCGGAGTGGATGTTGTTCATGATTTTGATGGTATCTTCGTCGCTGACGTGGGTCCAGGAGAGCAGGGAATAGGTGTGGCTGGGGGGCGGTGTGACTGAGGTGACTGTGTCTGTCGGGGGGGCCTGGTTGCTGAAGCTGTCGTGGATGTCTGCGATCTTGTGGTGGAAGAAGGTGGCTAGGGAGTCGCAGAGGTCTTGTGATGGCTGGATGTTGTTGGAGTTGGAGCTGGGGTTGAAGAGTTCCCTCATGATGTTGAAGAGCTCTTTGCTGTTGTGTGCGTTGTTGTCAATGCGCTCTTTGAAGGAGGTCCTTTTGGTGGTTTGGATGAGTTGGTGGTGTCTGCGGATGGTGCTCCAGTAGGCTGTGTTGCTGTCTGGTGTCTGTTCGTGCTGCCACTTCTCCTCGAGCCTATGGCAAGCCCGCTTGGATGCCTGGAGGTCGGTGGTGAACCAGATGGCTTTTCTGCTGGTGCTTCTGTCGAGGGTTTCTTGATTGGGGTGAGAGTGTTGGAGCAGTCGTTGATCCGATGCATGAGGTTGAGGGCAGCGGAGTCGGTGTCAGTAGTGTCCATTGGTGGGTTTTGGGCGAGTGTGGTGGCTAACTGGTCTTCTGTGATTTTGCTCCAGCTGCGACACACAAGATCGAAGGGAGTGTACTGATTTGAACTCAGCCATGAAGTGTGTACTATGCCATTGCATTATCAAGACTCAGTTCCAAATGCATGACCTACTTGACCGTAGTGACGGTCGGAGGCAGCAGCATAGTACGTCAGCGAGAAAGGAGTAAAGCGGGCCTGTGTCGTGTAGGCCGTGATGGTTTGATGAGGCTGCCAAGATCATGGACCTCGGGCTTGGAGCTTGCGCCGGCACGTGGTGGGCCCTCCTTGACACACACCGGTGTCAGCTGGTGGGTAGTGTGGCCTGGCTGCACAGGAGAGGGATGACTGTTTTGCGGACCGGCATGCCGGGGTACAGCAGGCACACAGAATCGCAGGCAAATACGCTCATGAGGACGGCATCCGCCTTGTGGCGGGGTGAGATGCGCCGCCCTGGCAGAGATGTTGAGCATTCCGGAAGAGGACCACGCCCAGGGCTACGTGCTATTTATTCACACCCCTACGCTGGCCTGGTGTACGCCGGGCCATCCCACTCTGCTCATGCTTATGGGGGGACGTAAAACGTAACATTTCTGTGAACTCCCCCACTGGCTGGGGTGACATGGTTGCGTCCACTGTCCACTACACTCCATACACCAGCGGTGTATGTCACTATGAATATGGGTGTGTTCTGCATACTGCGGTCTGTCCAGCACATCTCCGCCACTCTTGACATTGTGTGCTTTCCCAATCATGGTTCTACTGCCTCCTTCGCACATGCCTGGTTTCCACCTCTCCCCTCATTCCGCTATTGTGTGGCTGAGGTGCCATGCAGTTGATGGCTCATGTTCACGGCTTGCCTAGGTTACCATGGTAAGTTGTTCTGTCATGTCTGGTGGGTGGGCATGTTGTTTTGCATGTTGGTTGTGATTTTGTGATGTGTGCATTGCCAGACTTGTGAGTTGCATGTTTGTGGAGTTGAGGTGTGTGGGGTGTTCATTTGGGTCTTGCCAAGGGGCTGTGCATTTCACTTTGTGCCATCCTGGGAGCACTGGTTGAAGTTAGACTGTCGGAGGATGATGGACTCATGCACACTGGCTGGGTACTTGGCGACGACATTAGTGGAGATTCCACGGTGTTCAGATGTTGCTTGCACATTGATGTGAGACGTGTGCTTTCTGTTGCAGTGATTGTGTGCTTTGTCACCAGGGGGCACAGGTAGGACATGTGTGCTGTGGATTGCCCCCAACACGTGCGTGCATCCAGCTATGGCGTGTGGTCCTTGCTTGGTCTCCAGCGGATCCTGTGCATTGTGGTGGACGTATTGATACAGGGGTACCAGGCTGATGATGGCATCCAGGACAGCTGTGAGGGACTTGGATGTGGCTGGCTGTGAGACTCCTCTGACTCAGGCGGGTGTTGTTTGGGGGGTACCAGAGGCCAACATATGCAGCACAGCCAGCAGCTTTATGTGGGGTGGAATTTTGGTTGTCTGCTGTGTTGGTGCCGTCAGCCTGTTGGGCGGTGATGGTCTGGATGCATAGGATGTTTGTCCTTTTGGGCCTGTGGTGGGCAATTACATTGTCAGGTGTTGGGTCTGTGAGGCTGGTGCGTTTCCTTGGGGTCAACTGTCTTTGTCTGCGCTGCCCCTGCGGTGGTCTGGGGGGGCCTTTTGGGGTTTGGGGTCCTGGGGGTGGTGGCCGTGGGTGTTGTGACCCTCTTGGGTGTCCAGCACGCATGTTCAGTGGCTCCATGGCATCTGTTGTTCTTCAGGTGTGGCTCTGGGCTGGGCTCCCTTTTGTGGTGCAGGCTGCGGTCCGACTTGGCACCAGGTCGGAGCAGGTGTTAGTTTCCTGGTGCTAACGCACCTTATCGCCTGTTTGTGATCTTATTGCCGATCTTGCTGGTTGTTGTGAATGTTGTGGAGTGGTGTTGTTGCAGCTTTTGGCACGGGAAAGCCTACTCTGCATCTTATTAGCGATAGTTGTTGGGGTAATCTGTGGCGATGTTTTATGAGGATGCTATTGCCGGAAAGCTGGTGATATTGGCTGTTAGCACCAGCTTGGGAATGGGGCGGCAGATTTATCGCGACTTTGGCTGCACTAATGTGCCATTAACTCGGCGATAGCTCCTTGAGAATATGCCCCTGTTTGTGTAAAAAAGGATTAATTTTGAAAAATGGCTCTAATTCACATGCTGGTATAGGTACCCACATATACGGAGTAGCGCAAATAACCACTGCTTCTAAACTCCATATGTTGTTCCCATTTCGGAAATACATAGTTTTCTTTGATACCTATTTTTCACTCTTTATATTTTACCAAGTGAATTGCTGTATACCCGGTACACAATGAAAAACCATAGCAAGGCGGAGCTCAGTTATTGGCTCTTAGTACTTCGGGTTCTTGGTTAACCTACAAGTCCTACATACCCCTGCAACCATAAGGCTCCAGTGGACATAACAGTATATTGCTTTTAAAAATCTGCAATACTTAGAAGATGTAACAGTGGAAATGCAGGCACAAATGGCTGTTTTTTTCAATTCATTTTCAATATCTTTTAATTTCAACTGTTACTTTCTATAGAAACAATTGAAAAATCTACACAAATGACCCCTTGATGAATTCAGAATGTTGGCTATGTTTCAAAAATGTATAGCTTTCTGGGATCCATTATTGGTTTTACATCAATTTCTACCACTAACTGAAAGGAAATTGAAAGCACACAAAATAGTAAAAAATAGGCTATGTACCACTAAAATTCCAAAACTGTGTTGAAAAGTTTGGTTTTCTGACAAAAGTCAGCCTGCTCCTGAAAGCTGGGAAGGTGGTGATTTTATCTCCACAAACACTTTGTTGATACCATTTGCAGGGGAAGAAACAGACCATTTCTTCTTCAGCACTTATTTGTAATTTTTTCCCAAACCCCTAAAATGTAGCTGTATTTTGGCTAATTTCTCGGTCCCCTCCAGGGGACCCCATAAAACCTGGTTACCTTTGGAATACCCAGGATGTTGGAAAAAAAGGACGCACATTTGGCATGGATATCTTATATGGAAACAAAGTTATGATGCCCTATGCACAAACTACACAAATAGCCAAAAAAGGGCCCCGCACTGGGGGGGGTTGGGGGGGGAGGAGGGGCATAGTAGTTAAGGGGTTAAGCTTGGGAGAGGAATGTGACAAGGCTCTGTCTTTTCTCCCTTATTGTTTCTTGTGTATCATAATGGCCTTGGCACATCCCTTTCTAATATAGTGTCAGATGCCTCCACAATTGGCAGGTAAAAATGGTTCCAGTTTTATCAGACGCTGGTGATGCTGTCTTATTATCCAGAACCCCTAATGGTCTTCTATATATATATATATATATATATATATATATATATATATTACCTACTGGCGGTCGCCAGTAGGTAGTTATAGTTAGGACCACGTTTCCATAGGAAAACCTCAACATTCTATTTTGAATAACTTTGGCGCCGGTCGACGAATCCTCGCGAATTTCTCAAAATAGGTGGGGCGCTACGCTCCGCTCCTACCCTGAAAGTCTCGGGGGGATTCGTCAAGCGGGGGCTGAGATAAAAGGGGGGTCCCAAAACGCATTTTTCCCATGCATTTTTCCATAGGACCTTTAGAACGAGCTACAGCCCGAACGGCTGAACAGAATTACTTGAAATTTGGCAGAGAGGTAGTCCTCAGGTCAAGGAAGTGCCTTTTGTAGGTTTGGTGTAAATCTGTTCAGTAGATTCTGAGAAAATAGCCTTTAAATCAATATATATATCTGAGCCCGCTTACGGTACGCTTACCGTACGCTTACGGTAAGCGTACGGCGGCGTGCGCGAGCGCGATTCTGATTGGCTGTTAGATCTTAGTAAACATTCGAATCGGTCGAAACCAGGAAGCGGCGGCCGCCATTTTGTGTATTTCACTCTGAAAAAAAAGAGTGAAAACAAGGAAAGGGGGCAATGAGGAGAGTTACAGACCCCCTAACATTTGTAAGGGGGTCAAAGAAGGACAGAAAAGTACAAAAAAAACATTTATTGATTTAAAAAAAAATCACGGGGTACGCGTACGGTAAGCTTACGGTAAGCGTACGGTAAAAAAAAAAAAAAATAGATAAATGAAAAGCAGATTTAAGAGTTTAGAAATTAGGGAGCTCTAAAAAGAGCTGTTGTGTTTATGAAGTCATTTTTTTAGTGGTACCTACAAGTAAGTACCGATGCAGAGTCTAAGGTTCAAGAGGAAGACTCTGTTCCCTTCATCATTGAAGTGCACACCATCTCCTCTATAAATGTCTTGCATGTCATAACGCAAGTTGTTGTGGTAAATGGCACCCATACCATAGTCACGGAGGAAAGCAGAAACAGATTTGTTGACGTGCTTTCTTGCTTTGTCAATCTGTGGACAGAAATGATTGGACCAGTTCCATTTTTGCCTTTGGCATATGTTGGAAAACACAAAGGCAGTTTTAGGGAAAAGTGTAAACAGTTGTGCAAAGGTGTCCTTCATAAGCATTTCCAGACCTACCCCAGTCAAAGTGCCTAGGTCATTGCCACCACAGTGCACTATTATGAGGTCAGGGTGTTGGATTTGAATGAAGGATTTCACCAATGGCATCAATTGGTGCCACTTTAACCCTCTCTGACCAATCCATTTAATGTCTACATTTGGCAAAGCAAGGTCTCTCACCATATCTGTTTTCTCTGCAAACATTTCACTCCAGAAGACATAGCTGTGCCCTACAATCCACACTGTGAACATCTTCAAAGGAGAACTGGATGCACTCAGGAGGTGTCTTTCAGTAGAATGGCAATAAGAAAAGAAAGACAGTTTGGAAATGGAGGCATACATATTTTTTTTAAACAAAAAGAACTGATTGGCTGTTTCATACCATTCTAGAATAAAAACTAGGCTGTATGTGAAAATTAATAGAAGCATGTTTTGTATTGGTACAAAAAAATGTGTAACCAAAGAACAGTACTATGGATTTGCTGTAAGGTTTGAAAAGTCAAGCACTCTTGCTCTGTGGAATTGAAACATTGTGTGTCGAACTTCTGACCTAACTGCACACAGCAGTGTTCCATGAGCTGTTGCTATGGTAGCAGGCAGAAGTCAAGTTGGGGGAAGGGTACTAGGCAGAAGTCAAGTTGGGGGCAGGGTACTTTTGGAAAAGGGTTGGTTTTCAACCAATAGAAATGTGTGAATACATGTGAAAAAAAGGGGGAAGCACTGAGATTTGAAACTTACATGTATATGTGTGGAAAAATAGAGGGAAAGTTTGCCATTATCTGGTTCTGCTGAGAGGAGAGAGGTGAACAGAACAGAGATCCTGGCTCTGATAATCTGCTGTTTGAGTGTCACATTTCTTTCACAACTAACTAATTTTAAAGGTGAGTTTACAGTTTGAGAGGGGATGTATGTGGTAACTTAAGAAATGAATAATAGAAATGGGAATTGTTTTTGTTGTAGTTACACATGGTGGTTTCATAATGTGTCAGTGTGTAAAAGTGATTTACACTTGCCCCGAAAAAAAAAAAGAGCAGTAAGTGTGCTTTCAAATTGGCAAAGAAATTTCGTTTTGGCACTAATGTGAAAACATGACTCTGTGTGCATAGAAGAATTATAGGCAGAGATTTATTGCGTCTTGCTCTGGTGATTTCACAGTTGCATTAGATGGAAAGGGGGAGCGAATTTTTGGGGGAAGAAGCAGAGGCTTAGCACACACCCATGTCCTTGCCGTGTATAGTCATGCACAGTATTTACAAGCGAGTGGGGTTTTCAGGTTTCAGTCTGTAATGCAAATACATTCAGCATCACTAAGGCTGGTTGCCCTTGGTGGAGTGTAGGCAGTCACAGAGAATGCACATGGTAGTGGTCTGAAAAAAAAACAGCTTGGACACGTGCAATTAAATAAATCAAAAATAGTGGTTTCATAATGTGTCAGTCTGTAAAAGTGATTTCAAATTGTAAAAAGAGATTTTCACTTGGCCCGAAAAAAAAAGAGCAGTAAGTGTGCTTTCAAATTGGCAAAGAAATTTCGTTTTGGCACTAATGTGAAAACATGACTCTGTGTGCATAGAAGAATTATAGGCAGAGATTTATTGCGTCTTGCTCTGGTGATTTCACAGTTGCATTAGATGGAAAGGGGGAGCGAATTTTTGGGGGAAGAAGCAGAGTCTTAGCACACACCCATGTGCTTGCCGTGTATAGTCATGCACAGTATTTAGAAGCCAGTGGGGTTTTCAGGTTTAAGTCTGTAATGCAAATACATTCAGCATCACTAAGGCTGGTTGCCCTTGCTGGAGTGTAGGCAGTCACAGAGAATGCACATGGTGTTGGTCTGAAAAAAAAACAGCTTGGACACGTCCAATTAAATAAATCAAAAATAGTGGTTTCATAATGTGTCAGTCTGTAAAAGTGATTTCCAATTGTAAAAAGTGATTTTCACTTGCCCCGAAAAAAAAAAGAGCAGTAAGTGTGCTTTAAAAATGGCAAAGAAATTTCGTTTTGGCACTAATGTGAAAACATGACTCTGTGTGCATAGAAGAATTATAGGCAGAGATTTATTGCGTCTTGCTCTGGTGATTTCACAGTTGCATTAGATGGAAAGGGGGAGCGAATTTTTGGGGGAAGAAGCAGAGGCTTAGCACACACCCATGTCCTTGCCGTGTATAGTCATGCACAGTATTTACAAGCCAGTGGGGTTTTCAGGTTTAAGTCTGTAATGCAAATACATTCAGCATCACTAAGGCTGGTTGCCCTTGGTGGAGTGTAGGCAGTCACAGAGAATGCACATGGTGGTGGTCTGAAAAAAACAGCTTGGACACGTGCAATTAAATAAATCAAAAATAGTGGTTTCATAATGTGTCAGTCTGTAAAAGTGATTTCAAATTGTAAAAAGAGATTTTCACTTGGCCCGAAAAAAAAAAGAGCAGTAAGTGTGCTTTCAAATTGGCAAAGAAATTTCGTTGTGGGACTAATGTGAAAACATGACTCTGTGTGCATAGAAGAATTATAGGCAGAGATTTATTGCGTCTTGCTCTGGTGATTTCACAGTTGCATTAGATGGAAAGGGGGAGCGAATTTTTGGGGGAAGAAGCAGAGTCTTAGCACACACCCATGTGCTTGCCGTGTATAGTCATGCACAGTATTTACAAGCCAGTGGGGTTTTCAGGTTTAAGTCTGTAATGCAAATACATTCAGCATCACTAAGGCTGGTTGCCCTTGCTGGAGTGTAGGCAGTCACAGAGAATGCACATGGTGTTGGTCTGAAAAAAAAACAGCTTGGACACGTCCAATTAAATAAATCAAAAATAGTGGTTTCATAATGTGTCAGTCTGTAAAAGTGATTTCAAATTGTAAAAAGAGATTTTCACTTGGCCCGAAAAAAAAAGAGCAGTAAGTGTGCTTTCAAATTGGTAAAGAAATTTCGTTTTGGCACTAATGTGAAAACATGACTCTGTGTGCATAGAAGAATTATAGGCAGAGATTTATTGCGTCTTGCTCTGGTGATTTCACAGTTGCATTAGATGGAAAGGGGGAGCGAATTATTGGGGGAAGAAGCAGAGGCTTAGCACACACCCATGTCCTTGCCGTGTATAGTCATGCACAGTATTTACAAGCCAGTGGGGTTTTCAGGTTTAAGTCTGTAATGCAAATACATTCAGCATCACTAAGGCTGGTTGCCCTTGCTGGAGTGTAGGCAGTCACAGAGAATGCACATGGTGTTGGTCTGAAAAAAAAACAGCTTGGACACGTCCAATTAAATAAATCAAAAATAGTGGTTTCATAATGTGTCAGTCTGTAAAAGTGATTTCAAATTGTAAAAAGAGATTTTCACTTGGCCCGAAAAAAAAAGAGCAGTAAGTGTGCTTTCAAATTGGTAAAGAAATTTCGTTTTGGCACTAATGTGAAAACATGACTCTGTGTGCATAGAAGAATTATAGGCAGAGATTTATTGCGTCTTGCTCTGGTGATTTCACAGTTGCATTAGATGGAAAGGGGGAGCGAATTATTGGGGGAAGAAGCAGAGGCTTAGCACACACCCATGTCCTTGCCGTGTATAGTCATGCACAGTATTTACAAGCCAGTGGGGTTTTCAGGTTTAAGTCTGTAATGCAAATACATTCAGCATCACTAAGGCTGGTTGCCCTTGCTGGAGTGTAGGCAGTCACAGAGAATGCACATGGTGGTGGTCTGAAAAAAAAGCAGCTTGGACACGTGCAATTAAATAAATCAAAAATAGTGGTTTCATAATGTGTCAGTCTGTAAAAGTGATTTCAAATTGTAAAAAGAGATTTTCACTTGGCCCGAAAAAAAAAGAGCAGTAAGTGTGCTTTGAAATTGGCAAAGAAATTTCGTTTTGGCACTAATGTGAAAACATGACTCTGTGTGCATAGAAGAATTATAGGCAGAGATTTATTGCGTCTTGCTCTGGTGATTTCACAGTTGCATTAGATGGAAAGGGGGAGCGAATTTTTGGGGGAAGAAGCAGAGGCTTAGCACACACCCATGTCCTTGCCGTGTATAGTCATGCACAGTATTTACAAGCCAGTGGGGTTTTCAGGTTTAAGTCTGTAATGCAAATACATTCAGCATCACTAAGGCTGGTTGCCCTTGGTGGAGTGTAGGCAGTCACAGAGAATGCACATGGTGGTGGTCTGAAAAAAAAACAGCTTGGACACGTGCAATTAAATAAATCAAAAATAGTGGTTTCATAATGTGTCAGTCTGTAAAAGTGATTTCAAATTGTAAAAAGAGATTTTCACTTGGCCCGAAAAAAAAAGAGCAGTAAGTGTGCTTTCAAATTGGCAAAGAAATTTCGTTTTGGCACTAATGTGAAAACATGACTCTGTGTGCATAGAAGAATTATAGGCAGAGATTTATTGCGTCTTGCTCTGGTGATTTCACAGTTGCATTAGATGGAAAGGGGGAGCGAATTTTTGGGGGAAGAAGCAGAGTCTTAGCACACACCCATGTGCTTGCCGTGTATAGTCATGCACAGTATTTAGAAGCCAGTGGGGTTTTCAGGTTTAAGTCTGTAATGCAAATACATTCAGCATCACTAAGGCTGGTTGCCCTTGCTGGAGTGTAGGCAGTCACAGAGAATGCACATGGTGGTGGTCTGAAAAAAAACCAGCTTGGACACGTGCAATTAAATAAATCAAAAATAGTGGTTTCATAATGTGTCAGTCTGTAAAAGTGATTTCAAATTGTAAAAAGAGATTTTCACTTGGCCCGAAAAAAAAAGAGCAGTAAGTGTGCTTTGAAATTGGCAAAGAAATTTCGTTTTGGCACTAATGTGAAAACATGACTCTGTGTGCATAGAAGAATTATAGGCAGAGATTTATTGCGTCTTGCTCTGGTGATTTCACAGTTGCATTAGATGGAAAGGGGGAGCGAATTATTGGGGGAAGAAGCAGAGGCTTAGCACACACCCATGTCCTTGCCGTGTATAGTCATGCACAGTATTTACAAGCCAGTGGGGTTTTCAGGTTTAAGTCTGTAATGCAAATACATTCAGCATCACTAAGGCTGGTTGCCCTTGGTGGAGTGTAGGCAGTCACAGAGAATGCACATGGTGGTGGTCTGAAAAAAAAACAGCTTGGACACGTGCAATTAAATAAATCAAAAATAGTGGTTTCATAATGTGTCAGTCTGTAAAAGTGATTTCAAATTGTAAAAAGAGATTTTCACTTGGCCCGAAAAAAAAAGAGCAGTAAGTGTGCTTTCAAATTGGCAAAGAAATTTCGTTTTGGCACTAATGTGAAAACATGACTCTGTGTGCATAGAAGAATTATAGGCAGAGATTTATTGCGTCTTGCTCTGGTGATTTCACAGTTGCATTAGATGGAAAGGGGGAGCGAATTTTTGGGGGAAGAAGCAGAGGCTTAGCACACACCCATGTCCTTGCCGTGTATAGTCATGCACAGTATTTACAAGCCAGTGGGGTTTTCAGGTTTAAGTCTGTAATGCAAATACATTCAGCATCACTAAGGCTGGTTGCCCTTGGTGGAGTGTAGGCAGTCACAGAGAATGCACATGGTGTTGGTCTGAAAAAAAAACAGCTTGGACACGTCCAATTAAATAAATCAAAAATAGTGGTTTCATAATGTGTCAGTCTGTAAAAGTGATTTGAAATTGTAAAAAGAGATTTTCACTTGGCCGGAAAAAAAAAGAGCAGTAAGTGTGCTTTGAAATTGGCAAAGAAATTTCGTTTTGGCACTAATGTGAAAACATGACTCTGTGTGCATAGAAGAATTATAGGCAGAGATTTATTGCGTCTTGCTCTGGTGATTTCACAGTTGCATTAGATGGAAAGGGGGAGCGAATTTTTGGGGGAAGAAGCAGAGGCTTAGCACACACCCATGTCCTTGCCGTGTATAGTCATGCACAGTATTTACAAGCCAGTGGGGTTTTCAGGTTTAAGTCTGTAATGCAAATACATTCAGCATCACTAAGGCTGGTTGCCCTTGCTGGAGTGTAGGCAGTCACAGAGAATACACATGGTGGTGGTCTGAAAAAACAGCTTGGACATGTGCATTTAAATAAATCAAAAAAAGTGGTTTTATAATGTGTCAGTCTGTAAAAGTGATTTCCAATTGTAAAAAGTGATTTTCACTTGGCCCGAAAAAAAAAGAGCAGTAAGTGTGCTTTCAAAATGGCAAAGAAATTTCGTTTTGGCACTAATGTGAAAACATGACTCTGTGTGCATAGAAGAATTATAGGCAGAGATTTATTGCGTCTTGCTCTGGTGATTTCACAGTTGCATTAGATGGAAAGGGGGAGCGAATTTTTGGGGGAAGAAGCAGAGGCTTAGCACACACCCATGTCCTTGCCGTGTATAGTCATGCCCAGTATTTACAAGCCAGTGGGGTTTTCAGGTTTAAGTCTGTAATGCAAATACATTCAGCATCACTAAGGCTGGTTGCCCTTGCTGGAGTGTAGGCAGTCACAGAGAATGCACATGGTGGTGGTCTGAAAAAAAAACAGCTTGGACACGTGCAATTAAATAAATCAAAAATAGTGGTTTCATAATGTGTCAATCTGTAAAAGTGATTTCAAATTGTAAAAAGAGATTTTCACTTGGCCCGAAAAAAAAAGAGCAGTAAGTGTGCTTTCAAATTGGCAAAGAAATTTCGTTTTGGGACTAATGTGAAAACATGACTCTGTGTGCATAGAAGAATTATAGGCAGAGATTTATTGCGTCTTGCTCTGGTGATTTCACAGTTGCATTAGATGGAAAGGGGGAGCGAATTATTGGGGGAAGAAGCAGAGGCTTAGCACACACCCATGTCCTTGCCGTGTATAGTCATGCACAGTATTTACAAGCCAGTGGGGTTTTCAGGTTTAAGTCTGTAATGCAAATACATTCAGCATCACTAAGGCTGGTTGCCCTTGGTGGAGTGTAGCACTGTGGACATGGGCTTTTTAAAAAATCTGAAAAGTGGTTTCATAATGTGACAGTTTGTAAAAGAGATTTTCACTTGCCCAAAAAAAAGAGCAGTTTGTGTGCATTCAAATTGGCAAAGAAATTTCGTTTTGTGACTATTGTGAAAAGAAATGTAGTAATATATTTAAATACAATAACAGATTTTTTTTTTAGTTTTTTTCAGGTATTGCTGAAGAACAGTGAACAAAATTTAAGATGCCTACAAAATCTCGAGTTCAAAAAACGCTAAAAAAAAAACTATATTTGAAGACAACTGGAGGACCAAAGTTAGTAGAAGATGCTGATGTTGGGAAAAAGAAAAAATCTTCTGGTAAGCAAAAAAAACAATTCCTAAACAAAATATTTAAAACAAAGAAAAATGTACAAAATGTCTGTTCTCGGAAAAATGTAACAAAACATAGAGAACAGCAAAAAATTGAGAATTTAGTTAATGCAAATATACCTTCTGCAATTGAAAAGTTTAACATAAACAGAAAAACAGCATTTAAAGAGATACGTAGAAAAATGTTTCAGAGAAGAGTTATGTCCAATTTGATAAAGGATATAAAGAAATATAAGCAAAAGGCTAAATATTACAAGAGAAAAAAAGAAATTGAAGCCATTGCAGCAAAAGCATTAGAATTAAAAAGGAAACTATTCATATTAATTTTGAATAGGATGCGTACATTAGATAAAATGGTTAATGTACTGAAATCACAAAGCAAAAGCAAAAGAGTAGTGAACAGAACAAACTTTTGTAAAGTGTTTTTAGGAAAGTGGATGCATAGTTCAAGTAGTGAACCTTTTTTTAATGAAGAGAGCTATTTTCAAAGTAATAGTTTGCTGCATGCAGTTGACACCAGAGGTCGTTCATACGAAGTAAAAAATGGTTGCATAATGGAGAAGGAGATAATGGTTCCAAGAGATGAGGTACAAGTGATGGCAGATGAGGCAATGGGGAGACGTCCTAAAGCCCCAGTGTACACTTGGAATTGTAGTAGTATTTGCACTGTGCGTCAGGAATCTATTGACAGATTTCGAGAGTTTCTAAGAGAATATAGTAAAAAAAGTGTAAAACAAAAGATTAAGGTGCTTCAAAGTCTGGATCCATGCAGAGTGAGAGAGAATACTGGTTTGCAGGGTCATTCTCTTGCTTGTCTATCTAGAAAAGTGTGCAATAGTGTTTTCCATCATTTTAGGATGCTGGCTGTTCATCATACTGAAATGAGAAAGTTTGTGAGACGGTTGTATTTTGCCAAAAGTCCAGCAATAAAGTTAAATGAATTGAATAGGGCTCTGTTCCGAGGAACGGTATCAGATGTAGAGAAGGTTGTTGATGAAATTCAGTTTTGTTACTTTGGTCCTGAACAAAACAGTGCAGAGAAGGACACAGTAAATGAGGAAGAAGTGGAAGAGAATGTAGAACCCTCTGTAAGTAACACATTTAATGATCACATAACAAAATTTGCAATAGTCTCTAATGAAAGACCAAATTTTACTTGTATTTGTTGCCGCAGAACTCATTATAGAAAACAAACTAGGAATGTTGATCTCTACAGAAAGAGTGAAAATGAAGATAATTATAAGTGGAAGGATTTTGCCACATATATATTTCTAGAAAATTGTTTTGAATTGGGTGAAGATCAGCGTATTTGTAAATACTGTTATAACAAGTTAGAGGAAAATAGAATGCCGACCAGAGCTGTACATAATAATTTAGAATTGGATGCTATTCCTGCTGAACTTTCTGAATTAAATACATATGAGTCTATACTCATTCAATGTGTTCATCCGTTCCAGACCATAGTACGTATGGAGCCCAAAACTGGTAAATTACCTCCTTCAGATTTACTGAGAGGTTTAAAAGGTAGAGTGGTGTATTTGCCCTTGGATTTGAAAAAAAATATGGAAACTATTGATGCGGATACTTTGGAAACTGAACCATTAATTATTCTGGTTAATGGTGTACCTACAAAGAATAAGAAGATTTGGCAGGAGCTGGTAGATGTGCGGAAAGTACAAAGAGCAAATTTGTATTTGAAAAAAAATAACAAATGGTATGAATCAATTTATATAGAAGAAGAAGAAGAAGATTTACAAGGAGACACAGAAACACCAACTGGACAAATTGAAAAAGTGGACAAGTCAAAGGAAGAAGAAATTTATGAACATTTTAGCATACATCCTCTCCATTCGAAAGAAGTTATGGGAGACAATATTGATCTCTTTCAGATGAAGAAAGCAAAAGGAAATCCCGTGAGTGTATGGGAGGAGAGCTTGGAAGCTCGATGTTTTCCCCAGCTGTTTCCTAAAGGAAAAGGAGGACGATACGATGAACGTCCAGAACAGATTCCAGCTTCAGAGTATCGAACTACAAGACTATATGCTGAAGATCCCAGATTTCGACAAAGTATTCCTTATTTGTTCCATCTTTTATTTGAAAGCGACTTGTCTGCACTGTCATATGCAGTAAATCACATTTTAAAAAGTGGAGTACATTTACAAAATGTGTCTGCTAAGGATTTTATGGAGAAAGTGCAGCACCGAGATGATCATTTGGAAACACAACTGATCAATCTGATGGCTTGTCAGCGTGGGACAAATGAATATTGGTACCGACGCCATGGTGAACTAAAATGCATGTTACGCAATTTAGGAACACCAACATGGTTCCTTACCCTAAGCTGTGCCGAGTACGCTTGGGATGATTTACTGGATTTTCTACGAGAGGCCAATTCAAACATTAAAAACATCGAATACAAGACAGCAGGAGAACTGTGCTCATTGGATCCGGTTAATGTTTGCAGATATTTCAATCATAGATTTGAGGCTATGATGTCCTTCATCTGCAATAAAAAAAATCCACCCCTTGGAGAAGTAGTGGATTTCTTTTGGAGAAAAGAGTACCAGGCAAGAGGTGCTCCTCATATTCATATGCTGCTGTGGATCAAGGATGCCCCAAAGTTTGGAACAGATACTGATGAAGCAGTGTTATCTTACATTGAAGAATATGCAACATGTGCTATACCAAAAAGCACAGAAGAGAACAAGTTAAAGGAGCAAGTTCTACGTTTCCAAAGTCATCGGTGTGGAAAATACTGTCGACGGAAATACAAGAGCAAAGAAAAATACTACACTAAATGTCGATTTGGATTTCCTAGACCTGTTCTTTCAAATGGAAGAGTCAACAGTTTTATGTCAGCTGTGAGACATACTATCACAAGAAAATCACCTAAGAATACCTACAACCTTAAAAGAAAAGAAGAATCTAAAAATATAAATGACTACAACCCAGTCATTTTATCCATGTGGAACGCTAACATGGATATACAGTATGTTGCTGACAATTCCATTGCTGTTGCTCGATATGTAACGTCTTACATTACGAAATCAGAAAAAACAGAATTGAAGGAAATGTGGGAAGAGATTTCTCACGAGAAGACTGTCAGTAAGAAGCTGTACAGTTTCAGTTTGAAGATGTTATCGCATCGAGAAATTGGATCCTACGAATGTTCAGATAGGTTATCTTCTGCAAGTCTCTACTCGAAGTCAAGAAGAATAATTTGGGCAAGTTTAGGCCTTGCAGCAATGAGAAATCGGGTACTGAAATCTGTTGGAGAAATTGAATATTTGGCTGAGAATGACCCAGAAAGTACAGATATATTGAAAACAAACATGTTGGACACATATTATCCCAAGAGAAGTCATCATCTGGAGAACATGTGTCTCTATGAAGTGTTACAGAACTACATTTATTCACGGAAAGCTGCAGAAGACATCAACAGTGGAAAATATAAAGTTGTTGGTGAAGAAGGATGTTTGGTGAAGCAAACCAAAGGAAGTTTGATAAATCACCGGAAGCTGAGTTGCGACACTACCGACAAGAAAGAATTTTACTACTTGGCTCTTTTACAGTTGTTTAAACCATGGCGTACAGAGGATGAACTACTGGAAGAATTCCAGAGCTATGAAGATTCTTTTAATGCTTGTAAAGACAGCATACAATGCAGTACATTCTCAACTTATCTGCAAATGTTAAATGAAGAAATTGAACAGGAAACTACAATTGCAGCAGAAATAGCTAGAGACAGTTCTCAGGACAGCCAAAGTTCAGGAACATACAGTCAAGATCCCCTAGGACAACCAATCGTTGAAAATGAAGCATCAATAGCCATGAATGAAGTGGAAACGGCTATGAATCAAGGTCAAGAAGAATTTATAGACTTAGAAAATTTGGAAAGACAACTGAATCAAGAGCAGCAACAAATTTATGAAGAGATCAAAAACAAAATTGATCACGGATTTCTACATATCAAAAAAGAGTGCTCATGCACATCATTTCATCCAATCAGGATGTATGTAAGCGGACAAGCTGGCACTGGAAAAAGTTTCCTAATTAAAGTCATCAGAAGCTACCTAAAGCAAAAAACGGATTCTACTTTGTCTTGTGTGGTTACTGCTCCAACTGGGTTAGCAGCATATAACATAAAAGGAATCACCTTACATCGTTTGCTAATGTTACCAGTGGAGCATGAGAACAAAATACAATTCAACAAGCTAACTGGAGAAGCATCCTTGGAAGTTTCAAGAGTATTGAAGAAGATGCAAGTTCTCATTATTGATGAGGTGAGCATGGTATCGAACTTAATGCTTGCCTTTGTGCATTTAAGAATGCAGCAAATTTTGAAGACAGACTATGACGTGTTATTTGGTGGAAAACACGTCATAGTTTTTGGGGATCTTTTGCAACTTACTCCAGTTAAAGGACAACCAGTGTTTAATACTGTGACACATGAAGACACGAAGAAGTCATTGGGAAGCATTGGAAATACAAATATTTGGTCCTTCTTTGAGTACAAGGAACTTACAACTAATATGAGGCAAGCAAACGATGAAGAATATGGAAGTATTCTGAAAGATATCAGGATTGGAATACTCACAGAAGTTGGGAAAAAAGCATTACAGAGTCGGCTGCTACATAATTTATTTCCAAAGGAAGAAATAGTTGCAGAGAAAATATACAAGAATATTGCAGAAAACAAAAGTGTCATCTGCTTAATGCCAACTCTACGTGAATGCTCAATATTTAATGAGGAGCTTTTGAAATTGGAAAAGGAAGACATCAGGAAATTGGAAGCAGTGGACAAAATTGAGGATGGAAGAATTACTGTCACAGTAACAGGCAAACTGAAAAATAAATTGGACTCACTAGAGAAGAACATCTCCAAAACAGCAGGATTAGAAAAAAATCTATATGTTTGCATGAACTGTAGAGTGTTTTTAAGGAGAAATTTGGATGTTGAGAAAGGCTTAGTGAATGGAGCAATGGGAAGAGTTGTGGGTTTTATTAATTATCAGAAAAAAGAAGGAATTGAATGTTTAAAAATAAAATTTGATCAGATAGAAGAAGTTAAAGATATTTGTCGTTGTACAGTTCGTTTTATGCTTGTGAAAGACTTATATGTACGTAGGAAGCAGTTTCCGTTTTCTCTAGCATATGCTGTAACTATTCACAAGTCTCAAGGATTGACTGTAGATTGTGCATTTGTGAACATTGGTTCAACTGTGTTCAAAGAAGGTATGGCATATGTAGCTTTGTCACGAGTCAAAACATTATCAGGTTTATTCATGATAGACTTTGATGACTCAAAAGTTAGTGCTGATACAAACTGTGTAAAGGAGTATAATAGATTAAGAAGAAGCTATGCTCCTCATTTAGGTCAGTATCCTGTGTTGGAGAAACGTGTAGTTTCTCGTAAAAGGAGAAATGAGAATATCTGTAATGAAGATATAGAGAAGAGGAAAAAAAAGAGGAGTGATGTAATTGCAAGCAAAAAGAAAAAGGAAAATGAAGAACAGGTTGTAGGATGTCATTTTGAAAATAGCTCTGGTGTCAACTGCTATGCAAATGTAGTGCTGAATGTTGCATTTTATCTGGAAAGTTTGCAAGAGCAGATAATAGTAAATCAGGGAAAAAGATTCTGTTCAGAGCTGAGTCTCCTTTTTCAAAAGCTGAGTAAAGATAAAACTCAAATAGAAAGTGCTACTGACATTAGAAAACTTTTAGATGTATGTTCAGGACGAACACAGTTTTCTCAAAATGAACAGCAAGATGCACACGAATTTTTGATGTATTTTCTTCAGGTAGTGGAAGAAGAAGGAGTTCCCATTGACATTTTTTTTGGTCTCTCTTATAAATGGGAACATAGTTGTGATAATTGTTATAATATATGTGGCTCTATTGTTGATAATGAAAGGTTTATTTATTTGACATTGCCAGAGAGTAAAACAGTCACTTTTGCAAAATTAGTTAAAGATGCTAATCATAGCATGAAATGTGGTGAGTGTAATTCTGACATGTTATCAACATTAATTTTAAGGGAATACGGACAGTATGTAATTTTAATGATGCAACGATGTAGAGCTGATGGATCAAAATTGGATACTTTAATAAAGAAGTTTACAGGACAGCAATTATCAATTTCAGGAAAAACTTTTGTAACTGTTGCAATAATTTTCCATGATGGACCTACTGTTACTTCTGGACATTACACAGTTTATCTAAAATGTGAAAAAGGCTGGACACTGTGTAATGATTCCCAATTGATTTTCAAACAACGTTTGCCTTTTGATTTAGCAAATTCCTATCTAATCTTCCTGAAACCTAAATTTTAGAGAGACTTGGCAAGATCTGGACAAAATAATTTTACCATTTTACTGGATTACCATTGCAATTTTGTAGAAAAAATATTTTTAAAATTATCATTTGGCCTAAAGGAAAGATAACCAATTGTAATGTGGACTTTTTTAATTTTTAATGCAATTTTGAAAAACCAATAATTTAGAGATAATCGGTAACTTCTGCACATTTTAAATTTTGGAATGCTATTGAACTGCCATTGGAAATTTTTTTCAAAAATGATTTAAAAAATTACTATTTGGCCATGTGGAAAAGTAAGCAATTCTATTGTGGACTAAATAAATTATTCAAAAAATTTTCGTGAACCAAAATGTTACAGAGAATCGGTGAGATCTGGACAGATTAAACTTTAGAATTTTAATGGATTTCCCTTGGAAATTTATTCCAGGAAAAAAAAAAAATACTATTTGGCCTAAAGGAAATAAAATCAGATGTATTTTGGAGTTATTTGAGATATAATATTGTGATTATACTTCTCAAACAAACATATCAGACGGTATTTTAAAGAAAAAAGTATTGTTTTTAGATGATATTTTTTTAGAATAATATGCATTTCTGTAATGATAAGTTTAAGTGAGAAGAGATTCTGGGCTTTTTTAATACAATCTTTGTGATTGTTAATTTTTTTTGCCCGCTGTAAAATGATGAATGCAATTGCTTTCACAATTAATAGTGAAATGCAATATATTCTGAAAACAGCAAAAATAAGGCAAAAATATTTTTTGGTAAAAAATGTAAATATGTGTACTGTATTATAAAATGGTTTAAAAATATTAATACTTTTTTCTTTATTTTCAGATCGATATAGAAAATTTTCGGAAACTACAACCATTTTAAAAACTATTTTTTAAAAAAACAAATGAATAAATATTTTTTTGAGTGAGTATGGTAAGTCAATAATAAAAATTGTAGTCTCTCAAGGACTTTGTAATGTGATAAATGATTTTTAGTGGTTTTTTTTAAAAAATAAAAAAAAGGTACGCTTACCGTACGCGTACGGTAAAAAAAAAAAAAAAAAAGTTTTTAAAAACAAGTAAAAAAAAGATGGAAGATAAGGTTGGCTCTTAAAAGAACCGTTGTGTTCATGCAGGGACAGAGGAAAGGAAGCATGGGAAAATCATTCAAAGCTACAAATGTGCTGATCTATTTTGTTGTTCACTAGGGAAACACTGGTCTCCCTATGACAAATTAGACCTTTACAAAATGTGCAATGAATATCAACCTTCCGAAATCGAAGGTTCATTTCCAGAGGGCCAGCAAAAGGAGATTCTCCCCCCACAGATGAAGGGCTCACCTGACCTGCAGAAGAAGGAGTAAGCCCTGCAGGTGATGGTCCAGGCTGAGCTGCTGTGGATGTACTGGCTCGTCTTTCTGAAGAGTTACCTCCAAAAAGATGACCATGTGTCCTTCTGTGTACATCCTGGAGGTGTCTCTTCATGGTGTGATTCCCAAAGGAATACTTCCTGTTAGGATTACCTCTAGAAAGTACACGCTTACACAGCTTGCAAGTAACTAAGGGTGCATTCACCTTTTGCTGGCCTTCTGGAAAAGTAAAATAATCCCAAACATAAGAAGGCTTTACTTTCCTCGCTCTCTGCCTCAAGACAGTGCTGCTGGTGCTAGCCTCACTCTCAGAAGAGCTCTGCTGTTCTGCCATCGTATCCCAAAGACAAACCAGCTCCTTCTCCCAAGGGATCACAAGCAGAAATGAGGGGAATGGGTGTGGTGTAGGAGAGTTCTAGAACTGAAAGTACTTTCAACCAATCAAAAGTTGTGTTTCATGATCACATGACCTACCGTACGCTTACGGTACGCTTACGGTGCGCTTACGGCAAAAAGTACGCATGCGCGTAAAAAAGACACGCGCTTGCGCGCATGCGCATAACAGTCACTCCCCGGCACTTCCGCGTAACGTGCGCGTGTGGCGTAAGCGCGCACGCGACCCACGCGCAGTACGCGCGGCTACGCAAAGTACGTAACTATACGCAAGCAGCGTAGATAGATTACGGGCGTTGCGTAAACCGTACGCTTACCGTGAGCTTACGGTACGCATACTATAAAAAAAAAAAAAAAAAAAAAAAAAAAAAAAAAATCTGGAAATAAATTTTACATGTTTATTTTAAAAAATGTATATAAAATAAATATTTAATGATTTTAAAAATTTAAGCATAGTCTTTATAAAAGGTAAGAAAATTAAATTAAAAATATGTTTGAAAAAAATGAAGAATAAAAAAAAAAAATAGCATTTAAAAAACCTTGCAAATTCACTGAAAAAACCATGGGTTTCACACACGTTATAGTTAGGAATTAGCATTTAAAAAACCTTAGAAATTCACTGAAAAAACCATAGGTTTCACACACGTTATAGTTAGGAATTAGCATTTAAAAAACCTTAGAAATTCAGTGAAAAAACCATAGGTTTCACACATGTTATAGTTAGCTGGACATTTTACTCGTAAAAAACCAATGAAATTGCCCCGTTATAGTTAGTTCAGCTAACTATAACTCGCGCGCCCGCAATGCACTGCTGATGACGTCACATATTACATCACTCATGACATGGTCAGTGACATCACTCATGACATCACTGATGACATCTCAAATGACATCACTGATGACATCACTGATGACATCATCCTTGTGATAGAGTGGCAGACCTCCTCTCACCTTAATATAAGCTTTGATACACACATTCAAAAATAGAGACTAAAATTTTCAAAACAATGGACATACCAATACCAGTTACAACAACCTCTTCAGTAATTCTAAGATCAACATACACATCCACTCATTCACCAACAGTCCTATACAGTCACTCATACATGTACTCACTCATCATATGTACTCATACACCTATACATCCTGTTACATAATGCCACTCATCCATAGAGTTACTCACACACATAGTCACTCATGCTAATAAAGAATCAAACATACATTCACCTGCATATACAGTTATACACACACCACCACACTTACTTCTACGGAAACTTACACATACTTAGTCTTTTAAACAATCACTTATAGAAACACATACTTATTCATACAGGAACTCTTTCAATCTCTCCCTCTCACATATACTCACATATATACACCAATAGTCACATATACTAGTTTAAAACATATGTAGTTACTCATAAAGACACTATTGAGACAGTCATTCACTCACTAACACACCAATACACACACGCATCCACCCATGCAGTCCTGCACACATGCTCTGTTCAACACATACAAACAGTGAGTCACTCATTCATGCACCTATGCACTACGTCATACCCCCCACCGAACCATGCAGACACTCAGACTAATACTCAAAAAAACCAACTAATAACCTATATAGACACCCATGTAGCTACTCACCAACCCATGCAGCCACTTATACACAAAGTGAAAAAATGATACAGATATTTACATATTTAAATATTACTCACTAAGCCATGTATTCACTATGATACACTTAATCAGTCAGTTACACAATCAATTTTTCAAAAAGAAATCATCCATTTAGACAGTAATATACCCATTTATTCTTCTATCAACCTTGAGATATACATATATAAAACATATTTAATTTTCAGAAAAACACACATTCACTGGATGATGTCATCAGTGATGTCATCAGTGATGTCATTTGAGATGTCATCAGTGATGTCATGAGTGATGTCACTGACCATGTCATGAGTGATGTAATATGTGACGTCATCAGCAGTGCATTGCGGGCGCGCGAGTTATAGTTAGCTGAACTAACTATAACGGGGCAATTTCATTGGTTTTTTACGAGTAAAATGTCCAGCTAACTATAACATGTGTGAAACCTATGGTTTTTTCACTGAATTTCTAAGGTTTTTTAAATGCTAATTCCTAACTATAACGTGTGTGAAACCTATGGTTTTTTCAGTGAATATATATATATATATATATATATTACCTACTGGCGGTCGCCAGTAGGTAGTTATAGTTAGGACCACGTTTCCATAGGAAAACCTCAACATTCTATTTTGAATAACTTTGGCGCCGGTCGACGAATCCTCGCGAATTTCTCAAAATAGGTGGGGCGCTACGCTCCGCTCCTACCCTGAAAGTCTCGGGGGGATTCGTCAAGCGGGGGCTGAGATAAAAGGGGGGTCCCAAAACGCGTTTTTCCCATGCATTTTTCCATAGGACCTTTAGAACGAGCTACAGCCCGAACGGCCGAACAGAATTACTAGAAATTTGGCAGAGAGGTAGTCCCTAGGTCAAGGAAGTGCCTTTTGTAGGTTTGGTGTAAATCTGTTCAGTAGATTCTGAGAAAATAGCCTTTAAATCAATATATATATCTGAGCCCGCTTACGGTACGCTTACCGTACGCTTACGGTAAGCGTACGGTGGCGTGCGCGAGCGCGATTCTGATTGGCTCTTAGATCTTAGTAAACATTCGAATCGGCAGAAACCAGGAAGCGGCGTCCGCCATTTTGTCTACCGCACTGAGTGTTATGTATCAAACATGATGGCCAAAAACATGTTATGGGGATGTTTTGACAACTCCCTCTCACATAGTCATGTTGAGGGAGTCCCCAAACATCCCCCAAGAGCAAAAACGGCATTATTTTTTTTTCGGCAATTTCGCGGGGTACGCTTACCGTACGCTTACCGTAAGCGTACGGTAAAAAAATAAAAAAAAAAAAAACACTATCCACACTTTCTCCACCCCTTGTGCAAATGGTGGCCGAAGGCCACCATTTGTGCATGGCTTATCAGAGCACAGAAATTTCCCAAAAAATTTCAACAGATTACCTATCACAAGGAAGCGCATAATATGTCCTCCATGTGCGCACGGTGCGCGAAGCGCATCGTGCGTACATGGCCCATCTAGCGTAACGTGGGCACGGCACTAACTGCGTAAAGTGGGTGCGCGGTGCGCGAAGCGCACCGCGTGCTCACTGTGCGCGCACGGTGCGCGAAGCGCACCGTGCGCGCACGGAACGAACTGCGTTAAGTGGGCGCGCACGCCACGAATGGCGTAAAGTCACTTAGCATTTAAAAAAACGTACAAATTCACTGAAAAAACCATAGGTTTCACACACGTTATAGTTAGGAATTAGCATTTAAAAAACCTTGCAAATTCACTGAAAAAACCATAGGTTTCACACATGTTATAGTTAGCGGAAATTTTACTGATAAAAAACCAATGAAATTGCCCCGTTATAGTTAGTGCTGGCAACTATAACTCACGCGACCGCAATCTTCTGCTGATGACATATGTGTCTTTATGAAAAAAAAATATTTGTAATATATGTATAGCTAAAAATGTATGGAAGAAGACATGGGCAAATAAGTGTCTAAATACAGTATTAGCATCAGCAGAGGATTGCGGTCGCGTGAGTTATAGTTGCCAGCACTAACTATAACGGGGCAATTTCATTGGTTTTTTATCAGTAAAATTTCCGCTAACTATAACATGTGTGAAACCTATGGTTTTTTCAGTGAATATATATATATATATGCCCCTGTGATGAATCCTCTCCCACAGAGCTTGTTGCATTTTATGTTTTTCTGTAAATTTTATATCAACTTTTCCAAAAGTTTTTTTAATACCCATTATAAGAGAGCAAGGAGTCAGAATGTCTCCATTAGCTTTGGTTTATCTGCAACAATTTGATCTCCCGTCCAATTGCGTTAATATCTGTTCCTTTTTAAAAAGCGCAATCGGTAGAAGGAAATCAATGATGTTTTAATAGGAGGGTTTTCCCCAGGGTGAACTGCAATATCTATTTTATTGAGTGTCCTGTTATGTGATTGACTATTTTTTTTTTTTAACCAAAAATATTTATTTGTGGTATTGTACCCTGGACCGCATGTGATTTGATTTTATTAGATATTTGTATTTGATTTATATATATGTCTTTTGCAAGTAGTAAATAAACATGCACTTTATTGAAAATGCTTTGTACCCGTGGACCATGAAACTGATTCTTTAAAAAAAAAAAAAATGTATTTGTTTATTGAAAGTTTTGCAAAAGTACACATTCAGCATCATATTATACAACTGTATAATTAAAGAGTATATACATCTCGAATGTGTGGACAGAGCAGGCGAAACGTGAAACAGAAAAGAAAAACCATAACAAAGCAGGCAGACGGCATCATACATATCTTACAGTACCCAACTACGCACATAACACATTTGGCTAGTCCGCAATTAAACCGCAGCACAACAATACCACTTGCAGGCAATTAACAGTGATTCCGCCATAGGAGGCAAGCCGAGATCTGATCTCAGCAACCACCCAAGAAGGCCAAGCCAAGGTGGGTGTGTGTCTAGTTATGTTTCAGATGACTGTGAATTACGAGAAGCAGCACGATTCGAGGGAACGGAATTATCCAAGGGGCCCCAAATATCTTTTGATCTTGAGACCATGGAACTGATTCTTGCATTTTACTTGCGCGCCTCCTCCTTGCAAATGGAAACAATTCTAAGCTTTATTGATTTAGCCCCACAATTTTTCAAATGATGGCATTATGTGGTGCTGTACGCTGCTGGTTATTTTTAACATGTATCTGTATCAATCTTCCATTTTTAAAACTAATTTTAATGTGATTGTATACCTTTGTGTGCTTTTATGGCTGCATTTGTAGCAGAAATAAAGCGATTTTGATTGATTTGATATTTGTTTTCACCTACAATCCTTCATAAAGCCGAAAAAGACCCTCTCCAAACAAGAAGCCTCGGATGAGTCCACCTTGCACCAGTTCGTGCTGGTAAAGGAGCATCTTCATGATGGAACATTCCATCTAGTGTGGGTGAGGGGATTGCATCTTTTGTTTTTTAATTTATAAATATTTTATTCATAAAAATGTTTTGTAAAATATAGTGTTTGGTAAGAGGCACATAAATGACTCTTGTAATTGAAGATATTTTTTTCTTGACACAAAAGTGTACGTCAGCCTGTTATTGTTTGTATTACCAGCTTCCAAGGTACCATCTCCACTCTCCTTGTTACTGTCGAAAATAAAACGCATATGAAAGGGCTGGGGCCCATTTGCCGAGGTTTCCTCTAGCGTGAATCATTTGATGGCTCTTTTTAGCAGTATGAAAGTGTACAGGGGAGAAAACTTTGTAAATCAATTTAAGGTTTGGTGTAACTCAATCAAGCTACACAATAACTCAGGTCGACAACGAAATGAAGGTTAGCCAAAATGTATTACAAATTCAAAAATAGCTGAACATATACAATGCTCGGCATAAGAGTTTGAAAGTACAGTGGAAACAAAAGAAATCCAAATCACCTGAAGAGGTTTGACCGACGCAACATGAAAAGAGCGACAAGTTCTATAGTTCTATGACTATTATGCATGAAATCAGGAAACAAAAGTTGAGGTTCCCCTGCATCGGCATTTCGTCGGTGACAGCATTTAATTCTATCCATCCCTACTCTAGCTCTAGGTATCTCATACCTAACTCTAGCATATAAGCGAGGGTCTTGAGAGAGAAAAAGGTGTCAGTGGTTGGAGACTTCCTAAGAAGTCCCTCTACCATAATATGGGTCAGTAGCATGTAGCCGCAAGCAGGAAAAGGATCAAGCTAGCACTCAGGTTCTCTCTTTCGAGCAGCAAGGAGGAATGGGGTATCTGGACCTCACTACAATGCATCATATACTCATAGTTGTATTCGGCAAGGTCCCAAAATGCATTATTTACACGTTCTCCTTAGTAAGCTCAGCCATGAAATTATTCTTTTCACGGCCTTCTCCTCATACTACCCTCTGCAACAGCTCGTCCTTGGTGTTTTCTCCTTCCTGTGTGAACACACCTTCAATCTCCTTATCTACGCCAGGCCAGGCTAACTGTAACTCTTTCATTTCACAACTATCTAATGTAACAATACCCCTACTCTTCACCAACAAGCGTTGCCCACGTGCTATGCAAAATGTCAAACATGCAACATTCTTCTAATTTCACAAGAGAATCTGTATATGATGTCCAGGAACGAGAACATTTAAAACGTACTACAGGTTCAGGCTTACAACTTAGGCTAAAACAATGAATGCACCATGTTATTTATGCTAGCATTTCCATAAAATCATTAGCTTGTTCAATAAGACGCTTTTTGAATACTGCATTAATACATTTATTTCAACTACACCATTGGCCTAAGAAATATTTAAATGTATTTGATATGAAAATGCATCACCTCACAAGCAAGCCCTATGTAAGAGTTACATCATTTACACGTAACTAGTACAACTCTATGAAGCATTTGTCAATCTTTACATTAGATTGTGTTAAATTCACAAGGACGTTCTTTTGAGCCACATTTCTTCTAATGGCTAATTTCACCAAACACTGAATAATATGTGAGTGCATACTACAAGAGGTTACATTGCACTCCTAATGGGTACCCAATGTAGGATACGAATTTCCTCTCTATCACACACCACTCTGGAATGGAAACAGGTGATTGAGCTAATGACTAGTCACTCATGTGGCAAGCAAAATGATTGATGTGAATTGAGAGGCATAGCTACATTTATTTTTTATTTTTTTGGTAGTCAGGAAACATGCTGCATGTCTGATAGTGGTACTTCATAGCAAAGAATTATACAACAGTGTATGCTATGTTTTGGCTGCTAAATTTGTCATCTGTCTGGTTCTTCTGAGACATCCCTCATTGCCAGGCCTCTGAAATGTTTTTCTTATTCACAGGTCTTTAGCGAAAATATCTAGGTATCTACCCCAATCATTCTATGTGCCCATCTGCTTTTAGCTGGTGTGAGTGCCTTTCCAAATCTGTCATCTATTGGTTTAAGAAACCTCCCTGTTTACCTTGTGCCTCAAATCAGAAATTGATTCCAAGCTTCTTACCTCTGCTTCAGCCGTGCTCCAAGTTGCACAACAGCATTGCAAACCATAACATGCATACCAAATTCTATGCTCACTCTTAATGAAACAGATGAAATTTCAAATGTTGTAGAACATGTTACTGGTGAGTTTCCATATCACATTACCCTTACAACCTAGACAGAGGGAACTATGATTGTAGTATCATTATTTGGCTGGATGATGTGTTTTTGTTTAATACATTACCCTTTTAGGTGTTGTAATTTATTGGTAAACATATTGTGAGGTCATAGGAATTGAATTTGATGTGTGTATATGGTTTTTCCATAGGAAGAGTGTTTTTGTTTTGCAAATACATTTTGGTGCCATCTAACCAATCTTCACAACACTTTTGAAAAAAAGATTCATCCACCTCAGCTTCTGCATTAAAAGTTTTGGATTGATCCACCATGCGAGGTCTAGAAAAAGGGGAGGTTCAAAAACGTTGTATTCCCATGTTAATAGCCGTAGGAAATTTTGGGAAACAATAAAAAATAAGCGGCTGAAAAGAATTACACCAAATTTGAAAGACACTTAAAACTTTGCTCAAAAGGCATGTTTTTAGTTACTTGTCCATTTTCAGGAAATTTGAATTTAAAGAGGTACTTTGTTGGTGGACAGTAGGGGCATTTTCGGCCTAGGGAGAGTAGTAATCCATGCCAGAGATGGTGTTCATGACTAGACGTCAAGCCATGTTGGCCAATATTGGGGTTTTAAAACAATCTGTTCAATGGTGATTGGAGGTAACCTAAGGTGTCAGCAGGCAGCGTGAAAGCAGCATATGGTTAGGCTAACGGACAGGAAGTGAGAAGGAAAAAGGGAAGATCTCAGGAGTAGTGTGGCTTCTCCATAACTCTTCCGTTGCTGAACAGTCTTGATCACTGTGAGGCTTTAGTGTGACAACTGAGAACATATCCTTCAGTTGATGGCAGTGGAAGAGCAATATAATGTGTAGTTATAACTCTTCAGCTCTGTGTTCTTGGATTGTGGTCTAATTCTACAAGGTCACTATGACTTACCTAGCTCCTTCAGACCACTAGCCAGCCCAAGGCCCAGTCCTAAGTTGTAGGGCCTTGTTTTCTTAATGTATCATGTCTGTGGGCCTGACTGTCTAACCCTTTCACTTGCATAACAGCAATACCTTGGGCTATGTAAAGTGTCTGTTTGACAGGCAGTGACGTAGCTAGTCCTTTTGCCACCCGTGGCGGTCCCTGCGTTTGCCGCCCGCAGCGCCATTGTAGAACGGGGGTGCTGGCAAGATTGCGCCTATTGCCAGCCCATGAAAACCACATTGTGGAGTGGGGGGTGCTGGAGATTACAGCCTCAAGATGGCAGGTAAGTACGGGAGAAGGCCACTGTCCCCAAAACTCATGCTGCCCAGGTGGACCACCTTCCCTTGCTACGCCACTGTTGGCAGGGCCATCAAAATGGAGTGCAGCTGGGTTTTATTGGGCCCCACCAGCATGAGACGTAATTTCAAGGAAAGCGGAACATATTCTGTTTGCTGCAGAAACACTAAGGAGCTGCAGCTGCGACCTTTGCAGGCTACAATTAGATTCATATTTTAAAGAAGAGAGAGAGGGGGGACTAAGAGCTGATAAAGGTCCAGTGTCCGTGCTCCAAAAATTGCAAATATTACAAAAAGAGGGATCACTGTTCCTGGAAGATTTAAGAAGAAGCTAGGTACTAGACAAGTTATAGGAGACAGTCAACAAGACTGTTTCTTGTTGCCTTCACACATCCCTGGGGATGTCATGCTTCATCATTGGGCAGGTGCTCCTCGTCAGGCAGGCGCTGTAATGCCTTACGGGTCCCCTGAATGGTCACTTTAGCAGAGATCTTTTTGTTTTACCACCATTTGAGTGTGCAAGAGTTTTAGAGGAGTGGTAGGTGGTGTGTGTACAAGAGTGAGATTAAAACTGGCTGTATGTTCTATATTTAATGTGCGGAATTCGCACTCATCAAATGGAGATTTTGAATACACAACATCATTTTTGTGCTCTTGCACGATTTCATTTCGTCAAATAAACAAGGAAGGCAACCCCTTAAAAGGACAACCCCTGAGTGGACACAGAAGAGAACAATAAATGATTATCTATTTTTTGTTTTATTTATAAAAATATATATGTATTTGTGAATCAATTCCTTTTTTTTGAATAAATCATTTTTTCATACATAAATGTTCAAAAATCGTTAGCTATAGTACAAAATAGAATAGACGAAGCCATATAATCAACAAGGAAACATGCAAAAAAAATGACAATAATACAAAAGATGATTACATACAAATGTCAACATTACAATAAAAAACTGTACAAACATACATTTTACGCCAATAAATACACAATTGCGCCGACGCGCGTTTCGGAATCTTCCTTCTTCAGGGCGGTATTGGTATTAATAAGGCAGAAAAAAACGACAATTATAATGTTTTACAATACATCCACATAAAGAAAACCAAATAACATAAATAGATATTGAGCCTCGTCAGGAAAAAAATCTGTGGAGGAAAATATCTCGGGGTTATCCAAAATCATATTAACAAAAGAAAGGTATAAATTAAATTAAAAAAGCACATAGTGCTATCGAATTCCTAGAATACATGGAGAGCTCAAGGGTAAAGATGAATGGATAAAGATTCAAGAATGGAACAGAAATAAAAAGACCAACGGTGAAAGAGTAATTAAGACCCCACAGTCCAAACGAGAAAACAATTTCATTTCGTGCCTTCTTACAGACTGAGAGTGGGATGTTTTCTTTCTTCTCTGCACCCAACAAAGCAGCCTTGCTGGAACCGAATGTGTGGGAATGTGTGTTTGAAAGCGTAAGATAGGAATGTACTTCTCTGTCTCAGAGTCACAACATTGAGCGCTGGCCAACTTCCATCTTGACCTCGAAAAAGGCCGGTATGGTCAGCCTTGGTTCTGGAAAAGATGAATGGAGGGGGTATTTCTAGAAGTCTCTCTCCATGTTAGAAAAAGGTATGAAAGACAGGAAGTTTTGGCGCCGAAACAGAAGCTCACTCGTGGGGTGGACACACCATCACAGGGCAAGTTTTGCTGTCCCATTTAGACTGCTGGATGAATGAAAGGGCTTCCCAATCAAGCTGACCAGAATGTTGTGCTCAACTCAAATGGTGATATATGACCTATGAGTTTAATTGCTCTGTGATGTTTTCATGGTGTGCCCTTTATAATTGATTCTGTCATTTGACAGTGTTTATTCCTGCCATTTGACAGTCCTTGTTTCTTGAATTGGACGTCCATTATTATCTGTTTATGTTTTGCTCCCTTGCCTTTGACTTGTGAATGTTCCATTATCTGCTTATCTTTTGCTCCCTTGCATTTGACGTGAGTGTTTTATTATTTGCCTGTGCACATATATATATTTATATACATTTGCTTGTTGTTTTACCTGATTCATTTGGCATCTGGGAAAGTCTTTCTGTTAGGGAGTGTTACATTAATAAAACCCCACGCTTTATTTTGAAACTGTCTTGTGATTTGCCCTATTTTGTGAGTGCTGAGCTTCCTTTCCATGTACTTTTTCCTGCTTTACCAAGGGCCTAATTTTAGGAGTGCAGGTTTCTATTATTTGGGAGTGTAAAGCAAGACAACTCCTCAAGAACATATTAGAATAGTTTAATCATGACAGAGGTCAGCAGTATGGGAAGAGGTTAGAATAGGAATAAAATCAGTGGTGCAGCACAGCACGTCGCCTTGCTCCGCTGCTTTACTGGCAAAGGCCAGGAATGCAACGTACTTAAGGCAATATGAGGCATTCCTTTCCTTCACCCTGAGCAGGCGCATAATGGGCTGCATGGTGCCAACGTAGGCACTCCTGCACCATTGTGCAAAGATGTCTGCATTGCATACAGGATTGTTTTTGTGCGGGAAGGGGCACCTGCCTGCACAGAAACAATCCTGAGAGGCTTTTTCCTCTTTCTTTGTGTGGTTCAGGATGCAGAACACATAGAAAGATGACAAAATGTGGAGAAACAAAGATATTTCTCCTTGATACGCCTCTCCTGTGGAGGCGTATCTTTTTAGCACATTCCCAGGTTTACCTGTTCAAGTAAATCTGGGAATGCATCAAATCCATGTATGATGTGTGGGAACACCCATGCAACATCCATGGAAATCCCTTCCTGGCTCAGAGTAATGCAACACAGTGAATTGTGCTGCATTACATCACTTGAGATTTAGGAAGCCACGCAGTACAAAGTAAGGTGGCCTGCATGGCTTCATAAGTCAAATTTTTCATTTGTGTCACTCGTGCATGGTCGAAGAGTGACACCAAGGGCTTCGTGAGGCGAGTAATATGTATTCTCAAATATGTTGTAGAATCATTTGTCCATCAAAGGGGGAAACCACATTCTAGCTCTTGAACCGGGTCTTGAGACATGGAGATATTTAACACCTGTGATTTTGAAGATTAATTTTAAATAATACATTAGCAACGGAATAGAGTGTCTAGTATCAGTCATTGAAATCCAGAGGCCATCAATATACATAGAACATTTGCAGTTATCCCTCCATATCTGCACTCTCTCTATCTCCTTATCCCTGCAAACTTGTTCTGTAAAGTGTTCCATGACGAGAGCAAACAGTGTGAGAGAGTGGAACACGTCTGTCTCATGCTACTGCATGTATTAAAACTGGAGGAGAAATCGCAGTTGTGTATTGTAGTTCATGGCAATTTATATCTCAGCATAACATACTTATAAAACGTAGATTGCCCAGCAACTGCTTAAGGGTTTTATGGAGGAATCACCAATCTACTGATCAAATGCTTTCTCTGCAGTCAAAGAAATCAGTATTCAGTTCTTCCATGTTTTGTGAATAATATCCAGATTGTGTGGGATTTCTTTACAGTTATCTCTGCAGAGTCTGACATAGACAATTCCAAATTGGTGTGGGTCTATCAGAACCTACAGAATCAGTACCAGCTGTCGTGCCAGGATAAAGTAAAGATCTCTACATTATTATTAATCAGGGACTTAGGCTGGTAAGAATCACAGAGGGTGAGGTCCTTACTCACTTTATGGATCACAACCATGTGTGCTTCTCTCATGGCAGAAATTACTATATAGGGGCCAGGGCCATGCAAAAATCTTATGGAACATAGCAAAAAGCAATTCGAAAGAATTGCTGAATTAGAAAGGAGAATAAAGGAGGCTAATGCAATATCTGATGCTAAGGCTGCCATTCAAATGTTAGCAAAATGAGGGGCCGCATGAGCGCGCCATTTCATGATGGCCGCCCCTTGCTGATCGGAGGCAGAATCGGCCTGTTTTCGACTAATTTATTCCGATTTAACACTGTTTTTTTTCTTTTTTCATTCGAAGACGATATTTGGAATGAGGAAGGCACTTGCAGCAGTACCTTTTGGAGCCTGGTACAGCAAGGAAAACTGAGAGCCATTGAGGTGAGCTGCTCTCCGGTGGCTGGTGTGTTTTTCTCCCAGGAATTCCTGTCAAAGGGGTGGAGAGCAGCTTGGAAAAGAGTGAGCCTGAGGCCTAGGCCACTCCCACAACTGGTATTAGCTGCTGCACACTGCTTATTCAGGCTGTTTTCCTCATTTGTCAGTGCTCTAACAATATTGCTTTTGACTGCTCTTTTATTGCTGTGTACATTTATTTCTCTATTACATATGGAGGGCAAGCAGTCACACAGTATGTCTTCTAAACAGAAACAAAACATTTCTCCACCAACAGTAAAATATAAATTAGTGGATATTAATGAGCCTTCATTATCCACTTTATTGGAGGAACTTCAAGCTGTGCATTCTAATACTGATAATATTGCAACTGAGATAAAAAAAATTATGTAACGATATGGCAGGTCTTTCTATGAAGGTCTCTGACAACGCTATTAAAATTCAAGACAATAAAGTTAGGATTGACCATCTTTTGCCAATCGCAGCCAAAATTGAGCCAATGAATAAATTACTATTAGATTTGGAAAATCGCAATAGACAATACAATCTGCAAATTCTTAATTTCCCAGAGGATGTGGAAGGTAATGACTGAAGGGCTTATCTAGAAAACCTGATTCCTCGTCTTTTGTGTATTCAGTTTCCTGGAAAATTTGAAATTGATAAGGCTCATACAATACCTTCTCATCGCAATCCAAGACAAGATAAGCCTCATCAAATGATTTTCAAAGTGCTACATCATCACCATCTAATTTTAATTAGAAAGGCTTCCAGAGATATCCCTTCGTAATGGTCAATGGGAATAACATTTTCATTCATCAAGACTTTTTCAAAGAGACAGTCAATATTCATAAGGATTTTGCAAACCTTTGTCCTCGGCAAAGAAATGCTGGTTATAAATATGGTTTGTTTGATCCGTCTACTATGCAAATCTGGAAAGATGGTTTTTCTAAATCTTTTCAGCATCCTGAAGATCTTCGCCGTTTTCTGGATTTGCAGTCTCAGTCTTCGATGGAAACAAATGGAGATACCACATGGATTCACTGTTGCTTAATTTTTACTGCCAGTATGTTTAATTGATTGGAGTATTCTTTTAAGGCATGTTTAGTGGCTTACTCTTGATATGCGTTTGCACGATTCTAAAGCTCTATATTTGTTCCTATGTTGTTTGGTTATTATTTTTGTTGTATGTTGGTGTTTTTTGTGTCTTTTATTTATCAATTCCCGAGCTACTATTCTTTTTCTAATTTATGTTGTTTACCTATTTTACTCTCTTCCTTTTTTCTTCTTTCAAAATGTCAAGTGATGATGGTATTACAATTGTTTTATTCAATGTTAAAGGCTTAAGGCACCCTGTTAAAAGTACTAAAGTTTAGGATTATTTAGCGAGGTATAAAGAGGATATTTGTTTAATTCAGGAAACTAATGTAGATGATACAGTTCTATCTTACATCAATAAGAAATGGGTTGGGGCTGTTATTTCTTCTCCAGCTCAACATGAAAAATGGGATAGTAATTCTTTTTGCAAAGAAATTACATGTTCAAATTTTTCATAAACATACTGATTCAGAAGGTCATTTTATAATAGCTAAGATTAAAATTGACAATAAAGTTTTTCACCTCATTAATGTATATGAGCCTACGAATGATGAGTTTTGGTTAAGATTTACATCAGAGGTTATAAACTTGGTTAATGTTCCTCTGATTATTGGAGTTGATTTTAATCTTATTTCTGACCCTTTACTAGATAGAATATGTTAACCTAAATTTCGTCCTCCAAAGTCGTTTTTCACACTTAAAGCATTTTTTAAGAATACCAAAATGGTTGATATTTGGCGTCTACATAATCCTACTGACAAACAATTGACTTTTTTCTCTAATCCTCATGACTCTTATTCTAGGTTGAATTATTTTTTAATCTCTTGTAATTTAATTTCCTCAAATTCTAATCCAGACATTCAGAATATAGATATTTCAGAGCATGCTTTAATCTCGTGTATTTTATGCAATGAATCCCAACAGGATAGTCATAATCATTGGCGTATGAATACCAATATTGTTCTTAATGGAAATAATCAACCTAGACTTTTATTAGCTATTAAAGAGTTTTTTTCATTTAATGATGATGATTCCACATCTATTATTAATCGTCGAGATGCATTTAAAGCATATATTAGAGGAGAGTCTATTTCCATTATGGCACATTAAAATACATTATTTAACTTGAAAATTGACGACTTAGGATAGCAGATAGCTAAATACGAACACCTATATATTACTTCTAATAAACTCTTATATAAAGAAAAATGACAGAAACCTCATTATGAATTGAATTCTATTTTAAGTAATAGAGCTGGAGTGCAAATTTCTAATAATAAAGCAAAATTTTGTTTTAGTGCAACTGGGTCTGGCAGGATGTTAGCTAATTACCTCTATATTGAAAATGACAACAATCTAATTAATGCTATACATTCCCCAAATGGCTCAATTGCTTTATCCCATGATTAAAATATTAAAGAATTCATGTATTATAATTCAGACTTATATAATAAACCACCTTTATCAGATACAGCTCTTATAGTCAATTTTTCGGAAGGTTGTGGGTTACCTAAATTTTCACAAACTGATAAAACTAAATTGGAATTTCTGATTACAAGGGAGGATATACTTTCAAGTATTAAATCACTTAAGTTAAATAAATCTCCAGGTCCGAATGGTATTCCTGCAGAATTTTATAAATAATTTTCTTCTCTCCTCCCATCACATCTGCTTGCTTTATTTTCACATTTTAGTGATACTGGGTGTATGTCTGGGTCATTTACGAAAGCTCTGATTATTGTCCTCCCGAAACCAGAAAAAGACCATTCATTGGTTACCAATTACCGTCCTATTTCTTTAATAAATCAAGTCTGTAAACTATATGCTAAATTTCTTGCGTCTAGGTTAACTTGTACACTTTCTTCTATTATCCATGTAGATCAGACTGGATTTATGAAAAAGAGACATTGATCAAATAATATTAGACTATTATTTCACGCCATTGAAACTGGAGCATTATTTTCTTTTCCTGCTGGAGTTTTAGCATTAGATGCGGAGAAGGCTTTTGATCAAATCATTGGCAATACTTTTTTCGCACCTTGTATGCATTCAAGTTTGGCTCCTTATTTATCAGTATGATTTCAGCATTCTCCTATAGTCCTTCGGCTAAACTTTTTAATAATGTCAGACTTAACAGTTCCTTTCCTCAAGGGTCTGTCTAAGGTATGGCAGCGATAGTTATGGGGGTAGCTTTGACTATATCCGTCCCGGAAGCCTTGTCAGTCCAAGCTTCCGTAATAAACGCCATCTTGATGTTATTGGCTTCTATAAACAGGCAGCATTCAGAACTATGCTTCACCAAAGATCTGGTGTTGAGCAGTAAGCATTTAAAATATAGCTGTTTGCTCTTAGGCGTAGAAGGGGTCCTGTGGCCACTAGGGAGGGATCTTATAGGAATAGCCAAGAAATGGGGGACAGGACTCAAGCAGATGGCACAAGGTTTAAGCAAGTGCTCCGAAGCCAAGTGGGGCTGAATTTTCGGGCGTTCCACCCTGCATCTACGAGGGTTTAACTCTCGTAGCCTCGCACTAGAATATCTTAAGGGACCGGGAGAATAAGGGGCAAGGAGCCTGGCCCTGAGCCGGTCCGAGCGCGGACGGGCGCAGACGGGCTTGCCTTGTGCGCGCCTCCGGCACGCCCGATGCGCGAGTCCGCTGCGCGGGCGCGTCTGCATCAACTTATGTAGCCTCCCACCACTAGAGCGCTAACAAATCCGCAGGAAAGTTTAAATGTAAACTCATCTGATGCTACAGAATCAGACCTTATCCCCATTTTAATGTATCTGAACACATTCTCTCATCTGCTGAGATCACATTACTCAGTAAAGGACTAAGTTTTGTGCCCACAGAGAAGACCAATTTTTTCAAACTCCAAATGGAACTCTTCAAATTCTTTCGTAAGTTATCTCTTAGAGCATTTTTTCTATATCAGAATCTTTCACAAGCCTTTCATCACTCTGGATTAAGACCTCCATCCACATTCAATCCACCCAGGAACAAAATGCCAGTTGAATTGCTGGCCTTTGAAACTACAGTTATGAGGGAAGTTACCACACTTAACAGATGTTTTGAGTACATTCTCCATAACATTACATTAGAGGAATGTAAAGCCCTTCATACTTAATAATACCAATAATGATTTAATCATCAGACACATCAATAAAGGCAATGGAATTGTAATTCAATCAACAAAATCAAATAAGGTGGAAATATTGCGACAATTGCCCAGTATTAACCACTATAAGACCATAAGAACTAATCCCTTATCTGAAACACTGAAAGTTACCCTTGAAATTACATCTGAAGCTAGAAATATTGTTTTTTTAAGTATGCATGAATTTCAATATCTCAATACCAAATCCCCAAGGACACCTGTCCTCTATAGTTTACCAAAAATCCACAAAAACTCATCAAATCCCTCTGGTAGACTAACTGTTTCAGGTTGTGGCTCAGGCCTTGAGCCAGTGTGTATATACATAGTTGTTTTTATTAAGGATCTGGCCATTAAGACTGAAAGCTATGTACCTGACAGCGGTGACATGACTGTGCAACTTGAAAACATGGATTTTGATCCAGACGAGGAGTTGTTGGTATGCTTGGACACTGAGTCCTTGTATACTAACATTCCACAACTTGAAGGTAACAAGGCTATTGAGGCAGCAGCTCTCAGTTCAAGACCTGGTCCAGTCACTGTCCCTACAGAGTTCATTATTGATCTTTTGACTGTTTCACTTACCCAGAATTATTTTGAGTTCGATGGTTATATTTTCTTACAAGTTAAGTGAGGTTTAATGGGGGCTTCTTATGCTCCTAGTTTTGTGATTCTTTATGTGAATAACTTTGAAAGACATAACGTATATGACTGCACGAAAAATCCCTATTTTGACGATATACGCCACTGAGGGCAAATAAGTCACTAAGGGCCTTATGTAGGTAAATTACATTTACCGATTCTTAAATACCGAATTTTACCGATTCAGTATTTATGAATCTGTAAATGTAATGTAGGTAAAAAAATACCGATTCGGTAAGTGTCGGTATTTTAGAATCGGTGTTTACCGATTCGGTAATGGTAACTAGTATCTCATTGGCCCATAGGAATCAATGGGAAGCCAGTTACCATTACCATTACCGAATCGGTAAATACCGATTCGGTAATGGGGGGAGCACAATCAAGTGTGGCAGGGTGTCACATTGACACCCTGTTGCACCCCTGATTCCTGCATGTGTGCACATGTGGCACACATACATGCCCTAAGGGCATGTGTGTCTGCCACATTGCACACATCTAAGGGCCAAATAATGCATTAACTAAGACATTTGTCATTTACCACCAACTTTTAGTTGGTGGTAAATAACGAATCCACACTACACCCACACACTCCCCCTACATCTCATTTCAGGATTCGGTATTTACCGAATCGGTAAAATTACCGATTCGGTAATTTTACCGATTTGGTAAATTACCGAATCCTGAAATGTCCCCCCTACATACAGAAAGCCTGAATACCGGTCGGTAACGTGATTTTTACCAAAAATCGGCCGTTACCGACCGGTATTGGGCTACCTACATATGGCCCTAAATGTTATATAAAACCAATGGGGGTCATCACGTGTAGTCTTCTGTCTAGCTCTATTAAAGAGCAGTGCTATTTCAGACGCCCATACTCTTGCGCATCCACCGCATTGACGGGGGCGTTTTTCAGATCTGTCTGATTCATACTGCTGGTGAGATTTTTTTGATTATAACCCCATTCTTTCTCACTAGTGCCCCTGCCCCTCCCTTTTTAGGTCTCGCCTAGGCAGCGCATGCGCTGCATGCGCTGTCTCAGCGAGACCTAAAGTAATCTGTATGTTGGCTGAAATTTAGTGTGATTTATCATCCTGCTTGCCATTGGTTTAATTCTGGCATTGCTGTTGTAATCTTGCTTTCTGTTGGCTGTTGATACCATACCTAACTTCCGTGTAGTCCGGAAGCAGCAGTGCCTAACTACAGTTTTCATCCACAGCAACGCTTGAAGGGCGCATGATAAACTTTCTTTTTAAGGCACCATGGGGCTTGTAAGGCGGGCGCGCTCTTCACCAGCGCCCGCTTTACATGCCACATGGTGCACACGCGCTCCAGCAGCGCCAGCATGGAGTTGAATTTGCTGCCCTTTTCTTTGGCTTCCCCCGCCCCCTACTTCGTGCGCGGATAATCTCGCCCCACAGCTTGCTCTTTTTATTTAACGAACTATAGCTACGTACTGCTGACGGACAGCCGCATCGCCCCCGCCTTCCCACTACGGAGGCTGGCACCGTGCGGTGACGTCGCAGTGATTGTCAGCTCTGCCTGTGCTGGTTCTGAGGACGGGGTGGTACCGGTCCCTCGCCACAGCTCGAGGAGGCAGCAGCTGAGTTGTTGTGTGCGGCCACCTTCCCTGGGCTCTGCCTCCTTCTCTCCAGCTGGCTCTCCGTCAGTCTCTTCCCCGGGCTGGCCTTTGTGGCTGTACGTGAATGTTTTGTGTGCTGAGCGCAAAGTGTTACAAAGATCCATGAGCCTACTAACGCTGTCCCGTTTCACAACTTGAATAATCGATCCCCGGACACCATGATCAGTTCCAAGTTGATGTATGCTGCCTGGACTCGGAAGTACTTGCACATGCACGCTCTCCTTTCTTCCTTTCGGCGCTCATCCCTCAGGGGTCATTGCAGTAGCTGTCATACACCCATTGTGTGATGGCGAACTTCTTCCGGATTGCAGTGAGACTGGGGGTGATTATGCACCGGAGTTGCACTTCTGCTGATTGTATTATTTGTATTATTTAAAATGCTAGATTTACAGGTGCCAATTACGATCCGGTAAAAAAAATTCCCGTACGACTCGTATCCGGTCTTTTTACCGTACGAATCGTACAAGTGCCGTACAAACTGGCAATCACGATTCGCACAGTAAAAAGCCCATACGAGTCGCATTGGGAATAATTCCCCACACGTCCTCGGGTCGGAAAAAGTGTCCGACACGTCCTCGGACGAGTTACCGTACAAACGTGAAAAGCGAAGTCCGACCGGGGAATCACGATCCGTCCCGGGCGTCCGATAGTACAACCGTATGGTTAAAAGACCGTCCGCACCGAACTCCAATAGCAACCATGGAGATGTCCAAACAGGTGCCCGGTACGCGCCGTACCCCCCCCAGCCCCCGCATGTACGCGCCGACACTTTTTGGGTGCCGTAAAAATATTGCCGTCCGGACTGCTGTCGGTTCGAATCGTAATTCCTGGGTCGTGAAACGCTGCCTGGAAGCGTCCCGACGTCACGTCGCAGCATTCCCAGATCACATTCGTATGCATATTTTCGTCGGTCGGTGTTTTTTACGATTCGTACGGAAATGGTGTTTCCGTGCGAATCGTAATTCCATGTTTGTAATGTTTTACGACCGGGTACGAGTCGGACGGAGAATACGCTCCAACCGACGGTTCGTACCCGGTTTTTACCGGATCGTAATCGGCACCATTGTGTCCATTTCGTCACATTTAAAATGGTGCTTTTCAAACCCCCTTTACAGCATTGCTAATTATTGCTAATTATTTTAAACAGAAGACTATTTTGGGATGTAAAACAGACCACAATTACCCGAATTTAGTTAAAATGACACCTAAAGTGCCACATCTCTGGTCATGATTTATTGTGTTTTAGGATTCTTGTTTTCTAAATGATGCCTCACCATAAGAGCACAATTTCGCCAAAGCAGACAACTGTCTGTGCCAGGTGCAGCAGTAGCACTTTTAGCAAGTACCGGCTATTTATTTATTTTATTGTTGGTGTTTTTTTTTTCTTTTCTACTAGAGCTCAAGCACCCCGGCCTTGAATACTGTGATAATGTAGAAAGCAAAACTGCTACCAACGGCAGGCACTTCGAGGGCGACTAGATTTTTAAAAAAAACGAAAATAGAGACTTTCCACAAACCTAGAAATAGGACTACCATTTGCATTCATGGCCGGACATGGAAATGATTGATTAACAGTGCAATAAACACAGAAAATACAGGCAATGAGGCATAAGAGGTCGTCATATGCTCACAGCATCATCTGTGCTAATTAGTTTTCTGTTAAGGGCGGCCAACCAATTAAGTATCGGAACACATGGAAACTTGCCTCCTGTGTTTAGTTGCCTGAAAACGAACGTGTTAAATGTTGTGAAATCTGCCAGGACACATGGTGAAACAAGCATTTGCAATGCAATAGGTCTCGCATATACCCGAGTTTAAGCTATTGGCATTGTAAATGACAATGCCTTTTATTTATGTTTTAAAATCAAAAATAAAAGGCATTGTTATTTGCAATGTCAATAGCTCAAAATCGAGTAAATGCGCGACCTATTGCATTGCAAATGCTGGTTTTCCTTCTGAGTTACTTTTTATGGACTTTAACTCAGGGTTGTCTTCTTCTAGCGGTTGGGAGCCTTGTGCCCTATACTGCGAGTGAGTCCGGTTGATGTTTGCCTATCCGGACCCTTCCTAACACGTACAATTTGACATGTGCTGACTCTTAACTTACAGTTTCTAATTGGTAAATCAGTTTTCGAGTAACGGGTCTTTGATTTATTCCTGCAGATTAGAATTATACCAACACATAGTTTTAGTTGTATTAACATTGGTTTTTGGTTGACATTTAGGATTTCTAAGGTTGGTCCCATGAGATCACCTCCTCCCTTCCCATCTATTTGCCATTTTTGAGTTTGTCTATTTGGGATCGAAAAAGTAGGTTCCCCGCTTTTATCATTATAATTTTCAATAGTGTTTTTATTGGCACTCTATGACTGGGGTTCTATCTTTCATTGACTCACAGCTGATGATGTTTTTCTTTTGTTTTACACCATGCTTTTGTCTCACGGTGTTAAATTCTCCAACACTGTCATCTTCATTTTCTGCAAAACCTATATTTTTGTTTTGTGCTATGTTGCCAATCTTTGAGAATTTTTGTTTTGTTTTGTAGTTGGTGGTACCCTCTTATAAATTGTTTACTTATTCCATTTCAGATTGTTTGGATTGGATGCTCTTTTATCTCTCTCTTTTTCCTGATGATGACCTTGAAATTATTAAAGGTCGAAACGCCCATCTTTGGCATATTTATGAGGAAGCATTGATTACAGTTTTTGCCCTTATTAATTTGTGGACCTATTTTGCCTTAAATTCTTGTTTCCCCTTGCCATTGTTTCTTTCGTTTCCACTGTTTAATATGTTATAAGTGTTGTCCTTTGTGTAACCATATGAGCACCTTTAATGTATTCTTGTGTAACTGTCCTTCTACATTCCTTGTTCGAGTAAAACATATATTTTTGTGATTTTTTTATCTGTTGGGTACCTCCTTAATATATTGTCCAGTCAAATGTTTTCATTTCTTCTGTGTTTTCTTGCATAATAATTATTTGTGGTGGCTCATTTTTAATTGTTTTCCCACACCATTGTAGATGTTATATGATTTATGTACCCCAGGTTTGGGGAATAGGGTAGGTCCTGTTTGTTGTAACCTCTACTATAGGGTAAAAACCTCACTCATAAGATCTGTGCACCTCTGAGAAGTAAACAATATCTATTTTTCTTCTGTATGTTGGGTGTACCATTCATCTATCAAGCCCACCTCCCTCAACCAGTCCTGGAATTGCAGTGATATGGCATTGCTTCTGGCACCTCACAAGAAAGAAAACAACGGTAACAAGTCCCATATGTGTCACAACATATTGTTCGAGTTCTAAGAAATTGAAGAAACAAGTTAACAAAAAGAGGAATACCCTGAACTCAGGAGGCCCTAACATTGTGAAACCAATGTTTTCCTTTAGTAAAGGCAAAAGCCTCCAGGATATCCTACTACATGCCCCCCACTTCTGATGAAACAGATAACAGGGATAGAACAAATACCATATGGAACATGCCACCTCCCTGGAGCATGCCCCATGCAGCAGGTGTAGTGTATTCATATTCACAAAGAGATGTAAAGCACTGGATCTGGGACTCTAGCCTCTGTGGCGTCTAAATGGTCTAACTAACTGCACTTCACATTATGTTATCTACATGCTTAAGTGCCTTTGTTCAGTTATATACTTAGGAATAACAACCAGTAAAGTAAGAGTAAGAATAAGTGAAAACAGAAGCACTCTTAGGTGAAAGTGAGACAACACAAGACTAACTAGACTCTTCCTGGAAAAGAAAATCACAAAAAATGACATTGATCAAAATGTGACTGAGCCACGTAAACCACTCCATGAGGCTATGGCTACTGCGCTGTTGACATAGAAACGATCGTGGGTTTATAGACTACAAACAAACATGCTTTGTCTAAACAATTTAATTCCTTGGGGCCAGCTGAATAGAAAGACATAAATAATTGGGTAAAACATACACTAAGTAGCCCCTATCACTGTAAGCCTATCTCCCTGCGCCACAAAGGAATTTTCATATGATAGCGATGGTCATAATGCATGTAGAGAAAGGAATACGAGATACCTGTTGAGGAATATTTAAGCATTTTTCTTCCTCCCTTTAAATAAATAGTTGGGGCTATACCAGGGGCGTACCCCATAGTTACCCAAATTGTCAGGAGAATCATTCCGGTATTATTAAAAAACATATCCCTATATATTCCTCTGCACACTGCCATAAGTAAATACAGCTTTAAACTAATCTTCATCTCCCTTGGTGATAACAATTAGAGATACTCTTCTGAACTAACTGCCAGGCAACCTTGAAACTACGCTGGTATGTTCAATGTATAGAGTCCCCAATGATGATACCACTGAGGGTATGAATGATAAATCGATTTGGGAACTAACTTTCTCATTACTACTAGCAACTCATGTGATAGACATTACACTACTCATGTTCTAGTTGAGCCCTCATACCTGGGAACTACCTTTCCCATGACTCCTCTGTCTTGCATGATGGACACTTACACCAATCATTCTGCAGCATGGCCTACAGCGAATGAGGCAACTACTCTTTGGTAACCATGTGACCGAGCGTAACCAATCGTCCTACACCAGGGCCTTCAGTGAATGCAAGCAGTGCACATTGGTAACCATGTGACCTAGGGAGCCCCCAAAAGATTGGGCCCACCAGCATAAACTGCGAGTAGCCCCATCTCTCAAGCACGAGAAGAGCCAGCTGGCTTGAGGGAAGATTATATATATTTAAGTGCTCCGATTCTCCATTAAGAAGTAAGTACTTGACTTCTAAACTGATCCTGAGATCGTCTGGATTGCTACACTAGATCAGCTAGGTGTGTACTGCCATTAATGATAATTTGTACCTGTGATACCATAAACTTTATCATATGGATTAATGAGTATGGTTATCTCAACTTGTGACAATAGATCTAGTAACAAATAATGTTCTTTCATTTAAAGATGGCACACAGGATTGCAATACACACTAGCATGTGTGTTGTCTGTCACAAAGCTGCACATGTGACAAGCATGTTGTGTTTGTGCATGTGACTTACAGTACCACCCTATCACATGTACTATGTCATGGAACTCTTTTTCCACAAATTATTGCTATCTCAGCATGATTTATTGTATTGTATTGAATAAAACTATGTGCTTTTGTACCCTAGGTCTTGAAATTTGCATAAGGTGAGGAAGGAAACTCTGGTCTTTCCAAGATATATACATATATATTTACTAACATAGACTCAAGTAATTTGAGTGAGTGTTCCTTACTGCCCTGAGGAATGCCCCATACCAGTTATCTGGCTCATAGAGTGAGCAAAAACATGTTAGTACTTTCAAAGGATGATGGGGCCAGAGTACCCCTAAACATCCAAAAATTAGTTTATTCACATTTGATTCATACCTGATGTACCCGATAATAAAGGATATGCCTGTGGTATACCTTAAGGTGACTAGAACCCTGAGGTATCCAGGAAAATGATATATCTTAAGAACTCCCCCATTAATTGGATGTGACTCTGCCCTGGTAGTACCATCTTACCAGGGTGGTATGAGGTGGCCAATAGTGAAACATGCCACATTACATGGGTGAGACCACCTCAACCAAAATCTTTTTTTGGTCCAAAAGGGTCCAATAGCAACAACCTGGGGACAAGTATTTAGGAATAGGAATCACCCGTTCTGTCAACAGATTCACTGCACTTATTGTGATTTATGATTGCAGTAATGTGGCCCTAGCTGGGCCCACTTGCATTAATGACCACTCACATTAACATTCTACCATGTATTATGTGAATATATATGCACCCATGTGTGTGCTGCTATTTTTATTTGAAGTGTTTAGTCATACGTGAAAAATGGTGCAAAAGGATCAGAGCTCCTTCTCTCAATTTGTGGGAAGGGCAATGCTTCAAATTTTTTTTAAATACCCCTCACACACTGAAACCTGATTCAGTGTCATGCTTCATCATTGGGGTCTTCCCGCCCCTCTACAGGATGGGCGTGCTACGACTTACGTAGATGCAGGAACACTTTATTCAGTGATTGGTGAGTATGTGTAGTGCGTGGGATCGTGAAAAAAAAATGTGAGATGGTTAAAAATTCTCTGGCTAGTGGAGCGAAAATACTTTATTGTCTTCCTGGCTGAGAATAGTAAAAGTGGGGAGGTGTAGATGGTGTACTATAATGAGTCACCTCCTACAAGGTCGACATGTTTCAGAAGTCATCACCTTGGCTTTCATCCTCAGGACCAAAAAAACGATCCCTGTTACACCTCAATGGGTGATAGAATAAATGTACATATGCCTGATAGTCACAAACACTGTCCTTTGTTCCCTGTTATGGGAGTAGAAAAATATACCACTTGTATATCTTAAGAACCTGAAAAGAAAATTATTTTGGATAAATCATGGCTTTCCTCATTTATCTTTATCTATTCACATCACCATCACGTGGAAAGTTTTAAGCTTTTTTGTGATACATTTCTCTTGTGCAACTCTGTTGTAGGTAATGGTACCATTTGGTAAATATCCTCTACTCATAAATCATCTGAAAGAACACTCCTTGTGATTTCTAGTGCCCAGTATCTCATTTACTCAACATTCTATCATACATATGTATCTCCTAGCAAGATACATCTTATGTTACAATACATTCATACAAAAAGGAAGTATATGTACACTCTGATTGTGCCCCAAAAGGTTATAGATTAATGATCACAGCAAACGAGCACTTGCATTCGTACTCCTATGACAGGCCTTGGAAAAAATGGGAGATATTTGGCAAAAGTCTGTGCACTCGTCCTTTTTAAACTGTGATCTCACGGTGTGTCTTTTTTTATTTTAAAAAAAGTATATGGTATTCATGCTCTCAAAAGGACGTGCCATTATACATACTTTATAATTTTATCGTTATCGCTCCATGAGCTCACACGAGCAGTGTAGGGCGCCTTCAACTAGACACTGTGGGTATTTTAAAAGAACAGAAGGAAAAAAGGTTACCTTTTTCCTCTTCACTCCCTCCTTTGATTTTTTGATCATTCTTGACAGGGTACAGCTGTGGGAGTTTGGTTCACCACTGAATCTAAACTTCATCTTTCTAGAGAGATAAAACATCCTCCTCTCATCTTTGATAGAACACCCTTAGCCCAGATCACAAAAACAGAACATACACACCAGGTTATAACAGACCAACCACAAGAATGGCAGAAAACACAGGCCTAACCTTCTCGGAAGAAGAGATAGACAGCATCATAGCCTCATTGAACAACTTCGAGGGGCTAAATACACCAGATCCAATACCTACAAACAATGACTGGGACGAGATAGAACAACTAAGGCGCACCCAGATAAAAACAGCCCTCCACGGTCTCCTCATGACTGAATATCTTAAAAGCAATGCAGCACCTAATAGGCTAATAGTAAGAAATGAACCATACATTTTTCAACATGACAAGATTTTTAAAAAAAGATTGGTCTTTGATAAGTTGGCATTGCACACGAGATTGGCTTGTGCTAATATTTAAGACAGCTGGCAGATTAGCACAAGAACTGAAAATTGAAATTAAAGAAATAGAAGTTCGTTTAAAGAGCTATGAAACACCGAGTGCCCTCAAAAAACATCCAGAAGAGTTAAACAAAACTCTCAATGACTTTGAAGTAACGTTGAAACAGAGCAAGTACCAGAAACTAAAAAAAGATATTACCCGTTTCAGCCATGAGAGGATCTATCCATTCATAAGAGATGATTACAAACCTCAGGAGAACCGTCACGAAATGACAACTGACGATGATTCATCTGATTCAGGATCCAGTGGATCTGACTCAAGTAAAGGGAAATACCAACAATACAGATTTGGGAGGAGCAACAACAGACGTCCTTGGTTCCACGGCCAAAGAGGATTGGGACATTACCAGGGTCCACCCCCATACCCCATGCACCCCTCAGGACCTCCGATATACCCACATCAATAAGGAGCCTACCCTCAATGGAACTACCCTCCGCAGGACTACCCCTTCTATGAACAGCCCCATCTTTTAGGGCTACGCCAAGGGAGAAACAGAGGGAGGAACCGGAGAGGGAACAATGTTCACTGGGCTCCACAAAACGAAGAACCAATCCGGATGGCAACAAGGAGCATGACAGGGGCCTCAACCAGCAAGAAATTAATCTGGTAGTCAACCTTACAAACCACATTCGAACACCGGCACAGATCAGAGTCCTAGAAAAAGGATTAGGCTTTGTACCAACGGCAAAATTGGATAAATTCCAATTATGCAAAGAGATGAAAGAATTCATGAGGAGACTTAAGTTACAAATCTTTTTCAAAGACAAACAAAATGACCAGCAGGATGGAGACACTGGTTTGAGACCAAAATCCAATTTCACTCCATCCGTAGCCAATCTACCAGTAGAACTGATCGCCTTTGAAAAAGCTATCATGAAAGATCTGGGAGAAATAGATCCAGCAACCAACAAGGTCTTTCACAATATCACCAGAGAGGAAAATGAGGCACTCGGAGAACCAGCAAACAACCCGGAATTGGTAATAAAACCAGATGATAAAGGAGGGGCGATTGTAATGCAATCAGCTGAGAAGTATGACCAAGAGTGCCTACGCCTCCTCCACGATGAAAGGAACTATGAGGTCCTCAACCAGGACCTCACCGAGCAAATATGAGTGAAAATTGCAAGTATGGTGGAAGAGGCACGATCACATGGGTGGATATCTAAAAAGGAAGGGTATTTTCTAACCACGACTTTGCCAAGAACACTTTACCTGTATACTATACCAAAAATCCACAAAAATTTGGTCTGCCCACTGGGACGTCCAATAGTGTCTGGAATTGGATCCATTTTGGAACCAGTCTCCAAATTTGCAGATGCTTTCTTAAGACCACTTGTACAACAAACTTCCACGTACCTGAAAGACACCAAAGACGTCCTGCAATTGTTAGAAGGGCAAACATTTGACCCAGAGAGAGAATTATTGATAAACTGTGATGTGGAGAGCTTATATACGAGCCTTCCCAACAACAAGACCCTCAACATCATAGAAGATGTCCTGTTCGACACCGATTGGGACTACCAGACACCAAGAAACATGATTATGGAGTGCTGCCAATTGGCACTCAAAGAAAATTTCTTTGAATAACGGAACACTCTCTATTTGCAAAAACACGGGACCAGCATGGGGAGCACCTTTGCTCCTAGCATAGCTGGTCTCTATGTAACTTGAACAACAGAAGATCCTCGATCCCAACAATCCATTTCGTAACCATATACATATATGGAAACGATATATAGATGACATATTGATCATCTGGGAAGGAGATGAAACCACCGCCAGATGTTTTCTAACATGGTTGAACTGCCAAGAACAATTTTTGAGATTCACAAGCACTATCTCAAATGAAAAATTTGTCTTCCTTGATCTAAACATATATGCAAAAGAGGAAAAACTAACAACTACTACTCATTTCAAAGTAACCTCCAAAAACTGTCTACTATTGTACAATAGCTTCCACCCTCGACATCTCCGCGATAACCTCCCTCATGGGCAATTCTTACGCCTATGAAGGAACTGCACGGAAATTGAAGATTTCCAAAAACAATCAACGATCTGAAAAAGAAACTGGAAAAACGCCAATACCCTAAAAAGGTGATTGATAATGCATACAAAAGGGCACGCAACAATTGCAGAGACAGCCTTTTGGAACCCAAAATCCATAAGGAGGAAGAGAACCGCCCAGTATGTGTAACAACTTTCAACACAAACTCCAATGGTATCACAAAAATAGTAAACAAACACTGGCGAATCCTCAACAGTGGAAGCATCAATCTACCAAAACCTATCTTCTCTCATAGAAGAGGTAAGAGTAGCTGTGATTTGCTGGTACACACCAGACCAGAAGAAAGAAGAGAAGACAAGACAATGCAAACCACTTTAATGCCCCCAATCTCTGGGCATCATCCCTGTGGAATGTGCAATGTGTGCAAACTAACTAAGAAAAGCAAAGAAATCTTGTTCCATGATGGAACCAAATGGGACCAAAGAAGATTCACAACATGCAATTCAAAAAATGTGGTTTATCTGATCACGTGCCCGTGTCTTTTGGAATACGTAGGAATGACCACACGCCCTGTCAAGGTAAAGATAGGGGAACACAAAAGTAACATTAAATGCAAAAAGAGTACCACCAAAATGGCAGCCCATTTTTGGGAAAAAGGCCATAAGTGGGAAGATCTCTCTTGGACAGTAATCAAACAAATCCAAAACGAAAGGTATTTGTTCGAAAAAGAACAACGGTGGGTGTTCCGTTTGAGGAATCGTGAGAAAGGCCTGAACGATGAGATTCCTTGGAACCAGCTCTGATGTATACAAAATCTAACACAGGAATCCCCTGGCAACTAATGATCAACCAAAAAGTTGCAGACTCATGAGGAGTATACAGTACTACAATCACCCCCATAACTAATACTGAACAAAGAGGAGGTTTATGCCCTTGGAAACTGTGTTTCTTCCTTTTTCTTCCTTTTTCTTCTTTTTTAGAGAAATTATAATTTTTGAAACCTGAGTGTACACACACTTTATTTTTAAATATACATGGTTTTTGCTTTTCAATCCTTATCCTCTGACAGGAAAAGGTTTCCAGTTAATATTTTTCCATGCCTCTAGCGTTCTACTGCTGGGATTTATTATTTACCTTTTTTTCCATTAGGTTTTCAATTTTTCATAATTTGACCCCCCGTGTTTTTTCAAAAAACCCACATACATGAATGCATGTCTGCGATGTCTCTAGCACAGCAATTTGTTTTTCTTTTTTGTTTATTAATTCCTTTGAATTCAACCTCCATTTGGCTGCCTTTGGAAACTCCTCCAAAATAATCCTCAAAACAAACAAATATATGCTTGCTTTTTCAACTGATTCAATGTTAATCGTTCCAACAGGAAGTGGATCAAAATGAACACTGTTTTGGGTCCATTTACCGGCGGCCATCTTTAAAATTTTAAGGTCTAGTGTTTCCAGCCACACCTGTTTCCTATCAAGCATGCCTCCTTGCACTTTAAAAGTCCGGGCTCTGATAAACCTCAGTTAGGTTCCGACGAGCCACGAGAAGGTACTGCCTTTGGTGATCGCGCTCCTTCCAGCATGTAAGTAGGACAATGGCATGTCCTTAAAAAAGCCAAAGAGACCATGCTTGTTTGTTTAAAAACCACCCTGGCGTTAAAACCTTGTTTTTCCTTCTGTTCTTTTAAAATACCTACAGTGTCTATTTGAAGGCGCTCGTGTGAGCTCATGGAGCGATAACGATAAAATTCTAAAGTATGTATTATGGCACGTCCTTTTGAGAGCATGAATACCATATATTTTTTTTTAAATAAGAAAAGACACACCGTGAGATCATAGTTTAAAAAGAACGAGTGCACAGACTTTTGCCAAACATCTCCCATTTTTTCCAAGGCCTTTCATGGGAGTACGAATGCAAGTGCTCGTTTGCTGTGATCATTAATCTATAACCTTTTGGGGCACAATCAGAGTGTACATATACTCTCTTTTTGTATGAATGTATTGTAACATCAGATGTATCTTGCTAGGAGATACATATGTATGATAGAATGTTGAGTAAATGAGATACTGGGCACTAGAAATCACAAGGAGTGTTCTTTCAGATGATTTATGAGTAGAGGATATTTACGAAATGGTACCATTACCTACAACAGAGTTGCACAAGATAAATGTATCACAAAAAAGCTTAAAACTTTCCACATGATGGTGATGTGAATAGATAAAGATAAATGATGAAAGCCATGATTTATCCAAAATAATGTTCTTTTCAGGTTCTTAAGATATACAAGTGGTATATTTTTCTACTCCCATAACAGGGAACAAAGGACAGTGTTTGTGACTATCAGGCATATGTATATTATTCTATCAGCCATTGAGGTGTAACAGGGATCGGTTTTTTGGTCCTGAGGAAGAAAGCCAAGGGGATGGCTTCTGAAACATGTCGACCTTGTAGGAGGTGACTCATTATAGTACACCATCTACACCTCCCCACTTTTACTATTCTCAGCCAGGGATCTGTCATGGTGACCCACTCACTCACTGGGGTCTAGCTGGGTACAGCAATACCCTCTACCTCAGGAAGCTGCCTATGTTGCTGTGACTTTAATATCCCTGATTCTAGAGGCCGGGCCTGTGTTTTTTCTTTCATATCCCACCTCCTCTGCTTGACACATTGACTTTCTTCTCCTTATGTTCACTGTGTGAGTAGATTACCTGGGCTGGTCGCCTAACTCTTACCTTTCCTCTTTAGTTGAGGCCTAGCCAGTTTTCTGGGCCTGCCTGGAATCCATCACAATGATTCGCTCTGTGGGACCGAGTGAAGCAGAGTGGCACTTTCTGCTGCGGGATTCCACCTGCATCAATCAATCACTCAATCACTGCATTTGTAAAGCGCGCTACATACCCGAGAGGGTCTCAAGGCGCTGGGGAGGGGGGGGTGCTACTGGTCGAAGAGCGTGGTCTTGAGGAGTCTTCTGAAGGCTAGCAGGTCCTGGGTCTGTCGTAGGATGGTGGGGAGAGTGTTCCAGGTCTTGGCAGCGAGGTAGGAGAAGGATCTGCCGCCGGCGGTGGTTTTTTAGATGCAAGGGACTGTGGCGAGGGTGAGGTTGGCTGAGCGGAGGCTTCGGGTGGGGGTGTGGAAGCTGAGTCGGTTGTTGAGGTAGGTGGGTCCGGTGTTGTGCAGTGCTTTGTGTGCGGGGATCAGGAGCTTGAAGGTGATCCTTTTGTTGACGGGGAGCCAGTGCAGGCCTCTCAGGTGGAGTGTGATGTGGCTGCGGCGGGGGACGTCGAGGATGAGTCGGGCAGAGGCGTTCTGGATGCGTTGGAGTCGTCTCAGGAGCTTGTTTGTAGTTCCTGAGTAGAGGGCGTTCCCGTAGTCGAGTCTGTTGGTGATGAGGGCCTGGGTAACGGTTTTCCTCGTGTCGAGGGGGATCCATTTGAAGATCCTGCGGAGCATACGGAGGGTGTTGAAGGAGAACGCGGTGACGGCGTTGACTTGCCTGATCATGGAGAGAGTGGAGCCGAGGATGACCCCCAGGTTGCGTGCGTGGTCCGTGGGTTCCGGGGCTGTGCCTAGTGACGTGGGCCACCAAGAGTCGTCCCAGGCTGATGGGGTGGGTCCGAGAATGAGGACCGCTGTGCTTGTAGCACCTCACCATCCAAGAGGCCCATGTCTGCGGTCCTCTCTAATGTGCAAAGTCTCCCTTTCCAACAGGTGTTCCTCAGCAGAATCTACTTTTGGTCTGATTGAGCACATCTTCAGGTTTAGAGGCATGCAGAGGCTGAGAAAACCTGCCTTTTCCCTCAGACGAACACATGTGATACACAGATACTCCATGCCCCTAGAATTCCACGCCTTCTCACCGAATTTTGAAGATACCACAACCAATTTTCTCCTGATTTAAATGTCATTTTAAAGGCACTGTGTTTTAAGCAATGTTGTTGGTGCAGGATGCATGATAATGTTCCAGGTACCAGTATTCCCCAGAAGGCGATGTGATACCCCCACAGGATTACCGTAAGTGATTTATGTTTTGATCAATGTTACTGGCCCTTTAACAAGTGCAGCCAGTAAGCAGGGCCCCACTGAGAGCAGAGTCCTTACCAGATCTGAAAGCATTGAATATGCTGCTGGCAGGTTCATGACCTAAGATTATGTCCCATGAAGCTTCAGTGAAAAAATGTGATGTGACCCCTTCCAAAGTCTGACTTTTCCTCAATTGATGCAAGCTTATCTGAAGTCAGAATGTCAACATATCCCAGCATCCTTGGTTCCTGACATACCCAAAGGGACCCCACCTCAAATGGGCAGCTCCACCTAGCTGCCAGCGTGCCAGCTGTGCCAAACCGTCCAGCTAAACTCAGGGGTTGTCAATGTCCAACCTGGCTTTCCACATCTTTTCTCAGGATCACAATGCCAAGTCATTCCAGAACCTTAAACATTGTAAGTCCTTACAGTGATTTTATAGAAGACTGGGGAAGCTCAAATCTTTATTTCTGAAAATGTAAGTCTTGAAGGTACACATCCATTTAAAAACCAGTTCTTTAACAGAGCAACTTTGAAGCCTCAGTACTGGACAAGACTTGTACAAGTCATAGGCAATAATTATAGTTAAAGAGGAACATTAATAACTGGTCATACTTTCTCCAAACTCAAAGAAGAACTTTGGTTACTTGCCAACCTGTGTATTTTAAAGCACGAAAACGCTTTTTAAATGTTATGTATTAATACTTTTCTTGTGTTGCAAAGGCTAGATAATTACATACACATAAGGGTATTAGTGGGGTTAACACTGTTTAATCACTATGCTGTGGTAACGTTGTTTTGTCTCTTTTAATTAAGATGGTACATTTTGGCCTGGTGGGAAAATGGCTACCGTTTAAACCCTGTATTCGAGTGAATTTTGTGATGAGAAGGCCTTGCTGAACATGGTCGAGAGTCATCTGACCACAGTCTTCGCCTGGTTAAAATTTTCCGTGAGGACAGCAGCAGTTCTGGGCAAGTCTCCAGATACATCCGAGTAGCCTTGGAGGACAAAGGAGCCATAATGAATTAACTCTGAGATCACGATGTTAATTCCGAGGAAATGTGAATGTGGAGAGATACTTTTTAATTTTAAGTTCCTGTTCTGTCTTTTTATTTTTGTGATTTTTCCTGAGCGGAGATTTCCAAATGTAGCGATGCTACATCCTTTCCTGCTCGCTCTGCTCAGCGGTTCAGCGGATATCGAAAACATTTTATGTTGCCTTCTATTGTTAAACACATTATAAATATTGTTAGCCTAGAGAGGGGTTTTGCCACTTTGCCATTTCTTCCCAAACCTGCGTTGGTGAGGACTTATGCTGTGAGGACGGCGACTCGGGAGACTTCTACTGAGAGACCTGTCCTGACCCATTCTGACATTTAGCTAGAATAGGTAATTATGAGAATAATGATTTATTTTGATTGATTTCCCTTTGACTAATTTTAGATAAAGTACCATAATTTTAAATACAGTGTTGGTGGTTATTTCTTGTCAGTTATTGAGTACTCTGTTTTGATTATTGTTGTATAGATTGTTTAGATCACGACAGTTACAATAACTAGGTCTTATCGACCTCAGTGTAGATGCAGGGTGTTTAGAAGGTTTCTTTCCACAGGTTCAGTGCTAATGGAGTAATCTGAGTGTATGTTAGTGAAATGGGCCCAAGTGTATGATGAGTGTATGTGCGTGTATCTGTGAATTTACTCTATCCGTGGAAGTAGGGAGATTTTGTACACCCCAATCTGCACCAATTTCCTGGTAGCAGAATTTGATGGTTATTGATGATTGTCTTGATCTGATTAGATTGCTTGTACATTGGCTTTGATTTATTGATTATTGATTGATGTTGGTATATGTACTAATACTATGTTGAAGTCGTCGTGTTGAGTTTTATGTAGTGCTTCTGGAATTTGGGAGCTGGTAGCAGTTCCGTAGTAGGGCAGAGGGAAGTATATGCTGCTCTCGGGAAAGACGGGATTGTTGGTCCTGTATGTATGCAGGAAAAGAAAACGTGTGACAATCGAAGTTGCGCGTCACATTGTCTGTGTTCGGAATTAGTGACATCGTTGTGTGTTACTATTAGAAATATTTCTGGTATAAAAGGAGTGTGTATGGTAGCGAAGGTTATTTGTGAAACTCTGGTCTTAAGTCCCAGGGATCCGTAAGGTTCACCGTTAAAGCTTATTGCGGGAGGAGTAATAGGTATTCTCTGAGCTTGTTTGAAGGACTGGGCAGAGGTAAACACTGCTTGGTTAACGTATGTTATAATTCTGTAGTGGGGCAGATTGTTCGCTGTTCTCGGGAAAAGCAGGATTCTGTGTGTATGTACTACATTTTCTTGTATGAATGTGCGTGAATGTTCATATATTTAGTTAATTGTAATACTCTTTGGAGCAGTCTTAGAGGAAACAGTTAATGAATGCATGTTACTGTGTCAACGGGATTCTTGTGAAATAGATTTTCTTTACTATTCTTTGGTTAGCGAAGCAGACAATGGAAATGTTTATATGTTGTAACTAATAGATTTTGTAGAATCTGACACGAAGTCTACTGAGAAGTTTTGTAAAGGAGGGGTAGACGACTGACAGGAGACAGAAGCAAGAGACTGCAGCGACTGCTGACGTCAAACAGACCACGCTCTGATTGGATATTAGATCAGAACAGTGCTCGCGCTGAGATTGGTGCGTTGGTGTGAGCCGCGCAAGGATTGGAAAGAGTCACTTTGTATTCTAGTGACGTAGACGCTCCAGGATTGGTGCGTTAGTGTGAGTCGCGCTGTTATTGGATAAAACATCGTACTATTAAGTTGTATTACGGAAGGGATTCGAAAAGTTTGGTAAAAGCTAAAATGTATTACCAAGAAGAGAAAAAGAAAAAATCTTTGTTCAGAAAGATTAAAAATTGGTTCAACAAGGATAAAGATGTTAAAACGAGAGAGGGTGAATTGTTACCTCCATCGAAAACGCCTGCATCCTTCATGGCTGCGAGATATGGATATCATACCTGTATATGGTTGGAGAATTGGGTTAGGTATACAAAGGAAGATGGTGTTCTAGCATTTCCAGAACATGGTTCATTTAATTTGGCCGTGTTGAAAAATTTGCGGGAAAAGATGTTATGTCTTGACCCAAGACCAAGGCCGACACAGTTTGAGGCTTTCGTGGAATGGGAAGAGGAAGTACATGAGCGAGAAAAACAGAGGTCTGGGGGAAATTATAGGTATATGTTTGGGAGGAGACATGGTCGTGAAACTCATCATGATCGAATGACGAGATGGCGAGATGCTAGTATGTCAGAGGGATTATACCCTATGAGAACAGTTGAAGAGAAGGGTACAGAAAGGGTTCCTGAGGCAGAAGTGAGAAGATATGGAGTTAATGAGTATGAGGATGAAGTCTTGAATGACATGATTTACAAAAGACCACCTCCATATAGACCAGAACCAGAAGAGAGCACACCAATTGTTTCTCCGATAAGAGATACATTGCGTATCATTGAGACAGAAAATGTGACACCTGAGTTAAGAAGTGGTAATCCTTTCAGGGAAAGAGAAAATAGAAGTAGTGGCGAAAATACGAGAGAATTAGCCAGAACTACATCGGAGTTGACTGAAAAGATCAAAGAGCTGACAAAGAATCTAGACGCTGTTACGGTGCCTGTAACCATAGGTCCGATTATGCCTGTTTTTGATAAGCAGAGGACAGGTGAGAATGGTTTGGTGATTCCATATGTTGGGAATAAATTGACAAGTTTGGCTGGTCCTTCAGGAGATTCAGGAAAAAGGACAGAAAAATCCAGACATGAGACATGTAGTGAAGGATTAGAGATACAGTCTAATTCAGGATTGGATGCTGGTGAAGCTAGTTGTTCAGGGATGCCGATTTTAGAACCGCAGAAGAAAGTGGTTCCAGTGAGAAAATCTACTGAAATAACAGCTGAGGATTTGAATGAATGGATGAAAGTTCTTCAAAAGAGGGATAAAGATTCACAGGCAATTGATGTGGCTAGGTTACGTGTAGAATTAGAAGAGCTTGTTGCAGGGACAGTTCCTACAGAAATTCTAAAAAATCATCATGATGGTGAATTGTTATTTATGTGTAAAAATATCACCTGGAGAACTAAAAATACACATGACAGATTAAGAGCCATAGCAAATGACTATGGAGTTGACATTGATAAAGTGAAAGTTTTGCAGAAGTCTTACAGGATGGATTTCACAGACAAAGATATTGAAAATCTGAATGGTGCTGGTAGAACAGGACAGATTAAAGAGATGATCGCTTTATTGCGAAAATGGGGTGATGTTGAGAAGTGGAAGGATAGGTGGTACAAGAAAAGAGAAGAATCAGGGGATAGGACTTATTCAGCATTTCCTGTGAGAGAAAAAGAGAAAGCATCCACTGTTGCTTATCCTATGAGAGAAATACCTCGAGGAGGATATGTACATGTTCCATGGACCAGACAGGATATTTTATCATTTACGAATGATTTCCCTCGACTGAGAGAAAAGCCCGTCGAGTGGTATAGGCAGGTAGACAGATTTGTGAAATTGTCAAAAGTGCTGTGGATTGACCTGAATAGTCTGTTTGATATAATTGTTCCAGCAGACTTGTGGGCTGAGTGTAAAATAGTTGTAAGTTGGCCTACTGAGAAATATCCAAGAGATCAGAGAACAGGAGCACCAGATCCAGAAGTAATGAGAAAGTATGAGCAGGTGATCGTATACCTGAAAAATAAAGTACCTCCAAAAGAGACAGACTGGGTTAAAATAGATCGAACACATCCGGAAGCAAAAGAATCGGTTCATGCTTTTTACGAGAGGCTGATATTGGCTTTTAAACAATTCAGTGGGGATGAACACCTGGGTGACAAAGATTTGAGTCACTTTGTATACAGCTTTGTATATGGCCTGAGACCTGAGATTAGTGAGAGAATTCGTGAGCATACTGTGGATTGGCAGAGTAAAAAAATAGATGAAATTCTGAGACATGCAAAATACTTCAGTGATGAAATTGAAGCAAAACAGAGAAAGCTGAAAGAGAAAGCAATGTGGGCACAAGTGAAAGTTGCGGAAAGACAGGAAGCACAATTAGTGGAACAGGCGAATAATGCAGGAAATAATCCAGGGAATAGACCTAGATATGCAGGGAAAGGAAAGGGGAATCTTGAGGAAGCCAAAAAAAAGTTCCCGTGTCACAACTGTGGCCAACTGGGACATTGGAGATCTGAGTGTACCAATCCACCATTAGCAAATAATGAAAATAAAAACTTAAATCAACAGGTGCAGAACGAAGGGAATAATCGACAGCAGCAACAATCTTCTGTTGTGAAACTGCAGAGTCAAGAGCCAAAACCGCCCTTGCCGCAGAATAGAGGATCACAAAAGTATAATCCGGATTCGGGATTCTACAATGATGAGCAGGTAAACAAACCAAGGCGTTCTAACCAGGTACAACAGTACTTGTTAAAGAATGAAGGGAGTGAGTCTGAGGGTGATTATTGACGGTGCCGAAGAGAGGAGGAAGAGTGCATACTTGGTGCAACTCTAGAAATAGACCAGGCAGGACCATTTGTGGATGGGAAAATAAATGAAGAAGGTGTTACTTTTTTAGTAGACACAGGTGCAACAAGATCAACTGTCAGGTCAACAGATATTAGAAATCTTCCTCTCTCGGATGAAGCAATCCAAGTAGTTGGTGTAGCCAATACACAAATCAAGAGACGTCTTACTGAACCAGTAAGAGTACAAATAGGGAAATTTTCAGACATGCACAGATTTATTGTCTGTGACACTAGTCCAGTGAACTTGTTAGGTAGGGATCTACTTTGTAAGATGAATTGTACAATTTTTTGTACACCGGATGGAATAGCTTTTGAAACACCAGATGAGGATGTTTTGTACCGAATGACTCTAGAAAATAGAGAGAGTGAGTTAATTGGTGCATATGCTGTGTTTGATCCGGAGGATTTGCCTCAAGAGCTGAGAGACACAGTGAAAAGGACAGTTTGGGATTTTACTGGAGAAAATGTGGGATTGATGAATAATGTAGATCCTGTGAAAATTGCAGTGAAAGAGGGAATTACTTATCCTAACATTCCTCAGTACAAAATGACACCAGAAATAATTGAAGGAATAACTCCTATAATTGAGAAAATGATTCAGCAAGGAGTTTTGAGAGAACTATTGAGTAGCCCGTGTAACTCACCGATAATGGGGCTAAAGAAACCTAATGGGAAGTTCAGGATTGTACAAGATTTGAGAAAAGTTAATCAAATTGTGGTGGCATGTTGTCCTATTGTGCCAAATCCGTCAGTGATTTTGTATCAGATTCCACATGATGCTGAGTGGTACACAGTGATTGATTTGTGTCATGCTTTCTTTTCAATTCCATTGCATCATGACAGCCAGCCGATTTTTGCATTTAGATTTGGCCAGCGTATTTTAGCATGGTGTCGTATCCCACAGGGGTATACAGAGAGTCCTTCAATATTCAATCAGTTATTGAAAAAGTCATTAGAGAGTTTGATCATGCCTGAAAACTCAGTGCTAGTACAATATATTGATGACCTACTAGTGGCATCAAAGACACGTGAAGCTTGTGAAGTAGATACCATAGCTTTACTGAATCATCTGGCAAATGGAGGATTAAAGGTATCTCCAGCTAAATTGCAATTTTGCAAGAAAGAGGTGCATTATCTTGGACACAATATTGAAAAAGGTCTGAGAAACGTGACTGATGACAGGATCAAAATTATCAGAGAAATGAAAGCCCCAAAGACCCAAAGGGAAGTGAGAATGTTCCTGGGAATGGTGGGTTATTGTCGTCAGTGGATAATTAATTTCTCGCTGATAGCGAAGCCACTGATTAAGCTGACAAAAAGTGAGATGACAGATCCATTGGAACTAGATGGAGAACAAATGGCAGCATTTGAGGAGCTGAAGAGCAGAATGTGTGAAGCCCCTGCTTTGGGTATGCCAGACTATGAGAAAGAGTTTGAATTGTACTGCAGTGAGAGAAATGGATGTGCACTTTCAGTGTTAATTCAGAAACATGGATTACTGAGAATACCTATTGCGTACTTCTCATCGACACTTGACCCTGTAGCTGTGGGTTTACCAGGTTGTCTGAAATCTGTGGCTGCAACATGCAGAAGTCTAGAACAGAGTGAGGGAATTATAATGGGATATCCTGTAAGGGTATTCGTACCTCATAATGTGGCAATTCTTTTGACAAGAAGCAGAACTCAGTACATGTCACATAGTCGGCTGACTAAATATGAGAAAGTCATTCTGGGAGCATCAAATGTGACTCTTGAGAGATGTGTGAATGTGAATCCAGCGACATTGTTGCCGGATATTGAAAATGTGGGTGTGAAGACAGAAGATGATCACAATTGTTTGGATGTGTTGGAGTACTGTACATAACCGAGACCAGACATAAGGGATCTTCCCTTACTTGAGAGTGATCATGTGCTGTTTGTAGATGGATCATGCCTGAGGAATGATGAGGGTGTGCTGAGTGCAGCATATGCAGTGTGCAAAGTTTCAGAAGTAATGGAAGCATCACCATTGAAAGGAGTGAAATCTGCACAAGTTGCTGAATTGGTGGCATTGACGAAAGCTTGTGAGATTGGGAAAGATCTGAGAGTAACTGTGATGACTGATAGTCAGTATGGATTTGGAGTTGTGCATGATTTTGGCCAACTTTGGCTACAGAGAGGTTTCTTGACGTCGAGTGGGACTCCAATAAAGAATGCTGAAGTGATTGGGAAATTGCTTGAGGCGATACAGCTGCCTAAAGAATTAGCAGTGGTGAAATGTGCTGCTCATGGACAAGGAGATGATTTTGTGACAGTTGGCAATAGATATGCTAACGACATTGCACAATATTGTGCGAAGAATAATCAGTCGATTAATCGGGAACGAGAAGGTGAAATGTCTTTTTGTTCTGTGATGTTTACTAATGTCCTAGAAACGTGGGATGAAGTGAAACAGTTGCAGGATGAGGCAGGAAAGGAAGAAAAGAAAGACTGGATCAAGGCAGGTTGTGCCCCAAGAGAAACAGACCATGTTTGGGTCTATAGGGATGGCAGACCAGTCATGCCAAACTCCATGCTGTCGGCAATGGCAAGGATGTATCATGGCCAGGGACATTTGGGAAGGGATGCGATGATCAGGTCTTTTAAACAGACTTGGTACAATGCAAAGTTCAGGACAATTGCAGAAAGCATCTGTCAGAGGTGTTTGATTTTCCAGCAATTTAACACTGGGAAAAAGACAGTGGTGAGTCTGGGAACGATAGGTAGAGAAGGTGGTCCTTTCACGAGAATGCAGGTAGATTTCATTGAAATGCCCCAAGTGAACAGACTGAGGTATGTTCTAGTGGTAGTCTGTTTGTTTTCAAGATGGGTGGAGGCCTATCCGACTAGGAGAAATGATGGAATAACAGTGGCAAAGTTACTGTTAAGAGAGTTGATTCCTAGATACGGGTTTCCAGTAACAATTGAGTCTGATAGAGGTGGACACTTCTATAATGAGCTCATGAGTTTGATTTGTGAAGCATTGGGCATACAGCAAAAGCTACATTGTGCATACAGGCCAGAGGCTTCTGGTGTTGTTGAGCAGATTAATGGCACAATCAAGAACAGGATTGGTAAGATGTGTTTAGCCACTGGAATGAAATGGCCTGATGTTTTGCCTCTAGTGCTAATGACTATTAGATCTACTCCAGATAGAACTACTGGTTTGAGTCCGCATGAAATCCTAATGGGACGTGCAATGCGACATGCATATGTGCCTGTCAATAAGTTGATGACAATAACTGATGACATGATTTTGGATTACTGTAAAGGCCTGGCTGACGCAGTTCATTCTGTGTTTCACCAGATTGGAGAAGAAGCTACCACACTTGAGAAGAAGCAAGCTCATGATCTGAGTCCAGGAGACTGGGTGAGGATTAAAGTACACAGAAGAAGAAACTGCTTGGTTCCAAGGTGAGGAAGACCAAGACAAGTTATTTTGACTACGACAACTGCAGTGAAGTGTGCTGGTGTGAAAAACTGGGTACATGCAAGTCATACTCTGAGAGTTCCAAACCCAAAGGATGGGACTGGTAAGGAGTATTTTGAAGAATCAGATTCCAGTGATGATGAAGACCCAAAACCAGTGAGAAAAAATCAAAGTTCAGGAAAAGAAGCAGAAAAGACTTCAAGAGAACCATTGAGAGTCTCAGAAGGGAGATCAGATTTTGTAAGAGAGCCTGAAGTTCCAAAAAGCAGTGGAGGAAAAAGGAAAGAAAAGAGCAGTTCCACAGAAATTACTCCTGAATCAGAAGAGGAGGAGATTGAAGAACCACTTGAGATTATACCTGAAGAAGTAGGGTCAGAAGAAGATAGAGAGGGACAGATTGCGGAAGACCCCCGAGGAGGTGTAGGGAACACTTCTAATAAGCTAGGTGAAGGGACAAGTAGACAGCAAGAAGATTGCGTGTCGGAGACTCGAGGAGGGAAAGAAGTAGGGAAGTCTCAAACAGTGGTGAAAAAGACTGTGGAGCGAAAGAAAACTGCTGAAGAAGAAGAGGCATTTGAAACAGAATCGGATGAAAGTGAGAATGAAAAATCAGAAGGTCGAGTTCTGAGAAAAAGAACTTGGATTGGAGAAAGAAATAATACAGAAACGAGACCGAAAAAGGTTGTAAGAGGAGATTTTTGGCCTAACAACAGAGTAAAGAGGCTGAGATATAGACTGATAAGAGCAAATACATCGAAAGCTGAACAAGTGAATGAAGTGTCGAGTCAAAACGAAGTAAAAAGGAAGGAGCAAAAGGAGTCAAGAGAACCTGAGGAGATAAAGAGAATTAGAAGACCCAACCAAAAGTACAGATCACCGGAATGGTCTTATGTGGCACTGTCTGAAGGAGGAGAAGAAGAAGAAACAGTGAATCGAGATAATCCGGAGGGGATCTTGAGAAAAGTGGTTGAGGAAAAGGACAAATCTGTTGGAATCTTAAAAGTTATCCTGACTGACATTGGAGAAGAGTCGGATGCACAGGATGTTGTTGATGATCTGATACAATTTGATGTTGTTGAAGAAGAAGGAGTGAAAAGTGATGAATATCCAAATTGAGTAAACTGAAGAAATCACTTGGAGAAAAGTGAAAAGGAGAAAGTCTGAAATCCAGCTGTTTGAAGTAATCCAGAATTAAAGAGTAATACAGTAGTGGAGTAGTAGAGGCTAAGTCAAAAGACAAGGTCAAAGTAGTAAAATGGCTAACATAGAGAATAATCAAAGTAGATGTGCCTTCTTGAAAAGATGGTGTAGAATGTGCTGGTGCTGTACTGCATTATTAATGCTACTATGGGGTGTTTTAGCTTTATTAGTTACATTTAGAGTTTCAATAGGTACATTTGAAATACATACTGAGAATGAGACTAATGTAGAGAAAAGTTCACGAAAAGTAGTTCCAACTAGAATTAGTAATACTTACATGCATAAAGATAGGTCAATTAATGATTTTTCTAGTAATGTTTTTTCAAAATTGTTGTATGAATATGTGAAGACAATGGAAGTGAGGGATTGCTACGTTTGTATGCAATTACCTGCATCCGTTTCAGAGGGTGTTACTTATCACCATTTACCAGCTACGTATGGAATTTCTTGTAGTGTGTTGAGTAGTGTTTTTTATTTGCTAGGGAAAAAAGATTATAAGATGTCTAACAAAGATAGTATTTTTGGGCAATTGCCTATGAATGAGAAGCTGAATCCAGCTAAAGAAGCTAATATTTTTGGTGAGATTTTTATTGAGAAAGAAGAATTAACATTAGATTACATTTTTAAGAATAATTTAACTTGCAGTTTGAAAGAAGAGGAGAAAGCTTTCCTAAACATGGTGGAGTAAAGGAGATTGAGCATGCATGAAAAGGCAGGGAAAGACAAAATGAATGAGACAATTTGGGACATTGAGATGGGAAAGGAATTGAAAAATGGAGCTAGTCCAACTTTAGCTTTAGATGCACCACAGAAGGGTAAGCTGTGCATTACAAGAAAGAAATCCCAATATGATACATACTTTGTTGGGACTAGTGAGTGTCATGATACATACTTCATTGCAACAGGATGGGGTTTTAGAGGAGGAGAGGATCCAATTTTTCCAGGAGTGTATTATGTTTGTGGGAACAAGGCTTATTACAAGTTGCCTGACCATTGGTATGGCACGTGTTATGTGGGCCTGGTTTTTCCAAAGATTTTTCATATAGATAAAATAGAAGATGTAGAACATATTAATTTATTAACACGTTTTAAGAGAGAAACTTGGTCTGAAATAGTGGGTGACATTTTTGGAGCTTTAATTCCAGCAGTGGGAATTTCTTTGAATGCATATAAAATTCGGAAACTGTCAACAGTGGTGGATCGCTTATCGACAAATACGCTGGAGGGTTTGTATTGGTGAATACGGAATTGATTGCCGTACGTGCTATGTCTATGCAAAATCGACTTGCCCTTGATATTTTATTGGCCAAAGAGGGTGGGGTTTGTGGAATATTGAAAGTTCAACATTGTTGCACTTACATTCCAGACGAAAGCAAAGACCTGAAGGTCTATATCAAAAATATTACTGATTTGCATGAAGAATTAGTACCACTGAAAGCTGAGAGTATTTGGACTAAAATAGCTAATAAAGTAGTTACTGTTAAGAGTTTTATTGCAAAAATAGGTAGTAATATTATAGGTAAGATATTGTTTCCTTTGACTTGTATAATTGTTGCTTTATTGATGCTAAGATTAGTGTGTTTGTGTTGTAAAAACAGGGGAGGGAAAAATAAATTGATTAAAAGAAATATTGAAAGGAGAAATAAAAGAAAAAGAGATCCACAAGAAATAGAATTAGAAGAATTAAGGGAGAGTGTTTATTTGGAGACAAAAAGGGATGATGAAAGGGAGTCTGGTGTCTATGAAAAAGACATTTCCAGTTACTCCTAGAAATTGGGACTAAAATTTTACTAATTTTTTTTTTGGGTTGTTTATTTGGTGATAATATCACCAAAGGGGGGATTGCTGGAGCAGAGTTTTCTGTTGAAAATCTATTGGGTTTTTTAAAGCTCTGGTTTGTCTATTTGTCGAGAATATAAAATATTAATTTTAACTATTAATTATTTGTTTTGTGTAAATGTTTTAACTAACCAATATGTACTAATGAGAGAAAAACGACACGTGGGAATGCTTTTTTGTTGCTATTTAATAAATGTGCATGTTTTATTAATAAACGTTGCTGAGTGCTGTGTATTTTAAAGCACGAAAACGCTTTTTAAATGTTATGTATTAATGCTTTTCTTGTGTTGCAAAGGCTAGATAATTACATACACATAAGGGTATTAGTGGGGTTAACACTGTTTAATCACTATGCTGTGGTAACGTTGTTTTGTCTCTTTTAATTAAGATGGTACATTTTGGCCTGGTGGGAAAATGGCTACTGTTTAAAGCCTGTATTCGAGTGAATTTTGTGATGAGAAGGCCTTGCTGAACATGGTCGAGAGTCATCTGACCACAGTCTTCGCCTGGTTAAAATTTTCCGTGAGGACAGCAGCAGTTCTGGGCAAGTCTCCAGATACATCCGAGTAGCCTTGGAGGACAAAGGAGCCATAATGAATGAGCTCTGAGATCACGATGTTAGTTCCGAGGAAATGTGAATGTGGAGAGATACTTTTTAATTTTAAGTTCCTGTTCTGTCTTTTTATTTTTGTGATTTTTCCTGAGCGGAGATTTCCAAATGTAGCGATGCTACATCCTTTCCTGCTCGCTCTGCTCAGCGGTTCAGCGGATATCGAAAACATTTTATGTTGCCTTCTATTGTTAAACACATTATAAATATTGTTAGCCTAGAGAGGGTTTTTGCCACTTTGCCATTTCTTCCCAAACCTGCGTTGGTGAGGACTTATGCTGTGAGGACGGCGACTCGGGAGACTTCTACTGAGAGACCTGTCCTGACCCATTCTGACATTTAGCTAGAATAGGTAATTATGAGAATAATGATTTATTTTGATTGATTTCCCTTTGACTAATTTTAGATAAAGTACCATAATTTTAAATACAGTGTTGGTGGTTATTTCTTGTCAATTATTGAGTACTCTGTTTTGATTATTGTTGTATAGATTGTTTAGATCATGACTCCGGACAGTTACAATAACTAGGTCTTATCGACCTCAGTGTAGATGCAGGGTGTTTAGAAGGTTTCTTTCCACAGGTTCAGTGCTAATGGAGTAATCTGAGTGTATGTTAGTGAAATGGGCCCAAGTGTATGATGAGTGTATGTGCGTGTATCTGTGAATTTACTCTATCCGTGGAAGTAGGGAGATTTTGTACACCCCAATCTGCACCAAACCCACATTAAAGGTCATGCTAATTTGATGGTTTCTGAATTCGTTTTTCTTTAGGGCCCTGATAAGACTCCCAGATAATTATGTGTCTGTTTAAAAGGAAATCTAATATATTAGGAATTTATTGGAGAGGTTAACCCTCTTCTCGTATAATTAAGTCAAAATGTGCTGTTTGCAAGACTGGAGCCAAAAGTGCCAGGAATGGTCATTTCTGATTGCTTGAGCCATATAAAGTCAACAATATGGTTCTTTGAGAAGAGGAACATCTCGTATTATAATGCATTTTCCTTTGGTTTCAACTACCACTTTTAAATTGAAAGTAATACCATTTGTCACAACTCAACATGCAAACTCTTCTTGTCAAAACCAATAAAGAATGGACATTTTCTAACCCTAGAGTATTAGTTAGCTGTAAGAGGCCAATTCACAAAGACAGTTATATACTTCATGTGAGGCACATTGTTACTCATTGAGAAGATTTATGACTGCTTCCCTGAATAGAAGATGACTGCTCTGCTGAGTTATAAACGTTTCAGGTTTTTATATGTAAATTCAGTCTGAGTTGCACACGTACAAATAGTAATGTGTGATATTTACATGCATGTTAGGAAATTAGATACATTTTAGAAATCTTTTTTGTTTCTTGTGCTTTTTCATGGAAAATGATTTTCCCTGAAAAGTCTTTCATTCATCTGTCTCTTAACACCTAATCCCCACTTACATCTGGATCATTCTGGTATATGTTTGGAAATTTAAGAAGGTGTTGAAAAGGCATTGCAGATGTTTGTGAATTCGCACTAAGCGCCTGATTCATGGGGCGCTGCGGTGTTGGTCTTCTGATCGCCCTATTACAACTAGGGCAGTCGAACAGCTATTGCACTGCCGCAACTGGCAGGAATCACAGATCCTTGGTAGTGGCGTTGCAGTGTTGAGTCCGCAATATGCTTGGCGGGACTGACGCCTTCCCACCAATTATAATCAACGTTTCCTCTTCGCCACGGTTTTCATGGCGGGTCCTCCTCCATGAAAACAGTGGTGAACAGGAAACAAAGGGGTGGTGCCTGCAGGGCCCCCTATTGCCTCTGGGCCATGGAGTGCATGCAGGGGGCACATGTTGTGCCACTCTGTGTGCATGCACCCCAGTATCTGCACGGCATGGACTCCACCAATCCATTCCCTCCAGGTACTGCCTTTGATGTTCCCATTGCGGTGCCTATTTCATAGGCACCGCCGTGGGAACGCCAAAGAAACATGTGCCAGTGACTGAAAAAGTTATAATCTGGCTGGTGGTGTGAACACTGGTTTGGCGGTGTAGTGGCAGGGCGGTCCTGCTCCCGCACCACCAAACTAGGAATCAGGCCCTTAGTAATCACTGTGTGTTTACCTCTTATCAACTTCATTTTCCTACTCACCTGTGTGACTCTCCTGAAAAACCAGCTCTCAAAAATTACGCAGCTGTTGTGATTTCAGCATGCACAAGTGACTTTGCCTACAAAACGGGCTTTCTGAATTGGACCCAGAAAGAACATGTGCTCAGATTTAGGAACACTTTGTGCCAATTTTGCATTCATCATGTAATGCAAGCCCAATACTAAGTGTTACGCCAGGATTTAGCATCAAATGCAAATCAGGATTTGTGTTGGATGGTTTCCTAAAGTAACCCAAAGGTGCGCTATGCACTGCTTTGCATTATTTTGTGTCAGTGGGGCATTCCATGGGTGGTAAATGGGCATCCCCATGAATCCACATATGGATTTTGACTCAAATCCCTATTTTCAAACATTCATAGACAGGGATATGCACCAAAATCTCACAGCTCTTTGAGGCAGGCGTAACTAGGAGAAATGTTTTCATTTCTCCTTGTTTTTCCTACTTTTCATGCGTGCTGCATTGTACAACACACAGTCAAAGACAGAAAAGTGTTAACACATAATTTTTGTAATGGACAAAAAAACCTCTCCTTACAGAACACACACATCTTTGCACTATGGCCCAGGGGGTGTGCTTTGGCGTCTAGCAGCTTAAAGTGCACCAGTGCAGGGGGAGAGGAAAACAGCAGGAGATATGGCGCTGGTATGCTGTCTCTCTTACATGTAACACAGTGCATCAACTTAAGCTGGTGCGCTGTATTATGTGAATTTTTGTACATCTGGGCCGTACTCTCAAATGTCCCCATACCAGTTATTTGGGTAGTTCTCTTGTTTGATGCCTTTGATACTTGCTGAGTCGAGTGTAATTTCCATCAAAATTGTAAATGCAGCTAAAAAATGAATTTATACATGCTTCACACCTCCCACATTATCTTGGATTCACCTATTTGCCATTATCAGTGGATTGATATGTGCTATAAATATGCATTTGCAGTTTTGTACTGCATATGGGGGTCTGCTTATTCATAAATGCTCCTGATTTCGCCAATCAAGAGATCTGAAGCGTAAGTGGAAGAAGGGATTTGCACAGGATCACACAATTCGGTCAAGTGGGAAACATATGAGACTATTTCACAGAAAATACCTTAAATGCTACCCTTTAAGCTATAGCTTTAATTGAAGGATGGCTAATACTTCATGATTGGTGATGGCCTTTGCACTTCTGGTATTTTGTTTTTCCTTTAATTATATTTCTGTACCTTTAGTTTAAATGCTCTTACCGTTATCAAAACACTCTTGAATGGAAACACTGAAGGCTTGAAAACCATTGCCCAAAGACTCTTCACAAGAGTCAGCAGGTTGGGAACCACCAGCATGCCACCGACAATTAGGAGACCAAACGGTTTGGCAGAAAAGTGAAGGGGTGTTGGACCCACCAGGGTGATCATCAGCACGAAGGAGGCCTCCAGAATGCAGCAAAGGAAAATATAACAGATGTGAGTTACATCAGAACATATGGCAATCGCTGAACATGCATTACACAGTTTTTTCTATTTGTAAACTCTAACTTATTCCCTTGAAAATTTGAATAACTATGGTTATCTCTCTCCACATGCTCAAAAGCATTCACATTGAGATGTGTAGTTCATTCAGTCAGCGGTTTAACCCCTTCCCCGCTCATGACGGAACCACTCCGTCATGAGCCACGGTTGCTCTGTGCTCATGACGGAGTGGTTCCGTCATGCTGTGGCCGTTGGTGGCCGCTCCGCCCACGCGGCGCTAATTCCCCGCCTGTGCGGGCGATTAGCGCAGTGGGCGGAGACGTGACGGAACCACTCCGTCATGAGCACAGCTCAACCGTGGCTCGTGACGGAGTGGTTCCGTCACGAGCACAGCGCCGCCGCGCTGCCCCCAAACCCCCTCCAGCGCCGCGGCGGAATTCCTGCCGTGGCGAAGGGGTTAAGGGTGTCATTTACTGCTTGGTTAGCAATTTTTCAGAGCTGTTCTTAAAAGGAAAACAACAAGGGCCTTGACATGCAGCAGGGAGTTTTCTCCCTGCTCTAAGAGACTATTGTTTGTCCCTGCCCTGGTCTACTATATATCTCGCACAGCGAACCCAGACAGGAAGGGGGTATCAGTGCTGCTAGAAACACCCTTAATAGGGTGAGGCTATTGCCACCGTGACCTACTAGACCTGTGGTGGACAGACCACCAGGTCAAGTGTTTCTGACAGCAGTCCATGGGGGCTCTGCTGTCAGACACCCACTATTACCCCAATACTAAATGATTGAGGGCAACCACGAGCAGCCGCGGCCCGTGCAGGTAAGAGCGGTGGGACCTGGTTGGGTGGGATTTTCACAGATGACCACGAATCCCCACCCCCACCCGGCCCCACTGCTCTTACCTGCAAGTGCCACAGATGACCTTGAGTTAAGCAAAGTGGGGACTGCTCCCCCACCTCTAAAAAAGGCCCTTAGTTCTTTCCTTTTTCTCGCTATAATCAAATGTAACATTTCCCCCAATTTCGCTTGTTTTTTCTTTTGTTTTTCTAAGACAGCCCCTTTACGGTTTACTGTATTCTGAAATATGAAGTAAAAAAATGAAAAGCAAAATAAAAAATATACATTCTAAGGCTGTGGCAAACACAAAATCTCCCACATGGACACCACTCTCTTTTTAAATATACCACTCCTGTTACAGTAATGGAGAAACTCAATAAAGAATTGAAACATCACATGGACATCACACTGCTGTTGCCTGGTAATGAGTTGCTTATGTCACTGCCCCAAATCGAAATTAACTTCCCCTTCCTAGGCAGATGTGGAAGCCAAGATGAAATAAACCACATGCAATATTGGTTGCTGTAAGTAACACTGATATTTTAGGCACGTTAGTAAAAAACACAAGGGATGGAACAAACTTGGTCATGGGACGGTACTCGTGCCTCCATAATGAGCCTTCCTCAAACGCTGACTTTAAACTATGGGCTCAGTTCAAGAAGCTAAATCAGGTCATATGTGAAACAACAAAATGTATCATTTTTACACCCGGAGCCATCAAAGTGATTCCTCGCAGGCATAAATGGTTTAATGAATTTGCACTTCCCCACAACAAGTGCAGAGAAATCCCTGCTATTAAATCCCACTCAAGGGTTGGTGAATGGATTATCCGAAAAATGCCTTGCCTTTTAATTTTGGGAATGCCCTCAAATGCATATTTGTGGGCATTCACAAACTCGTTCTTACCCTGGAAATGGTCATAGAGTTAAAGCAGCTAAGTGATAGAGTAAATCCCCTTCAGGAATGGGAAGAGGTGACCCCCAAATTTAGTGGAGGTGTAGGGGTATCGCTTTCTCCACACGGAAAGAATCTTGCATTTTCTGGTAGTCTGGGCTCCAATCACTTAACTGAACAGTTAAAACACGATTTTGCTGATCCAAAGTCATTTTCTAGAAACTCTCTCTTTCCTTAAGTAAATTATTCTCACATTTGTCTGGAATAACGCAACTATATTACATTTCTCCTGCGATGGAAAGAAATTCAACTTTATGTTGAGACTGAAACCGAAATCATGACCCCTTTTGTACACTAGTTTCTTCTCCTATTTTGGCTTGCAAAAAGAATGGGAAGAGATCAGTAAACCGTCTAAATAAAGACACAGTTCACCGCCCCCTGTTACTGAATATATGCAAATATAGGTGCCTATAGCTTTGTAAAAAGATTTTGGGCCACATGTACAAACCTGTTTGCAACTGCAAAAAATCCTTTTCACTTGTACCAAACCCTATTTTGCGATTCGGGAGCCTATTACCGATTCGTAAAATAGGTTAACGATTCGGTATTAGGAAAGGGCATTTTAAGGGCGTCCTTTTTTTAATTGCGACTCGCAAATGTATGCATGAATGTTTTGCAATTGGAATGCAATTGCAAAACATTCGCATTTTACCACCAACTTCAAGTTGGTGGTAAGCCATGTGCAAATGGGAAGGGGTCCACAGTGGACCCCTTCCAGTTTATGAATGTGTGCAGAAACATTTTCTAAGAGCAGTCGGAGGTCCCATTGACCACTGGTAACTCTTAAAAAATAAAAAGTAAACTTTTCATTTTTGTTTTTGAAACACATCCTGTTTTCCTTGAAGGAAAACAGGCTGCATTTAAAAAAAAAAACTTTCCTTAATTTAAAAGCAAACACCGACACAGTGGTCTGGTGTCCCCAGCAGGTCACCATCCCTGTGTTTTTTAGCGATTCCCAATGGGTCGCAAATTGCCACCTACCTCATGAATATTAATGAGGTAGGTCAATTAAAACTCACTAGGAATTGCAGTGTTAAACATGCTGTAGCATATATCTGTTTGCGATTTCCTAATAGCGAATTGCAAAAATGTGGTATTAGGAAATCGCAAACAGGAATCTTAGAACGAACATCCCACGTAATATGCGACTCAGGCAAATACAATACTTTATCACACAACGTGCATACTTAACGCCAGCTAACATTAACAGATACTTCCATCGAGCTGACTCTGCCTGCCCCCGATGTGCGGCTATTGATGCAGAACTGGTGCACATGCTCTGGGGCTGCCACAGCCTCAGCACCTACTGGAGAGGAGTGGCAGATGCACTTCATGCCGGTACGGTGAGTGGCAAACATATCTGCTACACTAAGGTCACCTCCCGGTTCCTAGATCTGGGCATAGTCACTGCCAAACGGATCCCCCACAGGTGCAGGCTTGGAGGCGTTCCACTCTTGCATGGGCCAGAGCAGAGGGCATTGCGATCACACGGGAGGAACTAGTGGGCCTCAGGAAAGTACCTATAGTTGAATATTGGGAGGCAATCCTGGCAACGCTACAACAATCCACAGACCTGCCAACCCAGTACCTACAGGCACCTAAACAACCAACACCGCGCACATGACCCGCGTCCATAGACCACACCTTCGTAACTGATCATGCGCCAAAAGCTAAGCGACACAATTTCAATGCACTTGCTCATCATAACCTTACGGCACTGGCATCGCTAATAAGCTCCTTTCGAGGCATACATACAGCTTTATACACACTTAAACCTACGAGAGCATTCCAACCCGATCCCAAGTTCAATACCCTATACACACAGTTATCATCACATGAACAGCTTCACTAATCTACCTGCACCGACTTGACTCTTAAACATAGCATACTCTGCAAAATGAGCAAATACTTCAGGTGTATTAGTTATGGAAAACACTGTAATATAGGCAGCCATGTGTTAAAAAACTATGATGAATATAACTGCTGAAATCTCAATTTTGTAATCAAATATATTGCTGTCCAGTGACACACAACATCTATTGTCGCTGCATGCTGCAGCAACGATGAATCAACTGTTCATGTAAATGATTGTTTAAAAACGAATTAAAACAGATTAAAAAAAAAAAAAAAGATTCTGATTCCCATTTGACACCACCTTTAAAAGCAACGATCCGTAATGTCTTTTTTTCAACTGTAAACAAAGGGCCATATGTAAGAAGGAATTTTCAGGTCAAAAACTGGCTGAATTGCAGAATTATCACACCTCCAGAGCCAAAATGCACATATTTGGCTGGGGAATTAATGACTCTGACGGCAATGCCTTTCTTCTAGACTAGGAAAGGCCAGTGAGCTTTAACTGCTGACCACTTAGCAGGGAGTACCTATCTGAGACTAGAAAGGAACAATCAGCAGGCCTAAAGGCAGCTTTAGCACTACCTCTTATAACTTGAAGATACCAGGGAGGGCTTCTTCTAATTATTTCCAGGACCCTCCTAGACAGCACATACGCAGACAGAGTAGGAGGGAAATACAGATATTCCACCTATCACACTTCCTGAGCTGGAATATACATCGTTGGCAGTTAGGCTCCAGCCACAGTAGGAGGGAAAACCAGTGTTGACGAAAGAGTGGCCCAGAAGTTGAAGACAGGCCTGCAGGGTAGCAGCTGGCTCCTGCCATCTTGAAATAGTGCCTGCTGGGTATTTTTACAGTAAGGCATTGAGGAAGTGCTGCAAAAGGTGAATGAAAGTGGAAACATAGAGGAAATACTAAAGGCTGGGGGAATAGGTCTGTCTTGAGAGCCGGACGAGGGAGACAAGACTTTGGGTAGTATCAATTCGACCCCTACTCGCCGGTTGATACTTTAAAAGTATGCAAAGTCAGTCTGAATCAAGAACAGCTGACTCAAGAATAAGAAATGTACAGATCACTGCAGATATCAAACAACTCTCTGATCAGTCCTTTCTTACTGCATGAACTGGCTATCCAACTTACAGAAAGTAGCAAAACATGTCACCACAATTTTTGAGCACACCCTAACACATGCAATTCAAGCAATGGCCACCATATTTCCTGCATAGGACTAACCCAGGCACTTTGCCCTAAAGAGCTGTACGTTGCACTTTCTTGATTCATACACAGGGAATTTGGGTTGGTTAATACTGATATTTAAAAAATGGCCGAGGGAAGGTAAATCAAAAATGTCACTGGCGCACACTTTTGCCATAGTTAGTGAGGATATATCAAAATTAAGGGGTCCATTATGATGGTGGGTGGACTTTGTCCGCCCGACATCGTAACTGTACATGGAACCGACCGTCAGGGTTGCAGCGGTCCCGCTGTGGCAATTAGGATGCGACCGCCACCCTGGCGGTCGCATCCGCATATATTACATTTTGGCAGGCGGTGCTGTAAGCAGCACCCGCCGCAATGCAATATATGCATGTTGTGCTTTGGCATGCACAACGTGACAGGCCCCGCACGGTGCCTGCCACCTTGTGTATGCCAAAGAAGGTGGGTACCATAGGTACCCCCCAGTGCAACCACCCCCACCCCCACTCGGGGGCCCGCAACGGGCCCCCAATGCCCATCTCTGCATGCCTTTCCATGGCGGAACATCTGCCATGAAAATGCATGCATCATAATATGGATGGCGGTGCCTGCAACGCTCCGTCACCATATTGAGTCCCTTTTCCGCCCGGTCGGCAATCCGACCGGCGGAAAAGCCTCAGACAGTCTTTACGTCCGCTGCAGTGCCCCTCGCCATACTAATAAGGCGGGGGTGATCCAGGGACATTTTGCGGGCGGATGGCTTCTGCCAGGCCGGCAGTGGCCACCGTCGGCCCAGTGGTGGCGATCCACCCATGATAGTAATAGGCCCCTTAGTAATTAATTTACATGTGATTTGATCCCAGAATCCCCTCTACTAATGATGTATGTGAACATGAGAGGCAAAGAATAATGCAAGTCGTTCATTCAACAGAATGTTCAATTTGTCCTTCAGTGATTAGGTATTGACCTAAATATGCCATGTGAGTCAAGGTCATCGCTGTGGCATCGCATTTGTTAGTCTGGTGTTCAGAGTCATCAAAAACTCACCTTACTAAAGAAGCCCAAGGCACACACCAGCACTCCAAGGAAGACACATAACAGGGTGTTAAAGAATCGAGGGCACCGGCTTCTCTCCTCTTCATTGTCCACTGGTTTCAACAGGAATGGGTCCCAGGTCCTTCTGAATCTGCATTTAACAAATCGCAAAGTCTGTGTAAGAAAATGTATCTGCTTTTCGTGCACCCTTAGGTTCTATTTGCTCTTTTGACCCCTAAATATTTTCCTTGGTGTGTTGCTTGGAGCCTGAAGTCCACACTCCAGGCACTAGTTGTGCTGTTTTAAATGACGCTCCCTTTATTTCCCATTCAGTGACTGCTAACATGGGCCATTCCTGATAATATTTCATATAATAAGGCTAACACTGGATGTCAAGTATTAATAATCAACACAAGATAAGGCCAGGGTACATGCTGCACCTATCCTGTTGTGTACGGTCTGGGAAAGGTGGTTTTGGAATATGATATTTTCTCCCTCAAATCTGGCTTGCGATTTTGTCAGCTACACTTCGTGCTAGTTGACCTGTATCACCAGCTGCACCTATGTTGAAAAATGTAATTTTGTGCCTAATTTATATTTCTTGCCGGTTCCCACTATTTAGTTTGAAATTTATCTGTAATTTAATTTAGATATCCCAAGAGAGGAATCCGACTTTAATTTGCAAGAAAGATATTACTGGTTTACTATGTCACAGTTTATCAAGCCATAGATGAATTTAAGATTAATCAATGGAAAATAATTACGTTGTACAGAAGAACCTTGCAGGCTGTCTATTCTGCCTCAAGCTTCAATGGTTTCTAGGATAATAGACAATATGGGGGTGAAAAGTTCCTGAGCTTTGCTAAAACTGTTATCAAGGTGTGAAAAGGAACGAACACTCACCTCTGTTCATACTTCATCCCTCACTTGAGTCTGTGTATGCCCATGCGCACTTCAAGGGTCTCTGCTTCTTGTTTTCAAACATAGCTGTGTTACATAGGTAAAGTATACTATAGCTTTATAAGCTTGTAGACTGCTGTTGAGGGCTATACCAGTTGTTAAAAGCCCTGAACCAGAGGCGAGGGCCTACAAAAAGGGAGAGGGCCTTTAACAACAGGTAGACCCGAGGCTTAAGGGCGGGCGCCACTGGGTAGTTATAGTTAGGACCAGATTTCCATAGGAATATTTTTAGGGGTGTGCTAATAACTTTGCCGCCATTTGATGAATTCTCACAAAGCTTCCATAAAAAAATGTAACACCGACTGAGTTCCTTCCTACAACGTTTTGGGGTGATGCATAAAGCAGCGGGCAAGAAAAAGGGGGTGTCAAAAATTGATCAGCAAGCAGCTGGGAATTACACTATATTTGGCAGAAAGCTAGATCTTGGTACAGAAAGCGTTCTTTCTGTAATCTTGTGTAAATCCGTTCAGTAGTTTTCTAGAGAAATTAAGGTGCAAAATGTATTTATATGACACCGCAGAGGATCCGCGGATTGAGCAGATGATAAGATCAGATTGTCTGCCACCATATCAACAAAGAATTGGCAGCTGACATTTTAGGACTTGGGGACTCAGTCCCCTGTTCTGTACAAATATTTTAAAGCACATCTAGGAGGGCAGCCAGTAAACTTTGTGAGTGATGTAATATGTGAGGGTATAAGCAGTGCATGGTGAGTATTCCAGTGATAGTTACGTCAGAGCTGGAGTTACAGTTACCTAAGTTATTTATAACTGGTGAATTCCAGGCATTTTCTTTAGTTTAAAGTATAAGTTGCAACTGACATTGTCATCTAACTATAACTGTCACTTTAACCTTTGTTTTGTTATGTGAACTGCTAGGGTTTTTTTTTAATGTAAACCACTGTCAAAATATAAAAAGCAGGCCTAATGGTTTTGTTAATGGGTCATTTCAATGTCTGTCAATTAATATTTAAATAAAGCATTTGTACTCAAAACTAACACTAAGCAGGTGTTAGAGTCTTTCTTTTACGCTCCTCAAGCCTCATAGTGCATCCATAAAACCAACCACATAGGGTTCCTGCATTCCCTAACTGAAGAGCAAAAGCTCCAGCTTTAGGAATACTTAAAATGTAATTAAACCTGCCAGGGGTTATGTTATTTGTTTAGTATTTCTGGGGCGCTGCTGCTCTTCTGCAGCCCCCTAATACAGTTTTGTAACATAATAGTGATCGCCCTGGCTAAAGTGGGCGACCATAATGGATGGTAAAATATATACAGATTTGCTGTTGAAGGGCATTTTGAGGCGCTCTAGTCCGGAAACAGTGAAGACTAAATGAGCAACTCCAGCCGCTCATTCATTATTGACTCTTTTTTTTAATAGATGCCCTTGACTTACTTGGGGCACCCACAACTTTTCTTTGTATGTTGGAAACTGCAGGGATAGCCCAAATCCCTCTACGATTCCTACCATCTCACTGGCCAGCAGCCATTGTGTGTGCTGGCCACTTTTTTTGTTGGTGCCCACCTGGACCACCTGCATTTCTAAAATATTTTGAGGGCTGTGTTGGGAGCCGCAAGTCCCCTGCGGCCCCTGTTTGCTCCCCAAGCAACATCCATCCCGGGTGCTGGCAGGAGTGGCAACAAGTATGCTCCTGCCCTTTGGAGCACAGTTTAACTCTTTCTCTTGGCCTTCACTGCATAAATTATGCAGCCCTCTAAGCCTCAAAGGGTACCGCTTTGACTTCTACTGGGTGGTCCCTTGTGCCTGGACAAAGCTATGTCTGCATCATCTCACATGTGCAAATGTTTTTATTCATTCCAGGTTGGCTTAGATGGTATTTTACCAAACCAAAGCTGCAATACAGTGCCTGGAGTGATAAAAAGCATTTGTCATTTTTCAGCTCGACGTGGATGGCATTAGCTAATCTTATGCTTAAAGGCTTTGCTGCAAAAATGGCTAGACTTTGTATTTTTTCTAGCTCAGCATGGGTGGCACTGTGCTAAACATATGCTTGATCTCAGCAAGAAAAACAGAAATGTGAGGTGAACAGTTTTGAAGTGTTGATGGTGTTGTAGAGAGGTTAATATAAAGGAGCTGCTATCCAAATTTGGAACTCCTCAGTTCCCTTCTTCCTTTTTTACATAATTTTTGAGGCACTCTACACCTGAACAATATATATGTGTATGTATATAGGATAGGGTATAAAATTCTGCTCCGCTCGTGGAATTTGTGCATTTCAGGAACTCCGCGTTCCGCAGAGAATATGGAGTTCCCCCAACAAATCAGCATTCCTCCTCCTGGTGGAATTTATTATTGTTTGGCGCACTCAAGCCATGTTTTTGCACATGTTGGTGAGCGCGATGAAACTGGCCGTGCACTCGCGAGCGGCAATGAGATTTGCTAGCTGCCCGTGAGCGGCAGCTAGACATGCTGACCGGCTGCGAGCACTTGCAAGACTTGCCGGTCGCTAGCGTGGTTTTAGGCCACGCCTGCGACATTTGGGGCCTTATGTAGGTAAATTACATTTACCGATTCTTAAATACCGAATTTTATCGATTCGGTATTTATGAATCGGTAAATGTAATGTAGGTAAAAAAATACCGATTCGGTAAGTGTTGGTATTTTAGAATCGGTATTTACCGATTCGGTAATGGTAACCTGTATCTCATTGATTCCTATGGGCCAGGAGGCCCATAGGAATCAATGGGAAGCCAGTTACCATTACCGAATCGGTAAATACCGAATCGGTAATGTGGGGAGCTCAATCAAGGGTGGCAGGGTGTCACATTGACACCCTGTTGCACCCCTGATTCCTGCATGTGTGCACATGTGGCACACATACATGCCCTGAGGGCATGTGTGTCTGCCACATTGCACACATCTAAGGGCCAAATAATGCATTTACAGAGACATTCGTCATTTACCACCAACTTTCAGTTGGTGGTAAATAACGAATCCCCACACCCACCACACACTCCCCCTACATCTCATTTCTGTATTCGGTATTTACCGAATCGGTAAAATTACCGATTCGGTAATTTTACCGATTCGGTAAATTACCGAATACAGAAATGATCCCCCTATATCTCAAAAGCCTAAATACCGGTCGGTAACGGTATATTTACCGAAAATCGGCCGTTACCGACCGGTATTGGGCTACCTACATATGGCCCTAGGTGCCTTGTTTCTGAAGATGCCAAACATCAAAAACGTAGCGCGAACAGCCGCGTTGCGCAGCTCTGCCCACTTGCGGAATTCTGCAGAATTTTGCCAAGTTTTTGAGGTGCTCCATAAAATTCCACACATCAGAAGTCTGCTTTTCGATAGGAAAAGCATTTTTTTGACATTCCTATATCTTTGGCACTGTTTGACAATCGTCACAACATTTTCCCCAAAAAGTGCCCCAATGAATCTTGTTGTGCTTGAAACATTTAGGGGCAATTTGTGAAGTGGCTGTCGAGAAAAAGAGGGGGTCAAAAAAGTGTGTTTCCCATGTTAATTCCCATATGACCTGTAGCCAAAGCTGCAGCCCCGAGCACTGGACAGAATTACACCAAATTTGGGAGCAAAGGGAGATTTGGTTATGCAGATCACACCTTCAGTTAATTGGCGTGAATCCGTTCAGTAGTTGTTGGGAAATTCAAGAAAATAAAGTTAGTGATATCTGTGGCCACGAATATTTTGCGACGATTTCACAATTAATCGCATTTGTGCACGCCAACACGAATGCAGTGATTGACTGGCCACAACCTCAGCAGAGAGTAGCGGCTGCATTTTAGAAAATGGGACATGGTCCTGGGGGGTGAAAAGTTACCACAAAGGTGGTATAAGGGGTCAGGGTAGAGGTATCCTGACCTCATATTTGACATATAGAGTCAAGCTATGTGTCACAAATATTTTCTTTTCAATGCACAATATTTGCTAAGTCATCATGACCGTCAGTGTGGCCACCTGTGTAACGTCACAATGAATGAGGGTCATGGAGGCACTCACAGACTGACTCATATTCACATGCACCCACTAACAAATCCACTCACAGACTCATGCACCCACTCAGAGACTCGTACAGTCAGTCACGGACCCATTCAGAGGCTCATGCACCCACTGACTGACCCACAGACAGGCTCAAGCATCCCCATCACAGACCCACACAGACTTATGCACCTACTAACAAGCCCAATCAGAGATTTATGCCCCACTCACAAACCCTCATGTCCAACTTACAGACCCACTCAGACAGTGATGCAGCCACACACAGAGTCACTCATATTCAATACGCCCAGTGACAGAGTCACTCAGGGACTCATGCACTTTATCAGAGGCTGACTCAGACCCATTCAGAGGGTCATTATCATAGACCCAGTCAGAGATCTATTCAGAAACTCGTACACCCACTCAGACACTCACTGGCACACTTGCGCACCCAGTGACAGCTCTCACTCAAACAGTCATACACAATGTGACAGACACATTGAGAGAGTTATAGATGTTGTTGTATACTTATTTAGATAGTAATGTATGTAGTTTGATGGTTAGAATTATTTTTTTTAGCTATTCATTTTAAATGTGCTGTTGGCTATTGAATGGCTGCTTTTTTGTGTTTTCGTGACGTATTTGCGATGATCGCGACTTTGTTGCAAATATTTTCAAAAATCATTAAAAAAGATATGTATAAAGAAAATTAGCAATATTTTGGGCACTAGGGCGAGTCTGACAAGAACCATAAGACTGGATGCAGAGTTTTAGTTTCCTTAGAAACACCCTCTTGCCTTTATCTGTAAAGTGAACTCCATCACTTCTAAAGATTCCATGCATGTCAAAACGCAGGTTTTTGATTTAATAGAGCCCATGTTATGGTCTCTGAGAAATGCAGAAACTGTTTTATGAACAAGTTTCCTGGCTTTGCTAATTTGTGGACAGAATTGATTAGACAACTTTAATTTCTGCCTTTGGTAAATGTTGGCGTGTGAGGGAAAAGAGCAATTGATTCTGCAAAGTTATCCTTCATTAGTATTGCCAGTCCTACCCCACTCAGTGTGCCTAGGTCATTGCCACCACTGATGCACAATCCTGAGGTTGGGGGTTGGGAATCCATTAAGCTTTAATCAAAGGCTGCATGATGACACTTTAACCCTCTCTGGCCAATCCATTTAATGTCTCATTAGGCAAACCAAAGTGTCTGTCAATATCACTCTTTCTATCAGCTTCTGTAGCCCAGAAGACATAGCTGTGGCCCATTTCACTGACAGAATATCGATGCAAAAAAGATATATGTAAAAATATAGATGAAAAAATTTAGAATGCAACTCCCTATACTTGAACAGGAAAGTACAAAAGTATCGGAATTTTTTTTCGATGTTAAAAATATTGTTGTACAAGATATGAATTTTTATATATATATAAAATAAAATAATAAATCTTAAATATATTAAATAATAAAATTAACTTTAAAAAATAAAGTAGATTTAATATGCATTTTAACAAATATAACAAATACACTTAATCAAAAAAGTTAATACATAATAAATATATATATATATTTACTTTAAAAGAAATATTAAACTATTAATTTTGAAATGTATTTTATGATTTTAAAATGATATAAACATTTAAAAAAATAATATATATATATATATATATATATATATATATATATATATATATATATATATATATATATATATATATATATATATATATATATGCTGCAAATTTCCAATGAAGGAGAGTCGACGCCGTGTCGTTCAGTCAATTTAATTTATTGTCAGCTGTTAATGTCAGACGTGTTTCGCCTGCCCAGCGTACTCACTAACATTTCAATAAGGTTTTTTTCATCAATTTAACTGAAAGTATTGCCATGTCATGAGAGGACTACAAAACATAAAAAGTGAAGACAGACTTGTAGTTTTACTTTAAGTTCACCATTTTAAACCAAGCAAGTGCCGTACCTTATGCAAAAGTTGGATTCATTATTCATAATACAAATGCATGTGCAATATATATTTTTGCGTGGAAACACCAAAACTGATGAATGTTAAATTCTTAGTTTTTAACATCTTAGTTTTTGACAGACATGATCGCGCACCACAGACTATTCGGCAAGTCGTATTCAATCTCTTTCGAGCCTAAATATTGTTCAATATATTATAAAATTATTATAAAACCCTTCACTGCCCTAGTGGGCCAAAGTAGCATAGCCAATCATGTGTTACCATCATTAAAAGTCACGCGACCAAATCACAGATGTTTCTTAAATTATAAACACTTAATTCCATTATTTTGCTGCACATCAACCTTTATTTAAGGTATTAGTGTTGCCCCAGTGGGCTGTTATTCAAAACCATATTTGGTGTAACTTTAAATAATATCAAAGAACTGGTATTTTAAAACCAATTGGCTGTCTTTATCACCCTCATGCTTATAGTGTGTGTGAAATAAAACAGTTAAAAAACAACAACAGGATCGGTAGGACATTTACAGGTATGTATGGAGGTCTTCTTCCATATTCAAACCCATAGGGGTCTTAGTGTTGAGTTTGATAATATAGCTAGATTCTAGCCTACGTAATACTTTCTGGTGATCACCTCCTCCAATGTTCGGTGGTACAGCATCGATCACAAAATATGACAGCCCTCTTACATCTTTATTGTGACATTTCTCAAAATGGCGAGCAACGGGATAAGCTTTATCCGCGTTCTTAATTGCTCGCAAGTGCTGCAACACTCGCTTGTGGACTTGAAGAATAGTGCTGCCCACGTACTTCAGGCCACACGGGCACTGAAGAACGTAGACAGCAAACTCTGTTTTGCAAGAAAACTGACCCTTTATTTTATGTTCTTTCTTCATAAAGCCTGGGATATAGCTGTTAGTGTTCTTCCCAAAGGTACAGGCCTTACATTTTGTGCATTTTATGAACCCGTCCTTTCTGACTAGCCATGATTTACTCATTTTAGCCTGAGTTTTAGTGGGTAACATGTTACTAACTAAAGCCTGCTTAAGGGAACGAGCCTTTCTGAAGGTAATGAGGGGCCTGCTTTGTACACATTTCTTCAAAATGGGGTAATTGCGGATGATATGCCAATGTTTTTGCAAGATGTGTCTCAATTCATTCTGTTGATTATTGAATGTGGTAATCATCCTGCATTGGGAATTTTCTTGCCCACACTGGACCTTCTTTTTACTAGGGTTAAAGAGTATTTCTTCCCTAGATTTCTGGGTTGCCTTCCTTATCGCTTCCCCAATGCATTCTTGCGAATACCCTCTCGTAGAAAATCTTCCTTTAAGGCACTCTAGTTCTACCTCCAAATCCTTCTTGGTGCTACAGTTCCTCATTGCTCTAAGGCATTCACCATAGGGGATACTTCTGACTAAGTTGGCCGGATGGAAACTCGATGCATGAAGCAACATGTTTCCATCAGTGGGTTTACGGAACAACTTTGTATGCAGTTTCCCTTGATGGATATAGACTGTCAGGTCTAGGAAGTTCACCACTAAGCTACTGATGACACTAGTAAACTTCAAATTCAATTGGTTGACCTGCAACTTTTTGTCCCAAAGTCTTGGGCACTGTTGACATCACCCTTCCACACAATAAATAAGTTGACGTAATGCCGATGCGCCCTTCGTTCTGGAGGTGGTGGGCTTACCGAAACATTAGTGGAGTTTATATATATATATATATATATATATATATATATATATATATATATATATATATATATATATATTGCCTACTGGCAGCCGCCAGTAGGTAGTTATAGTTAGGACCTATTATCCATAGGAAATCCGCAACATTCTATTTAGAATAACTTTGGCGCCGGTCGACGAATCTTCGTGAAATTTTCAAAACTCGTGGCCTGGTCCGGTCTGCTCCTATCCTGAAAGTCTCGGGGTGATTCGTCAAGCGGGAGCCGAGAAAAAAGGGGATCCCAAAACGTGTTTTCCCCATGCAATTTTCCATAGGGACCTTTAGTCACAGCTACAGCCCAAACTGCTGAACGGAATTACACCAAATTTGGCAGAAAGGTAGACCTTGGTTCAGAGCCGTGCCTTTTGCTTAAATGGTGTAAATCCTTACAGTAGTTCCTGAGAAAATCAAAAGTAAAATCACATATATATCTGGGCAGAGCCTAACCACACATCTCATCGTGAGATCTCATTGACTGTCAGCACTTCATACAAGAAGTGTTGGCAGCCATTTAGGGACCAATATACATGATAGCACCTCATTAAAAAGCATTGCAGTTAATAGAAGGTTTTAAGACTTTAGTTACATTATAAATCATTTGTTGATGGTACCATACTCATTTTAGGAATTGGGTATGTTCTAAGGGTGATTTTACCATGTGAAAAAGCCTTCTGCTGGGATATCATGAATCATGTTTGAGCGAAAACTATTTTCTAATGCTTTTCCCACAGAGGTTTGGAAGGTGATCTATAAGCTAAACTGAGAGCATATTTTCAGTAAATTCACATTATCTTTCTCAGTCATTTGAGAATGAAGTCTGACATTCTCAGTAAAACATGTACATCCAACAAGGGCAGAGACTGTCAGTTGATTTCTTTGTGTTCTACTGCTGCTTCCCAGAGTGTTCCAAAGAACAACTAGAGTGCTAACAGTCCTACTTATGACAAACGTATGGCACAGAAAGTATGATTAGTGCTGCAGAAAGAAAAATTAGGGCACATTTTGAGTGACTTCTCATATCCTCTTCTATTTCATTAAAAAATTCTGACATGCAGACTGAAACATGCACTTTCAATACCAGCAGCAGACTTCCCTGGTCAGCAGTAGCTTTACCTCAGTGAACTAATGAGCAACTAGAGTGCTAACATTCTGAATTTATGGCAAATGTGTGACACATCTGAATGCCTTCTTGATGGAATCAAAGTAAAAAACTGGAAGTATTCCTGCTGAGGAGACTGTAGTAAATGAGGAAATTAGGAAACTTCATAACAAATAAGCCTCCCAAGATGGCCACCAGAGACAAAAGAGTCCAAATGTAGCACAAATATCACCCAGATGTAGCCCAAGTATAGCCCAATGACAGAATGTCCCAGAGTGTTCTAAAGAATAACTAGAGAGCTAGCAGTCTTACTTATGACAAAAGTATGGCACACCTGAACCATCTTGATTGGAATAAAGTGGTAAAACTTAAAACATTTAATTTGCAAAGGAACAAAATGAGGGGGTTCATTTTGCCATAGAAATTATGATTAGTGCTGCAGAAAGAAAATTTAGGGCACAATTTGACTTCTCAAATCCTCTTCTATTTCATTAAAGCAATTCTGACATGCAGACTGAAACATGCACTTTGAATACCAACACCAGACTTCCCTGGTGAGCAGTAGCTTTACTACAGTGATCTAATGAGCAACTAGAGTGCTACCATTCAGTCAGAATTTATGGCAAATGTGTGACACATCTGAATGCCTTCTTGATGGAACCAAAGTAAAAAAGCATTGAAAATGCAATAGGTCTCGCCCTCGTTTAAGTTAAAGCAATTGTGTTTGTAATTAGGTGGCTTTTAAGCTTTGCTTTTATTAGTGTTTTTCAAACTTCCATGTACATAACATGCATATGTATGCATATATGTATATGTATGCATGCAATTATATTTATATAGATATGCAGATTATATATATGTTTATATATGTATGTATATATATACACATACATATATATAAATGCATATGCATTAATATGCATATATATGTGTATATGTGTGCGTGTAGAGAGCGGTAGAGAGAGGTAGAGGTAGAGAGGTAGAGAGTAGTAGAGAGAGAGGTAGAGAGAGGTAGAGAGTAGAGAGTGAGTAGTACAGACTAGTAGAGAGTAGTAGAGAGTACTAGAGTAGCAGAGAGAGTAGCAGAGAGTGAGTAGTAGAGAGTAGTAGAGAGTAGTAGAGAGTGAGTAGTAGAGAGTGAGTAGTAGAGAGTAGTAGAGAGTATTAGAAAGTAGTAGAGAGTGAGCAGTAGAGTGAGTAGTAGAGAGTAGTAGAGAGAGAGTAGTAGAGAGTGAGTAGTAGAGAGTAGTAGAGAGTGAGTAGTAGAGTGAGTAGTAGAGTGAGTAGGAGAGAGTGAGTGGTAGAGAGTAGCAGAGATAGAGTAGTAGAGAGTGAGTAGTAGAGAGTAGTAGAGAGTGACTAGTAGAGAGTGAGTAGTAGAGAGTGAGTAGTAGAGAGAGAAAGTAGTAGAGTAGTAATGAGTGATTAGTAGAGAGTAGTGGAATAGTAGAGAGTGAGTAGTAGAGAGTAGTAGAGAGTGAGTAGGCGAGTGAGTAGTAGAGCGTGCGTAGTAGAGTGAGTAGTAGAGTAGTAGAGAGTGAGTAGTAGAGAGCAAGTAGTAGAGAGTGAGCAGTAGAGAGTAGTAGAGAGAGTGAGTAGTAGAGAGAGTAGTAGAGAGTGAGAAGTAGAGAGAGTAAGAGAGAGTAGTAGAGTAGTAGAGAGTGAGTAGTAGATAGTAGTTAAGAGCGAGTAGTAGAGAGTGAGTAGTGGAGAGTGAGCAGTAGAGAGTAGTAGAAAGTGAGAAGTAGAGAGTGAGTAATAGAGAGTGAGTAGTAGAGAGTGAGTAGTGGAGAGAGAGTAGTAGAGAGAGAGTGGTCGAGAGTGAGTAGTTGAGAGTAGTAGAGTGATTAGTAGAGAGTGAGTAGTAGAGAGAGAGTAGTAGAGAGTGAGTAGTAGAGTAGTAGAGAGTGAGTGGTAGAGAGTAGTAGAGTGAGTAGAAGAGAAGAGTACAGAGTGAGTTGTAGAGAGAGTAGTAGAGAGTAGTAGAGTAGTGGAGAGTGAGTAGTAGAGAATGAGTAGTAGAGAGTGAGTAGTAGAGAGAGTAGTAGAGAAGTAGAGAGTGAGTAGTAGAGAGTGAGTAGTAGAGAGTTGTAGAGAGTGAGTAGTGGAGAGTAAATAGTAGAGAGTGAGTAATAGAGAGTGAGTAGTAGAGAGTGAGTGGTAGAGAGTGAGTAGTAGAGAGTGAGTAGTAGAGAGTGAACAGTAGAGAGTGAGTAGTAGAGAGAGTGTAGTAGAGAGTGAGTAGTAGAGAGTAGTAGAGTGAGTAGTAGAGAGACTAGTAGAGAGTAGTAGAGTAGTAGAGAGTGAGTGGTAGAGAGTAGTAGAGACTAGTAGAGTGATTAGTAGAGAGTAGTAGATAGTGAGTAGTAGAGAGTGAATAGTAGAGAGTAGTAGTAGAGTGTAGTAGAGAGAGAGTAGTAGAGAGTGAGTAGTAGAGAGTGAGTAGGAGAGAGTAGTAGAGAGTGAGTAGTAGAGAGTGAGTAGTAGAGTAGTAGAGAGTGAGTAGTTGACAGAGAGTATTAGAGAGTAGTAGAGTAGTAGAGAGTGAGTGGTAGAGAGTAGTAGAGTGAGTAGTAGAGAGTGAGTAGTAGAGAGTGAGTAGTAGAGTAGTAGAGAGTAGTTAGTCAGTGTCAGTCAGTGTCAGTCAGTCAGTGTCAGTCAGTCAGTGTCAGTGTCAGTGTCAGTCACTCGGTGTCAGCCAGTCAGTCAGTGTCAGTCAATCAGTGTCAGTGTCAGTCAGTCAGTGTCAGCCAGTCAGTCAGTGTCAGTCAATCAGTGTCAATCAGTGTCAGACAGTGTCAGTCAATCAGTCTCAGTCACTGTCAGTCAGTGTCAGTCAGTCAGTGTCAGTCAATCAGTGTCAGTCATTGTCAGTGTCAGTCAGTGTCAGCCAATCAGTGTCAGTCAGTTAGTGTCAGTCAATCAGTGTCAGTCAGTGTCAGTCAGGCAGTCAGTGTCAGTCAGTCAGTGTCAGTCAATCAGTGTCAGTCATTGTCAGTGTCAGTCATTGTCAGTGTCAGTGAATCAGTGTCAGTCAGTGGCAATCAGTCAGTGTCAGTCAGCTCTGCTGACCTGGTTCTCTGGCTCTACAACAGCTCTGCTGACCTGGTTCTCTGGCTCTAGAGCAGCTCTGCTGACCTGGTTCTCTGGCTCTAAAGCAGCTCTGCTGACCTACTTCTCTCCCTCTAAATCAGCTCTACTGACCTGGTTCTCTACCTCTAGTGCAGCTCTGCTGACCTGGTTCTCTGTCTCTACAGCAGCTCTGCTGACCTGGTTCTATGGCTCTAAAGCAGCTCTGCTGACCTGGTTCTCTGGCTCTAGAGCAGCTCTGCTGACCTGGTTCTCTGGCTCTAAAGCAGCTCTGCTGACCTAGTTCTCTCCCTCTAAATCAGCTCTACTGACCTGGTTCTCTACCTCTAGAGCAGCTCTGCTGACCTGGTTCTATGGCTCTAAAGCAGTTCTGCTGACCTGGTTCTCTGGCTCTAGAGCAGTTCTGCTGACCTGGTTCTCTGGCTCTACAACAGCTCTGCTAATCTGGTTCTCTCCCTCTAGAGTAGCTCTTCTGACCTGGTTCTCTCCCTCTAAAGCAGCTCTACCGACCTGGTTTCTCTGGCTCTACAGCAGCTCTGCTGACCTGGTTCTCTGGCTCTAGAGCAGCTCTGCTGGCCTGGTTCTTAGGCTCTAGAGCAGCTCTTCTGACCTGGTTCTCTGGCTCTAAAGCAGCTCTGCTGACCTGGTTCTCTGGCTCTAAAGCAGCTCTGCTGACTTGGTTCTCTGGCTCTAGAGCAGCTCTGCTGACCTGGTTCTCTGGCTCTAGAGCAGCTCTGCTGCCCTTGTTCTCTGGCTCTAAAGCAGCTCTGCTGGCCTTGTTCTTTGGCTTTAAAGCAGCTCTGCTGACCTGGTTCTCTCCCTCTAAAGCAGCTCTTCTGACCTGGTTTCTCTGGCTCTACAGCAGCTCTGCTGACCTGGTTCTCTGGCTCTAGAGCAGCTCTGCTGACCTAGTTCTTAGGCTCTAGAGCAGCTCCGCTGACCTGGTTCTCTGGCTCTAAAGCAGCTCTGCTGACCCGGTTCTATGGCTCTAAAGCAGTTATGCTCACCTACTTCTCTGGCTCTAGAGCAGCTCTGCTGACCTGGTCCCTTGGCTCTAAAGCAGCTCTGCTGACCTGGTTCTCTCCCTCTAAAGCAGCTCTGCTGACCTGGTTCTCTCCCTCTAAAGCAGCTTTACTGACCTGGTTTCTCTGGCTCTGCAGCAGCTCTGCTGACCTGGTTCTCTGGCTCTAGAGCAGCTCTGCTGACCCGGTTCTTAGGCTCTAAAGCAGCTCTGCTGACCTGGTTCTCTCCCTCTAAAGCAGCTCTGCTGACCTGGTTTCTCTGGCTCTACAGCAGGTCTGCTGACCTGGTTCTCTGGCTCTAGAGCAGCTCTGCAGACCTAGTTCTTAGGCTACAGAGCAGCTCTGCTGATCTGGTTCTCTGGCTCTACAACAGCTGTGCTGATCTGGTTCTCTCCCTCTAGAGTAGCTCTTCTGACCTGGTTCTCTCCCTCTAAAGCAGCTCTACCGACCTGGTTTCTCTGGCTCTACAGCATCTCTGCTGACCTGGTTCTCTGGCTCCACAGCAGCTCTGCTGGCCTGGTTCTTAGGCTCTAGAGCAGCTCTGCTGACCTGGTTCTCTGGCTCTAAAGAAGCTCTGCTGACTTGGGTGTCTGGCTCTAGAGCAGCTCTGCTGCCCTGGTTCTCTGGCTCTAGAGCAGCTCTGCTGCCCTGGTTCTCTGGCTCTAAAGCAGCTCTGCTGGCTTTGTTCTTTGGCTTTAAAGCAGCTCTGCTGACCTGGTTCTCTCCATCTAAAGCATCTCTTCTGACCTGGTTTCTCTGGCTCTACAGCAGCTCTGCTGACCTGGTTCTCTGGCTCTAGAGCAGCTCTGCTGACCTAGTTCTTAGGCTCTAGAGCAGCTCTGCTGACCTGGTTCCCTGGCTCTACAACAGCTCTGCTGACCTGGTTCTCTGGCTCTAAAGCAGTTCTGCTGACCCGGTTCTATGGCTCTAAAGCAGTTCTGCTCACCTGCTTCTCTGGCTCTAGAGCAGCTCTGCTGACCTGGTCCCTTGGCTCTAAAGCAGCTCTGCTGACCTGGTTCTCTCCCTCTAAAGCAGCTCTGCTGACCTGGTTCTCTCGCTCTAAAGCAGCTCTACTGACCTGGTTTCTCTGGCTCTGCAGCAGCTCTGCTGACCTGGTTCTCTGGCTCTAGAGCAGCTCTGCTGACCCGGATCTTAGGCTCCAGAGCAGCTCTGCTGACTTGGTTCTCTGGCTCTACAGCAGCTCTGCTGACCTGGTTCTATGGCTCTAGAGCAGCTCTGCTGACCTGGTTCTCTGGCTCTAAAGCAGCTCTGCTGACCTAGTTCTCTCCCTCTAAATCAGCTCTACTGACCTGGTTCTCTACCTCTAGAGCAGCTCTGCTGACCTGGTCCCTTGGCTCTAAAGCAGCTCTGCTGACCTGGTTCTCTGGCTCTAAAGCAGCTCTGCTGACCTGGTTCTCTCCCTCTAAAGCAGCTTTACTGACCTGGTTTCTCTGGCTCTGCAGCAGCTCTGCTGACCTGGTTCTCTGGCTCTAGAGCAGCTCTGCTGACCCGGTTCTTAGGCTCTAAAGCAGCTCTGCTGACCTGGTTCTCTCCCTCTAAAGCAGCTCTGCTGACCTGGTTTCTCTGGCTCTACAGCAGGTCTGCTGTCCTGGTTCTCTGGCTCTAGAGCAGCTCTGCAGACCTAGTTCTTAGGCTACAGAGCAGCTCTGCTGATCTGGTTCTCTGGCTCTACAACAGCTGTGCTGATCTGGTTCTCTCCCTCTAGAGTAGCTCTTCTGACCTGGTTCTCTCCCTCTAAAGCAGCTCTACCGACCTGGTTTCTCTGGCTCTACAGCATCTCTGCTGACCTGGTTCTCTGGCTCCACAGCAGCTCTGCTGGCCTGGTTCTTAGGCTCTAGAGCAGCTCTGCTGACCTGGTTCTCTGGCTCTAAAGCAGCTCTGCTGACTTGGGTGTCTGGCTCTAGAGCAGCTCTGCTGCCCTGGTTCTCTGGCTCTAGAGCAGCTCTGCTGCCCTGGTTCTCTGGCTCTAAAGCAGCTCTGCTGGCTTTGTTCTTTGGCTTTAAAGCAGCTCTGCTGACCTGGTTCTCTCCATCTAAAGCATCTCTTCTGACCTGGTTTCTCTGGCTCTACAGCAGCTCTGCTGACCTGGTTCTCTGGCTCTAGAGCAGCTCTGCTGACCTAGTTCTTAGGCTCTAGAGCAGCTCTGCTGACCTGGTTCCCTGGCTCTACAACAGCTCTGCTGACCTGGTTCTCTGGCTCTAAAGCAGTTCTGCTGACCCGGTTCTATGGCTCTAAAGCAGTTCTGCTCACCTGCTTCTCTGGCTCTAGAGCAGCTCTGCTGACCTGGTCCCTTGGCTCTAAAGCAGCTCTGCTGACCTGGTTCTCTCCCTCTAAAGCAGCTCTGCTGACCTGGTTCTCTCGCTCTAAAGCAGCTCTACTGACCTGGTTTCTCTGGCTCTGCAGCAGCTCTGCTGACCTGGTTCTCTGGCTCTAGAGCAGCTCTGCTGACCCGGATCTTAGGCTCCAGAGCAGCTCTGCTGACTTGGTTCTCTGGCTCTACAGCAGCTCTGCTGACCTGGTTCTATGGCTCTAGAGCAGCTCTGCTGACCTGGTTCTCTGGCTCTAAAGCAGCTCTGCTGACCTAGTTCTCTCCCTCTAAATCAGCTCTACTGACCTGGTTCTCTACCTCTAGAGCAGCTCTGCTGACCTGGTTCTCTGGCACTAAAGCAGCTCTGCTGACCTGGTTCTCTGGCTCTAGAGCAGCTCTGTTGACCTGGTTCTCTGGCTCTAAAGCAGTTCTGCTGACCTGTTTCTCTCCCTCTAAAGCAGCTCTGCTGACCTGGTTCTCTCCCTCTAAAGCAGATTTACTGACCTGGTTTCTCTGGCTCTGCAGCAGCTCTGCTGACCTGGTTCTCTGGCTCTAGAGCAGCTCTGCTGACCCGGTTCTTAGGCTCTAAAGCAGCTCTGCTGACCTGGTTCTCTCCCTCTAAAGCAGCTCTGCTGACCTGGTTTCTCTGGCTCTACAGCAGGTCTGCTGACCTGGTTCTCTGGCTCTAGAGCAGCTCTGCATACCTAGTTCTTAGGCTACAGAGCAGCTCTGCTGATCTGGTTCTCTGGCTCTACAACAGCTGTGCTGATCTGGTTCTCTCCCTCTAGAGTAGCTCTTCTGACCTGGTTCTCTCCCTCTAAAGCAGCTCTACCGACCTGGTTCTCTGGCTCTACAGCATCTCTGCTGACCTGGTTCTCTGGCTCTACAGCAGCTCTGCTGGCCTGGTTCTTAGGCTCTAGAGCAGCTCTGCTGACCTGGTTCTCTGGCTCTAAAGCAGCTCTGCTGACTTGGTTCTCTGGCTCTAGAGCAGCTCTGCTGGCCTGGTTCTCTGGCTCTAGAGCAGCTCTGCTGCCCTGGTTCTCTGGCTCTAAAGCAGCTCTGCTGGCTTTGTTCTTTGGCTTTAAAGCAGCTCTGCTGACCTGGTTCTCTCCCTCTAAAGCAGCTCTTCTGACCTGGTTTCTCTGGCTCTACAGCAGCTCTGCTGACCTGGTTCTCTGGCTCTAGAGCAGCTCTGCTGACCTAGTTCTTAGGCTCTAGAGCAGCTCTGCTGACCTGGTTCTCTGGCTCTACAACAGCTCTGCTGACCTGGTTCTCTGGCTCTAAAGCAGCTCTGCTGACCCGGTTCTATGGCTCTAAAGCAGTTCTGCTCACCTGCTTCTCTGGCTCCAGAGCAGCTCTGCTGACCTGGTCCCTTGTCTCTAAAGCAGCTCTGCTGACCTGGTTCTCTCCCTCTAAAGCAGCTCTGCTGACCTGGTTCTCTCGTTCTAAAGCAGCTCTACTGACCTGGTTTCTCTGGCTCTGCAGCAGCTCTGCTGACCTGGTTCTCTGGCTCTAGAGCAGCTCTGCTGACCTGGTTCTCTGGCTCTAAAGCAGCTCTGCTGACCTACTTCTCTCCCTCTAAATCAGCTCTACTGACCTGGTTCTCTACCTCTAGTGCAGCTCTGCTGACCTGGTTCTCTGTCTCTACAGCAGCTCTGCTGACCTGGTTCTATGGCTCTAAAGCAGCTCTGCTGACCTGGTTCTCTGGCTCTAGAGCAGCTCTGCTGACCTGGTTCTCTGGCTCTAAAGCAGCTCTGCTGACCTAGTTCTCTCCCTCTAAATCAGCTCTACTGACCTGGTTCTCTACCTCTAGAGCAGCTCTGCTGACCTGGTTCTATGGCTCTAAAGCAGTTCTGCTGACCTGGTTCTCTGGTTCTAGAGCAGCTCTGCTGACCTGGTTCTCTGGCACTAAAGCAGCTCTGCTGACCTGGTTCTCTGGCTCTAGAGCAGCTCTGTTGACCTGGTTCTCTGGCTCTAAAGAAGTTCTGCTGACCTGTTTCTCTCCCTCTAAAGCAGCTCTGCTGACCTGGTTTCTCTGGCTCTACAGCAGCTCTGCTGACCTGGTTCTCGGCCTCTAGAGCAGCTCTGCTGTCTGGGTCTCTGGCTCTAGAGCAGCTCTGCTGACCTGGGTCTCTGGTTCTAGAGCAGCTCTGCTGACCTGCTTCTTAGGCTCTAGAGCAGCTCTGCTGACCTGGTTCTCTGTCTCTACATGGCTCTGTCGACCTGGTTTCTCTGGCTCTACAGCAGCTCTGCTGACCTGGTTCTCTGCACTCACGATGCACGCACCCGACTTCGCGAAAATACATTAAAAATAATATAAGTACAAATATATTATTTTTATGAATGACTTAGACAATCTCTTGCCCTAATATGTATATTAAAGACACGTACATATTATTTTGGAACATAATTTTTTTGCGGGAGTTGCGCACCCAGGGCGCCCCAGCACTTACATGACATCACGCAGGACCCGCAACCGGGCAAGCATCTTGTACTGTAATGCGCATGTGTCGCGAATGCACGGGAGCAGGAGTCGCGGACTGGTCGCTTACCAATCGCGCACATCACGTAATATTAAATGTATATGATGTAACTGAAAAACACACAGCCGTCGCACATCATACGCGGATCCTTCACGACTTTTATAAAATGGCAGGTAGAATGCGCGCACTCACCATGATGTGTACGCTTTAAGTGTGCAACTCCGAAAAAAATCTGATTTTTTTTAAAGAAAATAATATAAATATATTAAAATAGAAAATGAAAACAAGAAAATTAATCAATATTTCAGTATGAATTTTTTTTTAATTTTTTTTTTGCAATTTTCAGAAAAATATATAATGTTATTTAATGAATACAATATTTATAAATAAACAGCTAAAAAACTGTAGAAAATCAGTACAAAATAATAGGTAGAACTCCTATCACACTTAAAAATTAGCATTTAAAAAACCTTTGAAATTCACTGAAAAAAAACATAGGTTTCAGAGACGTTATAGTTAGAAATTAGCATTTAAAAAAGCTTTGAAATTCACTGAAAATACCATAGGTTTCAGAGACGTTATAGTTAGAAACTAGCATTTAAAAAACCTTAGAAATTCACAGAAAAAAAACATAGGTTTCAGGGATGTTATAGTTAGCTGGCCATTTCACTCGTACAAACCATAGAAATTCCTCTGTTATAGTTAGTTCTGCTAACTATAACTTGCGCGCCCGCAATGCACTGCTGATGATGTCACAAATTGCATCATTCATGACATGGTCAATGACATCACTGATGACATCTGAAATGACATCACTGATGACATCAGCCATGTGACATTCTGATACACCTCATCATACACTAGTATAACCTTTCATCACTCACTGTAAAATACAGAGTACCATATTTGAAACCATTGACAAACCAATACCAGTTACTACATACCCACTCACTGATTCCTAAGTCTACACACACAACAACCCATTCAAAAACAGAATAATTTATACATGCAGTCACTAATTAATAGAACACTATCAAATGAACATACACATATATAGACATTGACACATCATCAGTCATCTTAGTCGGTTATGCAGTCATCCTACTCACTCATGAAAAAATTTAATTACACTTACATTTACTCACTTACACAATTATCCAACAACACCTCATTTATTCAAACACATAGTAACTCATAGTTAATATGTAAAAAAATCACCATTACAATTATACACTCATTCATATAGTTACACTCACAATCACTGACTCTTACACATACTTATTTATATACACCAACTCTCACATATAATGCCTTTTATTTTTTACTTTGTTGAAGATGTACAACTAAAACATATATTCGCTCACCAACACACAAATAAATACACTCAGTCACCCAAACAACTGTTTCCACATGCACTCTTAAACCTATACACCTAGTCAATCAATCATTCACACATCTATGCATAGAGTTAGACACACCTCATCCAACCACACACAAACTCAGTGTCCCATACAGATACTCACCCAACTAATCAATAACTAATATACACACTCATGTAGTTAGTGACCAACTGATGCAGCATATTATACAACAACAGAGACAGTGCTGCACACATTCACATAGTTTAGTTACTAATCCATGTATTAAGTGAGACACTTTTAATTACTCACTTAAAAAGACAGTCAGACAGCTACTAAATCCTCCATCCAGACAGTTATATATCCACTCAATCTTCAATACAGATTGGTATATATTATCTACTGGCGGTTGCCAGTAGATAGTTATAGTTAGGACCTTTTTTCCATAGGAAATCCGCAACATTCTATTGGGAATATCTTTGGCGGCGATTGACGAATCTTCGCAAAATTTTCCAAACTTTTGGCCAGCTCTGCTCCGCTCCTACCCTGAAAGTTTTGCGTTGATTTTTCAACCGGGGGCTGAGAAAAAAGGGGGTCCCAAAACGCGTTTTCCCCATGCAATTTCCCATAGGATCTGTTGTCGCAGCTACAGCCCGAACCGCTGAACGGAATGACACCAAATTTGGCAAAGAGGTAGTCCTCAGTTCAGACTCGTGCCTTTTGCATAAATGGTGTGAATCTGTTCAGTTGTTCCTGTGAAAATTAAGGTAAACAAGTTAGTGATATCTATGGCCGCGGAGGATCCGCGGATCCACCACGCACCCTCCCCGAACCCTCCCAAGCACGAGCTGAATGCTAATTGGCAGCCAACACTCTGAATCAGGAAGTGTTGGCAGGCATCTTGTGCCTCGGTAGAACCGAGGTACAAGAAAGCACAAAAACAAAGACGCATAACGCAACAAGGGGGCAGGGTAGAAACACCCTGACCCCCTAGGCCTGCTCAGGGGGTCCCACAAGGACCCCCAAGGCCAAAAAAATGTTTTATTTTTTTTTTAAATCGCGGGATGCGCGTAGGGTCCGCGCATCCCACTAACGAAAAAAAAAACAAAGCGTGGGCTCCCGCGCTTCGTTTAGATTTAGCCCCCGGGGGGGCCAAGTCCCGGGGGCAATATGGTTTTTTAATGGGGGGCCCCCCAGCCCCGGGGACCACCACCCCCCGGGGCTTAAGTTAATGTATGCGGGGGGGGCTCATGGCCCCCCCCGCAGCCCCGGGGACCACCACCCCCTGGAGCTTTTTTTAAAAAAAAGAAAAAAACCCTGTGAGGGGGTCTCGAGCCCCCCACATGCCCCGGGGACCGCCACCTCCCCGGGGCACTGAATATGTAAAATAGGGGGTCCGTTACGGACCCCCAAGCCCCGGGAACCACCACCCCCCGGGGCTTTAACTTAAGTGGGGGGGCCGCGCGGCCCCCCCTGGAGCCAATGATGGCCCTGGGGACTGCCACCCCCCAGGGCCTGCTCCTGCAGTGTCCCGGGGTGCCCACCCCCGGGACACTGCTGTTTGCTATGGCAGGGTGGGAGCCTCGCGGCTCCCGCTCTGCCATAGCAAACTGCTTTGGTATTTGGAATAGAGAGCAGGAAACCTGCTCTCTCTTCCAAATACCAAAGACGATTGCTTTTCCACATGGGGAGCAGCATGTTAGCTGCTTCCCATGTGGAAAAGCAATGCCGGCTCCCGGGGGGGCCGTGGGGGGATTGGGGACCCCCCCACGGCCCCCAACGGAGGTCAGGCCCCGGGGGATGGGGTCCCCGGGGCCATAAGTGGCCTGGGAGGGGGGCCACGTGGCCCCCCTCCCCAAATGTTTTAAATTTTTTTTTTTTTAAATGGCCCCGGGGGATGGGGTCCCCGGGGCCATAGGTGGCACAGGAGGGGGGCTATGCAGCCCCCCTCCATAAAAAAAATCTTTTTTTTTTAAAAAGGGCCATGCCCCGGGGGATGGGGTCCCCGGGGCAAATTATGGCCTGGGGATGGGGGCCACCCGGCCCCCTTCCCGTTTAAAAATAAAAAATCAAAATTGGGGGCAGGCCCTGGGGGATGGGGTCCCCAGGGCCAAAAAAACAAGAAAAAGAAGGAGGGCTACACAGCCCTCCTTCTAAAAAACAGAGGGGGAGAAAAAAAAAGGATCGGGCCGGAGGCCACGCCCCCTCCTTACACCACTCTGCAAACGCGCCCCCTGGCGCGTTTGCAGAGGGGGAACGAATTCCCCTTCAATACTGGGGGTCCCTGGGGGCAAACTAGCCCACCAGGAACCTCCAGTATGCGCCAGGGGGATGCGTTGCAGAGAGGTGTAATGAGGCCACGCCCCTTTTTACACATCTCTGCAATGCAGTTCCCTGGGGCTTACTGGAGGTACCTGGTGGGCTAGTTGGCCGCCAGGGGACCTCAGTATTCAAGGGGACTTAATCTCCCAACTTAAAACGCGCCACGGGGCGCGTTTGCACAGTGGTGAAGGTGGGGGCGGCGCCTGAGGTGATACTGTGCAAACACGCCCTGTGGCGCATTTTAAGTTGGGGAATTCATTCCTCTTCAATCCAGAGGTCCCCTAGGGGACAAATAGCCCACCAGGTACCTCCACTAAGCGCCACGGAGCTGCGTTGCAGAGTGTTGTAAAAAGGGGTGTGGCCTCTGAAGACCTCTCCGCAAGGCAGTTCCCAGGCGCATACTGGAGGTACCTGGTGGGCTAGTTGGCTGCCAGGGTACCTCAGGATTCAAGGGAACTTAATACCCCAACTTAAAACACCCCACGGGGTGCGTTTGCACAGTGGTGAAGGTAGGGGGCGGGGCCTAAGTTGAGATCTGTGCAAACACGCGCTGTGGCGCTTTTTAAGTTGGGGAATTCATTCCTCTTCAATCCTGAGGGTCCCTGGGGACCAACTAGCCCACCAGGTACCTCCAGTAAGTGCCACGGAGCTGTGTTGCAGAGTGTTGTAAAAAGGGGCGTGGCCTCTGAATACCTCTCTGCAATGCAGCTCCCTGGCGCATACTGGAGGTACCTGGTGGGCTAGTTGGCCCCCAGGGGACCTCAGGATTGAAGAGGAATTAATTCCCCAACTTAAAACGCGCCACAGGGCGTGTTTGCTCACGTCACCTCAGGCCCCTCCCCCTTCCTTCACCATTGTACAAATATTCCTCTAAAATCAGCCGAACTACGAATTTCGATTTACTCACCTGTAATCAGGAGAGAACCCAGTGCTGCATCTTTTAGCCCAGCACTGACCCTGAAAAGTAATTCTGAGCGTACTTACCAGTAACTTGTATTTCCTTCCATAGGAATCCATTGTGTGGTTTTCACCAGAAAATTTTCTAAGTGTCCATTTTTGAAACGTACAAATATTCCTCTAAGATGAGCCGAACTACAAATTCCGATTTACTCACCTGTAATCAGGAGAGAACCCAGTGCAGCATCTTTTAGCCCAGCACTGACCCTGAAAAGTAATTCTAAGCGTGCTTACCAGTAACTTGTATTTCCTTCCATAGGAGTCCATTGTGTGGTTTTCACCAGAACATTTTCTAAGTGTCCATTTTTGAAATGTACAAATATTCCTCTAAAATCAGCTGAACTACGAATTCTGATTTACTCACCTGTTATCAGGAGAGAACCCAGGGCTGCATCTTTTAGCCCTGCACTGACCCTGAAAAGTAATTCTTAGCGTACTTACCAGTAACTTGTATTTCCTTCCATAGGAGTCCATTGTGTGGTTTTCACCAGAAAAGTTTCTAAGTGTCTATTTTCACAAACTAAAAATATTCCTAAAAAATCGTCTGTATGACTTAAACACATTCTTACAACTGTTTACAGGAGGTTGGCCAGTGCTGGATCCAGGATCCACCACTGAGTAAGAAAAAGTAACGATAACACTACTTACCTGCTAAGTGAATTTTCTGCCATAGGATAACATTGGTGATTCTATGGGAAAACGTTTCTAAGTGTCAACTTTTAAAATACAATAATATTCCTTAAAAATCACTACTGTAACTAGGGCTGGGCGTAGTTCGCGAAGTAGCACTTCGCGAAGCTACGCAAAGTGAAGTTCGCACTACGCGAGCTACGCGTAGCACTTCGCGAACTGCGTAGTACCTTGTTCGCACTGTGCCAGATGTCGTTTTCAATGATTGCACAGTGCGGACAAGCAACCGGCACTGTGCAATCATTGAAAATGGCATCTTGCACAGTGCGAGCTGTAGTTTTCTGCTGCTCGAGTAGATTTTTACTCGAGCTTCAGCTTTCTCAACGCGAACTGTTAGTTTCTCATCGCGAGCGGTCGCGAGCATACGCGACCACTCGCAATGAGAAACCTGACCTCCTCGCGTTGGGAATCTCGCCAGGAGGTTTATTTTCCATGCTCGCGATCGCCAACTTGAAGTTGCTGATCGCGAACAAGGAAAAAGTCTCGCCAGGATGTCATTTTGCTTGCTCGCGGTCGCCAACTTGACGTTGAGGACCGCGAGCAAGCAAAAAATGACCGCAGCACTACTCAACACTACGCTACGCGTGTTCGCACTGTGCTACGTGCAGTTCGCGTAATGCGAAGTAGCGCGAACTTCGCAAACTACGCGAGCGTAGCTTAGTGCTTTGCCCAGGCTTAACTGTAACCAAAGCGTTTTACTCAACTGATTACAGGAGATGACCAAGGACTGAATCCAGGATCCAGTCTTGTGGTTAGAAAAGTAATCCATAAAGTAACTAATTGCATTTAACTAGAAATTCACATTGAGCTCAATGTTGCTTTGTGTTTGAAATTGTGTTGCCCATTGCAACAACTGTAACTACTGTACTTAAAAGTCTGTTGCCTATTTGCCAAGTATTTAAACTAAAATTCATTCTGAGAAAGTATATTTTGTATTGTAATGTATAATGTAATTAAAAAAAATATATCTAAAAATAAATAGTTTAAAAAATGTAGTAAATCAGTATCAAAAAAATCAGTATAACAATTAATAATTCAAAATTGTCATTTAGAAAACTTTTGAAATTCACTGAAAAAACCATAGGTTTCAGGCCTGATATAGTTAGGAATTAGCATTTAAAAAACCTTTGAAATTCACAGAAAAAACCATAGGTTTCAGGGGCGTTATAGTTAGGCCTGGGCAAAAATTTCATTCCGTTCGCGGAAATTGCGATAATTTGACATTTTCGCGTTCCGCGGAGAGCGTGAAAATGTCAAAAATTCCGGTTTCCGCAGCCTGGCGATAATTTGTTTCTTGCTCACGCTGTAAAATAATACATTCTCGCGCACGTGCGATCGCCTTACCTGAATCCCTGCGTTCGCCGACAAGTTTTCTTGATCCGGTCGCGTTCTCCATGAAATGTTGTATTGTTTTTGGCCATTTGCGCTGTCTCGCGACAGTTCGCGCCCGCAGTGACGTCATGCGTCGCGCGATCACGTCTTTCTTCTCGCGATCATGCACCGCGAGACAACTCAAAACAAGATGGCCGCGCCCGCAAGCAACCACATGGGTAAGTTGGCGACCTGCAACCATGCAGAAAATCTCGCGAACATGCCGGAAAAAAAATTCCGCATCTTTGCGATATTTCCGCTTGTTTGCGATAATTTTAAACATTTTCGCAATAATTTGCGAAAGTTAATTTCGCAAATTCCGCCCACCCCTGGTTATAGTTAGGAATTGACATTTAAAAAACCTTAGAAATTCACTGAAAAAACCATAGGTTTCAGGGGCGTTATAGTTAGCTGGACATTTCCCTCATACAAAACCCTAGAAATTCCCCTGTTATAGTTAGTTCAGCTAACTCAAACTTGCGCCCCCGCAATGCACTGCTGATGACGTCACATATTACATCACTCATGACATGGTCAGTGACATCACTGATGACATCACTGATGACGTCATCCATGTGATAAATTAGTGCATCTTCTCACACCCTTTGATAAACTCAATCAAAATTTCAGACATCCATTCTCAAAACCATTGATACTCCAATACCAATAACTACATACCCACTCATTGACTCTTAGATCTACACACACATCCACTCACTCACCTGTACAGTCACTCATACTTACAGTCACTCAGTACAGGACTATCATATGCCTTTATACACCTACATAGACACTCACACACCACCAATCATCCATGGAGGTACTCTCACACCTAGTCAGTCATGCAAATAATTAATCACACTCCCATTTACTCACTTATGCAGTTATACACACACAAGTTCACTTACTCATAAAAATAGTACCACATTCTTACGCTCTTATACAATCACTGATACAAGCACACTCATCCATACAGCCACTCTCACAATCACACACTCTCACATATACCCACTTATATACTCATACACACATATATACTGCCTTTCAAATATGTAGTTGCTCACACATGTACCACTGAGATATACATTCAATCACTAACACACCCATACATACACTCACCCAACCATACAGTCCATCACAGATGCACTCTTAAAACCATGCACCCATAGAATCACCCACTCACACATGTATGCACAGAGTCACACACACCCCACCCACACAAACACTCAGGCACCCAAACATATACTCAGACAACCAATCAATAACCCATAGAGACACTCATATAGCTATTCACAAAACCATGCAGCCGCTTATACACCAACAGACACAGACACAAACATTCACACAGTTTAGTCACTAGTCTGCAGTAAGATACGTTTAATGACTCACTTATACAGTCAGTCACACACCTACTAAATCATCCATTCACACACTTATACACCCACTCATTCTTCCATAGGTTTTTCCCTATATATATATTAAACATATTTAAAATTTACAGAAACACACACTCACTGGATGACGTAATCAGTGATGTCATCAGTGATGTCATTTCAGATGTCATCAGTGATGTCATCAGTGATGTCACTGACCATGTCATGAGTGATGTAATATGTGATGTCATCAGCAGTGCATTGCGGGGGCGCGAGTTATAGTTAGCTGAACTAACTATAACAGGGGTATTTCTAGGGTTTTGTATGAGGGAAATGTCCAGCTAACTATAACGCCCCTGAACCTATGGTTTTTTCAGTGAATATAATACATATTTAAATTTCAAACTAAACCACATTCACTGGATAATGTCATCAGTGATGTCACTGACCATGTCATGAATGATGCAGTATTTGACATCATCAGCAGTGCATTGCGGGCGCGCGAGTTATAGTTAGCAGGACTAACTATAATGGAGGAATTTCTATGGTTTTGTACGAATGAAATGGTCAGCTAACTATAACACCCCTGAAACCTATGTTTTTTTCTGTGAATATATATATGTATTACCTACTGGCGGTTGCCAGTAGGTAGTTATAGTAAGGACATATTTTCCATAGGAAATCCGCAACATTCTATTTGGAATAACGTTGGCGCCCGTTGACGAATCTTCACGAAATTTTCAAAACGTTTGGCCAGCTCCGGTCCGCTCCTATCCTGAAAGTCTCAGGATGATTCGTGTAGCTGGGGCTGAGAAAAAAGGGGGGTCTCAAAACATGTTTTCCCCATGCAATTTCCCATAGGACCTTTAGCCGCAGCTACAGCCCGAACTGCTGAATGGAATTACACCAAATTTGGCAGAAAGGTAGACCTTGGTTCAGAGTCGTGCCTTTTGCTTATATGGTGTAAATTCGTTCAGTAGTTCCTGAGAAAATCAAAATCAAAATCACATATATATCTGGGCGGAGCCTAACCACACATCTCATTGTGAGATCTGATTGGCTGTCAGTACTTTATCCAAGAAGTGTTGGCAGCCATCTTGGGACCAATATACATGATAGCACCTCATTAAAAAGCATTGCAGTTAATAGAAGGTTTTAAGGCTTTAGTTACATTATAAACCATTTGTTGATGGTACCATACTCATTTTAGGAATTGTGGTGTGTTCTAAGGTAATTTTACCATGTGAAAAAGCCTTCTGCTGTGATATCATGAACCATGTTTGAGAGAACTATTTTCTCATGCTTTTCCCACAGAGGTTTGGAAGGTGATCTATAAGCTAAACTGAGAGCATATTTTCTGTAAATTCACATTATCTTTCTCAGTCATGTGAGAATGAAGTCTGACATTCTCAGTAAAACATGTACATCCAACAAGGGCAGAGACTGTCAGTTGATTCCTTTGTGTTCTACTGCAGCTTCCCAGAGTGTTCTAAAGAACAACTAGAGCGCTAACAGTCTTACTTATGACAAAAGTATGGCACACCTGAAGACCTCTTGATTGGAATAAAGGGGTAATACTTAAAACATTTAACTTGCAAAGGAACAAAATGAGGGGGTTCATTTTGCCATAGAAAATATGATTAGTGCTGCAGAAAGAAAAATTAGGGCACATTTTGACTTCTCAAATCCTCTTCTATTTCATAAAAAAACTTCTGACATGCAGACTGAAATATGCACTTTGAATACCAGCAGCAGACTTCCCTGGTGAGCAGTAGCTTTACTACAGTGATCTAATGAGCAACTAGAGTGCTAAAATTCAGAATTTATGGCAAATGTGTGACACATCTGAATGTCTTCTTGATGGAACCAAAGTAAAAAACTGAAAGTATTTCCTACTGAGGAGACTGCAGTAAATGAGGAAATTAGGAAACTTCATAACAAATAAGTCTCCCAAGATAGCCACCAGAGGCAAAAGAGCCCACATATCACCCAGATGTAGCCCAAGTATAGCCCAATGACAGAATGTCCCAGAGTGTTCTTAGGAACAACTAAAGCGCTTACTGTCTTACTTATGACAAAAGTATGTCACACCTGAAGCCATCTTGATTGGAATAAACTGGTAACACTTAAAACATTTAATTTAAAAAGGAACACAATGAGGGGGTTCATTTTACCATAGAAATTATGATTAGTGCTGAAGAAAGAAAAATTAGGGCACATTTTGAGTGACTTCTCAAATCCTCTTCTATTTCATTAAAACATTCTGACATGCAGACTGAAACATGCACTTTTAATACCAGCAGCAGACTTCCGTGGTGAGCAGTAGCTTTACTCCAGTGATCTAATGAGCAACTAGAGTGCTAAAATTCAGAATTTATGGCAATTGCGTGACATATCTGAATACCTTCTTGATGGAATCAAAGTAAAAAACTGAAAGCATTTCCTACTGAGGAGACTGCAGTAAATGAGGAAATCAGGAAACTTCATAACAAATAAATCTCCCAAGATGGCCATCAGAGACAAAAGAGCCCAAATGCAGCACAAATATCACCCAGATGTAGCCCACATGTAGCCCAATGACAGAATTGTGCAAAACACTTATTTTTTGTGTTTTTGCAGTTTTATATAGTGCAGACTTGTCAGGTATTGGAGTGCTTTACATGAGCATTGGTTACATCACACAAGATCAAATTCATTTTGGTTGTAGACATGGGGAAATTAAGTGATTTGACCAGAATCACAGAATGTTGAGCTGAAGCAGAAACTCTGACCTGGTTCCCCAGTTGCAAAGTCTGCAGCTCTGGAAGTAACACCACATCCTCTCCCCTAAGTGCAACATTTAATCAAGTGGTCAACTGGATACAAAAACATAAAGATAACAAATAATTTAAAAGTGCTTTGTCGCTATTTGAAAACTCAGAAAATATGTCCTCATTTTAGTTTTTTAGAGCACTAACCATAATTTTGATGCAAATAAGACCCTCTCATATATGTAATTTCTAAAGGAAATGCTCTAGGTATTACAGTTTTGATTACATCAAGATGACGTCAGGCTTTCCACACTTTTGTAATAAATATAGAGTGTTAGCAACAGCCGCGGCCCATGGAGGGAGTTCTGTGTGGCAGAAAGGTGGGGCGGGGAAGGGGCAGGGTGGGGGGTACTAAACACTGGAATATGGATAATTGGAGGTAAGTAAACAATTAAATAAATAAAACGAATTTCGTTGCTCGCCCTGCATCTTAACCCCTTCGGTGCTCATGACGGAACGGTTCCGTCATGAGCCACGGTTGAGCTGTGCTCATGACGGAACCGTTCCGTCATGACCACGCCCGCGCAAGAAACCGTCAGCACAGCGGCGGAATTTGCGCAGCATGGAAGGGGTTAAAATGCGATGCAGCACGCACTACGAAATTCGTTTTAATTATTTAATTGTTTACTTACCTCCAATTATCCATATTCCGGTGTTTAGTACCCCCACCCTGCTCCTCCCCCGCCCTGCCTATCCGCCCCACGGAACTCCCTCCACGGGCCGCAGCTGGTTAGCAATCTAGTTGTTCATTAGGATACTGTTGAGAGGCAGAGGCCAGGGGCACGGACTCTGAAAATTGTAGGCAGGTAGGAGGGTGCAGAGGCAACAATTTGACCACACTGGGCAGGCAGGAAGGGCAGTGGCAGCACAACAGACTATGGAGGGCAGTGGAAAGGGGGGCAGGGGCAACAAACTAACAATACAGGACTAGCAAGACAGGCTGTGGCAATATAATAGACCATTGTGGGCAGAAGGAAGAGGCAGTGGTAGTACAACCATACATGCCAACAGACCCGATTCAGCCAGGAAACGTCCAATGTTTTTAAGCTCAAATGGACTTTATTTGATCTGTCTCCTGTCTACAATCTCCTCTTTTTCAATGTAGCTCAAAGGGGAAAATCAATACCTCAGTTTTTTTTCAAAATCTCCCTCTTACATAGTTCAAAATGTTCGCAAGTATGGTACATTGAATCATGGAAGGCAGGAGGAATTGGGGTAGGGACATGGACTCGGATAACAGAGGACAGGAGGGACATGGAGAGGTGCACCAAACTGACCCTACAGGGCAGGCATCAGGGTTTGCAGCAGCATCATACACCACACAGGGCATGCGGGACGGGAGTGCAGCACAACAATCCATAGAAAGCAATAGGGAGGGGACAGGACCATGCACATGAACAACAGAGATCAGAGGGGAAAGAGGCAGTGGTAGCTAACTGACCATAATGGACAGACAGGAGAGAAAGCTGCAGCATAACAGACCATAAAGGGCAGGAGGGACGGATCCGGGCCATTACAATGGAACAGACAAGCCAGGAGGGAGGGAATAGGGGTCTGCACATGGAAACAGAGGGCTGGGGGCAAGGGGGCAAGGCAGGAGCAGCAAGATGACCATGGAGGTAAGGCAGGATGGGCACTAGAAACAAGACACACCATGGGGAGCAACAGTGAGACTATGATGGCATACACACAGACCATGGAAGGAAGGTGGGAGGGGGTCAGGGGCAGCTAGCTGACCACACAGGGAAGGTAGGAGGGGCCATGGCAGCACAGAAGACCATGCATGGCAAGCGGGAGGGTTAAGGGCAGCACAATGGCTATGATGGGCAAGAAGGAGGGTGCAGGGGCATGCACAAAGGACCATGGAGGATAGAAGGGAGGGTCAGGACCTGGGCACAGACAAGAGAGTTCAGGGGAAGGGGCCTCACAACAGACTGTGTGGGGCAGGCAGGAGGAGCAGTTGCAGCACAACAGACCAGGGAGGGGAGAAGGGTGTGGCAGTAAAATGGACCATGGAGGACAGGAGGAAGGGGATAGGGGCATGGCATGTGGACAGGCAGGGTGGAGGTGGCAGGGACAGGTTACAGTCATCTGACAATGCTAGGCAGGTGGGAGGGGAGTGGCAGCTCAACAGAACACTCAGAGTAGATAGAAGTGGCAGGTCCATGGAACATGGTGGGCAAAAAGGATGGAGCAGGGGCATGCACAAAGACATCGGAGGGCAGGGGGAAGGAGAATAGGGGCAGTAAGCTAAGCACAGAGGCTAAGCAGGAGGTCAATGATGGGGCATAGAATTGGGCAATGGAGGGCAGGAGGAGTGGACTGGTACATCATGCTAAATGGAGGGCAGTGGCAGCACATCAGACCATGCATGGCAGGAGGGAGGAGGCTAGTCCATGGATTCAGACAACAGAGGATAGGGAGGAGGTGGATGGGGCAGCAAGCTAACTGTTCAGAGAAGATGGTTATTAGGAACTTTATTGTTTTTAAAATGTGTGTCTTTGCAAACTATTTAAAATATGAACAAGTATGCAGCATAATCTCACTTTTATTCAGGAAGAAGAGGTCGTTTGTGACTGTGACTCCGGGCTCACTTGGCAGAAACACCCCCTGACCCTCCACCCCCATCGCAAAATGTAATGCCCGTGAAAAAGGTAGGTGAACGCAGTGTTATATAGAACATAGTCCTGAGAGCATGATTGAAAATGAAAACTAGATATAGTGTATGGTATAAACTATGCACCAAAAAGTGTAATATAAGATGAACCAGGGCGTGAAATATAATATGCAATACATTGTGCGGAATGACAGATTCATTGGAGAGCGCGAGATAGCACAGGCAATATTGCGTGCTATGCGATATGCGTCTTGGAGTGTAATATGCACAGGGCAGTGTTGTGCAACCTAACTAGTCTCTAAAGTTGTAATATAAAATATTTGCTGGGGAGTGTAACGTTGCATATGCACTGTGACAAAGATATGGATCCCAGATTGTAATAAGTATGGCATAGCGCTGTGTGTTATAACATAGGCATCGAAGAAGGCACGTTAGATGGGGAAATATAACCGGTGCGAAGGCAAGTGTGGCATGACATATTCACGGGGTGGTGTTACAGTGCACATGGGCTAGAGAGTGTCATAGCATACGCACTAGCTGGTGGAATACAACACAGAGGTGTGTGGCACTCGGCGGGCACTGGTGGGTTTAACAAAGCATTGGGCTCAGTCAGGAGCGCGCTGTGACTCTCAAGTGAGGTTCGTCTCCTTTCCAGAGAGTAAAATAAAAAGTATTATATATCCGGCGGTGGATGTGTGTTTTATTAACCGTGAGAGGGGTTTCTTGCATAGTTTTGGTCGAATTTTTGTTGAATCCCCTTTGAATGGCTTGGTGTGTGTGTGTATTAAATGTGCCCGTCAATAGCTACCCATGTTTGTATAAATAAAGAACAAGGGTGTCTACTTGGAGAGCACCCACCGGCGGGGGCGCCAGGATTAGGCACGGTAGGGCATCAGACACGTCAGAGCTTCACTAGCGGTGTAAATACATTCCACGTGGATTCATTGTATGCTTAGTCACCTTTTAATGAATATCACGCAAGTCATAATGGTGATAGGTACATACAGTTTGTCCAGCATGTCCTAGGTGTGTCTATAAATATATATTTTTTTAAAATAATAAAAAACAAAGGTCGGCCCCGGGGAATGGGGTCCCCGGGGCCATAAGTGGCCTGAGGAGGGGTGCAACGCAGCCCCCTCCTAAAGAATTGGAAAAAAAAGGACATGCCCCGGGGGTTGGCGTTCCCGGGGCCGATTAAGGCCAGTTGTAAGTTGGGGAATTAATTTCCCTTCAATACTGAGCGTCCCTGAGGGCCAACAAGCCCAACGGGTATCTCCAGTATGCGCCAGGGAACTGCATTGCAGACAGGTGTTCTGAGGCCACGCCCCTTTTTACACCTCTCTGAAATGCAGCTCTGTGGTGCTTACTGGAGGTACCTAGTGGGCTAGTTTGACCCTAGGGACCCTTAGGATTCAAGGAGACTTAATCTCTCAACTTAGAACGGCCACAGGGTGAGTTTACACAGTGGTGAAGGGAGGGGACAGGGCCTGAGGTGACGTGTTCAAACACGCCCTGTGGCACGTTTTAAGTTGGGGAAATAATTCCCTTTCAATCCTGAGGGACCCTGGGGGCCAACTAGCCCACCAGGTGCTTCCAGTAAGCGCCACTGCTCTGCGTTGCAGAGAGGTGGTGCAGGCCATGCCCCTTTTTACACCTCTCTGCAATGGCGCTTACTGGACGTACCTAGTGGGCTATTTGGCCCCTAGGGACGCTCAGGAGTCAAGGGGACTTAATCTCCCAACTTAAAACGGCCACAGGGCGTGTTTACACAGTGGGGAAGGGAGGGGACGGGGCCTGAGGTGACGTGTGCAAACACACCCTATGGCGCGGTTTAAGTTAGGGAAATAATTCACCTTCAATCCGGAGGGCCCCTGGGGCTAACTAGCCCACCAGGTGCTTCCAGTAAGCGCCACTGAGCTGAGTTGCAGAGAGGTGGTCCAGGCCATGCCACTTTTTACACCTCTCTACAACGCAGCTCAGCGGCGCTTACTGGAGGTGTCTAGTGGGCTAGTTGGACCCTAGGGACCCTCAGGATTTAAATTACCTTAATCTCCCAACTCAAAACGGCCACACGGCGTGTTTACACAGTGGTGAAGGGAGGGAGCGGGGCTTGAGTTAACGTGTGCAAACACGCCCTGTGGCACGTTTTAAGTTGGGGAAATAATTCACCTTCAATCCTGAGGGACCCTGGGGGCCAACTAGCCCACCAGGTGCTTCCAGTAAGCGCCACTGAGCTTCGTTGCAGAGAGGTGGTCTAGGCCGTGCCCCTTTTTACATCTCTCTGCAACGCAGCTCTGTGGCGATTACTGGAGGTACCTAGTGGTCTAGTTGGACCCTAGGGACCCTCAGGATTCAAGGGGACTTAATCTCCCAACTTAAAAAGGCCACAGGGTGTGTTCACACAGTGGGGAAGGGAGGGGACGGGGCCTGAGATGACGTGTGCAAATACGCCCTGTTGCGCATTTTAAGAGGTAGTTTTAATCCCCCTGCCCTATTATATACTAGAGGCTTACAGAGGAGGTCATGCTAATCACAGGGGGACCCCAACGCATAGTGTTCCCTAGTGTATGTACGTGTTTTCACTGTATTCTGAGTGTCTTTTAACATAGCACTGGCTCTAGGACTGGTTAGTCAGACTCAGTTACCACCAGTATCCGTCTGAAAAAGTTGAGGGTACAGGATGATTTTGCAACAAGGCTTCTTTCTGCTCTTCTGTTTGTTCTTTCTGCACGTTATCCTTCTTCCTGCACTTTTCTTCGTCTTTGAGGACTTCTGTTGCTTCTTTCTGCATTTCTTTTTTGTCTTTCTGTGCATTTTTTCTTCTTTCTTCACATGTCCTATCTCTGTAGGCATAGTTAGAAATTAGCATTTAAAAAACCTTTGAAATTCACTGAAAAAACCATAGGTTTCAGGCACGTTATAGTTAGGAATTAGCATTTTAAAAACCTTAGAAATTCACTGAAAAAACCATAGGTTTCAGCGGCGCTATAGTTAGCTGGACTTTTCACTCGTACAAAACCATTGAAATTCCCCCGTTATAGTTAGTTCAGCTAACTATAACTCGCGCGCCCGCAATGCACTGCTGATGACGTCACATAATACATCACTCATGACATGGTCAGTGACATCACGGATGACATCACTGATGACATCTCAAATGACATCACTGATGTCATCACTGATGACATCATCCAGTAAATGTGGTTTAGTTTGAAATTTAAATATGTATGATATATATACCAATCTGTATTGAAGATTGAGTGGATATATAACTGGATGGAGGTTTTAGTAGCTGTCTGACTGTCTGTTTAAGTGAGTAATTAAAAGTGTCTCACTTAATACATGGATTAGTAACTAAACTATGTGAATGTGTGCATCACTGTCTCTGTTGTTGTAACATGCTGCATCAGTTGGTCACTAACTACATGAGTGTGTATATTAGTTATTGATTAGTTGGGTGAGTATTTGTATGGGACACTGAGTTTGTGTGTGGTTGGATGGTGTGTGTGTAATGACATCACTGATGACATCATCCTTGTGGTAGAGTGGCAGACCTCCTCTCACCCTAATATAACCTTTGATATACACATTCAAAAATAGAAACTAAAAATTTCAAAACAATGGACATACCAATACCAGTTACAACAACCTATTCAGTAATTCTAAGATCCACATACACATCCACTCATTTACCAACAGTCCTATACAGTCACTAATACATGTACTCACTCATCATATGTACTCATACACCTATACATCCTGTTACACAACGTCACTCATTCATAGAGTTACTAACACACATAGTCACTCATGCTAATAAAGAATCAAACATCCATTTACTTGCATATACACACACCACCACACTTACTTCTACAGAAACGTACACATACTTAGTCTTTTAAACAATCACTTATAGAAACACATACTTATTCATACTAACCCTGGGCGTAGTTCGCGAAGTAGCACTTTGCGAAGCTACGCAAAGTGCAGTTCGCACTACGCGAGCTACGCGTAGCACTTGGCAAACTGCATAGTACCTTGTTCGCACTGTGCCAGATGTCGTTTTCAATGATTGCACAGTGCGGACAAGCAACCGGCACTGTGCAATCATTGAAAATGGCATCTTGCACAGTGCGAGCTGTAGTTTTCTGCTGCTCGAGTAGATTTTTACTCGAGCGGCAGCTTTCTCAACGCGAACTGGTAGTTTCTCATCGCGAGCGGTCGCGAGCATACGCGACCACTCGCAGTGAGAAACCTGACCTCCTCACGTTGGGAATGTCGCCGGGAGGTTTATTTTCCATGCTCGCGATCGCCAACTTGATGTTGCTGATCGCGAACAAGGAAAAAGTCTCACCGGGATGTCATTTTGCTTGCTCACGCTCGCCAACTTGACGTTGAGGACCGCGAGCAAGCAAAAAATGACCGCAGCACTACGCAACACTACGCTACGCGTGTTCGCACTGTGCTACGTGCAATTCGCGTAGTGCGAAGTAGCGTGAACTTCGCAAACTACGCGAGCGTAGCGTAGTGCTTTGCCCAGGCTTAATTCATACAGAAACTCTTCAAATCTCTCACTCTCACATATACTCACTTATATACACCAATAGTCACATATACTAGCTTAAAACATATGTAGTTACTCATAAATACACTATTGAGACAGCCATTCACTCACTAACACACCCATGCACACACTCATCCACCCATACAGTCCTGCACACATGCTGTCTTCAACACATACAAACAGTGAGTCACTCATTCATGCACCTATGTACTACGTAATACCCCCACCGAACCATACAGACACTCAGACACTCATACTGATACTCAAAAAAACAACTAATAACCTATATAGACACTCATGTAGCTACTCACCAACCCATGCAGCCACTTATACACAAAGTGAGAGACTGATACACATAGTTACATAGTTAAACATTACTCACTAAGCCATGTATTCACTAAGATACACTTAATCAGTCAGTTATAAAATAAAATTTTCAAAACCAAATCATCCATTTAGACACTTATATACCCATTTATTCTTCCATCGACCTTGAGATATACATATATAAAACATATTTAATTTTCAGAAAAACACACATTCACTGGATGATGTCATCAGTGATGTCATCAGGGATGTCATTTGAGATGTCATCAGTGATGTCACTGACCATGTCATCAGTAATGTAATATGTGACGTCATCAGCAGTGCATTGCGGGCGCTCGAGTTATAGTTAGCTGAACTAACTATAACGGGGGAATTTCAATGGTTTGTATATAGATATATATATATATATGTATAACTATATATATTTCTAAACGACGATCTTTTCCTGATCATAAATGTATACCAATAACATTAAATCTATTTTTAAAAAAATTCTATTATGAATTAAAACATTAATTTATTTAAAACAGTAGGGAAAGTGTTGGATAGCAGTCGGGTAAAAATTACTATTCCCATTCCAATGAGTGCAACAGTAGGGCAAGTGTTAGATAGCGGAGGGGTAAAAAATACTATTCCCACTCCAGTGAGTGCAACAGTAGGGAAAGTGTTGAATAGTGGCAGGGTAAAATTTAGTATTCCCACTCCAATCAATCCAACAGTAGGGAAATTGTTGGATTGGGGAGGGGTAACAATTAATATTCTCATTCTAGTCAATTCAAAATTATTAAAAAACACAAAATATTTTTAAAAAACCCCAAAATAAATCAAAAAATATAAATATGTTAACAATTAAAATACAAATATATTTAATATTACAAATGAAAAAAACATATTATAATGTTAGGTGCATATGACAAATACCTACAAATATTATATTAAAGAAACACCTCCCAAAAGGAAGAACCAGGTCGCACTCCAACAGCTTTTCAGATGCTTTTCTTTATTTCATCATTCAATGGTTAGCAAAACCATTATATTAAATAAAATAAAAAATAATTTTCAAACATTTATTCAGAAACAAAAACATTATTACATATATTTACTTTTTTATTTCCTACCCCACACCATTCAAAACCCACATCTAAACATCATTCTTACCAATTAAAGAAATATTATTAATTAAAAAAAAAATTAAAACGCATAAAAATTAATAAACTTCCCACACTTTACCCCTGTAACCCCAACAAACTAAGGCTAAAATTAAAATTAAAAACTAATAGTATTTAACAACTAATTATAAAGTAAGTAAAATTAATGTACTCCTCACCCGTTCCCCCTATAAAAGTAAAACCCACACAAAAAATAAACAATTGCCCTAATTAAATATCATTAATTACTTATTATTAATGATCAACTAATTATAAATTAAACATAAATTACTTCCCACCCTTTACCTCATAAACCCCATAACCCACACCTAAAATTAATTACACAATTTCCATATTTATTTAGCAATTAATAAATTAATAATAATTAACAACCAATTAATAATTAATTAATAATAAATTACTTCCCACAATTAAAACTATAAAATCTTACTTAAATAAATATTAATAATTGAAAAATAGTCATTCATTTATTATAATTAATTACTTCTCACCCTATTCCCCTATAAACCCGCTATGGAACTAAAAAATGCAAAAGTTCAATAAAAGAAAATTGATAACTACTAAAAATGTAACACATATACTAAAAACATAAACAATTCTTATGCAAAAATACATCACATACATTTCAAATATATAATAAAATCCATAACACTAATTAAAAAATCGATATTTTAAACAACTGTATTTTTGCAAACAGTATTAATGACTTCTAAATTTTTAAAAACAATATTTCTTACCTTAAAATCGATTTTCTTGACCACGATATTCTTACTGTGGATATTTCTGACTCATGATATTTAGGACTCGATATTTCTGTAGTTCAACATTCCAACTCAATAGTCTGACTGCACACCCTGTTGCCCATAAGCCACACTCTGACCATTTTGAAGTGAAGCAGCAGTAGCAGACAGGAGAGGCTGTCGCTGAATGATGCCGTTTTCCAAATGAAGGGAAGCTAACATTGAGGTGTTCACCTTTTTTTTTTAAAGTATATATTTGATTGGATGTTGTGAACATGTCAGTGAATAAAATTAGCTAGTGTTTTGAGAGGATTAGTACCTAGATGTCTGATGAGCTCTGATGAAAAATAAAATGTTATACAGACAGGGATATGCTTTTAATGTGTACAGTAAAGCACACCTGCTGCAGTTGATTTTATAACAAGTATGGTCCTTCTAGCATGTGGTGTGAACTTGTGACCCACTGGTTCTAGTGGGTTGGAATGAAGACTGTGCTAAGAGTGTATTGGGGGAAGGGTGTTAAAGACACGGGTCACTATTTCTTATAAATTTGAGATGTTTAGAGTAATTGTACTATAAAAAGGTTTTCATTTCATAATGAGGGCTTACTAAAAAAAAGTGTACTATAGTGAAAAGTCATAAAACTATGAAGGTAAATATGTTTTTGGACTCCTGTTTTATTTCGGGTATTCATCGCGATTATTGCAAATAAGTCATGATCATACACAGAGAGGGATCCATTTTGGTGGTCTTTGTAAAATGTAAAAGTGAGTGAAAGGGTTAAAATATACTAACCACTGAGAAATGCAGTTACAACACCAAAATATGAAAGGAATGTTTTCATGTGCTGCCTTGTGCAGTATTAGACAGTGCAAAGTTGAGACGGTTGCCATTCATGGTTGCCTTGTAAGAGAGTGGTGTGCCATTCTTATGCTTAGTTTTTAAAAACCCTGATGCTATTGCAACTATCTAATAAGAGCAAAAAAGCTATCTGATCAATGAACTCAATCTTCTCGTATGTGAATTACATTTCTTTTTACCCCAAAAATTGATGTAGAAGGTATATGTGTATGTGAGATTGTAAAAAAAATAATCTGAAATGTATATAATGGTTTATACCTGGAAGTATGAGTGTTTTTTATATATTTATTAATAGGAGACTAAGAAACTGTTTGTGTCTAGTGCATACTAGGGGGGTCCTTAGCATGGTTGGCGGATCGCCACCGCCCTCCGGCGGTGGCAATCCGCCCACCAAAACACCCTGACGGACGGCCTGTTACCCCCCACCACATTAGCATGGCGGGGGGGTTCCGCGGCGGACAGAAGGACCGTCCGCCGCTTTTCCGCTGGTAGGCAATCGTCACGATTGCCTACCGGGCAGAAAAGGCCCACAATGTGGTGGTGGTACCTTGTAGGCACTGCCATCAATATTATGATGATGGCGGTTTCATGCCTTTCCATGGCGGAGACTCCACCATGGAAAGGCATGTGGAAATCGCTATGGGGGCCCATTGTGGGCCCCTGGGGAGGGGCTGCACTTGGCGGGTTACATTGGCATACACAAGGTGGCAGGTACCGCGCCGTGCCTGTCACCTTGTGCATGCCAATGCACAATATGCATTCACAACATTGTGGCGGGTGCTGCTCACAACACCTCCCGCCACAATGTTGTATATGCGGGATGCAACCGCCATGGTGGCGGTCGCATCCTAATTTAGCGGTGCGGGACCGCTGCACCACTGGTGGCTGGTCCCAGCCCCGCTAGGGTGGCGGGCAGGCTTCAGTCCGCCCGCCATCCTAATGGACCCCTAGGTGTCTGTGAAGTTAGTTCACAATGTTTTTCCATGGAGCGCCCTAGTTCCATGTTCTGATTTACTCCATTCTCTAAATGGTCGAAAAACACTGTAGTCTAATTATTAAAGTTATATGCAAGAGTGTATTTGAAGATGTGAAGGTTTTATATGTGCATATCTGATCTCCTGGTGATAGTGAATTTTTTTTTTTTGCATTCCCGGACTTGTAGTCCTATTTATTCCTTTTTAAAAAAGACAAGAACACTCAGAATTGAAAGATGTACATCATTCATATACACTGTAGGTGTATATGAATGATGAACTTGTGAAAGCTGCCAGCTATGTATTAAAGGTACTTTAGTGTAGCTGTTTCTAAATTATAAGGCAGGGAGCTATATGTTTACAAGGTAAGAAATGTACTCCGAAGTTTCAGTGAGCTATATGCGGTCCTAGAGACCCATGTGCCCAATTATACATCCACTCTGCCACCCAGACTTGATTCTGACATACCTAAGTAGAACACAGGCAGCCACTAAAGCACCCAGTTAGGTAGTAAGATAAATACCTAAACATTCATATGTATCTAGCGCTAATGGAGGCAGTTGGACACACTTAAATAACCCAATACTCACTAACACACCCAGGAGGTAATCCATGCAGCTCTTACAGGCACATTTAGAGAAGCATCCATGTCTCAAATAGAGCCAGTCATTTACTAACAAACTTACATACACATGTAATCACAGCACAAGATAGGAACTAAGTGGTCCATCACGATGGCAGGCGGACACCGTAACGGTACACGGGACCGACTGCCAGAGGTGCGGCGGACCCCCCATGGCAATTAGGATGCCACTGCCATGGTGGTGGTGGCATCCCGCATACATAACATTGCGGCGGGCGGTGCTGTGAGCAGCGCCCGCCACAATGCAATATATGCATGTTGTGCATTGGCATGCACAACGTGACCGGCACTGCGCGGTGCCTGCACCCTTGTCCATGCCAATGTTGGGGAGTATCATAGGTACCCCCCAAGTGCAGCCCCCACCTCCCAACAGGGGCCCGAAGCGAAAACTGCATGCCTTTTCATGGCAGAGTCTCCACCATGGAAAGGCATTGAAAATGCCACATACTAATATGGATGGTGGTTCCTGCAAGGCACCGCCACCATATTATGGGCCTTTTCCGCCTGGTAGGCAATTGGGATGATTGCCTACTGGGGGAAAAGCGGCAGACAGTCTTTCCGTCCGCCGCGGTACCCCCGCCATGCTAATGTGGCAGGGGGTAAAAGGCTGTCCGGTGGGGTGTGTTGGCAGGCGGATTGCCACCGCCGGTCAGGCGATGGCGATCCGCCCACCATGCTAATGGGCCCCTAAGACACTCATTGAGCTATCAGCTAAACAACTGACACTTTCAAGTGTACCATGCAGGGAAGTAACCCTTGAATCATATTTTGGACCGGGTATACTTGAGGTTGTGCATGCATTTTTACTGCTAAGCCAACCTTCATATTTAAAAGTCCTAGAGAATGGAAAAAACTACAATTTTACCATGTATAACTCACCAATGGTACAGGGTGCAGCTAGGCCATAGGGCAGGGTGCTATGTGCTTAAAATGTAACACATGCACTCTTAAGTTTCAGTGAGCTATATGTACTTCTAGAGACCCATGTGCCAAATTAAACATCCACTCCACTACCCAGGCTTTAATCTGAGAGAGGTAAGTAGAAAAGCAGACAGTCACTAAAACACCCAATGGGACAGTAAGAGAAGTAACTAAGCATTCACTCACACAGACAGGTAAAACTGATGTGTGCCTAATACCAATAGGTGTGCTTGCAGAGACACTTAAATAACCCAATATTCACTAATACACCCAGGAGGCAATCCATGCTGCCCTTTACAGACAGATTTAGAGAGGTATGCATGTATGAAAGACAGGCAGTCATTTACCAAGAATTTTACATACACATGAAATCAAAGTCAGATGTGGCAACTGAGACACTCATTCACATATGTGCTAAAAAACTGACACTTTAAAGTCTACTATGCAGGGAGGTACACTTTGCATTATGTCTCAGGCATGTATACTTGAGCTAGTACATGCAGTTTTATTTGTAGGGCTGTTTTGTCACTTAAAAATCCTATTCAAGGTGTAAACTGCTTCTGTACCACATTTAACTAACCAGTATGGTAGGCTGTGGCTAGGCCATAGCACAGGGAGCCATGTGTTGAAAAGGTAAGACATACTCTGAAGATTGATTGAGCTATATGCACTTTTAGAGACCCATGTGTCAAATTATACATCCACTTTACCACCCAGACTTGAATCTGACATGCCTAAGTAGAAAAGCAAGCAGACAGACAGTAAAACACCCAGTGAGATAGTAAGGCATACACCTAAACATTCACACACACACTGACAGGCATAACCGATATGTGTCTAGTGCTAATGGAGGCAGTTGCACACACAGGTAAATAACCCAATACTCACTAACACACCCAGGAAGCATTTCATGCATCCCTTTACAGACACATTTAGAGAAGCATACACGTCACAAGGAAAGGCAATAATTTAGTACAAAACCTACACATACATTTATTCACAGCTCCTCATAGGAACTGAAACACTCATTCAGATATCTGCTAAACAACTGACACTTTTACGTCTACCATGCAGAGAAGTAGCCCTTGCAACATATCTTGTGCCTGTTACATTTGTGCCCCTGCATGCAGTTTTACCCGTAAGCCAACCTTCATATTTAAAAGTCCTACAGAATGGATAAATGACTCTTTCACCATGTATAACTCACCACTGAGATAGGGTGGAGCTAGGCCATAGAGCAGGTTACTATGTGCATGAAAGCTAAGGCATGTACTCTGATGTTTCGGTGACCTACATCCATTCCTAGAGACTCATGTGCCCAATGTGCCCATGTGATCAATGGGACCTGACTGCTGACAGTGAAAGCACAACCTGTTTTTCAAGTACTTTTTCAGCCCTGGGTTCCCCTGCCTCTGCTTAGCAGAGTTAGGGTAAGATCTGCCCTCCTCAGTTTTAGGGTTCTGGGGTACTGAGGGAGTCTCTGTATTACTACCTTCCTTTTTAGGTTTGTGTGGGCCTAACCTCCCTTCTTGGGGTCTCTCCCTGGTACTGATTGAAAACCTGGGTTCTCAACCACTCATCAGCTAACTCCCCCAGCTCTCTGGGGCTGGTCAGCTCAGAGTCCATTAGGTACTGCCTTAACTTGCTCTGTACACAATGAGTCAGGATGTGCTCCTTAAGAATTAAGTTATACAACCCTTCATAAGTACTTACTTTGTTACCTTGCGTCCAGCTCTCTAGTACCTTCACTTAAATGTTCACAAAGTCAACCCACGACTGTGTGTTTACCTTCTGGATGTCCCTGAACTTTACCCTGTACCGTTCTGGGGTCAGACCAAATTTTTGAACTAGACATTTCCTTGTGTGTCGGTAGGATACTGTCTCCTCCCCCTGCAGGGTCAGGAGCCTATACCTCCCAGCTACTGGAATCAATTCCCACAGCAGTGATCCCCAATACTTAGAGCGAACCCTTCTCATCTTAAGGGGCTCTTTCAAATTCAGTCAGCCATTTGTCTATGACATCCCTCCTACATACATGGGAACTATTCCCTTGGGAAGTCTGGGAGCAAACCCACCACCCTGGGGCATCTAAGCCTCTTCCTCTTCATTGCTGCCTCCATTTCCTCTTGCTTCCTCCCTTGCCCACTTCTTCTTTTGTAAATCCAGGTCTCCTTCTCCAATGTTATGGATGCTAACTGAACCTCAAGCTGTCTCTCTGCTGGGGACAGCACTGGTTCCTATGTGTGGGAGTCTTCCCTCCCTCCCTCCCTCCCTCCCTCCACTAGATGGAATTATAATCTTGTACTGGAAGAAATGGACAGGTTGTCATCATCCACCTCCTGGAGGTGGTTGTTGGATGGATCACCCTCCACTTCACTCTCTGGAACTGTCTCTGCTCAGGTCCTAAGGGATCTAACCATCCCTGCCATTCTAATCCTCTTAGCAGCAGGTAGTCCCTTGCCCTACACTAAACCCTCAGCTCAGCCTCTGTGAGTTAGGTCAGGTTAGCCAGATCTAGCTCCATGATATCCCTACTTTTGGGTCACTACAACTTCATAAATCAGAAATAGAACAAATGTTATCAAAATCAAAAATATGAATTTAAAATCAGTTAAGTCCAAATAAAAAAAAAGTTTAATCAAAGTTTTACTGATTTTTAAAGACCTTAACTTAATTTAATGTATGGTGTAATTTAAACAGAAGGACGTATTCTCACCTCTGAACACCAAGGGGCCGATTCCAATCCTGGAAAAAGGCTGTACAAATCGTTGTATGGAGCGTTTTTCCCGTACAACTCGTACCCGGTAAACTTTTCTTACAACCTAGGAAGTACGATTCGTACAGAAAGCCTCTTTCCATACAAATCGTACAAAAGACCATACAGCTAAAATAAACCAACGATTCTGATCCGAAACAGCTTGCACACTACGTCTGTATGTATATCAGCAGCGGTTTCCAGCCCAGCAAGTACGATTCGTCCCTACGGCACTCCGTACGGCTCTTTTCTTACGGGAGGCAAAAACAGCTGTAAAAGCAGAGTCCCGAGGGGTACGAGTCATACAGCCATACACCCCCGTGCATTGTGTATGTACGGTGCGTACCCCAACATCGCGTATGTACTGTGCATACCCCCAACATCACGTACCCCAACATCGCATACCCCAACATCGCATACCCCAACATCGCGTATGTACGCACCGTACATACACGATGTTGGGGTACGCGGTGGGGTACGCGATGTTGGGGTATGCTATGTTGGGGTACGCGATGTTGGGGTATGCGATGTTGGGGTATGCGATGTTGGGGTATGCGATGTTGGGGTACGTGATGTTGGGGTATGCGATGTTGGGGTATGCGATGTTGGGGTACATGATGTTGGGGTATGCGATGTTGGGGTATGCAATGTTGGGGGTACGCACAGTACATACGTGATGTTGGGGTACGCACCGTACACACACAACGCACAGGGGTGTACGCCTGTATGACTCGTACCCCTGTACGACTCGCACCCCGGGAACAACTTTTCACGGGATACGAGTCGTACAAAGTTCGCTTCGTAGCGGGTAATGGCATTCCCCATGTACGGGACATTTTCCGTACAAATCGTAAATTGGAAAGCCGGTCCGGATCGTACTAGTACGGTTGGACTGCATTTTTACAATTTGTACGTAAAAGTGTCCGGGTCCGTCTGGTACAACTTTTTCCGATCCGATTTGTAAGGATCGGGGCGATCCGTACAAATCGGATCGGGAAAAGTTGTATTTTTCCTGTACGAATCATACTTAACGGGTCGGACGGGACTTGTACGATTTGTATGGAAAAATGTACCGATAGTAGTGATAAATTGTGACTTACCACTATTAATAAGGCCAAAAACACAATAAAAGGGTCAGTCAAGGTCTCAATAAATGATTCCCTAGGTAGCTGGCAAAGAGCAGGCAGGCGTAACTTAGGAGACAGGTGTGCAAACCATTTAAAAACACCAATGTATTAAATAAGTAAGACACAACACACAATAAACATCCAACTCCAATTTATAAAAATAGGTTATATTTTTTGAACAAATGGACGCCAAAACAACAAAACTCCAATGTAGGGAACCAGAGAATTGAATTTTTCAAGAATAAACACTTTCTAGTGCTTACAAACCTACAGTGCCAAATTGGGACATCTAAGGTTGAGGCCAACCACGATGGTGCCCTGGTCGGATACAGAAAGCAGGAAGCTTCAGTCAAAATTTTACCTCAAAATGCCTTCTTTGGGGGAGGCAGAAAGCGTACTAGAAACCAGGGATTTTATGTCATTTTTTGTGGGAGGAGGGGCCTCAGTGGCATGAGCCTGTGTCTCCCCACTGCCCCAGGACCAATAAGTCTTTCTGCCCCCTTGGGGAGTGAATGGAGATGCTCAACCTCAATTTACCCCTTAGTGAGGGTAGAAAGCCAACTAGACACCAGTGTATATCTGCATCTTCTTAATTATGGTATGATTTGTCATTTATGTATATGCCAGGCATCTGGCAGGATAGGTTGTTATTACTGATGTATATATGCGCACTACCGTCCCTCTGCACATCACCTTTCACAAATCCGTCCTATGCACTCGTCACTTCTCCTTGTGTGCACCTGCCTTTCAAAATACTCAAATGTGAAATACAGTGTACCTTATATTTTGATTCATTTCAATTTTTGTGATGTAATAAAATCACAACCATTGGTGGAATGAGTTAATGGTGTTGTCCGACTTTGTTGCGATAACATAAACCATTTTTTGCTTTCTTTATGTATTGTGAATGCTCTCCACTGTGACATTATCTTCTGTACCGCATTTTTTAAAAAGGCCACCATCCCAGTGATTTTAGCGATCCCCAATGGGTTGCAAACGAAGACCTAACTCATGAATATTATTGAGATTGGTCTTTTTGCCACCCACTGGAAATAGCAAACAGTGTAAAAACACTCTTTGTTACACTACTGTTTGTGAATACGAAAAAGCTAATCACCAAATGTCACTATTTGTTAATCGCAAAAAGTAAAGTTAAAACAGTAAAGTTAGTACACTGGGCCCTGAATCACAAGGTAGTATGGGTACTCACAGATTCAGAGATGTACAAATAACCTCTGCTCCTAAACTCTGTATCTGGTGTGAATTTCAGAAAAACATAGGTTCTCTTCATTCCCATTTTTTTCTTTTTCTCTTTTTCTTTATAAATTGCTTTATACTCGGAAAATAGTGAAAAACCTTTGTAAGGTGCGGCTCAGTTGTCTACATACTTCAAGTTCTTGTAGAACCTACAGACCCTATATAACCCTGCAACCAGAAGCATCTATCGGACGTACTGGTATATTTCTTTTAGTAACACAGCTATCGTGACAAGAACTTACAGATGAAAACATTGTCACAATCTTGGCTTTTTCTTGCTAATGTTTCATATTATTTTATTTGAGCGGTTTGTTTCTTTTGGAAAACCTTCAGGAATCTACACAACTTACCTCTTGCTAAATTAAGAATGTTGTCTACTTTTTAGAAGTGAATAACGTTTTAGCATCATCCATGGGTTTCACACCTGTTTCCAACACAAACTGAAGAAAATGTTGAAAGCACAAACATTAGGAAAAACGTTCTACCACTTAGAAAAATGGCAAAACTGTAATAAAAAAAATAATTTTTTATACAGCGTTTTATGTTCCTGAAAGCTGATAAGATGGTGATTTTAGCATTGAACTCCTTTGATTGGTCCTATTTTTTGGAAAGGAACCAGACACTTGTTTGTAAAGCACTATTTTCCCATTTTGCCCCTCAAAAACAAAATGTAGATATATTTTGGCTATTTTCTCAGTCCACTCCAAGGGAATCCACAAACCTTGAGTATTATAATCCCCATGATGTTGGGAAAAAAAGGATACAAGTTAGGCATGGATGTCTTATGTGGAAGAAAGTTATGGTCCCTATGCGCACAGTACTCCAAATTGCGAAAATGCCCTCTGCACTGTGAAGGGGGGGAGGGCTTTATCAGTTAAGGGGACACACTGTATAAATGCCTTTTTTCCAGGGATCACTCAATGTTGCCAAACTATATGTTATTGGGCTGTGATGTTACTAGACACCAGAAAACATGTCTAGTAGCATAGATTGTTGGGCAAGAAATTAAAAAGGCTATTATACCCTTTTCATTATACAAATTTTTTTGGCAAAAGTATGTTCATCTGAAAGGTATCAATACAAAAAGAGGGGGTGACCAGAAGCCAGTTGTGGTCCAGAGCCCGTGCTCCTAACATGAAACGTATAATCAAAAATGAGGCCACTGTTCCAGTAGCGGAGTACAAAATGTTACCCACTTGCTACAAGGAGGAGAGAAATGAAAAAAGAAAACGAGAAAGAAGAGCAGAAGAATGTAAGGTCTCCTAGGTCAAGGTACCTACTGAAGAGAGGGGAGAGCTAGTCTTGCCTCATGATGCCCTCACACACCCTGAAGGATGTCATGCTTCATCATCGGGCGTTTGCTCCTTGTCGGGCCGGCACTGCAATGCCCGACGGGTCCCCGAAGGGTCACTTTTTCAGAGATCTTTTTAGAGAACAGCCGTTTGATGCATGCCAGTGTGTGGATTAGGTCTTCTTAGAGAGTAGTGTGGTGTCTGCAATGTGTATTAAAACTGCCTAAGGGTTACCAAGAAAATTATTTAATGTGGCGATACCCTTGACAGAATAAAAAACCGGTAAGTTGTGTGTTACCCCAATGGGCTTAATGTGCCCTGGTAACTAGAAAATGGTCGACATGTTTCGTGCCTGCTTGGTCTCAAGGATCCATGGCGCTTCTTCAGGACCTAAATAAAACAAAGTGAAGTGATGTGCATGTGAAAGGTGAAAGGGTAAATACCCTATAGTGGTGTCAGGGTGGGCCAAAGAACTGTGTACCCTACAGTGTGGCTATAGACTAGATAGTCATTTCTGCTCCTGAACACTACCTATAGTTAAACGGAGAGTTGCTCCATAGGCTAGAGATGTAGGAGGCCCGCACCTTACCGGGACATGTGCTCGGGTGCCGGCTCAGTCACACCTACCCCGTCCATACGTCTGCCTGCAGTATCATAGGTGTTATAAAAGAATATAGCAACATGAGTTATCTTGATAACTGGGGTTTCAATCATACACTCGTTGTGGAAACATGGTTAGTGGTTTCCAATATTTTGTTTTGAGATGAAACATATAAAAGTTGTGTTCAGAAACATTATTGTATTTCATGGCAAGAAAATAATTTTTTGATCAGAAATCAGTTATTGAGCTGTGATGGGACACTGCAGGATACTGTTGGACGAGTCTATTATCAGACAATCAAAGTAAATTACTTGATTGCATGAGGCATTTTCCATGTCTATGCTCAGAATACTGAATTTGTTGATTGTCGGATTAATAATTGAGATGCTGATCTCTACTTTATCTAGTCCTCTACATGTGGCAAGACTATTATCTAACCACCTGCAAACCTCATCCTTTTTGGGGGTTATGCAAGCCGACTTTCATGTAGCTCATAATGCCCTATTACTTACCGGTAATCTTCATTACTCCTGGTCCCGTTGTCCTTGACCCGTTTATGAAAAAGTGAGATAGTACTATCTTACCAACAGAAAAAAAGCATGAAGGAATGCTTGCCTTACCCCCCCCCCCCGAGTACAAATCAGTCCCCATCCCAGCATTCCTCCTGAAATACCAAGCCAAGATGAAGTCCGGCAAGTCTGGGAGGGAGGGAGGGTAGTAATAAATGGGACAGGGACAACAGTACCAGGAGTAATGAAGATTACGGTAAGTAACAGAGCATTACCCCCAGGTCCCTCCTGTCTTCGTCCCATTCATGAAAAGCTGAGAATACCCAAGCAACCACCGGCATTCCTCAAAAACAAACCACCAGGACACATAACTGACTGCAAAACCCAATAGGTTAATGAAACAGCAGAAAAGAACTTCATGAGCACACAGCCCGCAATACCCCCAAACCAAAATTAGCTTCATCCCCTAGCAGATTCTGGATCCAATACTGCCTCACAAAAGTATTGGAGCAAGCCCAAGTAGCCACCCTACAAATCTCAAATGGGGACAACCCCTGAACCTCAGCCCAGTAGGCCGCCACCCCCTGGATAGAACGCCCCTGAACACCCGATGGAGGGGGGGCACCCACACAAAAATAAGCCAACTTAATGATTTGTTGCAGCCAGAGACGAATGGAAGAAGAAGAAGCCTTCTTTCCATGAGAGGCCACCCCAAGCGAGACAAACAAGAAACCAGATTTCCTAAAGGAATGTGTACAATCAAGATAGACATGCAAAGCCCTGCAGACATCAAGCAAAGGCCAAAGAAGTTTATCGGCAGACTCCTTATCGGCGCCCAAGGCAGGCAAAATCTACTCCTGGGAATGATGGAACTGCTAAGAAACTTTGGGAACAAAAGCAGAATCCAACCTGAGGACCACCCCATCGTCTGAAAAAAAAAAACGGCTCCCGAACCATCAGAGTACCGAAATCCCCATGGCATCGAGCCGAAGTAATGGCCACCAGAAAAAACACCTTCAAAGTCACTAATTTGATGTCCACCTTCGACAAAGACTCAAATGGAGAAGCCACAAGGACCCACAACACCAGTGGATGATCCCAAAAAGGAAAAGACGGCTGCACCACCGGGCGGGATAAAGAGAAACTTCTCAACAAGCGAGAGACCAAGTCCTCCACATCCGACAAATTCCCCCAAGGGGAATGAAAAGCCATTATCGCGTCCCACTAAACCCTCAAAGTGGACACAGACAATCTCTTCTCAAAGCCCTCCCAGAGAAACTGAAGCACCTCTGGTAAAGAGCACTCCAGAGGGGAAAAATCCAGAGCCCGACACCAGTGCTGGAAATTCCCCCTATGACTCCCATAGGATTTTAAAGAAGAAGGCTTTCGAGATTGTTGCAGGGGCAAGGCTAAATGCTCAGGGAAGCCCCTACATCGCCAACCCTGCCTCTCAACTTCCACACCGACAGCCGTAGCCGTGGGAGAGACAACACTGGAGACGACCGCAGAGGAGATGGAAAGCAAGGGAGAAATCATGGACCCTGCACTGTAAACAGATTGGGGAACTGTTATGATGAGTGTTACAAACGAAGACATGAAACATCCAGTATGAAGGTAAATTTTACTCGTAGCACAACCTGGAATCCAGCTACCTCCACGACTCAGCTGCAACTGTCGTCTGTGGAGTGCCGTCAGCCTCACATTCTAGGCTCGAGCAGAGAGAACACCACGAGCATGAACGCTCGAACAAGGTAAGAGTATTCATACATCTTAGCACATGTAAGTATTATAAAACAAATAAGTATACATCACAACACATCCTCTTCCCTTAATAATGAACAAGAACAGAAAGAAAAAAGAAAAAGAGAAGGAGAAGGAGAGAGAAGAAAGCAACAAAATGACTAAGAAAGAAAGAGAGTAAGGGGATAAAATGCACTAGAGTAAGCATTCATGATCTAACATAATCCTGAAGATAACCAGGTGGTCTGCGGTTTCTAGTACCAAGCTCAACAACAGGAGAGTGTGACAACTCACCCTGATCCTCCGCCCCAAATTCCCGAGGAGAAGAACACAGCCCATCTGGATGAGAAAGGTCTTCAGTAGGCAAAAACATCACACTGGAACAGCTATCATTATCACTACCAGTTTTGTCAACAGAACTACCTTTCTGATACAACGCCACTCTGCGCAAATTCCAACGCTCTCCTCTTTCAATGACAACAAAATATCTTCCTACACTGACAACACGAGAAGGTCCTCTAAACTTGGTAAGTCCTCCTTTAATACTTCCAGATTTTAACTTAACCCAGTCACAAACAGAGATTTTGGAAGCAAGGACTTCGACGGTGCGTTCACCTCCAGAAGACACCCAACCCTTAAGCCAAGATGGGGCAAGATGAGAACCAGGAATCCGCCCTCTCATGATCAAAAATGGTGACTTCAAGGTGACACTGTGCGGAGTCGTGCAATAGGCCCATAGCATGTCTTGAACAAGACGATTAGGAGACAACCCATTGGCTAAAGCAAGTTGCAAAGTACCTTTGATGAGACGATTCGCCTTCTCCACGATACCATTACCCATTGGATTGTAATGAGAAGTGCAAAAATGTCTCACCCCAGACCTTTCTAAGAAACAGCACATCTCACCGGAGGTGAGTTGAGTCCCATTATCTGTAAGGAGAACTTGAGGAATCCCTTCACGTAAGAATAAAGTCTCCAACACTGTAATCGTAGATTTCGTTGTGACATCCTTCAAAAATTCAAGATGTAACCAACGCGAGTGCACGTCAACAACTACAACAGCAAAACGCATATCCAAGGACAATTCCGAAAGAGGCCCAATAAAATCAAGACAAATGGTATGCCAAGGTTCACCAGGATCCTCGATGTGAGCCATGCAACTTTGGGAACCAACTTTTAATCTCTTCTCGCTCTCTTTACAAAGAGTACAATTAGTCACCCATTACCTAATCTGATCATCCATGGCAGGCCACCAAAATTCTTGTTCTATTCGTCTAATGGTTATACCTTGGCCTAAATGACCCTCATGGGCAAGCTTAAAAATGTGTGACCTAATAGCAGACGGAGGAACAAATCTCTCACCTCTCATAATCACATCCTCACCACTCAAGGAAAGTTCATCAAGCAACTTCCAAGAAGGCCTAAGTGGAGGTGAGACCATACTTTCACGGGGTGAACCTTTCTTCATGAGAATTAGAACGTCTTGCAGAACTGAATCTTCAGTCATGGCCTTAGACCACTGGGCCTTCGAAAACGATCTCAGACTGCATTCACAAACTTCAAAAACAAAAGCAACAGCCTCTTCACTTTCCAGCTGGTTGACAATTTCCTTGTCTACAATTTCCCACTCAAGTGACATGCATGATAAGCAATCAGCCTGTAAGTTTCTCTAACCTTGAATGAACTCAACATCATATAAATACTTCTGTAATCTCGCGGCAAACCTAGCTAAACACGCCGATCCCTTAACCGCACCTCCTGCGGACAACATTTTCATTAAAGGTTTGTGATCAGTCGGCAAGACGAATCTCGAACCCCATAGATATACTCTGAAATATTCAAAACCCCAAGCTGCAGTAAGAGCTTCACGCTCTATTACTGAATAGTTCCCCTCAGACTGGGTGAGAGTTCTCGAGGCAAATGCGATAGTTCTTTCAACACCTCTCTGAAACTGAGACAAAACCACACCAATACCAGTTTGACTCGGATCAACTGTAAGAAAGGATTTAAAGGCAGCATTAAAAGGCGCAAGAATACCTGCATTACAAATTTGCATTTTAAGCTTTGAAAAAGCCTCAGACTGATCATTGCCCCACTCGAATTTGCACCCTTTACGAAGGAGTCTTCTAAGCGGTTCAGCAATATCTGAAAAACTACGCCAAAATTTGGAATAGTACTCAACGAGACCTAGGAAGGACCTGAGTTGGTCCTTGTCTCTTGGGGAAGGAGCATTTTTAATGGCATCCAATAGATTCTTTTTGGGAGCAATACCACCACTAGAAATGGAGTAACCCAAATAATCAACACGATCAGTAAGAAAACAACATTTGTCTTTGTTAACCGTAAGACCCTCTTCTTCAAGCTTCCACAAAACTTGCCTAAGGGCCACATTATGTTCCTGGACAGATTTGCCTGAGACTAATATGTCATCTTGGAAGTAAACTACACCAGGTAACCCTTTAAGCATATTAGACATCATTCTCTGAAAAACACTTGCAGCAGACGCTAGTCCAAAAGGCATGCGAGTAAATTGAAAAATACCTTCCGTTGTGATAAAGGCAGTGAGAGACTTCGAGTCAGGGTGCAATCTGATCTGGTGGTAAGCACTCCGCAAATCAATCTTAGAGAAATACCTTCCACCACCAACAGACTGTAACAACTCATTGATGTTGGGAAGTGGAAATGTGTCGGTAATTATATCACGATTCAAGGATCTAAGGTCAATGCAAAAACGGAGTCGACTATCGGACTTAAGTGTCAAAACCACCGGAGAAATCCACGAGGATACCTCCACAGGCTCAATAACACCCGACTTTAAAAAGTCATCCAACAAATCTTTAAGGCCTTGCCTGACCGAAAGAGGAACTTTCCTGAGCTTGTGTTGTATCGGGCACGTTCCTGGCTTAAGAATAATCTTGTGTTGATACTCCCTGACACAACCAAGCCTATCCTCAAACACCTTGTGGGCATCTCAAAGGATGTCCTCAACCCGTATATCATCTTCTACTACCATGATTTGATTTGTGGCTCTCGGATTGATTACAATGTGTAGGTCATATTGGTGCATCCAACCCAGAATTGGGGGACCCTCTTTGGCAACATAAATCTTTCCATGAGTGACACATGATTTGAAAGAGATCTGACCAAACATGTACCCCAACACATCTATGGACTGGCCTTGGTAGCCTACTTGGTTGATATCTTTGTCCGAAAGGGACACTCCATCCCAGGTGGCACGAAACAGGGATTCAGGGATGATTGTGTATATGGAACCAGAATCTACCATCAAAGTGATATCTTTGCCACAAACATGAAACACAGCCGTAGGTCTAATTAATCTAGGAGAATTTTGAGTAGCACCTACAATGCTTTCAAAGTGTTTCTCACCCACCACTAAAATGTTGTTAACAAATGATTTATGGACATTATCATCATGAACTACATTTATTTTAGGTTTAGAATCAGATTGCCTGCACATTCTAGCATAGTGCCCCTTCCGCCCACAACGTCGGCAAATCTTGTCAATCGCAAAACATTTTTTAAAGTCAGCTAGGTGATATTGACTACCACATCGCAAACACTCTTTGGTCTTGGGTTTAACCGAAGATCCACTAGCATTACTGGGTTTAATACTTTTCCTCGTTACAGCATTTACATCTACATGCTCATCTTTAGTATCAACATTTCCAATTTCATGCAATGGTTTGTCTTTTTTGCTTACTTCTCTAATACATCTTTGAGACTCTTCGATGACTTTAGCCAAATCGATGGCATCTTTCAAGGAAGGATCTTTAGCAGCCCAGAGTCTTTCTTGAATTTTTTTGTCATAGCATTGAACAAATAACTGATCACGAATTAGTTCATCGGTCATGGTACCAAAGCGACACTTAACAGAAAGTGCGCGTAACCTAGAAACAAAGTCATCAATGCTTTCTCCTTCCAGTTGCGGCTGAGTATAGAATTTGTAACTAACAAGTACTAAATTAATTTCTTTTGAAAACCTTGTCTCAAGTCTCTTAATAGCCTCTCGGAATGGATCATCCATAGGTTGTCCATTAGGTCCCATAGCCACCGGTAAGTACTTAAACACCCGTTGACCTTCAGTACCTAGTGTGCATAACAACAAAGCTTTTTTTCTATTAGGTGCAAAATTTATACCATCAAGCACCACAATATAATTATGAAGCATTTCAATCCAGTCTTACCAAATAATTGGTGGAGGACCTGGACTAGCGAGAAAAACTGGTGGAACTAAAACATTGAAATTATTGGAAGCCATATTGGAAATAAACACTTCAAGCAATGTGTACTAGGTTGAAAAATGCACAATACAATGAAGAGAAAGGTGAGTAGTCTGAAAACAAAGTAGAAACTTGTAAACATGGTACTTGCAATGAAATGTGGTGAAATACCAAAATATTCCACAAAATGTCATAAGAGTATTGGCAAAATGCTGAAAATCCTGTTACAATAAGATTAATTGCTGATCAAATATCACAAAATACCTGTGTGTTCACAAAGCACTGTACATGCAGTATACGGAGAGTCTTACGATTAATCCTGAATTACCCTCACGCCTGCGTGAATTGTATACTGAGTGTTTAAAAGTCGGCAAGCTCAGTAAATACTTCCGTGACCGTCAGGCAATTTACCACAGTGCATTGAGAAACTTCCAAGTGACTCTGAATGACACTCACACTTGCGTGAAACTTATGATGAGCGTTGTAAAACCAGTCTTGTGAAATTTTGAATAAATTAAACTGCTCACCTTGCGTTGCACAATGCCTACTGGATACAGCTTGAGTAAGTAATGAAAGAGTGTACGAATGCTGTGATGACACAGAAACAAAACGTAAGTTCCAGAGGACAAGATGGTGGCGCGTTGCGTAGCGTAGTCTGCGTCGTGCGTGAAACGCACGTCAACTGGGAAATCCTACGTTCTGCTGGTCAGGGAGCAGCGTGCGCCACAAATGGCTGCTGTCACGATAAAATATAATCGATAACCAAAAATACCTCCAAGTCACTAACAGACCAAGCAGTTCAGCGTGGGAACGACGAAGAGCTGGCAAAATCCAGGGAAAAGCGATCTCGTGATGACGAGGAGAGAAGAGGTCAGAACGAGAAAATCTCCATATGTCTGTGACTCCCACACCAGGTTGTGCCAAACAAAGACCAGGATCGTTGCTAAATTTGTTATGATGAGCGTTACAAAGGAAGACAGGAAACATCCAGTATGAAGGTAAAGTTTACTCGTAGCACAACCTGGCATCCAGCTACCTCCACGACTCAGCTGCAACTGTCGTCTGTGGAGTGCCGTCAGCCTCACATTCTAGGCTTGAGCAGAGAGAACACCACGAGCATGAATGCTCAAACAAGGTAAGAGTATTCATACATCTTAGCACAGGTAAGTATTATCAAACAAATAAGTATACATCACAACAGGAACCAAGACCGATGAGGCCAAAACGGAACCACCACCACCCGGGACTCCCGACAGAGGCGAGCCAAAAACCGGGGGATCAGTGCCAATGGAGGAAAAGCATACAGCAGGCGCGATGGCCAAGGAATGGACAGAGCATCCACCCCCAATACCCCTTCTGCCGAACCCTGGAGCAGAACCGGGGCAGCTGGGCATTGTGCCGGGAAGCAAAGAGGTTGAGATAAGGAATACCAAACCTCCTGCACACAAGCTGAAAAGCCACAGGAGTCAGAGACAACTCCTGAGAGGTGGGGAAATATCGGCTGAGGGTATCCGTCACCCTGTTGTCCACACCCTGAATGTGAACCACCAAGAGAGACAACAGATGCCCCTCCACCCAACAAAACAATGGAATCATGACTGCATTCAGAGACTTGGACCTGGAACCCCCTCGATGGTTAAGGTAGGCCACCGACACCATGTTGTCCAAGCGGACCATTATATTGCATCCCAACAACTGCCAGTAGAAACCCATCACAGTAAGGGATACATCAGTCAACTCCCTCCAATTCGAGGAACGCTGCCTCTCCTAAAGGGACCAACGACCTTGAGGAGAGCCGGACTCCAAAGTCACCCATCACCCGAAAGCACTGGCATCTGTCGTCAGAACCGCCGGAGGAGAGGGCTGCAATGGCAGACCCCGAGAAAGATGCTCCGACACCGTCTACCAGTGAAGGGCAGGGAGGAGGGATGGAGACACCGGAACCCGAAGAACCATATTGCGGGACAACGAATTCCATTGAGCCAACAGATACAACCACAGGGGCCTGAGATGAAACCGAGCCCAAGCCTCCGTAAACACTGTCGCAGCCTTGAGACCCAGAAGCCGTAACCAGAGACAGACCGGAAAAGAGCCCATGCCAAGAACCTTTGAGCAAGTGAACCCAATATCACAGCATGAGAAACAGGCAGGAACACTCGGTTCAAATCAGTGCGAAAGCCCGCCCCAGTGAAAGTCAAGTCCTGCGAGGGCTCCAGTTGACACTTTCGAAGATTCAGAAGAAACCCATGCTCTCGCAATGCAGAACAAACCACTTCTCGATCCACCAACACCTGAGTTCAAGAGGGAGCATGGGTCAACCAATCGCCCAGGTCTGGGTAAATGAGGACTCCCTGAAGTTGCAAGTAAGCCACCAGTGGCGCCACCACCTTGGTAAACACCAGAGGGGCAGACCTCAGGCCAGAAGGCAGGACCTGAAACTGGAAATTATGTCCCTGAAGGCCAAACCTCGGGTAATGTCGAGAGCTGGAGTGAAATGGGATATGATAGTATGCTTCCTGGAGCTCAGGGTGCACAAGAAATGGCCCAGGAGCACCAACGGAATCACTCACTGAAGAGTCTCCACCTGGAAGGGCAGGCGAACCACAAATTTGTTCAGAGTCTTCAAATCGAGGATCAAGAGGAACCCCCTCCCTACCTCCAGAGAAGCATCTGCCTGACTCACTCAACCCCTTCTTCAAGAGAGACTTGACCCCTAGAGACAACTCCGACTGTCTGGCCTGACAGGATGGCCAAGGACGGCCAAATTGCTGAATCAGGAGGAGGCTCAGAAAATACGATTTGATACCGCTGACGAAGAATTTCCAGAACCCACGCGTCAGAACAAGACTGCAGCCACACTGAAAGAAAGAACTGCAGCCTCCCTCCTACCAAGAATCCAGGAGTTCCGTCCATATAGTCAGGAATGAGGCTGGGGGGGAGATTTTGCCTTTCTATCCCAACCCCGACCAGAAGAGATCCACATGTGTCCCCTGAAAAACTGCGAACTAGAAGGAAGGTGAAAAAAAGACTAGGTTTGGAAGAAGGGGCCACAGCGGTGGGCTGCTTGAAGGAAGAAGAGTGTTTTTTCTCTTTAAAAAATTCATGCTATCCTGAAAAGGCAGGTGCAAGCCTTCTGAGCTGAATCAGTCTTCCAGTCCTTCAACCCCAGATTGCGGTGGGCAGCCACACCAGCAGCACTGGAAAGGGCCGAAGCCCTCACCACATCGAAGGACACATTTGAAAGGACCTCCACCTGCCACTCGATGTGCTCTAAAAGCCCAGAGCAGTCCGATGTCTCATCCATCGACTGATACAGAGCCTTGATATCAAAGATCAGGGTCTGCGCGATATAAGTGCTCTAAATACCAGCCCGTAAGGCCAGATGAGACCCAGAGTACACCTTCCAGAGGGAAGCATCCACCTTTTTATTCACCGGTTCTTTATTCACAGCATCCTCAGTCAAAGAAGTCAGACCCACAAGACTAGCTACAAAGGAATCAAACGGAATAGAATACGGCAATTCCTTGGACATATCCTACAGTATATAAAGTTTAGCCATAAACCGTGGAAGCATAATACGATTTGAATCCTTCCATTCTGTCCTCAGAACCTCCTGGATGTAGAGATGGACGGGTGCATCAACTTCAGTCGAACTCTGAAACCGCAGCAGCAATGAACCATCAGACGTGCTGGGCGCTTCATCATTCAGAAAACCCATGTTGGTTTTGACATGTTTAAGCAAATCAGGCAACGTATCCTTGTCAATGTATTTGCCTTTATGTTCAGTACCTCCCATCCATTCCTACTCGGAAGCAGAAGTCTGAGAGAAATGAATAGGAAGGGGACCCTTGGAACAAGGCCCCCCATCTCACGCAGAGTCTCCTTAATTAATCTCTTGATCCGAGCATCATCCCACTCCCTGCGGTGTTTAGACTGTGCCGGAGAAGGGAAGGAAAACGAGTCAGAAGATGAAAAAGAGGAGCACTCCACATGCTTGCGCTTCCCGGAATGCTTCCCCTTGCCAGCACTGGGATGCTGGAGATGGAACCACCACTGACCACTAACCCAACATAGTCACGAAAGTGCAGTGTTCAGAAGGACACAAAAACACCCAGACACGGAACCACAGGACCACCCCTGTCAAGTGTAAAAAACAACAAAGGCTGATTCCAGGCAGCCACTAGGACAGGTCCGTGGGGGCACCAATCCAGCCATAGGCGCAGGAGCAACCAGTAAATAGACTACCCACAGCTGAAATTGCCACGACAAAATCGCTCCGATGCCAGAATATATCTAAAAAACGCTATGCGGTATTTACTTATATGCCAGTTTCAATGCAGCCATGCTGCCGACCGGCACACCAAAGCCTGACTTCCTAGCTTGCCATCCCGCCAAGTCAGGCAGCGAGACGCGGAAGAAGAATCTATGGGAACATACGGGTCTCGCCAGAGCTGCCGCGCCTCCCAGCAAACCCTGCAACCCGGAACGGAACCGAAGTCCCCCGCCACCGTCCACAGGGCACTTCAGAGGAGGGAATCTACCTGTCTCCTCCCAAGCCCAGCAGGAAAGAAGACAGGAACAAACCAGAACACCCCCACCGCCCAGCAGTGAAGCACATAAGTATACAGGAGCTTCCCAGCTCCTGTTCCTTGTCCCATTCTGTTGGAAGACAGAAAAAAGAACAGGAGGAATGCTGGGATAGGTACATATTTGTACTCACAGGGGGAGCATTCCTTCACTTTTTTCTGTTGGTGAGATAGTACTATCTCACATTTTCCTGAATGGGACGAGAGCAGGAGGGACCTGGGGCTAATACTGAGTCAGTATTCTTTCTTATAAGTGCTGAATGATTTACAAAGGGACTATTACCAAGGATTCACAAAGGCACTAGTTCTCCTGGACTTGTCAGTGGCCTTCATTACGGTAGATCATTCCACCTGCTCATACATTCAGCCAGAGTAGACCTAGAGGATAAAGCTTTCTCTTGGATCCGTCTTTACTCAGTGAATGGAAAAAAAGTTTAAGATGGAGAATTTTACTGCCAAACCCTCGCCAATTACTTATGGGATACCGCAGGGATTTTCCTCTCCCCATCTATTCAACAAAAACATAGCCCCACTTGACAAGTCTTCACTTTGTAAAGGCCTGAAGATGTATATGTATGCCAGTGACTCCCAAATTCTGCTGAGGCTCCGCAATGGTCCAGCTGCACATGAGGTGTTCATGTTTTTATTTAGGGGCGGATGGCAAGAATAGATTAAAGCTAAACATAGAAAAAAGGATGAGTTGGGGATCAATAGGAACTCTGATTTATGGCAGGCCATGTTCTTCGCCAAAAAGCTGTGAACTCGAATCCTTTGTTAGCCGGTGATGAAGAGCTTAGGAGTCAAACAGCATGGTGCTTTAACTTTAGTCAATCAGATTACCACAGTGGTTTCCAACTGCTTTACCATCTAAGAATGTTGACACAACTACTGCCATTTTTAAGTGAGACTGGGAAAAAGCTACAGCTGCTGCCATAGTCGTGTCTAGACTGGGCTATGCCAACATACTATATCTTGGCCCCTTATTTATCTATTTAGAATATAGTCAGTAGTGCACAATCCAACCGCTAGGCTTATTTTAAAAGCAATACGTTTTTTATCGGCCTGTCCATAGTTGATGAAACTACCTTGGCTTCCCATGGCTTAAAGAATTTCGTTTAAAACTCTTTGCATTACCATTATAGCGCTACATGGCATAGCACCTAAAACCATCTCTAACCAGGTGGCCAGACCGTGCTCAATTGGGAACCTTTAGTCTGCTTCTAACAACAAGCTTAGGGGGCCTAAAATATTGAAAAATAAAGCAGGTAGCAGATGTTTCTCCTTCTGTGGTCTGCAACTTTTGAATGATCTCCCAGACACCCTGAGAGTTGAATCTAACTACCTTTGCATTCGATGCTCTCTAGAACCTTAGCTTTTCAAACAAGTCTTGAAAAGCTATTAGGTACAAGAGCACTTTGGGGCATATTAACAAGGCCTTTCTCTGTTTTTTTGGCTTTAAAAGCCAAAAAAGCAGAGATAAAACTAGCACCCTATCAACAACAGGGTGCTAACATGCAAATTTGCATGTTAGCACCCTTTTACTCTACGCTTCCCCTTGCATCTCTAATGAGATGCAAAGGGGGCGTTCCAGAGTAAAATAATAGGAGAAATGTCGCTTAGCGACATTTCTCCTATTATCAAGAATATCGCTAACCCTGTTAGAGACAAAAAAAGCAGCGCTAACCACGGTTAACGCTGCTTTTTTACGTCTGGTATTTTTCTGACTTAGCCATGATATCCTATGGAAGGAGGATATCATGGCTAAGTTTGTCTGTCCCTATCAACAAGCTAACGTGAGATTATCGCTGGGTTTCCAGCGATAATCTCACGTTAGCCACTTAGCGTGAGGATTTTTATCGCTATTGAGATAAGCGTTGCTAATAGCACGCTATCTCAGCGATAAAAATCAACGCTAGCCGGCGATAATTATCCTAGCGCTAAGTGCGCTTAGCGATAATTATCGCCGGTTGTTGTTGATATGCCCCTTTATACGTAGAAATAACATAACCTGGAGAATTGAAGCCTGGTCTGGTGACTTAGTGGCCTAATGCATCCCCTGTAGGGGCCTGTGTTGACCTCATGGTCACAGGTTCAAATCCGAGAGGGTCCACTCAGCCTTTCATCCTTCTGAGGTTGCTAAATTGAGTTGGCTAACAATATCTGTTATTCAGTGCCAAGATAATCTTCTGGGAAAACATGTGCTTTACAAATACACGCTATGGTATGTTAGGGTAGTTAGAGATTAGTGTGAGTCATTTTTCATGATAGTGGACTGGACCCTACAAGTGAGAACGAAGTGTAAATTGTGTACTCAGTGGATTCCACAAACGTGTTTCATGGACCAGTAGTCAACATTTTGTTGGTATTCTGTTGAACAGGAATTGTCATTTAATCAAGGGGAGTGGGAATAAAATCAGAGCTGTTTGAAACTTTCAAATAGAATAGGGTGTTGGCATCTATGGTGAGATTCTTGTGTATTCGGGGTTGAGGATGCAACCTGCTCAGTATGTGAGCTCATTGAATTGCTGGGTCAGGCCAGTCTCTGTCAAGCTTTGAGCAAGTGTACAGGCCAGTTAAGCCATGGTTTTTTCCAAGTGTGGGTTGAAGTCATAAGGAATTGCTTATTCAAATCAGTGTTTATCTGAAGCTATCTGAAGGACTGTCCCAGTGCCATTCAGCGCATTATGTGCACCTGTTCCCTTGAGCTAGCGCATGAAATAGTAGAATACGTAATTCTACGACCCAAAAAAACCAAACTCTGATCTCAGAGCTGGCTTGAAGAAGGTAAATAAAATGATGCCTCTGCTCCAATGAATTAAACGTTTAATCCCAAATTGACAAATTAGATTTCGCCTTGTGTCCGGAACATAATTATTACAGAGTCTAAACAGTTGACTAACTATGGTACTAAAGTAGTTGAGTAAATGGGTGATTTTGATGTCTTGCAGGTAAAACTAAATTACATGCATTACTGTGAGATGCATTCTTCATTTGAGCTGCAACAGTAAATTGAAATAGTGCAATGCCCTAAGTGAGAATACGGTTATGGATTTTAGAATTGGTCTGTTTTAATCTTTGGACAATGGGAGAATGGTTTAAAATGCCAAAAATGTACTCAATGTGCCAGTGTAGCAAGCAGGATTTAGAATTTACAGCATTCTTTTTATATCAGTTTAATATTGCAGTTTTAATCCAGAAGGGAGTTGAGTCAGAAATTATGAACAATTAAATTTATGAAGATGGTAATGTAACCATCATAAGAATAATGAATTGGCAATTATATTATTGCATCAAATGTATTAAAAGGGGGGGGGGAGCCAAGAGGCTCGTAATGGCGACGCGCTCTGAGAGCACTCTGCCTGGCCCACACACTATCCTGCAAAAATCCTACACGCCATTGCTACGCATCACCTCTCTGATGATCCCTCGGTGCCCACCATGCCTAGGGGAGCAGCTGGGGTCACCCGTGGGCCATGTTGAATGATTGGTGCGGCTTGGGCTGCCACGAGCCATTGCGATCGGCTGATCGCAGCCTAGAGGGAGCGAGGAGAGACAGTAGCTGCTCCGGGGGTCCCAAACTGCTGAGCTGAGAGGTCGGAAATCAAGACACTGTTGGGGCCCCATCAGGGGTGATGGCTGCTGGACTACACTTGTAACCAGGCGGGGCCCACGACTTGACGAGGTCGCGGCCGAGTGGTGTAATGAAGGGCGCCACCCCCCTAAGGGGCATGGCGCCGTTAGAGGCAGCAAAGCGCCGGCGGAGGAGATCATTCCTTCCGGGTCACATAACCCGGAAGGGGGCCGGGGCTAATTAGCTGAGAGCCGGAAGGGCTTAGGGGGAGAAAGGCAGGTGACCCGGAAGCGGTCTCGTGGCGCGAGGCTTGAAAAGCCGACAAGCTTGGATACGCCCCCTCTTTTGTCTTCTCGCTTGCCAGGGTCGAAGGACACAGTCAAGTTGCTGCGGAGACTACGGGGACCACGAGCGACGCTTCATCGTCGAGGACTCCAACCAACTGCTGGGGCAGGTGAGAAGGCCTCACAGTGTGCGCCGCTAGCGGTGCGTAGAAGCAAAGTAAATTGTTTTAGCACTTAGGAGTGCCCGGGGGTATGCTGCGATAGAGCCGAGCGCGTGATTTGGGGAGGCGGAGCGCTTTCGATTAGAAGCGGAGTGCCATAGTCTGGGGTGTTGTAACTTTCCGACTGGGAGTCTTCCGATGGTTGGGACGCTTTGCTTACGAGGGGTAGAGTCCCGGCGTCGGCTCATCATCCGGTGTTGTGGAGCACGTCTCTTGGGTTCTCTGTGCCCGGGACCAATGCACGTGTACTTGTGAGAGGTAATTGGGGCTCATGTAAAGGGCTCAGCCTTCGGGTCGAGTTAACACAATATTTAAAAAATTGCAGGAAATGATTTGGGAGGCTAAACACAAGTCTTCAGTCCGGGTTTCGTAGGGCGGGCAGGTCTGACATACCGAGGGATTTATTGGCTAGTAATTAAAGCACTCAAGGCACCGTTCCGGTGCTCTATACGCTATGAATTTCAAAGGACAGTAATGGAACAGCATCGGTCACTAAATGCAATGTTGACCTCCAATCATGGAAATTATATTTAAGCTATGTTATATTGGGGGGGGTAGAGGTGCTATTTGTCACGAAATAATTCATTTCCTGACTCTTGTGGCCACTTTAACCGGTAGGAGGTAAAACACGCTTAAGCAATGAGGTTATGCACAATAAAAAAAATAAAAAAAATTTTTTAAGACATATATTTGGAGTTACTTTGTGCACGCCATGCTAGTATTGCGATCGGCGAAGTGGCTCGCCTGGGGTCTAAAGTGGAGCGCTGGATATGCAGCACTGCTGGGGTCAGTTGTCTTGTGGGAATCACATGTGTGAGAGGCTTAGCAGTCTTTGGGGTACGCCAAATGCGAGGCGCAAGGAAGCGCGCGCGCGGCAGCTAAGAAGGCACGATTAATTTCAACCTTAGCACGGACGGTTGCAGGACACACTGGGCATTATTGTGGGGTGGAACTAACTTTTCTATTTCTCATTAAGTGCAGAATGCCGCCAAAATGATCAACGAAGGGCAAAGGGGCCCAGGCTAAAAAGGACGAGTATCTGGCGTTGACGGAGGTGCTGGAGGTCACGAACGAAAAAGGAGTCGAGTGGGCGCTGAAGAAATTAAAGGAAGGGGCAGGGACGGCTGCCCAGGAGGAGTCAGGGCGGGGCAAGCGAGCCCGGCGCACACCAGAAAGATTTAAAGAAACATCAGGAGGAAAGCGTCCCAGAGTTGGGGTTTCTCAGGCAGCATCGTCAGGTGAGAAGGGAGTGCTAGAGTCAATAGACTTGGTTACGAACTTTGTGCAAGATTCTATTGTCCCTCCCACAGATGCAAGCGGAGGACCCAACTCGCAGAATAATGAGTCGCCAGCGGGCGTGACACCCTGCTTAAATGCGGGAGCACCCGGGGCTCAGATAGTTGCGCCGCCAGTGGTCGCTCATCCTGGCAGCGGCATCGCACAAGTGTGGGTTCAGTCGGGGGGTTTAGCGCAATCCCCAGGTGTAATGGCAACAACATCGCACGGCCAGGCCCTTAACAATTGCACTGCGAGCGCGATGGTCCTCCCATCGGCTTACCCAGGTTTCTCGGGGTCGGTGGTTACCGGACAATTCCCAGGCGGGGTGACGCCAGCGCCACAAGGGCAAACGGCCAGCAGTGGCCCAACAGTCGCAGGGACAACAGGCAACACAGTGCAAGGGGCGGCGGGGCCGGGTGTGATGGGGCAGCCTACACTCGCGTACTGTCCCTTGATCTACGGTTCAGCCTCCATGGCTCTATCGCCCTCTGCGGGCATCACATGGCACGTGCCCCTGGAGACCAAAGAGAAGATACTAAAGGGAGAGTACGTCGACGTATTCGACCTCATTAATGCCGGGGTTGTCCCCGGTAAAGCCAGGGTAGGAAAGGAGGGGGATTACAAGCAAAAGAGGGTATGGGTGGAATGGTCGATAAAGAATTGGATCACAGGTTTTGCCATTTATGCGGCCATCATGGCAGAAAGGTACCCCGCGGTGGCACCCCAGTTGTTTAGTTATATTTCCCTGATTCATGGGGCGGCTTCCGAATTCCCAGGGACGGGGTGGTTACAGTATGACACTAAGTTCCGCCAAATGAAGGCAGTGCACCCTGAGATAGCATGGGACCAACGTGAAATTAATGTGGGGCATGCGGTGTTTTATTCTACGGTCCCCACGAACAAGATTAGTTACCCGAGCCAGAATCAGTCCTTTCGGAGTGACAGAGGGGCAGGGGATAAGAAACAGGCCTGCTGGCAGTACAACAAGAACGAGTGTACCAGGGGCGCTACATGCAGATACAAGCACTGTTGCTCCACAATGCGACCAAAGGACGGCCCCCTCAACCATCCGAGAAACCTGCCAACTCCCATTAGGACTCATGTACTGACACACCTCCTTAGCAAGTATGGTAAAATAAAAGAGGCGCAGTTTTTGCATGATGGTTTTATGTCTGGTTTCCGCATCCCTTCATCGGCCACCCCCGCCAGTGTTCCGCCTCGCAACCAAAATTCAGTGCTGCAGAACATGGAGGCGGCGGAGCAAAAAATCAGGAAAGAAGTAGCCTTGGGGAGGGTGGCGGGACCATTCAAACAGTTCCCGAAGCCGGACCTTGTATGCTCACCCCTAGGTCTAGTGCCCAAAAAAGAGGCAGGTAAATTTCGTTTGATTCACAATTTGTCCAGCCCCCCGGGTCTATCTGTTAATGACAAGCTTGACCCAGATCTATGTACGGTGCGCTATACAACATTCGATACCGCTATACAAAAACTGCAGGCGCTGGGTGTGGGAGCTTTAATGGCTAAGTCAGATATTGAGTCAGCTTTTCGACTATTACCAGTACATCCTGAAGATACAAAGTTCTTGGGTTTCACGTTCAAGGGCGAATTTTTCTTTGATCTCTGCATGCCCATGGGGTGCTCAATCTCTTGTGCAGTATTCGAGACCTTCGCCAGGTTCTTAGAATGGGCAGTTCAGCATTTCCTAACATCAGTTTCATCTTATGGAGTTGTACATTACTTAGACGACTTCTTGTTTATGGGCCCCCAAGGGTGTCAGTCTTGCCAACAGGCCTTGCTGGCCTTCCAGCATTTGGCTAAAGCACTGGGCGTGCCGCTGTGCGCAGAGAAGACAGAGGGGCCAACTACGTGTTTGACATTCCTGGGCATTGAAATAGATACTAGAGAAGGGGTGTGTAGGCTTCCACAGTCGAAGGTGACGGCATTCAAGGCAGCCATCGACGCCTGCTTGGGGGCCCGGAAAGTGACTCTACACCAATTGCAAGTCTTAGTGGGGCAGCTGAACTTCGCCTTGAGGGTCATACCGATGGGCAGGGCCTTCTCTAGGAGCATCGCAAGGGCGATGTCTGGGCTTCGCGCCAAACACCATCACACTAGGTTGTCAGCGGAGGTAAAGAGCGACTTGGCCATTTGGAAAGAGTTCTTGCAAAACTTCAATGGGTCAGTAATAAGGCAATTGCCGAGTAGTTCCAATGTCGAGCTAGAATTGTTCACAGATGCGGCAGGCAGTGTGGGTTTCGGCGCTGTGTTAGGTCCTAAATGGTGCATGCAGCACTGGCCAGAGGAATGGGTAAGGCACGGTCTGACACGGAATTTCACCTTCCTAGAACTGTTTCCAATCATTGTAGCCTTGCATGTGTGGGGAGATATTCTGGCTAATAAGCACATCGTGTTCTGGTCTGACAGCATGTCGGTGGTGATGGCAATCAATAACCAGAGAGCGAAATGCACCTGGATGCTGCGCCTTTTAAAATAACTAGTGTTGCAATGTTTACGGCGCAATGTATTATTCACTGCTAGACATGTACCGGGTGTTGACAACTTAGCCGCTGACGCCTTGTCCCGTTTTAAGTTGGCAGAGTTCCGCACCCAATGGCCGCAAGCAGACAGAGAGATGACGAACTTCCCAGCGGGGCTATGGAAGCTTGGTGCCCCACTGCCACTGAATTGATAACTGCGTCCCTGGCCCCCAAGACCAAATGTATGTATGAGAGGTCTTGGCAGTTATATCAAGAGTACTTAAATGGAGAGGGGTTAGCGGAAGTGTTCTCTCCTTCGAGTGTGTTGGGGTTCATAGTACACCAAAGAGCCAACGGGAAGTCAGTAGCAATGATGAGGAGACAATTAGCGGCAATAGCTTTGTTTGCCGGGCTAGGGGGGGACACAGACCCAACAAAAGATCCTAGGGTGCGGAGAGCTATGAAGGGCTGGGAACGTCTAAACCCGGGGGTCAAGGACAGTAGGAGACCCATAGTCGTAAGCAGGTTGGTAAATATCCTGGAGATTCTGCCCAAGATTTGCTTTTCGCCATACGAAGTGCAATTATTTAAAGTAGCATATGCGTTAGCCTTTTTTGGGGCATTCAGGATTTCCGAATTGGTTCCTTCCTCTAAAGCTGACAGGGTGGGGGGTATATGGTGCGAGGACCTAATCCTGTCCGGGGAAACCCTGAGAGTCAGGGTCCGGAAATCAAAGACAGACCCTTTAGGTAGGGGTACTTGGTCCCAACTGATGGCTGTGAATGGGGCTACGTACTGTCCAGTAAGTCTGACGAGGGAGTTCCTACAAATCAGGCCTCAGGGAGGTGATAGGAGGTTCCTTTTGCATGCTGATGGGAACCCTCTCACTAGATTCCAGTTCAACAGGGTATGCAAGCTTGCTCTGATTAGTTCGGGTGTAGACGCAACGGATTTCACGTCTCATTCTTTCCGCATCGGTGCAGCCACCACGGCGGCGGGTCTGGGGTTACCTGAAGAGACAATTAAGAGGGTAGGCCGTTGGAAGTCTACGTGCTACAAGCGATATGTTCGCCCGCAATTAGTTTGAGTTGTTATCGTTGCCTCCTTTGCCTTTCATTGTCCTGCTTTGACCACGTTCCATCTCCACTACTCTAGGTGCTACGGCTCGGAGGGCCCAAATATGTTGGTGCGGCCACTCTTTTATTCGCAGGGCGGGACGTGCCTTCAAGAACTCACGTGAGGAGAAAAGACAGGAGTTAATTGGATTCAGCCACCATTGGGTGGGGGTAGGCGGTCAACATTTGGCGGAAGTGCCGAGCGATTTGCGGAGGGCCTTGAATAGAGGTATGCCCACCCCCGATCTACTAGTGATTCATTCTGGAGGCAACGATATGATCCCCGAGGGCAGGAGGGGCGTAAAAGAGTCCTTGTTTTCAGTCCTCGCAGCGGTCAGGAACATGCTCCCCAATACCTTATTGTTATGGTCTGAAGTTATACCAAGGCAGGTTTGGGCGCAGGGGGCTCCTCTGAGGGCATTGAATAAGTCAGTAAGGAGACTAAACCAGTCAGTGGCGGAGATCTTAAGGAAATCAAGCATCCGGACCATAAGACATAAGCTGATACAAACCTCAAGGCCAGAACTCTATGCGTCAGACGGGGTACACCTGTCCGATGCAGGTAATGACTTATTCTTACAGACAGTGCTAGGAGCCATCACGGAGGCTTTCGAGCGTGGGGGGGGAGGTCGAGTTGGCCAGTAAGCACCTCTCCCTGTGGCGGGGTCCTGAGCAAGAGGAATGACAGGGACTCCGTTAGTAGGTGCCATTTTGACCCCAGAACAGGTCTAAAAATCATTTCATGGGCTCCGGGCTGGCGAGAGATCTGGGGCTGACCTGCTGGTGGCTCTGGATTCTCTAGCTCTACCCTGGAAGCCGTCGGTGGTCACAAGTGGTGGCAGATTATTTACCTGCGGCTCTGTTGACCGGAGGGCGGTCAACCTAAGGAGAGCAGGCTATCTTGGTTGTAGCCTGCTGGCACAGCCCGAAGGTCAAGCAAAGGCCCCTTGGAGAGCGGGTTGTAAATATAATTTTAATGCGTGAATTTAAAGAGTTATTGGAATGCTGTGGTGTTTTTAAGAAAGTGTTTTAAAGATTCTGCAATAAATAAGATGGGCCAATGGTAGAATTGGCCAAGAAGTTTATTTAATAAAACTTACACACTGTGAAGACCAAATCTGACTCAGGTGTCTCCTTGAGAGGGTGAGGTGAAGATGGGGGCAAGAAAGGCGGGGGACAAGTGCGCTTTGTATGCCTGCTATTAGAGGCCCCCATTCGGCAGAGAGGTAATGCGCCCATTAGGGGGGTGAGCTTCCGGTTGCGGAGGCGGATTAGGAGTTCTGTCCCCCTGTTGGGGGTGGGGTGCGGTGCTTCCTGCAACAGATACTGTAGTAGTTGTTAGGTAGTTGGGTGGGTTAGGGAGGTGTGGGTCTGTTGTGCGAGTTATTAGTTGTGTTGCTTTTTTTATGTATGTTGTGCATCTCAAATGTCCCTAGGATCACTCTTACTCAGTTTTGCTAACATACCACACCAGTCTCACATAGAACAATGGCAACAGACCTAACGGGATGCTCTTCAGGCCAGATACACATTGTGGGATGGAATTCAAGGGGTATGCTGGATAAGATTAAGCGTGGCACAGTGCTCCACCATGCTAAACACATAGGAGCAGATGTCCTTCTCTTGCAAGAGACACATATGCTTGGTGTGAAGGCACCCTGTCTTGCCCGATATAGTTATGTACACGCCTTCCATGCAGGATTTGTGAGGGGCTCCAGAGGGGTTGCCATTCTGATTAATCGCCGGGTCACATTTACACTGATACAAAAATGGGTTAACCCACATGATAGATATAATTTTGTGCATGGGGACGTTGCTGGGGAGCAGATGGTGTTTGGTAGTGTCTATGCCCCTCCACCTCTGGGCAAGAGCTTTCTGTCTCACTTGGTCGGGATACGGGGTGGCATGCCAGAGGTTCTGGCGGTGGTGGGCGGGGACTGGAATGACATAATGTTCTCAGAGATAGATAGTGACACCTCGCGGGAAACAGGACAAACCTGTACGATTCTAAGCTACGTAAATGGGTAGACATGGTGGGCTGGGTGGACACATGGCATAAACACCTCCCCAAGGAGGCTAGCTACACTTACTTTTCTCACACCCATACCTCCTATTCCAGACTAGATTACATACTTTTTTCCCGTACGCATGCCCATTAAGTTCTGAAGGCTACGATTCTACCTAGGGGTCTATCAGATTACTCGCCCATAGCTATACATGTTCAAACTAGCCAGAGCAAACCTCCCTTTCGGTGGCGGCTTCCGGTGTGGCATTTACAAAACCCGATGTATAGAGCCCATATGCATAGCGCACTTTCTGATTACTTTTTTGCTTTCTGTACCCTTGATTGTGTGCCCCTTCCTTGCCGCCCGTTTCCCGCCGCTGCGTCCCGGCGGCCCCGCCCCCTTGTCACCCATTGGCCTCCCCGCTCCCACCTCCCAGCTGCTCCTCCCTCCCTCTCCCCCTCATGTGGAGGCCGCGCAGCTGTAGAGAGAGCGACCTTTGACCCTGTTCACCAGGCAGGTCGCTCCCCTCACCGCCACGCAGCCCCCTGTGTGACCTGCATTTCGATCGCTGCCGCTCGTGTTAGCCTCTGCCTTGGCGATATTCCTGTTGTCTCTGTGCCTCTCCTCGCCCCTTTTGCCTTCTGTGCCCTGACTGACTGTCTCCCTTTTGCCTTCTGTGTCCTGAGTGTTTGTGTCCTTTTGCCTTTTGTGCCCTGATTATCTGTACCACTTTTTTGCTTTCTGTACCCTTGATTGTGTGCCCCTTCCTTGCCACCCGTTTCTTGCCGCTGCGTCCCGGCGGCCCCGCCCCCTTGTCACCCATTGGCATCCCAGCTCCCACCTCCCAGCTGCTCCTCCCTCCCTCTCCCCTCATATGGAGGCCGCGCAGCGGTAGAGAGAGTGACCTTTGACCCTGTTCACCAGGCAGGTCGCTCCCCTCACCGCCACGCAGCCCCCTGTGTGACCTGCATTTCGATCGCTGCCGCTCGTGTTAGCCTCTGCCTTGGCGATATTCCTGTTGTCTCTGTGCCTCTCCTCGCCCCTTTTGCCTTCTGTGCCCTGACTGACTGTCTCCCTTTTGCCTTCTGTGTCCTGAGTGTTTGTGTCCTTTTACCTTTTGTGACCTGATTATCTGTACCACTTTTTTGCTTTCTGTACCCTTGATTGTGTGCCCCTTCCTCGCCGCCCGTTTCCCGCCGCTGCGTCCCGTCGGCCCCGCCCCCTTGTCACCCATTGCCCTCCCCGCTCCCACCTCCCAGCTGCTCCTCCCTCCCTCTCCCCCTCATATGGAGGCCGCGCAGCGGCCACGCAGCGGGCGCGCCGATGGCGCGCCTAAGGCAAGCCCGTCTGCACCCAGACCGCGCCCAGCGCCAGGACCCCTGGCCCCCGTCGATGCCAGCCTACACGACGGACTTACGGCGCCGCCACCCTCAACGCACTCAAACCCGGCCAGAACCCCGCCTGCTACCAAGCCACCCCGAAACGCACCCACGGACCCTTCACCTGCCAAGCGTGCAACTTCACCTGCCTCCGGACCTGCACCGCACCTAAAAGGCCAGGCACCAGCAACAACCACCTCAACTGCATCCTGCTCAACACCCGCTCCGTCCACAGACACGCCGTTGAACTCTGGAACCTGCTCGACACAACAACACCAGACGTCGCCTTCCTCACGGAAACCTGGATGAACACCTCTCAGCCCCCGACATCGCCATAGCCATCCCGGACAGATACAAGATCACCCGGAGGGATCGCGCAAACCAGACCGGAGGAGGCATCGCCATCGTCCACAGAAACACCATCCGCATCACGACCAACTCCGACGACACCCTCACCGCCGCCGAGCACCTTCACTTCCAGATACACACTGACCCCAAGACCACCCTCAGAGGCACTCTCATCTACAGACCACCCGGACCACGCACACAATTCTGCGAAGCCTTCGCAGACTTCATCAGCCCGCACGCCCTCACCTCCTCTGACTACATCCTCCTAGGAGACCTCAACTTCCACTTGGAGAACAACAATGACAGCAACACCAACACCCTGCTGGACAACCTTGCCAACCTCGGACTCAAGCAACTGGTGAACACCCCCACCCACTACGCCAGCCACACGCTTGACCCCGTCTTCTCCTCCAGCAAGCACATCTCCTTCAGCCACTCCACCAGACTTCATTGGACTGATCACAGCTGCGTCCACTTCAACTTCAGAAGAACCACGTCCCACCACCACCCGCAACAGGTTCCCCGCAGGAGCTGGAACAAGATCACCACCGACCAGCTCACCACCTCCCTCAACCAGAACCCTCCCGCCAGCGCAACGGACCCCAACGAAGCAGCCCGCAACTTCACACAGTGGCTCACCAACTGCGCCGACGACCTCGCACCTCTGAAGAACCCACCCAGCAGACCCGGCAGCAAGAAAGCCTCGTGGTTCACCAACAAACTTAAAACGTCCAAGAAAAACTGCCGCACCCTCGAAAAAACCTGGCATCACGACCAGACTACAGAAAACATGACAGCCCTCAAGAACGCCACCCGCATACACCACCAGCTGATCCGCACCACCAAAAGAACTACATTCAAAGAATGACTGGACAACAACACCCACAACAGCAAGGAACTCTTCAGCATTGTCAAGGAGCTCTCCAACCCCAGCGCCGGAAACAACGACATCACACCCTCGCAGGACCTCTGCGACTCACTCGCCTCATTCTTCCACCGCAAGATCGCTGACATACACAACAGCTTTGGCGCACAGACAACGCACCCAACCACCAAACCAACGCCCCCCACCACCACCCTCTGCAACTGGACCCCGGTCAGCACCGAAGACACCATCCGCACGATGAACACCATCCGCTCCGGCTCACCTACCGACCGCTGCCCCCACCACGTCTTCAACAAGGCCGACTCCATCATCGCACCCCAACTCCAGGACATCATCAACATCTCCTTCACCACCGCCACCTTCCTGGAGAGCTGGAAGCATGCCGAGCTTAGCGCCCTCCTGAAGAAACCGACAGCGGACCCCACCGACCTCAAGAACTTCCGCCCCATCTCGCTCCTCCCTTTTCCTGCCAAAGTCATCGAGAAGACCGTCAACATACAGCTCACCGCCTTCCTTGAGACGAACGGATCCCTCGACCCCTCACAGTCCGGTTTCCGAGCCAACCACAGCACCGAGACCACCCTCATCTCAGCCACCGACGACATCAGATCCCTGCTCGACAACGGGGAAACAGCTGCCCTCATCCTCCTGGACCTCTCTGCAGCCTTCAACACAGTTTGCCACCGCACACTAACACAGCGCCTCAGCCATACCGGAATCCGAGAGAAGGCACTGGAGTGGATCACCTCGTTCCTTGCCGGAAGAACCCAGAGAGTCCGCCTCCCCCCGTTCCGTTCTGCGGCCACCGAAGTCACCTGCGGCGTACCCCAAGGATCCTCGCTCAGCCCCACCCTCTTCAACGTCTACATGAGCCCCCTCGCGGCCATCACACGCCAACACAACCTTAACATCATTTCCTACGCCGATGACACCCAGCTGATCCTCTCCCTCACCAACGACCCCGCCAACGCCAGAGCCAACCTACATGAAGGAATGAAAGACGTCGCCGAGTGGATGAAGAACAGCCGCCTGAAACTGAACCCAGACAACACGGAAGTCCTCATCCTGGGATCATCCCCCTCCGCCTGGGACGACTCCTGGTGGCCCCCTGCCCTGGGCACCACCCCCAAGCCAACAGACCACGCACGAAACCTGGGCTTCATCCTGGACTCCTCCCTCTCGATGACCAAACAAGTCAACGCCGTCTTGTCATCCTGCTTCAACACCCTGCGCATGCTCCGAAAGATCTTTCGATAGATCCCCACCGAAACCAGAAAAACAGTCACCCAGGCACTCGTCACCAGCCGACTGCATTACGGGAACACCCTCTACGCGGGAACCACAGCCAAACTACAGAAAAGACTCCAGCGCATACAGAACGCCTCCGCACGACTCGTCCTGGACATCCCCCGCCACAACCACATCTCCGCCCACCTGAGAGACCTGCACTGGCTCCCCGTCAGCAAGAGGATCACGTTCAGACTCCTCACCCACGCACACAAGGCTCTCCACGACCTGGGCCCCAAGTACCTCAACAACCGCCTCACTTTCTACACGCCCACCCGCCAGCTGCGATCGACCAGCCTCGCCCTCACCACCGTCCCACGCATTCGCAGAGCCACCGCCGGAGGAAGATCCTTCTCCTACCTGGCAGCCAAGACATGGAACTCCCTCCCCATCCACCTACGGCTGACACAGGACCATCTCTCCTTCAGGAAGCAACTCAAGACCTGGCTTTTCGAGCAGTAACGGACCCCCCCCCCCAGCGCCTTGAGACCCTCACGGGTGAGCAGCGCGCTATATAAATCGATTGATTGATTGATTGATTGATTATATATCACATAACTCAGGGGCAGTCTCATCAGCATGCACTTTTTGGGAGGCCATGAAGCCTACATTATGGGAAGTGGACATTAGTTTTCGTATGGCGGAGCAACGTAGGCAACGGCAAGCACTCATTCAACTAGAAACTCAGATTATGACAATGGAACGGCGGGCCTGCGTCAGCAACTGCGGGTTCTTCAACAACAATATCAGAGCATGCAGCTGAATGCAGTGCGGAATGCGTGGCTTGCTACACAAAGCAAAATCTATTAGTGGGGGGACAGGTCCGGTAGACTTCTCTTTCGACTATGCCAACAAACACTTGCACACACTCCCATGCCAAGCCTCCGAGACTCTGATGATCTTCTGATTATCGACCCTGTGGTGTTGGCTGGCAGCTTTGCCAACCATTATCGAGCGCTATATGCTGCCAATGAGGTCCTTGATACTTCTGAAATAGAGCAATTCTTTATTGACATCCCTCCAAAGGCCCTCTCCGAAAAGGCTCGCAAATTGCTCGAGACCCCTCTATCACTGGAGAAAATAACCATCGGAATGGCCGATCTGTACACGGGTACTGCACCGGGCCCAAATAGCCTTCCCCGCGAATGTTATAAAGCTTACATAGCCTTGTTAAGCCCACATTATCTTGAGGTCTTACAAGAGGCCATCGAGACTGCAGGCATGCCCCCTGATTGGCAACATACCGAAATTGTCATGTTCCATGAACCAGGATGCCCCCCAGAACTTCATGCATCCTACAGGCCCATTTCTCTTTTAAATGTAGGGGCAATGCTCCTAGCAAAAGCACTCGCTCACCAACCTGATCTCATCCTTCCGGATCAGGCCGGCTTTATGTCCCAACAGGCCACGCAACATAATATACGTAGGGTGCATAATGCAATCGCGGCAGTAGATCGCCATCCATCACCTCCATCGCCCCGTCGCCCTATTGCTAGCCAATATTGATGGCGGATTTGATTCGGTCAGCTGGACATATTTATTAATTCTCCTAAAGTGCCTAAATTTTGGCCCAAAGTTCTTATCGTACATTTGTTTGCAATATCATGGTCTGACCGCTTCTGTGCGAGTTGCGGGTAGGGTGTCTGCACCTTTCTCAATCAGCCAGGGTACTAGACAAGGATGCCCACTCTCCCCTCTGCTGTTCGCCCTGGTCATTGAACCACTTGCGGCCTGGATCCGCTTGGACGCTCAGGTCACTGGATTTTAGTGGACTGCCAACATTTCTGACCGGTTTGCGTTATATGCCGATGATGTCCTTTTCTTTATCACAGACCCTCATAGGTCCGCCCCCCAAATTCTTCAAATTATGCAGATTTTTGGTGAGACCTCTGGGCTCTTTATGAATGTAAACAAATCTACACTATAGCCCTTGCATGGTACGGATCACGATTGTAGATGGACTACTGACCTCTTGCAGACTCGAGAAGGTTTGAAATATTTAGGGGTCTTTATCACAGATAGGCAGGACATGGCATGGACCCATAATGTAGACAATGTCCTCACCAAGGTTAAGGCAGAATTGAAATCCTGGATAGGCCTACCCCTTTCCCTATATGGATGGTCAGCTATATTTAAGATGATGTCTCTCCCCAGGCTCCTATATCAACTCCAGAATCATCCCTATCCCATTCCACAAACGTGGTTCAGACAGATAAACTCCCTGTTAAATGGGTTTCTTTGGCGGGGGGGACTGTCAGACTGGTGCTTTGCGCATGTTTTCTTTCCACTTATTGTGGTGGTATAGCAACAGCCGATATTCAGTCATAATATGTGGCAGCCCAACTACAGGTGCTTAATGATTGGTGGTACTGCCCATGAGAGGAACCGGCATACAATGTTGAGAGATGGTCCTTGGGAGACCCATCGTTACATAAATTCCTATATGGGCCCTCCCATCGGCCACAAGGGTGGTACTCTCAGTGCGGCGACAGTCTCTTTGCCGTATTGGCTGGCTAAATAGGCTCACAGGTAGGGCCCCACTGTGGTGTAACCGCCTTCTCTCACAATTACAAGGCCTGCAGGGCTTTCAAGGGTGGGACTGAATTGGCATCTCTACATTAGGGGACGTCCTACCAGGCACTACTCTTAAACCCTTCTCAGATTTGCAGAGGGAATATTCCATACCACGCACCCTATTCTATAAATATTTACAGTTCCATCACGCACTCTCCCCCTACCTCAAGAATCTTCCAGACCTACCCAAATTCAATCCACTGGAGGGCAAACTTCATATGAATGACCAACAAGAACACAACATTTCCAAAATATATCAAACCCTGGTATCTCACAGTGACTCATCACTAGAGTCCTTTTGAGTGGCCTGGCAGGCTGACATTGGCCCGATTAATAATGATGACTGGAGGGCGGCTCTGGAGTAACCCCAAGGAGCGGCCATCTCCTCGCGATTGCGGGTGATACAGCTAAAATATTTGCAAGGACTATACTATACACCGGTACGGCTTTATCGAGCCGGGCTCATTGCGTCCCCTACTTGTCTACGCTGTGGAGCGGAAGAAGCCCCTTTTTTACACACAGTATGGACATGTCCAGTTCTGGACAGGGATTCATAGATGCTTATCTGAGTTAATTGGATGGACCATATGCAGTACACCATGACTAGCTTTACTTCAAACAACAGAAGATATTGGGGGTAATAGATACAAGTGCCACCTGTTTTTCTTAGGATTAACCATGGCTAAACGAGACATCGCACGCTCCTCGAAAACACTCTCTGCACCGCTATTAGGTGTCTGGAAATGAGGTATGGATTTCTAAATGGAATTAGAAGAACCCATCTTCAAGGCCCAGGGCTGTCCCCAGAAACATACACGTATATATGGCAGCGTTGGTTGGACTATTGAGGAATTGTATTGACCCCCCGCCGATTCCACCACCCACCATACTGGACATGGAGATGCTGCCCCAAACATAACACTGTTTTTATATATACTGTTGTCAAATTATTAATTGAGTAGATAAACCGAGACAATATCCAGGGACTGGTTTAATATGCAATGATATACTTTCATTTTGCCTTGATCGCAGCTGGTTGGGTGTTCTGTTTGATTTTAGTTACGTTGTTAAATTAAGTAACTACTATTTTGCTTAAACATATCAACATTACTTCTGATCAATGTTTGTATACTGAGGCACCTGGTGCTTGATGTTGGCAAACAAAACTCAATAAAATATGTTTATAAAAAAAATGTATTAAAATGTGGTATTAAACATGTTTCAAATGTTTTTATTTGAATAACAAACTATGATTTAATATCAGTTTTTATCATAGTTTATGGAATGGTATGTTAACAGAGCCTTGTATGGCACTGCTTTAAAAAATTTCCCTTTTTGCAGCCCCCTAATTTTTACTGAATTTTATTGCTGGTTTTTAGACTTTGCACTGTGCTGTACTGCCGCCCAGTGCCCAGTGTGTGAGATTTGATCCCTAAAACAAGTAAAAATTGGTTAATACCAAATTGGCATATTTGACTCTCCTGTAAGGCCATAGTGTATGGTGAAGAAACTACACCCATAGCATGAGAAGTTAAATGTCACCTGTGGACTGGAGCACCTATTGTTCCATCTTCTAGTATGACAGGTGAAAGCATGACCTCATGTCTACCCTGTGCAGCATGACAGCAGCAGCTTGAACCCTCCTGCACAGACCTGTCAATGTCTAAGGAAACCTGGTTTCAAATATTAAATAAGTCACACCTAAACAGACTGGCACATAGCAAGAGTCAAATTATAGATTATAATACAATTGAATCTATAACATTTGACCTGTACCAGCTACTGAGCCCATTCAAAGATGTATTTTTGTATTTAATAGAAATCCAACATAATGGTGAAGTTGGATGGTTATTAAACATTTAGAGCATATAACTTTAAAAAGTTACCTTTACCCCGCCTGAAGCTGCGGGAGGCTAATTTGCATTTGCTGTCTAGCTCCTGCCCAGCCTGCAATTGGCCCAAATGAGGTATGAAAGAGATGCTAAAACTGATCTCAGAGCAGTGACAATAGCCTGGGTGTGGGAAGGTTTTTTCTTTGCCTTGCAGGAAGACCAGTTAGGCTGGACCCAGGAGCTAAATTTACTTCAAAGGGGCGATCCCTGTCACAAGTAAATGTCAGGTGGCACCTGGAATGTCATGAGCCTTTTCTCATATAGTCAGACAGGCACCAAACCCAGTGGGAGGAAAGATAACCCCAGAACCAGTTTTGAGTGACCACAGAGAATGGGACTGCTCATTAAGCTGGCCTAGGTGGGCACACAGGCTTTGCACAAGGGGAGAAGGGTTACCCATCTTGGATTTGGAGCGAGGGGCACTGTAGGATTGTTTGCAGTAGGGCAAACAGGAACTACTGCAAAAGCATTGTCCCTGGGACTTTTTGCACCATTGGCTAAGGAGTGCCTAGGTGTCACGCCCCTCCTCTAGCAGATGCTGGGCATTAATGTGGCATCCCAAGGCATCATCCCCAGAGCACTTTATGGGACTATGGAAGATCAGAAGTGGACTGGAGCTGCTGTCTGGGAAATACGAGGAACCCTGAAGGAACTGAAATGCTCCCTCTTCTACCCAGAACATAGGACATGTGGACTCCAAGTGTGAGTTGGATAACTTCCTGTGAGACTAGAGGGCCACAACAAGCAGCAAGAGGCCTTTTTCATGAAGTGCCCAGCTACACAGTGGCAACAGGACCTGGACTTGACTTTGCTATTGACCACTACCTTACACCATCAGAGTCTACAAGAGCCTCCATCCATTGGGAGGGTGTTACAGTATCAATGGTTGGTCATGTGTGGTGTTGGTCTTTCTCTAGGTTCGACATATACATATCATATTGTTTTGGGTAATTTTTGGCTGTTGTAACTTTAGAAGTGCAGTTTGTGATTAGCAAGGGAAATACTCTTTTGTAGGTGGGTGTCTGTCCATACTTAAACACCTCCTTAGACCTCCCTAAGCACCTCCTTACTCCTCACTAAACCTCATTAAACCCCTACTATTTAGTAGTGAATGTTCCTTTTTTCTAGCCACTCCCTCTCCCACATTCACTACTAAGTAGTAAACTTGTGTTTGGATTTCCCCATAGAATAGATAGGTGAGGTGGGGTCCTAGAATTATACATGCAGGGTTGTTAATTGCATTTTGGAGTAAGTAATACTACTTTACATACGACAAAGTGCAATTAATAATACAGGCCCTGAATCAGTCTATTTCGAAAAGGCATGTAAGAGTACTGAAAGAGTACTCCTGTAGTACTGCTTCTCATGTTTTGTTTTGTGTTATATTTCTCTTTATTTAACCTCAGTTTCATTAACTGTTTATTTAGGTTTGCAGCACAAGGACATAACTGAAATTCAAATAAATAACATTACAAATAAGGTCACCTCCTCCACTCCTTAGTCCACCCCTCCCACCTCAGAGCCAGCATTATCACATCTTATTTGTCAAAACGCGTGAGTCTTAGAGGACAACCCATGTATGCACTCAAATCCTCGTCTCCAAATGATCCTGCATCATACAGTTCAGAGCCTTCAAACATATTCAAAATGTGTTGGGTTTCGCAATAACAACGTTTTGTGAAGTCATGAGGCAGCTATTCAATCAAGATAGGCCATTGTTTCTAACAAGTCGTTGTTCCTCCTCTGAGCCATTTTACCAAGCATATCATCACCAGACTCCACCACAGTCGTCCAATAGGGTAGCAAAGATTCCAAGGGTCCTGGTGCAAGCAAGGAAAATGTCCCTTTGACTGCTGTTGGGGTAGTAAATTGCAACAATTATCAAGCTTCAATGGGGCCCTCGGCGCTCTGGGCCCCCATGCCACAGTACATGCTGCACCAATGGTAGCTACGCCCCTGTCCCCATACCGCATCTAGTCCTAACTTCTTGTTTTGCTGCTAGAATCACATACAAAGTTATCTTCCTCATCCTATTGTTTGACGGGTCACGCTGCTAACACCATACCCACGGACTCCTTTGTAACTTGCATCACTCAAGATAGGATTAGGCATAACCTTTTTTTTTAATTTAAATTAAATACTCGAGCCTGAATTTAGAACATGACAGAGGAGAAACTATAGCGCCTACGAATGCATTTTTGAGTAAGTAAATCAATACTTATTTGTAGACTGTTTTACAGACTCTTACAGGCTTTTGTGACTTGGTGCCAGAAAATTTAAAATGACAATAACATTGAAATATTCAAGGAGTACTAATGTACATTTAGTACAAGTAGAAGGGGATGTGCCGTCTTTGTATATTTACTAACAGGGAGGTATACGTTTCTGGGTCAATTCACAAACATATGTAACAGTACATAAAAGAGTACTTCCTTAGTATGTGCCATACTTATAAATGCTTTCTAAAAATTGGTCCCCATGAGTATTATTATGTTTTACTTAAAAGGTATGTTGGGATAGTTGTGAAAGATATTTGCTGTTGTATGCCTTCACTTTCAAAAACCTTAGATACGCAAATAAGTCTCTATGTTGTCATTGTCTAGACCATGATTTTAAAACCTGTATTTCCCGGGAATCAACACTCCCTTTAAATATTTTCGATCGATCATGAAAACAACATAATACCTGCCAATGGCATATACACATTTTACAATTATACAAAGAAATGAAAGGCCATATATTATTCTCTGACAGTGATATCGATACTGAGATAATATAATGAAATTCCCAAGGTGGCATTACTAATTGATAATCAGGACCTCAAATCACCATTTCAGGTTCACCTTTATTGCTATTTAAATAAATAAACAGAGTTATTTTTATGAGTTATAGTATGTAATTTGTTTTCTCGTGGCCATGTTCTGCTGTTTTGTGATATTTACCAAAATCGTAATTTAAACATTCCGGTTCTCTGCTTAAAAACAGTAATTGGTCATTTCCAACGTTAGACAAGAACATTTTTTAATACAGCGTTAGTATATTATTCTGAGTAACTCTGTTGTCTTCAATCCATATTTAGTAGCCCTGCTTACCTTTCTTCTTCCTCTGTGCACTGGCCATTGTCTCCTATGTCATTGGTCGCCATCCTTTGAGCTGCAGGAAGTGTGTGTGTTCTATCTTCAAACACTTTTATAGCCTTGTATTTCTAGCCAACTACAAGGAGGGGCTTGGCAATCAGCTAACATAGTTCGTGGTTACACTAGCTCTGTTAATGAGAGAATGTTTCACTATTCATTTTCGATAAACATAGGAGGGGCAGGCAAAAACATCCTTGAAAATATTAGAATCATGAATGCAAGCTCAGGTGGCTAAGATTTACGAAATCGTGTTTTTAGTGGAGATCTAAAATGTGGCAGATTGTTATGGCAGCCAATTTTGTCCACTGAAGAGAACAGGCAGGCGGATGAAGTTGATGTATTGAACTTTGAGCAGCCTCTTTCTTTCTGGATGTCAAATGTTGTGCTAAGCCATGCAGTGGACGTTATTCACCACAACAAATGCCAGTTACATTTTACTTTTCAAATCTCATTATAACATTTTCTCACTCCATCAATCTTGACTACACTTGCTGTAATCATTTTTAAGTGAGTATTTTTGTAGTTTCCTTTGTACATATTTCTCAAAAGTAAGACTATTTATGAGCCACCATAACTACAGGCCTGTCCAGTTAGTGCACACCCACACAGCAATGGGGAATAACCTGGGGAATCGGACGTATTAAATCCAATTTCTTCACTTATTGCCAATTCATAAGGGTGCTGTCAAGCTTCAACTCTCAATGGAACAGTTTTTACAACTCCCGGCGATATCATTCCAGCCATTCTGCTTTCCCCAGCAGACAAAGCAGAAACCACTGGTGGGCACGAGGACTACAGTCTCCAGAGCCTTTTGCCTCAGTAGGGGCGGATATCTTATGTCGGAGCTATAAAGCGCTCCTACCTGTCCTGCAGTGCAGGAAAGCAGCAGCCACTGGTGGACCCTAGGTTAACAGTATATAGAGTAATCCTTTGCCTTAGGAGGGACAGGTCATTCTATTGGTGCTATAAAGTGATCGTATATGTCCTGCAGTGTGAGACGCATGCAGACAGTTGCGGCTCCTCCACAATGGCTGAGGAGCGTCACCCTACTGTCTAGCTTTGAGCCAGGAAATGTAGAATAAAGCGATGCTCTTGCATCATTTTATTTAACATATGCCGGTTCTTAGCCAGCAGTGTTGGGAGGAGTGTGCCGAGTCATGGAAGTGTGGAGTAGGAGTGCTACAAGCACTCCACTCCTTAAGTGTGCATATTTGTTTTGGCCGGCCATCTCAGGCTGTCCAAAACACACATGCCCACTTAGGTTTTCTCCAGCCCAGCGGCATTGAGCAGCCGGGCGGGAGAAACCCCACAGACTTCCTGGTCTGAGCAGGGCGTCTTTCCTGCCTACTCAGACCAATCGCCGTGCGGTGCCTGTCACGTTGTGCATGCCAATGCACAACATACATATTTTGCATTGCGGCGGGTGCTGCTTACAGAACTGCCCACCGCAATGTAATATATGTGGGATGCGACCACCAGGGTGGCGGTCGCATCCTAATAGGCCTAGCAGGACCGCCACACCTCTGCCGGTCGGTCCCGTGTACCGTTACTGTGGCGGGCGGGAACCGTAATAGACGCCTTAGTCCACTTGCATTATCGTTTGTCTCGGAACCAGCACCAAAGGGCAAAATAAAGACTGTTAATCCTGCTAAAGCTGTCCCAGTAATGTACTGGTCAGGACTGACACGGCTCAGAAAGGCCATTTGCCATAAATGATCCACCACCTTGTGTTCCAAGCTTGAATCCTTAGTTATTGAATGCATGAGTCCTTTATATTTACGCTTAGAGGCAATTGAGAGGCATTTTGCAATGCTTGTGAATGGTAAAATAGGTTTAGCATTAGCCCTGCCTAAGCACACTGCGACCTTGGCTGGAAATTCTTGAGCAGAACCTATCAGTACGGCATGGCAGGACATGGGGGCAAGTTCACAGGTTGAGGGGACCTCTGCAATAGTTACACCAGTAGACACTCTGGCCCGATTCACAAAGGTAAGCTGAGACCTTTGGTCTAAACTTAGTCCAAACGTCTAAGTTTACGACTTTGGGAACTCACAAAGGGTGATTACGAGTAAAATCTTTATGTCCGCACTTGGGCCGGATCTCCACCCAGAGTGCGGACATCAAGATAATCCTTGTAAATGCTATTTGTGAAACCAAATGGTTACGTTTACCTTTGTGAATCGGGCCCTCAATCTGCACCCTGGGGAACCCACTCGACAAGTGATCTAGTGGGAGGCTCTGGGTGAGTGGCCTATGAGGAGAAATTGACTGCCCCAAACCGAATGAGAATACATTTATTCTCTGATGTGGTAGTCTAAGCCAACGTGCCTTATCTAAAACCACCTATGAAGGAATCCACAATTCAATAAAAAAATAAAGCCACTCATTGGCTTACACACAGTTCTTGTTTTAGTGTGAGGGATTCTTGTGATATTTTGATATTCCGAAGGACCCCTGGATACGACCATTAGCTAAATCATTTGATTGGGACTGCGTAATTGTTAACCGTAGATATCCTTATTTGGCAGATAGGGTTTTGAAGGCTACGCAGCTGTTCTTCCACCAAATCAAAGTATTACCGTCAGGCTTTTTTAGAGGCATTTGAGCTTTGTTATGTAACAGTCTAGGCATGCTTCAGCCCTCAGTTTGCGACAAAAGAACCCTGTTGATGTACCCACAAGTAACAGATTGCTGTCCTTGCTGATCTATGTGCTAATGACTGACTAGAGGAATCCACCTATTTAGGCGGAAATAACATGAATTGAGTTATAGTGGAGCCTAATGCTTTCTCCAGCTTAGCAGAAATTTAGGTTGCTAGCTGGAATGTTGCAGGTATTCCACCAAAACAAAATAATAAACATTGGCTGGAGTTTGTATACAACAATGACATAATTCTGATGCAGTAAAAATTAGCCACTAATATTTTATCTTGTATTGGCTATATATCTTTTTGGAGCCTGCAACCTCTTCATCTTCTGGCAGGGTTTAAGCGAGGTTGACGTATTCGTTTAGAACTTCCCTGCAAGATAACTTCCTTACCTCTCAATTTCTCTCTTATTGAGGCCTTTTTCCAAAAATGGCCACGTAATTTTAAATTGGTACTTGTTAGGCCCGACTTCCTTGGTGTGGTCTTCTACCAAACATTTTGCCTTCACCCCTCCTGTTTTCTGAAACTTTTTTTTCGTTCACAGAACTCGGTGCACTTTACAATGGCTAACCAGCGTAACAGTGCTTGTGCTCTCCCCCTAAAACATGGTAAAAATGGCCTACCCCTGACTCGTACATTTAATTTACATATAAGTCCCTATTATATGGCACTATATGTATCCAGGGCCTATAAATTAAATGCTAGTAGTGAGCCTGCAGTACACCACCCACTAAAGTGGCACTTTAAAACATGTTGCAGCCTGCCATTGCAGTCTGTAGTCCAGATTTAAAACTACAGATTCGACCTGGCAAAACAAACCCTTGGCCAGGCCTAAACTTTCCTTTTTAATACATAACCCCCGCACTGCGCCCAACCGGAGGAAACTTATTCTCCCGACCCCGCCGCCCTGGTGTCCCAAAAAACGTAGCCAACAAGGATTGTAGTTGTTGTGGTCGTTGTTGGCCGCAGATTTGATTAGGATTATACACATACTGGTTATCTGGTCATCCTTTAGCATGACCCCTGATCACATTGGTCATTTGCGAACTGCCATATCTTGGTCATAAATCCCTGTCATCGTCATATTGTGCAAATCATATTGTGGTACATCCAGTTCGTAAATGGCCCCCAAACCAGTTCTCTTGTTAGTCCTTGGTAGTCCTCTTTTGTTATGTTACCACTGGGACCACCATTTGGTTGGTCACCCACGCCCTCTGCGTGTAGGGAGGGGTAGCTTCTCCCGGAGTTAGGCCCCCAACTCGCTACCTTTTGTGCCCTGCCAACAGGCCGGGTCTGGGCCGCGAGCGCCGCCTCCGTTTGCTACCCCCCTCCTTGGCCCGCCCACCTCACCATGCCGTGCAGCATCCCAAAGTGAGTGGCCCTCCTTCCACACACTGCCTTAGCCAACCATTGCACAGTTTTTTGCCACGCCGCAGGGAGGCTAACGTTTTCTTGCGGCTCCCCCCTTAGCTACTGTGGTTCTCTCTCTTTTTTTTTTAATCTGCAACCTGCAAGAGCCAGTGCGCCCCACAGGTTATTCCAAAAGACTTTCAACCCCTCTTCTGACAGATAGACCCCGTCCTGGCTATACAGTTCTGGGCGCCCAAGGTGGATCAGTCTGTGTCTGATGGATTCCATACCGATGGTCTTGCAAAATTGTGCATTGCGATGTTCAGTTTTCTTCTGGCGTTCTCCACTGCTTTATGCGATTCAGCACCCCTCCATTGCTTTCTGCTGATCATCTCCGACCATATGATGGTTGTGCCGCCGAAACCTGCGGATGCCCTTGTGAGGTCTACCTGGATGGCCTGCCCTAAAGCTTTTCTTCCCATTTGGGTCAGGTCGTTGCCCCCGAGATGAATGATCAGTATGTCCGGGTGCCATGCTGAGTCTGCCAGCAGGTTTCCGAGTGTCGGCGGCAGCTGGCTCCATTTCATCCCTGGCTGAACCAACCATCGGATACACATGCCTTTGGGCTTGTTTGCCATCCTGTGGCCCGCCTGCTGCCACCATGTCCGCATCCTGGACATGAAGGAATGGTCCACTAACCACACCAGCCGGGGGCGTTCTCCTGCTGGAGAAAGGATTGCACATCAGATGGTCATTGCAGCAGCGCAGGCGCACTAGTTCTCAAACTTTTATTTCTCTTTTTGGTGCTTGCTCTTTGACACCCTGCCGTGCGGCATCCCAAGGTGACAAGCTATGCCACTCACCCTGCCGTGCGGCATCCCAAAGTGAGTGGCACTGACCCTCGCATGTGCGGTCTAAAGTAGCTGTATGTTTTGTATGCCTTGGATCGCCACCAGCCCACCTCTTGAATTCTTGTTTCCGGCATGCCATGCTGCGATGCCGAGGTTGCTGCGCCAATCCTGAAAGAGTGAGGGGCAAAGGTTTCCGGGGGCAGCCCGGCTCTTGCGAGAGCCTGGCACATCAGTGCTGAAAATTGGAATTTGCTCAGGTTGCTCCCGTCTTGATGTTTGAAAAGTGGCCCCGTCCCTGCTGGGCTTGCTCCCATGTTTCTGTGCAAGCAGCACACCGCGCAAGACTTGCTCCCTTGGATGCATTGTAGCTGTATCACTGCGCCCTTTCCTGCCTGGTCTGTTTTTGACCTTCTCAGAACTATTTCCACTGAGGCTGCCCCGGGTCTGCTGTCCGTGGCCTGGAGGCACCACCACGCCGGTCCCTGCTTCCTGGGTGCCACCAGTTCACTGATGCGGAAGGCGCCAAAGAATGCTGTGGAAAAGGCTGCTTGGAACAGGTGGAGCTCAAATCTGTCCTTTGTACACAACGCCAGGGCCTCCATCAGCTGGCCCAGTTTTTCGAAATCTATGGGGCACCTGCTAACAACCTTTGCCCCCTCTGATCGTTTCCACACTTTCATTGCCGCCTTGAGGTACGGGGATGCTGTGGGGTCTCCCCCTGTGTGAATTTTTGAAAAATGGGCTATGGCTGCCAGGAGGGCCTGTGCCCAAGACCTTGTCTTCTTGGTGGTAAATGCCCGTTGTATGAATCGCTCCACTGCCCTTCGTGTTCCATCCCTGTCGGCCAGTGATCGTACGCCCCCTATCTTCATTACTGTTGCTGCGTATTTCCTGTATCATCTAGCTGCCTTTGGGGTGAGGGCTTGATTCACCAGTGTGGATAGATCTACCCCCCCAGGTCCCACAGGTGCGCTGGGAACAGGGACATTGATTTGTCTGCCCCAGGTGCCAATTCCCTGAAGCGGCTCATCTGTGACCTGGACAGGGCGTCCGCTACTGTGTTGTCCACCCCTGGAACATGGCGGGCCTTCAAATCCAAGTTCCCCTCCAGCCGTAATTTAATCAACTGTTGCATTAGCCTTAAAGTGTCGGGGCCCCTAGCTGCGCCTTTATTAATGGCCTGCACCACCCACTTGTTGTCTGACCAAAGTGTCCGCTTCATGTCTCTTAGGTCCCGCTTCAATACAGTCAATGCCACTATAATAGGGAACAGTTCCAGGAATGTTATATTGCTTGTGATGCCTAGCCTATGCCACTTATCTGGCCACCAGCTTGCACACCACCTCTTGCCAAGGATTTCCCCGAAACCCATGCTTCCAGAGGCGTCTGTAAATAGGGCTATCTGCCTAGCCGTTACCCAGCCTTCCCTCCATATCAGGATGCCGTTAAAGTCTGTGAGGAATTTGTCCCACATCAGTAAGTCCTGCTTGACCCCTGCCCCTAGACGGACATGATGGTGTTTGTGGGTGATGCCTGAGGTCAGCTGCATGAGGCGCCTGGCAGACACTCTACCTACTGGTATAACCCTGGCTGCGAAGTTGAGCTTCCCAATCAACCTTTGTAGCTCATGGAGAGTTGCCTTGTTGTGGCCGCATAGGCCACGTACCTCTGCCCTGAAATCCTTCACTTTGTCCTCAGGGAGCCTAGCTGTCCCTGTTACTGAGTCCAGCTCAATGCCCAAAAATGTGAGTTTTGTGGAGGGCCCTACTGTTTTCTCTGGTGCCAGGGGATCCCCAGTATCCCTGCCAGCTCTTCAAATGCTGCCAATGTGTTCCCGCAGTCTGGTGACCTAAGGGGGCCTGTAAACATGAAATCATCCAGGTAGTGAAGTTTTTTCCCCGCAGGGTGACTGTTGTGCAGGGCCCATTCTATAAAGGTGGCGAACTGCTCAAAATATGCGCAGGATATTGCACAGCCCATAGGCATGGCTTTATCGATATACAGGTCCCCCTCCCACTGGAAACCTAATAGGTGAACACTGGAGGGATGGACTGGTAACAGTCGAAAGGCGGACTCAATGTCCGCCTTGGCCATGAGTGCCCCCTGCCCGGCTGCCCTCACCAGGTCAATTGCATCATCCACCGATGCATAACCCACTGAGCAGGCCTCTGCAATTATCCCGTCATTCACTGACGACCCTTCGGGGAAGGAGAGATGGTGGATGAGTCTAAATTGCCCCGGTTCCTTCTTGGAGACCACTCCCAGAGGCGAGATAACCAGGCCCTTTTGCAAATTTGGGGGTAGGGGGCCCTCTATTCTGCCTAATGACTTCTCCTTCTCAAGTTTCATGGTTACTGCCCCTGGGTGCTCCCTTGCGGATTTCAGGTTGTTTGACCCATCTAGGGGAAGTGGACCTGTGAATGGTATCACAAAACCCTCCTCAAAACCCTCTACTAAGACTGCAGCATCTGTTTTGTTGGGGTATTTGTTTGCCAATCTGCGCAGCTGTTGTGTGTTAATTGGGGATCTGGCTAGTTGATAGTCGCCCAATCCCTGTGCTACCCCCCCCCTGCTGTATCAACCTTAGTGTTTCCTTTTCTTATCCTTCTTGTCCCTTTTCTGCTCCTGCTTGCCCCGACATCCCACTGATGGGTGCCCGCCCCCACAGCTGGAGCATGCGTGCTGGAATTTGCATGCTGCACCCCACGTGCATTCCCCAGCATCATATTTCAAGCAAATTGCTGTGGCTCCATTGGGAGAGGGTGGTTTCCCAGTGTTAGGAACTCCAAAAGGACTGGTCACTTTTTCCCGCCCAAGCTTTTACCTCCTTTGCCACTAGCATTTTGTGTATAAAGCCGGAAACGTCTTCCTCATTCCATTCCATCTCTGGGTGTCTCTGCATCTTTAACCTGCAACCCTTGTCATACTCTAGCCATGCGTCACCCGGGAATTGTCTCTGTGCCCAATGAATATTGGACTCGTAGAGCCATAGGTCTGCTGCGCAGCGCGGGAATTTTTCAACTATGATGCAGGCCATAATTCTTTTTATGTTTGAAATGCTTTATTGAAGAAAAGTATAGTGAACAACAAAATACAGATCATATAAAGAACATTATCCATATAGAATCAAAAAGAGAAAAAATAGAGGATCATCATGTGTTAACATAAGAAACCTGAAGGAAGATTAAAAAGCATTTTGTAAATTTTTTTAAAGGCAACCAGGAAGAAAAGGGGGAAAGAGGAGAAAAAAAGGAGGAGAAGGGAAGGAAGGGAAAGGAGAAAGAAAAAGGTAAATATGAGGCGTTAGGAGAAGAATAGATAACGAGATGAGACAAAGACTAGGTAGAATAGAAACAGCAAAAAAGCCAAGGATAGGGAATAGTTGAAAGGCAGGAAAGACAAATGCAAATGTAAAAGATACACGAAGGGTAAAAGGAGAAGAAGAAGAAGAAGGACAGAGGAAGAGTCACTTATGGGGGTTTAAAATTCTCAGAGGATAAAGGAGAGATAGATTTCAGAGCCATGCGGTCAAGATATGTTGTGAGAGGCAACCAGAATAAATCTCTATTGAGGGTAGGAGTGGAGGCAGCAGCAAAACGGACATCGAGCCTATGATAGTGACAGAGAGAATTCCACCAACATTGTATAGAGAGCTTAGAGAGATCCTTCCAGTTAGAAGAAATGTGTTGGAAAGCCAGAGCCAACATAAGATCTAATAGACCAGAGGAGTGAGAAGAAATATCGAGAGTGTCAGAAATACTACCTAAAAAAAGCAGAGGGATAGAGTATGGAATAGAGATAGAAAATAGACGAGAGACATAAGACCACACCTGATCCCAAAGTGCGAGAACAGAAGGGCACAGAAAAAGTAAATGAAAAAGATCAGCATTAGGGGCAGAACAGGTCCAACAGGTAGAGTCCTTATCAGGAGAAAAGCGAGAAATAGAAACAGGAGAGAGATAGAGTCTATGATATAGAAAGAACATAGATTGAGTTAGTGAAGCGGAACGGGAAATTTTTAAAGACCTGGCCCAAACTTTGTCCCAAACAGCTATAGGCCAGTCACAGCCCAGATCCAGCTCCCAAGCAAGTTCCAATTTAGATTTCGGGCGGGTCGGATTAGGGGAGGAGAAGAATTTATAGATAAGAGAGGCTTTAGGGAGAGTAGACAAGATCTGAAGAAGTGGGGAATGAGATACGGGAGAGGATGACAAGGGAAGTGAATAATAAACATCAAGTATGATGGCCATGAGGACAGTGAATCTGCGGAAAAAAGACTGGGGGCAATGAAACAGAAGTCGGAATCGAGGAAAAGAACATGGAAGAAGACCATCGAAAAGTTGGTTAACCCACATCAGACCCTTTGATCTCCACACAGTCCAACAAATAGGATGATTATTGAGGAGAATAAGCGAATTGTACCAGATAGGGGAGGCCAAAAAGGATTCACGAGAAACCGGATCAGGACGGACCAGTGCATGTAAAAGAGAGGAAGTGTGCTTGAACAGGGGTAGAGGAGTGGTTAAGTTCTTAGCAGAGAAATGTACAATTTCAGATAGAGAGAAAGGAGAGAGGAGTGAGCGTTCAATAGAGAGCCAAAGAGGAGCAAGAGGGGAGGGTGCGAGAACAAGCCAATTAGAAGCCTGACGGAGAGAAAAAGATTTATGATAGAGACGGAAATCCGGAAAATTGACTCCGCCATTGGATTTCGGTTTACGAAGAGCAACTAGAGCAACTCTTGATTTTTTATGATTCCATAGAAACTTAGAGAGACAGGAATCGATGCGTTTGAAATAGATATCAGGGATATGAATGGGGAGCATGGAAAAGATGTATATAAGAATGGGAGATATCATCATTTTGATCGAATCCAGCCGACCCCACCATGAGAGAAAGAGAGGATTCCAAGAAGAGAACAACTTATCAATACGGGATAATACAGCAGACATGTTCAACCGAATAGATGAAGAGATGGAGCTAGAGAACCAAATTCCAAGGTACTTAATTTTAGAGGAATTCCATGCAAAGCCAGTGGTCGAAAACTGATGAGGGAGACAAAATTTGGTAAGAGGAAGAATCTCAGTTTTATCAGAGTTAATATTGTAACCAGAAACTTGGGAAAAGGAGTTAAACTCAAGTAGTAAGGCCGGAATGGATGGTCAGGGTCAGAAATAAACAAAAGAATGTCATCTTCATACGCAGAGAGTTTCAAATGAGTCTTGTCATAAGGGAAGCCAGAAATAGAAATGTTATTTCTAATAGACGTAAGGAATGGCTCTAAGGCTAGAACAAAAAGTAGAGGGGACAAAGGGCAACCCTGACGGACGCCGCGCTGTAAGGGAAAATAGGGGGATAGTTGACCATTAACTAAAACAGACGCCTTAGGGGCAGAATAAAGTAAAGAAACAAGAGAAATAAAATTAGGGCCAAAACCGTGCCAGCGCAAGGAGGCAAACAGAAAGGACCAATCTACTCTATCAAAAGCTTTCTCAGCATCAACCGAGATGGCGGCTAAAGAGATGTTGAGAGAAGGTACTTTACTTAGAACATTGAGGAAAAGGCGGGAATTATCCGAGGTAAGCCTGCCCTTTACAAATCCACACTGTTCCTTACCTATGAGATGCGGGAGGAGAGGATCCAAGCGCAGGGCAAGAAGTTTAGCAAATAATTTATAGTCTACATTAACAAGAGATATTGGGCGGTAATTTTTACAGAATTGGGGGTCGCGACCCTCTTTAGGTATAAGGCAGATCGTAGCCTCGTGAAAAGTACCGGCAGCTGTACCAGAGGTAAAGAAGGATTGGAAGAGGGAGAGAAGTTTAGGAAGCAGAAGATCTGAAAAATGCAGATAAAATTCCACAGAGAAACCATCCGGACCCGGAGATTTACCTTTAGTTAGAGACGTTAAGGCGCTATCCAGTTCGGTAATAGAGAGATCAAGTTCAAGATCAGGGAAGTTAAGATGAGAAGTGAAGGGGGTAGGAATTTTATCCAAGTAGGATTGAATAAGAGAAGCCGAAGGGGGGGACTCAGGAGTATAAAGAGATTGTTAGAAACATTGAAATTGGGTGAGTATATCCTGCTCCTTATGCAAGAGAAGATTATCGGTGGAATAAATCGAATCAATCGAGTTACGCTCCTTGCGAGACTTAAGGTAGTTGGCCAAAAGTTTACCTGATTTGTTGCGACCTCCGTAGTAGCGGGCACTGCTCCGAAGTAATATTGAAGACGCATTATCAGTAGTGGTTTTGTTAAAATCGAGTTTGGCGCGTATAAGGTCTGGTAAAACCGTTTTAGTAGAAGAAGTGTAGAATTTATGCTCCAGGGATTTAATATGGGAGAGCAGGTCTTTCTGTTTCTTAAGGTAACACTTCTTTTTCTTTGAGACAAAATCAATCACAAAACCGCGAGCGGTAGCCTTAAAAGAGTCCCAAATAACATGAGGGGCTAAAGAGGGATCAGAATTAAGTAGAAAAAATTCCGTAGCAAAAGAAAGAAAAGAAGAGGAAAAGAGGGGATCCAGGAGAAGAGAGTTATTGAAACGCCAACGAGAAGATTTGGGATGAGGAGGGAGAAGATCAAGAACTGTGACAATGGGAGCATGGTCTGAGATAACTATCGGCTCTATAGACGAGGATAGAAGATTTTGAGAAAGAGACTGAGAAAGGAAGATGTAGTCAATCCGAGAGAAAGAGGCATGAGGAGGTGAAAAGAAGGAATAGTCCAGAGAGTCAGGGTGGGACAGTCTCCATGAGTCAAGAAGGTGAGATTTAGAAATAGTGTCAAGGAATTGCGTATGTGATTTGTGGGGGGTAAAGCGGGCAGAGGATTTGCGATCAAGAAACGGGTCAACAATTTGATTACAATCCCCCCCAAAATGAACAGGGAATCACTGTATTGAAAACATTTAGAAGTTATTAGAGGCCAAAAATTACAATCGGGATGAGTGGGACCATAAACATTAAAAACAGTCAAGGATACAGAATTGATTAACAGCTTAACTAAGACCCAACGGCCATCAGTATCATTCTCTTGAGAAAGAACTTTACATTTGAGTTTCTTGTGACACAAAATGGCCACACCATTCTTTTTATTAGATGTAGGAGAGAATAAAACCGTTCCCACCCAGCCTCTCTTTAGTTTAAGAGACTCCACCTCAGAAAGATGAGTTTCCTGTAAAAGAACTAAATCAGGAGTATAAGAGGCTAGATGGGAAAGCACTCTCTGTCGTTTAATAGGGCTAACGAAACCTTTCACATTCCATGAAATAACTTTGAATTAAATAACAATAAAATGTGCAAGGAACACAGAAAAGGCATAAAACCAAGAACGCCATAAAGGACAACAACAAATGAATGAGAGAAAAGAGCAAGACAAAAGAAAGTCAGGAGATACAGTAAGAGAAGAGCAAAGAAAAAGGAAAGAGGGGAAGAGGGAAGAAAAAAGAAGTAGAAGAAGAGACAGTACATATCCAAAACGGATGACTGAGGAAAACATACCTGAAGGGGGAAGGGAGATGACAAGATGACGATGGGGTATGGGAGGATTCGACAAGAACGGCCTCCTAAGCCGGAGAGCAACACACCGAACCAGGACGGGATATGAGGAAGACGAATCGTATGAGACGGAGAGGGATACAAAAGGGTTTATCGAATAATCTAAGGGAGGGAAAAAGAAACGTGTTATACAAAAGTCATGGTAAGATAAACAGCACAAAAGCAGACATTATATGTAAAACAGAAAACCCAGACAACAACCACTATATAATCACATCAAGCAGGAGAAGAATCAAACCAAGGAGAGAATATTTCAGCAAAAACCTGCAAGGAGAAAAACAAAGCAGATAAATAATCAACCAGTAGTAGGATTGGATGTATCCATGCCAGCATTGGTCTGAATGTGAATAAAATTCTTGAGTTCAGCTGGATTTTGGAAAGTCCAGGTGTTGTTTAGATGAGTTACCTTGAAGGTACAGGGGTGAAAGAGGCCATATCTAGCTCCAATAGAGCGCAGAGGAGCACGAAGAGACAAGAATTCCTTTCTTCTGGCAGCAGTGACATTAGAGACATCCTGAGAGAGAAAAACTCTCTGACCCATCCAGGACACTTGGCGCTTCGCTCGAGCTGTAGAGAGGACCAGAAGGAGATCAGTAAACTTGAGGAAGAGGATGATGACCCCTCGCGGTTTGGTTGAGGAGGAGGAGCGAGGGCCAAGTCTATGGGCTCGTTGGATACTGAGAGAGGTAGTAGCAGGAAGGTCCAGGAGTTTCAGAAGGAAAGAGGAGAAAAACGTAACAGGATCATCTCCTTCCAAGGATTCCGGCAGGCCATAAACGCGTAGGTTGTTCCTCCTATTCCTGTTTTCCAAATCTTCAGTGTGCTGTTGAAGGGTGAGAAGAGACTTTTCCAGAGAGGAGATGCGTTGAGAGTTTGACTGAATCTCTGTAACCTGCTGCTCCACAGAAGAAACACGAGCTTCCATAGTTGACCATTTAGCCTCAAAAAGCTGCATCTTAGTATTAGTCTCCTCCACGAACAGGCGCAAAGCGCGAATCTCCTCAAGTATCAACTCCATAGATATAGGGGATGGAGATGACTCAGATGGAGGAGGAGAGGAGTCCTGCTTCAAGCGCTTAGGTAAGGAGGCAGAAGGAGAAGACTTGCTGGAGGTAGGTTGTGATGGAGAAGAACGGGTGGAGGATATTGTCGCCATTTGATCTGTGGGAGGAGGATGAGAAGAATGACCTGCTGTTGAGGAAGAGCCGGAGGAAGGTGGAGTCTTCGAGGGCACAAAGACAAACTTTGGGTTGCGTAGCTTGCCCATAGAAGCCTGAACGTGCCAGTGACAGGAAGGCAAAGAGGCAAACCAACACAACGACCTGCACTCAAAAAGCAAAGAATGTCAATATGTCCGGTCTGAAGAGCCCAGCGATCAGCAGGAGCAGTGAAGGACACCAGGAAAAATCATGAAGAAACCCCGGACCCAGAGGTAATGCAAACAGGAGTTAAAGAGTGTTTCCAGTAATAACAAGGAGATCACCAGTGGGCGCGAAAGCCATGCGCACTAAGACTTGGTGAACATAATTGCAACAAAAAACCAGCACGAAGACGCAATGAGGATGGTATGAGTCTTACGCCTTGAGACTGAAGTAAGTTATCAAGGAAGAGCACAGCGCATGTGATAGCATGCGCGGGGAGCATGAAGGCAGAGGTCACTCAGGAAGCAGCGTCGACATGAGGAGTAATTTGCAAACATAGCGCACTGACAGGGCGCAAAACACAAAGGAGAGGTCCTTAGTTGCTAAGAATAATGTCCAGTGTCTGGAGGAAGAACAGGAAGAGCATGTCTGCAGTCACCTCAGCGACGCGCACACATCGCGCATATTACAAAATGGCGGTCACGCTGAGGGACTTACATCGAGAGGCATGAATGGGCGAAAAACTGCAGGAAAACGAAGTCTGGCAGTCACATCTTCAGCACGAAGTCATCCGCTTACAGGAGCCACAAGAAATCAGCCGAAATGATCGCGGATAGCGGCGAAGAGATGAAAAGTCCGCCGCGGCGCGGGAGAGCTCCGGTCTCAGGCGGCCATCTTGTTCGGCGTCCAAGCCACGCCCCCGCAGGCCATAATTCTAAAAGCGTCCAGCCAATTATCAAAGTTTCGTTCCGTCTTAGCGCCGCGCCTCTCCCTTCTATCCTCGGCGGCTTATAACCCCCTCCACGCTCTTCCAGCCACTCGGGTACCGCGCCCCCATTGCGGGGTTCGTACCTCGCAGAGCCCCCCCATTGGACGGGGGGATTTGGTGCCACCATGGTGTCCCTGGGGGGGGGGGGTGCTTCTGCTCGCCGCTTCTGGGCGCCCCAAGGTGCCCAGAACCGGTTCTCCCCCTTTGGCTTGGCGCGGGTTATGGCGCCGACCCCTGAGCCTCCCCCCCCCCCTTTTGGGGGGGAGCGGCAGCTTCTGCGAGGAAGGTCCGAAATGGCTCACTTGATGGGGTGCATTGCATTTAAAAAGAAGAACATGTGTTTTTAAGTTTTACATATCCTGGTAGTGAAAAACTCTTAAATTCATTTTGAACTGCTGTAAGGCCTGATTGTGAACAGTAGAAATGTCATGTTTGGTCTCAAATAAATTGTAGCTTCAAATCCTCGTTCATGGTAAAGTCTGATTTTAAGTCACAAATCTGAAAATGCCACTTTTAGGAAGTTGGCATTTTCTTGTCCTAGCCATTTGTTGCCTGCAGTCTGTTTCTTGGGTCACATGACCCTGCTGTTAGGCTTTGTTTTTTCCTCCCAGACAGTGAGAAAATTTGGCTTATGCATGCACAGGATAGGCTATCCTCTCTTGATAGTTGGGGGCATAGCTAGTCCCTGCCCCACATGCACTTCACAGGGGCTTGCATACAGTACACACAACTAAACCTAACACTAGTCTTTTGTGACCCTAGACTTCGTGGGGTCTTGGCAGGGGAAGGAAGAAATTTTCCAGAACCAGAGGTGGGGGTAGCCTAGAAGTTTCTCTTGCCACAAAAGTTGGCACCAGTTATATATAGTGGACCCTTTTCGTTTCAGTACATATCTGGACCAGCAGAGGACTTCAGCAGAACTGCGTTGGACCTCCAAAGAATTGCCCTGCAGCTTTTGGGGCTTGAGACATGTATTGCCCCTCAGAGGACTGCCCTGCTGCTACTAGAGTACTGCTCTGCTGCTAGAGGCTTGTCTTGCTCCTCAGAGAAATGCCCTGCCACTTAAGGCCTGCCTTACTGCTTGAACCCAGGACTACCAGAGTGACTGAAAGGACTAGTTGGCTGGTCCTTTCAGTCCTGGACCCTTGATTGTGGTGTTAAAGGTGCTACTACTGGCGAATCATAAAAGTTGGGACTTTTCTCCAAAATGTGGCCTAAGGACCAACAGAAGACCAGGACCTAACTGCTCGCAGATCTGCCCAAGGTGCATCACCGGTCGAAGTGATCCACAGTAGTTCCCACTGCATCCTTCTTCGCAGTAGAACCTCTCGATGGCTACAGCCTGCATCTCCGTTTAGCTGGGGATTTTCAACCTCCAAAAAGAGACAAAGTCCAAAGGTAAAAATCTTCCTTACGACTTGGTCGAGCAGCTCCCAAACAATGATGGCTCCTCCTTAGAAACCGCCAGCTGCTTTGTCCCACTGAACTTTACTTTCTCAGGAACTTTTCCTAAAATGTCCTCTATGTCCAAAGGTAAGGATAGACCTAATCCAATCTACCTTGTGTATCCCACCCATGCTTCATAACAGTTGGCCTTAACATTTTGTTAAATATATGTTTATTGCTTTATACATAATGAGACAAACATATGTCAGCATCATATAATACCACACCCTACACAGCCTCCAATGATCCCGAATTCTCCTGCACTTAGCAGTTACAGGCCAAACAGATATCACATAGTTACTTAGATCTTGTAATACTCCTACCTACCGTCCTACTTCTCTGGTCTCTAATGCCAGTCCGGACTCACCTGTTCAATCTCCCCTGTGTCCCAAGATTAAGTGTGCCAGAATTATGTCCCCACCGTATCCCCTAAATGGACCCCGAGCCCCAGTTGCCCCAAATGTTTTCAAATTTTAGAGGAAAACCTCTTCCTTGTAGACCTCCCTTTCCACCTGTTTACAATGCCCCATGCCTGCCTCACAGTCACGGAACAGAGGGGGAGTTCCATTGGCCCATTTCTGGCCAATATCTCATTTTGCCACCATGCAGCCCAAGTTCACTACAATCTTCTGGTACCATGACCGATCTGTTGGTCCCCATATGGCCAAATGGCACCAATTGAGGTTATAACTCCAGAGGCATCCCTCTGGCTTCCTCTATTGAACCCTTCAGCACCTCCCAGAAGGTACACAAAGGGGCAAAGCTCCATAATTAATGCAAAAATGTGTCCTCCATCCCACAACCCCTGAGACAAAGCCACACTCTCTGCCCACCGACCTTATGAAGCAGCATTCTTGTATAGTATGTCTGGTGGAGAATTTTAAGTTGGAACGGGTGATAACTCACCATTATAGCAATCTCTGCAGTGAATCCTAATGCTGTCTGCCAGTCTTATTCATCTAACTCCACCAGATCTTGTTCCCCACTACCCTTCAGTTTCAAAAGGGGGGGCTTGCATTTTCCTCATTATAGTACCATATGTGATTGAGATGAGATTACTGCCCGTCCACCCGTCCATCTAACAGTCTTCCTTCTAAGGGGGAGTCCTCTTGGGTCTCCTCCTCTTGCGTCATGCATTCTTGGAGGGTAAAACACAACAGGCCATATCTTAGCCACTGCATCTCTGGCATCTGGTATTCCTTCCTCAGGAAAGCGAATAGCACCACCCCATTGGTGTACCAGACAACTGCTAGGGTAGAAAGAACAATATGTTCCTAAATTCTGGAAGCCTTTCAGTGCCACCACAGGTTGTAATCTGGATCAGTCCCATTATGGCGTTTTTGGAGTTGGCCTACCACCCCAGCCCATCTCTCTTTTTGGCCTCTTTCAGACATCCACTACCGTCCAAGTGGTCTGGCCTGCCACATGAGCCAGCCAGCCCCCATATAGCGCATGCATATAGCTCCGCTTGCCGATACCTAGCATGACCTGGCAGATTGCTGGGTCTTCCAAATCTACAAATGTCCAGTCATTGACCACGCTGACCTGCGCTATGTTATAGTATTTCCGGACACATGGTATGTATGGCAATACCCCTCTCATACTTGGGTCTTTGGCAGAGCTTTGGAGCTATGCGGGGTTGTCCTCCTGCACAAAGAAGTGTTTTTACAAAAACGTCTACCTTAATGAACAGAGCATCTTGGACCTTGTATGGACTGTTCTGAAGGATGTATAGTAGTAAGGGAAGAGCTACCAGCTAAAACATTGCTGCCTCTCTCCATAATGAGAGAGGCAACATATGCCAATGTTCCACTTCCTGTTCTAGCCCTGTTAGCATGGGCCCTAAGTTTGCCTCATAGTGTGAGTCACAGTTCTTAGTAATCCAAATCATAAGATATTCAACCCGTCAAGCTTCCACCATTAGCAGCAAGATCAGCACACCGTGTGGCTCCCAGTGCCCCATCGGGAACAATAGCGCCTTCTCTCAATTTATGGCAAAGCAGTTATGTATGATGAACATGCAGAAAATATCCCACAGTTGCCTCTACAAGGACAGCAAAATATCAGTGCATAATCTGCGACACCTTGCCTGCTCTTCACACTATGCAAGTAAATGTAAATGTCCAGTATTTGTAAAGTGCAAACAATTACAAGAAGGTGTCAAAGTGCTGGGGACCATCAGGAAGATTAGGCAAGCTATTTCCCAGAGTCACATGGTGCTAGGCTGACCTGCCGCTGGCACTGGGGATCAAACCGTGAGACCCCGGGTTCCGGATCAGTCGGCCAGGCCACTGAGCCTCACCTCTTCCATAGTCTCCCGCAATGGTCTCCCTGCTCCGCATGGCCCTCTCCAATACAAACTGAATTCTTAGCATGGATTTTGAGAAGGTGAACTTTGTCAGGCCTAACCTGGTGACTGTATCTGATCTGTGATCCTTCGTGGTTGGGCTGAAAGTGTGACTTTGATCTGGTACAGCACAACCAGATATCCTGAGTTGGCTCTTTGTTTTTTTTGGTGCTATTGTTGCCAAAATCTTTCACAATTCATAACTCCGGCTCTGCTGTTTGAATTTTTGTCATTTTATTTTCAAATAATGTATTAAAGTTAACTCTGTTTTTCTTAATTAGTTTGAGATTTTTCTTGTGTTGTGTCTTCACTTTTTCTTCACTGTGCTGTATAAATACTTTAAACCTTGCCTTTAAGTTAAAACCTTACTGCTTTTTGTCCAAGCTACCCAGGGATAAGTGCAGGTTCATTTAGTGGCTTTTTGTTGTTCACCCTGCAAGAAAGTGTGGCTGTTGCTTGAACAGGGCTCACACCTCAGTAAACTAACAACCTAATTTCTAACAATTACATTCTCAGCCTAATTCAGATTCAGGGAGAATCGTGAGTGTTCTAGATCTTTTTCCTCAGCCTGTGGTGTGTGACTAGGGTGCGTTCTCGCACCAGTGCTGTTTATGTTCTCACCAACTTCGAGCCGCAAATCAATCATTCAGAATGGTCAGGATGTACGGTTTACTACCAATTGATGCTGGCCCCTGCCAGTACTCCATGTTAAGCTGCAGACCTGGTCCTGATTGTTAGGACACCCAATGGCCAGGCAAAAACTGATTGATGCCCTTGTACATTTTATGGATACATCAAATCTAGAAACCAGTCTTTCCAAAACTTTTCCCATGGCATGCAAATGCAGAAATTTTAAAACTCTGGCCTTTACAATCAAGGGACACCATCTAGGAAGGGTGTACCAGTTCCCATATCTAGGAGTAACTTTTGATGGAGCTGGTATATTGAACCCCTATCTCTTGAACAGGAAACAACATTTTGCCCAATCTGTAAGCTTTTTATTCAGCCTGGTTGCGAAGATAGGCCGCAAACCGATAACTCACTTTTGGAAATTTATAGTCATAAGTATTTGCCTTTGTTATGTTAATGGTATGGCCTCTGTGGATTAAAGAATTAAGTAGTCTCCTGTGATGCCTTGTAGGGTTCCCCCCTAGCATGACAAATACTTCAGACAGGGAATTAAGTATAGTTTATGTAGAGAATCAAGTCAGGCTAGCTCCCTTGCTTCTGTGGTGTTCAGTGTTCTATAATCAGCATGCTATACTAAACAAGGCCATAATACAGGTTTGACTTTCCGGTGAATTGGGTACAAAGATTCCCTGGATCTCTTACATCATGGTAGGATTGGACAGTTTGGGTGGCTCATTATTATTCAACAGTCTGCAGGGAATTGCAAGCAATGACAAAATATAGCTAAGGCAGACCTTTATGTCTTCTCGGAGCACAGAGAGAAGTGCTTAGGAGTTTAGCAAACCCCTAATAGGGATTATGAATTTATCAAAACTTCTATTGGTTTGGAACCATAGTTAGGTCTTGTTATTAATTGTTGCTAACATATCACTCCATCCCAGGTCCGTCCTTGGCAGGAGCTGTCACAGCTCCTGCCAAGCAAAAGCTAACAGCTATCGCCCAAGGATGGGCATCTCAGGAGATAGCAGAAGCCAGCCCTGGTGGGTGGCAGTCCCCAGGACCATATATGGCTCCAGCAGGGGGGCTTCACGGCTCCTCTCCTTTGTTCTGCATGGCCCTCCAGGGAGGTGGTGGTATCCAGGGCCACTATGACTAAGGAGGGGGTTGGCAACTCAGCCCCCTCCCTCTTTTAAAAAAAGCAATTGATCCGGGGAGGTGGGGATCCTCAGAATGGGTGGCCATGCAGACCCCCCTCTTTAATGTTTATTGTAGCCCCGGGGAGGTGGTGATCCCAAGGCCCAGGGGGTCCATGCAGCCCTCCATATCATTTTTTATTTGTACCGCCCAGGAATTGGTTGTCCTTGGGGCTTGGGGGGTTCTTGCGGCCCGCTTAATATTATCATTAGCCCTGGGAGGTGGTGGTCTCCAGCGCATTATTAAGCCCTTGGAGGGCTGTGTGCACCCCTACATTTTTATAAGTAAATTATGCATGCCTCCGACCTGGCCTACCTGGGTCTACAATTATAACAAGCATGAGAAACTGTGTTTGGTTTTTTTGTGACATAGTCACGAATATTAGGGAATTTTACAGTGAATTGAAAAAAATGTTTTTTTGCCCTCCTCCCCTTTTTTTGTTTTGCATTGTCTTTTGGGGCCTCGGCTGAAGCCAGTTCCCAAGATGGCTGCCAACACTTCCTGGTTGAAGTGTTGACAGCCAATCAGCTCTGGAGATCCCGGCACAAGCTTGCTATTATTCATGAAGGATCCGCGCCTCTAGATATCGAAATTTGGTTTTCTGTCAATAACTCTAAAAATACTTAATGGATTTACACCAAATAACCAAAAGTGTGCTCCCTTTCCCAAAACCAGCCTTTCTGCCCAATTTGGTGTAATTTATTCCAGCTGTTCAGGCTGTAGCTGTGTTCAAAATATCTTTGGGAAGTAGCATAGAGAATGCACTTATTTGACCCCCTCTTATTCTCAGCCCCCACTTAATTGATCACCCCGAAACTTTCAATGCTTAACTAGAATCAGCGACACACTTTTTGGGAAAATGTTATCAAGATTCATCAAACAGCTCTAAGTATATAGGCAAGTAAAAAACGCTTTTCCTATGGAAACATGGTCCTACCTATAGCTACCTACGGGCAACAGCCAGTAGGTGATATATCTAAAACGCGTCAGGCGTGAATTGACGGGCATGCTGTAAACTGGATCCGTCTGCCGATCCGGCTTTTACCTCATGAAGGTTGCTGCAGTGGATGTCAGAGTGCGTCTCCACAGGTGGGAACCTTGGAGCTTTGAAGAATATATATATATATATATATATATATATATATATATATATATATATATATATATATATATATATATATATATATGTAGATAGATAGATAGAGAGAGAGTTACGACCAACTTTTTTTATATACAAAGTGTTTTTGCTTTGCTGGCGATAGTCAGCTGGTAGTTATAGATAGAGAGATGGAGTGAGAGAGAGAGAGAATACGTGATGAGCAACTGATCGATTTGGGCTTATAGAGCCATCAAGTAATTCTCCTGACATTTATCAACCATTTGTCCTATAAATGTCACCTTAACCCCAAGATAGTAATTACAATTGCTATGGTGGAGTACTGCACTCCCGCTGTGGCAAGGGTACTATGCCCGCATTATTTTGAAATGTCTGCTGCCCCTGTGGACATCTCTTGCATTTCCAGGAACTGCATCACAGTAGTTCCTAGAAATGCATTGTGTGTTTGACACACAGCTTCATGAGCCATTCATCAAACTTACAGCTTTTTTTAATTTTCAAAAATAAAATCTCAAAGTGGGATTTTCTTTTTGAAAGTGATCTCCTAGCCATGGAAGCATTCTCCCATGGTTTGGGGGTCATTTACAAGTCTTCAATACACCTTATTGCTATTTTTTTCATGGTGTAATGGGCAGTGAAAACTGGTCATGTGTCCACCCACTGTAAATAGGGCGGATGGACACCTGGCCAAACCTCCGATTGCCCTTACTCCATCGGGCCATTGGAGTGTGTGTAGGCATCAGAAATGGAGTAGTCTCTGCTATCTATACACTGAAGGTCTGCCGAGTCTAAATGAGCCGGGCAGACCTTTATGTTTGCGGATGGGTACTCTGTTACCATTGCGGCAGAGTTCCATTTCAGCCAACATATATATCAGGGCCTTTGCCTCTTTAACTGTCCTTTTCAGTTAAAATACATAGAGAGTAACTGTGATTTGAATCTATGTTGCCATCAAGGGGTTCTGGTGACATGAGAAAGCACTAGGCTTTCATCCTTGTCGTTTTTAAATATCACCTGGAACTTTAGATGAAAATATAAGACAATATCACATGTTACTCGTTACGTATATTTTATGTTGCATGATGTATTCATTGATTCTTAAAAAGATTTGGAGCATTTGTAAGACATTCTCAGTTTCAATTTTATTATTCATTGTTTGCAGATATGACTGCAAATGTTTCGAGAAATTTACGTGCTAATTTTTAAAATGAGTTTTCATGTTACAATGTGCAATACTATAGTTCACATTTTTAATGAAAAACAGCATTGGAAAGAAATTAATAGCTTGTATGCTAACGTGTTTTCATTTTGTATAGTACATTGACCCTATAGAGTAAGTTTAAGAATACCGAAAATAGGACAAAAGATCGCATTGAGGGCTAATGTATTTAACTGCTTTGCCAATTATGGGGAATAATTCACAGTGAATAACTCTTGTCTATTTCCAACATTTAATAAGAAGGCTTACCCATGTAATGCATACATGTAATGTGCTATTTTTTACCATTGCTGAGAGCAGCTTGACTCTCATAATGGTCCTCCCATCCATAAGCTTCGGTAATAAATAGTATATGACACTCTACACATCTGGATATATGGTTTGTGTCATAGCATTTTTTCATGTATACTTGTTTTAGAGAAGCTATTTTACCTAGGGGTCCTATGTTGGAAGGTAATATGACATTTAAGAGACCCCATGACTAACTGTTCCATGTGTAAAGAAATTGTAACATGCAATCTGTGGGGCAGTAAACATTGTTTTTCTCCTATTTAATTCACTCCACTGTGATAATAAGATAATACATTGGAATTTGGCCCTGAAGTACTACACATGGAAATTCACGTTTATTGGTATAGTTGTTCTAAACAAAATGTTATCTTCCATACACACAACAGACGCATTTCGGCAAACACTTTTATCAATGTTAGTGGCCACCATTTTACACCGCTTTATATATCCAGTTGTGTTCTGCTTGCATTTCAATAATCAACAGCAATAATGGACTTTTGGATTTGATTTGAAAGTCCCACCATAAGCACCGTCTTAAAACATGTTGTTCACAATAAACAAATTAAGAACTTCCTACTCGTAAATAAATATACATAATCTAAATTACACATGGTCTAAATTATACTATCAGAAAATTGTTGGCCCATAGATATAGATCAATACCTTCTGGGTGATTACAATAATACTGTTAACCTGCAGTTCAGACTTCGTTGATATCAAGCCCTGAATGGGCTAAATTCTCTCACCCAACTGATTTCTGTAGCATATCCAATCAATAAAATCACACCCTGTTTGAGCTTAGATCACATATAACCTACTATATTCCAACAGTACTTTTTCAGAAGTGCTTCTAAGATGGCTAAAGTGACAAAACAAAACAATCAAACGAGATGGACATCCTGCTACTTTTTTAACAATTAGACATTCTAAATAGTGTTCTTCATACTCACAGGTGTACCCCCAACTCCTCTCCACTGTTCAATCCACTAGGTGTCTTAGTCTGCATATATATTACGTACCAAGACACTAGTCTACGGAGTTTTAGTTCTCTGTCCCGACCTCTAAAATCTCGGGCACATAATCCAGACAAAAAAAGTAAGTAAATTCCCGTTACTTTCTTGATGTGATTCAAAATACCTCGCTACCGGATAAGAGGTATCTCTGTTGGTTATCGCTCTTAGATGTTCATGAATAAAAATTTTCGTAGGATGGATAATGGATAGTACATCCCACTTATTTCAGTTGGCATGGGCATAGCAGACAACAGACTGTATAGGTCATATTGCAATTCATAGATTTCATAATCTTTTTAGGTTCAGCAAAAACAGGGACTTCATATGGGAGTACCTTACTGTTGGCATAGGCTTTGCACTTTCCTCAAGGGAAGAAGCCCTGCAGTTGTTTAAATAATGTTCGTGATTGTTCTCGGGGTAAGTGACTTTCCAATAGCTCACCTTTAATATACCTTGATTTTCTAAATGTTAATAGGGGATGACCTGGGAGATTCTTACCAATAACAGAGTCTTACTTAAGAATCCACTAATTATTCTGCAGGATTGTTCTTAAGTTGTTAGCTGCACTAGAGAAATGTGTAATCATTCAAAACTATTCTGTGCGGCCTTATCTTTTGGGTCCTCCTTCAGAAGATCTACCCTTTGCTTTTGTTTGACTTCTCCTCGCTCTGTTCAGTACAGCCCTCTGGTATCCCGTCACCTCAAATCTCTTTATGCTTTCATCTGATGCCTTTTGAAAGTCTATATCCCTTGAACTATTCTTTTTAATATGTAATAGTTATCCATATGGAATGCTGTTTACAAATTTAGTGGGATGACTTCTAGTGGCATGCAGCACTGAATTTCCGACTGTTGGCTTCCTGTGCAGAACTGTGCAAATTTTGTTGTCACTGTTGAACACCTATAAGTCAAATAAATTGACCTGTGTAAAACTTCTCTCACAAGTAAACCTTAAATTTATTTAATTGTTGTTCAGGGATGCTATGCAAGCATTTGCTGATTCCTGAGTCCCTCGGCATATGATAAATAAATCATCACTATATCTACTCCAACTTTACTATCTTCTCAACCCATGCATCATAGGTATCTGACTAGGCCATCTGCTTCTCCCACAAACAAGTTCGTGTAGCTTGTGGTGAAACAGGGACCCATGGACGTACCTTGTAGTTGTTTATACAGTTGATCTTGGAAAAAAAAATATATTTGTGCAGGCAAAAATTAACAAACTTGATCAACATATCATTATGTTCCATAAGTTTCAATGGGCGTCCATTGAGGAAATATTTCACTGCCTCCAGTCCATATTTGTGGGCTATGCTGGTACATAGACTGGAAACATCCAGCACTATCATCAGGAAATCTGATTCTTACGAAATGCCTTGACTCTGCTTTAAAAAATAATTTGTGTCCCTGATGTAACAGGTCAATTGCGACAGAAAGGGAAACAGAAAATCATCAACATAGGTGGACATGTTTTCAGTCAGACGTCCTATAGATAAGATGATGGGACATCCTGGTGGATGGGTCCTGTTTTTATGGACTTTGGGTAAGTGATAGAAGGTTGGTATCCGCGGATTGGAATTTGAGAGAAACTGATATTCTTTTATCAATAGCATCCCTCTGCAATGCCTTTTTTGGATCAAAGCCTGAAATTGCTTTATACTATTAGTATATTCCATTATTGTATTTGGTACATAACTGGTTTAATCTCTCAATTTTCTGAGTGCTTCTCTACAGTAGTTTTCACTTGTCTGCATCACAATATTCCCTCCTTTATTCGAAAGTTTATAGACAATAGTTTGATCTTTATGTAAGTACTTCAAAGCTTTCCTCTGTTGATAAGTGATATTCATCTCATTGTTATTTCCACTCCCTTTCATGTGTAGAGCAATGAAATCTTTATTGACAACTCTCTACGAACACATCTATTGTGTCAGCAGGCATCTGAGGTAAAAACTTAGATGTAGGTTTGAAGGGGCTGGGCGGCCCAACTTGTGTAATTCTTAGATGTTTAATTCTGTCCATATTATCAAGAAGGTCATCCATATGTGAGTTTTCCCAAGATGTAATTTTTCTATCATTGTTTGTGTCTCTAAATCATTCAGTGTTAGAATATCCATATGAGTTCCTACATCCTCCTGGACCCTTTTCCGTGACACAGGACCTTTCAATTTAAAAAATGTATGTAGCTTCAACTTCCTTGAAAATTTGAAGAGATCATCTCTAGTTTGTGTATATTTCAATCTATTAGTAGAGCAGAAAGAAAATCCTAACTTCAACACTGATTCTTTTATATTTGTTAGTATTTTGGAAGTCAAATTGATAATCATTAAGTTTTCAGTTTTTATCTGTGTTTGGTCCCCCGTTTGCTTTGGTTGGTGCGTGTTAGAGCGATGTTTGTATTGCTTTCACCCGCCCCTTCTTATTGTCCTGGTGGTTTGCCTTTGTCACCACGAAGCCAGGTTTGCCTGATAAGGTACAATTCCTCGTGAAAATAGGTCTGTATTGATTTGGAGGGCCCAGCCACAGCTCCTTCCTCTTCTGATTGTTTGGTATCGGTTACTTCAGATTCAAGATTTCCTTGGGCCCAATTCACAGAACTAACTTAAGACAAAATCCTAAACTTACTACCATTTTGGTATTCGATGAGTAAGTGCCTTCTGTGAATACCAAAATGAGTAACTTACTCATTTTGAGCAACTTACTCATTTTGAGTAACTTACTCATTTTGGTATTCACCGAACGCACTTACTCATTGATGAGTAAGTGCCTTCTGTGAATACCAAAATGAGTAACTTACTCATTTTGAGTAGCTTACTCATTTTTAGTAACTTACTCATTTTGGGATTCACAGAAGGCACATACTCATTGATGAGTAAGTGCCTTCTGTAGTTACCAAAATGAGTAAGTGCCTTCTGTGAATACCAAAATGAGTAAGTGCCTTCTGTGAATACCAAAAGGTAGTAAGTTTAGGATTTTGTCTTAAGTTAGTTCTGTGAATTGGGCCCCTTGTGTTCCAGTATGGAGCGGTTCTTATTACATTTCAGTTCTGTTCTTGGTGCATCATATTTCTTTGAGAAAGTCACCACTCTTCCCTGTTCGTAATCTCTTGCGTCCCCATCAAACCTTTCTTGTTTTCGCTGTTTAATTTTTTGTTCATAGTTGGTCAAACAGTTTTTCATTGCTTCTTGCAGCTCTTCTTGTTTCCCTGTGTCAGTGCAGGCTACAATATCTTTTTTGAAAAACTTCACTGATCTCCTTTAATACTTTTTCACGATCACTCCATGCAAATTTGACCAAGATTCTGAGCATTCCCTTAAATGAATTGGCTGTATGCTTTGCCCATTCCTCTAACAATCTAGGTTCTGTATTTTCATATGCTGGGACTGTATATATATATATATATATATATCTATCAATAACAGTCGGGTCCTTGACAATTCAAAAATTGAGTTCGTAGTCTGAGAACAGTATATATGCATGCCAGCACGTTAACATTAACGAATGCGGCACTAGTCCGCTTGACGCATATATAGTGTAGTTCACATGGCTTCAGTAACCCTGGTTACGAGTAATTGTCCGTGAGTGGCAACATGCAATCGATAAAGTTGGTTGAAATACCCTCTAGCCTGCACCAACAGCATGGTGTATAGCAAACTCGGAACATGACTCTGCTAACATGATTTTGCACTAACTCAATTTTTTGTGAACAACTTTGTGTGAACATGTTTGTGCATTACTATAATTTACAGTTTAGTAATGTTGCTTATTAAGTTGATGTACAGTCTAAACTGCTCCAGCAAGGGAACATGTACATATTCATTCAAATGCATGAGGCTTTAAACCTGTTTAGAAATGGCGGCCGCATATACAGCTTAATGTGAGCAATATGTTAGCACCTCTTTTATGTTTACATATACCTATATGTACGTTTGTGAACCTAGCAAAAATCGTGTGACCAAGACACGAGTTGTGTCGAAACGCGTTGCGATTGTTAATTAAAAAACGACCGACCTTTGAGAGTGCGTTTTCGCTTCTTTATACTGGTATTTGGATTATCCGGCAGTGGGTTCGCCGGACAGCGCACCACCTGACGAGGGCTTGGATCCCGGAAGGACCCGACTGTTATTGATTTCAAACGGAGGGATCACTCGCCGGCCTTTGGGGATACGTGGAGGCTATTTGGACAGACGAATCGGGAGGAGAACGTGAGCCTGCTTGCACAGGAGGTAAGCCGGGTCCCGGAGTGCGTTGCGGGGGAGGGTGGCAGGCGGGCACTTCGTGCACGAGTGTTTACCCTCCTAACGCGGATGCGAGGTGGCCCGGTACTTGCCTCCAGAGAACTTGGATTGTACTGTACCATAATAACGGAAACAGGCAGGGCCATTCCTAACTCCCATAAGATTCGGGCAACATTATACCCCAAGGCATCAGGAACCGCCTACGTATAGCGGGGAGGTCTATCATTATTAATTAAATTGGATGGTGTAACAGACACTATTTGTTCTGTTTGTCCGCTGGTTCCCTAAGCGCGGACAAAATACACGGAGTGTATGCTACATTTGGAAGAAATTGATTCTGACTATGGAGAGTGACAGTGAAAGACGTAGAGAAGCACAAACTTTGTTTGCAAGAGCTCCAGGCAAAGGAAGCCAATCTGGAGCCCCTACTAATAAACCGGATGTAAATACGTTGAATACTAAAATGCGGAGGTATGAGAAGTTAAAGAAACAGGAAGCATCGAAATGGTGGGAGGCAGTCTCACTTCAAGACTATGTTGATAAGGAGATGGTACCATGAGGTTTGCGTATATATACTACCCCGTCGCACGAAGCACGTAACCCACGGATGCTCGAAGACTGGGCAAATAATTCGGCCCTAAGTTCTAAGAACATGCTTCTGATCCTCATTAAATACGTATGGGAGGACAGAGAGGAAATAATTAAGGAATTGGAAGTGATCAATGAGGACTTCAAAGAAAGTACCGACCAGGATGAGATTAAAAAATTCAAAGAAGATCTTGTGAATAGGCTCAAGAGATATGAAGAGGACATTAAATCACGAAAACAGAGAAAGCTGCATAGAGATTGTGCCGACTATGAGAGTGGTCGCATCTTAACGTATAGCCAAAAATACGGCCATCTCTACAAGCAAAAAGACAACCAAGGAAACATATCCGAAACTGTGGAAGCAGTAACTGAAACACCACCAACAGAAGATTCAGACACAGAACTTTCAGATACCACAGCAAGCACTTCCTCTGAGGTGGAAATATCAAGCAAACCTGCGTCTTTTTTAGACGAATTTCGTGTCATGAGGACAAGGCGACAAAAGGAAGATGCCCAACCGACCACTCCGAGGAGAGGACGGGGTCGCGGCCGGAGGCAAGGACGAGGAAGAGGAAGAGGCAGGGGCGGTCCAAGCAGAGGAGACTCAGGCTCCGACAAAGGAGAAACAAGCAAGGCACTCATGGGAACCAAAAGAGGAGGCCAAAGGAAAATGTACTAATCATGGATGAGGAAATGGTAAATAGAACAATCATTAATTTATCCTCAAGACTTCTCACACCCATGGAAAAAACCACGCTATGCCTAGGTTTGACTTACTGTCCCACTGAATTGTATAACTATGCAAACACTAGAGTGGATATTTTTAAGTTTATAAGGAAACTAAAATTTAAAAAAATGGCATAGTTTACGAAACGCCAGACCACCTGAAAGTGATGATCAACAATCCGATATCTGGTCTCAACCGAACCTCAATGTTGGTGATGCGGATGTCCTTGAAACAATGTATGATCTAGCAGAGCCTGTATGGGGCACTGGAGGTACTCAGAATGTAGGAGATCTAGAGGGTGTTAGTACACATAAGGCAGCTTGCACTACTTTCAAGCCCAGATCTATTTTCTTTCCGACTCTGCCACATGACTCAATAGACACCTTTCATGAAGTGGTGACGAAGGAAATGATAAAACATAAACATAGAATGGGTACACGCCAGAACTTAGACTCTAATCTTTCCAATCAACAAAGGACCTTTATCCTATCTCTAGCACAAGACAGTAGTATGGTAATTAGACCCTCAGATAAAGGAGGTAATATTGTCTTGTGGGACAAACGTATGTACATCGATGAAGCACTGAAACAACTATCTGATGTGAACTTTTATTGTAAATGTACCACTGATGCTTATAATTGCAGCATAAGCGACACATGGGAAAAACTAGCTAACTGGCAAAAAGAGGGACTCATCACATGGCAGGAATACTGTTTTCTTAAAAAAGATTTCCCCAAATTACCTATTTTGTATTTACTACCTAAAATCCATAAAGATCCACAGGTACCACCAGGGAGACCTATAGTATCGTCATTAGGTAATGTCAACGAGAACGTATCTAAATACGTATCTAAATACATTGACTTTTTTCTTAGGGAGTATGTCACCCAGTTACCCTCACATATTAGGGACACCAAAGACTTTCTGAATAAAATCTCAGACATCGTATGGGCAGAAGAATATCTACCCATTGCCCTGGATGTGGGCTCACTATATACCATCATTGATCACACCCAGGGCATTGAAGCATGTCTTTACTTTCTCAAGGCAAGAAACATCTGCTATCTTGAACACACCAACATGTTAGCTGACACGATGAGTCCATGTCTGAACAATAATATCTTCCTATTCAATGGTGAACTATACAAACAGGTCCGCGTCATTTGGAAGGGCAATGAAGAGGAAGCTAGGAAATTCATTAGTAAACTCAACAACAACAGCTACAACATACATCTCACTTCAAACATAAGTAGTAATAAAATTGAATTCCTAGATACCGTCATCACAATACAGGATGGTAAAATGGTTTCAAGCCTACACCGGAAGGAAACTTCCGGGAATAGCTTGCTCCATGCCCACAGTGCTCATCCAGAGCCACTTAAATGGAGCATCCCCTTTGGGGAGGTATTAAGGGCACGGAGAAATTGTAGCACGGAGGAAGATTTCCAGAAGGAACTGGGTATCGTACTAGGCAGATTCAGGGAGAGAGGGTACCCGGAATGGGTATTGAATAATGCCAAAAATAAGATCAGTAAAATCAGCAGACCCCAAGCCTTAGATTACTCTACCAGGAAGGACCAAGATGAAATACCAACAAGGGTGATAACTACATTTAATCACGAATCCAAACAGGTCCAGAAAATGCTGGCTGACAATTGGAGAATCTTGAAATCAGATTCTATCATTGGTGGGACCATCAGTGATAGACCCCTGATAACATACAGGAGAGGGAGAAATTTGAAAGACATTTTGGTCAGAGGGGACATCACAGAAATACCTAATAGGAACCGATTTAATCTCAAAGGTTTCTATCCATGTGGCCATTGCAAAGCCTGCAAATTTAGCCACATGGTGAAGGAATTCAAGATTACGGGATCAAGAAAGAATAAAACTATCCCACAGTTCCTTACATGTAGTACAAACTATGTAGTGTATATTCTGGAATGTCCGTGCAGACTCTGGTATGTTGGGAGTAGAACTTGTATGGTTAAAAAGCGGATACAGGAACACCTTAGAGCCATAACCAACAAGGACCAGAATTATCCCATTGCACGACATTTCCAGGATGTACACCAGTCCAATAACTCTCTTTTGAAGTACTTCGCCATAGAACAGGTGCATGTTTCCAAAAGGGGAGGTAACAGAGAGTTAGCCCTGAGGAAGTGAGAATCTAAATGGATAATGGAGCTAGAAACTAAGTTTCCAGGGGAGCACAACACGGACGAGGAACTGGCAACACATTTGCACGATGACTGAACCTTGAATCATGTCCAGTGATTTTATCTGTCTTTTATCTGTCTTGAATATCCTCCTAATGTATGCCAGATCAAGTAATGTGCTAGTACATTTATGTGATTGTTCAATAATTTAGAGCTGTTTGTAATTTTAACCTATGTTCTTCTCACCATCCAGGAGGAAAGGAAGGGACCATTCACTTCTCAACGACACGGCACAGGTTCCCTACCCTTTTCTTCACGAGGATGACACCCCACTCTCCTTGAGATAAGAACTGCACATTTTTTCATATTTTTCATATATCCAATTTTTTCCACTGTTTTGTAGCATGCACTGTTGTGACTTTGTTTTACGCTAACCACCAAGTGGTTGTAATTTGGATGTGCTAACTGCTCCTAGCTTTTATTTGCCATTTGGTATTTGAGCTATGCATTCAGTTTTTACGGGTGTATTGTGAATATGGGGCACTAGTCCTCTGACAATTCAAAAATTGAGTTCGTAGTCTGAGAACAGTATATATGCATGCCAGCACGTTAACATTAACGAATGCGGCACTAGTCCGCTTGACGCATATATAGTGTAGTTCACATGGCTTCAGTAACCCTGGTTACGAGTAATTGTCCGTGAGTGGCAACATGCAATCGATAAAGTTGGTTGAAATACCCTCTAGCCTGCACCAACAGCATGGTGTATAGCAAACTCGGAACATGACTCTGCTAACATCATTTTGCACTAACTCAATTTTTTGTGAACAACTTTGTGTGAACATGTTTGTGCATTACTATAATTTACAGTTTAGTAATGTTGCTTATTAAGTTGATGTACAGTCTAAACTGCTCCAGCAAGGGAACATGTACATATTCATTCAAATGCATGAGGCTTTAAACCTGTTTAGAAATGGCGGCCGCATATACAGCTTAATGTGAGCAATATGTTAGCACCTCTTTTATGTTTACATATACCTATATGTACGTTTGTGAACCTAGCAAAAATCGTGTGACCAAGACACGAGTTGTGTCGAAACGCGTAGCGATTGTTAATTAAAAAACGACCGACCTTTGAGAGTGCGTTTTCGCTTCTTTATACTGGTATATATATATATATATATATATATATATATATATATATATATATATATATTCACTGAAAAAACCATAGGTTTCAGGGGTGTTATAATTAGCTGGACTTTTCACTTGGTCAAAACCATGGAAATTCCCCCGTTATAGTTAGTTCAGCTAACTATAACTCGCGCGCCCGCAATGCACTGCTGGTGACGTCACATATTACATCACTCATGACATGGTCAGTGACATCACTCATGATATCACTGATGACATCTCAAATGACATCACTGATGACATCACTGATGACATCATCCAGTGAATGTTTGTTTTTCTGAAAATTAAATATGTTTTATATATGTATATCTCAAGGTCGATGGAAGAATAAATGGGTATATAAGTGTCTAAATGGATGATTTGTTTTTGAAAAATTGATTGTGTAATTGACTGATTAAGTGTATCATAGTGAATACATGGCTTAGTGAGTAATGTTTAAATATGTAAATATCTGTATCAGTCTCTCACTTTGTGTATAAGTGGCTGCATGGGTTGGTGAGTAGCTACATGGGTGTCTATATAGGTTATTAGTTGGTTTTTTGAGTATCAGTCTGAGTGTCTGCATGGTTCGGTGGGGGGTATTACGTAGTGCATAGGTGCATGAATGAGTGACTCACTGTTTGTATGTGTTGAACACAGCATGTGTGCAGGACTGTATGGGTGGATGAGTGTGTGTATGGGTGTGTTAGTGAGTGAATGACTGTCTCAATAGGGTCTTTATGAGTAACTACATATGTTTTAAACTAGTATATGTGACTATTGGTGTATATATGTGAGTATATGTGAGAGTGAGAGATTGAAAGAGTTCCTGTATGAATAAGTATGTGTTTCTATAAGTGATTGTTTAAAAGACTAAGTATGTGTAAGTTTCCGTAGAAGTAAGTGTGGTGGTGTATGTATAACTGTATATGCAAGTAAATGTATGTTGTTTGATTCTTTATTAGCATGAGCGAATATGTGTGTGAGTAACTCTATGGATGAGTGGCATTGTGTAACAGGATACATATGATGAGTGAGTACATGTATGAGTGACTGTATAGGACTGTTGGTGAATGAGTGGATGTGTATGTGGATCTTAGAATTACTGAAGAGGTTGTTGTAACTGGTATTGGTATGTCCATTGTTTTGAAAATGTTAGTCTCTATTTTTGAATGTGTGTATCAAAGGTTATATTAGGGTGAGAGGAGGTCTGCCACTCTATCACAAGGATGATGTCATCAGTGATGTCATCAGTGATGTCATTTGAGATGTCATCAGTGATGTTATCAGTGATGTCACTGACCGTGTCATGAATGATGTAATATGTGACGTCATCAGCAGTGCATTGCGGGCGCGCGAGTTATAGTTAACTGAACTAACTATAACGGGGGAATTTCAATGGTTTTGTACAAGTGAAAAGTCCAGCTAACTATAACACCCCTGAAACCTATGGTTTTTCCAGTGAATTTCTGAGGTTTTTTAAATGCTAATTCCTAACTATAACGTGCCTGAAACCTATGGTTTTTTCTGTGAATTTCAAAGGTTTTTTAAATGCTAATTTCTAACTATGCCTACAGAGATAGGACATGTGAAGTAAGAAGAAAAAATGCACAGAAAGAAACAAAAGAAGTGCAGAAAGAAGCAACAGAAGTCCTCAAAAACGAAGATAAGTGCAGGAAGAAGGATAACGTGCAGAAAGAACAAAAAGAAGAGCAGAAAGAAGCCTTGTTGCAAAATCATCCTGTACCCTCAACTTTTTCAGACGGATACTGGTGGTAACTGAGTCTGACTAACCAGTCCTAGGGCCAGTGCTATGTTAAAAGACACTTAGAATACAGTGAAAACACCTACATACACTAGGGAACATTATGCGTTGGGGTCCCCCTGTGATTAGCATGACCTCCTCTGTAAGCCCCTAGTATATAATAGGGCAGGGGATTAAAACTACCTCTTAAAACAGGCCACAGGGCGTTTTTGCACACGTTAACTCAGGCCCCGTCCCCTCACTTCACCACTGTGTAAACACGCCCTGTGTCCATTTTTAGTTGGGAGATTAAGCTCATTTGAATCCTGAGGGTCCCTTGGGTCCAACTAGCCCACTAGGTACCTCCAGTAAGTGCCACAGAGCTGCGTTGCAGAGAGATGTAAAAAGTGGCACGGCCTGGACCACCTCTCTGCAATGCAGCTCAGTGGCGCTTACTGGAAGCACTTGGTGGGCTAGTTAGCCCCCAGGGGCCCTCAGTATTGAAGGGAAATTATATCCCCAATTTAAAACGTGCAATAGTGCGTGTTTGCACACGTCACCTCAGGCCCCGTCCCCTCCCTTCACCACTGTGTAAACGCGCCCTGTGGCTGTTCTAAGTTGAGAGTTTAAGTCCCCTTGAATCCTAAGGGTTCCTAGGGTCAAACTAGACCACTAGGTACCTCCAGTAAGCGCCACAGAGCTGCGTTGCAGAGAGGTGTAAAAAGGGACTTGGCCTCAGAACACCTGTCTGCAGCGCAGCTCCCTGGCGCATACTGGAGATGCCTGTTGGGGGCGCGTTTGCAGAGTGCTGCACGGAGGGGGCATGGCCTCCGGCACGATGCCAGTCTTTTATTTATTTAAATTTTTTAAGAAGGGGGGCTGTGTGGTTCCCCTTCTTATTCTAATTTATTGGCCCTGATGACCCCATCCCCCAGGGCCTGTCTCCTAATTATATTTTTTTGACCCCAATCCCCAGGGCCGGCCACTGTTTTTTATTATTTTTAAAAAATATATATTTATAGACACATCTAGGACATGCTGGACAAACCGTACGTACCTATCACCATGACGATTTGCGTGATATTCATTAAAAGGCGACTATGCATGCAATGAATCCACGTGGAATGTATTTACACCACTAGTGAAGCTCTGACATGTCTGATGCCCTACCGTGCCTAATCCCGGTAGACACCCTTGTCGTTTATATATACAAACATGGGTAGCTATTGACGGGCACATTTAATGCACATGCACACCAAGCCATTCAAAGGGGATTCGACAAAAATTCGACCAAAACTATGCAAGAAACCCCCCTCACGGTTAATAAAACACACATCTACTGCCGGATGTGTAATACTTTTGATTTTACTCTCTGGAAAGGGGACGAACATCACTTGAGAGTCAAAGCGCGCTCCTGACAGAGCCCAATGCTGTGTTACACCCACCATTGCCTGCCGAGTGCCACACACCTCTGTGTTGTATTCCACTAGCTAGTGCATATGCTATGACACTCTCTAGCCCATGTGCACTGTAACACCACCCCGTGAATATGTCATGCCACACTTGTCTTCGCACAGGTTATATTGCCCCATCTAACATACCTTCCTCGATGCCTATGTTATAACGCACAGTGCTATGCCATACATATTACAATCTGGGATCCATATCTTTGTCACAGTGCATATGCAACGTTACACTCCCCAGCACATATTTTATATTACAACTTTAGAGACTAGTTAGGTTACACAACACTGCCCTGTGCATATTACACTCCAAGGCGCATATCGCAAAGCACGCGCTAGTGCCTGTGCTATTTCGCGCTCTCCAATGAATCTGTCACTGCGCACATTGTATTGCATATTATATTTCACGCCCGGTTCATCTTATATCACACTTTTTGGTGCATAGTTTATACCGTACACTATATCTAGTTTTCATTTTCAATCGTGCTCTCAGGACTATGTTCTATATAACACTGTGTTCACCTACCCTTTTCACGGGCATTACATTTTGCGATAGGGGGTGGAGGGTCAGGGGGTGTTTCTGCCAAGTGAGCCTGGAGTCACAGTCACAAACGTCCTCTTCTTCCTGAATAAAAGTGAGATTATGCTGCATACTTGTTCATATTTTAAGTAGTTCGCACAGACACAATGTTTTAAAAACAATAAAGTTCCTAATACCCGCTTTCTCTGAACAGTTAGCTTGCTGCCCCATCCCCCTCCTCCCTATCCTCTGTTGTGTGACTCCATGGACTAGCCTCCTCCCTCCTGCCATGCATGGTCTGATGTGCTGTCACTGCCCTCAATTTAGTATGATGTACCAGTCCACTCCTCCTGTCCTCCATTGCCCAATTCTATGCCCCATCATTGACCTCCTGCTTAAACTCTGTGCTTAGCTTGCTGCCCCTATTCTCCTTCCCCCTGCCCTCCGAGGTCTTTGTGCATGCCCCTGCTCCATCCTTTTTGCCCACCATGTCCCATGGACCTGCCACTCCTATCTACTCTGAGTGTTCTGTTGAGCTGCCACTCCCCTCCCACCTGCCTAGCATTGTCAGATGACTGTAACCTGTCCCTGCCACCTCCACCCTGCCTGTCCACATGCCATGCCCCTATCCTCTTCCTCCTGTCCTACATGGTCCATTGTACTGCCACACCCTTCTGCCCTCCCTGGTCTGTTGTGCTGCAACTGCTCCTCCTGCCTGCCCCGTGTGGTATGTTGTGAGGCCCCTTCCCCTGAACTTTGTCTGTGCACAGGTCCTGACCCTCCCTTCTATCCTCCATCGTCCTTTGTGCATGCCCCTGCACCCTCCTTCTTGCCCATCATAGCCATTGTGCTGCCACTAACCCTCCCACTTGCCATGCATGGTCTTCTGTGCTGCCATGGCCCCTCCCACCTTCCCTGTGTGGTCAGTTAGCTGCCCCTGACCCCCTCCCACCTTCCCTCCATGGTCTGTGTGTATGCCATCACTGTCTCACTGTTGTTCTTCATGGTGTGTCTTGCTTCTAGTGCCCATCCTGCCTGACCTCCATGGCTATCTTGCTGCTCCTGCCCTGCCCCCTTGCCCCCAGCCCTCTGTTTACATGTGCAGACCCCTACTCCCTCCCTCCTGGCTTGTCTGTTCCATTGTAATGCCCCTGATCCGTCCCTCCTGCCCTTTATGGTCTGTTATGCTGCAGCTTTCTCTCCTGTCTATCCATTATGGTCAGCTAGCTACCATTGCCTCTTGCCCCTCTGTTCTCTGTTGTCCATGTGCATGGTCTTGTCCCCTGCCTCTTGCTTTCTATGGATTGTTGTGCTGCACTCCTGTCCTGCATGCCCAGTGTGGTGTATTGTGCTGCTGCAAACCCTGATGCCTGCCCTGCAGGGTCAGTTTGGTGCACCTCTCCATGTCCCTCCTGTCCTCTGGTATCCAAGTCCATGTCCCTATCCCATTTCCTTCCATGATCCAATGTACCATACTTGCGAACATTTTGAACTTGGTAAGAGGGAGATTTTGAAAAAAAACTGGGGTATTGATTTTCCCCTTTGAGTTACATTGAAAAAGAGGAGATTGTAGACAGGAGACAGATCAAATAAAGCCCATTTGAGCTTAAAAACATTGGACGTTTCCTGGCTGAATCGGGTCTGTTGGCATGTATGGTTGTACTACCATTGCCTCTTCCTTCTGCCCACAATGGTCTATTACATTGTCACAGCCTCTCTTGCAAGTCCTGTATTGTTGGTTTGTTGCCCCTGCCCCCCTTTCCACTGCCCTCCATAGTCTGTTGTGCTTCCACGGCCCTTCCTGCCTGCTCAGTGTGGTTAAATTGTTGCCTTTGCACCCTCCTACCTGCCTTCAATTTTCAGAGTCCGTGCCCCTGGCCTCTGCCTCTCAACAGTATCCTAATGAACAACTAGATTGCTAACATTCTATATTTATTACAAAAGTGTGGAACGCTTGATATCATCTTGATGTAATCAAAACTGTAATACCTACAGCATTTCCTTTAGAAATTACATATATGAGAGGGTCTTATTGGCATCAAAATTATGGTTAGTGCTCTAAAAGACTAAAATAAGGACATAGTTTCTGAGTTTTCAAATAGCGACAAAGCACTTTTAAATTATTTGTTATCTTTATGTTTTTTTATCCAGTTGACCACTTGATTAAATGTTGCACTTAGGGGAGAGGATGTGGTGTTACTTCCAGAACTGCAGACTTTGCAACTGGGGAACCAGGTTGAAGTATCTGCTTCAGCTCGACATTCTGTGATTCTGGTCAAATCACTTAGTCTCCCCATGTCTACAACCAAAATGAATTTGTTCTTGTGTGATGTAACCAATGCTCATGTAAAGCACTCCAATACCTGACAAGTCTGCACTATATAACACTGCAAAAACACAAAATAATAAGTGTTTTGCACACTTCTGTCATTGGGCTATATTTGGGCTACATCTGGGTGATTTTGGGCTACATTTGGGCTCTTTTGTCTCTGGTGGCCATCTTGGGAGACTTATTTGTTATGAAGTTTCCTAATTTCCTCATTTACTGCAGTCTCCTCAGTAAGAAATACTTTTAGTTTTTTACTTTGATTCCATCAAGAAGGCATTCAGATGTGTCACACATTTGCCATAAATTCAGAATGTTAGTACTCTTTTTGCTCATTAGATCACTGTAGTAAAGCTACTGCTCACCAGAGAAAACTGCTGCTGTGAAAGTGCATGTTTCAGTCTGCATGTCAGAATTTTTTAATAAATAGAAGAGGGTTAGAGAAGTCACTCAAAATGTGCCCTAATTTTTCTTTCTGCAGCACTAATCATACTTTTTATGGAAAAATGAACCCCCTCATTTTGTTCCTTTTTAAATTAAATGTTTTAAGAGTTACCACTTTAATCCAAGCAAGATGGCTTCAGGTGTGCCATACGTTTATCATAAGTAGGACTGTTAGCGCTCTAGATGTTCTTTGGAACACACTGGGAAGCTGCAGTAGAACACAAAGGAACCAACTGACAGTCTCTGCCCTTGTTGGATGTACATTTTTTACTGAGAATGTCAGACTTCATTCTCACATGACTGAGAAAGATAATGTGAATTTACAGAAAATAAGCTCTCAGTTTAGCTTATAGATCACCTTCCAAACCTATGTTGGAAAAGCATGAGAAAATATTTCTCTCAATCATGATATCCCAGCAGAAGGCTTTTTCACATGGTGAAATCATCTTAGAACATACCACAATTCCTAAAATGAGTATGGTACCATCAACAAATGATTTATAATGTAACTAAAGTCTTAAAACCTTCTATTAACTGCAATGATTTTTAATGAGGTGCTATCATGTATATTGGTCCCAAGATGGCTGCCAACCCTTCTTGGATGAAGTGCTGACAGCCAATCAGATCTCAGGATGAGATGTGTGGTTAGGCTCCGCCCCCATATATATATGATTTTACTTTTGATTTTCTCAGGAACTACTGAACTGATTGACTCCATATATGCAAAAGGCACATCCCTGAGCTGAGGGCTACCTCTCTGCCAAATTTCAAGTAATTCTGTTCAGCCGTTCGGGCTGTACCTTGGACTAAAGGTCCCTATGGAAAATTGCATGGGGAAAACACGTTTTGGGACCCCCCTTTTTTCTCAGCCCCTGCTTGACGAATCCCACCGAGACTTTCAGGGTAGGAGCGGAGCGCCCCACCTATTTTGAAAATTTTGCGAGGATTCGTCAACCGGCGCCAAAGTTATTCCAAATAGAAAGTTGCGGATTTCCTATGGAAACACGGTCCTAACTATAACCATCTACTGGCGACCGCCAGTAGATAATATATACAAATACATTTGGTATTCATAAACGTTTAATTTTACTAATAATCATTTTGCGACTGAATAGACTCCGCACTTGTGGCAGAGACCCCACACTGAAAAAGATAGGCGTTTCCCAAATGTACTCTAGGTAGTAGCAAATGTATGCATGGTACCATTGGGTTGCGACTGTGCTGTTTTTTGTAATAATAAGAACAATTAAATTTTATTATATATAACAAAAGATAGGTCTGTTGTATTTTTATATGTGCAGCGATCACCACCCCAACTCTTTGCAGTCATAAAATTACCATTAGTGAAATTAAACTCGTACTTTGTGAATACAAAAAAATAGTTAACTTACACAAAGTGTAATTTTACCTCTGTGAATCAGGCCCTTAATATTCATATCTATAGAGCTGTAGTGACAGAAATCCAGACAGAAATCAGCTTTTTTTGCTCTATCTCACCTTGCCAATTCCCTCTGCCACCATTTCCATGGACTCCCTGCTCATGTGTCCCCTCTACAGGGCCCGGATTATACAATTGTGCCCCTGGGGTGCAACGAGCATGTGCGCCCACTTTGAGCGGCTCTGGGGCACAATGGTATTACAGAAGGGGCCACAGATGCTTGTGTGTCCCCTTCTGTAGTACAGATAGCGCTGGTGCACATGCTGCGCCAGTGATGTGGAATCCCTTTGCCTCTGTACCTGCACTGTATTTCCAACATGGCTGCAGAGGCAAACCTGCCTTTAAGTGGTGCACTGAAAGTACGTCACAGGAAAGTGACTCATTTTCAGGGCGCCTCCTAAACGCCGCCCTCTGGTGGAGGAGAAACACGGGTGCCATGTACCCCTCAGACATCCCCCTGCATGGGGGTGCAGTCACTCACTGCACCCACATGGAAGGGGATCTCTAATCCCCCTTAAAAATGTAAGTGGGTTGCCGCCTGCACAGTGAAACACAGAGCAGGTTTTAAACAGCTGCTCTGGATTTCCCTTGAATGCGCTGCCCTGCGGGCTGTGTGAGTTTGCAACTGCATTAGGGGCAGCGTATTCATTCTAATACTTCCCACTTTCTTTGTTTGTCGAGCGCACACCTTTTGAAAGGTGAACCTTGCCACAAACAACGAAAGTCTGCCGTATTCGTAATATTTCTCAGGTGTCTTACAAGATTGCAGCACAGCTTTAGCATCATCAGGATTCCAGAAGGTATGGCGCTTTTCTCCACTGAAGAGCTTCAACCTAGCAGGTTACAGAATGGTTTCTGTGGCTCCTTTCTGACAGAATGTACACCTCTGTTTTTCAATTTTCTTTGACAGAACTTCTGTTTGCTGTTGACATCAGGGAACACAAAAGCTCGAGAATTGCCCAAACAGCAATGGAGGTGTGTCCGAGCTACTAAAAGGACTATCCTCCAATGTCTACATTCAGAAAATGAATTATCAATATGACACTTGCTGGCTCCTCTTCATCTTTCATGGGTACATTTTTTACTCCTACCTGAAGCAATTGGAAATTTACATCTACATCTACACCCAGTGATAAGCACTTCATGAGCCACTTAATAAGGTTCTTCAGGTGATTACCTTCAGCTTCCAAGGGAAAACCAAGCACATTCACTATATGCACACGTCTGTTCTTTTACAGACATTCCATCTTGTGTTCCTAGAAAGAATTCTGCACCACCAAGTTGAAATAAAGGTGTTCCTAAGCAGTGGCCATCTCCGATTGTTACAAAGACTGTATCTCCAATTTTCACAGCTCATCCTCTACTTGTCTGAGGCAAGAGCCCAACTTAATCAATGTCTTGCTAATTTTAATTGAACCTAGAATCTGTTTAGGATGGAGTTCTTTCAATTTGAATTGCTATAGTTTTCATTATTTTTCCCCAAAAGAGTAGAGGCCCTAGACGGGCACTGTGAGGAGGGCTACTAGTGGGCTGCAGCAATCACTGTGCCACCTACTAAAGTAGCACTATGCAACATGTCTCCAGGCAAACACATGCACTGGGTATACAGCTTAATGTGCCATTTTGAGCTTGCGTAACAAACCTTTGCAAGGCCTAAATCTTCCTTTTTAATACTTAAAGGTTATCTCAAAGGCAGGCCCTAACTGCCCGTAGAACAAGGTGCATGGTATATGAAACGTAGGACATGTCAGTGTAATGTTTTGCGTGTCCCGGCTGTAAACCCTCCCCCCCTCAAGTTGTTTTTCTCTGAGCAAGGATGGCTCTCCCATTGGAATATACAGGGGTTTATAACAACTTTCAATACTTAACTTTAGTTTAGGTGTGGCTAAAAAAGTTATACAAGTCAGATTTTATATCACTATTTTAGAAATTAGACTCATTGAAAGTTGCCATTTTTCTGCCTAAGCCAAAAGGATATTTCTGCCAGAGTTGAGTGTCACCTGACTGCTGAATGGCTCCCCTGTGGTGAGATGCTCCCAAACAGTAGAGAAAAGGCTTGGGTGTGGAGAGGTATTTTTCCTCCTTGAGCAGAATGGCTTGGAGGGATGCCGAGTCCCTTCCTGAGCTGTAAATATGTAGGCCTGCCTCCCTTTGTCTTCCCAGTCAGCTTGCCTCAAACCCCAGTGGGAAGCAGACACTGCCCCAGAACTGGTTTTGAGTAATCACAAAGAAGGATTTGGACATTTTCATAGCCACACCTCTGAGTGGGCACAGCTTGCTCTGGCCAGGGGAAGAAGAGTTCCGCCATGTTGATTTTAGGGAAAGTGGGGCACTGTGGGCTAGCTTACAGTAAAACAGACAGCAAGTGCTGCAAAGTGGGTAGGGTCACCATTGGATATTTTTACGTTATTGGTTAGGGAGCTGCCAGGAGTTCCCCCAACCACAGGCTGGCACGGGGCATAAATGTGGCAACCCCGGTACCCCGATCAAGTCACTTCTAGCCCTGTAAAAGAAAAGAAGAGGGCTGGACCTACTCTCTGTGACCAGAAAAGAGCCTTAAACACTGGACCTGCTCTCCCTCTTATATCCAGGACAAAGAAGTGGATTTTAAGGGTCATAAGGCTGGTCTCTTGTTTGGGCAACAGGAAAAAAAGCAAACTCCAAGAGGCCTTCTTCCTGAATTCTTAGCTGACCAGTCCCAACTGGACCTTCCTAGGACACTGCTGTTCACCTCTTCTGGAGTGCGTCTTGACACCCATGTGCTTGTCTCAAGGTCCTGGACCCTTGGGTAGCGTCAAAATGTACTCCTCCTAAAAGTTCCTGAAACCTGGGACTAAAAAACGTTTTGACAGCTTTTTGGTCTGAGAACCAATGGGGGACCCGGACCAATCTGCAAAGCCAATCCAACAAAGGTGCATTGCCGCTGGCCCAAAGATTCAAGTTGCATTGGCTATGTTCTTCTCCACTGTAGCAAATCCTATTGAGCTGGACCACACAGAAAAGATGGCCTTCTTCGGTTACATCCTGCAGTCTTACCCCAGAGGAAAAATACAAGTTCAAAAAAGTGACTAAGCCTGAAGATAGAAATCTTCACTGGAAGTAGGGGCAAAAAGTATACAGCAAGGGACTTTATCTTGAGGCAAAATTTACATTTCTCCCACTCGGAGCTTTCCTGCCAAAAGTCAACATCTTCATCAAGACCTAGCCCAGCGGCCGTCTGACAACATGGAGCAATCTTCAGTAACAGCTTGCTGCCAAGCTCCACTGAGGATTTTTGACTTCCAATCCAGAGACTATGTCCGAAGGTAAAACTTTTCCTGGGGATGAACCTGGTCTTTGTATCCAACATGCACTTTATCCCGGTCGCCCTAAACCATACACTTGTCCGGGTCAACCGTGGTTATGCTTACTGCTTTTGGTGCTAATTTGAACCTTAACCATCTTAAATTCGTATCTCCATTTCTACTTATTCGACTGTTCTCATTTTGGTGTCATTTTATGACAATTTTCTCTATTTTTCAAAATTTGTTTGGGATTTTATTTGCTTTACTACTGGTTGAATACACATTGCCTCTAAGTTAAGTCTAACTGCATTGTGACAAGCTACCAGAGGATTAAACACTGGGTTGTTTAGTGACTTTAGTGATTCACCCTGCCAAGGATTGTGATTATTATTTGAGGTGGGTACTCACCCACCTGAACTAATTACACAATTTCATAGAATGGGTTTACTAGGGATGCAGCTTTCTTTCCATCTTTCTTCCTTTGATGCTTGTTTGCACTAGGTGACATGGTTGTTCCTGCAAGTGTCAGCGCTGGTTAAGCTGTGAGCATGTAATTGTTGACAGTCACCAGTTAGAGTCTAAAGCAGTCCATAGCTTTCACTTTTATCCTCATTTAACATTGTCACTGTTTCCGAGATGATATTGGCAGTCATTCTTAGGATGCTGCCCCTCCTAGCGTCCACTAGCTCCACCCATCTGGTTTCAACATCTGCACTATTTTCCAAGGGCAGTGTGACTGGTGCATATATGGCAACTGAGCAGTGACAAGAAGTCTTAGAGGGCCTCATTTAGATGTCAGTCATAAAGCCTCCAACCGCAGGTCGGAGTCTTTCCGACCGACATCCAAGGTTTGACTTCCGGCTACCTAATAACAATGTAGGCGGTGGGCAGTCAAACCAGCCAGTCATTCCGGGTGGCTTCTAATGGGCTCAAGGAGCCTGCCACCCAGTTGGCAGGGTATGCTCAGACGTGAGTCCCTTGCACACTTTGCCACTGGATTCAAGCAGGCCAGTTGTATCCAGCACGTAATGCCTTAAGGACGGCGTTTCCGCCATCAGGATTACAATGTGGGTTTCCCACAGGCTTTTCATGTTGGGTTTTCAGATATGAAAAGTCTTCAGGAAACCAACTTTGGAGGGCCCTTGGATCCCCCATGCCTCCGTGGCCTCCGGGTGGAAGACCTGGAGGGCACCTATGGTGGCCCCCTGGAAATCCCTGCTCCATGTGGCAGGCACCATGCGGTGCCTGCCACACGGTGCGGGGATGTACACAAACTCCCATTTCTCTATAGGAGCTTGTGCTGCGGGTAAAAACCGCCCGCAGCACAAGCTCCCATAGAGAAATGGGAGTTTACAACCACACCATGCAGCCGATTACAATTCGGTTGGAGCTGTTCTGACCGCATTGTAATCAGACAGTCGTATTCCTTTCTGACTGTCCAATTATGATGGAGTTGGTCAGAAAGGAATGCGTCCAGTCATTCTGACTAGCTTCTAATGGGCTTGAAGAGCCCGCCTGCCAGTCTGAATGCTTTCAGTAATCCCAAGGGCGGCTCTTTCCGCCTGAAGGATTATGATGTCAGGTGGAGATAGACTTCTGTGCCTGCTTTTCCAACACAGAAAGGCTGTCGCTATTCGACTTTGGGGGCCCCCAGCAGGGCCCGAATGGGTTCACGGCCTCTGGTTGTGGGCCGAGGGGACACCTATGGTGCCCCCCTGTTGATCCCTGCACCCTGTGTCAGGCACCTTGAGGTGCCTGCCACGGGGTGCAGGGATGAACTGCACCTCTCATTTTTATAATGGGAGCATTCATTGTGGTCGGAATGCATGCTCCCATTATAAACTATAGGAGTTTGACCGAACAGTGTTCGGACGCATCCTAATTATTTGGTTGGAACTGGGTGTTGGTCGATCCCTTGACTGAGATGGTGTCGGACGGAGGAAACTCCGCCCGACATAGTATTGAGGCCCCATGTGCGGTTGGATTGTAATTAGGTGGCTGAAACCACTGACCTACGGTCAATCGGTTATGACACCTAAACAATGTTGTCCGCCTAACATCGTGATAAGGCCCAAAGGGTGCTCCAGCATACGTAGAGGCACCAAACCCGGTTCTACTCTTTCCAAGGTTTGAGAGATTTGGCTGCAAAGGAACAGGCTGCAGAAGAGCCAAGTCACATCCCTGGGACCGGTGTCCCCACTCCTCCAGTGTGAGATGCAATCTTATCTTTCATTCACCAAGAAATGTTCTCTGCTTCATATCATCGAAAAATGCTGCTGCGAAGCAACATCTCAGAGTGTATTTTTAAACCATTTTCATTTATTTTGTCACAAAAGATATGTAAAGGTTTTCAATTCTTGAAGTAGTTACATACGCATAAAAACTCTAAATTAAAAAGGAAAGCAAAAGTACCTCTTCACTACCTCAGCCCATGCCTCCAAAATGGACCATGAAAGTACTTGAATATTTCATGAGTGACCTTTCACAACATATATTCTTTGTAGCAAATTGGAGTAAAAATTCTGACCTAAAATGCAATATTTCACCTATATTTATAACATTTTCTTCGGATGAGAAAAACTCCCACCCTAAAAACGCCTTGAGGAAGGCGGGCATGTTTCGTTAGTTGCTGCAATTCAGCTTCAAAGATCACCAGCTGCCACGGAACTAGCAGTCTAGATTCTGTGTACCCACCAGAATGTGTTCGCACCCTTACAGTTCACTTCTGTCTGATATGTGAAGGGTTAATCTGTTGTGTGAGCACAACATTCACGGCTGTAAGCTAAAATTTAAAGCACCCCTTCACACACACCATGGTCGCTCCATTCCCCCAATCAAACAACTTTCCAGAGGAATACTGAATGTGCAGAAGGCCTTGGGCGATGTCCATGTGGGCAGTGGGTGCTGCTAGTGGGGGGGGGGGGGGGGGGGGACGTAGGCTTTTCCAGTGGCTGTTCTAATGCTGGAAATGGGCTGCAGCATTCTACAAACAATTTTGGGTACAGGCGCTTATTTATATGAAATTAAAAACTATGCAGTAGACACCAAAGCGATAGACAGACTGTGAAAGAACCAGTTACAAGTTTTTGAAAATCATATGAACCTTGGTAAAGAGGTATTAATTAAGTAGAAATGTATTCTCATTATTGTTTTCTCTATATGCTTGTTATGATTACTATTTGGAGCTGGAAACTTTCTCTATCTCCCGAGACGGAGTGAAGGTTAAAGCCTATTGTTTCTTAACTGATGTCATGAACATTGCACAATGCCATTATAGGAATTTGCTAATAAATAACCTTTGAATAAAAGATACGATGCGTTGTTAATTAATAACAGATGACTCACTTCCTTTCGACAAACTTGCTAGATTTTCCTTTGTGTTAACAGCACTGGAATAAATGTAAAACAAAGACAACAGAAATAGTATCCTTACTAGAGCCACAGCAAATTATTCCGACTAGAATTCCTTGACGAGTGTCAACCCTGCAGTACTTTTGTAAATACCAAAATCCGATACCAATGATCTTGAAAAAGATCACCTTTCCCTTACAAAGTGCATCTACATATGTATGTCCCCTTGCAACATTCCCAAATCTTCATTCAGTAGAATTTGTGAATTCTATTATGATTGAGGTTACAGTTTTACAGTCAATGCCACTGATCTAGCCAGATCGTTCCTTTCTAGGCAATGAAACTCATTTCAAATAAGAATTTACTCCGGACATATTTTTGGCCAACTTTCTTGCCAGAAAGCAGCAGCATAGGGAGGTGATGCATGGGAGACAGAAGATTTCATGAGCAGATATACTAATTACATTAATATTTAGCAGGACAACTGCGAATATGGACACTGCACCAGGTATGATGTTCAGAGATTTCAGTTCTCAAGTGATCACTGCAGGTCACATTTCCCTAATGTACAACACTTCAACTGGAAAATGCAGATGCTAATAATAATGCTAACTAAGGGCCTGATTATGAGTTTGGAGGTCCAATGGACCGCAAAACCCACGGTGACTGTGCACACCAGCGGTCTGACTGCCGTATTATGAAGTTGGAGGTCAAATCGCCATTGGGATGCTGCAACCGTCAGGGATTCGCAATACTTGTTGGTCTTGCAGTGGTTTGAGGACACAATATGTCGGCGTTGCAGCTGCTGCACTGCCAACCTTATTACAAGTTTCCTCACTGCCCTCCTTTTCATGGCGGTGAGCCTGCCATGAAAACGGTGGCAGTGAGGAAACTAAGGTGCCCTACAGGTCCCTCTGGTGCCTCGGTGAATGGGTGGGCATGCAGGGGGGGTATATGATGTGCCCCCCTGTCTTTCTTATAAACACAAAAGAGCGCAAAATAGTAGAGAGCCAGCAGCAAAACAAAATGCTAAAAAGAACCCTCACTCACCAACCTAGTTGGTGACATGCTTCATCATCGGGTTCCCACCAGAGAGGCCGAATGCCTCTCTGGTGTGCTACAACGCCTGTTTACAGCGGAGCAGATTTGTAGATGGTGTGAATGTGCAAGGGCAGTGAATGCTGGGGATGTGATTTAACATTGCCTTGATTTTATCCAAAAGATTTTTATTGGTGGAAAACCTGGCAAGGATAAAAAGGACATAAAACTACCAGGTAAATACACCCGTAGTATCTTAGTGTAATAAAAACACTGGTTAACATGTTTCTGCCATTTCTGGATTATTCTCGAGCCATTCATCAGGACCAAATCACCCCGACGGTGTGCACACGCTAAGGTGCACCCTAACCGTTGGTGAAAAAAATTGACCGTAAAAACTCTCGGTTACTTGTGCAAGTCTTCAGGATTTCTGAAAAACTGAAAGTTTCTGCAAACAAACGAACAAAAACAAACATAAATAAACCACAAACAATACAAATATAGTGCTACAAAATGCTCAACAGTGACTGTTTAACTATGCTGCCAAAAGGTGCTCTCAGAAAAAGGCTACTAAAATTCATAGCCGTTCTGTGTCAAATAATGTCATTTTCACATTCGGCCCATTGTTGTATGTATGTACGTATGACTGCCAGAGCATGCTTGACTTTCTATTTTTAATCAGTGCCGGGTCATAGATAAATAACAAGCATACATTTTATTCTGTAAACACATGTATTTCTATAATTAAAAAAAATTAAAAATTGTGACCGTTGCTACAGGGCCCGCAAAGAGAATGAAATTCGCGGAGCCCATGCTCAAACAGTTTTAGGAAGAAAGAATTCAACTTACATGAAGCGTAGATAGCCTCACTTCATAGGTCCAAGGGGGGGGCACTCACTTATAGTCACACACTACAAATGAGAAATGAATTAATATTAAGTAGTAATAATAGAAGCCAATGCCTGTACTGGTCTAATTCCTTACTCACTTCATCAAAGTGGAGTGCCTGTAGTATTCCTACGCGCTCCCTTCTCTTGGACCTCGACGGTGTCCCATCCAAGGAGCAGAGTGTTTATTAAGGAAAAGTGTACGAGCCGGTAATCGGAAATGGGGGGAGTGGTCGATCATGTGACTTTCCCTCCTCCGTACGTGAGTTTGGGAAAAGGAACTTCCCGCGCATTACGAAAATGTGAGTCAGAATTTTTTAAAAGACTAGTGCGCTATCCCTGTCTTTTCAATACAACTTTATCAGTTTAGCGTGTTTAAGAAGCAAAACAAATACGTCAGTTCACGCAGTCCACGGTAGTGAACTCTATGTTTTGTTAAAAAACAGTATGGTTAGTTACTGAGTGATAAAAATACCAAAGCAAATAGCTTTCTCAACTGAAGCTATTGGCCTGGGCAAACAACTTGGTTCAGCTCTAGAAACCCACTATCCAGTATTTTCTTTATTTAAATTAGACATTACTCAAAACTGATGCATAATCAGTTTTTGGGATCGTGAATATAAAAAAGGAGATGCAGCGATGCATTATAGTTCCCCAAGGTATATTTTCATTGAGCCCTTTAGCGTTTTTGGCATGTCGATAGACCCACCGCTGCTGTTTTTCAAATAATGCTTGGAAAGTTTTATTGCCTGGCTTTAGATGTTCCATAATAGTCCAGTGCAAGTCATTCGGTGTGTGATTCAAAGTCAGATAATGCACAGTTAGCTTAGATGTATTTTTCCTACACCGAATATTGCTTCGATGTTCACATACTCGCTGTTTGATTTTCTTGTGGTCATACCTATGTATCGCAATCCACATGGGCATGTGATAAGGTAGGCCACGTTGGTCGTACTACAGTTTGTATGTGATCGTTGTGTCCAAATCTTCCCTGTTTCCAAGTTCAAGGTTTTTGTCGCTGTGGTCAGATGACAAACACTACACGAACCACAGGGCAAATGCCCTGTGATATTATGCATACCCCATGCATTAAGTACTGTAGGGATACCGTCATTAATGATTCTTTTGGGACGTGTATGTACTACAGCATCTCTAATGCTTCTGGCTTTTCTAAAAGAGAACAACGGTATCTCCTATTTTCTGTTATTACTCTCAAGGATCCACCAGTGTTTCTTTATCGATTTGTTATTGCATTAGATGCGGTGCTGTAGGTGGTTACACACGTTAGAGGGACTTCCTCAGGTTGTTTCATGGTGTCCTCCAACAGTAGATTCCCTGTGTTGATTATGGGCCTTTTTACAGCTCCGTTTCAGAATCTTTTTAGGGTAACCCTTGTCTTTCTGCACCCACAGTTCCTGCGTGGCATGAACTTTACAGTCCATGCTGTGCTGGAACACGCTATGGCTGTCCCAGGGCACTGCTTTTCTAAATCTCTCCTATGAGCCTTTGTGAGGCAGGGCAGTGGGCCCCCTGATGAATGACCGCCAGTCTGGATTGCAGTTGGCGGTAGAGTTTGGTGGTGTGGGAGCGTGGCGTTGGCATGCCGCCCCGCTACCACACCGCCAAACTCCTTATCAGGCCCTAAGTACTCAAACATTCCAACACATGAAGAAGCTCAACCACACATGATAGTGTGACACAGAGGGGCCGATTCCGATTTAGGTCGGAAGGGCTCCGACCGGTGGTCGGAGCCCTTCCGAATGATTCGGATCATGGCGGCCGTATTCCTTTCCGACCGAGCCGTTCCGATGGGCTCGGACAGAAAGGAATCCGACACGGATTTCCGGAATGCGGACGACAGGCTCGGAGAGCCCGTTCACTGTCTGGAAATCTCCCAGTACTCCCCTGGCCGCCTCTTTGCGACCGAGGGAGTACGATGGCAGTTTTTCACTGCCTTTTCATGCTGTTTTTTTCGGCACGAAAAGGCAGTCGGAAACTGTCTTTGGGGGCCACCAGTAGGGCTCCCATGGGTGTGAGGCTGCCGAATGGCAGCCTGGGGGCACCTTGGTGCCCCTCTGTGGATCCCTGCACCCGGTGGCAGGCACCTTGGGGTGTCGCCCACAGGGTGTAGGGATCAACTGCACCCCTGCTTCCAAGGTTGCAGGCATGCATTCTGCTTGGAATGCATGCCTGCATTGTCTTGTATACGAGTGCGACCGAACCCTGTTTGGTCGCATCGTACTAGCAGGGCCGTAACCGACGACAGCAGGTCGGTCAGTTACCACTCCTGACCGATGTCAGATGGACCTGAGTCCGTCCGACATCAGAATTGGCCCCAGAATAGTGAACAGCTCCCTCTCTTACCTGTTGTACCCTACACGCAACCCATGCTTACGAAACCCAGGGCATCTGCCAGTCTGACTCAGCATTACTATACTGAGGTTTGGAATAAAATGAAAGACACTTTAGACATTTCTGGTCCTTTGGCAGCCCGGGAAGTCATATCATATGATATGCCAATTTATCTGGGGGAAGACATATCAGTATAAGAGATGGTGTGCAATGGGTTTAGGGCAAAATATTGAATAAAAAATACTGGGTTACATAAATATAGTGTCAAGAATTTTGTGTTGACAAAATACTGTCAATAGAAATATAGAAAGGTAAGAATATCATTTTAAGTATTGGTTTTTGATGTTGTTTGAACATTTTTTGTTTATTAAATATCACAGTAAAAATGTATTTCATTTTATTTGTATGTTAATTTCTGTGTTGACATTTTAGAGAAATGTGTACAAAATGTTGAAATTATTTTATTTTACAATTCAAAAGGGTTTTTCATCATGTATATGGATTTTTTCGGGGTAAAAGAAGGGGAGTTTTTTCAAAATGTGTTAATAATATGTTATTTGTATTTTTATTTTAAATTGTATTTAATTTGAGTTTTATGAAGTTGCTTAATGTACAAATATTGGCATAATTTAAATTATGAATTTTTTCATTGAATTTTGAAATATAATTTACAAATTTATTTGACTGTTATGTAGTTTATTTTCAAAAATCGGTATATTTATGTGTATGTAATAGAATATTTATTTATTTGTTGACATATATTTTTACAAGTGTATTTCCAACATAAATAATTATTGTTATTGTAATTAATAATTTTTAGTACAATTGAATATAGGAAATGTTTTTTATTATAAAATATTTATTTTTGTTTAAAAATAAATGTATAGTTTTTTATACAAATGTAACATTATTTAATAATATAAAAATATTTAGTTTAATTGTAATATTTGTTTAGAAAATAAATACATTCTTAAAATATTTGTGAACAAAATATTGAAACAATTAATTTTTTTTAAATTTGTTTCTTGATGTAGTAATACGTTTTTGTTTTTATATACTGAATTTTAAATTTTTAATGTAATTCATATGTGTTAAATTTATAGTATATTTAACAATGTATAATGTTGAATTACATTATGTATTCATTTTCAATGATGTTGATTATGCAAAAAAGAGTTTCTACTTATTTCACATCCTTTTCATATTTTTTTTATTTTTTAGGAATATGTATGATACATTTCACCCTTTTACTGACCAACACCTTCTCCAAAATGGCTTTGATTGGAGTGAGCATAGTAAATAGTACCCCTTTAGTGCCCAGGACCTTTGAGAAAATAGCTTAGATTGGAGTGGGAAGAGAAAATGTAACCCCTTTAATGCCCAACATCTTCCCCAAAATGGTTTAGATTAGAGTGGGAATAGTATGTTTAACCCCTTTAGTTTCCAGCAGCTTTCAGCAGGCACTGCCTCCATTGTAGCGATTATGCTCTGACCACTGCCCAATAGGCTCCTTAAGCCTGTCAGAGGTGGCGGTCTTTCCCCCCGCCCATTTACTCTGACCCCGGTATTGTAATCCGGCGGTCAGGCCAGTACAATGGATGCCAGGCAGACCACCACCAACGGCCTGTGGCGTTCTGCCTGACATCATAAATGGGCCCTTTGTTTTTTCTCATTTTCTATATTGAATGTATATGGATATATTTTTAGTTGCGTACATATTTTTACCTATGGACAAAACAATTACATGATTAATAAATAAAACATGTAAACTATATATAGACAGTGTGCGTTACTTTGTTTAAAATATTATTACACCTATTTTAAAGTGTAAAATAGTATTATCTATTTTACACTTTAAAATAAATGGTAATAGTTACATAACTTTTATTTACAGGTTTAACTTTTCTATACATTTCAATTTTTTTTAACATTTTATAATTTCTTTGTATAATAATTCCAAAAACTCTTTTTTCATTTTTATTTAGCAGCCATTTGTTTTCCACTAACTTTTTTTGTAGTCTATTTGTCTTGTTTTTGGTTCATTTTTCAGGAAAGAATGTGTAGAAAAGTGTGGCTGCTTGTGGTCGCAGATAAGAATTTTCGTAATATTTGTTTTATATGATTTTGGTGGTGGGGTGCTGTAGGGAGTAGTAGCAAAGGGTACTTACAGTGTTGTTTTGTTATGTGGTATTTAGGAAGTTTAATAGTATGTTTTGAATTATGTTAACTAGTCATTTCCCTTAGCCATACGTTGTATTCGTTAGTAAGATATCATTGTTCTATATCACATTTTATTATTTTATCGGCTTTGTATGCCATCATCGTCATGTTACTTTTACCTTTGAATTAGCTGTTTTATGCTGGTGTGTCATGTGTCTTTTTTTTTTACAGGTTTACAGATTTGAAAGTGTCATATGGACATTTGGATTTTGTGTTTCTTTTTAATAGGGAAATAATTTTAGCTTCAAGCAAACCAATATTTTTATTTTTATTCCCTTACAATTTTCGGGTTTCCTGGAGTGTTTTTCTTTCAATAGTTTTTTTTTATAATGTTTATTTAAGAATTTGAATTGCTTTGATGGATTTCTAATGGACCTGTGGTATTTTTGCATTTCTTTGGCTTCTTTACATTTATTTGTCCCTTTCTGGTGTATTTTCTTTTTACTACAATGCAACAGAGGAAGATCTGCAGCTAAACACTGTAAGTTATATTTAAGTTATTGATGTGTTTTATTGAATTGTTTTGTTCTGATTTTACTTATTTTATACATTTTGTTAGTTAGTGACTTTTCGTTTTTTAACTTATTAATATGCATATTATTTTACTCATTAGCTTGATTCGTAATTTGTGTTTTATATTTGTTTAAAGTGGTGACTAAAAATAACTTGTTTAATAATTAATTGAAAATATTTTACTGTTACTGGTTTGGGTTTTTATTTCTGTTCGCTAAGTATTGTGTAGGGAATTTGATTTAGTAGGAACATGCCCTTTTTGTATGGTCATCCCCCATTTGTTGCTCCAAATACTGATGATTATGATAGTGATAGTGGACTGGAGTCTGCTGCCCAGTCCCAGTGCCAGTGCTCTCTCCCAAAACTGTTATGTTTGACTTGGTAATCCCAAATTGGCAAAGAGTTTACCTCCTTATAAGTTCCCAGTACATGGTACCAGAGGTACCTAAGGCATATGGGATAAAGGGGTCCCGAGGGCTGCAGCATGGTTTTGTACCACCCCGAGTGACCCAGGTAAACTACTGACAGCAGGCCTGCCATTGCAGACTGCAGGAGCAGTGCAAACTGCTCGGACTCAACTGTGTCCTCACTTTTGGGCCTCATTACGATTGCGGTCGGATGAGTGTCCGACTGCTATCGTAGCAGGCTGGAGATCAGCCCACAAGTAGTCTGCAGCTCCACCCACAATATTATGATGTGACCACTGTTTAGGTGGTCAGAAACATGCCATGCTAGGGGCCCCCAAAGTCCCTTTCCAACAGCTGTTCCATATTGTAGAGACCGCCATAAAAAGGCTGTGGGAAATAGACATCCTAATCCCTACGGCAGTGCATGCTCAGGCAATGTCTTCATTGTAGCAATTACTGTCCGACCGATGCCCTGACAGGCTCCTTGAGCCTGTTGGAGGTGGTAGTCTTTCCCCCAACCCGCTGCGCTCCGACCGCTGGTATCTTAATCCAGCGGTCAGACAGTTTCTCTGGATGTAGGGCGGACTAGCCTCGGAAGGTCTGTCGGTGGTGGTCTGCCTGATATCCTAATGAGGCCCTATGTGTGGCACAGTCAATACACTATTTTTAATAATATCATACATCCCTAAGGAGGCCTCCCCAGCCCAGGAGGCAGGGTCAGTTTATTAAAGATGAGGAAATAGAAGTTCAAGCCTATATGTCCCTACAGTGGCCTTCCCCACTGGAAACTACTATAAGTGTTAGCTGTCCATAAGATACAATGGGCTGCCACCCAGGCATTCTTGAGGTTGGCAGCTTCATTATGGTGCCACCAAAATATGTCATGTTTGCGATCCAACAATGTGCCTTCTCACCACTCATGTGAATCTAGTGCCGTGGGTGATATGGCATGCACCCAAGTGGCTACCTTAGAGGTTGCCCACCTGGTTTTACCAGCTTCTCTGTGCTCTGGCTGGCCAGCCCGCGCTTCCAGCGTTTGCTGCTACGAATACAGGATTCCGACCTCCTTCCAGGCAGTTTGACCACTCTCAGGAGTCAGAAACAAGGACTTGGGCAGGAAGGACTTCACACCGCCCTCCTCCAAAGCAGGCAAGTGAAGTGGCACTTCAAAGCGATGCACTTCAAAGGCTGCACCGCTTCTGATATCCACCAGGGCTGAAACCCAGTGGAGGAAACAGCCCTGTCCTGTCCGAGATGCATTTGCACTCGAGCAGGCGAGAAATTAGTTATGCAAGGAGGTGTACACCCCCAGAGGGCTAGACACACCTCCCGGGTGAGCAGCCTGATCTGTACCCTAAAATTTGATTTCTGCTATGTTTAGGTGTGGGAGAATAGTGGGTTCTTGATGGAAAAGGTGACCCGCACCCCCTGGATTTGGTCACCTCTGTGGCATAATAGCTGCAGGGACTAGCTGCCCATTGGCTACTGCTCCCACATCCCTAACTCCCCTAAATATAGGATATAAGAGAGCCCCCTGACACCAGAACCTCAGTTCTGAACAGCAAGCATCAAAGAGGACAGAAGAAGACAGAAGAAGAGACCCGCACCAATAATACCAAGACTTGCCCAAAGCAAAAGAAGGATACCCTGCACCTGTGGCAACACTCTTGAAACTGCCTGATAAAGACTTGTCCTATGCTATCTCTCAGTTCCCCCAGACAGAGTTACCCCTGTGGAAGACTGAAGCACCCTCATACTCCCCTGGACTAGTCGCACTAGTCCCCTGCAATCTGCAACTGGAACTCTAATCTTGCCTTCCACAATAATACAGGCAGCCACTGTGTTCCTCTGGGCCACAGGCCGAAAAATTTACTTTCTGCACTGCTTACCGCTGCCATGGCTTGTTGGTCTCCAGTCCGGCAACCGACCCCTTTACACTACACTGCATTAAGAGGGAATTCCATCTGACCTTCAACTGCCATCAGACGTTATTGTCTTTTTGTATCTTTTTCCCCTGCAGCACCGTTTCACTGGTATAAACAGCTCTACCACTGCTCCCCATTCAGCACCAAGGACAGCCAGGACAACTCGACATGCAAGTGACCGATTGCCACTAGTGGTTTTTCTTGTTGACCACAATGTTACATTTTCACTGTATTATTGCTCTGATTTTCTATTGATTAAAAAATCTATAACTCAAAAAATCTATAACTCTGGTTATATGTATGCCATTCCATTTGGTTTGCTGTCTAAATTAAGAGAAAAATACACTCTATTTTAAGAAATTGATGTTGGATTTTTTTTGAGTAGATCGATTACTTATCATCCATGTTGGTACTCTGAGGGGTATATTCTCAAGAACGCGTGATAACCATCTCAAAAGTAACTTAATGCAACCTCCAACATCGCAGTCAATTGCATGAAATTTACGCTGTGTTAACCAAGTATTCACAACACGGCGTTACCATGCGATAGTCTCCAGACAACGCGTCAAATAGCAGCGTTAAAAACAATGCCACGCCACAAAAATACGAAACACGAATGCAAAAAAACTGCGATGAGGCCAAGCGCGATACAAAAAGCAGCGAAAAACAGTGGCAGGCCTGCAAATCCCACGCGTCTGGAGGGAAAATGCACTATAAAAGCAGAAAAAACAACATACCAGAAACAATCCAAAGTGCGAAGCAACATGGATGCACCCTGACCGAGCACAGAGGCCAACGCTAATCCCACATGCCCCACAGACCACCACCAAGGAACAACGGGGTCGGGGAAGGCCACGGAGAAGAGGGAGAGGAAGACGGGGTGCAGTCTGCAGGAAAACAAGACCAGCGTCACGGAGGTCACATACCATGACCAGCAACTGACCCACAATCAGACCACCTTGAATGCAGTGGGAGAGACGAGGAGGCCAATGGAGGAAGACAAGGTTCACTGGCATGACGTGGAAACCCAAACCAGGCCCAAACCCGCTGCCAACAGGAAGGCAGCAACGGTGCCAGGAGGTGGGTGACCTGCACCACAGGAGGAGGTGGAGGAAATGGAGGCCACAGTCATCAGTGTGGAGATGGTGCAAGGAGTCGTGAGTACGGACACAGCACAATAGAACCTGACACAACATAAACAGGGTGAGGATCTAACAGGGACTGGGGGACGGGGGAGATAGGCACAATGGCACACATGCACAACGATGTGTAGCATACTGCACACCCACACCGACCCAGGGACATGTCCCCCATCCCCATGGCACACTGCAGCACACACACATAGCAATCCCAGCACATCCCATGACAATGTGGCACAAAGTGGAACACCCACACTGCAGAACAGGGGACACAACTGGGTCCGCCCATGTGCAGAAAAAGGCCAATCACATTGGCCAGAGCGGGGAACTGTGAGATGCATATGTACGGGTACAACCTCACATCAGTCATGTAGGTCAAATGTCTCAACTCTAAATGCCAGCACCGCCAAAACAGTCACAATGTACATTGTCACACAGTCTGCATGTCTACAAGGACAATTCACAGACACATTGTCAACATGCATCTCCCCTTCACATTGCAGAGGGACAAACAGCACCTCCAGCAGGTCAACCCATCAGTGATGCCGGAGATGACCACCACTACTGCGATACCGACACCCAACAACAGCCCATGGACATCCCACACAACCCACCACCAGGACCAGGGCAGACAAGCTACATAGAGGAGACCACAGCCCCTGCACAGACCACACAGCATGAAGCACCCACAACCACGGCTGGCTCATAACACCTAACCTACCCACACATGGCACCCCAATGTCAGGTGTCAGAACGCCAAAAGGAGGTGGCCGAACAGGTGCGGGTCTGGTCCGAACCCATGGAAGGCGAACTAGAACACATACGTGGGTGTACATTTCCCTTCAAAGACCACCTGCATCCCACAAAGAAGACCCACACTGCCATAGAGACACATGCATATGCACATTTCCAGTACAGAACCACGCCCAGGGGCACGCACATATCAGTCACACACCCACGTTGGCTCTGCGTATGATGGCACAGTCCACTCCCCTTATGAATTGAGTGGGTGACGACAAAGTGATATGTCCAAGCTCTAACCTGCTGCCTACGGTGACATGCCCGCACCTGCTATACACAGCAGAATGTAATGTTGCAGGGCCCAGGACCCTCATACATACAACAAGACCACAGGGACACACGCAGATTTTATGCTGAACTGGCTACGGGCACGGCCCCTTTATTGGCAGGGCCATATGTACAGTGACGCCTGTGCTGGATGTGTGTGGGTGAGTATAAGCCAGCCTGCACAGAGTGCTTGGAGCTGGCAATAACTTGAACAGTGGACACCAGTGCAATGGAAACAGACAACACATGCAGAACAGAGTCAACTGCTGAGCAACATGGATGGAGCCAGGGCAAGTCCAGAGGTCACACAATGATCAAACAGAAGTGTCCATGAGTTGCAGTGCGCTGAGTTTGGGGTACCAGAGCTGAGCACGCTCATGTGAAGAAAATTTCTAAGATTGTGTCCCTTCGGGGCATTCCTGATGCAGCTGCAGTGAGGGGGGGGGGTGTCGCACCTCCGTCATCTTCCTCATCGTCGTCCCAGGTCTCCCACACTGCCTGAGGTGACATTGCTGCGTGAACTCGCCACAGCACATAACCAAAACAGTAAAGGACGATGATTTGTGGTGCACTTAGTCTGTGGCACCTGGAGTGCTGAGCAGGGGATGAGGCAGAAAATGGCATCCACAACAGGTGCGAGCAACTCCGTCAGTCTCCCAGTACGACCGTTTTGACACTGGCAGTTGATGTTTGGCGTTGGTCCTGGCGGTGCTGGTGTGTGCCTCCTGTAGTGATGTGACGTCCGGGCCGGTCAGGACTCGATTTGATGTGTGAGCCCTGGTGGACCTCAGTTGAGGCCGGAGGCCGGAGGCAGCGGACAGCGCAGGGTCACTGACACATGGTGTTGATGACCCCAAGGCCATCGTCTCAGAGGCCATCCAATATCTCACCGGACAGGGTCCTTGACTTGAGCTGCACACAGTTAGTGGCCCTGGATGCACAGCGGCCGGCACGGGCACACCACCACGGGACGGTGACTTGCGGTGCAGTCAGATGGGCCATGCCAGCTGAGCGGGTCCACATCAATGTTCGAGGTGTATGTGGCAGAGGGTTGTGGGGGACAGTGGAAAGTGTCCTCCAGGGCATGATACAGAGGGTGAAAGTTTTCCGGAAGCAGCAAATGGAGGAGTGGAATCCCACGGCATCGTTTTCACAACAAAGTCAGTACTACCTACATGATGGCGACGACAACCCCAAGTCATAGGACTCAGTCGCCACCAAAGTCCAACCAGAAAGTGGCTATGGGTCTCAGGGAACAGACTTAGTGGCACCGGGACTGAAAGTGGATCCAGTATGCTTTGAGGCCAGGACAATGACATCAAGTCTGCCATAAATAAATCAAGGCTGAATTTAACATTGTGTGTGACCTACTTGACCGCAGTGTAGGTCAGAGGGAGCGGTCAGCAAGGGCCCACAGCCACGTGTCGTTGTCTTGCAATGCACAGAGTTAGTGACACCAGGGCAGTTGTCGGTACTGTTCGATCGCCTCCGTAACGATTATCAATTTTTTTTCTCCTGACTGAACCACGTCTTCCTCTTACGCCTCTCCTTCCATGCAATGATTTGTACTCTGCCTTTGAATGACCGATGTTCTGTTACAATTCTGTGACCTATTCTATCGCAGCGTAGGCTGGGATCAGTAGTCCGCGTGGGCCCACGACCGCGTGTCGTTGGGATGCTATGCACATGATTGCTGCCACCTGATCGAAGGGAGTACAGTGAGATAAAATCAGCCATAAAGTGTGTACTCTGCCATTACATGATCAAAACTCAGTTCCAAATGTGTGATCTACTTGTCCGTAGTGTAGCCCGAAGACACTAGTTAGCAGGAGACAACAGACAGGTGTCATAAGGATGCCATGCACAGAGTTGATGGCACCACTTCGAAGGGAGTACACAGATATTAACTCCGCAATTAACATATGTGCTCTGCCATCATGTAATCAAGATTCAGTTCTAAATGTATGACCTACTTGATGGCCGTGAAGGCCGGAGGCAGCAGTAGAGTACGTAAATGAGAAAGGAGTCAAGCGTGCCTCTGTCGTGGAGGCCGTGATGGTCTGAGGAGGCTGCGAAGGTCACGGGCATCTGGCTTGGAGCTTGCGCCGGCACGTGGTGGGCCCTCTTTGACACACACCGGTGTCGGCAGGTGGGCAGTGTCGCCTGGCTGCACAGCGCCAGGCCTGATGGGTTCGGGGTTCAGAAGGCACACAGATTCGCAGGCAACTCCGCTAACGAGGACTGCGTCAGCCTCGTGGTGGAGTGAGATGTGCCACCCTGGCAGAGATGTTGGGCTTTCCGGAAGATGACCACACCCAGGGCTATGTGCTTTTTATTCACACCCCTACACTGGCCTGGTCTATGCCGGGCCATCCCACTTTGTTCACGCTTATGGGGGGACGTGACAGGCAACATTTCTGCAACTGACTGGGGTGACATGGTTGTGTCCACTACCCTTCATACACCAGCGGTGTGTTGCCATGGATATGGGTGTGTTCTGCATACTGCGGTCTGTCCAGCACATCTCTGCCACTCTTGGCATTGTGTGTTTTCACAATCATGGTTCTCCTGCCTCCTTCACACATGCCTGGTTCCCACCTCTCCCCTCATTCTGCTATTGTGTGGCTGAGGTGCCATGCCGTTGATGGCTCATGTTCACGGCTTGCCCAGGTTGCCATAGTAAGTTGTTCTGTCATGTCTGGTGGTTGGACATGTTGTTTTGCATGTTGTATGTGATTTTGTGGCTTGTGCATTGCCAGAGTTGTGAGTTGCATGGTTGTGGATTTGAGGTGTGTGGGGTGTACGTTTGGGTCTTGCCAAGGGGCTGTGCATTTCCCTTTGTGCCATCCTGGGAGCGCTGGTTGAAGTTGGACTGTCAGAGGATGATTGAATCATGCACACTGGCTTGGTATTTGGCGACGACATTGGTGGAGATTCCACGGTGCTCGTATGTTGCCTGCACATTGATGTGAGACGTGTAGTTTCTGTTGCGGTGATTGTATTCTGTGTCACCAGGGGGCACAGGTATGAAATGTGTGCTGTGGATTGCCCCCAACATGTGCGTGCATCCAGCTATGGCATATGGTCCTTGATTGGTCTCCAGCGGATCCTGCGCATTGTGTTGGACGTATAGGGACTGGGGTACCAGGCTGATGGTGATGTCCAGGACAGGTGTGAGTGACTTTAATGTGGTTGGTTGTGAGACTCCTCTGACTCTGGTGGGTGTTGTTTGGGGGGTGCCAGGGGCCAACAGGTGCAGCACAGCCAGCAGCTTTGTGTGGGGTGGGATGTTGGTTGTACTGGAATTTTTTGAATGGATGAACAATTTGGATTTTGACATTTTTCTTGCAAAATAAAGAATAGGGACACAACATTGGATTGGTGATTATTTATGAACTTGACGCTCCTTCCAATAATATTCTCAATTTAGGCCCAATGGAGCCTGGTTCAGAATTTCGCCCTGGCAGTCATCCCAGCCCTGAGGATTATGGATCTGAGGGTATTATGCAAAGCCAGGGGCATTAACTATAAAGTGACAGCTAAAAAGGAGGAACTTGAAAACCTCCTCAGCTCCTATTAAAGAGAAAGACTAGAGAGGAAGAGTTATTTCTCAGAAGAATAACCTGTAGATGGTAAAAATTATGCCCTAGCCCAAATTGATCACTAAAGGAGTCACTCTAGTATGCCCCCCCCCAATGGTAAGGTGGTAGGAACCCTTGATGAAGCTTGACCAACTCTCACTGGAGGAGAAACATCTTGAAATTCAGGAGAAGAGATTAGCCCTTGAGGAAAGAAGGAGTAAGTTGGGCTTGGGCACAATGATGGTGGCAGCAACAATAGTACCAGGAGAAGGAGGAATCCTTTGACCCTAAGATCCCCAAAGGGAGTGTCCCTAGGTTTAGTGATGGTGATGATATTGACAAAATGTTTGCAGCCATTGAGAGGGCCTGCTAGATGAAGAGAGTAGCACACCAGCACTAGGGCAGAGATAGACTTCTGACTCTTAACCTCTTCCATGCTCGTGACGGCCAGAAGCCGTGACGTGTCACGGTGGGCGTGTGGGCACGACGGCTCCCGGCCGTCCGAATCCCCGCCCACTAACGGAAACTCCGACACATCGCGGAAATTCCGCGCGCATGGAAGGGGTTAATGAGGAGGTAGCTGAGTCCTATCAGCATATAAAGGAGACCTTGATAGAAGGATTTGGACCCACTACAGATGAGTACAGAGTGAAGTTTAGAGGCACCCACAAAGGTCAAAACCATACATGGATGGAATTTGTGGACTCTTCAGTCGAAGCACTAGAAAGCTGGATAAAAGAGGCAATGAAGTGGACAGATATGAGGGGCTGTATAATTTCATTATGAAGGAGCACAATTCAACTAATTTTACCGCTGAGAAATTCCATCAGCATTTGGTGGACTCTAAGTTGTCTTCTCCCACAGAGATGGTTGGAGTGACCAGGAAAACGGTGTTTACACTTACCAGCAAGGGAAAGAGGTGAGCAACAAACAAGATAAAAAGAATTAGTTCGCTAAAGGCCACCAAAATAATTCTCAGGTGGGTAGGCCCTGAGACTTCTCCCAGTCCAAAGGCAAAGAGCACCAAGGTACAAACTGGAAACCAGCAAAGGCTTCTAGGTAATGCCATGATTGTCATCAGGCAAGTCATAAGAAAGGAGATGCAGCAGGCTCCAAAAAGTCCCCCAGTGGTGGCCAATCCACAGGATTGGCTAGCATAGGAGTAGGGGTAGAAGTGCACTCTGGCGAGGACAGATGATACACAAAGGTTGCTTTAGTTTCTGTAGGTGGGGTGAATATTGAAGCACTGGCTGTCTTATGTACAGGCTTGGAGAAGTATATACAAAGGCCAAAGCTCAATGGGAATGAGGCAGATGCTCTGGGGGATAAAGAATGCCTGCATCACTAGGGTGGTAGCTAGACTGGTTTCCCCAAACCAACTGTTCCTTGGTTTTAGTCACCTTGACATCAATGCTGAGAATGAGTCTAAGCTCCATCCAATGGCCTTGGTAAGCTTAGAATGAGGAAGGGTTTATGCATAAAGACAATGGCTGTGTCCCCTGGAGTGTCTGTTGGGAAATGATCTGACTCCTGCCTGGGCAGAGGTGCAGAGGACTCATGTGGAAGTGCTGTGTCTCCCTGAGTGGCTGTACATTACTACCAGTTCATAGGCAGCACATCAGGGAAGTCATTGGAACTTGGATCCTGAAAGAGTGGATCAAGTGACCCAAATCAAGAGAAAGGTCAAGAAGTCTGCTAAGGCAGCTTCTAAGAGTTCACAGGACCAGGGAGGGAGTTCTCCAGAAGGAGATACTTTGATGCCTTAGGAGGGACTGCAGGGGTTAAACAATAATGGGGTAACCCTGTGTCCCTCAGAACCTGGGTATGGATAAGTTAAACAAGAAGTGGTTCTGTTGGGTAGAACATACGTTACTTAGTGGTGCTCAAAATGCACCTGTTAAAATCGGGTAGCAACCTTTTCAAGCGCCTGTACAGTAAAACAATTTTCTTTGAAGAACTGGAAACAGAAATCTAGACGCTTTGTACTATTTCTATTTATCAGAATGAAATCATTTATATATAATCACAGTAAACGGTGTCTGTCAACATGAGATCAATATTTACATAGATATGGGGTGATTGTGTGACATAGGTGCTCAGTGCTCAACAGGTGTACAGTATATACAAGGTGATTGAGGTTTTTATACAAGTGAGAGATAGGCCAGATGATGCTTTGACACCAATGACTCTGTTCCTTTTGTTATATAGAGTCTTGGTTAGTCAGGGCCTTGAGTAATCGTCGACGTTTCAACCCTAGATGTGCCCCAGTCGGTGGTCACGCAGGGTCTTCATTGGGACAGTGTGTCGGGAAGGGGACGGTGACAGCCTAAAATCGTAAGGAAAGACACGTATCAAAGAGCTGAGGTTGCTGATGTGCTCAAAAGGATGCACAGGGAGTAATAGGGCGGCAGTACAAACCCTAGAGGGGCCAGACAACAACTTTGCCATGGTCAGGAGACACTCACGTAAATTTCAAAAGGCGGGCCCAAGCGATAATTGCTCTACAGGGATGAAATAAGTTGTTCAGAAATGGGACCACGGGGAGCAAGCAGCTAGAGTATGCCGCTGTGGGAGTAAATACATTTAGGAGCGGTGCGGGTTTGAAGGTCACTAGAGTACTGTTTAACTTGTGGTGAAATTACCGCTAGGGTATACGTATGGTCATGCTTCTAATCAAGGATGGTTGGGCGGCCTCGAGTGAGGCAGTAACATGCGCAATGGTGTGCTTATGGTCATGCTTCTTAGTAATAGAAGTATGCCGAATTGTGATGGTGAAGTGAGGCACTGCAGGCAGGCTGATACCTATCCAAGTGCGTGGTAATTAGCACCATCTCGTCTTGATGCGTCACTGTGAAGTGGCCCATTATAGTGGCCGGTATCCTGGAGGAGACCCTTTTTTTTTTTAATGGCAGTGCAATCTTAACTCGCTGAGAGGGGCGGCGGGGCTGGTTGCCTATCTCGATTGTCATTGAAAGGGGTGTCTTAAAACCGCGTTTGTTAGCGGGGGTGAGGTGAGATCAGCCAGATGGCGATTATATACAGACCGCGTGTGTGATAAGGTGTATTAAAACTGTGTTTGTGAGCAATGGTGAGAGCGGCTAGATGGAGATTATTTAAAAAACGCGTGTGTAAAGTGGAGGGACTGCAGTTGATGGAGTCTGACCATTATTGAAAAGGGAGAGGGGAGTCGTGCACCACCTCTTGCCGTGCCGTTTTCGGCCCTGGGCACCAACACTCCCGGTGGCATGGCCATGCAAAGGAAAAAGGTGGGGTGCCATTAAGGGCCCTGGGTACCACCACCCCCATGGGCTGGTACCTGCTATGGTCGAGGTGCCCACCCTTGTGAACACAGCAGTTTTCCCTGTCCACAAGACTGCAGGCAGGGAAACCTCTTTTTGCTCTCACTTGGTGGGAGCTATCTTAACGCTCCTGCCAAATGAAAGCAAACATTACGTCCACTCACAGCAGGCGGGAGCATGTCAAATGCTCCCACACACTGGGAGCTGACTTTCATCTGTTTCTCTGCCCGCTGTGAAGCATTTTTAGCCGTTCATAGTGGGTGGGAGCAATGCCGGCTCCCAAAGGAGGCGGGTAGCTGTCTGGGGCCACGGGGAATTTTGGGATCCCCCTTGGCATCCACCAAAAAGCCAGTGGATGCCCTGTGTGGGCTCCTAGGCACCCACTATCTAGTGGCCAGACCCTAGGGGTCCCTGGGGTTAAAATGTCCCGGGGAGGGGGGCTGTGTGCCCCTTCCCCCTTGAGTGTCTGGCCAGGCCCAGTGATGTGGTCCCTGGGGCCAATATTGGTCTGGGGGATGCATGCTTCTCCCCCTTTAGGTACTGGTCAGGCCCCAGGGTATGAGATCCCCAGGGCCAATATTGGACCCATGGAGGGGGGCTGCACTTTCCCCTCCCCCTATAGAATCTGGCTGGGCCAAATATGGTCCAGAGAGGGGGTAACATACCACTCTACTCTAAATAATGTGGTAGGCCTTGAGGGATGGGGTCCCAGGGCCAAAATTACCCATGTAGAGGGACTGTGTGCCCCCCACCCAGGTTGAGTGCCTTTGGGGGTTGGTCATGGCCGACCCCGTGGCCATCCCCTCAGCCGATCATGAGGTTGTCTGAATACAGGGGATCGCTTTCAAGGCCTGGCCACAATTGATGCCCTGTGGCCAACTACTGCCACGCATGGCAAAAGGCGTGGGTTTGGGTGTATGCAGGGATTTGGCCGAAGGGCCTGGCCACATTATTGCATGATAAATCAAGAATTCCACGTCTCATCAATCTTCAACAAACACTGCATTCGCGTTCAGCGAAGTATTTCACGGCGCGCCCAGAGGGACGTTGACTGTTGTCAGCCAACGCATGAGACTTCCTTGACTTTCACACTCTTTGGGTTTATGAGAGTGATACCTCTGTGGCACCTGACAAAATTGCAATCTATCTAATCTTGGTCTGTGCACAATCCAAATAACTGTATCATACTTCCTTCAACCCACCGGCTCGTAGCACGACCTCCGCTTAAACTGATCAGCATGGCTTACGACGACATAGCACGCTTAACTGACTTGCGGGCCGACACATTTGCCTTTGCGGATGACGACGCCTCCAAGATTTATGCACTCATCAATGAGGAAAGCATACCATCGACCAACAAAAGAAACAAAGAAAACACCCTACGCCAATTGTTATATCTCAGCAAACGTGAAATCAACCAAAGACTTCACGCCAGCACGTTGATTAGATATAATCAGGCACAGCGGATCCCAAGGGGTCTTCGAGTACCATTAAAACCCCTCCTATGCAGAAACAGTCCCAAATTCGTGGAACGCTGGTATGCCATATTGAACAAATGCTCCCTAGACCTCATTCTATTAATTATTGAGGAATTATCGAGAGTACTGGAAGAGCTCAATAAAGACATTGCACAAACCAAAACGGAACTCCAGGATCTGACGGCGTCGGATGACTGGGGTAAAATTCTGGAGGATCTTAACATACAACTTGACAGATACACAGAAGAGATCAGCGAAAGAAAAATCTGGAAATATAAACGTGACACTATGGACTATAATATGGGTGAAGTTTACTCTTGGGCCGAGGTCTATGCGAGACGACGGCAAAACAGACCGTTCAACCCCACTACGGAAACTGACACCTCATCCTCTGAAGGTGAAAGACGTTCCACAGTTCATCCTACCACAACCACACAACCAGCAAGCACCCTACCATCCGTGAGCACCATTCCAACTCAATCTGACACTAGTGTGCCTTTTTTAGAGGTGGGCCAAAAAGATCAACTAGACCCAGGAGGAGTAAAAGACGCTCCACCCATGCCCAGTCCAAAAGCACAACCTTCGATGGGCCGACGGAACAAAGGGAAGAAACCCTAGATTCTGAACAGCTAGTCATCAATATTTCCAACTATCGAATGACTGAAATGGAAATTCACACACTACAAAAGGGTACTTCGTTTGTTCCTACCTTTCACACAAACAAATTGGAACTGGACATCAGCCTATTCAAACTCATGCGCAACCTTCGACTGAGACATTTCTTTGAGAATGTGATACAAACTCCCAAGTCTAATGAATCTCGTCTTTTGAAACATCTTCGCGTCAAGAGTACTTACCAGGCACCCACCTCACATAAAACACTTGATTCCTTTGAGAACCTGGTGAAAAAGGACATACAGTCTTTCAACTTCAAGAAAAGATCCAAACTCCAGAATTTAACCAACAAGGAGAGAGCTATACTAGACAAATTGGCCGGCAACCCTGACATCATTTGCCAAAAAGCAGACAAGGGAGGTGCCCTGGTCATAATGGACATGACTTTCTATCAAGCCCAAGTCAATCTACATGTGAATGACAAAGATACCTACATGGTTTTACTACAGGATCCCACTGCCACTTTCCAAACTTTGCTTCAAGAGCTGACAGACAAAGCCGCGGCGAACGGCATCATTGACGATAAAACTAAAAAGTTTTTGACCTCTTCACACCCTAGAACGCCCACGCTACACATGCTACCCAAAATCCACAAGGATTTAAGACATCCACCCATGCGCCCAATAGTTTCCACAAGAGGCAGCATACACGAGCCCGTGGGCAAATTTCTGGATATCCACTTACAAGCATTTGTTCAACAAATGGGGACATACGTCAAAGATACAACCGATTTTTTGAACAAAATCAATCTGATTATACTTCCCAAGGATGAAGAAGTGTGGTTGTGTACGATTGACGTCAAGTCACTTTATACTTCGATACCCCACGATTTGGGCATTGAAGCAATTGAAGAAACTTTACTCAATTCCGAACTAGATCATGATTTTCAAATTTTTTTGATGGAACTTCTTTCTTTTACCCTTTATCAGAGTTACTTCAGATGGAACGACACTTATTATTTGCAGTTAACCGGCACTTCAATGGGCAATTGTGCCGCACCGACCTATGCCAACCTGTTCATGCATGCATTTGAAAACAAATTCATTCTAAGTTTGGACATTTGGAAAAAACACGCACGTCTCTTTTTGCGTTATATAGATGACATTTTCGTTTTATGGTTTGGCACTCTGGACTCTCTCCAGACAGCTTTGAACAATTTGAACCTGATCAACGATCGTATTCAATTTACCTTCAACTTCCACGACACCTCCATCACCTACCTGGACGTTTTGTTGAAAATCTGGAATAAACAAATCACCACATCTATATTCAGGAAATCAACTGACCGCAATAACCTTCTGCATTACACAAGTTTTCATCAACCGTCATTGAAGAACCACCTACCATTTTCACAACTGCTTAGGGTAAAAAGAATAGTGTCAGATCATTCCGAATTGCAAACTCAAACACAGTCAATGAAACAACGATTTGCCTCTCGTGGCTATCCTCAAGCGACTCTGCAAGGTGCTGCCATTAAAGTGGCCAACGCATCCCGTGAAACTTTGTTGCAACCCGCCACACGCAAAGAACAACATCGTATGGTGGTGGTCTCCCGTTTTTCAACCATGAGTCACAGATTCAAGCGATCCATCAAAAGACACTGGCCAGTCCTAGCCCTTGAAAATGATTTCAATGGCATTTTCAGCGATCCACCAATGTTTGCACACACCAGAAGCAAAAACATACAGGAACTGATTCGACCCAAAATTGAGATTCCTATCACGACATTCCGTGGGACAGTCCCCTGCCTTAACTGCAGCAACTGCAATAACATCATTAAGGGCCATAAGATCACACACCCAATGAGGGGCACTCCGATCAAACTCCATGTGAATGCTACCTGCGACACCACCAATGTAATATACTTACTAAAATGCCCGTGCGGCCTGGTATATGTGGGCAAAACCGAAAGAAAGATCAAAACCCGCATCCATGAACACAAGAGCAATACCCGTACCAGCAACCCCAAACCCACCATAGCGGTGCATTTTTCAGAAAATCAGCACAACATTGCCCAACTTAAATTTCTGGTTTTAGAGGCTGTGACAAAAAGAGAAGGCAGAGACAACAACACCTTTTTGTTACAGCGCAAGAATCACTGGATTTACAAGCTGGATTCCATGAAGCCGAAGGGTCGCAACGACCGCTTGGAATTTGCGTGTTACCTTTGATCCATGTTTGTCAGCATGTTTGTCATTAATGTTTTGCTTACCATATTTTTTTCCACCAGCATACACCTCTTTACAACTAGAGCAACCTGCCTTCGCAGTTGCATTATTTCCCCTTACAAGATGGCGCCCATTTTCAACTACACAATCTTAAACACACTCCCGTGATTTTACCACTGGTTAGGTCACTTCCGGTGTTCCGTTCCGTTTCTTAAGAGCACGCCCCACAATGCACCAGCTAACCCGATGCGAGACAGACCGGCACATTTGAACACATCAGGTATGGAGCTTCGCTTCAACCGTGAGCCTTTCGTTCACTTTCACGCACCTTTTCTAACCTGTGCACTTCGTGTTTTTAATTCGAACTTGGATTACTATTTGCACCCTCAGTTAAATGCTGGAATCGAGCGTTTTTTTGTGACACGCCTCACTGATGCGTTGAGGATTAAGTTTGGGCACAACTGATACACGTTCCGTTTTCTTTCTTTAACCAACCACGGCACACGCTCAGGGGTATATTTCCCTTCACTTTTAAACATAGCGGCCAACACTTTTTCATGTCACCTTCTGACACGACCCTCTATTTAAATCATTGATGACATATATAAACATGGATACAGCACGTTCGTTTAGCGCACACCAACCTTTATTAGGAGAAGTCCCATCCTCTTTTTGTTGTAATGGTTGATTCCTCATTAGTATAACCCACTGATATACATATATCTTTTTGTTACTTAGATTCCCCTGATGAAGGGCCAGAGGGGCCCGAAATGCATTGGGACCGTATTTAACAATGAAGCTAACATCCTGATACAGTGATGTCACTCTTTGTAATGATTTCCTATTCATGATTATATGAATCAACTTGATGTTTAATGAATTAAAACTTGAAAATTGAAGATTAACTTCCACGTCTCATCAATCTTCAACAAACACTTCATTCGCGTTCAGCGAAGTATTTCACGGCGCGCCCAGAGGGACGTTGACTGTTGTCAGCCAACGCATGAGACTTCCTTGACTTTCACACTCTTTGGGTTTATGAGAGTGATACCTCTGTGGCACCTGACAAAATTGCAATCTATCTAATCTTGGTCTGTGCACGATCGAAATAACTAAATCAAGAATAATGCCATGCAGTGCAAATCGCTGTGTTGAGTTACTCTTCCCCAGGAAAGCGGTACATGTGTGGAGCGTGGGTGTTCCCAAGCTTCCACCCATGAATTTTGTATTATTCCTAGAATATCATTACTGGTAGATCTGAGAATAAGTCAAAATGGTACGCCTCTCCGGGTATCTTCATTTCTCCTTGTTACTTGCTATTTCCATCTGTGCTGCATTCTGCAGCACACATAGAAAGAGAAAAATGCCTCAGAGGATTGTTTTTGTGCAGGAAGATGTCCCTTCCTGCACAAAACAATCCTGTCTGCATCACAGACACCTTTGCACCTTGGTGCAAGGATGTCTGCATTGGCAATATGCAGCACATTGTGCACCAGCACAAGGAACAGACAGGAAAGTGCCGTATAATATTAAATACAGTGCATTACTCCCCCTTCCGCATCAGTCAGTGCACTGCAGCAAGGTTACTTGCTGCACTACAGGATTTTTTGATCAATATGCCCCATATTTTATAATTTACGTACCACCTCTAAATCACTATAACTTTATTTCTTCTTTCTATTGAAGCCAAACTTAAAGCAAACAAAAATGTAACATTTAAAAATTACAGTTAAACCTTATATTTATAATTTATGCACCACCTTATTACAAGTAGCGCTCCCCCATACAGACTGTTTTCAGCTTGTTAATCACACAACAATAAATATAACTTGCTCTTTCTCCATTCACCGCTTATACCCTTTCATGTTACATTAAACCATAGCATTTATACCAATACTTATAACATCTCAAATCTCATTATTATTTCTACGAAGACAATGCATGGTTGAGTGCTGCAGTAGTGACCGGCTCTGAGCCAGGAGCACTCCAGTCATGTTCTTTGCTAGTCTTTGTTAGAGGGACCCATGGCACCCGGGGTCAACTGCTTTTGCTCACACTAGTAGTCGATTCTTCCCGCAGGAATAGCTTGGTCCTTCCCTCTTCTTTTCTGGTAAGACTCTCTAGGTGTTCCAAGAGAGGGAAACAGCTCCTACTCCAGATCAGACCCCCGGTGATGTCCCCTTACTCAAACTCAAGTTTTTCAGTGGTTATCTGGGTACGCTGTAGAGCCATTGTCATCTTAAGGATTTTGAGGAGGCTCAGGCAAGAATTTAGGGGGCCCCTCTTCGGAACAACTTTTAATTTTACTACTCATTTTGTCCTAATTGAATCACCATGGTGCCAAACAATATTGAATTATTTACAGGGCTCACAGTTTTATCGTATTTACTTTTTTTACATTTCCATCTGTATTTACTCATATTTCTTTTTTGTCATTTTATCTGTATTCATCCACCATCTTTTTTGTTACAGGCAAAAGACAACACTGCAGCTAGTATTTCTTCACATTTGTTTAAATGGCACACTTGCACTCACCAAATTAATGAAATGAAGACCACTGAAAACATGTTCCATATTTGCAGATGATACTAGAAAGGCCATAAGGTTCAAGGAGAGATTACACAGCTTTGGCCACTCTTACTTCTGAGCATGCTAGTATAACATGACACTGATCTATTTTTGTAAAACATTGTGTATTAAATATGTGTTGAAATACTCTTCAACAACATTCGTTTTGTTATCAGAAGAGCAAACTAACATGAATAAATATTTGTAATCATTAACATCTTGACTGTACCAAGCTTCCTTGGATGGATCCAGGATTGAGACCTGTTTCCAAAAAGAGCACTAACTCATTTACCCTGTTGTGTTCATAGTTAGGAGAGAATCCCACTTTCATTCAGTGTTTAGGACCAGGTAGTTTTTATAGGTAATCCATTTTGGATCCAGTGGCTTCTTCATTGCTTACAAAAGCAAGGAAGTAGTGCCATATTTCCAAAAATCATACTGCTCCTTCATACCATTGGATCACAATAACCAGCCTTGGATAGTTTATTCTCCCATCTGCTTCTTGGCAATAATGTGCTTTAAGTTTTGTGCATACTTACATAATGCTCCAGCTATGATTACAAAATCATGCATGTCCTGATTCTTCCGCTGAGACAGAGCAGATAAAGCTGCAGCATGAATAAGATGATATGGATCTTTTATGTGAATGGAATACACCCTTTGAGCAGCACGCAAATGGTTTACTTTCTTTGTAATGTAGGATGCAGAATCAGAACATATAGCAACAAGGTCATGCCATTATCTTCCCAATTTCTGAAGCACATTGTTTATAATTAAGCCAACTGTAGCAGAATTACATTAATCTGATACAGTGATGCCAACCAATGCTGAGTGGCAACTCTGTTGTTCATCATCAGTGTAATATGACTAATGTTCCAATTGCAGGGTCACCATACACCAGTGTGGTTTCATCAATTGGTAAAGAGATAAGGACATTTGCTACAGCCTAATGCATGCTTCCAACCTGTGCTTCAAACAATTCAGGCAGATATTTCCCATATATTTTGCTGGGTTTTCACATTGTCCTTGCTGCAGGGCACAGCAGGATAATCAGTTCTCTAACTGGGCCATCAGTCTTGTGAAGTAGAACAATACTTTCGCACAGGGTATCCACAACCTTGTGTGGAGTAACTGGAGCCTCCTCAGTATTTTGACGTGCACAGGTTGTGCATTTCTCCATGGTCATTTGCTCCATACCGGCCTTATTTACAACTGGGGCAGAAAGTCCTTCATGAGAACGTTGATAAGTTATAAGTACATATTTTGCAGAGAATGTCAGACTTCATTCTCACATGGCTGAGAAAAATATAGTGCATTTATAGAAAATGTTCTTTAATTTTAGCTTCTGGAGCACCTTCCATATTATCTATGAGAAAATAATGGGAAAACAGTTTCCCCTCATACATGAGTTATGAAATCCCAGCAGAAGGTCAGAGTAAAATCACCTTAGAACATACAACAATTCCTAAAATTAATATGGTAACACCAACACATGATTTATATTTTAACTAAAAGCTATTATCACCCTTTATATGTACTTTGAGACCCTCAAAACATGCCATTCACTACAATTCATTTCAATGGGGTCCATGTCCCAGAGTCCTGTAACTGCTGCCATAGCATGTTGTGGCTGGCCCATGGGGGGGTCTGATGTGGACCCCCTCCCCCACATGCCCTTTGGGATCTGGGTGTGCTCACTCAGCCCCCTTAAACATTTTTTTTAATTCATTTACAGGATATAGGATCAAGTCTCTGTGTTTTATAATGACTGACAAACAAAAATTGTTCAGGTTGAAACCAACCAATCAAGATTGACTAATCCCCTTTAAATTGAGATGTCATCAGTGATGCTACTGACCATGTCATGAGTGAGGTAATATGTGAATTCATAAGCAGTGTATTGTGAGTGCGTAAGTTATAGCTAGCTGAGGTAATTATAACTACTGAATTTCTATGGTTTTGTGCATGTAAAATGTGAACCTAACTATAAAGTCCCTGTAACCTTTGATTTTAGTGAACTTATCAAGATCTTTTAATCCTGTTTCCTAACTATAACGTCCCTATATCCTTTGTTTTTTCCAGTGTATTTTTTGGGTTTTTTAACGTTAAGTAATATTTAATTGCTTTACAATAATCCAATCACTGCCGTGTATGGCCTTCATCTGTGCATGGTGGGGGGTTGACCGCAGGGCCTGGCCTGTGGCCAGGCTCTGTAGCCAACAACTTGCAGGTACCCAACTACACACAGCCTTTGGGAGTGGATGTGTCTCTGAGTGTCTGTGTGTGGGTGTGTGGGTGTGTGGGTGTGTGAGTGTGCCTGTGAGGGGTGTCTGTGAGTGGATGTGTGAGTGTCTTTGTGGGTCTGTGAGTGGTTGTCTGTTTGTCTGTGTGGGTTTAAGTGGGTGTCTGAGTGTATGTGTGCATCTGTGAGTTGGTTTGTGAGTGAGTGTGGGTATGTGAGTGCCTGAGTGAGTCTGGGAGTAGGTATGTGAGCACCTGTGGCTGTCTGTGAGTGGGCATGTGAGTGCCTTAGTGAGTCTGTGAGTAGATGTATGAGTGCCTAAGTAAATGATTATGATAGAGTCTTTGTCTATCTGTCACAGGGTGTGTGAATGCCTGTATGGGTCTGTGAGTAGGAGTATGAGTGTCTGTGTGGGTCTGTGACTGGGTGTATGAGTCACACTATAACTGTGAATTGGTGTGGGAGTGTCTGTGTTGGTCTGTGAGTGGGTGTGTAAGTGTCTGTGTGAGTCTGTCAGTGGGTATGAGAGTTTTTGTGTCAGTGTGCCACTGGGTGTGTCAATGTTATAGGGGTCTGTGAGTGGGTGTGTGGATCCGTGAGTGGGTGTTTGAGTAGCACTATGGGTCTGTGAGTGGGTGTGTGAGTCTTTGAGTGGGTGTGTAAGTATCTGTTTGGGTTTGTGAATAGGTATGTGAGTAGCACTATGGGTCTGTGAGTGGGTGTGTGAGTGTCTGTGTAGGTGTGAGAGTGAGAGTGTGGGCTTATGAGTGGGTGTCTGAGTGTTTGTGTGGGTCTGTGAGTGGGTGTGTGAGTGCCTGTGTTGGTCTGTGAGCAGGTGTGTGAGTTATGGAATGAGTCTGTGAGTGGGTTTGTGAGTGTCTGAGTGGGTGTGTGAGTGGGTATATGAGTGTTTGTGTGGGTTTGTGAGTAGGCATGAGTACGTCAGGGGTACAACAATCAACATCTTAACCGTACAAATTACAGAGCCTATACGTAGTGAAAGTGCAACAAAAACGGATCAAAGAACAACAGATTTAATAGATGGAGAAAATCTAGCAAAAACCCTCTAAATTAAAAGCATTAAAAAATCACTGTACAGGCAATTATACATTTTGAGGACAGGCATAAGAATGACTCGGAACTCACCAAGCAAATAGTCGTAGATCTGACTACCGAATTCAAGAAGAAAAAAATTAAACAACACGGCGAACTAGAGATGGCGCCACCAAAGATCAAAACACTGGATCACTCTCACTCAACTCCTAACAAAGAAAAACTTATTGAGCATAATCAATGCTATGGTTTCCCTTTAACCCCCTATGTCACCAAGGGTTCAAAGGAGGATGCACTGCAAGCTTCATGGTTGCATTCTACATTGATAACGGATAATGCTGAACTTGTAAAAGCCTTGGAGATCAAAACTATAAATCAGACAAACTCTGCAACCATCCCTGTAATACCACAAGTAGAAACTATAAATCAATCATACAAACCGAAACAAAATCAGTTGGCACTGCAATAAATCAGGACCTCCTCTCAATTATGGAAATACCAAGCCACTCTTCATCCCAAATTGCAATGGATTTAAAGAATAATTCAATATGTGTTCCAGTATTTAACCCAAGGCAGGATCAATTTGATATGCAAATAGGAAAAGGTACAAGTATACCACCATTACACCTGAATAATTCTAAAATAGGAGGATATGAAACCTAGAAATCTAAAAAATATATCAATCAAATTGATACAGACAACCTATCCTCTCGATATTCGTTATTACTAAGCATCCTACAAACGTCAATTTCTGTATTAAACATGCAATCGGACAAATTAGATCTACAGATCGATCTCATGAATATTATGGCAACACATGTTTCCAGCATTAGCACCAAAATAGACATACTCACCAAACAACTGGTGAAAGTCCGAACACTTAAAAGCATGGATATACAAGGTATTTGCAAATGCGACCAAATAATAGATAAACTAAGTATATTGCCGTCTATATTAAAAGACATACTGAAAGAAATAAGGCATAGGGAAGATGATAAACCATCTTTAATGCAAATCCCAGACGAATATATATAAGAACAACCGCAGGTAGTAAACAACTCAACGAAAAAGGAAACTTATGAAAAACGAGGAGGGCAATTAATTGTGACAGATTGTGCAAGCACAAATGAAATTCAAAATAATTTATCACTGATCCATTCAACATTGAATGGCCCACAACCTCTCATTACAAACGCAAACACTTCATTTATCCAATTATTAACAAAAAGGCAAAAAAAAAGTGCTAGAAAGGGAAGAGCTAATACAAATGGTTTGATGCAACAAGAAATAGATGGCAAGAAATGCTATCCAGTGTTCAATGCCACACAAAAAAAGAAACCACTTTCAGAAAAAAAGGTCACAGAAGAAAATTTTACATTACAGGATAAATTAGTGTACAGAACATTGCAGCCTCCAAACAATAAGTTAGATAACAAAGGGGCATATCAACAAGTGCTTTATCTCTGCTTTTTTGGCTTTAAAAGCCCAAAAAGCAGAGATAAAACTAGCGCCCTATCAACAACAGGGTGCTAACACGCAAATTTGCATGTTAGCACCCTTTTACTCTAGGCTTCCCCTTGCATCTCTAATGAGATGCAAAGGGGGCGTTCCAGAGTAAAATAATAGGAGAAATGTCGCTAAGCGACATTTCTCCTATTATCAAGAATGTCGCTAACCCTGTTAGAGACAAAAAAAGCAGCGCTAACCGCGGTTTACGCTGCTTTTTTACGTCTGCTAATTTTCAGACTTAGCCATGATATCCTATGGAAGGAGGATATCATGGCTAAGTTTGCCTGTCCCTATCAACAAGGTAACGTGTGATTATCGCTGGGTTTCCAGCGATAATCTCACGTTAGCCTGTTAGCGTGTAGATTTTTATCGCTATTGAGAAAAGCGTTGCTAATAGCACGCTATCTCAGCGATAAAAATTCACGCTAGCCGGCGATAATTATCCTCACGCTAAGAGCGCTGAGCGATAATTATCGCCGGTTGTTGTTGATATGCCCCAAAGTCACAGAAAATCGTGTAAAAAATGGAAGGCAAGACAGAAGGATAACGACAACCAAATCCCACCCAAACAAGTTCTATCTCCAAAAAAACACAGATGCAAATAAAAAAAACAAAAAAAGGGTGTCCTTCCTGACACCTTGCAAATGGAGGCATTAATTTCAGACAATCAAGACGTTGAACACGACACATCATCAGAGGATATAAAAGGACAAGATCTACCTAGATGTCTCGAGGTACCATCTGGCAATCTCTCTGAACAGAACCCTTTGGAAAGGACTAAATGAATTGATAATAGTCCAGCAGAGGCTTCTACAATTACTGACCATAATAAAATTAAAACACAAGAACATATAATAACTTCTAGGGTGGACAAAACAATCACGATCACATGTCCCCTGGTCACCGCTAACAACAAAAAACATAAATATACAATGACCAATTTCTGAACCAACATGTGCCTTGCAAGCTGCTAACTTAAATATATACTCTTGGAATAGTGCAGGTGCAATCACAAAGCTTACTGATAGGACTCTAACAGAAACTTTGGCTCCATATGACTTCATAGCTCTGCAAGAAACCTGGTTGAGAGGCTCATTTCAATTGCCGGGTTTTACATTACGTCAGGTGGATGCTGTAAAAACATCTCGTTTTGGAAGACCAAAAGGTGGATTATCGGTCTATATATCAAAGAACCTCAAAGTTGAATCAGAACAGATGATGACGACATCTACAAGTATCCAAATAATCAGACTCATCTTTGGTAGTGATCATTGGATAACCTTACTAATCTTTTTCAATATTTATGCCCATCCAAACGCCCAAGAAAAAACAATAACATTCAGAAAGTGATTACATGAAATATCTGAAGTAAGATATAACACCCCGAATTGGGAAATAGTGATTAGAGGTAATTTCAATACCCATCTCATTCACACACCGGATGATGACGAAAATGAAACTTGAATGGTAAACCACCAAACAGCCCATTCTTGGAGGAAACCCAAAAAAGTAGGCAAGGAACTGGTCACCTCTCTAAAATATTTTGCGAGTACTTAATGGGAGAACACCGGACGATAATCCTCCAAATTTAACTTATTATGGACCGACTTCTGGGTCCGTAATTGACTCTACTATTCTTTCCCTGCCACTAATACAGCAACTAAGTATGTTTAAAATTAAGTGCAAACCGAATAGTGATCACTCAATCCAACATATAGCCATAAATATTCATCCAGACACATATTAGTCTGCTCTAACAATCAACGAGGGAAGTTCACTAACTACCCATAAAGGATTAAATTGGTCATCTCATCGACTTCCAGAACTCGTAGGCAAAGCTAAAACCGTCTTGGCAATTAGTGTAACGTCATCCTCTACAGTATTAAATGCCTGGTTATGCCAAATCTAATATCGGGACCGACCAAAAGCTAAACACATCAATTATTACTGAAAATAAAAGAGCTGAAAAAATTACTGAGAAGAGAAATAAGGAAGGTAAAAAAGCAAGGTAACCAAGAAGTCACATTGGATAAGTTAAATCAATTGAAGAAGGAATTTAAGAAACATGTCTGGCAAGAAAAAAGAAAAATGACAGACGAGTTTTGGGCAAAGCTGCTCTACAATTGTAAACAATCAAATACCAATGCTTTTTGGAAAACAATAAACGACTTAAATAAGGTAAACACATTTACAGTATCCTCAAATGTTATGGAACAAGATTGGGCAGTTTATCTGACAAAACTCTTAATTGATGAAGACCAGCTACAAGTAAGTAAAACTAACAAAACTATTGAGACTGAACTAATAACCAGGACCAAACACTGTCGCATTCTGAGTTTGTACCCGCTTCAGACATCACATCATGTACGCTCACAAGGTCCAACTCCAAATGGCATCCCACAGGCAATATTTAAATTGGACCCAAAATAGTGGGCCAACCCGATAATGGTATTGTTTAAAGAGGTGGAAAATACAGGCATGATTCCAGACAGCTGGAGGGGATCAATAATAAACCCTATTTTTAAGGGAGGACATAAAACAAAGCCATCTAACTACAGATTAATAGCCCTTATTGACTCAGAAGCAAAATATTATGCATCACTAATATTGAAAGATCTAATAGAGTGTCAAATTCTAAGAATTTGTTTCCACCCCAACAAAGAGGATTTCGGAAAAGGTATGGTACGTCAAGTAATATGACAACAGTAGCATTAATTGCAGAAAAAAGTAAACGCCAAAAGAAAAAACTGCAACTCTGCTTTATAGATCTGAAAGCAGTTTTTGATTGTGTGGATCGTCCACTTCTATGGGCTAAATTAAGATGGTGGGGTATTCAGGAAAGAATGTTAAGAGAAATTGAATCACTATATACAGAAACATGGATTCAAATTAAGGTAGGGGATGATACCAAAATATCAAGGAAAATACCAACTGCAAAGTGTCTTAAGCAAGGGTGTGTGCAAGAGCCACACGTGTTTAACCTTTTTACGGCAGATTTATCCACCTACCTGGATCAAGTCCACTTGCATGCTCCAAAGCTAGGCCCACTAACGGTATCCCATCTATCATATGCCGATGATATTGTGCTGCTGAGTCACACATAAATTGGACTTCAAAGATTGATTAAAGAAACTGCGGCATATACGAAACTCAATAAATTGGAAATTAACATTGCCAAGACAAAATCCATGCGTATTGGGAATAATCCCCATGCCTCACTAAAGATCAAGCTGGATAATGTAACCATAGAAGAAGTCAGTACTAAATATTTAGGTTTTAACTTTGATAAAAATGTTAACTTTCACACACCAACAGTATATGGTTAGGAAAAATAATACTCTAATACATTCATTCAGTTAACTTGCAAAAAAACTAGATGGTCCCTTTTATCAACCATAGCTCTCTGTTATCAAAGCAAAACTGCTTCCATCTCTAACTTAATCAAGTACAGTGATGCATGGAAGGGACTCCAAAACGTTTGATAGATTACAAATCAAAACATACAAACTGGTCTTTTGTCTGCCTTGTAATGCTTCTCCCGCTCAAATTCATTTGGAATTTGAATTGACACAGCAAGAAGATTTCACTTCATTAAATCCTTGCATAAAATACAAAATAATCAGACCAGCCCTCTAATCAGTGCTCTATGCGAATCTGTGAATAAGGACGTGAATTCAAGTTACAACAAATACTTGTTATCATCTTTATAACTAACCAATGTGGGTGACTTATGGGACTTGAATTTATCGCATCCTACTGTCTGCCAAGCAATGAATAAAACAGCAAAATTTCATTCGCTAGCTCAGGACAAAAGCATATTTTCGCGGCGATCCCAAGCCTGGGTGACAATTCAAACCTATGTCACATTGCAACCGGCAACTTACCTACACCTAACCTATCCGGTGTATTTCAAGAAAAAACATTGGCTATGTGCTTAGGAGATCTGCCGTCTTTGTCAGACAAACCAGCATGGCGATATAAAGGACCAAAAATGTGCAGACTATGTGATGCTCCAAATGAGGATTTTGTGCATTTGGTCACCATATGTCCCAACTGAATAATGTACGCTGTACACTTTTAAAGCGCTTATTTAATGAGAGAGGGATCCGTACGTGCAGAACAGCATTCATGAGAAGTCTGGCCCCTACAGATCCTCAGTTAAACTGCAATCTTCTGAAGTTTTTACAGATTCACGACAAAGCAGTCAAGCAGAATTGTAAGCTGCATACTATAGCATAAGGAATTTGCATTACAATACATTGATACACTGTTAAACTAGTAGTATGATGTTGATATTTGGAGTTGTGGAATGTTATACTGATGTATACGCCACTTTATAACAACGGTGAAGAGTATGCATATTAGTGACTGAATTAATCTTACAATTTATTTATTTATTGATAACGTTTTATATAGTGCGAACATGATCCCGAAGGATATCAGAGAGCTTTATAATTTGAGAGAAAGGAAGGTAATAGTAGCAGTACAATCGTCAGATGGGGTACCAACCCAAACAAATCACATATGCATATCAAACAAAAGATTACAATCAAAAGGGACAATAAAGGGTAAAAACTGGAACATAGCAAACTGGGAGGGGAGCAAGTGACTAGTAAAGCAGAAAAACACCAAATGGAGGACTTAGGGTGTAGGTCCAAAGCATTAGAGCAGAGGATCCGAGACCCTTTTAAGGTAGGAACTTGTTCATGAGGAATCTGTTTACTTCCAATTTAAAGGCAACCTCAGAGGAGATTCTGCGCATTTCCGGTGGGAGAGAGTTCCAGATCCTTGGCGCGGAGCCGGAGAAAGCTCGGTGACACGTTCTCTTTTTGCGAAAGATCTGGGGTTTCAGGAGGAGAGATTTAGCACTCCGAGAAGGTCTACCCCCTCCATATAATGTTATGTTTTAAATAAGACCACAATATTCTCCTGTGTCGTAGCAATATTAATTCATGATTTAAAGACAATTAATTATTTTATCTAATAACAATAAACTGTCATTTCATTTCATGTGGGTCTGTCACTGGGTGAGCGAATGTCTGTATGTGTGTGTCTGTGTTGGTCTGTGAGTCAGTGTGTGAGTTTAAGTTGCACTATGCATCTGTGAGTGGGTATGCGAGTGCCTGTGCGAGTCTGTGAGTACCTGTTTGGGTCTGTGAGTAGGAGTATTAGTGCTCTTCTTGGCCTGAGAGTGGGTGTGTGTTTTTTTTAAATTGCAGCAAGGTTCAGAAGCCTGTTGCAGAATCAAACGGGGGCCACCCTGATCACCGTGGCAGATCCATGGACCCCGGCACATGAAAGACATTTTTTTAAGGCAATTTCTTTACATTTATGTATCCCTCTGTGACCCCTCCAACATACCTATGGGGTCAGGGTACCTCTATCTTGACCCCTTCAGTCCCTATGCACTCAAATGTTGAGGCCCCAGAACTGTGCCCTGACACATAAAATGGTGGTGCAACTTTACAGTCAGGTTGTGACCTGCCAATCACACACTGCTGTTGGTGAGTGGATTTACAGAGCACAGCGATGTAGCAGCGAAGAATGTGCATACCTAGATATACAAATTTGTTTTTCCTTTGATAACTTCAAAACTACTGAACAGATTTACACTAAATCACAAAAAGGGTTCTTTCCTGACCAAGAGATAGCTTTCTGCCAAATTTGGCATAATTCTGTTTAGCGGTTTGGGCTGTAGTCCTGTATGAAAATGCAAAATGCACATAAACATAGAATGGAGAAAAGTATTTTGGGACCACCCCTTTATCTCGGCCCTCGCTTGATGAATCACCTCAAAACTTTTCAAACAGCAGCTGAAGTGAGTGGCAAACTAGTTTTCTAAGTTATTAGCTAAACAAAAAAACTCTTACTCTATGGGGAAAAATATATATGCATATATATATAAAATTCACTGAAAAAACCATAGGTTTCACACACGTTATAGTTAGGAATTAGCATTTAAAAAACCTTGCAAATTCAGTGAAAAAACCATAGGTTTCACACATGCTATAGTTAGCTGGAGATTTTACTCATAAAAAACCAATGAAATTCCCCCGTTATAGTTAGTGCAGGCAACTATAACTCACGCGACCGCAATCCTCTGCTGATGCTAATACTGTATTTAGACACTTATTTGCCCATGTCTTCTTCCATTAAATTTTAGCCATACATATATTACAAATATTTTTTTTTCATAAAGACACATATGTCATCAGCAGAGGATTGCGGTCGCGTGAGTTATAGTTGCCTGCACTAACTATAACGGGGGAATTTCATTGGTTTTTTATGAGTAAAATCTCCAGCTAACTATAGCATGTGTGAAACCTATGGTTTTTTTCACTGAATTTGCAAGGTTTTTTAAATGCTAATTCCTAACTATAACGTGTGTGAAACCTATGGTTTTTTCAGTGAATTTGTACGTTTTTTTAAATGCTAAGTTACTTTACGCCGTTCGTGGTGTGCGCGCCCACTTAACGCAGTTCGTTCCGTGCGCGCATGGTGCGCTTCGCGCACCGTGCGCGCACAGTGAGCACGCGGTGCGCTTCGCGCACCGCGCGCCCACTTTACGCAGTTAGTGCAGCGCACGCACGGTGGGCACGCTGTGCGCTACGCGCACCGCGTGCCCACGTTACGCTGGATGGGCAATGTACGCACGATGCGCTTCGCGCACCGTCCGCTCACGGAGGACATATTATGCGCTTCGTTATGAAAGGTCAACAATTAAATGTGCTTTTAATACATATGCCATGCACAAAAAGTGACCTGCGGGCATCTTTTGCACACGGGGGTGGGAAAGTTAGGATACTGTTTTTTTTATAATTAGTTTTTACGGTGAGCGTAATCGGCGTTTTTTCGAAAAAAAAAAAAAACAATTTTTTGGCTTGGGGGTTCGTTTGGGACACTGTAATCAAGGCTAGGTGGTTGGGAGCTGTCAAAACTGCCTCTTTATATGTTTTCACCCTTTGTTTTTCCTCCCTATGTCAGAGTGCGAGAGAGAAAATGGCGGCCGCCGCTTCCTGGTTTCGACCGATTCGAATGTTTACTAAGATCTAACAGCCAATCAGAATCGCGCTCGCGCACGGCACCGTTCGCGTACGGTAAGCTTACCGTAAGCGCACGGTAAGCGCACCGTAAGCTGCCACAGATATATATATTGATTTAAATGCTTTTCTCAGGAACTACTGAACAGATTTACACCAGACCTACAAAAGGCACTTCCTTGACCTGTAGACTACCTCTCTGCCAAATTTCAAGTAACTCTGTTCAGCCGTTCAGGCTATAGCTGTGTCTAAATGTCCTATGGAAAAATGCATGGGAAAAACGCGTTTTGGGACCCCCCTTTTTTCTCAGACCCCGCTTGACGAATCCCCCCGAGACTTTCAGGGTAGGAGCGGAGCGTAGCGCCCCATTAGTTTTGAAAATTTCCCGAGGATTCGTCGACCGGCGCCAAAGTTATTCCAAATAGAATGTTGCGGTTTTCCTATGGAAACAGGGTCCTAACTATAACTACCTACTGGCGACCGCCAGTAGGTAATATATATATATATATATATATATATCAAACACAAAGAGTTGCCTCCAACGAAAGAAACCTCACAAGGTATGGTATATTTGCTGATTTATTGGGCGAAGGCTGCAGTCAGGAAAATTCAGACAAAGAAGCATCAGCATACGAGCCTGACGCGTTTCGTGATACATTCACTTCTTCAGAGGCTCGATGTTACAGGAATCGCGCTGCCACAGGTGCCACTATTTAACGTACGATAACCAGTCCTCAGTGGGTGTGGCCATAACTATGGCTTTCTGGGATCTGTAGTGACAACACTTCTTGCTACAGTGAGCTGGCGCGGGATACTGTGATAAAACATGATTATTTCCCCAGTGGGTTGCTTTCATGGCTGTCTTTCCACTGCTGCACCTTACTGCCTTCGTCCTACAAGCACCTCGCCCATTGTTCGCACTCACCAGCCTGGCGATGCAAGGGTCCGTTCTGACACGGCGGGTTTCCTTCAGGGCCAGGCACGACCGTTAAAATCCCAAACACAAAGAGTTGCCTCCAACAAAAGAAACCTCACAAGGTATGGTATATTTGCTGATTTATTGGGCGAAGGCTGCAGTCAGGAAAATTCAGACAAAGAAGCATCAGCGTACGAGCCTGACGCGTTTCGTGAAACATTCACTTCTTCAGAGGCTCGATGTTACAGGAATCGCGCTGCCACAGGTGCCACTATTTAACCTACGATAACCGGTCCTCAGTGGGTGTGGCCATAACTATGGCTTTCTGGGATCTGTAGTGACAACACTTCTTGCTCGTACGCTGATGCTTCTTTGTCTGAATTTTCCTGACTGCAGCCTTCGCCCAATAAATCAGCAAATATACCATACCTTGTGAGGTTTCTTTCGTTGGAGGCAACTCTTTGTGTTTGGGATATATATATATATATATATATATATATATATATATATATATATATATATATATATTATCTACTGGCGGTCGCCAGTAGATAGTTATAGTTAGGACTGTCTTTCCATAGGAAATCCGCAACATTCTATTTGGAATAACTTTGGCGCCGATTGACGAATCCTCGTGAAATTTTCAAAATAGGTGGGGCGCTCCGCTCCGCTCCTTCCCTGAAAGTCTCGGGGGGATTCATCAAGCAGGGGCTGAGAAAAAGGGGGGGTCCCAAAACACGTTTTCCCCATGCATTTTTCCATAGGACCTTTAGTCCAAGCTACAGCCCGAACGGCTGAACAGAATTACTTGAAATTTGGCAGAGAGGTAGTCCTCAGTTCAGGGATGTGCCTGTTGCAGGTCTGGTGTAAATCTGTTCATTAGTTCCTGAGAAAATTGCAGTTAAAAGCATATATATATCTACAAGCGCGCACCGTGCGCGTACGGTAAGCATACCGTACGCGCTCGGTGACGTGCGCGAGCGCAATTCTGATTGGTTGTTAGATATCAGTAAACATTCGAATCGGTAGAAATCAGGAAGTATCGGCCGGCATTTTGTCTCTCGCAGTCTGAGGCAATGAAAAACAAAGGGGGAAAACGTGAGAAGGGGGCAGGATGGACAGGTCCTGACCCCCTAGCCTTGGTCAGGGGGTCACTGAAGGACCCCCAAGGGTAAAAAAAAAAATATTTTATTTTGCGAAAAATTGCAGGGTGCGTGCACCGTACGCGCACGGCACGAACAACGCATCGTGGGCGCTTGGTGCGCGAAGCGCACCAAGCGCCCACAGCGCGCGCGCGGTGCTCGAAGCGCACCGTGCGCGTACGGTACGCGCACGGTGAAAAAACGTTAAAAAAAATACATAACTTAGCATTTAAAAAACCGTACAAATTCACTGAAAAAACCATAGGTTTCACACACGTTATAGTTAGGAATTAGCATTTAAAAAACCTTGCAAATTCACCTAAAAAACCATAGGTTTCACACATGTTATAGTTAGCTGGACATTTCACTCGTGAAAAACCATTGAAATTCCCCCGTTATAGTTAGTGCAGGCAACTATAACTCACGCGACCGCAATCCTCTGCTGATGACGTCAGATATTACATCACTGATGACATATGTCTTTTTCTGAAAAAAAAATATGTGTAATATATGTATAGCTAAAAATTAATGGAAGAAGACATGGGTAAATAAGTGTCTAAATACAGTGATGTAATATCTGACGTCATCAGCAGAGGATTGCGTGAGTTATAGTTGACTGCACTAACTATAACGGGGGAATTTCAATGGTTTACCTACTGGCGGTCGCCAGTAGGTAGGTATAGTTAGGACCACGTTTCCATAGGAAATCCGCAACATTCTATTTTGAATAACTTTGGCGCCGGTCGACGAATCCTCGCGAATTTTTCAAAATAGGTGGGGCGCTACGCTCCGCTCCTACCCTGAATGTCTCAGGGGGATTCGTCAAGCGGGGCTGAGATAAAAGGGGGGTCCCAAAACGCGTTTTTCCCATGCATTTTTCCATAGGACCTTTAGACAGGGCTACAGCCCGAACGGCTGAACAGAATTTAAAGAAATTTGGCAGAGAGGTAGTCCTCAGGTCAAGGAAGTGCCTTTTGTAGGTTTGGTGTAAATCTGTTCAGTAGATTCTGAGAAAATAGCCTTTAAATCAATATATATATCTGAGCATTTAAAAAAACGTACAAATTCACTGAAAAAACCATAGGTTTCACACACGTTATAGTTAGGAATTAGCATTTAAAAAACCTTGCAAATTCACTGAAAAAACCATAGGTTTCACACATGTTATAGTTAGCGGAAATTTTACTGATAAAAAACCAATGAAATTCCCCCGTTATAGTTAGTGCAGGCAACTATAACTCACGCGACCGCAATCTTCTGCTGATGACATATGTGTCTTTATGAAAAAAAAATATTTGTAATATATGTATAGCTAAAAATGTATGGAAGAAGACATGGGCAAATAAGTGTCTAAATACAGTATTAGCATCAGCAGAGGATTGCGGTCGCGTGAGTTATAGTTGCCTGCACTAACTATAACGGGGGAATTTCATTGGTTTTTTATCAGTAAAATTTCCGCTAACTATAACATGTGTGAAACATATGGTTTTTTCAGTGAATATATATATATATATATATATATATATATATTACTTCGATTCCAATTCGGTGACAATACTCCGCCGAACAAAACACGACACAGACCCAAAGTAAGTGCTCAATTTGTTGTTTACTCCTTCATCGCCATGACGCGTTTCAGCTCGTCAAAGCCTTGTTCACATGACATGTCGGAGCCAATCCGTGTGAGTTATTTAAAGTGCAAATACAATTACGTAGCCACATCACATGATTTGAAAGCCATGGAAATAGAAACAGTAAAATTGCCAAAATAGAACCTTAAAACCAACTTGCGACTAAAATGTAAATAAAATACTCATTTTGATACCAAACCTTCTGTTGCTAATGAATAATTGTAAAATACGTATTATCTGCAACCAGACAGGTATAGTTGGCTATGAGGAAATTAAATGCAGAAAGTTACTCACATGATCTGATAACATGTCTAATATACATCGTATGCCAATGCCTGTATATATAATACTGAGATTTTCAAAAGGTATCGAAGGCAGTATATCAAATTAGTACCTTGTTGGAATAGGAAATTTGCAGGCATTACTGCGTGGGCTTAGAAAGTGGATGGGCTTTCGTGTGGAATGGAAAGTGCCAACACCATTAAAAAAAGGGGAGACAAAAAATAATATTGAAATAACAAAATTAATGAAAAATGTTGTGCTCGAGATGTGTAACAAAGTACGAATCTAGTGGCTAAGGTATATTATGTAAAACTCCAAGTTAAAATAACTGAGTTAGCCCATACGTAAGTTTGGCAAAGTGAATAAGGTGCGAAAAGTGCAAAGTGCCGGAACGGGAGGATGCAAAAATGCATTGACGGACCAGGGAGTGGAAATAAATGATAGTCCGTTGGCATAAATGACGAAATTTAGAATATGCGGGAGGACAGGACCGAGTCACCTCCAAACATATATATTTTTTAATCAGAGACAAAGCTATAGCAGCAACAAGCACAGATGACCTCAAAGGACAATTAAAAATGTGCAAATATGCAATAAAAAGGTGTAAATAAAGTGCCTGGTGTCAACAAAAGACAAAGTCTCTTGGAAAAACGGAGTTAGGAGGGTAAGGCAATGGGAGGTGCAAACGATTAGCAAAAGATAAAATATGTATAAAATATGTATAAATATGTGCAAAATAGCAATTGTAAACAATTTTCCATTTGACAATAAATATATATACCTTAATAATAAATAGTCATAAATATGAATAAATAAATACATAAAATCTTTACATCCCTGATCTCCCTCTCCTAAAACAGTTCCAGGACCAGATATTTGACCATGAATGAATTATATACAAATGCACATTAATTGACTACATCTAAATCGTAACCCCATGAAGATGTTTAGGTCAAGCATTAAGAGAGAATGTCATACACCACTGGAGTCTTATAAGGAGTCCTTAACATAGTTACAGACATGTATAAAAATCTTCCGTGGCATTCAAACCCCCTGGTGACTTGGTATCAAGCTGAATAATATATCTAGTCTCCAGTTGTCTCAATTTATGGTCCCTGTCACCACCCCGCCTGCTTGGGGGTATACTGTCAATCACATAGTAGCTCAGGTTTTTGATGTCTGATTGATGGAATTCTTTAAAATGCCGAGCTACCGGATATGTATTGTCCTGATGAGTTATTGCTCGTAGATGTTGTAAAACTCTTTTGTGAACCTGAAGTTTGGTGCTTCCAATATATCTAAGGTCACAAGGGCACGTGAGAACATAAATAGCATATTCGGTTTTACATGTGAGTAATTTTTGTATTTTGTATTCTTTGTCACAAAATGGGGTGGTGTAGGTCTTGGTGTTTTTGCCATGAATACATGCTTTGCACGTTTTACATTTAAAAAAGCCTTTGTGCATCTGTAGCCATGTAGTACTCTCAATGATTTCAGGGTTAGTGGTGACTAAACTATCCCTCATGGATGGTGCTTTGCTGTACGTAATGGACACACGTTGCGGCAGCAAAGGTCCTATTACTGGATCGTTAAGTACCAGTGGCCAGTTGTTTTGTACTATCTTTTGAATGGCTTTGTGTTGGCGACTGTAACCTAAAATCAAACGAAATTCTGGGGCTACAGGGCAGGTGGCAGACATGGAAAGGGAAGCTGGAGGTGTCTGTTTGTCTTTTAACAGGCTGTCCCGAGAGCACCTCATTGATTTAGAAATCGCCTGTGAGACAATGTTGGGAGCATACCCTCGAGCGAGGAATCTCTCTTTGCTCTCCAATTGGGCTTTATGTAAATCCACCTCATTGCTGCATATGCGTCTTAAACGAAGCATCTCACCGTAAGGTATGCTATTTATCAAGTGCTTAGGGTGAGAGCTCTGAGCATGCAAGGTGGAATTGCCAGCTGTCTTTTTTCTGTGAAGGCGTGTCTCTAATGCATTATCTTGAATATAGATTCGGGTGTCTAGAAATTCAACCTCAATTTCACTGATGGTGGCAGTAAATTTCAAATTCAAAAGATTGTGATTGATACCAGACACAAAATTAGAGGCTTGTTCTTTGGTACCCCGCCAGATAACAAAGAGATCATCAATATAACGAAGCCATTTGATGATATGGCTTTCAACAATGTACTTGTGTTCAGTTTTGAGTACCAGCTCCTCTCACCACCCCATGTGAAGACATGCGTAGCTGGGGGAGAAGCTGGCACCCATCGCTACACCCTGAATTTGCTGGTACAGTAAGTTATTAAACATAAAAATGTTGTTGTACAGACAATATTCCATCATTGATATAATCATATCGCTATGTTGCAGATCATATGAAGGATTTTTTGCCAAGTAGTACTGGACTGCATTGATGCCATCAGTGTGTTGGATGCTGGTATAGAGCGAAGATACATCTAGAGTCATTAGTAAATAATCTTGTTGCCACTTTACATCCTTTGTTTTCCTGATGAAGTCACCTGTGTCACGCACGTATGACTCTAGATTTTTGACATGGTTTTGTAAAAAATAGTCTACATAGATAGATGTATTTTCCAGTAATCCATCCTTGGCTGTAATGATCGGACGACCTGGCGGTTTGTCTCTATTCTTATGAATTTTGGGAATAAAATAGATAGATGGAGTTGTAGGATTGTCTTTCTTGAGGAATCTATATTCATCTTCGCTGATAAGGTCTTGTCCTTTCCAAATTGCCAATTTTTTGTAAAATTTAGAGTAAGTGTCTTTAAGAAGTGCTGTGCTGCTGCGACTATAGCATTGTCGATCATTTAGCTGGCTAAATGCCTCTTTTTTGTATTCCTCCTGGGGCCAAAGGACAATATTGCCACCCTTGTCGCTGTTGCGTATAACAATATTTTTATTTTTTTGAAGTTTTTGAATCAGGTTCGAATACTGCTGGTCTTGTTTGTTATATTTTTTCTTAGTATTCAACATTGATTTGTTTAGTTTTTTGATGTTTGCCGTGACTGTTTCATGGAACACGTCTATAGCATCTCGTGGGGCAATCGGATTGAATTTGGAGGATGGTTTAAAGGGAGTCCGGATTTTTTGATTTCCTTGTGGTGGAATGTCCTTGACAGGAGGGAGATTCCCAAGTTCTTGTGTGATGTTACATTCCCATAGGTCAGTGAGTTCATTGAATAATGGTACATCTGACTGGGTAAGTCTGGATTGGAAATTGTCATCAACTTCAGAGATGTTATGTTTGTTCCGAGGGTTGTCATTCTGAAGAAGGAAATATTTTTTTAATTTTAGTTTTCTCACCCCTTTGTAAATATCCATCCTGGTTGATACATAATTGAAATCATTTTTTGGGCAGTAAGAGAGACCCAGACTTAAAGTACGGATTTCTTCAGAGGTAAGCTCCAGTTGAGAGAGGTTGATTACTGTGTTATCGTTGAGGGTTGTAGAGTTTATCGTTTCCTCCAGTATCCCCGACCTCTTTTTTTGTTGTTGAAGGCGGCGTTTCCCTGCCTTCCGTCTCTGTTTTCGCTTGTAGTTTGCAGTTGTGCGGCGTGCTCTCTTTGTGGCCTCGGGCGAAGAGTCTGTCTTCTTTCTTCGCATACAAAATTTAATTCTTCTCCTGGAGATGGTTTGACCTTTTGTTGTTCTCCCTGAGGCTGCCGCATTTCAGATTCAGATTCACTTCCTCCCGTTGAGCTGAGGTCAGAAAAGGTGGTATCATTGGTAGTTCCTACTCTTTTTGTTAGATTGGATACAGCATTTTGTTTGTTGTGGGATTTGTTGATCTTAGAAGCCCGAAGTGAATCATACTTTCTGGCAAATGTAAAGATTTGTCCAAGTTCGTAGTCCGTTTTGTCTCTGAGAAATTTAAAAGCTTTACGTTCTTTTATTTTCTCCTCTTCTTTTTTAAGTCTGGATATCATGTCTGTACGAAGTTTGATAACCTCCTCTGTTTCCCCGAATTTGTTGATTTCTTCATTGAGTTCATCAATTTCTTTCAAAAGCCTTGCCCGGTCTATATCAGCATATTTAATTAGAATTAGGACGAGTTTGCGTGAGGATTCCAGATTACATTCCGCCCACTCCCGCATGAGGTCAGGATTGGGATCTTCATACGTGGGGGCAGTGAGTATACGGAGGCCACGGGGGATACGAGCCACATCAATGTATCTTTGCAAAGATCTAGATTCCCACCATTTACTTTGCTCCATACGCATCTTTTTTTCAAGTATTTTAAATTTTTGTTTTGCTGAATTAGATTCGTTACTGTCAGTGTATTCAACTGTTGTGGCACTGCGAGAAGCCGCAGGGGCGTCCGAAAACATTTCCATGGCGGCTGCTTCTCTCTCTCGCATTGTGTCAGCCGACATCGTGAAGGAGTTAAGTTGAATAAATACAATATCACTTGACGCTTGCTCTGCACGTAAGGTACGGCTTGCTAAGCGTGTGATGCACTCTCCACCACCCCAGAATACCCAGCGTCCTACCTGATTCGGTCCGTAGACACCCGAGTCCTCCGACTTGCGTATCACCGACTATACAGGTTTCTGGATATAACGGGTTCTGGGGGGGTCCGACGCGTGATTCCTTTCTCGGACAAAGATGGCTCCAGGAAAACCTGGAACGGTGTTCTACTGTGCGCGCCGACCATGCAACCAGTGGAGGGGTCCGTGGGTGACCGTGTAGAACGGGAACGGTCAATCACATTACTTCGATTCCAATTCGGTGACAATACTCCGCCGAACAAAACAGGACACAGACCCAAAGTAAGTGCTCAATTTGTTGTTTACTCCTTCATCGCCATGACGCGTTTCAGCTCGTCAAAGCCTTGTTCACATGACATGTCGGAGCCAATCCGTGTGAGTTATTTAAAGTGCAAATACAATTACGTAGCCACATCACATGATTTGAAAGCCATGGAAATAGAAACAGTAAAATTGCCAAAATAGAACCTTAAAACCAACTTGCGACTAAAATGTAAATAAAATACTCATTTTGATACCAAACCTTCTGTTGCTAATGAATAATTGTAAAATACGTATTATCTGCAACCAGACAGGTATAGTTGGCTATGAGGAAATTAAATGCAGAAAGTTACTCACATGATCTGATAACATGTCTAATATACATCGTATGCCAATGCCTGTATATATAATACTGAGATTTTCAAAAGGTATCGAAGGCAGTATATCAAATTAGTACCTTGTTGGAATAGGAAATTTGCAGGCATTACTGCGTGGGCTTAGAAAGTGGATGGGCTTTCGTGTGGAATGGAAAGTGCCAACACCATTAAAAAAAGGGGAGACAAAAAATAATATTGAAATAACAAAATTAATGAAAAATGTTGTGCTCGAGATGTGTAACAAAGTACGAATCTAGTGGCTAAGGTATATTATGTAAAACTCCAAGTTAAAATAACTGAGTTAGCCCATACGTAAGTTTGGCAAAGTGAATAAGGTGCGAAAAGTGCAAAGTGCCGGAACGGGAGGATGCAAAAATGCATTGACGGACCAGGGAGTGGAAATAAATGATAGTCCGTTGGCATAAATGACGAAATTTAGAATATGCGGGAGGACAGGACCGAGTCACCTCCAAACATATATATTTTTTAATCAGAGACAAAGCTATAGCAGCAACAAGCACAGATGACCTCAAAGGACAATTAAAAATGTGCAAATATGCAATAAAAAGGTGTAAATAAAGTGCCTGGTGTCAACAAAAGACAAAGTCTCTTGGAAAATATATATATATATATATATATATATATGTATTATCTACTGGCGGTCGCCAGTAGATAGTTATAGTTAGGACCCTCTTACCATAGGAAATCCGCAACATTCTATTTTGAATAACTTTGGCGCCGGTCGACGAATCCTTGCAAAATTTTCAAAATTGGTGGGGCGTTGAGCTCCGCTCCTACCCTGAAAGTCTCGGGGGGATTCGTCAAGCGGGGGCTGAGATAAAAGGGGGGTCCCAAAACACGTTTTTCCCATGCATTTTTCCATAGGACCTTTAGACAGAGCTACAGCCCGAACGGCTGAACAGAATTTAAAGAAATTTGGCAGAGAGGTAGTCCTCAGGTCAAGGAAGTGCCTTTTGTAGGTTTGGTGTAAATCTGTTCAGTAGATTCTGAGAAAATAGCCTTTAAATCAATATATATATCTGAGCCAGCTTACGGTGCGCTTACGGTGCGCTTACCGTACGCGTACGGTGACGTGTGCGAGCGCGATTCTGATTGGCTCTTAGATCTTAGTAAACATTCGAATCGGTCGAAACCAGGAAGCGGCGGCCGCCATTTTGTGTGTTTCACTCAGGAAAAAAAGGGTGATAACTTGAAAAGGGGGCAAGGAATAGAGTTACAGACCCCATAACATTTAAAAGGGGGTCAAAGAAGGACAGAAAAGTACAAAAAAAACATTTATTAATTTTAAACAAAAATCGCGGGGTACGCGTACGGTAAGCTCAACGTACGCGTACGGTAAAAAAAAAAAAAAAAAAGAAATGAAATGCAGATTTAAGTGTTTAGATATTAGGGGGCTCTAAAAAGAGCCGTTGTGTTTATGAAGTGATTTTTTATTGGTACCTACAAGTAAGTACCGATGCAGAGTCTAAGGTTCAAGAGGAAGACTCTGTTCCCTTCATCATTGAAGTGCACACCATCTCCTCTATAAATGTCTTGCATGTCGTAACGCAAGTTGTTGTGGTATATGGAACCCATACCATAGTCTCGGAGGAAAGCAGAAACAGATTTGTTGACGTGCTTTCTTGCTTTGTCAATCTGTGGACAGAAATGATTGGACCAGTTCCATTTTTGCCTTTGGCATATGTTAGAAAACACAAAGGCAGTTTTAGGGAAAAGTGAAAACAGTTGTGCAAAGGTCTCCTTCATAAGCATTTCCAGACCTACCCCAGTCAAAGTGCCTAGGTCATTGCCACCACAGTGCACTATTATGAGGTCAGGGTGTTGGATTTGCATGAAGGATTTCACCAATGGCATCAATTGGTGCCACTTTAACCCTCTCTGACCAATCCATTTAATGTCTACATTTGGCAAAGCAAGGTCTCTCACCATACCTGTTTTCTCTGCATACTTTTCACTCCAGAAGACATAGCTGTGCCCTACAATCCACACTGTGAACATCTTCAAAGGAGAACTGGATGCACTCAGGAGGTGTAATTCAGTAGAATGGTAAAAAGAAATGAAAGACAGTTTGGAAATGGAGGCATACATATATTTTTTTTTTTTTAAAACTGATTGGCTGTTTCATACCATTCTAGAATAAAAACTAGGCTGTATGTGTAAATTTATAGAAGCATGTTTTGTATTGGTACAGAAAAATGTGTTACCAAAGAACAGTACTATGGATTTGCTGTTAGGTTTGAAAAGTCAAGCACTCCTGCTCTTTGGAAATGAAACATTGTTTGGTGAACTTCTGACCTAACTCTGCACAGCAGTGTTTCAAGAGCTGTTGCTATGGTAGCAGGCAGAAGTCAAGTTGGGGGAAGGGTACTAGGCAGAAGTCAAGTTGGGGGAAGGGTACTTTTGGAAAAGGGTTGGTTTTCAACCAATAGAAATGTGTGATTACATTTGAAAAAAAGGGGGAAGCACTGAGATTTGAAACTTACATGTATATGTGTGGAAAAAGAGAGGGAAAGTTTGCCATTATCTGGTTCTGCTGAGAGGAGAGAGGTGTACAGAACAGAGATCCTGGCTCTGATAATCTGCTGTTTGAGTGCCACATTTCTTTCACAACTAACTAATTTTAAAGGTGAGTTTAGAGTTTGAGAGGGGATGTATATGGTAAATTAAGAAATTAATAATAGAAATGGAATTCGTTTTGTTGAAGTTGTGTTTATCATTTTCTGTTTTGGGAGAAATTTAAATGTGAGGAACATGTAAAATAATATGGACTATGTTTTCACGATAAATTAAGGTGTACTGGTATAAATAAGGAATACTTTAAGGGTTTGAGGTTGCACTCAGTAATGCAAATACATTCAGCATCAGTAAGGCTGGTTGCCCTTGCTGGAGTGTAGTCAGTCACCCAGGCTACACATGTTGTTGGTCTCAGAAAGCTGTTTTGTATTGCTCTGGTGATTTTACATTTGCATTAGATGGAAAGGGGGAGGTATTTTTTTCTGCAGAAGCAGACTCTTAGCACACAGCCAGCTGCATATCCTGTGGAATCATGCATAGTATTCACAACCGAGTGGGGTTTGAGGTTTCAGTCAGTAATGCAAATACATTCAGCATCACTAAGGCTGGTTGCCCTTGCTGGAGTGTAGTCAGTCACCCAGGTTACACATGTTGCTGGTCTGAAAATGTTGTTTGGACATGTTGTTTTTTAAGAATCTGAAAAGTGGATTCATAATGTGTCAGACTGTAAAAGTACTTATCACTTGCCAAAAAAAAGAGTAGTAAGTGTGCTTTGAAATTGGCAAAGAAATTTCGTTTTTTGACTAATATGAAAACATGACTCTGTGTGCAAAGAGGAATTACAGGCAGAGATTTATTGCGTATTGCTCTGGTGATTTTACATTTGCATTAGATGTTAAGGGGGAGCTATTTTTTTGTGCAGAAGCAGACTCTTAGCACACACCCAGCTGCTTATCCTGTGGAATCATGCACAGTATTCACAACCGAGTGGGGTTTGAGGTTGCACTTAGTAATGCAAATACATTCAGCATCACTAAGGCTGTTTGCCCTTGCTGGAGTGTAGTCAGTCACCCAGGTTACACATGTTGCTGGTCTGAAAATGTTGTTTGGACATGTTGTTTTTTAAGAATCTGAAAAGTGGATTCATAATGTGTCAGACTGTAAAAGTACTTATCACTTGCCAAAAAAAAGAGTAGTAAGTGTGCTTTGAAATTGGCAAAGAAATTTCGTTTTTTGACTAATATGAAAACATGACTCTGTGTGCAAATAGGAATTACAGGCAGAGATTTATTGCGTATTGCTCTGGTGATTTTACATTTGCATTAGATGTAAAGGGGGAGCATTTTTTTTATGCAGAAGCAGACTCTTAGCACACACCCGGCTGCTTATCCTGTGGAATCATGCACAGTATTCACAACCGAGTGGGGTTTGAGGTTGCACTTAGTAATGCAAATACATTCAGCATCACTAAGGCTGGTTGCCCTTGCTGGAGTGTAGTCAGTTACCCAGGTTACACATGTTGCTGGTCTGAAAAAGCAGTTTGGACATGTGCTTTTTAAAGAATCTGAAAAGTGGATTTAAAATGTGTCAGACTGTAAAAGTATTTATCACTTGCCAAAAAAAAGAGTAGTAAGTGTGGTTTCAAATTGGTAAAGAAATTACGTTTTCAGACTAATATGAAAACATGACTCTGTGTGGAAAGAGGAATTACGGGCAGAGATTTATTGCGTTATGCTCTGGTGATTTAACATTTGCATTAGTTGTTAAGGGGGAGCTATTTTTTTGTGCAGAAGCAGACTCTTAGCACACAGCCAGCTGCTTATCCTGTGGAATCATGGCAGTATTCACAACCGATTGGGGTTTGAGGTTGCAGTCAGTAATGCAAATACATTCAGCATCACTAAGGCTGGTTGCCCTTGCTGGAGTGTACTCAGTCACCCAGGTTACACATGTTGCTGGTCTCAGAAAGCTGTTTGGTATTGCTCTGGTGATTTTACATTTGCATTAGATGGAAAGGGGGTGTTATTTTTTTATGCAGAAGCAGACTCTTAGCACACAACCAGCTGCTTATCCTATGGAATCATGCACAGTATTCACAACCGAGTGGGGTTTGAGTTTGCAGTCAGTAATGCAAATACATTCAGCTTCACTAAGGCTGGTTGCCCTTGCTGGAGTGTACTCAGTCACCCAGGTTACACATGTTGCTGGTCTGAAAATGTTGTTTGGACATGTGCTTTTTTAAAAATCTAAAAAGTGGATTCATAATGTGTCAGACTGTAAAAGTACTTATCATTTGCCAAAAAAAAGAGTAGTAAGTGTGCTTTCAAATTGGCAAAGAAATTTTGTTTTTTGACTAATATGAAAACATGACTCTGTGTGCAAAGAGGAATTACAGGCAGAGATTTATTGCGTATTGCTCTGGTGATTTTACATTTGCATTAGATGTAAAGGGGGAGCTATTTTTTTGTGCAGAAGCAGACTCTTAGCACACAGCCAGCTGCTTATCCTGTGGAATCATGCACAGTATTCACAACCGAGTGGGGTTTGAGATTGCAGTCAGTAATGCAAATACATTCAGCATCACTAAGGCTGGTTGCCCTTGCTGGAGTGTAGTCAGTTACCCAGGTTACACATGTTGCTGGTCTGCAAAAGCAGTTTGGACATGTGCTTTTTTAAGAATCTGAAAAGTGGATTTAAAATGTGTCAGACTGTAAAAGTACTTATCACTTGCCAAAAAAAAGAGTAGTAAGTGTGGTTTCAAATTGGCAAAGAAATTACGTTTTCAGACTAATATGAAAACATGACTCTGTGTGCAAAGAGGAATTACAGGCAGAGATTTATTGCGTTATGGTCTGGTAATTTTACAGTTGCATTAGTAGGAAAGGGGGAGCGATTTTTTTATGCAGAAGCAGACTTTTAGCACACACCCAGCTGCTTATCCTGTGGAATTATGCACAGTATTCATAACTGAGTGGGGTTTGAGGTTGCACTTAATAATGCCAATAAAAACATGTAAAATAATATGGACTATGTTTTCACCATAAATTAAGGTGTAGTGGTATAAATGAGGAATACTTTTAGGGTTTGAGGTTGCAGTCAGTAATGCAAATACATTGAGCATCAGTAAGGCTGGTTGCCCTTGCTGGAGTGTAGTCAGTCACCCAGGTTACACATGTTGCTGGTCTCAGAAATCTGTTTGGTATTGCTCTGGTGATTTTACATTTGCATTAGATGGAAAGGGGGAGCTATTTTTTTATGCAGAAGCAGACTCTTAGCATACACCCAGCTGCTTATCCTGTGGAATCATGCACAGTATTCACAACCGAGTGGGGTTTGAGGTTGCACTTAGTAATGCAAATACATTTAGCATCACTAAGGCTGGTTGCCCTTGCTGGAGTGTAGTCAGTCACCCAGGTTACACATGGTGCTGGTCTCAAAAAGCAGTTTGGACATGTGCTTTTATCAGAATCTGAAAAGTGGATTCAAAATGTGTCAGACTGTAAAAGTACTTATTACTTGCCAAAAAAGTAGTAGAATGTGTGCTTTCCAATTGGCAAAGAAATTTCGTTTTTTGCCTAATTTCAAAGCATGACTCTGTGTGCACACAGGAATTGTTTTTAGATATTTAATTTGTGAATGTGTTATTGTGATTTTCACTTCTAGGAAAGGGGTACTTAGTATTTTAAGATTTGAAAAGATCATAAAAAATGTAGTAATATATTTAAATATAAAAAAGGATTTTTTTTTTAGTTTTTTTCAGGTATTGCTGAAGAGCAGTGAACAAAATTTAAGATGCCTACAAAATCCAGAGTAACGAAAAACCACAAAAAAAACTATATTTGAAGACAACTGAAGGACCTAAGTTAGTTGGAGATGCTCATGTTGGGAAAAAGAGAAAGTCTTCTGGTAAGCAGACAAAAGATTTTTTAAAGAACATCTTCAAAAAAAGGAAAAATGTACAAAATGTCTGTACTGGAAAGAATGTTTTCAATAGAAAAGAACAGGAAAAAATTGAGAATTTAGTTAATGCAAATATACCTTCTGCAATAACAAAGATTAACTTAAACAGAAAAACAGCGTTTAAAGAGATACGTAGAAAAATGTTTCAGAGAAGAGTTATGTCCAATTTGATAAAGGATGTGAAGAAATATAAGAAAAAGGTAAAATATTACAAGAGAAAAAAAGAAATTGAAGCCATTGCAGCAAAGGCATTAGAATTAAAAAGGAAACTATTCATTTTAATTTTGAATAGGATGCGTACATTAGATAAAATGGTTAATGTACTGAAATCACAAAGCAAAAGGAAAAGAGTAGTGAAAAGAACAAACTTTTGTAAAGTGTTTTTAGGAAAATGGATGCATAGTTCAAGTAGTGAACCTTTTTTTAATGAAGAGAGTTATTTTCAAAGTAATAGTTTGCTGCATGCAGTTGACACCAGAGGTCGTGCTTATGAAGTGAAAAATGGTTGCATAATGGAGAAGGAGATAATGGTTCCAAGAGATGAGGTACAAGTGATGGCGGATGAGGCTATGGGGAGACGTCCTAAAGCCCCAGTGTACACTTGGAATTGTAGTAGTATTTGCACTGTGCGTCAGGAATCTATTGATAAATTTCGTGAGTTTCTAAGAGAATATAGTAAAAAAAGTGTAAAACAGAAGATTAAGGTGCTTCAAAGTCTAGATCCATGCAGAGTGAGAGAGAATACTGGTTTGCAGGGTCATTCTCTGGCTTGTCTATCTAGAAAAGTGTGTAATAGTGTTTTCCATCATTTTAGGATGCTGGCTGTTCATCATACTGAAATGAGAAAGTTTGTGAGACGGTTGTATTTTGCTAAAAGTCCAGCAATAAAGTTAGATGAATTGAATAGGGCTCTGTTCCGTGGATCGGTATCAGATGTAGAGAAGGTTGTTGATGAAATTCAGTTTTGTTACTTTGGTCCTGAACAAGACAGTGCAGAAAAGGACACAGTAAATGAGGAAGAAGTGGAAGAGAATGTAGAACCCTCTGTAAGTAAAACATTTAATGATCACATAACAAAATTTGCAATAATCTCTAATGAAAGACCAAATATAACTTGTATTTGTTGCCGCAGAACTCATTATAGGAAACAAACCAGGAATGTTGATCTCTACAGAAAGAGTGAAAATGAAGATAATTATAAGTGGAAGGATTTTGCCACATATATATTTCTTGAAAATTGTTTTGAATTGGGTGAAGATCAGCGTATTTGTAAATACTGTTACAACAAGTTAGAGGAAAATAGAATGCCAACCAGAGCTGTACATAATAATTTAGAATTGGATGCTATTCCTGCCGAACTTTCTGAATTAAATACATATGAGTCTATACTTATTCAATGTGTTCATCCGTTCCAGACCATAGTACGTATGGAGCCCAAAACTGGTAAATTACCTCCTTCAGATTTACTGAGAGGTTTAAAAGGAAGAGTGGTGTATTTGCCCTTGGATTTGAAAAAAAATATGGAAACTATTGATGCAGATACTTTGGAAACTGAACCATTAGTTATTCTGGTTAATGGTGTACCTACAAAGAATAAGAAGATTTGGCAGGAGCTGGTAGATGTACGGAAAGTACAAAGAGCAAATTTGTATTTGAAAAGGAATAACAAATGGTATGAATCAATTTATATAGAAGAAGAAGAAGAAGAAGATTTACAAGAAGACACAGAAACACCAACTGGACAAATTGAAAAAGTGGACAAGTCAAAGGAAGAAGAAATTTATGAACATTTTAGCATACATCCTCTACATTCAAAAGAAGTTTTGGGAGACAATATTGATCTGTTTCAGATGAAGAAAGCAAAAGGAACTCCCGTGAGTGTATGGGAGGAGAGCTTGGAAGCTCGATGTTTTCCCCAGCTGTTTCCTAAAGGAAAAGGAGGACGATACGATGAACGTCCAGAACAGATTCCAGCTTCTGAGTATCGGACTACAAGACTATATGCAGAAGATCCCAGATTTCGACAAAGTATTCCTTATTTGTTCCATCTTTTATTTGAAAGCGACTTGTCTGCACTATCTTATGCAGTAAATCACATTTTAAAAAGTGGAGTACATTTACAAAATGTGTCTGCTAAGGATTTTATGGAGAAAGTGCAGCACCGAGATGATCATTTGGAAACACAACTGATCAATCTGATGGCTTGTCAGCGTGGGACAAATGAATATTGGTACCGACGCCATGGTGAATTAAAATGCATGTTACGGAATTTAGGAACACCAACATGGTTCCTTACCCTAAGCTGTGCTGAGTACGCTTGGGATGATGTACTGGATTTTCTACGAGAGGCAAATTCAAACATTAAAAACATTGAATACAAGACAGCAGGAGAACTGTGCTCATTGGATCCGGTTAATGTTTGCAGATATTTCAATCATAGATTTGAGGCTATGATGTCCTTCATCTGCAATAAAAAAAATCCACCCCTTGGAGAAGTAGTGGATTTCTTTTGGAGAAAAGAGTACCAGGCAAGAGGTGCTCCTCATATTCATATGCTGTTGTGGATCAAGGATGCCCCAAAGTTTGGAACAGATACTGATGAAGCAGTGTTATCTTACATTGAAGAATATGCAACATGTGCTATACCAAAAAGCACAGAAGAGAAAAAGTTAAAGGAGCAAGTTTTACGTTTCCAAAGTCATCGGTGTGGAAAATACTGTCGACGGAAATACAAGAGCAAAGATAAATACTACACTAAATGTCGATTTGGATTTCCTAGACATGTTCTTTCAAATGGAAGAGTAAACAGTTTTATGTCATCTGTGAGACATACTATCACAAGAAAATCACCTAAGAATACCTACAACCTTAAAAGAAAAGAAGAATCAAAAAATATAAATGACTACAACCCAGTCATTTTATCCATGTGGAATGCTAACATGGATATACAGTATGTAGCTGACAATTCCATTGCTGTTGCTCGATATGTAACGTCTTACATTACTAAATCTGAAAAAACTGAATTGAAAGAAATGAGGGAAGAGATTTCTCACGAGAAGACTGTCAGTAAGAAGCTGTACAGTTTCAGTTTAAAGATGTTATCGCATCGAGAAATTGGATCCTACGAATGTTCAGGTTATCTTCTGCAAGTCTCTACTCGAAATCAAGAAGAATAATTTGGGCAAGTTTAGGCCTTGCAGCAATGAGAAATCGAGTTTTGAAATCTATTGGAGAAATTGAATATTTGGCCGAGAATGACCCAGAAAGTACAGATATTTTGAAATCAAACATGTTGGACACATATTATCCCAAGAGAAGTCATCATCTGGAGAACATGTGTCTCTATGAAGTGCTGCAGAACTACATTTATTCACGGAAAGCCGCAGAAGACATCAACAATGGAAAATATAAAGTCATTGGTGAGGAAGGATGTTTGGTGAAGCAAACAAAAGGAAGTTTGATAAATCACAGGAAGCTGAGTTGCGACACTACTGACAAAAAGGAACTTTACTACTTGGCTCTTTTACAGCTGTTTAAACCATGGCGTACAGAGGATGAACTACTGGGAGAATTTCAAAGCTATGAAGAATCTTTTAATGCTTGCAAAGACAGCATACAATGCAGTACATTCTCAACTTATCTGCAAATGTTAAATGAAGAAATTGAACAGGAAACTACAATTGCAGCTGAAGTAGCTAGAGACAGTTCTCAAGACAGCCAAAGTTCAGGAACACTCAGTCAAGATCCCCTAGGACAACCAATCGTTGAAAATGAAGCATCAATAGCCATGAATGAAGTGGAAACGGCTATGAATCAAGCTCAAGAAGAATTTATAGACTTACAAAATTTGGAAAGACAACTGAATGAAGAGCAGCAACAAATTTATGAAGAGATCAGAAGCAAAATTGATCACGGATTTCTACATGAAAAAAAAGAGTGCTCATGCACATCATTTCATCCAATCAGGATGTATGTAAGCGGACAAGCTGGAACTGGAAAAAGTTTCTTAATAAAAGTCATCAGAAGCTACCTACAGCAAAAAACGGATTCTACTTTGTCTTGTGTGGTTACTGCTCCAACTGGGTTAGCAGCATATAACATAAAAGGAATCACCTTACATCGTTTGCTAATGTTACCAGTGGAGCATGAGAACAAAATACAATACAACAAGCTAACTGGAGAAGCATGCTTGGAAGTTTCAAGAGTATTGAAGAAGATGCAAGTTCTCATTATTGATGAGGTGAGCATGGTATCAAACTTAATGCTTGCCTTTGTGCATTTAAGAATGCAGCAAATTCTAAGGACAGACTATGACGTGTTATTTGGTGGAAAACATGTCATAGTTTTTGGGGATCTTCTACAGCTTACTCCAGTTAAAGGACAACCAGTGTTTAATACTGTGACACATGAAGACACAAAGAAGTCATTGGGAAGCATCGGTATTGCAAATATTTGGTCCTTCTTTGAGTACAAGGAACTTACTACTAATATGAGGCAAGCAAACGATGAAGAATATGGAAGTATTCTGAAAGATATCAGAATTGGACTACTCACAGAAGTTGGCAAAAAAGCATTACAGAGTCGGCTGCTACATAATTTATTTCCAAAGGAAGAAATAGTTGCAGAGAAGATATACAAGAACATTGCAGAAAAGAAAAGTGTCATCTGCTTAATGCCAACTCTACGTGAATGCTCAATATTCAATGAGGAGCTTTTAAAATTGGAAAAGGAAGATATTAGGAAATTGGAAGCAGTGGACAAAATTGAGGATGGAAGAATTACTATCACATTAACAGGCACACTGAAAAATAAATTGGATTCACTAGAGAAGAACATTTCCAAAACAGCTGGATTAGAAAAAAATCTATATGTTTGCATGAACTGTAGAGTATTTTTAAGGAGAAATTTGGATGTTGAAAAAGGTTTAGTTAATGGAGCTATGGGAAGAGTTGTGGGTTTTATTAATTATCAGAAAAAAGATGGAATTGAATGTTTAAAAATAAAATTTGATCAGATAGAAGAAGTTAAAGACATTTGTCGTTGTTCAGTTCGTTTCATGCTTGTGAAAGACTTATATGTACGTAGGAAGCAGTTTCCGTTTTCTCTAGCATATGCTGTAACTATTCACAAGTCTCAAGGATTGACTGTAGATTGTGCTTTTGTGAACATTGGTTCAACTGTGTTCAAAGAAGGTATGGCTTATGTAGCTTTGTCACGAGTGAAAACATTATCTGGTTTATTCATGATAGACTTTGATGACTCAAAAGTTAGTGCTGATACAAATTGTGTAAAGGAGTATAATAGATTAAGAAGAACCTATGCTCCTCATTTAGGTCAGTATCCTGTGTTGGAGAAACGTGTAGTTTCTCGTAAAAGGAGAAATGAGAATATCTGTAATGAAGATGTAGAGAGGAGGAAAAAAAAGAGGAGTGATGTAATTGCAAGCAAAAAGAAAAAGGAAAATGTTCAAGAGGTTGTAGGTTGTCATTTTGAAAATAGCTCTGGTGTCAACTGCTACGCTAATGTAGTGCTGAATGTTGCATTTTATCTGGAAAGTGTGCAAGAGCAGATAATAGTAAATCAGAGAAAAAGATTCTGTTCTGAGTTGAGTCTCCTTTTTCAAAAGCTGAGTAATGATAAAACTCAAATAGAAAGTGCTACTGAAATTAGAAAACTTTTAGATGTATGTTCAGGACGAACACAGTTTTCTCAAAATGTACAGCAAGACGCACAGGAATTCTTGATGTTTTTTCTTCAGGTACTGGAAGAAGAAGGGGTTCCCATTGACAATATGTTTGGTGTCTCTTATAAATGGGAACATAGTTGTGAAAACTGTTACAATATATGTGGCTCTAATGTTGATTCTGAAAGGTTTATTTATTTAACATTGCCAGAAAGTAAAACAGTCACTTTTGCTAAATTAGTTAAAGATGCTAATCATAGCATGGAATGCGGTGAGTGTCAATCTGAAATGTTTTCAACGTTAATTTTAAAGGAATACGGACAGTATGTAATTTTAATGATGCAACGATGTAAAGCTGATGGTTCAAAATTGGATACTTTAATAAAGAAGTTTACAGGACAGCAATTATCAATTTCAGGAAAAACTTTTGTAACAGTTGCAATAATTTTCCATGAAGGACCTACTGTTACTTCTGGACATTACACAGTTTATCTTAAATGTGAAAAAGGCTGGACACTGTGTAATGATTCAAAATTGATTTTCAAGCAACGTTTGCCTTTTGATTTAGCAAATTCCTATCTAATCTTCCTGAAACCAAAATTTTAGAGAGACTTGGCAAGATCTGTACAAAACAATTTTACCATTTTTTTGGATTAGCATTGGAATTTAAAAAAAAAAAAGATTTTTCAAATTATCATTTGGCCTAAGGGAAAGGTAACCAATTGTAATGTGGACTTTTTTAATTTTTAATGAAACTTTCGAAAACCAAAAATTTAGAGAAAATCGGTAACATCTGCACAATTTAAATTTTGGAATGTTATTGGATTACCATTGGAAATTTATTAAAAAAAAATTTTTTTTAAATTACTATTTGGCCATGAGGAAAGGTAAACAATTGTATTGTGGACTTATTTAATTATTAATTAATCTTTCGGAAACCAAAATGTTACAGAGAATCGGTGAGATCTGTACAATTTAAATTTTGGAATTTTATTGGAATAACATTGGACATTTAATCAAAAAAGAATTTTAAAATTACTATTTGGCCTAAAGGAAATGGAACCAGATGCATTGTGGAGTTATTTGAGATATATTTTTGTGATTATACTTCTGAAACAAAAATGTCAGACGGTATTTTAAAGAAATAAGTATTGATATTAGATGATATTTTTTTAGAATATTATGGATTTCTATAATATTATGTTTAAGTGAGAAGAGATTCTGGGCTTTTTTAAAACAATCTTTGAGATTGTTATTTTATTTTTAACTGCTGTTAAATGATGAATGCAATTGCTTTCACAATTTATAGTGAAATGCAATATATTCTGAAAACAGCAAAAAAAAGGCAAAACATTTTTTATGGAAAATATGTAAATATGTGTACTGTATTATAAAATGTTTTATTAAATATTAATACTTTTTTCTTTTTTTTCAGATTGAGATAGAAAATTTTCGAAAATTTGAACCATTTTTAAAACAATAAAAATTAAATTTTAATTAATAAATAATTTTTTGAGTGGGTATGGTAAGTCAAAAATGTCATGGTCCCTTTTTTCCACTTCTCCACAATCACATTTTCAGTTTATCATTGTAGTCTCTCAAGGACCTTGTAATGTGATAATTGATTTTTAGTGTTTTTAAAAAAATAAATAATAATTAAGCGTACCGTACGCGCACGGTAAAAAAAAAATAAAAAAAAGTTTTAAAAAATATATAAAAAAAGTTAAAAGGTAAGGTTGGCTCTTAAAAGAGCCGTTGTGTTCATGCATGGACAGAGGAAAGAAAGAATGGGAATATTAGTCGGTACGACAAATGTGCTGATCTATTAAATTGTTCACTAGGGCAACACTGGTCTCCCTATGACAAATTAGATCATGACAAGTGGCGCACCGAATTAAAACCCTCGCAAACCGATGGTTGGTTTCCAGAGGACGAGAAAAAGGAGATGCTTCCCCCACAGATGAAGGGCTCAGCTGACCTACCGAAGATGGACTTGGCCCTGCAGATGATGGACCAGGCTGAGCTGCTGTGGATGTGCTTGGTTGACTTACTGAAGGGTTACCTTCAGTATGTCGAGCATGTGTCCTACCGTGTACATCTTGAAGGTGTCTCAACATGGTGTGATTCCCGAAGGAATACTTCTTGTTGGGATTCCCTCTTGAAAGTACACGGCCACAAAGCTTACAAGTCACTAAGGGTGCATTTACCTTTTTCTTGTCCTCTGGAAAAGAAAAATACTCCCATATGAAAGAGCTCTTTTGTTTCCTCCTTCTCTGCCTCAAGGTAGTGCTGCTAGCCTCACTCTCAGAAGAGTTCTGCTGTTCTGCCATCGTATCACAAAGACAACTCAGCTCCTTCTCCTAAGGGATCACAAGCAGAAATGAGGGGAATGGGTGTGGTGTAGGAGAGTTCTAGAACTGAAAGTAGTTTCAACCAATCAAAAGTTGTGTTTCTTGATCACATGACCCACCGTGCGCGTACGTTACGCTTACGGAGCGCTTACGGCAAAAGTACGCATGCGCGTAAAAAAGACACGCGCACGCGCGCATGCGCAAAACAGGCACGCCCCTTCACTTCCGCGTAACATGCGCGTGCAGCATACGCGTTACGCGCTGCGCGCGCGCGACGTACGTCTACGCAAATTGCGTAAATGAACGCACACAGCGTAGAAATCTAACGTTATAAAAGCAAGACGTGCGCTTACCGTACGCGCACGTTAAAAAAATAATTAAAAAAAAAAGGGGGAAAAAAAACCACTATGTTATACTAATAAATCTTACCTGTTTAGTTTAAAAAAATGGAAAAAATAAAAAATATATTGTAGAATTTTTAAAATTTAACCATAGTCTTTAAAAAAGGATAGAAAATTAAAATAAAAATATGTTAAAAAAAATGAAAAAAAAAAAAATAAATAAAGAATTAGCATTTAAAAAACCTTGCAAATTCACTGAAAAAACCATGGGTTTCACACACGTTATAGTTAGGAATTAGCATTTAAAAAACCTTAGAAATTCAATGAAAAAACCAAAGGTTTCACACATGTTATAGTTAGCTGGACATTTCACTCGTAAAAAAACAATGAAATTCCCCCGTTATAGTTAGTTCAGCTAACTATAACTCGCGCGCCCGCAATGCACTACTGATGACGTCACATATTACATCACTCATGACATGGTCACTGACATCACTCATGACATCACTGATGACATCTCAAATGACATCACTGATGACATCACTGATGACCAAAGCTTCAATCTAGCCCCCCCCACACCACTCTGTGATCTGGTATCAAGGTCTTGTAGCGCCATGATGCTCCTTCCGGAGCGAACGTTGCGCTCTATAAATACACCTCCAAATATCCAAATATCCAAATATCATCCAGTGAATGTGTGTATATAAGTGTCTAAATGGATGCTTTGTTTTTGAAAAATTTATTGTGTAACTGACTGATTAAGTGTATCATAGTGTATCATAGTGAATACATGGCTTACTGAGTAATGTTTAAATATGAAAATATCTGTATCAGTCTCTCACTTTGTGTATAAGTGGCTGCATGGGTTGGTGATTACCTTCATGGGTGTCTATATAGGTTATTAGTTGTTTTTTTGAGTATCAGTCTGAGTGTCTGTATGGTTCGGTGGGGGGTATTACGTAGTGCATAGGTGCATGAATGAGTGATTCACTCTTTGTATGTGTTGAAGACAGCATGTGTGCAGGACTGTATGGGTGGATGAGTGTGTGTATGGGTGTGTTAGTGAGTGAATGACTGTCTCAATAGTGTCTTTAAGAGTAACTACATATCTATTAAACTAGTATATGTGACTATTGGTGTATATAAGTGAGTATATGTGAGAGTGAGAGATTGAAAGAGTTCCTGTATGAATAAATATGTGTTTCTATAAGTGATTGTTTTAAAGACTAAGTATGTGTAAGTTTCTGTAGAAGTAAGTGTGGTGGTGTGTGTATAACTGTATATGCAAGTAAATGTATGTTTGATTCTTTATTAGCATCAGTGACAATGTGTGTGAGTAACTCTATGGATGAGTGGCATTGTGTAACAGGATGTATAGGTGTATGAGTACATATGATGAGTGAGTACATGTATGAGTGACTGTATAGGACTGTTGGTGAATGAGTGGATGTGTATGTGGATCTTAGAATTACTGGAGAGGTTGTTGTAACTGGTATTGGTATGTCCATTGTTTTGAAATTTTTAGTCTCTATTTTTGAATGTGTGTATCAAAGGTTATATTAGGGGAAGAGGAGGTCTGCCACTCTGTCACAAGGATGATGTCATCAGTGATGTCATCAGTGATGTCATTTGAGATGTCATCAGTGATGTCAGTGACCATGTCATGAGTGATGTAATATGTGACGTCATCAGTAGTGCATTGCGGGCGCGCGAGTTATAGTTAGCTGAACTAACTATAACGGGGGAATTTCATTTGTTTTTTACGAGTGAAATGTCCAGCTAACTATAACATGTGTGAAACCTTTGGTTTTTTCATTGAATAAATATATATATATATATACATTCACTGAAAAAACCATAGGTTTCACACATGTTATAGTTAGCGGAAATTTTACTGATAAAAAACCAATGAAATTCCCCCGTTATAGTTAGTGCAGGCAACTATAACTCACGCGACCGCAATCCTCTGCTGATGCTAATACTGTATTTAGACACTTATTTGCCCATGTCTTCTTCCATAAATTTTTAGCTATACATATATTACAAATATTTTTTTTTCATAAAGACACATATGTCATCAGCAGAAGATTGCGGTCGCGTGAGTTATAGTTGCCTGCACTAACTATAATGGGGGAATTTCATTGGTTTTTTATCAGTAAAATTTCCGCTAACTATAACATGTGTGAAACCTATGGTTTTTTCAGTGAATTTGCAAGGTTTTTTAAATGCTAATTCCTAACTATAACGTGTGTGAAACCTATGGTTTTTTCAGTGAATTTGTACGGTTTTTTAAATGCTAAGTTACTTTACGCCATTCGTGGCGTGCGCGCCCACTTAACGCAGTTCGTTCCGTGCGCGCACGGTGCGCTTCGCCCTTCGGGCACCATTTGCACACGGGGTGGGGAGAGTGTGGATAATTTTTTTTTTTAAATATTTTTTTACCGTACGCGTACGGTAAGCGTAATCGGCGAAATTAGCAAAAAAATAAAAATTCAGTTTTTGGCCTTGGGGGATCTTTGGGGACTCCCTCAACATGGCTAGGTGTTTTGGAGCTGTCCAAACAGCCCCTTTACATGTTTTTTTGCTTTGTATTTTAATCCACACTCTCAGTGCGAGAGAGAAAATGGCGGCCGCCGCTTCCTGGTTTCGGCCGATTCGAATGTTTACTAAGATCTAAGAGCCAATCAGAATCGCGCTCGCGCACGCCACCGTACGCGTACGGTAAGCGTACCGTAAGCGCACCGTAAGCCGGCTCAGATATATATATTGATTTAAAGGCTATTTTCTCAGAATCTACTGAACAGATTTACACCAAACCTACAAAAGGCACTTCCTTGACCTGAGGACTACCTCTCTGCCAAATTTCTAGTAATTCTGTTCAGCCGTTCGGGCTGTAGCTGTGTCTAAAGGTCCTATGGAAAAATGCATGGGAAAAACGCGTTTTGGGACCCCCCTTTTATCTCAGCCCCCGCTTGACGAATCCCCCCGAGACTTTCAGGGTAGGAGCGGAGCGTAGCGCCCCACCTATTTTGAAAAATTCGTGAGGATTCGTCGACCGGCGCCAAAGTTATTCAAAATAGAATGTTGCGGATTTCCTATGGAAACGTGGTCCTAACTATAACTACCTACTGGCGACCGCCAGTAGGTAATATATACATATATATATTTCGAAAGTTCCTCGTACCGCAAGGATGACGACGCCGTGTTCTGGTCAAAAAAACTTTATTGCAATCGGCTGGTAGGACGCGTTTCGCCTGACTAGCAGGCTTGTTCACCAACGACTTGCCCGTTTCTTTAGCCATTTTGAATAAAGTGTTCACATCGTGTCACATGACTAAGACTACTAACAGAGTGTATTGGAAGAAAGACTCGTAGTTTTTCATCATGGCATACATGCACTGAATATCACGATCGTCACATGAAATTGGATATCAGTTTTGGTAAACAAATAAACGCTTGCTCCTTAATACATTTCAATACATAATTAAGAAAGCATAATCTCATTATTTATAAAACAGTATATCTTCTAAAACTCATTAGACTAGAAGAAATCTTGTCGGAGTTAAGCCCTAGTGGGCCGTTAATTCAGTGCATATTTTAAGGACAAATTACAAGTGAATTTCATCCTCTTATTATACCCCCAGTGGGGCTGATACTACAGTGTAGTCCCAAGTACATTCATGATTCATCTTAAAAATTTGAAATTGTGATTGTGTATCTAATGTGTAACAAATATATAAACAAAAAATATATACTAAAAAATTCCTTTCTTTAGAAAAGATACAGTTAAAAAACGGGGCAGAGAAATTGCCTATTAAATATTTGTTACTCATCTCAAGCGCTGACACAAAATTCAATTATAAATGTGTCACTAAATCTTCCTCAATATTCAGTCCTCCAGGGGACCGTGTATTGAGCTCTAAAATGTAGCAGGACTCAAGTTTACGCAACTTTTTTTCTCTGTTTCCTCCTCGTTGGTTTGGAGGAATACAGTCTACCACAAAATAAAATAGACCTTGAGTACTCTTGTTGTGATATGCTGCAAAATGTCACGCAACAGGGTAGGAATTGTCCCCATTCCGAATTGCTCTAAGATGTTGTAGCACTCTTTTGTGGACTGGATGGATCGTGCTGCCAACGTACCTCAAGCCACAAGGGCATTGGAGTACGTAGACAGCAAAATCTGTCTTACACGTAAGATGTCCTTTAATCTTTTTCATCCGTTTTGATAGTCCTAATGTGTAAACCTGTGTATTCTTCCCAAAACTACAAGCTTTACATTTGGTGCATTTAGTGAACCCATCTCTGGGTTTGAGCCAATTCGTGGACTGTTTTTTGGGACGCTTCATAACATTGCTCACCAGCATTTGTCTGAAGGACCGAGCCCTTCTAAATGTTATTGCTGGTCTCCTCTGAGTTAGTTTACCGAGGATTGGATCGTTTCTGATCAAATGCCAATGTTTGGTGAGAATGCTTCTGATTTGACCATGCTTGCGATTATAAGTTGTGATCATTCTTGGTTGATTCTTTTCTGAATTAGATGTTTTACTTTTACTGGGTCTAAAAAGGATATCTTCCCTTGAAGATTCCCTTGCCTTTTTAGTTGCTGTTTGTAGATTGACTTTGGTATATCCTCTGGCTCGAAATCTCGAGTTGAGTTTGGTTAGCTCTTTCTCCAAAACTGCTTCTTCACTGCAATTACGCATCGTTCTTAGGCATTCTCCATATGGGATGCTTTTAATCAGATTCTGAGGGTGGAAACTTGCTGCATGCAAGAGAGTGTTCCCTGCAGTGGGCTTTCTGTATAGTTTTGTCTGGAGTTTGGAATTGTTAACATAGATGGAGAGGTCTAGAAAATCTACTGACAAATTACTGATGGTGCTGGTGAACTTAAGATTTAAATTGTTCACCTGTAGTTTTTTAATAAAATTTGTTGCTGACTCCTCCGTTCCTTTCCAGACTACAAACAGGTCGTCGATAAATCGACTCCAGTGTAGTACATTTTCCTCCCATTCAGTTTGGTGTGCGACCTGGACCACCTGCTCCTCCCACCAGCCCATATGCAAATTAGCATAGCTGGGGGCAAAGCAGGTGCCCATCGCTGTCCCACAGATTTGGTGGAAAAGCTCATCATTAAAGAGAAAGTAATTGCTTTTCAAGCAGGTAGACACCATACTCAATAGCATCTGGGTGTGGGCCCAAAGTTTAATCGGACGATTACTCAAAAAGTGTTTTATGGCGTTCAAGCCATCCTCGTGTTTGATACTGGTGTATAATGTAGTTACATCAATCGTCAACAACAGATAGTCATCTTCCCAGGGCAGATCGTAAATTTTTTTCAGAAAATCTTCCGTATCCTGAATATAGGATGGTAAAGTTTTTACTATAGGGCATAAGAATGAATCTACAAATGTTGATGTATTCTCAAAAGCTCCTCCTATTGCGGAAATGATGGGGCGCCCTGGAGGATTATCTAGGCTTTTGTGCACCTTAGGAATCAGATAAAAAACGGGGATAACTGGTTTGTCTATTTTCAGAAACATACGTTCCTCTGAGGTTAATAAACCTTGGTTATGCCAGTCTTGAAGTTGTTCTTTGAACTTAGAGAAACTCAATTGCATCAAGGACTCAGCAACTCTTACATAATTGCTGCAGTTATTAAGTTGTTTGTATGCCTCATTCAGATATCTAGTTCTATCCCATAGGACCACATTCCCTCCTTTATCAGCATTTCTCACAATACAGTTACCATCTGAGGTCAGTTTAGTAACTAACGCCGAATACTCTTTTTCATGCTGTGAATAGACTTTATGTTTCACACTCGTACATTTCTCCAAATTCTTAAGATCGTTAATCACTAGTTCATTGAAAATGTCAATAGAGTCCTTGGCAGTCATGGGTATAAATTTGGATGGTGGTCTAAAGCTGGTAGGTTCATTTGCAGTGATTTCAACCTCTTGTTCTCTGGCAGTTACTAATGCTTGACTCATAGAGAACCCAGAGGTTTCTTCTTGATCGTGAAGGCTGATGGTCTCATCCTCATTAGTCATTGCAGTACAACGATCGCCATCATTATCCATGCCCCGTAGACCCAACATGAGATCCATATCTGCAACAGAAAGACTGCCTGGATGATCTGAAACAACCGGACCACTGCTCTCTTCTCGTGGTTTCAGTGCCTTCTTTTGTGCAAATAGTTTTTTCAATTTTAAAGTCCTGACAAATTTAAATACATCTACCCTAGTTGTTACGTAGTTGAAATCTGCTGGTGGACAATAGGACAGTCCTAGTTTAAGTAATTTGGTCTCCTTCTCAGTTAGTGTGATATCCGTGAGATTTATGATTGTACTTTCCTCTTCTTCAGGTAAAGTTTCAGTTATTGTTTCTTTTTCAAGTTTGCGGGATTGGTATTTCTTTGTCCCCTTCCGCCTCTGTTGCCTCTGCCTCTTCCTCTTTGTGTGCCTTCGTAGTTGACAAAAGGTCTCGGGCGGAGATTGAATCTCCTTTCTTGTTCTAAAAAACCAAATTCTTCTAGAACTGAAGGTGCATTCGATTCTCCTTGTCTGCTTTGGCCTTCCTCCAAATCGGTGTCGACTTCGGAGCTTTGTAGGCTACTCAATTCTGACTGATCTACTGTTGTACTGGGTCCTTTGTAGTTCAATCGCTGTTTTCTAACACTTTCGAATTTCTTGGCAAAAGTGTAGATCTGGCCCCTTTCGTAGTCGTTTTTATCTCTCAAGAATTTTTTAGCCTTTCTTTCTTTTATAGTTGTTTCCAATTTTTTCAGGCGTTCAGACAGCTCAGCCATGAATTTGTCGATTGGTTCTCTGTTGGTTTCTTTCTCCAGCATGTCAGAGATTTGAGAGATTTCTTCCATTATCTTTTGTCGATCTATTTCGGCATATTTAATGAGGATCCCCAACATCCTCCGTGAAGCCTCTTGATTGTTATCTGCCCACTCTATGAGCATATTGGGATTGGGGTCCTCATACGTGGGGGCCACCAAAATGTGAAGCCCTCTCGGAATCCTTTTTACTTCCAGATATCGTTGGAGGGACTTGGCCTCCCAAAGCTTGTAGTTTTGGGAAGAATACACAGGTTTACACATTAGGACTATCAAAACGGATGAAAAAGATTAAAGGACATCTTACGTGTAAGACAGATTTTGCTGTCTACGTACTCCAATGCCCTTGTGGCTTGAGGTACGTTGGCAGCACGATCCATCCAGTCCACAAAAGAGTGCTACAACATCTTAGAGCAATTCGGAATGGGGACAATTCCTACCCTGTTGCGCGACATTTTGCAGCATATCACAACAAGAGTACTCAAGGTCTATTTTGTTTTGTGGTAGACTGTATTCCTCCAAACCAACGAGGAGGAAACAGAGAAAAAAAGTTGCGTAAACTTGAGTCCTGCTACATTTTAGAGCTCAATACACGGTCCCCTGGAGGACTGAATATTGAGGAAGATTTAGTGACACATTTATAATTGAATTTTGTGTCAGCGCTTGAGATGAGTAACAAATATTTAATAGGCAATTTCTCTGCCCCGTTTTTTAACTGTATCTTTTCTAAAGAAAGGAATTTTTTAGTATATATTTTTTGTTTATATATTTGTTACACATTAGATACACAATCACAATTTCAAATTTTTAAGATGAATCATGAATGTACTTGGGACTACACTGTAGTATCAGCCCCACTGGGGGTATAATAAGAGGATGAAATTCACTTGTAATTTGTCCTTAAAATATGCACTGAATTAACGGCCCACTAGGGCTTAACTCCGACAAGATTTCTTCTAGTCTAATGAGTTTTAGAAGATATACTGTTTTATAAATAATGAGATTATGCTTTCTTAATTATGTATTGAAATGTATTAAGGAGCAAGCGTTTATTTGTTTACCAAAACTGATATCCAATTTCATGTGACGATTGTGATATTCAGTGCATGTATGCCATGATGAAAAACTACGAGTCTTTCTTCCAATACACTCTGTTAGTAGTCTTAGTCATGTGACACGATGTGAACACTTTATTTAAAATGGCTAAAGAAACGGGCAAGTCGTTGGTGAACAAGCCTGCTAGTCAGGCGAAACGCGTCCTACCAGCCGATTGCAATAAAGTTTTTTTGACCAGAACACGGCGTCGTCATCCTTGCGGTACGAGGAACTTTCGAAATTTATTACGGACCGAGCCTGGGTGGTCCGCCTCGACGACGCACCCTCTGTTCAGGAGTGCGGTGGCAGTTACCTAAGCCTGGAGGAATCATACATATATATATATGTATATTATCTACTGGCGGTCGCCAGTAGATAGTTATAGTTAGTACCTATTTTCCATAGGAAATCCGCAACATTCTATTTGGAATAACGTTGGCGCCGGTTGACGAATCCTTGCGAAATTTTCCAAACTTTTGGCCAGCTCCACTCCGCTCCTACCCTGAAAGTTTTGCAGTGATCCGTCAATGGGGCCGAGAAAAAAGGGGCTATGCCAAAATGCATTTTCCACATGCAATTTCCCATAGGATCTGTTGTCGCAGCTACAGCCCGAACCGTTGAACGGAATGACACCAAATTTGGCAAAGAGGTAGTTCTCAGTTCGGACTCGTGCCTTTTGCATATATGGTGTGCATCTGTTCAGTAGTTCCTGAGGAAATTAGGGTAAAAAAGTTTGTGATATCTATGGCCGCGGAGGATCCGCGGACCGTACCCGCACCGTAAGCGCACCCTCCCCGAACTGACCGCGCACCCTCACGATCGTGCGCTGAATGCTAATTGGCTGTCGAGTGTCTCTCTACACTCGGAACTAGGAACTGTTGGCGGCCATTTTATGCCTCGGTAGAAGCGAGGCTGAAGATGCAAGGGGAATAAGTGTGTAAAACATATAAAGGGGGCAGAGTGGAAATACTCTGACCCTCTAGAGGTGCTTAGAGGTGCTTAGGGGGTCCCAGAAGGACCCCCTGGGGCCCCCTTTAAAAAAAAAAAAATGGGGAAATGCGCTCACGGTGCGCGCATCCTATCGCGTTGGATGCACGGATTCTCTTGCGGTGGATGCGCGGATCCACGGCAACGTTTTTTGAAAAACGACAAGAAATCATTGGTTATATGACAACTTTCCACACTGAAAGGTAGGGTGTATATTTCTGTTTTTTAAAGGTATGATTGTTCTTGGTTAACAAAAACAGATTGTAAGGAACATTATATATGATAAGCTGATATGTTGAACAGTCAAGCACACTTCCTGTCTTGTGTAGGAACATTGTGTGCTGAACTTGTGACCTGTCAGCTCAGTGCAGTGTTCCATGACCTGTTTCTATGGTAACAGGCAGAAGGCAGATTGGGGAAAGGGTTGAAATGTATTTCAGTTGGAAAGGGTTGAAATGTTTAACCAATAAAAATGTGTGTTTGCTTTTGAGTTTATGTGCGAAGGATTGTGATTTGATGTTTACATGTATATGTGTGGAAAATGAAAGGGAAACTTTTCCATTCTTTGCTTTTGCTGAGAGGTGCACAGTGCAGAGATTCTGTAAAAGAAAATATGGTGAGTGATTGATATACTTCTTAATCTACAAAAGAACTTGAAAGATGAGTTATTTAATTATGAGGTGATGTATGTAGACTATTTTGATTTTAATCAGACTAATGTATTTTTCCTGCTAAAGTGTAGGGAGTACTTTTTTTCTCTACAACGTGTTTGCATGTAGAAACCATTCTGTGATAAGCATTTGTTTTTTTCATGCGTTTGTAGACAGATAACTGTGCTGTTTTTATATTTTGGTAGAATTAGAAACCAGTCATTGTTTATGAATTTGTGAAATGAGTTATGTTATGTTTCTATACTAAAATGTGGTACTACTTCTAGATGAAGAAATGTGTTTTGGTATAGTGCAAGGGATAGTGTTGTTTGTCTAGAATCACACAGTGAGTCTGTGTGCATTTGGGAACCACTGTGAGAGAAGCATTTGGTAACATCGTGTATTTGCTGACAGATAACTGTTTTAACTTGTCATGTTGTGAAGTTTTAGTAGCATTAGAAGACAGTTATGGCTTATGATTTGATTAAATGAGTCAGGCTTTGACAGAAAAGTGCAGTCCTGAAATATGTAGATTGTGTGCAGTTCCCTTACCAGTTGCACTGTAGTAAATGAGTTTTGGTAAACTCCTAGGGATAGTGATGCATGTCTAGAATCACAGTGTGAGTTAGTGTGTATTTGGGATCAGTGTGAGAGAAGCATTTGGTGATATCATGTATTTGCTTACAGATAACTTTTTTAAAACCTGTCATGTTGTGAAGTTTTAGTAGAATTAGAATCCAGTCTTTGCTTATGCGTTGATTAAATGAGTCATGCTTTGACACTGATGTGCTGTACTTAAATATGTAGATTGTGTTCAGTACCATTAACTCTTCCAGACTAGTGAATGAGTTTTGGTAAACTCTTAGGATAGTGTTGCTTGTCTAAAATCACACTGTGAGTCTGTGTGCATTTGGGTAAGGATTGTGAGAGAAGCATTTGGTAACATTGTGTATTTGCTGACAGATAACTGTTTTAAAACCAGTCATGTTGTCAAGTTTTAGTAGCATTAGACGACAGTTATGGCTTATGCTTTCATTAAATGAGTCAGGCATTGACAGTAAATTGCAGTCGTGAAATATGTAGATTGTGTGCAGTTCCCTTACCACTTGCACTGTAGTGAATGAGTTTTGGTAAACTCATAGGGATAGTGGTGGTTGTCTAGAATCACACTGTGAGTTAGTGTGTATTTGGGATCAGTGTGAGAGAATCATTTGTTAACATCATGTATTTGCTGACAGATAACTGTTTTAAAACCTGTCATGTTGTGAAGTTTTAGTAGCATTAGAATCCAGTCTTTGCTTATCTGTTGATTAAATGAGTCATGCTTTGACACTGATGTGCTGTACTTAAATATGTAGATTGTGTGCAGTCCCCTTACCCCTTCCACAGTAGTCAATGAGTTTTGGTAAAGTCCTAGGATAGTGTTGATTGTCTAAAATCACACTGTGAGTCTGTGTGCATTTGGGTAAGGATTGTGAGAGAAGCATTTGGTAACATTGTGTATTTACTGACAGATAACTGTTTTAAAACCTGTCATGTTGTCAAGTTTTAGTAGCATTAGAAGCCAGTCTTTGCTTATGAGTTGATTAAATTAGTCAGGCATTGACATTAAAGTGTAGTCGTGAAATATGTAGATTGTGTGCTGTTCCTTTACCACTTCCACTGTAGTGAATGCGTTTTGGTAAACTCCTAGGGATAGTGTTGTTTGTCTAGAATCACACTGTGAGTCTTTGTGCATTTGGGAACCACTGTGAGAGAAGTGTTTGGTAACATCGTGTATTTGCTAACAGATACCTGTTTTAAAACCAGTCATGTTGTGAAGTTTTAGTAGCATTAGAAGCCAGTCTTTGCTTATGTTTTGATTATATGAGTCAGGCTTTGACATACAAGTGCAGTCCTGAATTATGAAGATTGTGTGCCGTTCCCTTACCACTTCCACAGTAGTGAATGATTTTTGGTAAACTCCTAGGTATAGTGGTTGTTGTCTAGAATCACACTGTGAGTCTGTGTGCATTTGAGAACCACTGTGAAAGAAGCATTTGGTAACATCGTGTATTTGCTGACAGATAACTAATTTAAAACCTCTCATGTTGTCAAGTTTTAGTAGCATTAGAAGCTAGTCTTTGCTTATGCATTGATAAAATGAGTCAGGGTTTGACACTAAGGTGCAGTACCATGTACTATTCTGTTCACTGTGGCAGAACTGAAAATTTAAAAGTTTTACCTAAGCACTGTCCTAGAAGTAGTCTGATTATTTAGTCAGTTTCTAAGTACCAAATAGATTGCTTCAAATGTCTATGCAGTATGCATGTAGTGTTCTAACATACTATACACTTGTCTTTTACACCTTCAATTCCCTAGTCAGTATCCATACACTTCAAGGAAACATCCTGTCACTTCCTTTGCAGTCCTCTAGAGACCCATTCAACAGCATGTACTAATCCATTCACTGTGCTAAAAGCCAAACACTTATAAATTCACCAAGACACTCTCTTTCCAGTACTCTAATGATTCAGTCACTGCCTAAGTATTCATGCACTGAGCCAGGTCTTAGCACATGGACTTCTTCTAACCCCTATCCACTATGCATGCAGTCCTCTAACCATCTACACACTTGTCTTTCACACCTTCAATTCCCCAGTCAGTATCCGTTTACTTCCAGCAAACACCCTGTCACTCCCCTTGCACTCCTCTAGTGACCCATTCAGAATCATGTACTAATCCATTCACTGCGCCAAACCCTAATAAATTCACCCAGGCACTCTCCTTGCAGTACTCTAATCATTCAGTCAGTACCCAAGTACTCATCCAGTGACCTAGGCCTTAGTATATGGACTGCTTCAAACCCTTATCCACTATGCATGCAGTCCTCTAACCACGTACACAATTGTCTTTCTCACCTTCAATTCCCTAGTCAGTATCCATACACTTCCAAGAAATACCCTGTCACTCCCTTTGCAGTCCTCTACTGACCCATTAAGCACCATGTACTAATCCATTCACTGTGCTAAAACCCAAACACTTATAAATTCACCAAGATACTATCTTTGCAGTACTCTAATCATTCAGTCAGTGTCTACGTATTCATACACTGAGCCAGGCCTTAGCACATGGACTGCTTCAAACCCCTATGCACTATGCATGCAGTCTTCTAACCACCTAGACACTTGTCTTTCACACTTTCAATTTCCTAGTCAGTATCCATACAGTCCAGCACTTGTCACTGCCTTTGCACTCCTCTAGTGACCCATTCAGTACCAAGTACTAATCCATTCCCTGTGCGAAAAGCCTAGCACTCATAAATTCACCTAGGCACTCTACTTGCTGTACTCTAATCATTCAGTCAGTACCCAAGTAATCATGCAGTGAGCCAGACCTTAGCACATGGACTGCTTTAAATGCCTATGCAGTATGGATGAAGTCCTCTAATCACCTACACAGTTGTGTTTCACACCTTCAATTCCCTAGTTAGTATTCATACTCTTCTAGCAAACACCCTGTCCCTCACCCAGTGTGTCTCCTGATAGTACTGTAATCATTTAGTCAGTTAGCATGTAGTCTTTTAGTGAGGTAGGCTTTAGGGCATGAACTGCTTCAAAGTAGTATGCACTATACATGAAGTGTTTTAACGATTGTCACACTTGTGGTTCAGGGCTATAGTTTCTTAGTCAGTTTTTATATAAAATGTGTTTGTACAGTAATGGAATAGTATAAATTTGAAAGTTATTAATATACATTTATTTGTGATTCTATTTTACAGATACAGAACAGGAGTGTTTCTCATCTGTTTGCACTCTTCACGTGCAAGATTGTTTGGCTGAAGGGTCCTTAGGTGTTTCATCATACTTGCTGTGCCGTACAAGTATTTTTTGTGAGGATCCCCTCGTAACAGAACTCTTTGGCAAATCTTGCGAGTGACGAAGGTGGCATGGGTCTTTGTTTGCCCCTTGGAAAAAGTAAAAAATTTCCTCACCACTGAAGAAAAACGTTGTGGGCGTGGTGCCTTCTGCAAAAACATTTCCTCAGATTCGGTAAATATTTTAACCCCTTGTATGCCCATGACGAGCTGGACTCGTCATGGAGCACAGTCGCGCTGTGCCCATGACGAGTCCAGCTCGTCATGAGGCATACCCTAGGGAATCCCTCTGGTGCGGGCACCAGAGGGATTCCCTTTCTGCCAAAATAGCCTTGGGAGCTGGGGAAGAGCTTCCCCAGCTCCTGAGGCCCCCCCCTTTCACTGTAATGACGATCGGCACGCACGTCGCGCCGACGTCATTACAGTGAAAGTGAAACTGAAATGAGCCAAGAGGCTCATTTCAGTTTCTCTTTCTACGTGCTCAGGGGGCTATCTCAGCCCCCTGAGCATGTAGAAAGACGGGAGAGGTATCATTGGAAAGGGGAGAATCTCCCCTTTCCAATGGTACCCCTCCCCAGTGGATCCCTGCTTGGGGATCGCCACAGGAGGGCGATCCCCAAGCAGGGATCCACCCACTAGGCACCAGGGAGGGGGGAGCGGCCCCTTGGGCAAGGGCCTTTGCTCCCCCCATGAAACTTTGGCAAAATGTAGTCTTTTTGCCCCCCCTGGGGGGCAGATGGGGCATTAGCCCCCAATCTGCCCCCCCGGGGGATACAAAAAGCCCACTAGAACCCAGGGAATTTTTTTTGCGATAAAAATAGGGGTGGGGGATGCCCAAAATGGGCAGGCCCATGCCCCACCCCCCAATTACTACAGTCTTTCTGCCCCCCCGGGGCAGATGGGGCATTGGCCCCTAATCTGCCCCTCCGGGGGGGCAGAAAGCCCACTAAACACCAGGGATTGGTTTTTAGTTTTTTTTAGGGTGGGGCTGCCCGCAAAGGGCAAGCCAATGCCCCCACCCACCTGCCACCATTACAGCATTTCTGCCCCCCCTGGAGGGCCGATGGGGCATCGGCCCCAATCTGCCCCCCCCAGGGGGCAAAAAGCCCACTACACCCCAGGGAATTTTTTTAGCAATAAAAATAGGGGTGGGGGCTGCCCAAAACGGGCAGGCCCATGCCCCCACCCCACCCCCCAATTACTACAGTCTTTCTGACCCCCCCTGGGGGGCAGATGGGGCATTGGCCCCTAATCTGCTCCTTCGGGGGGGCAGAAAGCCCACTAAACACCAGGGATTAGTTTTTAGTTTTTTTTAGGGTGGGGGCTGTCCGCAACGGGCAAGCCAATGCCCCCACCCACCTGCCACCATTACAGCCTTTCTGCTCCCCCTGGGGGCAGAAAGGGCATCGGCCCCCAATCTGCCCCCCCGGGGGGGCAAAAAGCCCACTAGACACCAGGGAATTGTAAAAAAAAAAAAAAAAATAGGGGTGGGGGCTGCCCAAAACGGGCAGGCCCATGCCCCCACCTCACCCCCCAATTATCACAGTCTTTCTGCCCCCCCGGGGGCAGATGGGGCATTGGCCCCTAATCTGCCCCTTCGGGGGGGGCAGAAAGCCCACTAAACACCAGGGATTTTGTTTGCGCAATTGTTTTTAGGGTGTGGGCTGCCCGAAATGGGCACGCCAATGCCCCCACCCACCCCCCCACAAAAATGACAGTCTTTCTGCCCCCCAGGAGGCAGATGGGAGCTGTAGCCCCCAATCTGGCCCCCCTGGGTGCGCAGAATGCCCACTAGAAACCATGGATTTTTTTGTTTTATTAGTGTAGGGGTATGGGCTCCCCAAAATGGGCATGACAATACCCCACCCTACCCCCAGAGAAATTCCAGTCTTTCTGCCCCCCCCCCCGGGAGGGCAGATGGTGGCAGTGGCCCCTGACCTGCCCCCTGGGGGGGCAGGAAGCCCACTAGGCACCAGCGAGTACGCAGGCTTTTTTTATGCGTAGGGGTGGGGGCTGCCCAAAATGGTCATACCAATGCCCACACCCCCACAAAAAAATGCCACAGTATTTCTGCCCCTTTAGGGGCATATCAGGATGAAACCCCCTTCCCCGATTCCCCCCAGGGCGGCAGAAAGCCCACTGGGCTCCGAATTTTTTTAGCAATGCGCATACGTGTGGATTTTGAGCCCTAGCGCAGTTGGCACGTAGGCAAACCTAGCAAACCTGTAAAATTTTTTTAATTAGACACCTAGGGGAATCCTGGATGGGGTGACTTCATTGGCTCTCAACAGGTTCTGTTACCCAGAATCCATTGCAAACCTAAAAATGTGTCCAAAATAACACATTTTCCTCACATTTCTGTGGTGGTAGGTTCTGGAATCTGCGTAGGTCCACAAAATTCCACCCACCCTGCGTTCCCCAAAGTCTTCAGAGAAAAATGGTACCTCACTTGCGTGGGTAGGCCTAGTGTTTGACTAGAAAATATATTTAACTATACCTTGCTATCTTAGAAAAAGCATCAGTGTGAACCAGCTCATCTTAATCTATATATCTGTGTATATGTCATTGCATAACTGTTTACATAATAAAATGCCTTAATATCTCACTGCATACATTAGCATTTCACTCCTTGTGTCACTACCTACATTGGTGTATGCCTGTGTTTTGTCTTTCTTCACCACTTTTTATTCATAGTTCCTGATCAGCACCCCTTACTTTATTTTCATTTTCTACTTACTTTCAACATTTTCTTTTAGTTTTCTCAAACATCCTGCTCACTTTCAAGCAATCCTCTGCTCATGACGTCACATATTACATCACTCATGACTTGGTCAGTGGCATCACTCTTGGCATCACTGATGACATCATCCTTGTGATAGAGTGGCGGTCGCGCGAGTTATAGTTATCTGAACTAACTATAACGGGGGAATTTCATTGGTTTTTTACGAGTGAAATATCCACCTAACTATAACATGTGTGAAACCTATGGTTTTTTAAGTGAATTTGCAAGGTTTTTTAAATGCTAATTTCTAACTATAACGTGTGTGAAACCTATGGTTTTTTCAGTGAATTTGTATGGTTTTTTAAATGCTAAGTTATGTATGTATTATTATTTTTTTAATATATTTATTTTTCAATAAACTTCGTATTAAAATTTTTTAACCATTTTTTTTATGGTTTTTCACCAAGGCTAGGGGGTCAGGAACTCTCTACCCTGCCCCCTTTTCACGTTCGCCACCTTCCTTTTCCACTCTCGCACTGAAAACAAACAAAATGGCGCCGACACTTCCTGATTTCGACCGATTCGAACGTTGACTGACATGTAACAACCAATCAGAATTACGCTCGCACACGTTAGGGTGCGCGCACTGTGCGCGCACGGTGCGTGCACGGTGCGTGGCTATAGATATGTATGTGCTTTTTACTGCAATTTTCTCTGGAACTACTGAACAGATTGGCTCCATATATGCAAAAGGCACATCCCTGACCTGAGGACTACCTCTCTGCCAAATTTCAAGTAATTCTGTACTTCGACTAAAGGTCCGATGGGAAAATGCATGGGGAAAACGTGTTTTGGGACCCCCCTTTTTTCTCGGCCCCCGCTTGACGAATCCCCCCGAGACTTTCAGGGTAGGAGCTGAGCGGAGCGCCCCATTAGTTTTGAAAATTTCGCAAAGATTCGTCAACCGGCGCCAAAGTTATTCAAAATAGAATTTTGAGATTTCCTATGGAAACACGATCCTAACTATAACTATCTACTGGCGACCACCAGTAGATAATATATATTTATATATATATATATATATATATATATATATATACATATATATATATAATACATATTTAAATAACAAACCGAACCACATTCAGTGGATGATGTCATCAGTGATGTCATCAGTGATGTCATTTGAAATGTCATCAGTGATGTCACTGACCATGTCATGAATGATGTAATATGTGACATCATCAGCAGTGGATTGCGGGCGCGCGAGATGTAGTTAGTACAACTAACTATATCGGAGGAATTCCAATGGTTTTGTTCGAGTGAAAGGTCCAGCTAACTATAACACCCCTAAAACCTATTGTTTTTTCAGTGAATTTCTAAGGTTTTTTAAATGCTAATTCCTAACTATATCAGGCCTGAAACCTATGGTTTTTTCAGTGAATATCTATATATATATATATATTCACTGAAAAAACCATAGGTTTCACACATGTTATAGTTAGCTGTACATTTCACTCGTAAAAAACCAATGAAATTCCCCCGTTATAGTTAGTGCAGGCAACTATAACTCACGCGACCGCAATCCTCTGCTGATGCTAATACTGTATTTAGACACTTATTTGCCCATGTCTTCTTCCATTAAATTTTAGCTATACATATATTACAAATATTTTTTTTTCATAAAGACACATATGTCATCAGCAGAAGATTGCGGTCGCGTGAGTTATAGTTGCCTGCACTAACTATAACGGGGGAATTTCATTGGTTTTTTACGAGTGAAATGTACAGCTAACTATAACATGTGTGAAACCTATGGTTTTTTCAGTGAATTTGCAAGGTTTTTTAAATGCTAATTCCTAACTATAACGTGTGTGAAACCTATGGTTTTTTCAGTGAATTTGTACGGTTTTTTAAATGCTAAGTTACTTTACGCCATTCGTGGCGTGCGCGCCCAGTTAACGCAGTTCGTTCCGTGCGCGACCGGTGCGCTTCGCGCACCGTGCACGCACAGTGAGCACGCGGTGCGCTTCGCGCACCGCGCGCCCACTTTACGCAGTTAGTGCCGTGCACGCACGGTGGTCACGCGGTGCGCTGCGCGCACCGCGTGCCCACGTTATGCGGGATGGGTCATGTACGCACGATGCGCTTCGCGCACCGTGCGCACATTTGTTAATTTCATAGCTCTTATATGCCATGCACAAATGGTGCCCTTCGGGTACCATTTGCACACGGGGTGGGGAGAATGTGGATAATTTTTTTTAAAAAAATTTTTTACCGTACGCGTACGGTAAGCGTAATCGGCGATTTTCCGAAAAAAAAAAAATTTTTTTTTTGGGCTTGGGGGTTGTTTGGGGACCCCTATATCAATGCTGGGTGGTTAGGATCTCAAGAAACTGCCTCTTTAGACATTTTTGGGCTTCGTTTTTGCTGCCCAACTCAGAGAGCGAGAGAGAAAATGGCGGCCGCCGCTTCCTGGTTTCGACCGATTCGAATGTTTACTAAGATCTAAGAGCCAATCAAAATCGCGCACGCCACCGTACGCGTACGGTAAGCTTACGGTAAGCGCACCGTAAGCGCACCGTAAGCTGCCACAGATATATATATTGATTTAAAGGCTATTTTCTCAGAATCTACTGAACAGATTTACACCAAACCTACAAAAGGCACTTCCTTGACCTGAGGACTACCTCTCTGCCAAATTTCAAGTAATTCTGTTCAGCCGTTCGGGCTGTAGCTGTGTCTAAAGGTCCTATGGAAAAATGCATGGGAAAAACGCGTTTTGGGACCCCCCTTTTATCTCAGCCCCCGCTTGACGAATCCCCCCGAGACTTTCAGGGTAGGAGCAGAGCGTAGCGCCCCACCTATTTTGAAAAATTCGCGAGGATTCGTCGACCGGCGCCAAAGTTATTCAAAATAGAATGTTGCGGATTTTCTATGGAAACGTGGTCCTAACTATAACTACCTACTGGCGACCGCCAGTAGGTAATATATATATATATATATATATATATATATATATATATATATATATATTGCAAAAGGATGACGACGCCGTGTGTGGTTTCCAAACGTTTATTCTTCTGCCGCTACCAAACGCGTTTCAACTGCCAAGCAGTCTTGCTCACTGGTACCAGTGAGCAAGACTGCTTGGCAGTTGAAACGCGTTTGGTAGCGGCAGAAGAATAAACGTTTGGAAACCACACACGGCGTCGTCATCCTTTTGCAATATTTAATTGACTCGCCCCGAGGAGTCACAAGCGACGACGCAACTCTTGTTCAGGAGGGGCAGGAAATACTCGAGGAGCAGGCGAGAATATATATATATATATATATATATATATATATATATATATATATATATATATATATATATATATATATATATATATCTTGCAACAATGTAGCCCAAAGTATGTAGACGCTCTTTGATGGGGCGGTGTCTACACGCCGGTGAAAATCAAAAACGGTATTCTGCCTCACGGCAAAAATTATGAAACGCACACTCTTGTAGACAGGAGTTGTAGCGGTTTTATTGTCAAGGTCTCGTCATGCCCTTTTTTTTTTTACACAGGAGTTGTAGCGGTTTTATTGTCAAGGTCTCGTCATGCCCAACGCGTTTCGCCTTCACATAAAGCTTGTTCACAGGATGTTATCACAAAGAAAAAGGCATCTTTTATTTCATTAGGCACACAGTTACTTCCTGTTTATGTTGCAGTGCATTGTGGTAAGTGTAGTTGATTATTTATGGTTTAAAAACATATTACATTTTATCCTTTATATGGCAATATTTGCTTTTTGTCCTTTATTGTCCAGTTAATTATGTGCTCTCTAGTGAGCTTTTGTGCTATTTTTCTATATTTACCAGCCATTCTTAGTAATAGATCGTATTTTGCAGCTCTTCTTTCTTCATTTTATCTCCAAATTGTTTTTTTCTCTGGTGAGTGTTTAGTTCAGAGATAACTGATACTTCTATTTCTGAGTGATGTCTTAGAGGTGTACATAAAGTTCTTCAGTTCTTCATTTTGATTAAGACCCCTTGGGTCTAAAGTTCTGAATGAGAGTATGTGTTTTGATTCTCTTTGTCTCAGGATTCTCTTATGATCTCCACCTCTCTCTGTTAGCGGGATTTGTTCTAAGGCCCAGTATCTTAAGGATTCCCATTTGCCATCATGGTATGTTTCCATGTGTTTTGCTATGGCGTTTGTACGATCCTTGTGATTTGTGGCTCTGATGTGTTCGAGAATTCTCTTCTTTACTTCGAAGGTCGTGCTTCCTATGTATCGCAATTTGCAAGGGCACTCGACCATGTAGATTACAAAATTGCTTTTGCAAGTAAGATGGTGTTTGATCTTCCATTTGGTGCCTTCTCTGATGTCAATCTCTTGTTTGTGCTTTGCGATTGTGCATACCTTGCAGTGTTTGCACGGCCAAAAGCCTTCTCTGTATATATATATATATTTTTTTTTTCACTGCCAAGACCATAGGTTTCAGGCACATTATAGTTAGAAATTAGCATTTAAAAAAACATTTAAATTCACTGAAAAAACCATAGGTTTCAGGGATGTTATAGTTAGAAATTAGCATTTAAAAAACCTTAGAAATTCACTGAAAAAAACATAGGTTTCAGAGACGTTATAGTTAGTTGTACATTTCACTAGTACAAAACCATAGAAATTCCCCCGTTATAGTTACTTCAGCTAACTATAACTCTCACCCCGCAATGCACTGCTGATGACATCACATATTACATCATTCATGACATGGTCAGTGACATCACTGATGACATCTCAAATGACATCACTGATAACATCACTGATGACATCATCCAGTGACTGTGTGTTTCTATAAAGTTTAAATATGTATTATATATATATGCCAAGGTGTATTGAGAAATGAGTGGGTGTGTAAGTGTCTGGATGGAGGATTTAGTAGATGCGTCACTGACTATTTAGGTGAGTTATTACATGTGTCTTATTGAATGCATGGGTTAGTGACTAAACTGTGTGAAAGTCTGTATCAGTCTGTCTGCTGTTGTATAAGCTGCTCCGTGGGTTGGTTAGTAGCTACATGAGTGTCTATATGGGTTTTTGATTGGTTGCCAGATTATTTTTATGGGTGCCTGAGTGTGTGTGTGGGTACGTGGGAGGTGTGTGACTCTGTGCATATATGTTTGAGTGATTGATTCACTGGCTGTATGGGTTCAATAGTGCATATGGAAACAGCTGTATGGGTGGGTCAGTGTGTGTATGGGTGTGTTACTGAGTGAATGGATGTCTCAATGGTACATGTCCAAGTAAGTGCATATGTAAAACACAGTGTATGTGAGAGTTGGAGTATATAAATGACTATATGTGAGAGTCAGTGATTGTGAGAGTGGCTGTATAGATGAGTGTTTACTTGTATCAGTGATTGTATAAGAGAGTAAGTATGTGTTTGTTTCTGTCTGAATAAGTGATCTGTTGTGTGTTTAACTCTATAGGTCAGTAAATGGAAGTGTGACTGATTCTTTGCATGACTGACTAGGTGTGTGAGTAACTCCATGAATGATTGGTGCTGTGTGAGTGTCTGTATAGGTGGATGAGTGCATATGATAGTGTTGTATTGATGAGCGACTGTATGTATGAGTGATTTTATGCGTGAATGAGTGGATGTGTGTGTAGACCTAGGAATCAGTGAGTGCGTATGTAGTAACTGGTATTGGTGTGTCGACGGTTTTGAAAATGGTATTCTGTATTTTACAGTGGGTGTATCAAAGGTTATATTAGAGTGTGAGGAGGTGCATCAGATTTTCACGTGGATGATGTCATCAGTAATGTCATTTGAGATGTCATCAGTGATGTCACTGACCATGTCATGAATGATGTAATATGTGACGTCATCAGCAGTGCATTGCGGGGGCGCGAGTTATAGTTAGCTGAACTAACTATAACGGGGGAATTTCTATGGTTTTGTATGAGTGAAATGTCCAACTAACTATAACATCTCTGAAACCTATGGTTTTTTCATTGAATTTCTAAGTTGTTTAAATGCTAATTTCTCACTATAACGTGCCTGAAACCTACGTTTTTTTCAGTGAATTTCTATGATTTTTTAAATGCTAATTTCTAACTATAACGTGCCTGAAACCTATGTTTTTTTCAGTGAATTTCAATGGTTTTTTAAATGCTCATTTCTAACTATGCCTACAAAGTTAGGACATGTGAAGAAAGAGGAAGAAAAGCGCAGAAAGAAGCAAGACAAATGCAGAAAGAGGCAAAAGAAGTCCAGAAAGGCAAAGAAAACTGCAGGAAGAAGCAAGAGATGTACAGAAAGAACCAACAGAGGAACAGTAAGTCCTCCTGCGCCCCCAACTTTTTAGTTACGGGCACTGTTGGTAACTGACTCTGACTAACCAGGACCAGAGCCAGTGCTATGCTAAAAGACACTTAGAATACAGTAAAAATACCTACATACACTAGGGAACACTATGTGTTGGGGTACCCCTGTAATTAGCATGACCTCCTCTGTATTTGCCTTGAGTTAGTGCCTGGGTCATTACATGAGTACATGGGTAGACTGGATGATTAGAGTGCTGCAAGGACAGTGCATGGTGATTTTATAACTGCTTGGGTTTTGGTGGAGTGATTGGATGAGTACATGATGCTGGATGGCTGATTTGAGGAGTGCATGGGTAGTGACAGAGGGATTTCTGGAGTGCATGGGTACAACCTAGATAATTGGCGGAGTGAATCACTATTGTGTAGGTGGTTAGAGGTCTGCATGGGTAGTGCACAGGGGATTGTAGCAGTGCATGTGTTAGTGCCTGGGTCATTCCATGAGTACATGGGCACTGACTGGAAGATTAGAGTACTGCAAGGAGAGTGCATGGTGAATGTATAAGTGCTTGGGTATTGGTGGAGTGATTGGTTAAGTACATGGTGCTGGCTGGGTGATTGAAAGAGTGCATGGGTACTGATAGGGCGATGGCTGGACTGCATGGGTAGTGCTCATAGGATTGTAGCAGTGCATGTGTTAGTGCCTGGGTCATTGCATAAGTACATGGTTACTGAATGGATGATTAGAGAACTGCAAGGACAGAGCATGGTGAATTTATAAGTGCCTGGGTTTTGGCGTAGTGATTGGATAAGTACATGGTGCTCACTGGGTGATTGGAGGAGTGCATGGGTAGTGACAGGGCGATGGCTGGACTGCATGGGTACTGCTCAGGGTATTGCAGCAGTGCGTGAGTGAGTGCATGAGTCATTTCATGAGTGCATGGGTAGTGACTGGATGATTAGTGATTAGAGTGCTGCAAGGAAAGTGCATGGTGAATTCATAAGTGTTTGGGTTTTGACGGAGTGATTGCATAAGTACACACATGTCATATCAGGCCCCGCCCCCTCCCTTCTCCGCTGGGCAAATTTGGGGGATTAATTCCCCGTGAAAACTGAGGGTCCCTGGGGGCCAACTAGCCCACCAGGTACCTCCAGTAAGCGCCACAGAGCTGTGTTGCAGAGAGGTGGTCTGAGGCCACACCCCTTTTTACACCTCTCCGCAACGCAGCTCTGTGGCGCTTAGTGGACGTACCTGGTGGGCTAGTTGGCCTATAGGGACCCTCAGGATTTAAGGGGACTTAATCCCCCAACTTAAAACACGCTACAGGGCGCGTTTGCACCCTTGTCACATCAGGCCACGCCCCCTCCCTGCACCACTTTGCAAACACGCCCCCTGGAGTGTTGTAAATTGGGAGATTAAATCCCCTTGAGTCCTGAGGGTCCCTGGGGGCCAACTAGCCCACCAGCTACATTCAGTAAGCGCCGCAGAGCTGCATTGCAGAGAGGTGTAAAAAGGGGCGTGGCCTCTCAACACCTCTCTGCAGCGCAGCTCCCTGGCGCATACTGGAAGTACCTGGTGGGCTAGTTTGCCCCCACGGACCCTCAGGATTGAAGGGGACTTAATTCCCCAATTTACAATGTGCCAGGGGGTGTGTTTGCACACTTGCTATGTCAGGCCCTGCTCCTTCCCTTCACCATTGTGCAAATGCGCCCCTGGCATGTTTTAAGGTGGGGGATTAATTCCCCTTGAGTCCTGATGGTGCCTGGGGCCAACTAGCCCACTAGGTACCTCCAGTAAGCGTAACAGAGCTGCATTGCAGAGAGGTGTAAAAAGGGGCATGGCCTCTGAACACCTCTCTGCAACGCAGCTCCCTGGCGCATACTGGAGGTACCTGGTGGGCTAGTTGGCCTCCAGGGACCCTCAGGGTTCAAGGGGACTTAATCCCCCAACTTAAAACGTGACACAGGGTGCGTTTCCACACTTGTCACATCAGTCCACGCCCCCTCCCTGCACCACTGTGCAAACGCACCCCCTGGTGCGTTGTACATTGGGGGATTAAGTCCCCTTGAGTCCTGAGGGTCCCTGGGTCCCAACTAGCCCAAGAGCTACCTCCAGTAAGTGCCACAGAGCTGTGTTGTAGAGTGGTGTAAAAAGGGGGCATGGCCTTGGACCTCCTCTCTGCAACACAGCTCCCTGGCGCTTACTGGAGGTCCCTGGTGGTCAAGTTGGCCCCCTGGGACCCTCAGGATTCAAGGGGACCTAATCCCCCAACTTAAAACACGCCACAGGGCATGTTTGCATACTTGTCACATCAGTCCACGCCCCCTCCCTGCACCACTGTGCAAACGCGCCCCCAGGAGCATTGTAAATTGGGGGATTACATCCCCTTGAGTCCTGAGGGTCCCTGGGGGCCAACCAGCCCACCAGCTAACTTCAGTAAGAGCCCTAGATCTGCGTTGCAGAGAGGTGTAAAAAGGGGCGTGGCCTCTCAACACCTTTCTGCAAGGCAGGTCCCTGGAGCATACTGGAGGAACCTGGTGGGCTAGTTCGCCCCCAGGGACCCTCAGGATTAAAGGGGACTTAATCCTCCAATTTACAATGTGCCAGGGGGTGCATTTGCACACTTGCTATGTCAAGCCTGCCCCCTCCCTGCACCACTGTGCAAATGCACCGAATTAAAAAAAAAAAATCTTTTTTTGGCCCTGGGGGTCCTTCTGGGACCCCCTGAGCAGGCCTAGTGGGTCAGGGTGTTTCTACCCTGCCCCTTCTCTTGTTTTATACCTTTGTTTCTCTGTTTTCTGGTGATTCGCTTCTACCGAGCCACAAGATGGCTGCCAACACTTCCTGGTTTGGAGTGTTGACATCCAATCACAGTGAAGCTCATGCATGGGACTTAGGCTTCGCCCAGATATCGAAACTTTTATTTTTCTAATTTTTCAGCAACTACTGAACGGATTTAAACCATTTAAAAAAAGGTCGCTTTCTGACCCAAGCACTACCTTATTGCAAAATTTAGGGTAATTCCGTTCAGTAGTTTCGGCTGTAACCTTGCACAAAGTTTCTTATGGGAAATTGATTTTTTGACTCTTATTATTTGAATTTCTCAAAAACTACTGAACGGATTTACACCAATTAAAATAAGGTCGCTTTCTGAGCCAAGCTCTACCTTTCTGCCAAATATGGGATAATTCTGTTAAGCACTTCGGGCTGTAGCTCCATAGGTTTCAGGGGTGTTATAGTTAGTTGGACATTTCACTCGTACAAAACCAGTGAAATTCCTCCGTTATAGTTAGTTCAGCTAACTATAAGTCGGGCCCCCGCAATGCACTTCTGATGACATCACATATTACATTACTCATGACATGGTCAGTGACATCACTGATGACATCAATGATGACATTTCAAATGACATCACTGATGACACCATCCAGTGACTGTGTGTTTCTGTAAAGTTTAAATATGTTTAATATATATAGGCAAAGGCGTATTGAAGAATGAGTGGGTGTATGAGTTTCTGAATGGAATGTCTGTATCAGTCTGTCTGTTGGTGTGTAAGTGGCTGCATGGGTTTCTGAATAGCTACATGAGTGTCTATATGAGTTATTGATTGGTTGTCTGAGTATCTGTATGGGTGTCTGAGTGTTTTTGTGGGTGGGGTGTGTGTGACTCTGTGCATAGATGTGAGTGGGTGATTCATTGGGTGCATGGTTTCAAGAGTGCATCTGTGATGGACTGTATGGGTGTGTGAGTGTGTGTATGGGTGTGTTAGTGAGTGAATGTATATTTCAGTGGTACATGTGTGAGTAACTACATATGTGAAAGGCAGTATATATGTGTGTTAGAGTATTTAAATGACTATATGTGAGAGTGCGTGATTGTGAGAGTAGCTGTATGGGTGAGTGTGTGCTTGTATCAGTGATTGTATAAGAGCATAAGAATGTGCTAGTATTTGTATGAGTAAGTGAGCTGATGTGTGTATAACTGTATAGGTGAGTAAATGGGAGTGTGATTAATTATTTGCACAACTGACTAGGTGTGTGAGTACCTCTATAGATGAGTGGTGGTATGTGAGTGTCTATATAGGTGTATGAGTGCACATGATAGTCCTGTACTGAGTGACCATATGTATGAGGGATTGTACGGGTGAGTGTGTGGATGTGTGTGTAGACGTAAGAATCAGTGAGTGGATATGTAGTTATTGGTGTTGGAGTGTAATATGTGACGTCATCAGCAGTGCATTGCGGGGGCGCGAGTTACAGTTAGCTGAACTAACTATAATGGGGGAATTTCACTGGTTTTGTACGAGTGAAACATCCAACTAACTATAACGCCCCTGAAACCTATGTTTTTTTCATTGAATTTCAAAGGTTTTTTAAATGCTAATTTCAAACTATAACATGCCTGAAACCTATGTTTTTTTAAGTGAATTTCTAAGGTTTTTTAAATGCTAGTTTCTAACTATGCCACAGAGGTAGGACATGTGAAGAAAGAAGAAAAAAAGCAAAGAAGAAGCAAAAGAAATGCAGAAAGAAGCAACAGAAGTCCACAAAGACGAAGAAAAGTACAGGAAGAAGCAAGACATGTGCAGAAAGAACCAACAGGATGTGCAAAATCATCCTGTGCCCACAACTTTTTCAGACGGGTACTGGTGGTAACTGACTCTGACTAACCAGGCCTAGAGCCAGTGCTATGTTAAAAGACACTTAGAATACAGTGAAAACACCTACATACACTAGGGAACACAATGCGTTGGGGTACCTCTGTGATTAGCATGACCTCATCTGCAAGGCCCTAGTACATAATAGGGCAGGGGAATTAAAACTACCTCTAAGTCAGAGGAGCAGAATTATGCTACTTTAACTAGTAGTCACATTTGCAGAGTGGTGGAGAAAGGGTGCTGGGCGTCCAACCAACGCTCAGGAATTCCGCTGCGAAGGACTTACAGGAGGTACCAGAAGGTATTATTGGCCCCCAAACTCCCTCAGGACTGAATTGGACTTCATCCCCCATCCCGTAGTCTTCCATGAGGCACGTTTGCAGAGTGGTAGAGAAAGGGGGCCATGGCCTCCGAAGACGTCTTAGCAAACCCACTGTGTGGGACTTACTGGAGGTAACAAGAGGGGTAGTTGGCCCCCAAGGACATCCTTGGGAGCCAACTTCCCAAACTATTACCTCCAGTCGGTCCCACACAGCAGTATTGCTAAGTACTCATACCAGGCCACACCCACTTTGCCCACCACTCTACAAACTCACTCCCTTGCATGGTCTTGGATGGGGATTGAAGTCCCCTTCACTGCTGGGGGTCCTTTAGGGAACAACTAGCCTACCTTTTACCTCCAGTAAGCCCCACGCAGTGGGATTGGTGAGAGGTAGACAAAGGCCATGCCCCCTTTCTCCACCACTCTGTAAAAGCACCCCCTGGTGAGTTGTAAGTTGAGGGATTAAGTCCCCATGAATCCTGAGGGTCCCTGGGGTCCAACTAGCCCACAGCTACCTCTGGTAAGCGCCACAGAGCTGCGCTGCAGAGAGGTGTAAAAAGGGGCGTGGCCTGGACCACCTCTCTGCAACGCAGACCTGTGGCGCTTACTGGAGGTACCTGGTGGGCTAGTTGGCGCCAGGGGCCCTCAGGATTGAAGGGGAATTAATTCCCCAACTTAAAACGCCCCACAGGGCATGTTTGCACACATGTCACCTCAGGCACCGCCCCCTCCCTTTACCACTGTGCAAACACGCCCCGTGGCGCGTTTTAAGTTGGGGGATTAAGTCCCCTTCAATTTTGAGGGTCCCTGTGGTCCAACTAGCCCACCAGGTACCTCCATTAAGCGCCACAGAGCTGCATTGCAGAGAGGTGTAAAAAGGGACATGGCCTGGGCCACCTCTCTGCAACGCAGCGCAGTGGCGCTTACTGGAGGTACCTGGTGGGCTAGTTGGCCCCCAGGGACCCTCAGGATTGAAAAGGAATTAATTCTCCAAATTAAAATGCACCACAGGGCTTGTTTACACAGATGTCACCTTAGGCCCCACCTCTCCCTTCACCACTGTGCAAACGCGCCCCGTGGTGCATTTTAAGTTGGGGGTTTAAGTCCCCTTGAGTCCTGTGTGTCCCTGGGGTCCAACTAGCCCACCAGGTATCTCCAGCAAGCGCCACAGAGCTGCGTTGCAGAGAGGTGTAAAAAGGGACGTGGCCTGGACCACCTCTCTGTTCTCTGGACACCAAAACTCATTCACTACAGTGGAAGAGGTAAGGGAACTGCACACAATCTACATATTTCACGACTGCACTTTAGTGTCAAGGCCTGACTATTTTAATCAACGCATAAGCAAAGACTAGCTTCTAATGCTACTAAAACTTGACAACATGACAGATTTTAAAACAGTTAGCTGTCAGCAAATACACGATGTTACCAAACGCTTCTCTCACAGTGGTTCCCAAATGCACACAGACTCACAGTGTGATTCTAGACAAGCAACACTATCCCTAGCAGCTTACCAAAACTCATTCACTACTGTGCAAGGGGTAAGGAGACTACACACAATCTACATATTAAAGTACAGCACATTGGTGTCAAAGCATGACTTATTTTATCAATGCATAAGCAAACACTGACTTCTAATGCTACTGTCAGCAAATACACGATGTTACCAAAAGCTTCTCTCACAATGGTTCCCAAATGCACACATACTCACTGTGTGATTCTAGACAAACAACACTATCCCTTGCACTATACCAAAACACATTTCTTCATCTAGAAGAAGTACTACATTTTAGTATAGAAACATAACATAACTCATTTCACAAATTAATAAACAATGACTGGTTTCTAATTTTACCAAAATATAAAAACAGCACAGTTATCTCTCTGCAAACACATGAAAAACACAAATGCTTATCACAGAATGGTTTCTACATGCACACACACTGTCAATAAGATTGTACAGAAAAAAGTACTCCTTACACTTTAGCAGGAGAAATACATTAGTCTGATTAAAATAGTCTACATACATCCCCTCACAATTAAATAACTCAACTTTCAAGATGTTTTGTAGATTAAGAAGTATATCAGTCACACACCAGATATCAGTCACACACCAGATTTTCTTATACAGAATCTCTGCACTGTGCACCTGTCAGCAGAACCAAAGAATGGCAAGGTTTCCCTCTCATTTTCCACACACATACATGTAAACATCAAATCACATTCCTTCCCACACAAATTCAAAAGCAAACACACATTTCTATTGGTTAAACATTTCAACCCTTTCCAAATGACATAAACTTCAACCCTTCCCCCAATCTGCCTTCTGCCCGTTACCATAGAAACAGGTCATGGAACACTGTACTGAGCACACAGGTCACAAGTTCAGCACACACAATGTTGCTAATCAAAACAGCAAGTGTGCTTGACTTCTCAACATATCAGCTTAACATATATAGTGTTCCTTACAATCAGTTTTTGTTAACCAATAAGAATCATGCGTTTAAAAAACAGAAATATGCACCCTAACTTTCAGTGTAGAAGGTTGTCAAACAACCAATGATTTCTTGTCTTTTTTCAAAATTGCATCTTAGCCACCATTTTAGAAACATTTTACTTTCCATACTGCCATTTCATTTTGAGAGACCATCTGAGTGCATCCAGACCTCCTTACAAGATGCTTACAGTGTGGATTGTGGGACACAGCTACATTTTCTGGAGCCAAAGGTATGCAGAAAACAAAGGCATTCACAAAGACTTAGGTTTACCAAATGTTGACATTAAATGGATTGGACAGAGAGGGTTAAAGTGGCACCAATTGATGCCATTGGTGAAATCCTTCATGCAAATCCAACACCCTGACCTCATATTAGTGCACTGTGGTGGAAATGACCTAGGCACTTTGACTGGGGTAGGTCTGGAAATGCTTATGAAGGACACCTTTGCACAACTGATTTCACTTTTCCCTAAAACTGCCTTTGTGTACTCTAACATATGCCAAAGGCAGAAATGGAACTAGTCCAATCATTTTTGTCCACAGATTGAGAAAGCTAGGAAACATGTGAATAAATCTGTTTCTGCTTTTCTCCGAGACTACAGAACGGGGTCCATTTACAATAACAATCTGCGCTTTCATATGCAAGAGATGTATAGGAAATATGGAGTACACTTTACTGATGAAGGAAACAACAACTTTAGACTCTGTATAGGTACTTACTTATAAATACCAAAAACTCTCAATGAACACAACGGCTCTTTTTAGAGCCACTCATGAACAAAACACTTAAGCTTAATCTTTATCTCCCAACAATTTCATTTTTTTCCCCTTGGATCCCCGAACCCACCGCCAGAGGATCCATGCATCCAACGCGATAGGATGCATGCACCATGCGCGCATTTCGCCGTTAAAAAAACAAAAAGTGGGGCCCCAGGTGGTCCTTCTGGGACCCCTTAAGCACCTCTAGAGGGTCAGAGTATTTACACTCTGTCCCCTTTATATGTTTTACACACTTATTCCCCTTGCATCTTCAGCCTCGCTTCTACCGAGGCAGAAAATGGCCGCCAACAGTTCCTGGTTTCGAATGTAGAGAGACACTCGACAGCCAATTAGCATTCAGCGCACGATCGGGAGGGTGCGCACTCGGTTCGGGGAGGGTGCACGCTCAGTTCGGGGAGGGTGCGCTTACGGTGCGGGTAGGGTCCGCGGATCCTCCCCGGCCATAGATATCACTAACTTTTTTACCCTAATTTTCTCAGGAACTACTGAACAGATTCACACCATATATGCAAAAGGCATGAGTCCGGACTGAGGACTGCCTCTTTGCCAAATTTGGTGTCATTCCGTTCAGCAGTTCGGGCTGTAGCTGCGACAACAGATCCTATGGGAAATTGCATGGGGAAAACGTGTTTTGGGACCCCCCTTTTTTCTCGGCCCCCGCTTGACGGATCACGGCAAAACTTTCAGGGTAGGAGCGTTGCGGAGCTGGCCAAAAGTTTCAAAAATTTTGCGAAGATTCATCAACCAGCGCCAAAGATAATCCCAATAGAATGTTGCGGATTTCCTATGGAAAATAGGTCCTAACTATAACTATCTACTGGCGACCGCCAGTAGATAATATATATATATATATATATATATTGAATTTTCCCGCTCCGCTGCTGATATAGAATACACGACCAACATTGCTGGGGATTTGTGAAAACAGCCTCACTTGGAAGCGCAAACGGATACCAAGGAGACCCGCCGAGGTACAGACGGACCGGAGACTGGTGGGAGCGTCTCTGAGGCAGCCGCCGCCCTCGAGGGGAGTGCAAGCAGGAAGGCTCGCCAAGAAGCGAAGGGCACGCAGACGAGTTAGAGCGGCTGCGTGAGAATTGCCCCGGTGAGTTTTCTTTGCCCTTGGCATAAATTAAAGGTAATTGCGGCAGTAACAGCGTATGGCCTGACATTTCATAAATAATTGTGAACCTTGAAGATAAAATCGCAAGCACGATCATGTTCAGCGATGCTGAAAGGTTAGAAGCGGCAGAGACAGTTTTTAAAGGGACAGTACACAGCTCCAGATCAGAAGGGGAGCAGCAACCCTATAAAACACCAAGTAATCTACGGGGGTGGTTCATTAAACTGGAAAGAGCCTACGAAAAGGAGATAAGGAAGTGGTGGGAGGCCACTTCCTTACAACGTTATTTGGATGTGGATAGGATTCCTAGGGGACTGAGGATTTACACAGTCCCCTCTTATGAAAACCCTGATCCTAATCTCCTAAGGGAGTGGGCGGATTACACGAGAGCTTCGGCAAAAGGAATGGTGGAAATCCTTGTTAAATATGCCAAAAGTGATAGGGCCAAACTATTGGATGAAATCAGGGAAATTGAAGCGACTATAGCGAAAGATACTGACAAAGAACTCATTGAAACCTTGAGGGCACGAATGAAAACTCGGCTAGTGGCATATGAGAATGACATAAAGAGACGCAAGCAGAACAAGTTTGCACGAGATCAACAAGATTATGAGAGCGGTAGAGTGCTGACTTTTGCAAAAAAATACGATGCACCCAGAAGGGCACTGCAAGAGTCCAAGGGTGCAGCAGCCATGATACAGAGGGATACATCGGAGTTAGAAGCTGAATTCTCTGAATACGAGACACCTGGTAGCACAGGGGGAGCCTCCTCCAGTACGGACCAGTATTTTACCGAGGAATATCATCTGATCAAAGAAACGTGGTGCACGTTTCCACAGAGGAACCGCCCACCAGAACAAGGAGGCGGAAAACAAGGCGAGGAGGGCAGAGTAGCAAATCAAAACTACGAACCCCGGGTGACAAGAAGCAAACGGGGTGGCAAGAAGAAGTACATGAGCTCTCTATTATCAATCTCTCTAAAAGAACATTAAAACAAACAGAAAAAACGGTGTTACAGAAGGGATTTACTTTTTGTCCAACTAAAAAGTGGGACTATGCAACGATGCGTATCGATCTTTATTAGTATATCCGTAAGCTAAAATTGCAAAAAATATTTGCGATGCATCCTGGTCCAAAGAAATTACAACAGGAAGCAAAAAGATCCAACATGGATAATCTTGTAGGAAGTGATTTGGAAACTTTAACAGTGATGTGTGATTTACAGAAAACGCAATCGACGGAAGGTGCTATAGATGTGCAAGACAACACTCAATTTCTGCTGGAGACAGGGATTGACCAGAGCAGCGGGAGAGAAGCAAGTTCAAATCACGGTCAAAATTTATCCCACAAACTCCGCATGACGCCATTGACTGCTTCCATGAGACATTAATTAAGGACTTGGATAAGTTTAGAACGGCAGGCACTGTCCCCGGTGAGAGAAGAAAATACAATCTCATGAAAACACAATGGGAGGCTGTGAAATCTCTTAGGGATGATCCCAGATTGGTGATTAAACAGTCGGACAAAGGGGGCAATGTCGTGATAATGTCCAAGGAACAATATAAACAGGAAGCCTTGCGCCTGCTAGGTGATTCACACAGTTACTCGCGAATCAAGAGAGAGGATTACAATAACAGTGTGTTGGCTTTCCATAGTCTCCTACAAGACTGGAATCTAAAGGGAATTTTGGAGACCGATGAATTACAATACATGAAAGTCGAATGTCCTCTGTTGCCTACATTTTACCACCTTCCGAAGGTTCATAAAGATCTTTTTAAAAAAACAGGACGTCCAATAGTTTCTTCATTGGGAAGCTTACTAGAAAAGGCCTCCATTTATGTAGACCCTTTTCTATTTCCTATGGTAAAGGACCTCATTTCATTTATATTGGACACAACAGATTTTATTCGCCAGATTCAGAACATTATCTGGGACACTGAACTGCTGTTAATAACATTGGATATAACAAGCCTCTATACGAGCATCAGACACTCACAAGGACTAGCAGCTCTTGATTTTTTTCTGAAGACCCGAGCCCTAAAGTTTCAGGAACATAATAGGATGCTGCTACAAATAGTATCATTCTGTCTGCATAACAACATTTTTCTTTTTGCAGGGGAATTATACCTACAAACACAGGGCACCACGATGGGCACGTGCTTCGCCCCCAGCTACACGAATTTATTCGTGGGCTGGTGGGAGAAGCACGTGGCCTGGGCGGGTGATAATGAAATCTGGCTAGATAAAATAGCCCTATGGACCAGGTACATTGATGACCTTTTCATAGTGTGGAGGGGCACACGCACAGAGGCAGAAGACTTTGTGAAGTCATTGAATGACAATGAGTTTAACTTAAAATTCACGAGCAACATCAGCGAGAGGGAGGTTGCTTTTTTAGATCTTCTAGTCTTTGTGGCAGATAACAAACTGTGCACAAAACTTTACCGCAAACCCACAGCAGGGAACACTGTTTTACACTCTTGGAGTCAACACCCCCGCAACTTGATTAACAGCATACCGTACGGGGAGTTGTTAAGACTCAAGCGAAATTGTTCCCGATTAGATGATTTTCAGGAAGCTGCAAACGAATCCCTAGGGAGATTTACCAATAGGGGCTATAAAAACAAAGTGTTGCAGGAAGCCGTAGAAAAGGCCAGTAACAGAAGCAGACAGGATCTATTAACCAAAAAGCGAGTGGACAGCAATGAAACAGAAGGTGAGCAATCTAAGGTGAGGTTGATTATGACCTTCTCTGCAGAGGCACAGAAAATCAGAGGCCTTATTCAGAAATATTGGAATATTCTTCAAACAAATGGTGTCATTGGGAAATTAATTCCATCTAGTCCAGATATAACCTTTAGAAAACGTGCCTCCCTGAAAGATATCCTGGTGCGGAGCCATTTTGAGGATAAATCCCGGGCTAAGCCGACTATTACAGGCTTTTTCCCTTGCATGACCTGTAAGGCATGCAAGAATTGCAAAACAGTAAAAGACTATGCAGTACCAGGGAAGAAAATGAGAAGGCCTATTGACAGATTGCTTAACTGTAACTCCAGCTTCATGGCATACTGCTTAACCTGCCCTTGCGGGTTGCAATATATCGGAAGCACAATACATCCAGCAAAGAAGCGCATTTTAGAGCATAAAAGAGCCATAACTAATATGGATAAAACATACCCGGTGGCGAGGCACTTTGCCGCAATGCACAAAGCTAGGAGTGACAAGTTGATGTTCTACTGTATGGACCAGATCTCTGGCTGATATATATATATATATATATATATCACCTTAATAACTTTGGCACCGGTTGACGAATCCTCGCAAAATTTTCAAAATAGGTGGGGCGCTCCGCTCCGCTCCTACCCTGAAAGTCTCGGGGGGATTCGTCAAGCGGGGGCTGAGAAAAAAGGGGGGTCCCAAAACACATTTTCCCCATGCATTTTCCCATAGGACCTTTAGTCCGAGCTACAGCCCGAACGGCTGAACAGAATTACTTGAAATTTGGCAGAGAGGTAGTCCTCAGGTCAGAGATGTGCCTTTTGCAGGTCTGGTGTAAATCTGTTCAGTAGGTCCTGAGAAAATAGCATTTAAATCAATATATATATCTGTAAGCGCGCTCCATGCGCTTATGGTAAGCTTACCGTACGCGTACGGTGCCGTGCGCGAGCTCAATTCTGATTGGTGGTTACATGACTGTAAACATTCGAATCGGTCGAAATCAGAAAGTGTCGGCCGCCATTTTCTGTCTCTCGCACTGAAAAACAAAGGTGGATAACGTGAAAAGGGGGCAACGGAGAGAGTTGCAGACCCCCTAGCGTTTGTCAGGGCGTCCACGAAGGACCAAAAAGTACGAAAAATACATTTAATAATTTTAAAAAAAAATCGCGGAGTGCACGTACGGTAAGCTTACCGTACGCGCACGGCAAAAATAAATAATAAAAAAAAACGAAATAACAATCACATTTATTAAATAAATTGAAGGACCCGCAAGGGAAAAAAAAAAATTGTTACTGTGTAAAAAAAGGCGAGGTGCGCACGGTATGAACTGCGCAACGTGGGTGCTCGGTGCGCGAAGCAGGGTGTGCGCACGGTGAAAAACCAGAAAAAAAAATAAAAAATAAATACATAACTTAGCATTTAAAAAAACGCACAAATTCACTGAAAAAACCATAGGTTTCACACACGTTATAGTTAGGAATCAGCATTTAAAAAACCTTGCAAATTCACTTAAAAAACCATAGGTTTCACACATGTTATAGTTAGCTGTACATTTCACTCGTAAAAAAACAATGAAATTCCACGTTATAGTTAGATCAGGTAACTATAACTTGCGCGACCGCAATCCACAATGTGTCATTTCAGATGTCATCATTGATGTGATGAGTGATGTCACTGACCATGTCATGAGTGATGTAATATGTGACGTCATCAGCAGTTTATTGTGGGCGCGCAAGTTATAGTTACCTGATCTAACTATAACGTGGAATTTCATTGGTTTTTTACGAGTGAAATGTACAGCTAACTATAACATGTGTGAAACCTATGGTTTTTTAAGTGAATTTGCAAGGTTTTTTAAGTGCTAATTCCTAACTATAACGTGTATGAAACCTATGGTTTTTTCAGTGAATATATATATATATTCACTTAAAAAAACATAGGTTTCACACATGTTATAGTTAGCTGTACATTTCACTCGTAAAAAAACAATGAAATTCCCCCGTTATAGTTAGTTCAGATAACTGTAACTCGCACGCCCGCAATCCACTGCTCATGACGTCACATATTACATCACTCATGACATGGTCAGTGGCATCACTCATGACATCACTGATGACATCATCCTTGTGATAGAGTGGCGGTCGCGCGAGTTATAGTTATCTGAACTAACTATAATGGGGGAATTTCATTGGTTTTTTACGAGTGAAATGCCCAGCTAACTATAACATGTGTGAAACCTATGGTTTTTTAAGTGAATTTGCAAGGTTTTTTAAATGCTAATTCCTAACTATAACGTGTGTGAAACCTATGGTTTTTTAAGTGAATTTGTACGGTTTTTTAAATGCTAAGTTATGTATTTATTAATTTTTTGTTTTTTTCAAGGTTTTTCACCGTGCGCGCACCCCGCGATTTTTTTCAAAAATAATAAAATGTTTTTTTCACCCTTGGGGGTCCTTCTGTGACCCCCTGACAAAGGCTAGGGGGTCAGGAACTCTCTTCCCTGCCCCCTTTTCACGTTTTCCACCTTTTTTCCACCTTTCCTTTTCAGTGCGACAGACAAAATGGCGGCCGACACTTCCTGATTTCGACCGATTCGAATGTTTACTGACATCTATCAACCAATCAGAATTTCGCTCGCGCACGGCACCGTGCGCGCACAGTGCGCGCACGGTGCACGCGTATAGATATTTATATGCTTTTAAATGCTATTTTCTCAGGAAATACTGAACAGATTGACACCAGACCTGCAAAAGGCACTTCCCTGACCTGAGGACTACCTCTCTGCCAAATTTCAAGTAATTCTGTTCAGCCGTTCGAGCTGTACCTTCGACTAAAGGTCCTATGGAAAAATGCATGGGGAAAACGTGTTTTGGGACCCCCCTTTTTTCTCAGCCCCCCCTTGACGAATCACCCCGAGACTTTCAGGGTAGGAGCTGAGCGGAGCGCCCCATTAGTTTTGAAAATTTCGCGAGGATTCGTCAACCGGCGCCAAAGTTATTCAAAATAGAATTTTGAGATTTTCTATGGAAACACGATCCTAACTATAACTATCTACTGGCGACCATCATGTGATCAAGGCTCCACGGAGCCGAAACGTTATGACGACAGCCTCACGGTTTAATTAAATCAAGCACTTACCGAAGGTCCGTGTCAGCGAGTGTTTTTTGGAGATCTAGATGTCAAATACGTCTTCCATGCACCAGCAATTTCCTGATATATATATATATATGTATATGTATATGTATATATATAATAAATACAATCCGTTGACCAGTACATTCAACAGAATCTTGTGAGAATACCTTTTCAGCTTGGCACTTGCAGCACGGAGGTTTCACGAACTGGAAACGGGTTAATTGACCTGAGGCCCACTGGAGGCCTGGAAAACATTAAGGTTTATGAATTTGGCAGATAAACAAGTTGGCAAAGACACGACCTCACCAAAGAGGAGGAATCAGGACTTCCACTCCCAGCATGCTGCTTACTGGAAAGCGAATGCCAGAAGGGTATAAGATGTGGCAGTCCACTCTATGTCTTACCAACATGCCTGCCCTATGATTAAGGTGCAAGCGGCACCGAAACGCGTCAGGGAGAAGTATCGTTTGGGTCCATGAACGCTGTTTCCTGCAATAAATAGTTTGGATAAACTGACCTTTGTGGAGTGCAACTTTAAAGCTTGGGGCTTTTTTTGAAGATATATATATATATATTGGTCTTTGAACACAATGGTGTGTGATCAAGCCCGTTGTGGGTGAAACGCGTCACGTTTGGGTTTATGATGACAATAAACCCCCATTGAAGTTTCCTTGGATTGTTGTGAAGTCCTTTCTTTGACCTGAGTGCACGAGAGGAACCTCATTTTTTTCATAACAATATATCTATATATATATATATATATATCAGTCCTCCTTTGGCTCCTTGCGCTGGCATAGCGCTCTATGAGCTGTGCGTTACCTTGCGTCCGAGCCCGGCCGCCATTAAATCTCCACACACTTCCCCCAGAGGGAAAAACAGGTCGCATTCACAAATAAAAAGGGGACAGTACGGATTTGCTCCTGGAACGTAAAGACACACAGCAAATAAAAAGGGGACAGTACGGATTTGCTCCTGGAACGTAAATGGCCTGGCCAACAAACTAGCTGATCTGGACTTTTTCACCTATGTCAGGGCCTTCGATATTGTGGCACTGCCAGAAACATGGGTACTAGACCCCCTCACCTTCAAGGTTTCTTACGCTTTTACACAAATGCTATCAAGGGGGCAAAATATGGCCATTTGCAAAGAGGGCTGGTCACATACGTGCAAACACAATTGTTCATTGTGCTTGCGTCTTTGGCCCCACAATGCAATCATCACTAGAAGTTATCACGTCCTTCTGGTCAACACTGATGAACAAAAAGGACACTAACATCATGATAATGAATGTATACATCCAACCGAAATACAAAACCAAATTAACAAAGGAAATGTGCAATTTCGAGGAAACATGCATCAGAGAGGGACCCACAACTCACCTCATTCTAACCGGGGACCTAAACCATAATCTAATTGGCTCTTCCTTGGACGAAGAAGTGCTTCTGCAAAACGCAAATTGGAATATCCCGCTGCAAGGAACACCTAAAGAGATCAAACAAACCAAGATAGGACAAACGACCTTGGAGGTCTTGGAAAATCTAAATCTGAGGGCTCTAAATGGCAGATTGCCCAAAGACAACCCTCCTGTAACAACATACAGCTCCAGAAAAACAAGCTCAATTTTGGACTACACTTTTGTCTCCCTAGGCCTTTTTCAACAAATTGTGTCTTTCCACCTGGGCGATAAGGGTGACAGTGATCACCGTCCTCAAGAAATAGCACTGAGAACAGTCAACCGAATATTTGAACACTGTCGGGAGCCTCAAGGTCTATCTGCCACTATTAATCTAAGACAAATTAAATTCAAAATAGCCGCAGGTAGTGAGATACTGGAAATCGCAAAACAACATTTCACCACAAGGGTCGGAGATGGTGAAGTTGAGAAATGGAAAAACTTTCTATCAGTGATGGAATCATATGCGACTAAGACCAAACCACCAAACCACCAAAGATTCAGTGGCACAATGCTCATATCATATACAGCAAAGCAAGAAATCAAACTTGCAAAACAAAGGATTTACAAACTCCTGAGACATCTCCGGCACAGGCCCAGCGATAAAACACAACTACAAGCACTACTGGAACAAAGATCAGTCCTCAAAAAACTAAAAAGGAATGCAAACAGAGCGATGGAAGAAGACCTCTGCGCCAAACTACACATCAATGTGAAATACAATAACAGCACCAAATTTTGGAGCGCTATAAATCGATTTATCCATAACAATCATGATGGCATCTCCTCGAACATCTTAGAGGAAGTTTGGGCAAATCATCTCAGGTCCCACTTCCAACAAGGTACAGACCGCAGAGAGCAGGGTCAAACAAGCCAGAACAAAGCAGACTGCCAAACGACACTCAAGCCCTGGGACGAAAACAATCTTGCCGTCTCTGGGAAATCAGGGCAAGATTTACCAACAGAGGATCTCCGAATTAACTACATTGGAGCAATCAAACGGCAATAGGGAAGGGGAGAAGAGAAGGTACCCCGGGCCCTAATGGTATACCACCAGCACTATACAAACTGGAGGCAACCTACTGGGCAGAAGCATTGGAACCACTCTTCCGAGAAATTAGAACATTGAACATCCTACCAAGCTCATGGAGAGGTTCACTCATCTTCCCAATCTATAAATCCTTTGTGAAGTCAGAACCACAAAAGTATCGACTGGTGGCACTATTAGATAATGAAGCTAAAATTTTTGCCGGCCTATTACTAGAGGATCTCCAGGCATGGCCGGAAGAAAAAGCCGCAATTCCCCTGCAACAGACCGGCTTCACTAAATCGGTCGGGACATTAACCAACATATTAAGCAGGGCCATGCTCATGGACAAGGCTCAGGAAACACGGACGTCCTATGCTTCATTGATTATAAAGCTGCCTTTGATCATGTTAACCGCATAATACTCTGGTCCAAATTGGGCAGCTGGGGGTTGCCTCAGCCTTTACTCCAACTATTAATAAACCTGCATACGAACACATGGTTACAGATGAAGCATGGTACACACCTATCGAGGCGTATACCCACGGAAAAAGGACTGAAACAGGCCTGTGTCTTAGCACCCACTCTTATTAATCTATATATTGCTGATCTAGTCTTGTTGCTAACCAGCTGTAATTCGGACGCCCCGAAACTAGGAGACATCTCACTACCCTGTCTCCTCTACACAGATGACATAGTCCTGATCAGCAAAACAAAAGTAGGGCTACAACATCTCTCAAACACAACAAGGGATTTCTCCCAAGCAAATGACCTAACGATTAACTTGGACAAAACGAGAACAATGACAGTCAGAAAAAAAAGGCGACAAACCTCCGCTTGGGTCTGGGGAGAGACCAGAAGAGAGGACACAACTGAATACAAATATCTAGGTGTGAAGCTGGATAAAGGCGGCCGCTTTGTAGCTCAGAAGAACAGTATAAGGCACAACGGTTTAGTACTAGCAATCTCCCTAAAAACACTAAACTCTAAATTAACTGGCCCATCAATCGTGCCACTCGTTGAGGTGATCCGGGCAAAACTTCTGCCAACAATCACCTACGGCAGCTAGGAGCAGAAAGGCAGGGAATGCGAAAACACTCGATGCCACAGTAACAACAGCATTCAGGGTTATTTTTGGGCTGCCGAAATACACCTCACCTGCGCCAATCAGACTTGAATTTGGCGTCTTGAAACAATCATTTGCTAGACAAGGGGCTTTTATCATTGCATGGGACAAAGTGGGAAAAGCTGAACATGGCACTTTAAATGAATAGCTGTGGAAGGAGCTACAATCGCACCCTACATCACCAGCTGCAGAATATCTACACAGCAACCTACACAATCTGGGGCTGAACCAACTTTGGGAAACACCAACAACCGCCCCAATTTTTTACAAACTGTGTGGAAGTCAGTGAAACTACTCTCTTGGCTAGAGGATAAGGACGCGCTCTCAAAGAGAGCACATGGTTGGATGACCCTAAATACATACTCGAAGCCGGAAAGCTCAAGCCTACTTCGACATGGGATATGACAAAAATATAAAAACAGCTTTTATGAAATATAGATTTGGACTGCTCCCCAGAGCCCAGCATCTCCTTCCCTGGCTACGCAATACAGCAGGCTTTGTGTGTTGCCTATGTGGATCGGCTTGGGAAGACATGCTGCATCTACTATGCCCAGGTAAAGAACTCAAAATAGCACAAAAGAAATTTCTGAAACAACTCTTCAATCAACGAGCGATCCGCACCAGGAGGCAAGCTCTGCTGGCTTCCTTTGCACCTAGTGATCCACAATTGAACTGTAGAACAGTAAAATATCTGAGACTGTGCAGTAGTAAAATGCCAGAAATGCAGACAATAGGAACCTAGTTAGAAACTACAAAAAGTGTAAAGCGACTGAGGACATTTTGAACATATAATTTTAAGTTGATTAATCTGAAAAGTTTTTTATGCTATTATATTTGCACAAAACTAGCAAGCTTTTTAGCACGGTTTTAGATCCAAGAGTTTTATATATGCACATGATAGTTTTAATTGATTATATATATATATATTTTTTTGTATTGCAACGGTTTTAACTAACTATGCAAATAAACTTGACTTGACATGAGGTCGCACTCCGGCATTTACTTTTCAAAAAGCATTCAATGCTTTATTTCCACAGGTTGCAATTACTCCTTCGGGCAAATAGGCAAACCTACGCGTTTCGGTCTCCACCGAGACCTTGTTCACGGTAACGCCCCTTCTATTGACACATGTTTTAACCACAAAATTACATCATTTCCTGTGTCTTTCATGAAAGCCATTATGGGAGTTGTAGTGCAATCATTAAAAATTTCAAATAAAATTAAAACAATTATCAAATTATAACATTGAAAAAACTATCTCACATCCTATGCATTATAGGTGTTTTAACAGATAGGTGGATATTTTTATACTGTTTTTCTCTGCTTCCATTGGATTTTCCTATATATAATCTATTTATGTATGTAGTTTTTTTACTCCTCATATGGTAATTTAATTAAACTTCATCCTATTTTTTATCTGCATTTTAGTACAACTCTACAAAATCATTATACTCCTCAAGTGGAGAGTCGTTTTTTAGTTTCGCTGTTTTCTATTAAGGAAAACCCTTTTGTTTTAGTATGACCCAACATCATGAATGAAACAAGCAAATTAGATGTGACTCTATCTCAACTAATAAAAATAAAAATCAAAAAAAGCAATTGATAATTGAAACTTCATAATAGATTAAAATTTTCAGTTACCCATATTTAAAATTGAGAGGTTCTAAGACTTTTTATACAAAAAAACTGATTCTATTACAGATGTATGTAGAGTTCCTCACTTTGATTAAGACCATGTGGGGTCTATGTTCGAAAGTTTAAAATGTGGCAGGATTCTTTTTGTCTCAATTTTCTTTCCCTGTCTTCGCCTCTTTCCAGTTTTTTTATTGACTCAATTCCATAAAACTTTAAAGTTTTCCAATCGCTTTCATGCTCCGTTTCCATGTGTTTGGCAACCGCATTGCTTCTATCTTTATGTATGGTTGCTCTTACATGTTCAAGTATGCGTTTTTTTAGTTCATATGTGGTACTTCCTACATACCTCAGAGGGCACGGACATTCAATCACATAGATGACATACTGAGTTTTACATGTGATTAGTTCTTGTATGCTCCAGATTTTTCCATCCGCCATTTGTACTGCTTCTGTATTTTTGGCAGTCTGACACACTTTTCAGTGAAAGCATTTCTTAAAACCTTTGCTTTGTAGCCATGATTTACTTTTATCCTTCTGGAAGTGGCTGTGTGTTAGTCGGTCTTTGAGATTTGTCGCTCGTCTGTATGTTATGTTCCGGGAGTTTCCCATGATTTTACCGACAGTCATATCTAGTTGTATGATCTTTCAGTTCCTTTTTAGAATGTCTCTAAGTTGTTTAGATTCTTTGGAGAAAGTTGTAATGAATCTTATATGTTCTGGTTTTAGTGTGTTTCCTTAATTTGTTGATTTTATCTGCAATAGATCTTTTCTGTTTGCTTGATTTGCTTTTTCCCATCCTTTTTTAATTTGCATTTACGGATATCCTCTTTTTTCAAATCTTTTTGAGGTTTGTGCACAGTTTTCCAACCACTCATTTTTTTCTGAGCAGATTCTTCTTAATCTTAAAAATTCTCCATAGGGGATGTTTTGGAACAAACTTTGTTGGTGGAAACTACTTGCGTGTAGAGTTGCATTAGTGGCTGTGATTTTTCTATGCAGTGTCGTCTGAATTTGATTTTCTGAAATATAGATTTCGGTATCCAAAAAGGTCACTCTTGTTTTGCTCAAGTCATATGTGAACTCAAAATTTGCAGGTGTTTGATTAAGAATGGTGAAGTATTCCTTAAATTCTTGATCTGACCTATCCCAGATTATTAAAAGGTCATCAATGAAACGTAACCGCAAAACGATCTTGTTAAGGAATTTGTCATTATCTGATTGCCATGCCCACTTCTGTTCCCACCACCCCATTGTGAGGCAGGCGAAACTTGGTCTGAAAGAAAAACCCATTGCGGAGCCTTTCGTTTGGCAGAAAATTTCATCTCCAAAGTAGAATACATTCTGATCATTTCCTCCAACATGTTGTTGTGTTGGGTATAATGGATGTTTCTCTCCATTAGAAAGAATTTACAGGCTGAAATCCCAATTTCATGATCTATGTTTGTGTATAAAGACACAACGTCCATCGTTATCAGTTTATAGGATGCTTGCCATGGAGTGCCATTAAGGTGTCTCAACATGTCACTTGTGTCTTTGATATATGAACTTAACTTAGAAACAAAAGGCAGGAGAAAGAAATCAATGTAATTAGCCATTGGCTCCAATAGTGATCCTATTGCAGACACTATTGGGCGACCCGGTGATCTAGTGCGATTTTCATGTATCTTCGGGAGAAAATACATTGTGGCTGTAATTAGATGTTTAACGGTTAGATATTTCCATTAATCTTAGTCTATTAGATCTAAATTCATCCATTCGTGTAGTTTATTATCCACTTAACGGTTCAACATCCAATTACAGCCACAATGTATTTTCTCCCGAAGATACATAAAAATCGCACTAGACCGCCGATTTAAAAAGTTATGAGGAAAGTTTCGTAAGCCTTTTAAGGAAACTGTTTAAAGTATAAAAAGGACTGCATTTATGGTTCATTGAGGTTTAATTGTTTGTTATGTGTTATGAAATTATTTTTATTGATTAGGCGCTATGGGTATAGATAATATTGTCAGACTGCATATCATACATCAAGGTATTTTCTGCATTGTGGCAGAGAAATATCTTATAACATCGGAAATACTTTTTTTGAAGGGGTCCGGAATGAGTTAACTCCCGTTTAACAAGAGAGAAGTAGCCAGTCTAGTGTTTGATTTAAATATATAACATTCCGGCTTTTGACGGGGTCCAGTGTGAGTCAATTTACGGTACATTAACAAGTTTCCGGTCTAGCGTTTGCTTTTAACATAGCACGTTCGGGGCACAATGAGTAGAGCTACCAGTGGGAGTAAGATGATCACGCGGCTGTGATTAATTAAAAGCCAGAAGGTCCAACCAATGAAAAAACAGCATTGTGGGTATTTACACAGGACTTAAAAATGTGATTGCTGTTGGTGCATTGTTTAGGAGAGGAGTTCCCCGGAGTATAGCAGACGAGAGTAGCTTCCAGTTGTCCCGGTTGAAGTGACACCGCAAGGTAAGGTGCGAGTGAGACTGAGGTAGCGCTAGGTTTCCTTAGGAGCGGGGAAGATTGTTCTCTTTATGTACAATGTTAAATTTTTTGCCAGTGGCAGCAAGGGGGTGCCACCTTCTAAATAGATATAAGTTTGGTTTTATTTTTCAGTGTCCAAAAAACAGGGAGCCCCAAAAGTTTACTAGCGCTCAATCCCTTAAAAGAACAGATGGACTCCAGGTCGGCAATGTAAAAATAACATACAGGTACGATGCAATATCAGCATATCAGCTGAGACATTTCGGATAGGGTGAAGTTAAAAAAAATGTGAAGTATTGACACGAGATTTCCCCTCTTTCAGATTTTAAAGGCAGATAACGAAAAGGAAGGGTACGAAAGATTTTAAAAAGGAAATATATGAAAATAAGGAATCCCTGCGTGATTAGCGTATTTCCCGGTTTTTATCAGGTGAGAACAGCATAACATACCTATAGAAAAGTAAGAATGATAGCAGCCACCAAAAATAAGGCAACTAAGTCAGTCACGAAATATATTTTCTCTATTCTTTCATTTTTTCCACAACAGAAGTGGTAACTGTAGGCTGATACTATGCTTTGCAACCTGAGACAGAAGGAGCTTCAATTAAAATGAAATGAAATAAGGTAAAGAAATACGATTTGTAGAAAAGTGTGATTTTGTTTAACTGTTGAGGTAGTATGGCAGCTCATCCTCTATGGTTAAGGAAACAAGGCTAATCCTTTTGGAAGTGGGTGTACAATGATGAGCCCATATGATAGAGACCAAAATATATGTCTACTTATGAAAGGTGAAATAAGAGATTCCATAAGTAGTACATTTCCAGCTCCTAATCTGACTTAAAAAGTTATGAGGAAAGTTTCGTAAACCTTTTAAGGAAGCTGTTTAAAGTATAAAAAGGACTGCATTTATGGTTAATTGAGGTTTAATTGTTTTTTATGTGTTATGAAATCTATCCCACAATATGAAATAGTGATGTTGAAATCGATTGTGGTTTTTATAATGCATCTTATTATGGCAAGAGCAAAAATCTTTTTTTTTAAAAATATAAATATATTATTTTTGCTTCATTCAGGAATTGATTTTATGGTAACCATACAGTGCCACTAAGAGAGTTATACGTCATCTTGAAAAAGATGGAAAAATAATTGAACCATTGAAACGCGTCAACGCTTCTGTTGCATAATCTCTGGAACAACCATATCCTGTAGCCAAATGATAATACAGTGTATACAGGATTAGCTAGAAAAGTGTTCCTATCGGATATGCTCTTTTATGACAAAGTGTACTGTCTGGGTGTTACTCTCTAGTATTTGTGTTAGTGTAATGAATGTTATTTGTAGATGGATTTTATGCTTTTATCAGTTATGTGTATGGTGTTTTTATGATACGATATATGGGATGTTTTTAAACAAATGATTTAATAAATGCAATTTCATTTCTGATATATGTTTTTTGTTGTTTATATATAGTTGTTATGCTCTATTATATTGGCTTGATTAAGTGTGGTAAGAGAGTGTAATGCAAAGGTGACATGATAGAACTTCTATTGTGTACCTAAGCTTTTTAGTTAATTAACTTATAGAATTTTCTACCAAGGGATAATTCCTTTTACTATTTTGTGGTTAAAAACATGTGTCAATAGAAGGGGCGTTACCATGAACAAGGTCTCGGTGGAGACCGAAACGCGTAGGTTTGCCCATATGCCTGAAGGTATAATTGCAACCTGTAGAAATAAAGCATTGAATGCTTTTTGAAAAGTAAATGCCAGAGTGCGACCTGTTTTTCTCTCTGGGGGAAGTGTGTGGATATATATATATATATATATATATATATATATATATATATATATATATATATATATATATATATATATATATATATATACCGAGAGCTGCGTCGTCGCAGGGGACCTCTCGAGAGCAGGTCCTAAACATCAATCCAGTAAAGACGACGCCATGTGCGGTTCAAAAATGCATTTTAAACTGCCATTATCAGACGCGTTTCAACTGCAAAGCAGCCTTGTGCGGCCATTTTAAAGTGCTTTACGTGCTTGAAAACAAATCACATGATAAACTACAAACGTGATGAATGTGAAAACAGACTCGTAGTTTTTACAATCTCACAGGCATTGCATACCAAATAGCCAGTCAGTTTCATAACGCAACTTTCGCATTATACATATCGTTTTCCAAAATTAGTGAGAATAATTTATACAAACCAATTGATTGCAATGTTGTACAAATAAAGTTAGAACATTTCAAATAAGCATTAATGCTATATTGTCATATTCGGCGTAAATAGATTTTCCGGTTTACGCGCTCTAATAGAATGCATAAGATCAAAGGGAAGTACACGTGCAAGACGAGTTTCGCTGTCTACGTGCTGCAGTGCCCTTGTGGCCTGCGGTACGTGGGCAGCACAATTCTGGAAGCACATAAAATAATCCTACAGCACCTGAGGGCTATTAAGAACGGAGACAGAACATATCCAGTAGCCAGACACTTTGATAAGGTGCATGGGAAAGAGAAAGGGCCTGACTTTCTATGTAATAGACGCAGTTGAACAGAATTTGAGAGGTGGAAACCGAGAGAAGAAATTAAGACGATTAGAGTCTCACTATATAATAGAGTTAGACTCTAAATAACCAGGAGGATTAAATATTGAGGAAGACTTGAACACACATTTGTAGATTAATCATGTAAGGGATGAACCACCATTAAGTAAATAGTGCAGCACTGATTTTGAAATAATAATAGAAATAGGTAAATTTTTTTAGCAGACTTAGACAATAATGAAAGGCTGTTAGTCACGACAGCTACCAGTAAACCAAGAAATGAATTCGCAACAAATCGAATATGTAAGCCCACTTGGGCGTAATTGTTTTATCGTTTTTTGTTGGGAAATGCAAAAATGAAAAAGCTCACTTGAGCAGAATTGATGTGAGCGCGTAAACCGGAAAATCTATTTACGCCGAATATGACAATATAGCATTAATGCTTATTTGAAATGTTCTAACTTTATTTGTACAACATTGCAATCAATTGGTTTGTATAAATTATTCTCACTAATTTTGGAAAACGATATGTATTATGCGAAAGTTGCGTTATGAAACTGACTGGCTATTTGGTATGCAATGCCTGTGAAATTGTAAAAACTACGAGTCTGGTTTCACATTCATCACGTTTGTAGTTTATCATGTTATGTTATGTTATGTTATGTTACATAGTTTATAAAGCGCATGAATCACCCCCGAAGGGGTCTCTCAGCGCTTGCCACCCTGAGCTGGTGTGCTGTGATATTATTGTTCCGAGAAGAGAGTGGTTTTCAAAGATTTTCTAAATTCAAGATAGTTAGAGCATTGTCTGAGTGAAAGGGGAAGTTGATTCCAAACCAAAGGGGCTTGGTAGGAGAAAGATCTACCGCCCAAACGCGATCTCCTAATCCTCGGGGTGATTAACAGCAATTTAGAACCAGACCTTAGATCTCGGTTGGGAATGTACCAATGGAGCCTTTCAGTCAGGTATGAAGGGCCGGAGCCCCACAGTGCTTTGTGGGTCAGGCAGCAAAGTTTGAACTTAACTCTTTTCTTCACTGGTAACCAATGCAGTTGCCGTAGCAGCGGGGTAGATGTCGATGTGCTGGGGGCTTTAGTGACCAGTCGTGCTGCGGTATTTTGCACCACTTGTAGACGACTGAGAGTAGATTCATTAGAAGCGACCATTAGTGAGTTACAATAATCAAGTTTGTTTAATACCAGGGCCTGGACCAGTGTCCTGCGGAAAAGATCAGGGAGGTATGGCAAGGCCTTCTTCAAAAGACGCAGAGTGAAGAAACATGTACTAACGGTGGAAGAGACATGATCCTTCATGGACAAGGCCTGGTCAAGGCGGACGCCCAGATTTTTTACTGTGGCCTTAGGCACTGGGACGGGTCCCAGCTCAGTGGGCCACCAGGTTGGAGACCACAGAATAGAGGCCTCTCCAAAGAGGACGATTTCAGTTTTATTGGCATTCAACTGTAAAAAGTTACTGCACATCCATTCCGAGATGACCAGCATGCCTTGGGAAAAACGAGTTTGAGCAGAAGGAGAGGTTTTATCAAATGGGAAGATGAGTTGGGTGTCATCCGCATAGGAAAAGGGGATGAACCCAAGAGATCTTAGGAGAGAGGCAAGGGGGGCCACGTAGATATTAAACAGTGTAGGGCTCAAACAAGAGCCCTGTGGCACACCCTTGGTCAAACACTTGGTGGCGGAACGGAAGGGACCGAGGTTCAGGGTTTGTGTACGGTCAGTAAGAAAACTGGTAATCCAGCTAAGCGCCGTACCACCTAATCCTGCCTCTCTTAATCTTTTGAGCAGGGTCTGATGGTTGACCGTATCAAACGCAGCAGAGAGATCTAAAAGGACCAAGATGGCAGACTGTCCCTGATCTAACGTGCGTCTGATACAGTCGGTTACAGCAACCAAGGCCGTCTCAGTGCTGTAATTAGCACGGAATCCTGATTGTGACGGATCCAGGTAGCCTGTTGTTTCAATATGGATAGAGATGTGTTTGTTCACATATTTCTCAAGAACCTTGCTCAAATATGGCAGAAGGGAGATAGGGCGAAGGTTGGCGAGATCGTCCATAGGAAGCTTGTTATTTTTCCGTAGGGGGATAACCTGTGCAGCTTTCCAAGAGAGGGGGACTAGGCCCGAGCTTAGAGAGGAATTAAACAGCATGGTAGCAGAATCCGCAAGTGCGGCCGCAAGAGATGCTCCCAATCTTGCAGGCATAACATCTACCGGGGAGCCCGATGTGACATTATGTAATAAGGTAGTCGTCTCCTCCCGTAGAATAAGTGGGAAAGACATCAGAGGAGGAGGATTGACAGTAAAAGGTTTAACAGTGTCATCCATCATGGAGGAGTGGCCGGTACTGGCAAATTTATCATAGATAGTGTCGATTTTTTGGATGAGAAAAGAGCTCATTTTATTGCAGAGAGCTTGGGAGTGCAAATTGTCCAGATCACAGGCTTTAGGGCAAGTGAAATCTTTCAAGATTTGGTGAAGGAGTTTCGGCGCATTGCCTGCTAATCTTAATTGCGTAGCTATATATAATCGGCGTGCAAGTTTAATTTCTTTATGATAAAATGATAAAGCTACTCTAAAATTTGCTTTATCAGTGTCTAGGTTGGAGCGACGCCACTTCCTTTCGAGGTTTTTGCATTTGCTTTTCGTTAAACGCAATTCCGGGGTAAACCACACCGCCAAATTATTCCTAGGGGCTTTGGAACAAGTCTTTACAGGGGCGATTGAGTTGATAGCCGATAAAACAGTGGTGTTAAAAAGAGTGAGATTATCTTCTATATTGTTGATCGGAGCGAGCCTAGGGGGTGTGAAGGCTGATGCAAAAGACTCCGAGTTAATTTTAGACCATTGTCTATAGGGAAATTGAATATGTGCTGCCGGAATAGAAGGTGTAGGGGAGTGCTCTACTTGGAAAATAATAATAAGGGCGTGATCGGACCAGCATAGAGGACGGGGGGATTGACAAATAATCCGGTCTGAATTTGAGAAAATAATATCTATAGTATGGCCGGCCGTATGTGTAGGGCCCTCGTTCTTTTTGATGAGGTGAAGGGCAGTCATGTCAGAGGTAAAGGCTGCTACTTCGGGCAGCAAAGGATTCTCGCAATGTATATTAAAATCGCCTAGTAATAGAAAATTCTCCGTCGCAATCATATGTGGGGCAATTAATTCCATTAATTGGGCGGAGAAATCCTTTATAGGGCCGGGAGGGCGATATACCAATGCCCCCTTCCAGGAGTCGTGGGTGACCGTATCCAACTTGAAGATCATGATTTCAATTTGGACGTTGGAACATTGATCTAAGATGGAGAGTTTAACCTGATCATTATATAGTATTGCGACCCCCCCCCCAGTTTTCAGCGGCCTGTCGAGGCGCAAAATTCTGTAACCATCGGGGACAGCAATCTTAATATCAGGGCCACTGGTGGGTTTCAGCCAGGTTTCAGTCAGGAAACCCACATCAGGCATAATAGTCGTGATTAGATCCCATATCTGGGATGAGTGTTTAGGGAGCGATCTCACGTTGATTAGGAGACCTTTCCAGTGATTGGGCCGTGGGTTGTTAGGGGGAAAAGTGTAATTATTGCTAATCATGCTTGTAGCAGGGGACACTGAGGGCCTGGTATAATTCTGCCCACGGGTCTGTCCCAGGGGAGACTCCGCTTCCCAGTTGCTCTGAAATCTGCAATGTATGCAGGAAAAGGCTCCTTCAATAGGATGCGGTACTGTGTTGTAGCAGAGCAAGCTGGGTAACGGTGACCTAGCACAAATAGATCTGAGAGCAGCGCCGCTATATGATAATATGCACTTACTAGAGTTATCTGTGGCAGAGATAGGGTTCCTGGCGCCTGGCGACGTCCTGGCGCGGACGGGCGCAGACGGGCTTGCCTTTGGCGCGCCTTCGGCGCGCCGCCGGCGCGCCCGCTGCGCGCTTGCGCCATGGCCCACTAAATAGTGTGCAAGGAGCAGACGCTAGACTGCTCCTCGTGTACTACCAAGATGGCGGGCGGTAAAGCTCGCAATGCAGGGGATTGTATACGCGGCAATTTGGAAGGTAAGAGTATCCCCAACGTGCAAAGTGCTTCAGCCTTTAGGATATTTAAAATCAACAGGAATAAAACGTCAGAAATTGGTACAAACACGTATCAAGGCAGGATTAAAATGATTAAAAGCCCTCAGGAAACACAGCAATAGAACACAGTACACCTCGCAAAGCGTGCCAGTCTCGATCTCCCGGCTCAAGCCTCAGGAGACGTCGACGCTGCGCGCTTGCGCCATGGCCCACTAAATAGTGTGCAAGGAGCAGACGCTAGACTGCTCCTCGTGTACTACCAAGATGGCGGGCGGTAAAGCTCGCAATGCAGGGGATCGTATACGCGGCAATTTGGAAGGTAAGAGTATCCCCAACGTGCAAAGTGCTTCAGCCTTTAGGATATTTAAAATCAACAGGAATAAAACGTCAGAAATTGGTACAAACACGTATCAAGGCAGGATTAAAATGATTAAAAGCCCTCAGGAAACACAGCAATAGAACACAGTACACCTCGCAAAGCGTGCCAGTCTCGATCTCCCGGCTCAAGCCTCAGGAGACGTCGACGCTGCGCGCTTGCGCCATGGCCCACTAAATAGTGTGCAAGGAGCAGACGCTAGACTGCTCCTCGTGTACTACCAAGATGGCGGGCGGTAAAGCTCGCAATGCAGGGGATCGTATACGTGGCAATTTGGAAGGTAAGAGTATCCCCAACGTGCAAAGTGCTTCAGCCTTTAGGATATTTAAAATCAACAGGAATAAAACGTCAGAAATTGGTACAAACACGTATCAAGGCAGGATTAAAATGATTAAAAGCCCTCAGGAAACACAGCAATAGAACACAGTACACCTCGCAAAGCGTGCCAGTCTCGATCTCCCGGCTCAAGCCTCAGGAGACGTCGACGCTGCGCGCTTGCGCCATGGCCCACTAAATAGTGTGCAAGGAGCAGACGCTAGACTGCTCCTCGTGTACTACCAAGATGGCGGGCGGTAAAGCTCGCAATGCAGGGGATCGTATACGCGGCAATTTGGAAGGTAAGAGTATCCCCAACGTGCAAAGTGCTTCAGCCTTTAGGATATTTAAAATCAACAGGAATAAAACGTCAGAAATTGGTACAAACACGTATCAAGGCAGGATTAAAATGATTAAAAGCCCTCAGGAAACACAGCAATAGAACACAGTACACCTCGCAAAGCGTGCCAGTCTCGATCTCCCGGCTCAAGCCTCAGGAGACGTCGACCCATGTGATTTGTTTTCAAGCACGTAAAGCACTTTAAAATGGCCGCGCGATTTACATTTTGCTATCAGTGAACAAGGCTGAACCGCACACGGCGTCGTCTTTACTGGATTGATATATATATATATATATATATATATATATATATTTATATATATATATATATATTACCTACTGGCGGTCGCCAGTAGGTAGTTATAGTTAGGACCACGTTTCCATAGGAAATCCGCAACATTCTATTTTGAATAACTTTGGCGCCGGTCGACGAATCCTCGCGAATTTTTCAAAATAGGTGGGGCGCTACGCTCCGCTCCTACCCTGAAAGTCTCGGGGGGATTTGTCAAGTGGGGGCTGAGATAAAAGGGGGGTCCCAAAACGCGTTTTTCCCATGCATTTTTCCATAGGACCTTTAGACAGGGCTACAGCCCGAACGGCTGAACAGAATTTAATGAAATTTGGCAGAGAGGTAGTCCCCAGGTCAAGGAAGTGCCTTTTGTAGGTTTGGTGTAAATCTGTTCAGTAGATTCTGAGAAAATAGCCTTTAAATCAATATATATATCTGTGGCAGCTTACGGTGCGCTTACCGTGCGCTTACCGTAAGCTTACCGTACGCGTACGGTGGCGTGCGCGAGCGCGATTCTGATTGGCTCTTAGATCTTAGTAAACATTCGAGTCGGTCGAAACCAGGAAGCGGCGGCCGCCATTTTCTCTCTCGCTTCCTGAGTTGGGCAGCAAAAACGTACCCCAAATATATGTAAAGAGGCAGTTTCATGAGATCCTAACCACCCAGCATTGATATAGGGGTCCCCAAACCACCCCCAAGCCCAAAAAAAAAAAAATGTTTTTTTCGGAAAATCGCCGATTACGCTTACCGTGCGCACGGTAAAAAATTATAGAAAAAAAAAAACTATCCACATTCTCCCCACCCCGTGTGCAAATGGTGCCCGAAGAATACATTTCACAAAGATGCGCAAAATATGTCCCCCATATGCGCACGGTGCGCGAAGCGCATCGTGCGTACATGGCCCATCCCGCTTAACGTGGGCACGCGGTGCGCGCAGCGCACCGCGTGACCACTGTGCATGCACGGCACTAACTGCGTAAAGTGGGCGCGCGGTGCGCGAAGCGCACCGTGCGCGCACGGAACGAACTGCGTTAACTGGGCGCGCACGCCACGAATGGCGTAAAGTAACTTAGCATTTAAAAAACCTTGCAAATTCACTGAAAAAACCATAGGTTTCACACATGTTATAGTTAGCTGGACATTTTACTGATAAAAAACCAATGAAATTCCCCCGTTATAGTTACTGCAGGCAACTATAACTCACGCGACCGCAATCTTCTGCTGATGACATATGTGTCTTTATGAAAAAAAAATATTTGTAATATATGTAAAGCTAAAATTTAATGGAAGAAGACATGGGCAAATAAGTGTCTAAATACAGTATTAGCATCAGCAGAGGATTGCGGTCGCGTGAGTTATAGTTGCCTGCAGTAACTATAACGGGGGAATTTCATTGGTTTTTTATCAGTAAAATGTCCAGCTAACTATAACATGTGTGAAACCTATGGTTTTTTCAGTGAATATATATATAAATATACATATATATATATTCACTGAAAAAACCACAGGTTTCAAGGATGTTGTAGTTAGTTGGACATTTCACGCGTACAAAACCAGAGAAATTTGGCCATTATAGTTAGTTCAGCTAACTATAACTTGTGCCCCCGCAATGCACTGCTGATGACATCACCTATTACATCATTCATGACATGGTCAGTGACATCACTTATGACATCACTGATGACATCTCAAATGACATCACTGATGACATCACTGATGACATCATCCAGTGACTGTGTGTTACTATAAATTTTAAATATGTTTTATATATATGCCAAGGTGTATTGAAGAATGAGTGGGTGTAGAAGTGTCTGGATGGATGATTTATTAGGTGCGTGACTGACTGTATAAGTGAGTGATTAAATGTGTCTTACTGAAAGCATGGGTTAGTGACTAATACAGACTTTCACACAGTTTAGTTTGTCAGTTGGTGTGTAAGAGGTTGCATGGGTTGGTGAGTAGCTAAATGAGGATCTATATTGGTTATTGATTGGTTGTCTGAGTATCTGTATGGGTGCCTGTGTGTCTGTGTGACTGGGAGGTGTGACTCTGTGCATAGATGTGTGAGTGGATGATTCACTGTATGTATAGGTTCAAGAGTTCATCTGTGAAGGGCTGTATGGGCGGGTGAGTGTGTGTATGGGTGTGTTGGTGAGTGAATGGATGCCTCAGTGGTACATGTGTGTGTAACTGCATATGTGAAAGGCAGTATATGTGAGTTTTGGAGTGTATAAATGACTATATGTGAGAGTGAGTGATTGTGAGAGTGGCTGTATGGATCAATTTGTGCTTGTATTAGTTATTGTATAAGAGTGTAAGTATGTATTAGTATGTTTGAATAAGTGAGTTGGTGTGTGTATAACTGTATAGGTGAGTAAATGGGAGTGTGATTGATTCTTTGCATGACTGACTAGGTGTTTGAGTAACTCAATGGATGCGTGGCGGTGTGTGAGTATCTGTATAAATAGGTGAGTGCATATGATAATGCCGAATTGATGGTTGACTGCATGTATGAGTGACTATATGGATAAATGAGTGGATGTATGTGTAGACCTAGAAATTAGTGAGTGGGTAGGTACTAACTGGTATTGGTGTGTCTATGGTTTCAAAAATGGTAGTCTGTATTTTGGAATGGGTGTATCAAAGGTTATATTAGGGTATGAGGAGGTGCATCAGATTATCACGTGGATGATATCATCAGTGGTGTCATTTGAGATGTCATTAGTGATGTCATCAGTGATGTCACTGACCATGTCATGAATGATGTAATATGTGACATCATCAGCAGTGCATTGCGGGGACGCGAGTTATAGTTAGCTGAACTAACTATAACAGCTGAATTTCTCTGGTTTTGTACGAGTGAAATGTTCAACTAACTATAACGTCCCTGAAACCTGTGTTTTTTCAGTTAATTTCTACGATTGTTTAAATGCTAATTTCTAACTATAACGTCCCCGAAACCTATGTTTTTTTCAGTGAATTTCAAAGGTTTTTTTAAACGCTAATTTCTAACTATAACGTCCCTGAAACCTATGGTTCTTTCAGTGAATTTTAAAGGTGTTTTAAATGCTAATTTCTAACTATGCCTACAAAGGTAGAACATGTGAAGAAAGAGGAAGAAAAGCGTAGAAAGAAGCAAGACAAATGCAGAAAGAGGCAACAGAAGTCCAGAAAGATGAAGAAAAGTGCAGGAAGAAGCAATTCATGTGCAGAAAAAACACAAAAGAGGAGCAGAAAGTCCTCCTGTGCCCCCAACCTTTTGCTGACGGGTACTGGTGGTAACTGACTCTGACTAACCAGGCCTAGAGCCAGTACTATGCTGAAAGACACTTAGACTACAGTGAAAACACCCACATACACTAGGGAACACTATGCGTTGGGGTACCCCTGTGATTAGCATGACCTCCTCTGTATTTGCCATGAGTTAGTGCCTGAGTCATTGCATGAGTACATGAGTAGTGACTCGATGATTAGAGTACTGCAAAGACAGTGCATGGTGAATTCATAAGTGCTTGTGTTTTGGTGCAGTGATTAGATAAGGACATGGAACTGGCTCGGTGATTGGAGGATTGCATGGGTAGTGACAAGGACATGGGTGGAGTGCATCGGTAGTGCTCAGGTTATTGTAGCAGTGCATGTGTTAGTGCCTGGGTCATTGCATGAGTACATGGATAGTGACTGGATGATTAGAGTACTGCAAGGAGATTGCATGGTGAAATTATAAGTGCTTGTGTTTTGGCACAGTGATTAGATAAGGACATGGGACTGGCTGGGTGATTGGAGCAGTGCATGAGTAGTGACAAGGAGATGGCTGGACTGCATCAGTAGTGCTCAGGGGATTGTAGCAGTGCATGTGTTAGTGCCTGGGTCATTGCATAAGTATATGTGTACTGACTGGATGATTAGAGTACTGCAAGGCGAGTGCATTGTAAATTTATAACTGCTTGGGTTTTGACAGACTGATTGGATAAGTACATGGTGCTGGTTGGGTGATTGGAGGAGTGCATGGGTAGTGACAAGGAGATGGCTGGACTGCATCAGTAGTGCTCAGGGGATTGTAGCAGTGCATGTGTTAGCGCCTGGGTCATTGCATGAGTACATGGGTAGTGACTGGATGATTAGAGTACTGCAAGGAGAGAGCATGGTGAATTTATAAGTGCTTCTGTTTTGGCACAGTGATTAGATAAGGACTTGGAACTGGCTGGGTGATTGGAGGAGTGCATGGGTAGTGACAAGGAGATGGCTGGACTGCATCAGTAGTGCTGAGGGTATTGTAGCAGTGCATGTGTTAGTGCCTGAGTCATTGCATGAGTACATGGGTACTGTCTGGATGATTAGAGTACTGCAGGGAGATTGCATGGTGAATTTATAAGTGCTTGGGTTTTGGTGGAGTGATCGGATAAGTACATGGTGCTTGCGGGGTGAGTGGAGGAGTGCATGGTTAGTGACAGGGCGATGGCTGGACTGCATCAGTAGTGCTCAGGGGACTGTAGCAGTGCATGTGTTAGTGCCTGGGTCATTGCATAAGTACATAGTGTAGGAGAGTAGGATCTGCTTCTTTTGGTTACTCCCACTTTCTGCTGATGTTTCACTGTTTTTTGCCTTTAGTCTGGCTGGGGCCCTGCTATTCAGGACCCCAGCCTAGCTGCTTCCACTCTAAATTGATTCCCTGTACCTTAGGTACACCACAGATTGGATTCTGGGGTGCCCTTGTAAGTCCCTAGTATATGGTATACTATGTACCCAGGGCATAGGTACCCCAGAGGTCTACCAGGGGCTGCAGCATGTATCATACCACCCCTGGGAAGCCCTCTAAAATGACACAACAGGTCTGCTACTGCAGCCTCGGTAAGCTGGTGCATGTACCCCTTACAGAGATATAGGTTCACTATATCTCACCCTATCACTGCACATATAAACCTATCAGTCACCCCTATGGCAGGCCTTATCAATCCTGAAGGCAGGTTGCTTGGTTTTGTGTGAGAGGGTGCCCATGCATTAGCAGAGTCCCTCTGCCTTCAGAATCTCCTTTACGGGGCTGTCTGTGATGCAGCCTGACCATTTACTCTTAAGTGCACTATAACCAAACGGTAAATGCTAACTTTGCGATGGCTGCACGTAAACATGTTGTGTTTGGTGTCAAACACCTTGGAATCATACCCCCACACCAGTAACTGGTGTGGGAGTATGATCCCACCCTTCTAGAGGGAGAGACATGAACGCACCGGTATACCCGGTACCAGCTAACAGAGCCCTGGCTTCACAAAATGGATGCTGCCAGCCACAGACATGGGTCTGGCCTCCTGCTGCTGACCGAAACTCCTGCAGGGGAGGCCTGGACAATAGGTTTCCTGTCACAGGGAGGTGTTACATCCTCCCAGACAGGGCTTAGTAGATTAGGGCTGGGTGGGTGCACTCTAGGAGTGCTTTGAAGTCTGCACTGGGGGCAAATGTGTTGTCCCTGTGCATAGCCCAGCTCAAACAGGATGCAGGGGCTACCAGTCCCTGCTCTGGTATGAAACTGGACAAAGGAAATGGGTGTAGCCTCCCCGCTTTCCTGACCCTCCCATAGGTGGGTCCCCAGAGTATGTCCAACCCCTTCCTTGGGTATTAGAAAGGAACCCCTGGCTACAGGACTTTATATTACATGCAGACAAAACTCTGATACAGAAATCCCAGAGCTTCAATGATCTACATGACTAGATGACTGAAGGATCTCCCTTGGAGTAAAGGAGTTACTCCCCTGCTTGGCAGGCACCCAAGACGCATATGTCCGGTCTGCATATCCGAAGCTCCCGCTGGACACCGAAGAATTTGCAAGACAGGAGGTGGGTTTCTAGACTTCCCAGAGGCTGACCCGAGTCACCAGCAAAGCTGAGACCCGTAGCCCTCGTGGGTGCCGTGGAACCAGAATCCCTGGTCACGTGCACATTTGCAAGTGCATCAGCTTGTCGACGTCCTTTGAGGCTGTGCATTGGGTTACTTGTAGCCCAGATCCCGAGCATCTTTTACAATGAAGATTGCTGGCCTACACTCCATGGGTGTTCCTTGAGCGCGCTCTTTGTGTTTTCGCATGAAGCTCCTTTGCGATCCCTGGTCCATTGACTGGTGGGTCCCTGTGAAGGCAACTCTTACTTTATTTGGGCTTCCCTGGTTGCTTCAGACGTGTCCTCGCTCCTTCTAGCTGGGGGAGTCCCTCGGACCTTGCTGGTCCGCACCAAAGCATCTTTCTCCTTTCTGCGTGGGTTGCTGTTGCCAAAGCTTGTTGTGTCCAATCTGGGCACCGACACTGCAGCACTCGACATCCTTTGTGGGACAGCTCAAATCCAGCTCCTGGTTGTCCTCGATGCCTCCTGGTCCTCATGTCTGAAGAGTCAAGCTTCACATCCTTCTTTGCCAGAGTTGTGAGTTGCATGGTTGTGGAGTTGAGGTGTGTGGGTTGTTCATTTGGAACTTGCCAAGAGGCTGTGCATTTCCCTTGGTGCCATCCTGGGAATGCTGGTTGATGATAGACTGTTGGAGGCTGAAGGAATCATGCACACTGGCTGGGTATTTGAAGACGACATTGGTGGAGATTCCATGGTGTTCAGATGTTGCCTGCACATTGATGTGAGACGTGTGCTTTCTGTTGCAGTGATTGTGTGCTCTGTGACCAGGGGGCACAGTTAAAAGATGTATGTGAGAGAGGGTAGATTTTGTATCCCGCAGCAACCTCGGTTCGAATCCGAGTCACGGTACCAAAATGTTGGAGGGAGGATTTATTACGGGACAAGGAAGCTAGGGGCGGTACTCAGAGCCCCAGGAGCCACCACAGAACTGAGCAGGAGAGTGAGTCAGGGACAAAAGGGGCACCTTAATTTGAGCCGGGGTGCCTAGGAACGCTTGAGAGGGTAGATTTTGTATCATAGGGGGCCCCTGGCCCTTTCTGGCCATACCTGAAGTATGAGACCCTTGTCCTTGCCCTGCCAGCCTGATTTGTAGGCCGTATTAAATTGACCAGTGGGTCCTGTGTTGCTATATAGTTACCCTGGGACATCCCTTTCACTTAGCCAGCATGTAGTGCTGTGTAGGCCCTTCTATTCGAAATATAGGCCTTTGTTATATTGACCATAGCTCTGCCATTCTAGTGTATTGCAGGCTGATGGCAGGTCTGACCCAACTCACATTCAGTTCCTCTTTCTGCGAGGCCTTCTGCTCCGAACTAGTAGCCCCCACCCTACCCTTGAGACTTCGACATACAGTAAGCTGCGTCCTGGCATGGCACTTGTTTCCTGAGCAGGTTTCTCGCTTTTAAAGGAAGTGGCAACCCCAGAGTATCAAGTTGGGAGAATTGAGGAGATTTATGCATGTATATGTTTGATTCGTGTACAGTATCTGCTTATATTTTCTGCTTGTTCTGTGTAATTTACGACAAGCGATGGCTTGAGAAACTGACCTTTTCACCTAGTTCATTGTCAGCATTAAGTGGGTAAATGACGACATGTCTGGTAAATACTGCAGACGAGGCTTTTTTGGGTAGAAGTTGCGTGCAAAGGAGCCCAGAAAATAGTATACATAGGGAGCGCCCACAGTCATCGACGGACTACCTCGCTGTCTGTATGTGGGTTACAGACTGCGTAGGATTTTCCCCAAGAGCAAAGAAGCTCTTGCGTCTGCTTAGCATTATGTTGTATTTTACCCATATGAAATGTCCTGTTATGTTTAATCATTGTTCTCTTTATTTGTTTCTCCTTTTGTGTATTCACATAATGTATTCATTGTAATTGCAGGAATGCTTGCTCTAGAGTATACGTGAGAGTTCCTAGGTGATAGAGTACTCATAGAGTTCTCATACTCTGAAACATTTCTCCTTGGTGTAACCTGTTTCTTCAATTGCACTTATAAATGTGTTCTCTTTCTCTCTGACAGTACAATAGTGCAGATGCGGAGAGTATCATGATGAGCTCCATGTGATTATCTGAATTCTGTATTTTGTATTTTATGCCTTTGTCTTGCAGTTTCTTTGAAGTTGCATCTTCTCATTAAACTGCCATTGTGTTCTGCCTCCAATTCCATGTCTCACATGTATGTTTTCTTCAGTTTTAGAGCAAGCGTTCCTAGGCACCCCGGCTCAAATTAAGGTGCCCCTTTTGTCCCTGACTCACTCTCCTGCTCAGTTCTGTGGTGGCTCCCGGGGCTCTGAGTACCGCCCCTAGCTTCCTTGTCCCGTAATAAATCCTCCCTCCAACATCTGCCCCCAACACATGCATGCATCCTGCTATGGTGCATGATCCTTGCTTGGTCTCCAGTGGATCCTGCGCATTGTGGTGGATGCATAGGTACTGGGTACCAGGCTGATCATGATATCCAGGACAGGTGTGAGGGACTTGGATGTGGCTGGATGTGAGACTCCTCTGACTCTGGTGGGTGTGGGTTGGGGGTACCAGAGGCCACAGGTGCAGCACAGCCAGCAGCTTTGTGTGGGGTGGTATGTTGGTTGTCTGCTGTGTTGGTGCCATCTGCTTTTGGGCGATGATGGTCAGGATGCGTAGGATGCTTGTCCTTTTGAGCCTGTAGTGGGCGATGACATTGTCAGGTGTTGGGTCTGTGAGGCTGGTGCATTTCCTGGGGGCCCGCTGTCTTTGTCTGCGCTGTCTCTGTGGTGGTCTGGGGGGGGGTTCCGGGTGGGGGTTGGGGCCCTGGGGTGGTGGCGGTGGGTGTTGTGACCCTCGTGGGTGTTGGCATGCATGTTCAGTGGCTCCATGGCATCTTTTTTCTTCAGGTGTGGCTCTGGGCTGGGCTCTCTTTTCTGGTGCAGGTTGTAGTCCGACTTTGCACCAGGTCGGACAGGGTGTTAGCTTCCTGCTGCTAACGCACCTTATTGCATGTTTTGTGATCTTATCGCAGATCTGGCTGGTCGTTGAGAATGTTGTGGTGTGGGGTTGTTGCAACTTTTGGCACGGGAACGCCTACTCTGCATCTCATTAGCGATATTTGCCGGGGTCAACTGTGGAGATGTTTTTTGAGGATGCTATTGCCGGAAAACTGGTGATATCAGCTGTTAACACCAGCTTGTGAATGGGGCGATAAATTTATCGCAACTTTGGCTACGATAAAGTGCTGTTACTCAGCGATAGCTCCTTGAGAATATGTCCCAAAGTATTTAGACACTTACAACTTTAAAACTACCTAGACTATTTATGCCTACTACCATTACATTACCAGTGCCACTTCATAATCTATATTCCTGCCATATTACAGCTTCATCCGTTCACCCACTTTCACGTCTGTTGAATATACCACACCCCACTCTATGCCACTCCACTCTGTCACTCCACAATACACCTAATCAACTGTATGCCACTCCACTGCACACTTCTCCACTCTATGTCACTTCACTCTATGCCACTCCACTCTACGCCAATCTACTCTACACTACTCCAATGTATGCTATTCCGCTCTACGCCACTGCACTGTATGCCACTCTGGTCTATAACAATCCACTGTACCACACTCCACTCTATGCCCCTCAACTGTACGCCATTCTACTGTACGCAACTCCACTCTACTCTACTCCACTCTACGTTATTCAACTCTACAAAACTCAACTTTACCCCACTCCACTGTACGGAACTCCAGCCACTCCTATGCATGCTACTACACTCTATGCCACTCCATTTCTGCTGTTCTACTGTATGTTATTCCACTCTACGCCACTCCAGCATACCCTATTCCATTCCATTGTATGCCACTCCACTCCATTCCACTGCACGCCATCCACTCTATGTCACTCTATGCTATTCCACTCCATGTCACTCTATTGTATCCCACATCAATCTAGGCTACTCAACTGTATGCCACTCCCCTTATGCTACTCCACTCTATGCTTTTCCCCTGTGTGCAACTTCCCTGTACACCACTCCACTCTATGCTATTTCATTGTATGCCACTATCATGTACCTTCTTCCACTTTACGCAACTTCACTGTACACTACTCCACTCTACGCTATTACTCTACCTCATATCACTCTAGCCACTTGACTGTATGCTACTCCACTGAACGCCACTCTATTCCATGACACTCCACTCTACACCACTCCACTATTCGCTATTCCAGTTGGCCCCACTCCAGTCTATGCCACGCCTCTGTGTCCCACTACACTCTATGCAACACCACTATTCACTGTTCCACTGTACGGAACTACACTCTTCGCCAATCTACTCTGTGCTATTCCACTCTACGCCACTCCACTTTGCCTCACTTCCCTCTGCAGCACTTCAATGTCGCTAAATCACTGTGCACTACTCCACTGTATACCACTCTACACTACGGAAGTTCACTGTACGCTACTACACTCTATGTCACTCCACTGTACGCCACTCCACTGTATGCCACTCCAGTCTATGCCACTCCACTGTTTTCCACTCCACTTTATGAAACTCCACTGTACGCTATTTCACTGTATGTCACTCTACTGCACACTATTTCACTCTATGCCACTCCATTCTACACTACCCTAGTCCATGGTACACTACTCCACTCTACCCCCAATCCACTCTACCACCATGCCATTCTATGCCACTCCATTTTGCACCCCTCCACTGTACACTATTCCACTCAACACCATTCCACTGTACACTCCTCTCTCTGCTATGTCATGGTATGCCACTCTACTCTATGCCATCTACTGCATTCTACTCCACTGCACGCTATTTCACTGTATGTCACTCCACTCTACTCTACACTACTCTACTCTACGCTATTCCCATGCACGTCACTTCACTCTCCCCAACTCCACTCCTTGCAACTCTACTGTACTATGCTCATTAGCACTGTTCTCCACTCAACTTACTCAGCTGTCTCTGCCCAACACTTTATCATACTATACTCTACTCTATAGCAATCCACTGTACAATAATGTACTCCTGTCACTGCGAGTCTACACTATTTCTACTTTACTTTATGCCACTATACCTCACTCTACTCCACTCTCTACTCCACTCTACATCACTCTACTCAACTCCCTCAACGCCACTCCACCACACATTACTGTACTCTACTCTATTGTTAGATTTAAAATTCTCGTTCCCATTATGCCCTTTTCGTGTTGTCTTACATTACCAGTGTGTGGCTAAATTACATGTATTGATGTTCACATTTAGTGGCCCATTCAGTGTTCCTCGTAGTGTGTAGGCCCCATTAGCCAATGTGACTCTATTTCAGCTATTTCTCAATTCCTATTAGACCACATGTGTCGAGCTAATGTTAGGCCTTAGAGTTCAGAATCTCTTGCCTCAGCAGAACATTGCATCTCGTTACTATTTTCTGTTCATGTTCAAGGTTGCAATTCGACTTGCTAACAGCATGATTATATTGCTCTACATTACATTGTATACATGCAGTCCTGCTCCCAAGTTTAGAGGCGCTGAGACCTAGCACAGTGGCATTGAGCCGCTGAAAGTGTGCCCATCTGACAGGTGTTAGCTCATCCCTCTGTGCCTTCTTTTATTGTGTCTGGCTCGGACCAGTACTTTTCCACCAAGGACGTGGCTAAGTCTCCTGAAGGGTTTATCTTGTATTAGAAAATGTTGGGGAGCCAGTCCCTCTCCAGCCATTCCAGGGTGCAGGTTAGACAGACTCCTCTGCAGAGTAACGGTAATAAATGCTTATGTGAATTCTCTACTGTCTGACGACTCTTCATTTGGGAAGGCATAGCAGGTGGTCATTAGTACCCGCGTGGCCCTTTCAGGGCCGCATCCTTCAGTTGGTGCCCAAACAGGGACCCCACAAAAGGGCCCCCTCACCCGTAATCAGGTTCGTAGTGGTTGGAGTGGTGTCTGGTCGGTCAGGCGGATCGGGGCTCCTTACATATAAGACCAAGCTTGGTTCTCGCAGCGGTCAAGCCCTCCCGATCACACGGATCTTCGGTTAGTGGCCTTTGGCTGGGGTCCTGAAAAGGCGAAAACTTTGGAGCTGACCGTTTGGTGAGTGATTTGGTTCCTGGGAATTGGCGCCATTCTTGGTCGACACGCTCCAGTGGGCCGTGTCCTGGTACAGTCTCTGACTGTCTTGTTTGAATGGCACCAACCGACGGGCCGTGTGTCCTGGTACAGTCTGCGGACTGTCTTGTCTTGGGCTTGGTGGGTCTGCGGACTCTCGAGGGGCATAGAGCGCTTGTGAGCAGCCTGCTGGACCAACTGGAAATTGGCCTCTTTGTAAAAGGTCCGGGGCCACTCACAGGTTCTCCGCCAGGCCAACTGGAAATTTTGACTTGTTCTTGAAAAGGTCTGGGGCTGAGGCCTGTCCTCCTGTATTGGTGCAGTCTTTTGGGCTGCTCATTTGTCTTGGTGCAGTTCTTTTGTTCTGGGCTGATTTGTGGTTCGACTCCTGCGTTTGAGGGTGATGAGCTTTGTGGACCGACGGTGATGGTGCTTGTGTAATGCTTGCTTGAGTGAGTAGTGACTGCGCTTTCCGGACAGTGGTCCTGGTTCGCGAGGTTTTTTTGTTCCTTCAATTTTATTTGCGGGTGTCATCTGTCTGTGAGGGATAGGGTGTGCTTTATTTTAATATGCCTTGTTTCAGTATATTTGGATGCTTTGGATGCCGATGCTGTTTTAAGAGTGCGCGGGTGGAAGAGAGCCAGCCCGCCCCTCCAGAGGGTACCCCAAACTTTGACATGTATGTCAAACACGGTATTGGCCCTATTATGTTTAGCACATTGTGGAATAAATATATACGAGGAACAACACTGAGCTGCAATGGCCACTTACTGGTTCTTTTGATGAACAGAAAATTAATTTCCTTCAGGATAAATTGTTTGCTAAAAGGAGTAGACAGTCCATGTTTGATTCTTTGAGGGTGTGGCAGAAGGAAGCGAAGCAGCGGCACATGAGAGAAGAGAAGGTGGCTAGACGGAAAGAGACACAAATGATTACACAGAAAGCAGTAGCCTATGATAGGGATAAGATAGAGAAAGGCATGGAGCGCGAAGATAGGAGGTTTCTGCTACAGGCTGATAAAAAGTGATGTGGTTAGGGAGAAAGGAGATTAACTAATTGAGGAGCTCTTGGATTTTCAACTCCCGCCAACCTATGCCCCGCAGTGGATATACCCTGCTGCCCCTAGTTCCTCGGCCTCTGGGGTTGCTCACTCCGGTACTCCCGCCACTGTTGCATCTACTCCAGCCCCCCTTGCTTCTCTTGTACACCCGCTGGTAGCAAGTACAGACGTTGTCCCTTCTCATGTACTGTCCCTCCCTTCTCCTGACCCCTCTCTGGGTTCTGCCTCATCCGCTACACTTCCCCTTACACCCCCAACACTGACCCCTTATATGATGGTACCTGTCTCTGCCTCTGCTCTCTCCTCCATGAGCACCACGCCTCAAACACCGTTACATACCGAGACTCCTATACGTGGACTCCCTGACGTCGATTGGGCAGCAGCACAGGATCGTGTGAAGAAAGTGTTAGTGCGTTCAGCAGTGGGCCTGGAGGAGAAGCAGGTGGGAGCGAATCAGGCAGCTCAATAGGTTGGACACCCGATCTATAGCATGGAGGATATCTGGAATGTGATGAAAGACTTTGAGCCCTTCATACAACAGCATGCCCTGAAACACATGTCGGCTACTCTGAAACAGTTGTGGGAACAGTGTTTTCAGGGCACCGTGCCACAGATTATTTATGATATACTAGACTGGGTATATGTTACAGATATGGCCCCAAATGCAGTTTTCAGTAATGTAACTACATTGGTGGGTAACTGAGGCCGATTACTTCACAAGGTTCCTTTATCAGGGACTCTGCACCCCATGAGGGAGGTCCACCCCATTTATCATCCTGAAATACCAGAGTTACGTGACTCCGCACATACTGTAATTAGACAGTGAGTTGAAGCACGGTTTCAAGAACAGTGGATCTATACCCCTTGGAAAAGGAGTAAGGTCCTTTCCCTAAAAGTTCAGTTGCCAGACCTGAGAAAAAATCCCCCTGCATATTATAAAGAATTGATAGAAGCGGCCTCTTCAACAGTTATGACGTTGGCTGACATTGAATTATTCTTTGATTTATTGGTACCAGTAGACGTATGGAGGCAGGTTCATACACAAGACCATGCAACGGAATTGGGGGGCACATGGGAGGAGATTAGAGCATGGGATAAGGAGCGCAAACACAGCAAGAAGCCCAAAGCAGAGTTGTTGGCTTTGCCAGGCGCATCATCGCTTACATGCACTCCCTTATCCCACTTAAGAGAGTGGACTGGGATAAGTTGACTGCGTGTCATCAGAAGAAAGATGAAAATGTGTCCAATTTCTTTACCAGATTTGAAGGGGTGTTCCTAGATTTTAGTGGCCATGATTTGTCACAGGAGGGTGGTGTCCGATTATTAGTGAATAGGTTTGTCACTAATTTGCTCCCTGAGGTTGCCACTCAATTGCAGGAATCAGAGAGTACTTGGACGACGTCCTCCCCGTCAGTTATATTGAGCATTGTTCAGTATTATGAGCATAGAGAAAATGAGGACAAGGACAGATTAGAGAAAAAGACAAAAGATTTGAAAACGAGAGTGTTAATGCAGCAAGTTGCTAGAGGAGGAGGTAGAGGATGTGGTTCGGGTTCGGGCCAGTGGGGCCCCAGGTCTACCAGGGGTGGCGCTTCAGGCGTGCCCGTGGGACCCAACCAATGTGTGTATTGTACAAAGGAGGGACATTGGCGGAATGAGTGTCCGTAATTGTTACAGAAAGGTGGGGCTCCGAGAGGCAGGGATTTTGGAGGCAGAGGACGTGGAGCAGGTGGCCGAGGGGGAACACAGTCAGACAACATGACGGAAAATAGGCAGAGCGAGAACTATTTTGACAACCCCCAAGGACGACAGTATTATCATGATGACTATGACATGGATGAAGTGACGGGGTTGTCTCACAGCTAGGACAGCTGAGGGCAGGGTGAGGGACCAGTTCCGGAACCTGTAGATCAGTGTGGGCCCTATGTCACTGCGGATCTGCAAGGCTCCACCGAGAAATTTCTGCTTGACACAGGGGCTATGAATAGCTCTGTTCACTGGTCCCAGGGGCAGCACTGTCTGGCCAAAATATTTCGATGGGTTTCTCAGGTGTGCCGGTTGTTAGCCCCATTTCCAAACCTCTGGCTTTGACTATTGGTCCCTTTACAGTTGACTCCCCATTTTTGCTGACATCAAACTGTGGAGAGAATTTGCTGGGACTGGATTTGTTGAAAAGACTGCATGCGACAATACATTGATCTCTGGCCGATGTTTACATGACTGTTGGTGTATGAGTTGCTCAAGCTACACAATGCTTCGCTAAAGATGACCCCCACCCTCCTGAGTTCCATGAGGTGCCACGTACATTATGGGTGGCAGGTTATACGGATGTAGAGCTGCTTCAGATCCCACCGGTCTCCATCCAGATTAAGAATAACGCCAGGTTGTCCCAAGCCCACAGTACAAGATATCCCAGGCAGGGCAAAAGGCTTTATTGCAAATAATTCACGATTTGATTAAGTCTGGTGTAGTAGAAGAGACAGCAGCGAATATGTATAACAGCCCTATCCTTCCGATCCTTAAGAAAACACCTTTGGATTGCCCTGACCACCACCCTGATGTTTATCGCTTTGTAATTGACCTGAGAGAAGTCAATAAAATAGTAGTGCCACAATACCCGGTGGTGCCGGACATTACAGCGATTTTGACAATGATCCCCCTGACAGCTCAGTTCTTCTTGGTGATTGACTTAAAGAATGGTTTCTTTAGCATACCAATACCTGGGGATAACTTCCTATGGTCGGCAATGGATCCCTAACTTCTCCTTACTAATGAAACCCCTTCTTTACCTCACCATCAAAGATGTGCATGAGCCTTTACCTTGGACACCTGCATGCCAACAAGCTTTTGAACAATTAAAGACTGCACTTTGCTCTGCCCCCTTGCTTGGTACCCCTGACTACCAGAAGCCTTTAGTGCACTATGTACACGAGGCTGAGGGTTGAGCTCTTTCTGTACTAACACAGGGTTTCGGTGGTAGGCAGAGACCCAGCGCCTACTTTTCAGCTGCCTTTGATAATGTCGCCAGAGCGTTGCCAAGCTGTTGCTGCGGCGGCGGTATCTAACAGACAATCGGCAGGGCTCATCTTTGATACTGATCTCACAGTGATGGTACCTCATGCTGTGGACAAGTTACTGAACAAGACAAAGACACAGCACCTCACCAGTGCACGTCTTACTGGATACAAACTGACCCTATTTGCCCCGCACATTACCATGCAATAGTCTCAACCCAGCCATGTTACTACCCCTCCCTTTGGAAGAAAAGGACGGTGATGTCCATGATTGTTTGTTTCAGCTGAGGAGGAAACCGAGGGACGGGCAGACCTGACAGATGTTCTCTTATCTGACCGCCAAGGGGAACTATATGTTGATTGCTCTTGTTTCAAGCTGCCGGATGGCACTACTACTGCAGCCTATGCAATAACAATGTTACATACTGTAGTTGAGACATCCCGTTTCCCATACCGGTCAGCCCAAGTGGCCGAGTTAGTTGCCCTCCTAAGGGCTTGCGAGCTGAGTGAAGTACTGAATGTTAATGTCTTCACCGACAGTCAGTACGCCTTCGGGGTATCACATAATTTTGGGTGCCTCTGGGCAGAGAGAGGATTCCTGACATCCCATGGCCACAGGATACAGCATGGCTCCTTGATACTCAGATTAATATCATCCCTGACTCTCCCTGACAAGTTAGCCATAATTAAGGGCAGCGCCCATAAAGCAGTGGTAGATGATGTGGGGAGGGGTAATGCCTTTGCGGACCAAATAGCCAGAGACAGCCAGAACAAAGATGAATAGGATGCTTGTAGCAGGACCTGCTAGATGGGTTTCAGACAATGTGATGTTTGATGACACTGTGGAAAGCGTGAGGGAAATACAACGGTAAGCGACTATAGATGAAATGGCAATGTGGGAGGAGAGAACAGGGCGCTTAGATGAGGACGGGTGTTGGACTAATTTGTCAGATAAACGGAGGTGATTGCTGCCCAATGCCTATGTTTTTCCTGTAGTTACTATGGCCCATGGCCTGGCACACATTAGCGCAAAAGGCATTTGTAAATTGTTAGACCCAGTATGGCAGAATGAGAATATCCCTAAGGTTGCAACACAGTTAGTGAGACACTGTATTGTTTGTTTGAAGCACAATCCGGGAAAACACACCCCTAAACCTGCTGGTAACTTTGCACAATGTTCCTTCCCTTTCTAAGTCATTCAAATGAATTTTATTGAAATGGAGCGCATAAACAATTTAAAGTATGTACTAGTGGTAGTTTGTATATTCAGTAAGTGGGTGAAAGCCTACCCAACTAAAGAGAATACAGCCATAGCAACAGCAAAGGTACTTCTAAAGGAGTACTTCCCGAGTGTGATCTGGAGTGACAATGGGAGCCACTTTAATGCTAAAGTCATTGAGCTGGTGTGTAAGGCCTTGCAGATCACACAGGAATTTCATGCGGCCAGCCACCCTCAATCGGCTGGCCTTGTTGAGAAATATAACGGTACCCTCAAACTGAAACTAGCCAAGATTCATGAAAGTACAGGATGGTTGATGTCAACGAGAGTGACTGCACATCCTAGAACAGGATTATCACATTACGAGGTGTTTTTTGGGAGCCCTGCTAATGTATGGGGCGTCTCAAGACCTTGGCGCTTTTCAGAGATACAATACCCTTTGCTGACTGATTATTGGTATGCCTTGTCTAAAGATCTGCGTTCTGTCCACCAACAGATATCTGCCGCACTACAACCACTGTCAGAGGGCCCCGGACATCGGATCCAGCCTGGAGACTTTGTTCTTGTACGTCAGTTTCAACGCAAGTCCTGCTTTGAGCCGCGGTGGAGAGGCCCGCCACTAGTGCTCTTGGCCACTTGGACAGCTGTGAAGGTGGAGGGTCGAAAGCACTGGGTGCACGCCTCTCATATAAAAAGGGCGCCTCTCCCGCTCCCGTATGATTCTTGGGTGAAGGACGGGATTGCCGACCAGGACGGGGAGCTGGTCCCCCCCTTTGTTCCCTTTTCTGATGCCCAGCTGAGAGGGGCACAGACCGACAAGGAAAGCGACGAGATCTTGTCCGAAGCAAAACCCCCTGAGATAAGGGCCGCCCGGATACTCCAGCCCCCACAGCATTAAGTCATGAGTTCCGATCCCCAACAGATTCTGAGTTCTTGCCCTTGTTTATTGACGAAGAAGTGCCTTGGCACACTAGGTACAATCTGCGGCCCGATGAAAGAACAGTGCGCCATAAGGGCAGCACAGGAGTTAGGGAAGGGCTTGAGCTTAGGGTACAGGCCTTATGCCTCTAGCGCCTGTTTCAGATTAGGGAAAGTAACGCTGGTGCACTGCTTTGAACACTGGACAGGATCGTTGAGGGTTTTTGCCCAGGAGGGAGGTTGCCCTATCCTGAAAGAAGAACCGTTTTCAACTAGGGCCGCATTTGTTTTACTGGGTTGCCATTGTGCAGCTCCACTGTGGGAGAGGAATATTTGATGAACGATAGGACCCTGTCTGTGAGGCTCATAAAGGACACAGTAAAGAAGAATACCCCTCTGGCTGGTTGTACAGTGTCACTGATTTCCCCAATGTACTTTTCAACAATGCATCCTTTTGGTCATCCCATCACTGATGAGGAGCAGCCCTTTGCAGCTCCCCGCTCATATTCCCATGGTCCTGTCTGGTCCACCTGGCCCCTTAAGACTAAGATTGTGTTTGTAGTCATTATTCTGCTTTCTTTGATCTTTGTATTTGGTAGACTGTTCTTCCTGGAAGATAACTACCCTGTTCATGCTTGGATGAACACTACCCCCACACCACCTGAACATATTATTGGTACTCTAGCCCCTCACAAAGAAGAACACTGTAAGACTTACAAGGATAATGTTTTTATTCTGACGATGCATCAAACACATGCTGTTTATAATACAACAAACTGTTGAGTGTGTGGGTTGCTGCTTTCAGCCACACACAAGAGTGAAAAAGTATTGCCTATGCCTCTATCCTATGTCCATAGTTGTGAAGGTTGGTTTACATTGCTTAGTTTGGTCCGCCCTTCCTCTCAACCAGACTCCTTGAAACACATGGGCATCAGGTACCGCTCATCTATGACAATGAAAGTGTACCCCCAGCATAGATCCCCATATGGTGCTTCCACTGGAGATGAGCGTTTTGATCGGATATTCCTGACTTCTTGCCTTAGAGCAGTAACCAGAGGAAGAAGAATAAATAGGACGGAAGAGGACTGGGATAGATTTCTGGAGTTTAATGTGACTGAATATTATCAATCATACCAATCACGTAATGTCACTAATGATAGCCCATGCCATTGGCGGTTGTGAACGTATTGTCTTCCTTCAGTGTCCAGGGAGTAGGGAGTGTAGACGTAGGGAACAGTACCTTTAATACGTCCTCTGAAGATGCCTAAGAGCCCGCCATTGATCCCACCACACAACATCTATTTTGTTTGTGGAAACAGTGGTTACATATGGTTACCTGAGGGGTGGTTGGGCGGTGTTACCTCTTTTACCTCCTTCCCCTAGTATATGTGGCCCCTTCCGATTATCACAAGACACATCGACTGCAGCGCAGGCAGGTTACAGTTTCCCGAGCCAAGAGAGTTGTCAATACCGACGAAATTGATCAGACAGACACATCCCTATAGGAGTTCACTGATATAATGAAGGGCCTCACACCATTCTGGGGTCCCATGTTCAATAGCCGCAACATTAGGCGCTTGGTAAGGGTAGTAGAGGGGGTCATCAACACCACGGCAGATATAGTTACGAACATCACAGTCAAGCTCCAAGGTACAAGACTTGTCTCGCTTCAAAATAGAATGGTTTTAGATGTTATCCTAGCTGATGGGGTGGAGCATGCCGCGTCATCAAGAGCAGCTGCTGTGTATACATATCAGACACTGCCTCGACTGTCAATTTAGCAATTCAGAGACTACATAAGTTAACTTTAGAAATTCATGTAGATAATGGATCTTGGTCCCTCACTGCAGGGCTGTGGGGTCTCTGAACGTCCAGGGATTGGAAGATCCTGCTTGTTCTGATAGGTATTGCAGGTGTCATCTTTACCTGTTGTCTGTGCAACCATTGTCTCCCGGAGTGCTGCACTTATTGTGTTACTCAGCTTACACCAACACCTAGGTCTTCTGGTCATAATACCGGGATATCCAAAATGATGTTACAAGAAGTTCAGTCACTTATGCTTATTGATGAAAGTCTGTTTGATTATTGAAATGCTTGATTTGCTATTATCTTGTTTGACAGAAAAATGACAATGTAATGTCCCCTCCTCTTAGAATTATAAAGACCCTAACGGCTAGTAATAAAGGTTTTTAGTCAACACTGCTAAATGGAGGGTCTGTTAGATTTAAAATTCCCGTTTCTCTGATGCCTTTTTCGTGTTGTCTTAGATTAGCAGTGTGTGGCTAAATTACATGTATTGATGTTCACATTTAGCGGCCCGTTCAGTGTTCCTCGCAGTACGTAGCCCATTAGTCAATGTGACTTCATTTCAGCTATTTCGCAATTCCTATTAGACTGCATGTGTCATGCTCATGTTAGGCCTTAGAGTTCAGAATCTCTCGCCTCATCAGAACATTGCATCTCATTATTATTTTCTGTTCATGTTCAAGGTTGCAAATCGACTTGCTTATGACATTCCATTGTATACATGCAGTCCTGCTGCCACGTTTAGAGGTGCTGAGACCTAGCGCAGTGGCCTTGAGCCGCTGATAGTGTGCCCATCTGGCAGGTGTTAGCTTATCCCTCTGTGCCTTCTTTGTTTGTGTCTGGCTCAGACAAGTACTTTTCCACAGAGGGCGTGGCAAAGTCTCCTGACGGATTTTTCTTGTATTAGCGAATGTTGGGGAGCCAGTCCCTCTCCAGCCGTTCCAGGGTGCAGATTAGATGGACTCCTCTGCAGAGTAACGGTAATAAATGCTTGAGTGAATTCTCTACTGTCTGACCGACTCATTCATTTTGGGAAGGCATACCAGGTGATCATTAGTACCCGCGTGGCCCTTAGAGGGCCATGTCCTTCACTATGGCACAGTACTCCACTCTGCTTCACTGTACATTATACTATGCCACACAACTCTATGACCGTCTATGTCTTTCCCCTCTACCATACTATACAGAACTGTACTCTACTCTATGCCACTTCACTGTACAACACTGTAATCCACTCTATCACACTCCACTCTACGAAACTTTCTGACACTGTACAACATGCAGGTCTGCTCCACTTTACATCATACCACTCCACTCTAGATAACTTTACTACACTGTAAGTTACGCCAGTCCACTCTACTCCACTCCACATCACACTACTTTACAACATGCTACTCCATTCTATGCAATGCCACTACACTGGATTTCACTCCACTCTAATGTACTCCACACCACTGTACTGTACAACACACCACTCAACTCTATACAAATGACTCCTTTATAAGCTTCACTACACTCTATGACACTATACCGTTATGTTATAAATTACCTTCAATTTATTATAACTTGCACACCTCCATACACAGTCTATTGAACTCAGTAGCCGCACTACATTAACAATAACTTGCCAATGTCCCATACACTGTGTTCTCACAAATTATTTGATTTGCAATGTCATAAGTGTTGTTATACATGGTATTATTTTAGATGGTATATGTGATATAATATAAAAGCGTATTAGCAGTGCATGAAGAAGGCGCAAGTTATAGTTAAAGAAAGTGTTGCTACCACGTTAAATACACTGTGCAAGTTATAAAAAAATTTAAGGTGTGGCATAAATTATCAATTAAAGGCAGCAGCGTCACCACTGCTGAGTGCCAGGCAGCCGACAGAAAGGGGAAAATTAAAACGATAATTGAACTATTTTCTTTTATTTTTATTTCTGCTGCAGGAAGCCCAGTCAGGGTGGGGCGGGGCCATGAGAAGTGCAGGGGGAGGTGTAGTGCACACTGTAAAGTGTGTATGACGGTTTGGCCAGCTGTCTAAGGCCAACCAAACTGTCATGCGCACTTTGCTCTCCCTCCACCCAAACTGTGTTGTACAGCTGGGTGGAGCAGAGGCACAGGCTCCTAGGACCTGAGCAAGTGTTAAACTAGCCCGCTCAGGCCAATCAGGGTGTTGCGCCTTGATTGACATCTAGGAGACTGGGCAGTGTGCAGGGACCCCAAGCAGAAGCATCCCGTGATGGCGGCCGGCAGTGCAGAAGCAGCTAAGTGTTTTTTAAATTTATTATATTTCCCCCTACCCCCACCCATACCCCCCTTCCCCTTGTGCTGACACTCATTAAGGTAAGGAGCTTCTACTGAATAAAGGTACAAGTATACATTTAGAATTTCTTATTGTTGTGTAGTGTAAGTTTGGATTGTATATAAAGAATACATTGATAGCATTTTAAAGGTGGTGTGTAATTTATAAATATATATTCGGTCATGTCCATCGTCAGTTAACTGCTTTTGCCACTATAAAAGCAGTTCCCAGTTGTAGTGTATTCTACAAATTATTGGTACTGATTTTATAAACTATATCATATTTATACCTATATATAAACTTCCAACCAGCAGTAGAGCGTGCTACAGAGAAAAAGATTGTCTCCCCCCTAACACAGACAAAGTATTTTAACATTGCAATGTCTGCAAATCTCCCAGTCTCTAAGTACATCATCACAAGTAAACAGGCGAACACGTTTGCCCATAGGGCCGAAAGGATGAGAAGCACAGCTTTATGTAAACCTCCGAGTCTCCAAGTAGCCCGTCAAAAATAAACAGGTAAAAACCTTTTCAGTTAGGGGAAAACTATCAGGCCACAATGCGCCATTGTTCCAATGGGCCTTAATTGCTTCTATTGTATTTCCTGGTCCTCTGGTGAATAGGAGAGTGAGGAGGGGGAGGAGGGAACACTCTGGAGGAACACTGCATGCTGTACCAAAGTGAATTCTGAAAAAAAAGAGAAACCCACACATTGAACTGGAATTTTACACATGCGCACACTCTGATGCCTTTCATGCAGAAAACATTTTGCATTTGATAAAGCTATGCACGTTCCCCTTTCTGCCATAAGTTTAGACCTTAACATTCATTCAAAATACTTTACCCGGTTGCCATAACCATCAAAGTGTACATAAAAGATAACAGATCAAATATTAAAAGTCGATTTGTGTAAGTATAGGAACAAGCAATCATAAAGTCCAGTATTCATTATACTGTCCATGTTCAAATATTTTGCGATGAATAGCTTAAAACAGAGGCAAGTACTCGTCCACTGGGTATGTAGAATAATCCACATACTATTTGAAAAATAGATCTAACCGAGGAGTTAAAAATATTACATGGCAAACTCAAATAAAGTGCAGCGTTCATAAAGTGCAGAAATATTAAAGATCAGCATAACCCAGAAGCCCAGACAAAGTGGATAGTATAACGCCAAATATTCCTTGTTATATTAATCAGAGTATAAAATGATGCTACTTTTCACCTGTTTATATCAAAAATACCTAAGCAGTGGTGAGGGAGGGGAGCAAACTTTTCCTCAGTGATGCACTCTGTTACACATTAGAAGTTGATGCAAGGGTAAATGTCCAACATCAAATAAACATAATCATTCAGTTTCATAAATACTGACTTGTTCACTACATTCACACAACATGACACAGAAAGTCTGCTTTTGGCACACTGGTTCTTATGAAAGTTATAAGCACTGAGCATAAACAGCGTACCTGCATAACACTTTTTATAAATGCTAAGACTGGTGTTGCCTCAGCCCCTCTGGCTCCTTGAGAATATCTCGATTCATGCCAGCACTCACGACAACTCTGATTTCAGTCAGGTGCCGGGATGCATAGAATCCCAAACGTATTCTTGCAAACCTTGTTGTCAAATTTCCCTCAACTTTCAAAAGGGTTAGCCCTGAGGCCACTCAAACCCAACCTGCCTCACAGCTCCTTTGCCCTGTGATTGAACAGGGGATGGGTGGGGTGCTTCCTCCAAGGGAAGGAAATGCAGATAGCCCCATTATCCACACCTATGGTCCAGTGCCCTGCCATTTCCTCCCTTGCAATACTCCTGGCATTTCTGGGCACTCAGCCGCTCCTTTGTTCTTGTGACCCCTCCCCCCCCACCCCACTTAGCTATGGATATCTATAAGAACTTGTGATGGGAGAGAAGGATTGTCATTGTTCATTGCAACATAACATTTAAAAAAACACACTAAAATTCACCAGATTAAGTTAACTGTAGTAACTGTAACTTGAGCCCTGAAGTGACTATAACACACACCCTTGCCATTCACTGCATCGACCCTCACATGTTACATCACTCATGACATGTTCAATGACAGCTGTGATAACCTCACTGCTGACATCTGAAAAAACAACACTGTGCATGGCAGGAGTGTGAGTTAAAGTTACTTCAGGGCTCCAGCTATAATTACTTCAGTTAACGATAAATGGTGAATTTCAGTGTGTTTTTTAGTTTAAAATGTTATGTTGCAACTTAAACTGTCACCTATCTTTAAAGTCACTATAACCTTTGTTTTTTCAGTAAGATATATATATAAACATATATATATATTGCATAAACACTCTTCCACCACTTCTCCTCTCCTTCGGTTAGTGGATAAAAAGAGCACGGACCACGTAATCCTTAAAAATCCGCTCTGTTTATTCAAAACATCTCGCAAACAGAACGGCAGCCATTACGCGTTTCGTCCCTTCCTGGGGACTTGATCACATGACGCGCATCAACCATTAGAATTGCTTTTTGAAGGTTACACTTTTTTTTCCCCTTTCTTCCCTTTTCTTTTTTTTATTTCCTGGTTTCGTTGTGAATGTGTGAACCACGTGATTAGATCTTAAAGACATCAGTGCAAAAAAAGGCAAGTACTGGTCACAGACATAGGACTGATATTGGTTGTTTTTAACATTTGACTTAATGGCTTAGAGCTTGATTTCAAATTGTTCGTTTTGCCACATTCAAGTACATGCCTATGTGTACAAATTGCAATTAAATAAATAAATAATTAAATGCTTATGTACAAAAATAGACAATACCCGTTTAAATACAACCATAAAAATAGTCACTTTGGTGTCTTAAATAGTGGTTAAAAGTATTACATATTTAAATATATAAAAAAAAACATATAAATAAATAAATACATAAAATCAGTATATAGGGATAAATCCATGGGCATAATATATGTATATATATATATATATTCACTGAAAAAACCATAGGTTTCAGGGGTGTTATAGTTAGCTGGACATTTCCCTCGTACAAAACCCTAGAAATTCCCCCATTATAGTTAGTTGAGCTAACTATAACTTGCGCTCCCGCAAGGCACTGCTGATGATGTCACATATTACATCACTCATGACATGGTCAGTGACATCACTGATGACATCTCAAATGACATCACTGATGACATTACTGATGACGTCATCCAGTGAGTCTGTGTTTCTGTAAAGTTTAAATATGTTTAATATATATAGCGAAAGGCCTATGGAAGAATGAGTGGGTGTATAAGTATGTGAATGGATGATTTTCTAGGTGCGTGACTGACTCTATAAGTGAGTCATTAAACGTATCTTACTGCAGACTAGTGACTAAACTGTATGAATGTCTGTATCTGTCTATCTGTTGGTGTATAAGTGGCTGCATGGTTTTGTGAATAGCTATATGAGTGTCTATATGGGTTATTGATTGGTTGTCTGAGTATCTCTATGGGTGCCTGAGTGTTTGTGTGGGTAGGGTGTGTATGACTCTGTGCATGGATGTGTGAGTGGGTGATTCTATGGGTGCATGGTTTTAAGAGTGCATCTGTGATGGACTGCATGGATGGGTGAGTGTGTGTATGGTTGTGTTAGTGATTGAATGTATATCTCAGTGGTACATGTGACAGTAACTACATATGTGAAAGGCAGTATATATGTGTGTAAGAGTATATAACTGGCTATATGTGAGAGTGTGTGATTGTGAGAGTGACTGTATGTATGGGTGTGTGCTTGTATCAGTAATTGTATAAGAGCGTAATGTTAAATCTGGGGGTCTCTAGTTGGCAGAGGTAAGCACCTTAGACCAAATAGGGACCCTTGCTTCTAGTCAGGGTACAGGGACACACACGGTAGATAACCCCTGCTCACCCTCTAGGTAGCTTGGCTCGAGCAGACAGGCTTATCCCCAAGGCAATGTGTAAAGTATTTGCACGTAACAACTACAATGACCCCCCTAGTACACCACAAACGTAGACCACACAGGTAAGTATATCAAAAATATAACTTTATCTAGTTTCAACAGTGGAAATCAATTATCATAGCGTTGCACATTAATCGTTTTCTTAGGTTGTTAGAAGCGTAAAAAGATAGTCTCTAGTCTCTCGTGGGACTTCGTATTCAAAGGAAAAGAATAAGTTTGTAAGCTTTCAGTAGTTAAATACCCACGTTCCTCCAGCGGTGCCTCCTGCGCTTATAACTAAAGCGCTCCTCTCAGGCTGCGCGGTGCAGGGCTTTCACAGCTCCCGAGCGATGAACCAATCCGGTCGCGGCTCCCTCGACGAGCCCACAGTGACGATGTCGACGGCACCGGAGTCAGCCACTCGCAGCGCGGCTCTTCCGACCAAGCCTCCTACCAGCAACCAATCAGGTCGCGGCCTCCTCGTTCTCTTCTCCGCGGCTTCGCAGAGCGGGGAAGTGCAGCCTTCGATCAGTTTCAGGCCCCCGGGCCGCAGCGGTGTATCGCGGGCAGGGTATTCCACGGCGGCCCGTGTCAGCGGGTCGATCGTGACGCCGCCAAGCCTCACAGCGGCTTAGTTAGCACGGGGGTCGCCCTCAATCCTGCAGCCACAGCAATACACGTGCCGAAGAGCACGTCGGTCTTCGCAGGGCGGCAACCGGTGTCAGGCCAAAATCAGCGCGGCACTCTCCCGCAAAACAGAGAGCAGCCAGCGCACTTCCCGGGGCAGATGTTTAGACGCTTGGTAGAACAGTCCACGGTCCTTGCAGCACACAGCAGCACAGAGGGGACACAGCAGAGTCTTAAAGTCTTGGCAACCTTTCTATCCCTGGGTTGCAAAACAGGAGGCCAGCTCTTCTCAGGCCCTTGGAGATTCAGAGTTGAAGACACAGCACACAGCAAAGTCTTGTTAGGTCAAGTAGGTAGGGTCACAGCACACAGCAAGGCCCCTTCTCCTCCTCAGCTTCAGTTGCACAGCAGAACAGGTCAGCCCTTAGAGCACACAGCAAGGCAATCTTCCTTCAGTCCTTCAGCAGTCCGTCTTTCAGCAGAGGTTCCTCTTGATTGTAGAATCTAAAAATCTGTTGTCAGGGGTCTTGTACTTATACCCCTAAAAGTCTTTGAAGTCTTTGTGCAAGTGGGTCCTGAGCCCGGTCTGATCCAGTTCTGGGTGTTGTTGGAGCACTTTGTTTTCCTGGCTTCTGCTTTCTTTTCAGAGTGAGGGGCAGAGTCGTCAGCCGCCCAGCAGGAGGTGGACCTAGCAGTGTGGCAGGCAGGCACAGCCCTATTCAATCCCAGGTGCTACCTCCTCCCTCCACTCTACTTGCAAATGTCGCCATTCAGCAAAGGGCTGACTCAGCCAACCTCCTGGGGGATCCCCAGCCCCTGTCACTCTCAAACCAGACAGTCAATCCACAAGCATGCCCAGGCACACAGAAGGGTCAGACAAGAGAACAGCTACTCTCTAAAAAGTGCTATTCTCCAACTCAGGATTTAAAAACAACCTCCCCTAAAAGATGTGTCATTAAATGCTGAGCCCAGGGATATCAAACACTCATGTCTTATCTTGCTCCTATGAGAAGATAGGCTGATAGCCAGTGGCACCAGCCTCCCCCATGTTAGCCTATGGAGCAAGATAACCTTGCAGCAGTGAACACACAAAATGGCCGTTGTTCACTACCAGAACATGTTACCTGCACTAGTACATGCTCTACCTTTTACATACACTGCACCCTGCCCAGGGGGGTACCTTGGGCCTTGCATAGGGATGACTGACGTGTATAAAAAGGGAAGGGTTAGGCCGGGCCAGTGTGGACAGTGCGGCGGCAGGCCTGAGACACCATTTTAGGGCTACACAGGTGGGTGGCGCAATCAGCGCTGCAGACCCACTAGTAGCATCTGTCATCACCAGCCCTGGCACACACAGTGCACTTTACTAGGGACTTCATGGTGATACAGATATGCCAATCAGGTATATCCAACCAATATGATATTTTACACAGGGAGCACTTACACTCTGGCACTGATTAGCAGTGGCAGAGTGTCCAAAGCATCTAAACCAGCAAAAACGAAATCCAGCACAGCATCAAAAATCCAGGTAGTAGAGGCAAAAGATAGGGGAAAAACCCACGCCAAGGATGTCAGGTCTAACACGTAAGAATGTGGTACTATTTTTATGAGTAAGTGAACTTGTGTGTGTATAACTGTATAGGTGAGTAAATTGGACTGTGATTAATTATTTGCATGACTGACTAGGTGTGTCAGTACGTCTATGGATGATTGGCGGTGTGTGAGTGTCTATATAGATGTATAAATGCATGTGATAGTCCTGTACTGAGTGACTGTAAGTATGAGTGACTGTACAGGTGAGTGAGTGGAGGTGTATGTAGACCTAAGAGTCAATGAGCGGGTATGTAGTTATTGGTATTGGCCATCTGAAATTTTGAGTCGGTGTATCAAAGGTTATATTAGGGTGTGAGAAGATGCACTAATTTATCACATGGATGATGTCATCAGTGATGTCATCAGTGATGTCATTTGAGATGTCATCAGTGATGTCATCAGTGATGTCACTGACCATGTCATGAGTGATGTAATATGTGACGTCATCAGCAGTGCATTGCGGGGGCGTGAGTTATAGTTAGCTGAACTAACTATAACGGGGGAATTTCTAGGGTTTTGTATGAGGGAAATGTCCAGCTAACTATAACGCCCCTGAAACCTTTGGTTTTTTCAGTGAATTTCTAAGGTTTCTTTAAATGCCAATTCCTAACTATAACGTGCATGAAACCTATGGTTTTTTCAGTGAATTTCAAAGTTTTTTAAATGCTAATTCCTATCTATAACTTATCTCTAAAGCTATGGGGCCATAAGTAGGTAGCTAAATACCGGTCGGTAACGGCCGAAATTCGTTAAATATCCAGTTACCGACCGTTATTTAGGCAATTGAGATGTAGGAGTCCAAAAAGAAGGATTCGGTAAATATGAATCGGTAAATACCGATTCATCTTTACCGAATCCAAATATACCGATTCATAATTACCGAATTCATATTTACCGATTCGGTAAATATGAAATGGTAAAACAATACAAGAGATGTAGGTAAATTCGGTATTTACGAATTCCATGAAATTCGGTATTTAAGAGTCGGTAATTAACACAGAGTGAAATCAGGTGGTAAACAGCCACAGTGCATATAAGCAATCCCAAAATGCAACAGCGTGAACACCATGGCCGCTCTGTATGTGATTGCAAGGCGCCTACGTCTACAGGCAGCAGGTCTGAGGATTTGGAGACGGGAGGAACGCATTTACAGACAGCGCATCACACTCTTCCAACAGACTGAGGCTGAGATACATGAAAGGTACAGGCTACGCCCCCAAACCATCATGGACCTGATAAGGGACCTGCACCCACTCCTGGACCAGCCAACAACAAGGGCGCATGCCATACCACCACATGTGCAGGTGCTCTGTAGCCTACATCTACTAGCATCTGGCAGTTACCAGGGGGTGATAGCTGCGGTAGGCGGGGTATCCCAGAGTTGCCTGTCCCGTTTCTTCAGGAAGTTCCTGGATGCCATGATGCAGAGAATGCAACACTACATCAGCTTCCCAAACACACAGGCTGAACTGCAGAAAACAAAGACAGACTTTTACCAGATGGCACACTTCCCGCATGTCATAGGCTGTATTGATGGCACACACGTTCCAATCTGCCCACCAGCAGCCACTGAGCACATCTACAGGAACAGAAAGTCCACCCACTCCATAAATGTGCAGGTAATCTGCGATGCAGGCAACATAATCATTGATATTGTAGCTAAGTTCCCTGGGAGCACCCATGACTCCTTCATCTTCCAGCAGAGTGGGATCTACACACGAGAATTTGGAGAAGGATACCTGCTAGGTAAATCACTGTGACACTCCCTAATACTTATCGCAAATGAATGCGTATTGAGGCATGTGACTAATGCTACTCTCTTACTCACCTAGGCGATAGTGCATATGCCGTGCGGTCATTCATCCTCACTCCCTACCTATGCTGGAGCGGAGTTTTCAGTTTGAAAATTCAGTGGCTTTTGAAGCTCTGGCATGTCTATTCGTTGTACTAATTTATTAATAATTAATAATTAATTATTTGTCTTGTGCAATTGTGTTTATATTAATCAATCCGTTTGGCTTAACAAGAGAGAGAGTTACACGAGGGTACGCATAAACGTGCTGATTAATTATAATGTGCGTGTTTTCATGTTTAAACGTTGCTATGTGCTGTTTTATTTTTGAGCACAAAACGCTTTCCGAATTAATGCTTTTCTATGTTGCAAGAGCTAGATAAATACATACACATAAGGGTATTAGTGGGGTTAACACTGTTTAATCACTATGCTGTAGTAACGATTGTTTTTGTCTCTTTAATTAAGATGGTCTATTGAGGCCTATGATGGCCTAGAAAAGATGGCCGATTTGTAAGCCTGGCTGTGATTTATAATATGAAAACTGTGACGAGGGAGACCCCTGCTGGAAATGGTCCTGAAGCTAACTGACCATGGTCCTTGCTTGCTTGTTTGAAAACTTTCCATGAGGACAGCAGCAGTTTTGGGAGATCTCCAAGTGAAATGAAATGTCCTTGGCAGCCTTGGGAAACAAAGGAGCCTTAGAGAAAAACTCTGAACTGTGGCTCGATTGCCGAGGAGAAGTAGAACTAACAAGATACATTTTTTATTTCTTGGTTCCTGTTCCGTAGTCTTTATTTTGTGAACTTTTCCTGAGCGGAGGTTTTCAAATGTAGCGATGTTACATCCTTTCCTTCTCGCTCTGCTCAGCAGGTCCGGCGGACATTACAGTTTTTTCTATGTTTCCAATGTATCTTTCTATTGTTTTAGACACTATAAGAAATGTTAGCCTAGAGAGGGTTTTTTGCCACTTGCCATTTTGCCTTTGCCGCGTACCGAATCTGCGTTGCTGAGGATCGATGCTGAAGGGACTTCGTCTTGAGAGACATTTACCGAGAGACTTGTCCTGACCCGTTCTGACATTTAGCTAGAATAGGTAACTATGAGAAAATGATTTACTCTGATTGATTTCCTTTGACTAATTTTAGATAAAGCAATATAATTTAAACATGGTGTTGGATATTCTTTCTTGTCAATTATTGGGTTTACATTTTTGATCATTGCTGTATATGTTGTATAGATTATGTTTAAGGACAGTCACAAAAACCAGGTCTTATCGACCTCGATATAGATGCAGGGTGATTAGGAGTTTTCTTTCCACAGGTTTATTGCTGGTAGAGTATTTGAGCGTATGTTAGTGTAGTGAAATGGGCCCTAGCGTATGATGTATGCATGTGCGTGTAACTGTGAGATCACTCTATCCGTGGTAGTGGGAATATTATACACACCCTGATCTCTATCAATTTCCTGGTAGCAGAGTAGGATGGTTTTTGATGATTGTCTTGATCTGATAAGATTGCTTGTAAATTAGTTTATTGATTATTGATTATTGGTTCATGTTGGTATATGTACTAATACTATATGTTGGAGTCGTAATGTTGAGTTATATGTAGTGCTTCTGGAACTTGGAAGCTGTAGCAGTTTCGTAGTAGGGCAGAGGGAAGTATATGCTGCTCTCGGGAAAGACGGAATTGTGAGGAATAACGTGTGACAATTGAAGTTGCGCGTCACATTGTCTGGGTTCGGAATCAGTGACATTGTCGTATGTTACTATTAGAATATATTTCTAGTATATAAGGAGTGTGTATGATAGTGAAGGTTATCTGTGAAACTCTGGTCTTAAGTCCCAGGGATCCGTAAGGATTTCCGTTAAAGCTTATATCGGGAGGAGTAATAGGTATTCTCTGAGCTTGTTTGAAGAACTGGGCAAAGAAAGCTTGCTTAGTTGATGTATGTTATAATTCTGTAGTGGGACAGATTGTGCGCTGTTCTCGGGAAGCAGGATTCTGTGTGCATGTACTATATTTTCTTGTATGAATGTGCGTGGATGCATATACATTTATTGACTGTAAGACTCTTTGGACAAGTCCTAGAGGAAACGGTTAGGAGATGTATGAAAGTTTTTTGACTCTTGAGAAATAGACACTCTTTACTGTTCTGTGTTAGCGAAGCAGACAATGGAGATGTTTTTATGTTGTAACTAATAGATTTTGTAGAAATTTTGACACGAAGTCTACTAAGAGATTTTGTAAAGGAGGGGTAGACGAGTGACAGAAGACAGGAGACAAGCGACTGCAGCGACTGTTGACGTCAGAAAGACTGCGCTCTGATTGGATAGTGGATCAGAATAGGGTTCGCGCTAGGATTGGTGCGTTAGTATGAGTCGCGCAAGGATTGGAAGAGCTATTTAGTGACGTAGGCGCTCCAGGATTGGTGCGTTAGTGTGAGTCGCGCTGTTATTGGTTGAAAATTTGTATTGTATATTTATAATACGAGAAAGAGTAGAGAGTTTTGGTAAGCGCTAAAATGTATTACCAAGAAGAGAAAAAGAAGAAAACGTTCTTTGGAAAAATTAAAAAGTGGTTTAACAAGGATAAAGATGTTAAGACAAGAGAGGGTGAGTTGCTACCTCCAACGAAAACACCTGCATCCTTCATGGCTGCGAAATATGGGTTTCATACCTGTATATGGTTGGAGAATTGGGTTAGGTATACTAAAGAAGATGGTGTTCTAGCATTTCCAGAACATGGTTCATTTAATCTGGCCGTGTTGAGAAATTTACGGGAAAATATGTTATGTCTAGACCCGAAACCAAGACCTACACAGTTTGAGGCTTTAGTGGAATGGGAAGAAGAAGTTCATGAGCGAGAAAAACAGAGGTCTGGAGGGTACTATAGGTATATGTTTGGGAGGAGACATGATCGTGAGACTCATCATGATCGAATGAAAAGGTGGCGAGATGCTAGTATGTCAGAGGGATTATATCCGATGAGGACAGTTGAAGGAGGAGCAGAAAGGGTTCCTGAGTCAGAAATGAGAAGATATGGAGAATATGAGGATGAGGTCTTGAATGACATGATTTACAAGAGACCACCTCCATATAGACCAGAACCAGATGAGAGTACACCAGTTGTTTCTCCGATAAGAGATACAGTTTGTATTATTGAGACAGAAAAAGTGACACCTGAATCTAGAGGTAATAATTCTTTCAGGGAGAGAGAGAATCGAAGTAGTGATGAAAATACCAGACAATTAGCCAGAACCACAACAGAGCTGACTGAGAAAATTAGGGAGTTAACGAAGAATCTGGAAGCTGTTACGGTGCCTGTAACTATAGGTCCGGTTATTCCTGTGTTTGATAAACAGAGGACAGGTGAAAATGGACTGGTGGTTCCATATGTTGGGAATAATTTGACAAATTCAGTTGGTCCTTCAGGAGATTCAAGTAAAAGAACAGAAAGAAGTGACCTGAGACGATCCAGACATGACATATGTAGTGAAATACTGGATGCTAGTGAACCTAGTTGTTCAGGGATGCCGATTTTAGAACCGCAAAAGAGAGTGGTTCCAGTGAGAAAAACTGCTGAAATAACGGTTGATGATTTGAATGATTGGATGAAGGTTCTTCAGAAAAAGGATAAAGACTCACAAGCAATTGATGTGGTTAAGTTACGGGTAGAATTAGAAGAGCTTGTTACAGGAACAGTTCCAACAGAAATTTTGAAGAGTCATCATGATGGTGAGCTAATGTTCATGTGTAAAAACATCACCTGGAGAGCAAGGAATACACATGACAGGCTAAGAGCGATAGCAAATGAACAGGGAGTTGACATTGATAAAGTGAAGGCTTTACAAAAAACCTACAGGATGGATTTTACGGAGAAGGATATAGAAAATGTAAATGCTACTGGTAGAACAGGACAGATTAAGGAAATGGTAGCATTATTGCGAAGATGGGGTGATGTAGAAAAGTGGAAGGATAGGTGGTATAAGAAAAGAGAGGAATCTGAAGATAGAACAACTTATTCAGCATTTCCAGTGAGAGAAAAAGAGAAACCAGTGGATAATTATCCTATGAGAGAAATACCTGGAGGAGGATATGTACATGTTCCATGGACTAGACAGGATATTTTATCATTTACGAATGATTTCCCTCGATTGAGAGAAAAGCCCGTCGAGTGGTATAGGCAGGTAGATAGGTTTGTGAAATTGTCAAAAGTGCTGTGGGTTGACCTAAATAGTCTGTTTGATATAATTGTTCCAGCAGACTTGTGGACTGAGTGTAAAATAGTTGTGAGTTGGCCTACTGAGGAATATCCAAGAGATCCAAGAACAGGGGCACCAGATCCAGAGGTAATGAGAAAATATGATCAGGTGATGGTATACCTGAAGAGTAAAGTACCTGCAAAAGAGACAGACTGGGTTAAAATAGATCGAACACAACAGGAAGCGAAAGAATCAGTTCATGCTTTTTACGAGAGGCTGATACTGGCATTTAAACAATTCAGTGGAGATGAACACCTGGGTGGCAAAGATTTGAGTCATTTTGTATACAGATTTGTATATGGCCTTAGACCTGAAATTGGTGAGAGAATTCGTGAGCACACAGTGGATTGGCAGAGTAAGAAAGTAGATGAGATTCTGAGACATGCAAAATACTTCAGTGATGAAATTGAAGCAAAACAAAGAAAGCTGAAAGAGAAAGCAATGTGGGCACAAGTGAAAGTTGCGGAAAGACAGGAAGCACAGTTAGTGGAACAAGCGAATAATCCAGGAAACAATGCAGGGAATAGACCTAGATATGCAGGGAAAGGAAAAGGAAGTCTTGAGGAAGCGAAAAAAAAGTTTCCTTGTCACAACTGTGGCCAATTGGGGCATTGGAGATCGGAATGTCCTAATCCACCATTAGTAAGTAATGAAAATAAACCCTTAAATCAACAGGTGCAGAACGAAGGAAATAATCAACAGCAGCAACAACAGAAAGTTGTGAGACAGCAGAGTCAAGAGCCAAAACCGCCCTTGCCGCAGAATAGAGGGTTACAAAAGTATAATCAGGATTCAGGATTCTACAATGATGAGCAGGTAAACAAACCAAGACGTTCTAACAAAGTACAACAGTACTTGTTAAAGAGTGAGGGGAGTGAGTCTGAGGGTGATTATTGACGGTGCCGAAGAGAGGAGGAAGAGTGCATACTTGGTGCAACTCTAGAAATAGACCAGGCAGGACCATTTGTGGATGGGAAAATAAATGAGGAGAGTGTTACTTTTTTGGTAGACACAGGTGCGACAAGATCAACTGTCAGGTCAACAGATGTTAGAAATCTTCCTCTCTCGGATGAAGCAATCCAAGTAGTTGGTGTAGCCAATACACAAATCAGAACACGTCTTACTGAACCAGTGAGAGTACAGATAGGGAAATTTTCAGATATGCACAGATTTATCGTCTGTGATACGAGTCCAGTGAACTTGTTAGGTAGGGACTTGTTATGCAAAATGAACCGTACAATTTTTTGTACACCGGATGGAATAGCTTTTGAGACACCAGATGAGGATGTTTTGTACCGAGTGACTCTAGAGAATAGAGAAAGTGAGTTAATTGGTGCATTTGCTGTGTTTGATCCGGAGGATTTGCCTCGAGAACTAAGAGACACAGTGAAAAGGGCAGTTTGGGATTTTACTGGAGAGGATGTGGGATTGATGAATAATGTAGATCCAGTGAAAATTGCAGTGAAAGAGGGAATCACATATCCTAACATTCCTCAGTACAAAATGACACCAGAAATAATTGAAGGAATAACTCCTATAATTGAGAAAATGATTCAGCAAGGAGTCCTGAGAGAACTACTGAGTAGTCCGTGTAATTCACCGATAATGGGACTAAAAAAGCCCAATGGGAAATTTAGGATCGTACAGGATTTGAGAAAAGTTAATCAAATTGTGGTGGCATGTTGTCCTATTGTGCCAAATCCATCAGTGATCCTGTATCAAATTCCACATGATGCTGAGTGGTATACAGTGATTGATTTGTGTCATGCGTTCTTTTCAATTCCATTGCATCATGATAGCCAGCCGATTTTTGCATTTAGGTTTGGCCAGCGTATTTTAGCATGGTGTCGTATCCCACAGGGGTATACGGAGAGTCCTTCGATATTCAATCAGTTATTGAAGAAATCGTTGGAAAGTTTGATCATGCCCGAGAGTTCAGTGCTAGTGCAGTATATTGATGACCTACTGGTGGCATCAAAGACACGTGAAGCTTGTGAAGTAGATACCATAGCTTTACTGAACCATCTGGCAGATGGAGGGTTAAAGGTATCTCCAGCCAAATTGCAATTTTGCAGGAAAGAGGTGCATTATCTTGGACACAATATTGAAAAGGGTCTGAGAAAAGTGACTGATGACAGGATCAGAATAATCAGAGAAATGAAAGCTCCAAAAACCCAGAGAGAAGTAAGAATGTTCCTGGGTATGGTGGGTTATTGTCGTCAGTGGATAGTTAATTTTTCGCTGATAGCAAAGCCATTGATTAGACTGACAAAAAGTGAAATGACAGATATGTTGGAGATCTAATACAATTTGATGTTGAAGAAATTGAAGTGAAGAATGACAAGTATCCAAACTGAATAAAAGAAAGATTCACTTGGATTGAGTGAACGAGAAGATCTTTTGGAGAAACTGGAGGAGAAAGAGTTTGAAACAATCGTTGAAGAATTTGAAAGTTCCTATTTCAGTAGTGGAGTAGTAGAGGTTCAAGCAAAATAGTAAAATGGCTAACATAGAGAATAATCAGAATAGATGTGCCTTCTTTAAGAGGTGGTGTAGGATGTGCTGCTGCTGTACTGGATTATTAATGCTTCTATGGGGTGTTTTAATTTTGTTAGTTACTTTTAAAGTTGAATTTGAGATGCATACAGAAAATGTGACAAATATAGAGAAGAATTCACAAAAAGTAGTTCCGATTAGAATAAGTAATACTTACATACATAAAGATAGGTCAATTAATAATTTTTCTAGTAATGTTTTTTCAAAATTGTTATATGAATATGTGAAAACAATGGAAGTGAGGGATTGCTACGTTTGTATGCAATTACCTGCATCCGTTTCAGAGGGTGTTACTTATCACCATTTACCAGCTACATATGGTATTTCTTGTAGTATTTTAAGTAGTGTTTTTTATTTGTTAGGGAAAGTAGATTATAAGATGTCTAACAGAGATAGTATTTTTGGACATTTGCCAATGAACAAAGAGCTGAATCCAGCTAAAGAAGCTAACACTTTTGGTGAGATTTTTATTGAAGAAAAAGGATTAACATTAGATTACATTTTTAAGAATAATTTAACTTGCAGTCTGAAAGGAGAAGAGAAAGCTTTCCTGGATATGGTAGAGGAAAGGAGATTGAACATGCATGAGAAAGCGGGAAAATATAAAGTGAGTGAGACAATTTGGGACATTGAGATGGGAAAAGAGTTGAAAAATGGGGCTAGTCCAACTTTAGCTCTAGATGCATCGCAAAAGGGTAAACTTTGCATTACGAGAAGGAAATCCCAATATGATACATATTTTGTTGGGACTAGTGAGTGCCATGATACATACTTCATTGCAACAGGTTGGGGTTTCAGAGGTGGAGAAGATACAATTTTTCCAGGAGTGTACTATGTTTGTGGGAACAAGGCTTATTAAAAGTTGCCTGACCATTGGTATGGCACGTGTTATGTGGGCCTGGTTTTTCCGAAAATTTTTCATATAGATAAAATAAGAGATGTAGAAGATATTAACTTACTAATGCGTTTTAAGAGAGAAACTTGGTCTGAAATTGTAGGTGACATTTTTGGGGTTTTGATTCCAGCAGTGGGAATTTCTTTAAATGCTTATGGAATTCGGAAACTGTCCACAGTGGTTGATCGCTTATCGACAAATACCGCAGGAGGGTTTCTTTTGGTGAATACGGAATTAAGTGCCGTACGTGCCATGTCTATGCAAAATCGACTTGCCCTTGATATTCTATTGGCCAAGGAGGGTGGAGTCTGTGGAATGCTGAAAGTTCAACATTGTTGCACTTACATTCCAGATGAAAGTAAAGACCTGAAGGTCTATATCAAAAATATTACTGATTTGCATGAAGAATTAGTACCATTTGAAGCTGAGAGTTTATGGACTAAAATAGCTAATAAAATGATAGCTGTTAAGGATTTTATTGCAAAAATAGGTAGTACTATTATAGGTAGAATATTGTTCCCTTTAACTTGTATAATTGTTGCTTTATTGATACTGAGATTAGTGTGTGTGTGTTGTAAAAACAGGGGAGGGAAAAAGAAATTGGATAAAGAAAAGAAAAACAAGAGGTTGAAAAGAGAACCGCAAGAAATTGAATTAGAAGAATTGAGGGAGGGTGTTTATTTAGAGACAAAGAGGGATGATGAAAGAGTGACTGGTGTGTAATGATGTATGAGGAGAAAAAGACATTTCCGATTTCTCCTAAAATGGGACTAAATTTTCACTAAATTTTTTTTTTGGGGTTTATTTGGTGATAAAATCACCAAAGGGGGGATTGCTGGAGCGGGGATGTATGACGGTACAACGCACACTTTTACAACGCATGCACTTACAACGCATTTTTTACAACGCATAATCCATTACAACGCATGACATTACAACGCAGGACACTACAACGCATTTTTAAAAAATACCTTTACAACGCATTACCATTACAACGCATACTACCTTTACAACGCATACCATTACAACGCATAATATTAAATTACATTTAAGGTAAGTATTAGATAGTATAGGGGTAAAAATTACTATTCTAACTCCAGGGGGTGCAACAGTAGGGTAAGTGTTGGATAGTGTAGGGGTAAAAATTACTATTCTAACTCCAGGGGGTGCAACAGTAGGGTAAGTGTTGGATAGTGTAGGGGTAAAAATTTCTATTCTAACTCCAGGGGGTGCAACAGTAGGGTAAGTGTTGGATAGTGTAGGGGTAAAAATTACTATTCTAACTCCAGGGGGTGCAACAGTAGGGTAAGTGTTGGATAGTATAGGGGTAAAAATTACTATTCTAACTCCAGGGGGTGCATCAGTAGGGTAAGTGTTGGATAGTATAGGGGTAAAAATTACTATTCTAACTCCAGGGGGTGCAACAGTAGGGTAAGTGTTGGATAGTGTAGGGGTAAAAATTACTATTCTAACTCCAGGGGGTGCAACAGTAGGGTAAGTGTTGGATAGTGTAGGGGTAAAAATTACTATTCTAACTCCAGGGGGTGCAACAGTAGGGTAAGTGTTGGATAGTGTAGGGGTAAAAATTACTATTCTAACTCCAGGGGGTGCAACAGTAGGGTAAGTGTTGGATAGTGTAGGGGTAAAAATTACTATTCTAACTCCAGGGGGTGCATCAGTAGGGTAAGTGTTGGATAGTATAGTGTAATATTATGCGTTGTAATGGTATGCGTTGTAATGGTAGTATGCGTTGTAATGGAATGCGTTGTAAAGGTAGTTTTTAAAAATGCGTTGTAGTGTCATGCGTTGTAATGTCATGCGTTGTAATGGATTATGCGTTGTAAAAAATGCGTTGTAATGGTAGTGCGTTGTAAAAGTTGCGTTGTAAAGGTTGTTCCCCCTGGAGCGGAGTTTTCAGTTTGAAAATTCAGTGGCTTTTGAAGCTCTGGCATGTCTATTCGTTGTACTAATTTATTAATAATTAATAATTAATTATTTGTCTTGTGCAAGTGTGTTTATATTAATCAATCCGTTTGGCTTAACAAGAGAGAGAGTTACACGAGGGTACGCATAAACGTGCTGATTAATTATAATGTGCGTGTTTTCATGTTTAAACGTTGCTATGTGCTGTTTTATTTTTGAGCACAAAACGCTTTCCGAATTAATGCTTTTCTATGTTGCAAGAGCTAGATAAATACATACACATAAGGGTATTAGTGGGGTTAACACTGTTTAATCACTATGCTGTAGTAACGATTGTTTTTGTCTCTTTAATTAAGATGGTCTATTGAGGCCTATGATGGCCTAGAAAAGATGGCCGATTTGTAAGCCTGGCTGTGATTTATAATATGAAAACTGTGACGAGGGAGACCCCTGCTGGAAATGGTCCTGAAGCTAACTGACCATGGTCCTTGCTTGCTTGTTTGAAAACTTTCCATGAGGACAGCAGCAGTTTTGGGAGATCTCCAAGTGAAATGAAATGTCCTTGGCAGCCTTGGGAAACAAAGGAGCCTTAGAGAAAAACTCTGAACTGTGGCTCGATTGCCGAGGAGAAGTAGAACTAACAAGATACATTTTTTATTTCTTGGTTCCTGTTCCGTAGTCTTTATTTTGTGAACTTTTCCTGAGCGGAGGTTTTCAAATGTAGCGATGTTACATCCTTTCCTTCTCGCTCTGCTCAGCAGGTCCGGCGGACATTACAGTTTTTTCTATGTTTCCAATGTATCTTTCTATTGTTTTAGACACTATAAGAAATGTTAGCCTAGAGAGGGTTTTTTGCCACTTGCCATTTTGCCTTTGCCGCGTACCGAATCTGCGTTGCTGAGGATCGATGCTGAAGGGACTTCGTCTTGAGAGACATTTACCGAGAGACTTGTCCTGACCCGTTCTGACATTTAGCTAGAATAGGTAACTATGAGAAAATGATTTACTCTGATTGATTTCCTTTGACTAATTTTAAATAAAGCAATATAATTTAAACATGGTGTTGGATATTCTTTCTTGTCAATTATTGGGTTTACATTTTTGATCATTGCTGTATATGTTGTATAGATTATGTTTAAGGACAGTCACAAAAACCAGGTCTTATCGACCTCGATATAGATGCAGGGTGATTCGGAGTTTTCTTTCCACAGGTTTATTGCTGGTAGAGTATTTGAGCGTATGTTAGTGTAGTGAAATGGGCCCTAGCGTATGATGTATGCATGTGCGTGTAACTGTGAGATCACTCTATCCGTGGTAGTGGGAATATTATACACACCCTGATCTCTATCACCTACACCCATCAACCCTGAGTGAAAGACGATATAATGTGGCACACAAATCAACACGCAACGTGGTGGAGCGCACGTTTGGACTATTGAAAAGCAGGTTCCGCTGCCTCCACAAAAGCAGAGGCGTATGCCAGTACACACCCATCATCTGCTGCAAGATCATTGCCACTTGTGCAATGCTGCACAACCTTGCCACGAAGACAGGTGCAGAGGTGGAAATAACAGATTTTGAGGACAATGACGATGAGTCTGCACAGCCAGAGCCCAACGCAGCAGGAGTGGCAACAGCAACAGATGGGAGAGAGAGACTCAACTATTTCTAAGTAAGTAAGGGGACACAGCCAGTAGTTGTATACCATGACGTAGTTTTAATCATGCGGCACTACGCCACAACACAACGCCAAAAATGGCCCTATCAATCATGTGAAAACAAGAGTTTGAAGTCAAGGGTTACTTCACCCAACTGTGTCCTGCAATTGTGTGCAGCATCAGTGTCTGCGCCCACGCACTACAGTGCGGGATGCCAGGGATTGAGTCTCCTCACTGGCTGTGGGACCAGTGGCAGCCCCATGCCGTCTGTTGCTCCTCCGTGTGTATGTGACAGGGGGGGTAATGCTGCTCCTACTGGTGGTGTCTTCGCTGTCCCCAGCATCCACAGCACCAGTTCTGACCGACTGGCTTGTTAGCAGCACCTCAAGTGCACTGGTCACCCTCACCATCCCCCTTGACACATCATTGCTGCAGTGCGCAAGCCCCTCCTGAATTGCCACGGAGCGCCTGCAGAGCAGCGAAGTGGCAGTTGCCAGGCCGTTCACTGACCTTGTGTGGTGATCTTTCTTTTGCCTCTCCCTGTGCCGTGCAGCTCTGTCCTCATCCATCTTCGTGCACAGCAGCATGACGGACTGGGACATGTCCCGCATGCCCGCAGCCATCTCCCTCATGCCCTCAGCCATTGCGCTTATGCCCCTGTCAATATTGCCCATTGTGTCATTGAGGCCCTTCATTTGTCGCTGGACTGACAAGATTGCCTTTCCTTGTAGGCGCTGGACCTTGACCATGGTGGCCTCCAGCCCTAAGAACACCCCCTGGCTCTCACCCTGTGGAGGTGGACTGCGCACCCGAGCCCTGCGGCGACGTCTGGCACCTGTGTGTGCTCCCTCAGAGGCGGAGTGCACACCGGCATGGCAACCATCCAGTGGCACAGTGGATGTTTCCGCAGCCCTCGAGTCTTCTGATGAGGACTCTGAGACATGTAATCTTGCAACAGCACGCCTCCTAGACCTGAACAATGCAGGTGGTGTCAATGCGGGTGAGGCCAGCTGGAGTGGCGATGCTGGATGTGGTGGCGAGGCTGGCTGTGGTGGTGCGGCTGGCTGTGGTGCTGTTGTCTGGCCAGAACTCGTGGTGGTCGTCTCTGAGCTGTCCTCCCGGGGTGCCCTCTCTCCCTTCTCCTGTGCAGTCCTGCGCGAAGTATCGCCTGTGGACAGAAATTCAACATCAGCTCAGTATACCTGCAGCCCTGCATTGCTATCATCATAATACATTTCTGTAGCACTCTCTCATTGTCCTATGCCTGCTTATCGCTAATGTGTTTAACATGCCTAGTTGTTCTGCGCAATTTTTGTCATGTTTGGTGTTTCACAGACTACATCTCCCATAATGCATTGCTGGTATGCACTAACACCTGTACTGGAGTGGGATTCTCATTGCCCAATTGGGGATTTGGGATAGGGGTAGGGGGGGCACAATGCTGCTCTGGCAGAGCAGTCTGCATCCCCAATCCCCACGACACTTTCAGGCTCAATTGTAGACTCCACGAGCTCCTCAAGTTCTGTCAGGGCAGGTGCCCTGTTCCTTCCTCCTCCTGTCCGGCTGACCTCTTTCTTCAGTTCCGCCATCTTCCTCTTTGTGATGATACGAATGTCGTACCATCGCTTCTTGAGGACATCAATGTCCCGGGGGGTCACTCCCATGGAATTCACCTGCGCCTGGATTCCCAGCCAGATCTTCCTTTTCTCCTATTCAGCCACTTGCAGTGACTGTTTTCCGAACAGCTTATGGTGCTGCTTTACTGAATTTAAGTTTTCTCTTCCTTTCCCCTCCATCTCTCTCTGTGTCCTGGCTGGCCATTGTGTCAGTTTCTTGTGCTGAATCAGGCACTGGCTCTGTTCCTCTCCTCTGCACTCCCAGCCTCTCCAGAGTCTGCTGATTGTGTGCACCTGCCTGGGTGTGGCCACTTCCTGGTTGGGTGGGGTTGGGTTTGCACAGGATTGGCTGATTCCTCAAATGATGTGAATTTGATTTTCCGATTTGGTAAATACCCATTCGGTATTTACCGAATCGGAAAATACCAAGTCGGTATTTACCGATTCGGTAAATACCGATTCGAAACTCCGGTCGGTATTGTTTATTCGGTATTCATTTACCGAATTTTACCGATTCGGTAATTTTTACCGAACTATTTGGTACATAGCAAATACCGATTTCTAAATACCGATTCGGTAAAGTTCGGTATTTAGGAATCGGTATTTCTGGTCTACCTACATGTGGCCCATGATGTTTAATGATTTTCATTGGATTTCTGAATTTTTCTATTTCAGTGTGTCAATTCCTTTAATTATGTTTTTTTAAAAATTTTTTTACCATTTTTTAACTTATTTTTTCAATTAATTCTTTTAAAAATTAAAAAATAATATTTGTTTTTAATGTTTTTTTTTTAAAAAAATTGTACATTTTTTTATTTATTTTTTTATATTTAGTAAATTATTTTCAAAACTATATTTTCAATACTTTTTTTTTCCATTTTTTTTCGATCCGCGCTCCCAACGCGTTTGGAACCGCGCACCCAACGCGAGAGAAATCGTGCACCCAACGCGTTAGGATGCACGACTCCTAATTTTACCGTAAAAAAAAAATAGCCCCTATCACTAATTTTTATTATCCCCGGGGACCCCATCCCCCGGGGCTTATAAAAAAACGTTGGAGACCGTGGGGGGAGCCCCAACGCCCCTACGGTCCCAGCCAGCTCCCCGCGTCCTTCGGGAGCTGGCATTGCTTTTCAACATAGGGAGCTGCTGACATGCAGCTCCCCGTGTGGAAAAGCAATATCGTTTGAATTTTGAAAGAGAGAGCAGGTTTCCCTGCTCTGTCTTTCAAAATCCTAACGAAGTTTTCTATGGGAGGGTGGGAGACTCCCGCCCTCTGATAGCCCTCTCATAGCAAACAACAGTGTCCTGGGGGTGGCCACCCCAGGACACTGGGGGTTGGCGGTCCCCAGGGCCCTCGAGGGCTCCAAGAGGGGGGCCGCGCAGCCCCTCTCCCCCATTAATTTATAAAGATTTTGCCCCCGCAATTTGGCCCACCCGGGGGCTAATTATTAACGTAGCGCGCGCTTCGGGGTTTTTTTTTTTTCGGCCGAATCCACGCACCCTGCGCACATTTTGCCGTTTAAAAAAAAAAAACAAGGAGGCCCCAGGGGGTTCTTCTGGGACCCCCTAAGCAACACTATAGGGTCAGAGTATTTCTACCCTGCCCCCTTTACATCTTTCACACACTTATTTCCCTTACTTAATCAGCCTCGCTTCTACCGAGGCACAAAATGGCTGCCAACAGTTCCTGGTTTCGAATGTAGACAGACACTTGACAGCCAATTAGCATTCAGCGCATGATCGGGAGGGTGCATGCTCAGTTCGCAGAGGGTGCGCTTAGGGTGCACATAGGGTGCGCGGTTCCTCCGAGGCCATAGATATATCTATCATTTTACTCTAATTTTCTCAGGAACTACTGAACGGATTTACACCATTTATGCAAAAGGCACGAGTCTGAACTGAGGACTACCTCTTTGCCAAATTTGGTGTAATTCCGTTCAGCAGTTCGGGCTGTAGATGCGTCAACAGGTCCTATGGGAAATTGCATGGGCAAAAAACGCGTTTTGAGACCCCCCATTTTTCTCAGCCCCCGCTTGACGAATCACCACGAAACTTTCAGGATAGGAGCGGACCGGAGCTGGCCAAAAGTTTGAAAAATTTCACTAAGATTTGTCAACCGGCGCCAGACTTATTGGGAATAGAATGTTGCGGATTTCTTATGGAAAATAGGTCCTAACTGTAACTACCTACTGGCGACCGCCAGTAGTTAATGTATATATATATATATATATATATATATATATATATATATATATATATATATATATATATGAAAAAAAGAGGTTGCCGCTCCGGATGGTTGCACTCGCCGAAGGTCAGGTCACAGGCAGGGCTGCTAGAACATAACATCTCCCCATTCACACGCCGCCTACGCGTTTCGGGATATCTCCCTTCCTCTGGACGGCTTTCACGTTGAACAAAGAATGCCAGCAGTTTTCAAAGGGACACTCCCATCTTTATTTGCACATTGACGCTGATGTCGAACAGGTGAGTAATACAGCAAGGCATGATGGGAGTAGAAGTCCTTATAGTTTAAGTATCCATGTGGATGCCAGCATTGTCAATAAAATCAAAAGTTCATGGGACAAACGATGTCGATGAAGCTGCCCTGAAATACTTCGACCCCTTCAGCACCGCTCTGCTTTCGGAAATCCTTAGCTGCGGACCCACAGGGGTATCGTGGTGGTGCAAACCGTGGCCTGGACTTGGCCACAATACATGAAAAAAAGAGGTTGCCGCTCCGGATGGTTGCACTCGCCGAAGGTCAGGTCACAGGCAGGGCTGCTAGAACATAACATCTCCCCATTCACGCGCCGCCTACGCGTTTCGGGATATCTCCCTTCCTCTGGACGGCTTTCACGTTGAACAAAGAATGCCAGCAGTTTTCAAAGGGACACTCCCATCTTTATTTGCACATTGACGCTGATGTCGAACAGGTGAGTAATACAGCAAGGCATGATGGGAGTAGAAGTCCTTTTGAAAACTGCTGGCATTCTTTGTTCAACGTGAAAGCCGTCCAGAGGAAGGGAGATATCCCGAAACGCGTAGGCGGTGCGTGAATGGGGAGATGTTATGTTCTAGCAGCCCTGCCTGTGACCTGACCTTCGGCGAGTGCAACCATCCGGAGCGGCAACCTCTTTTTTTTCATGTATTGTGGCCAAGTCCAGGCCACGGTTTGCACCACCACGATACCCCTGTGGGTCCGCAGCTAAGGATTTCCGAAAGCAGAGCGGTGCTGAAGGGGTCGAAGTATTTCAGGGCAGCTTTATCGACATCGTTTGTCCCATGAACTTTTGATTTTATTGACAATGCTGGCATCCACATGGATACTTAAACTATAAGGACTTCTACTCCCATCATGCCTTGCTGTATTACTCACATGTTCGACATCAGCGTCAATGTGCAAATAAAGATGGGAGTGTCCCTTTGAAAACTGCTGGCATTCTTTGTTCAACGTGAAAGCCGTCCAGAGGAAGGGAGATATCCCGAAACGCGTAGGCGGTGTGTGAATGGGGAGATGTTATGTTCTAGCAGCCCTGCCTGTGACCTGACCTTCGGCGAGTGCAACCATCCGGAGCGGCAACCTCTTTTTTTTCATGTATTGTGGCCAAGTCCAGGCCACGGTTTGCACCACCACGATACCCCTGTGGGTCCGCAGCTAAGGATTTCCGAAAGCAGAGCGGTGCTGAAGGGGTCGAAGTATTTCAGGGCAGCTTTATCGACATCGTTTGTCCCATGAACTTTTGATTTTATTGACAATGCTGGCATCCACATGGATACTTAAACTATAAGGACTTCTACTCCCATCATGCCTTGCTGTATTACTCACATGTTCGACATCAGCGTCAATGTGCAAATAAAGATGGGAGTGTCCCTTTGAAAACTGCTGGCATTCTTTGTTCAACGTGAAAGCCGTCCAGAGGAAGGGAGATATCCCGAAACGCGTAGGCGGTGCGTGAATGGGGAGATGTTATGTTCTAGCAGCCCTGCCTGTGACCTGACCTTCGGCGAGTGCAACCATCCGGAGCGGCAACCTCTTTTTTTTCATGTATTGTGGCCAAGTCCAGGCCACGGTTTGCACCACCACGATACCCCTGTGGGTCCGCAGCTAAGGATTTCCGAAAGCAGAGCGGTGCTGAAGGGGTCGAAGTATTTCAGGGCAGCTTTATCGACATCGTTTGTCCCATGAACTTTTGATTTTATTGACAATGCTGGCATCCACATGGATACTTAAACTATAAGGACTTCTACTCCCATCATGCCTTGCTGTATTACTCACATGTTCGACATCAGCGTCAATGTGCAAATAAAGATGGGAGTGTCCCTTTGAAAACTGCTGGCATTCTTTGTTCAACGTGAAAGCCGTCCAGAGGAAGGGAGATATCCCGAAACGCGTAGGCGGTGCGTGAATGGGGAGATGTTATGTTCTAGCAGCCCTGCCTGTGACCTGACCTTCGGCGAGTGCAACCATCCGGAGCGGCAACCTCTTTTTTTTCATATATATATATATATATATATATAACAAGAAAAACACTTTCTCCCGCCACATGAAAGTGAGATCAGCACTCAGTAGGTTAGTTTTCTGGCAATGTATTATTTAAAAAACATCCAACGCATTTCGGCTGTTACATCACGGCCTTGAACATGATGCCTGAGCCACACATAAAGTTCATTTTAAATACCAAAGAACAGCAGTACATGGGCATAGACAGTAACGAGGGGCAATCACATCTCATATCAGTGTATGATCCGGTTTCACATCATAAATACGGCGTCTATTTTAGAACATGTTATTTCCAATTCTTCTGATGCAAATAAGGTTGAAAAAACGGACAGTTCCTAATGCATTACAACCTATTCCAGCGTCTTAATACTTTGTACATAATTTCTTATTGTACCTTTTATTTGAAGTGCGTTATGTGCATATTAAGAAAAACATTTTGCAGCCATATTTCATTCTTGTAATCCCCTTATTCTCATACATTCTGATGCTACACGTATTACACTCCTTTTTTCTCTTTCTACCATGAGTATTTTTCCTTTTTTTCCCTTCTTTTTTTATCTTTTTTTGTAAAGTGCTTGTGCTCAATAAGTATAAAGTGCTAGTGCTAAAGTTTGCCAATATTTTAAAGTACATATCCAACTTCCTTAACTAAAGTGCATAGTAATTTCTTTATAAAACAATTCCATATAAACATATGGGTTCAATACTCCTTAAAATTTAGGAACAAGTTGATCTGTTCTATCTAATGTTAATGATTTATAAAAAACTCCTATTCACTAAAGTGGCATTACGAATTTAAAGTGCTAGTGCTCATATTCATACTTGTAGTTTTGTGGTTGAAACAACAATTCCTCTTATACATAAATTCGAAACTTACAAAATTTCATGTGTCGCTCCTATAGATGATAAAATGCCTTGCGGGAGCTCTTAAAATTTAATTTTTAGTACAGGCATGTATACAATTCCTCGTATATATATATATATATATATATATATATATCCTCTTGTTTCTCTCGAGCAGTTCTTTGCCACTCCTTAGCGAGAGCTGCGTCGCCACGAGGGACCTCTCGAGAGCAGGTCCTGATACATCCATCCAAAAAAGACGACGCCGTGTGCGGTTCAAAGTTTTATCTAAACTGCCGTTATCAAACGCGTTTCAACTGCAAAGCAGCCTTGTTCACTGATAGCGAAATTCAAAACGCGCGGCCATTTTAAAGTGCATACGTGCTTGAAAACTAATCACATGTTAAACTACAATCGTGACAAACGTGAAGACAGACTCGTAGTTTTTTCAAGTAATGCACACCGATAGTCCAATTAGTTTCAGAATGCAACCTTCACATCATATACGGCATTTTTCATAATTAAATTCATGTCAAATAATTCAACAATTTTACAAAATATAGTTGCACGCTCAACTTTGGTGCCATAATATTATGTTTGACATAGAAACATTATTTGTCAATTTCGCTCATGTGAGCTTTACGACAAGCGGCTTGTTGGAAACATTTCTCCAGACTTGGAAGTGCACCAACTTCCTGGGCCACAACCTTTTGTCTACAGCAATCCCACCCTCATTCGGGTGCCGCCAGATGCCTGGAGGTCTAATCCAGATAGATGAAACTAAGTAACTATTTCTTTCTGCTTTAGGTAGTTCAGACGGACTAGACAACGTAGCGCCAGCAGGAGCAACATTTATCCTTGGCATGTGTAGTTAAGTAACTGTGGGGCTGCGTCACGAGGCATAGTCAAAGGTTTGTGATTTCTTGACCTTTGCATCTGTCGGGGTATGCAATATTGGGGAATGTCGTGGGTTAATGAATACCTCTGAATAGGGTATATTTGTTCATGCTGCTCTGCTGGTAATGAGAAAGTTTGACAATGCCACATACCTGTAAAATGTATATATAATGTGTATCAAGTTTTTATTTCAATGTGTGTGTGTAATACAAAGACCAGTGTTTTATACATACGGTGTGGATTCTTTTTGTAATGCCCAAGTCCTGGTGCGAGGGTGCTGTTGCACCAATACTTTACACTTGGGCCCTGAAGATAAGCAGGACTGCTCAGTGCCAAGTTACCCAAGGGTGAGCACAGGTTATCGGGCACATGTATCGTGCTCATCCTATCTAGGACGTTGGATTCTTACGGGGTTGGATGCATCCCAGCTAACAGGAAACCGCAGGGTCTAACAATATGTATATACATTTTACACATTTCTGTTCAAAGGGGTCCCTTATTAATGTTTTTAGGCTTATAGTTGTTGCTGGAACATAATCAGTTTTCAAATATTTGCAGTACAAAAGCTTTTTCTTAATTTTTTCTTTAGGCAGTTGTATTCTATAAATTATGAATCAATTTCTATATAGCGCTTCAGGACTAGAAAGCGCTATATAGATGCAATTACAATTAAAGCATGTGAGATTCAAAATTGGTTGATAATTTATAGTATGCGATTCCCTATTGCAGAATGAAGAAATTAGTTAATACCTGTTGTTTGGGACAAAGTACCCGCTAAATTAAGTAAACAATATAAATAAATGTGTGATCGTCTTGCACCTTTATATGTTCAGTGCTGACTTAAGGAGCAGCTTTATAGATTGCATTGTCCCAGTTGTGTCTCGATTTCTCTGGAACTTGAATCAACGTCACACTACACCGCTTGAACAATAAGTAACGATACATGCTCCTTCTGGTTATTCACAAAGCACATTTTTTTTTATCCTCATCTCACCAAAAAGGGTCTGCAGTATCTTATAAAGCTGTCCTTATGACCTGTGCGCTCCACGGCCACTGCTTTTGCTTTGGTCTGTTAGCCAATGCAGACCCGCACCTTTGTTGGTACCTTGGTGTAATCATTGGACGTGTAGTATTAGTTCAGTCCCAAGTCTCTGCACCATGCGTTAAAGTACGACCAAATATCAGGGCAATTTTCCTTTACCGCTCCCTGATCTAGACGGGCCGTTTTAGTAGCTGCTGTAACCAAATCTTCCAACTTAGGGGTTAGAGGATCTCTCCATTTGATACATATTTCTCTCCGGGCTATCAGGATGAGATAGAGCAATAGGCCTCTGTGTGAGTGTTTCAGCAACATACTGCTCCTACCATCTTTGACAAATAACACACATATCACATTCAAGGTAATTGCCCTTCCAAAAATACCACTGAAAACATTCTTGATTCTCTTCCAGTATCCTCCTAATTTTGGACATTCAAAAAACATGTGAAGATCATTTGCTTCTATGTGGTCACATTTTGGACACTTGGGAGGGGGAGAAGGAGCAAACTTTTCTATCTTTTCTGGGGTCCAATACAAACAGTTAATAGTGAAAAAATGATTTTTTTTCAGGTAGGCTGGTTTTATAAATTTTTATAGGGGCTTCAGTGAGTGTTCCCACACTGCTGCAATGTCACACTCGAGGGAGACTCCAATCCACACCGCATGCAGTGGCAGAAAATCATTGTCATCTGCCTCTAAGAGCTTCTCATACCATTTAGAGATTTATTTGCTCTTTACATTTATATCTTGGAAGGATTGCTCTAACTCCCAATCTCCCACGGTTTCTTTCTTTACAGATGTAAACCTCGAGGTTAATTGTATGTATTTGAACTTAGAGAAGCCTTTTCCGATCTTTGCTCTTCGAGCTTCCCAGGGGTGAACTCCTTCCGACGTTTTCAAATCTGACCATTTTGTAATGCCCGCCTTTCTAATTGGGGTACTTGGACTATCCTTAAGATATACCGGGGTCCCAGGGGATTCCCAAATTAGAGCAAAGTCAGAATAATACCCCAGTCCCCATCTACTCCTGACTTTATACCACAGGCGAAGGGCAGACCATAGTACCTTTAAGCAGACTTTTTTTAAATATCTTGGTGCACCAAATTTGTATAGAAAACCTTTCCCACCATCCTGCTTAGTCATTTCCCCCAGGAGTCTTCCCCAAGTGGAATCATCGGGCTTTCCAAGCAGGATTCGGATGTTCTTAAATTGAAAAGCCACATAGTACCAATTAATATCTGGGAGTGCCAACCCGCCTTTAACTAGCTTTCATCTAAGCTTCTTCTAGGCCAGCCTTGAACCCTTATATGCCCTAATAAAACTAACAATCTTCCCCTGGATTTTACTTATACCCTGCTTTGGAAACCCAAGTGCGATGGCAATAAATAGATAAGTTAATTTAGGGAGTATGACCATTTTGACCAACTTAACCCTTCCACAGATCGTTAACTGAAGGTTTATCCACCTTGCACAGAGCCAGTCAATTTATTTGACTACCCTATCAAGGTTGATTTGAGGAATTTTCTCAAAGTCTTTGATGAATATAATGCCCAGGTATTTGAAACTTTGACTTACTCTTTCCTCCCAATCTTGGATATTCCAACACATCACTTCAGTTTTAGAGGTGTTAGCTAGATAACCTGACATCGCTCCGAATTCTTGTAACAGAGTTTCAACTCTCGGCATTGCCACAACTGGATTAGCAGTGTATAAAAGCAGATCATCTGCATATAGAGCAATCTTACAGCTATATCGGAGAGATTTAAAAGGAGGTATTAAAGCATCATCTCTTATTGCGTGTGCTAGTGGTTCTAATATATATTGAACAATAAGGGCAAGAGGGGTCACCCCTGCCTCGTTCCTCTTAGTACGTTAAAGCTGGATGTTAAAACCCCATTTAATAATATCTTGGCAGTAGCCCCAATATAGCATTTTTCTAGAGTCTGGATAAAAATGGGACCAAAGCCCATAGTCTTTAGCACTTCCCATAAATAGGTCCAGTACACTCTATCAAATGCCTTGGCCGCATCAAAAGCCACCACGGCCAAGGGTTCAGAGTGAACTGTTGCCAGATCTATATTGCCAATGAGTTGCTGCATCTGCTCTTGGATATATCTCTTGGGGATAAACCCTTTCTGGTCAGAATTGATCAATTGTTGTGCGATCTTGGCTAGTCTCCCCACTAGAATGTTCATAAAGATCTCATAGTCAGCATTCAGCAAGGAGATCGGCCTACAAGAATCGGCCCTTGACGGGTCCTTAGCAGGCTTCAGAATAAGCACAATTGTTGCTTCCTTCCAGGACCTGGGTACCCGACCCCCTAGTTGATAGAGCAAATTAAACAAAATTCCCATTTTTGGAACCAACTCCTCTGAAAGGAGTTTATATACCTCGTTAGGGAGGGCATCTGTAGCTGCCGCTTTGTTGTTTTTACTTTTACTAAGATGTAACCGGATCTTGTCCTCTCTTATTGGAGCATCAAGATTTGCACGACTTTCTGTTGTTAAGGTAGGCAAAGATTTTTCCCTAACCAAATTTTAAGGGTCTCAGGATTTGGGAGGGTCTCCTCCTTATAAAGTTCTGTAAATAAGGTAAGTAGGCAGGCCTGCATATCTTCCAATTTATTTGATGTCTTGCCATTTTCATTTATAATTAATTCACTTATATGGTTCTTTGCCCGGTCTGCCCTAGCCTTCCACACCAGGAGTGCGCCTGACTTTCCCCATACTCAAAGTTCTGCATGGATTTAGCCAGCCATTGTGCCTTACATTTCTGATCTAATTTGATCCTATAGTCCTGACGGGAACTCTCCAGCTTCCTCTGTGCTTGCAGCATTCTTTCGGAGTTCCCCCGGTTCAGCCGGAGCAGGTCTATTTCTATTTATACTATGGAGGAAACCCCCCAGGTATGCCTTAAAGGCATCCCAGACAACTCTTTCCTCCCAATCTTGGATATTCCAACACATCACTTCAGTTTTAGAGGTGTTAGCTAGATAACCTGACATCGCTCCGAATTCTTGTAACAGAGTTTCAACTCTCGGCATTGCCACAACTGGATTAGCAGTGTATAAAAGCAGATCATCTGCATATAGAGCAATCTTACAGCTATATCGGAGAGATTTAAAAGGAGGTATTAAAGCATCATCTCTTATTGCGTGTGCTAGTGGTTCTAATATATATTGAACAATAAGGGCAAGAGGGGTCACCCCTGCCTCGTTCCTCTTAGTACGTTAAAGCTGGATGTTAAAACCCCATTTAATACTATCTTGGCAGTAGCCCCAATATAGCATTTTTCTAGAGTCTGGATAAAAATGGGACCAAAGCCCATAGTCTTTAGCACTTCCCATAAATAGGTCCAGTACACTCTATCAAATGCCTTGGCCGCATCAAAAACCACCACGGCCAAGGGTTCAGAGTGAACTGTTGCCAGATCTATATTGCCAATGAGTTGCTGCATCTGCTCTTGGATATATCTCTTGGGGATAAACCCTTTCTGGTCAGAATTGATCAATTGTTGTGCGATCTTGGCTAGTCTCCCCACTAGAATGTTCATAAAGATCTCATAGTCAGCATTCAGCAAGGAGATCGGCCTACAAGAATCGGCCCTTGACGGGTCCTTAGCAGGCTTCAGAATAAGCACAATTGTTGCTTCCTTCCAGGACCTGGGTACCCGACCCCCTAGTTGATAGAGCAAATTAAACAAAATTCCCATTTTTGGAACCAACTCCTCTGAAAGGAGTTTATATACCTCGTTAGGGAGGGCATCTGTAGCTGCCGCTTTGTTGTTTTTACTTTTACTAAGATGTAACCGGATCTTGTCCTCTCTTATTGGAGCATCAAGATTTGCACGACTTTCTGTTGTTAAGGTAGGCAAAGATTTTTCCCTAACCAAATTTTAAGGGTCTCAGGATTTGGGAGGGTCTCCTCCTTATAAAGTTCTGTAAATAAGGTAAGTAGGCAGGCCTGCATATCTTCCAATTTATTTGATGTCTTGCCATTTTCATTTATAATTAATTCACTTATATGGTTCTTTGCCCGGTCTGCCCTAGCCTTCCACACCAGGAGTGCGCCTGACTTTCCCCATACTCAAAGTTCTGCATGGATTTAGCCAGCCATTGTGCCTTACATTTCTGATCTAATTTGATCCTATAGTCCTGACGGGAACTCTCCAGCTTCCTCTGTGCTTGCAGCATTCTTTCGGAGTTCCCCCGGTTCAGCCGGAGCAGGTCTATTTCTATTTATACTATGGAGGAAACCCCCCAGGTATGCCTTAAAGGCATCCCAGACAACTCTTTCCTCCCAATCTTGGATATTCCAACACATCACTTCAGTTTTAGAGGTGTTAGCTAGATAACCTGACATCGCTCCGAATTCTTGTAACAGAGTTTCAACTCTCGGCATTGCCACAACTGGATTAGCAGTGTATAAAAGCAGATCATCTGCATATAGAGCAATCTTACAGCTATATCGGAGAGATTTAAAAGGAGGTATTAAAGCATCATCTCTTATTGCGTGTGCTAGTGGTTCTAATATATATTGAACAATAAGGGCAAGAGGGGTCACCCCTGCCTCGTTCCTCTTAGTACGTTAAAGCTGGATGTTAAAACCCCATTTAATACTATCTTGGCAGTAGCCCCAATATAGCATTTTTCTAGAGTCTGGATAAAAATGGGACCAAAGCCCATAGTCTTTAGCACTTCCCATAAATAGGTCCAGTACACTCTATCAAATGCCTTGGCCGCATCAAAAGCCACCACGGCCAAGGGTTCAGAGTGAACTGTTGCCAGATCTATATTGCCAATGAGTTGCTGCATCTGCTCTTGGATATATCTCTTGGGGATAAACCCTTTCTGGTCAGAATTGATCAATTGTTGTGCGATCTTGGCTAGTCTCCCCACTAGAATGTTCATAAGGATCTTATAGTCAGCATTCAGCAGGGAGATCGGCCTACAAGAATCGGCCCTTGACGGGTCCTTAGCAGGCTACAGAATAAGCACAATTGTTGCTTCCTTCCAGGACCTGGGTACCCGACCCCCTAGTTGATAGAGCAAATTAAACAAAATTCCCATTTTTGGAACCAACTCCTCTGAAAGGAGTTTATATACCTCGTTAGGGAGGGCATCTGTAGCTGCCGCTTTGTTGTTTTTACTTTTACTAAGATGTAACCGGATCTTGTCCTCTCTTATTGGAGCATCAAGATTTGCACGACTTTCTGTTGTTAAGGTAGGCAAAGATTTTTCCCCTAACCAAATTTTAAGGGTCTCAGGATTTGGGAGGGTCTCCTCCTTATAAAGTTCTGTAAATAAGGCAAGTAGGCAGGCCTGCATATCTTCCAATTTATTTGATATCTTGCCATTTTCATTTATAATTAATTCACTTATATGGTTCTTTGCCCGGTCTGCCCTAGCCTTCCACACCAGGAGTGCGTCTGACTTTCCCCATACTCAAAGTTCTGCATGGATTTAGCCAGCCATTGTGCCTTACATTTCTGATCTAATTTGATCCTATAGTCCTGACGGGAACTCTCCAGCTTCCTCTGTGCTTGCAGCATTCTTTCGGAGTTCCCCCGGTTCAGCTGGAGCAGGTCTATTTCTATTTATACTATGGGAAACCCCCCAGGTATGCCTTAAAGGCATCCCAGACAAAGTTGGGTGATGTAGATCCAGTATTTATAGTGAAATAGTCAAGACAAGCCTTTTTAATATCTACTACTATCTCTGAATCTGCCAACATTGATCTTTTAAGTGTCCATCTTGAACTATAAACATACCTTCTCCCCGCCAAGTAGAAGGCAACTGGAGAATGGTCTGATACATGACGTGGCTGAATGCTAAGTGACGTTATATCGTCTATTATAGATCTATCTGCCAAGGCATAATCTAATCTTGAAAAATGACCTTGTTTCTTACTAAAGAAGGTAAAACCCTGGGTGTTGCCCTTCTTAGCCCTCCATATATCCAGAAGCTCCAGGTCGTGCATCATGTTTTTAGCACCTGATGGACCCTGGGCGCCCCTACAAACCGACTCTGATTCGATCCATCCAGTAAGGGGTCAAGCAATACATTAAAGTCCCCTCCAATAATTATGGGAGTAGTAACGTCCAACAGATTCCATTGAAGTTTACATAAGTGTGTGCTTTCATCAATATTAGGCCCGTAAAAAGATGTACATTCTAGCTGTGTTCAACCAAAATCCAATTTGGCTATAACACATCTCCCTGTTTGATCTGTAATAGAGGATTTTATCACACATCCTGCCCCTTGTTTGATCAATATAACTACCCCTTTACAGTGGGCAGTCTGGTCTGATGTACAGAAATATTTAATCCAGGGATACCTTGAACAAAATAGTACGACTTTCTAAGAAATTTAGATGAGTCTCCTGGATAAGACATATCTGGGCTGGGCTTTCCTCTAAATATTTCATAACTAATCTTTGTCTACACAGACATCTTAAGCCATTGACGTTCCACAAAATAAATTTTAACTGTCTATCTCCCATAAAAGATGGTCTATCGAGGGGGCAATCTGATCGCACCTGAGGCTGAAATAGACATGATTTTGGCTACCTGGTGTAATTAATCTGATAGAGGATATATATATATTTTTAAATTTTTCCACACTGCTCCCAACCCAGTGCTCCCCCCAGACTCCCCCCACCCCACCCCCGTGACCCTATCATTCCCCCACCCCTCTGGGGAACCCTCCCTACTATATTAGGCTTAAAGCCTAGGGGGCTTAAGTCCCACGGGTGAAAATAATTCATTTTCTTCCGCTTTTCCTTTTCCTTAAACGCCTTAGCCTCTCGCACTTAAGTCTTCCATACTTATATGCCCTCTTTTTTCTTGATTTCAATAATGAAGTCATCTACCTCTTCCACAGAGCGATGTACATACATATGGTTGTTCCACATAGTGCGATGTGATGCGGGAAACTTCATTTGTGCCCTTGCCCCCAACTTATTTATTTCTTCCATCCGTTTGCCCATCTCCCATTGCTTCTGAGCAGTAGTATGGCACACATCTGATCTAATGGTAAATGAAAATGAGCCTGATGTTTAGACACCTTCTTTAAGGGCCACCAACAGTATAGTCTCTTTTACAGTGTAGATAAGAAAATGTATTAAGATTTTCCTTGGTTTCTGTTTTGCGGGGTTTCTTTTGTAGGGGTCGCGATGGACCCGTTGTATCTCAGTAAATAGATCTATATCTGGAAAATGTTTAAGTACAGTGTCTTTTAATGAGTAGATCACAAACCCCTTAATATCAGAGCCTTCAAGAGCTTCAGGAATATTAAGCAATATCAAGTTATTCTTCCTAGAATGGTTCTCGAGACACTCTAAATCGTCCTTCATTTCTCTATTTTGTCTTGTCAGTCTGGCCATTTCAACTGAAGATGTATCAAGTGCCTCTTTGCTTTTCAGAATCTCCTGCTCCAGGGTATGTGTTCTCAGAGTTACTTCTTTTAGTTTCTGGGCTAGCACTGCACAGGAGGATTGAATTGCTATTTAGTTAGTCTCTGAGACTGTAAATCTGTTTCCCATCTCTTCCTTCAGAGCTAAAAGGATATCTGCTAGAGACTCGGGGCTTGCCCCAAGTGGATGCTGCGATCTCTGTGGAGACATCACGTGATGTGCTATTTCTGAGTAAGCGTCTGGCTAAATGCCTGGTGACTCCAGTGCTTCCAGTGCACTGAAGCAATTAGAAACAGATATTGCAATGTAGAAGATGTTTAAGGACTACAAGAGGCCTCGGGGGACGTCTCAGATAGATGGATAGGGGCCGACGCAAGAGAGGAGGGCTGAGGGACAGTATCCAACACAGTCTGGGTCTGGCTCTGCTCCATCCTGTTTACACTCCTTCTTTGGTGGAAACTGAGGTTGATGCTGATGTTAGAGTTAAAGCTGGAGTGGCAAGAACCTTACAGTATGACTTTAAAGAGGGTGTAATCTTTACTCTTGGTAGCGGTACCGTTGTCGATGCCTTTTTCCCTCTACCTCTCCCTCTGGGTCTAAGACTCTTAATACTCTCAGAAGACTCTGTTCTTACTCCTTTTTCTCTTGCCTTCTCCTTCACCTCACCTCCCCTCTTCTTTTCTTGCGCCGTGGGCGCCTCGCGCAGTCTAGGTCTACTTTGGTAAGTTGAACTAGTTGGGGCAAGTGGTTCTTGAATGGTAATGCCCGTGGGGGGAGAAAGTTGAGCAGCCCTGGTACGGAGTGTGTACCTACACATTTTCATTAAAGAGGTAGATTTTATCTGTCCTTCACTCCTCTTCATAAAGTGCACCCCCCCCTCCTCCTGGTTTTTGTCCTAGGTCGTTTCCATACACCTCAGGGGCTCCCCGCCCACTAGAATAAATTGAACAGCAGCCAGGTTTATGGAGGGTCCCCAAACACATATTATTTTCACCCCTGCCTCCCTCTTGAGCCACCTTACCTCTCTTTAGGTTTTCTAAATCGGACTCGGTAACAATCCTGGGTACAGAGCTGATCTCCCAGACTCCTACCTTTGGGGCTCCCCCCGTCTTGGTCCATCAGGCACGCCCCAGCAAAGCTGTAGCACAGTTTCCAGTGTTGACTCTGCCTTTTAGAGCCAGATCCTGGAAGCACGCCGCTCGACTTCGGCACCACTTCCGAGCTGCACCCTCCCACCGCGGGGCTTGGAGTGCGGAAGCGGTCTCCTGAGGCTCCAGCACCATCAGCCGGTATAATTCAGCAAGGCGGGAGCGGAAAAAAAAAGTTCAGCAGGAACGGAAGATAACCAGGTGATATCGGCAGTTTAATGCGGAGCGAGGGTAAAACTTTAGGGAGTCCCGTGTTCATATCACCCGCCCAGGGATTGCCGCCCGCAGCCGCTTAGCTGATGGCTGCCATGTTCCCCACCACAGACCACAAAGCACATTTTATCATTTATTAGAACATTGTAATGTGGATTAATTCATTAAATACAATGGAGTGCTCGAAGCTTCTACGGTTTTACAAAGGCCTCTCGGAGCCTAAGGGGATTTAAACTCCCTTACGCTCGGAGAGGCCTTTGTTTTATTTGTTAGAACATTCTGCCCTCTAGTGTTCTAATAGCCTTATAGCCCTTAGTAGCTGGGCTATACTGACCACTAAAGTCCCACTCCCTTGTTAAAGGCCCTGCCTTTGGCTTGGGCTGTTAACTATAGCCCTATAGGGCATAATAATACCCCTTTGTGGAAATGCTGCCAAATTTGGTGGAAGAGGTCATTGAAACAGAAGCAGCAGCAGCCACAACAAGGAGTTCCAGAGTAAACACAATTGGGTCTAAAGGAATGCAAATAAATGCAAATACATTTTGTTCAGTCATCTAAAATGCACAACTGCATTTACACATGCTAATAAGTGCAGGAATGAGATCTGCAGTTACTGAAAATACATTTCGATCTACTCTAAAAATGCTGGTGCAAAGGTTGTCATTCATAGATATGCAATCCGACCCGAACATTGTTCTTGTAATGCTTGTCAGTCTAAAGACCTCTCAAAACCCATGGGCCTCACTTATTTTTTCCATACGGAGTGAGGTTTACACAAATGAATCTCTCTCCGTCTTTGTGGGTGAGAAAAAAGGCTGAGTAGACTGTATTTCTACCTGACAGTTATTTTCTCCTTCCATGCTATAACTAATCCGAGAGGTAATGACAAAACCTAATAGAGGGGTCCAATGTGCGGTGTGGTGTGTTTAGGTGCATTTTTTCATGGCCGGCTTCATAAGGGTGGTTAGGGTTTCCCTAGACACCCTCCAACCCCGTACAACCAGCATTTCTTGTTCCCATCCAGATCAGCTGTGACATGCTGGTGATGACTCACACTTACATGTAATCAGATATACATGGATATTTTGAACTCCAGGGACCACATTAATTCTTAGGTGAAGACTTTCATGAAAAGACCAGTAAAAAACGTAAAATTAGCAAGCAATCTAGTTGACAATGTATTTCTAAATGTGTTTAAGGAATTCTTTTCTCTCAACTGAAGCAGTAGACAGTTCCATTGTGGATGGCCTAACTGAGAAAATGAGTTGTCATCTCTGCACCTACAGTTGGTACTGAGAGCAACCAACAGAGAACAGTAGGGGGTGAATAGGATGATGTTGACGGATCTTAAGTCTCAAATAGTTGGGCACAAAGCGATGTAGACATTTGCGATGTAGACATTTGTGAAACAGTGTTATAATTTCAAAATCCATCCTTGTCACACTGCTATACCTTGCAGACACACAGAAGCTGTGTCAATAGTTAGTGGGGTAAACCTCCTAGAATGGTGGTACGACAGCCAAGTTCAGAATTGATTTGGAGCCCAACAGCTACTGGATGTGAGTCGCCTGGGAATACGTAGCGGATTCTGCAAAGCTTTGCTTGGATTACCCAACAAGAATGGTGGGCTGGGGCACAGATGTGTATGAGACTTGAGAGTATCATCTCCATATTTCATTAATTGATCTAAAAACAATTTGCTCCAACCCATTGTGCTATTGCGGTCACGCTAGAACTCAGTTTAGCTAAAGAGTCATTTTGATCAGACCCCCCCCATGTGAAAGTAGGTGCCATGAACATATGAATGAATATTCAGGCCTTGAGCACAAATCATATGGAAGGTGGGAATAAGAGAGATATTAAACAATAGAGGGGAATTTTCCATGATCCATGATGGCCCTACAGTCAAACGTTTGTGCGGATAAAACAAAATGCCATAGCTTAGCACATTGGGTGCACGCCCTAAAGAGAGAAGAGAACTGTTCATTGTCAAGTTAGAATCTCCTGCTCTCATCAAAAGTAAATGAAACATGATTTGCCTTCACTCAGTGGAAATCCCCCTCTGGTCAGGCAGAACCTTACATATTAAGGTCCCACGACCGAGGCTCTATTGAAAACATGAACTCTCCTAAGTCACTCTTTGCTATCATGCTATGCCAAACGTTTAAGGTGGTGAATCCATTGCAGTCCCAATATTGGAAAACTTGCGACTTAAATAGTAAACTTATGTGTGCCGTCATAGATTATTGTGATGAATGAACAATAATAACTCTCAATCACTCAGGCAGCTTCTCTGGGTTTCTAGAGATGCCAAACCACCAAGTTGCAGAAAGCAGAGCTTCGTTAAAAAACAACAGGGCATATTCTCAAGGACTTATCGCCCAGTTAGCGGCACTTTATTGCAGCCAAAGTGGCCATAGATTTATCGCCCTGTTCACAAGCTGGTGCTAACAGCCGATATCGCCAGTTTTCCTGCGATAGCAACTAACGCTAATGAGATGCAGAGTAGGCGTCCCCGTGCAAAAAGCCACGATAACACCCCTTCACAATATTCTCAATGACCAGCCAGATCGGCGATAAGATCCCAAAACAGGCGATAAGGCGTGTTAGCAGCAGGGATTTAACACCTGCTCTGACCTGGTGTTAAGTCGGATGTCAACCTGCACCGTAAAAAGGAAGCCCAGGCCAGAGCCACACCTGAAGAACAACAGATGCCATGGAGCAACTGATCTTGCAGCTCGGAGCCCCAAGAGGGCCACAACACCAACTGCCACCACACCCAGGCCCCCCCGGACCCTCTCTGCCCTCCCCGCCGACTACCACAGAGGCAGCGCAAACAAAGACAGCGGACCTTCAGAAAACGCACCAGCCTCACAGACTTAACACCAGAGGATGTCATTGCCCACTACAGGATCAAAAGTACAGCCATCCTCCTCATCCTGACAATCATTGCCCACAGGCTGACGGTACCAACACAGCGGACAACTAACATCCCTCCGCAGACAAAGCTGTTGGCTGTGCTGCACCGGCTGGCCTCTGGGACCTTCCAACCAACAACTGTCAGAGTCGGAGGAGTCTCACAGCCAGCACTATCCAAGTTCCTCACACCTGTCCTGGATGCCATCCTCTGCTTGGTACCCCAGTACCTATACTTCCCACACACTGCTGAGGAACAGCTAGAGACCAAGCAAGGCTTCTATGCCATAGCTGGCTTCCCGCACGTGTTGGGGGAAATCGACTGCACACATGTACTCCTCGTGCCACTTGCCGCCACAGCACACAATTACCGCAACAGGAAGCACACGCATTCCATAAATGTGCAGGCAATAGTGGACCATCTGGGACTCTTCACCAATGTTGTCGCCAACTACCCAGGCAGTGTGCACGATTCCTTCATCTTCCGACAGCCCAACATCAACCATCGCTTTGAGGCTGGCACCTATGCGAATACATTGCTCGTTGGTAAGTACCAAAAGAACACACCACACACCTCAACTCCACAATCATGCAACTCACAACTCTGGGAATGCACATTTTACAAACTCACATAGAACATGCCAAACAACATGCCCACCAACCAGACACGACAGCACAACTTACTGTGGTAACCTGGGATAGCCATGTACACGAGTCATCAACGGCATGGCACCTCAGCCACACAATTGCAGAATGTAGGGAGAGGTGGGAACCAGGCATGTGCGAAGGAGGCAAGTGACCCATGAATGAGAATGTACACAATGCAAAGTGTGGCGTGGATGTGCTGGCCAGACTGCAGTATGCAGACCACAGACATGTCCATGCCGACATATGCTGCTGGTGTTTGGAGTGTAGTGGACAGTGGACGCAACCATGTTTCCCCAGGCAGTGGGGAAGATCATGGAAATGTAGCTTGTTACATCCCCCCCTGTAAGCGTGAGCAGAGTGGGCTGGCCCGGCATAGGCCAGGCCAGCGTAGGGGTGTGAATAAAAAGCCTGTTGCTCTGGGCGTGGTTCTCTTCCGGAATGGCCAATGTGTCTGCCAGGGCGGCGCCTCTCAGCCCACCACAAGGCCGACGCTGTGAGCGGCGGTGCCTGCGATCCTGTGCGCCTGGTGCACCCCAGGCTGCTGGTCCCCAGACCCGTCTTGGCTGCCCCTGCGCAACCAGGTCTCACTGCTCACCTGCCGACATCGGCCTGTGTCAAAGAGGGCCCACCACTTGCCGGTGCAAGCTCTAAGTCCGAGGCCCGCGCTTGGCAGCCTCCTCAGACCATCATGGCCTCTGCGACACAGGCCCCCAGCACCCATTTCTCATTGACGTACTCCACCGCTGCCTCAGGCCTACACTGCGGTCCAGTAGGTCACACATTTAGAACTAAGTCTTGATTTTTCAATGGCCGAGTTCATATCATTGTACACAAGGAGAAGAGTAAGAGGAAAATGCGGTTCAACTCCAGAGAAAAAAAGGATCATCGTTATGGAGGTGATCGAACACTACCAACAACTGCTCTGGTGCCACTAACTCTGTGCAGCGCAAGCCAATGTCATATGACTGTGGGCCCCTGCTGACGGCTGCCTCCGGACTACACTGCAGTCAAGTAAGTCACACATTTGGAACTGAGTCTTGATTTTTTTATGGCAGAGGTTTTACAATTGTACAGGCCTCATCACAGACTGCATCCCCTTTCAGCTCTGGTGCCACTAACTCTGTGCCCCAAAATTCATGGACACGCTCTAGTCTATGTCTATGACTTCATCATCATGTAGCTGATACTGACTTGGTGTAAAAAATGATGCCGAGGGAAGAACCAAGCAGAAACAAGCCATATGTTGGAGATGAATGCTACTGCCTCCTCCTTACCACTAAGGCAGATTCATCCTCATCTTTGTCCTCTGACATTTCATGTGCCTCACATGTGGGTGGTGGTGTTTGGTCTGCAGCAATGTGTGACACTGACACATCAGGGGCCGGAGATGTGAATGTAGAAGTATCAGCAGCATTCATCTGCACAATGTCTTGTGGCATCACTGCTATGATGAGGATCTGCAGGGCATGGAAGACCCCATCTATAGCTTTTTTTGTGCGCAGCCATGGTAGCCATTTTTTGTGCCTGCATCCGCTCCATGTTCTCCATGACCCTCCTTATGTTTCCCAAATCACAGATGACATTGTTGTAGCCACTCTGACCGGACAGTTGTTGTTGTCTTCGAGTCATGACTCCAGCGACGCCAGCCATGTATTGTTGGAGGGCATGGGGGGGTCTGTTGGTGTCCGTTAGGGAGTGTAAGTGGACCCTGATCGGACTTAGACACCCACGTATGGCATCTAGTTTAGCTGTCATGAGGTGGAACCCCACACGCACCTGTTCAGCCTGCTCATTCTGGCAGTCTAACACACGGCGTTGGAACGCCATGGGTTCTTCATGAGGTGCTGGGAGCCAGATATGGTGGTGGGTGCTTCCTGCTGTGTGGTCTGTGCAGGGGGTGGGCTCACCTGGATGGTGCTGGGCTGCCCTTCTACTGGAGGTGGGGTGCGGAGGTAGTCCATGAACCGTTGGAGTTCATTGTAGTCGATGTCCTGGGGGTCGGCTCCATCATCACTGACGTGATGTAGGATCTGCTCTGCAAGAGGTGTTGATTGTCCCTCTGCAATGTAAAGGGGAGATGCAGTTTCACAGTGTGTTAAATGTATGTTGCCGCATTGGTGAAGTTTTCATACAGACTGCATGACAATGTACACTGTGACTGTTTGTGAAGAGATGCCTATTTGATGCGGGACAGTGGACATTTGTACTACATCACGGATGTGGGGTTGTACTCGTACATTGTCATCTCAGAGTTTTCTGCTATGCCAGACGTGATTGGCCCTTTAGTACACACATGCGGCACCAGTTGGGTCCTGTGTTCTGTAGTAAAAGTGTTGCACTTTGTACCACATTGTTGTCAATGTTGAGATGCTCTTATTCTTATGTGTGTGTGCTGCATTGTGGGTGAGTCGCCTCTGCAGCTCTGATTTGGCTCCCCTTTGTCCCTTGCAGGCGATGTGCCTTTGACTTCTGTGTTCTACAGTGCTGAGATGTTGTGTACTTGGGTAGATTGGGCTCTTGGTCGAGTTGTGACTCTTGGGCATGGTTTGTCCGCAGATGTGTTGTTGATGTCAGGGGTTGTTAGTGCACGCGGATGTGTCAGAGTGTGACCTGCTCCTTTCCGGATGTAGTCCACACTCAGCCACCTCAGTGTTGTGGTGTGCACAATGTCATGATGATTGGACTGCAGCCATGCTACTCGTCATGTAGTGTCACTTGCATTGTCAGTGTGGCTCACAAATACGCATCTTTGCTGGGTTTCGCACATGTGCATGTGTTGGTTGCGAGATTGGTGATGTGCAGGGAGGGACCCCTGTTGGCACATGGTGGATGGGGGACTACTTGATGTTTGTATGTGTGTTGCAGTGTGCCACAGGGATCAGGGACATAATCCAGAGTCATTGTGGGTGTGCAGTGTGCTCTACTTAATTGTGCATGTGTGCCATTGTGCCCATCTCCCCCCGTCCCCCCAGTCACTGGTCGGTACTCACCCTGTTGATGATGTGTCAGGTCATGTTGAGCAGTGTCTGGATCCCCAACTCCTGGCACCGTATCCCAACTGATGCATGTGGCCGCCACTTTCTCCATGTCATCCAGCTTCTGGTGTGCCGTTGGACCCCCACCACCAATCTGCGTTGCTGCTTTCATGTTGGCATCGAGTTTCTTCTTGGTTTTGCCCTTCACATCATTCCAGCGCCTCTCGACCGCTTCCATTGTCCTCCTCAGCACTGCAACTGCATTGACATGGTCCAGGATAGCCTGCCATATTTGAATCTTTGCTGCCAATGACACATTGGAGATGACGAACAGTTGTTGGTAGTGTTCTATCACCTCCATGACAATGATCCTGTTTTCCTGCGGACTGAACTGCGTCTTCTTCTTCTCCTTGGCCTTTCCCAAACCTGTGGTTCCTTGCTGGTCGTCTGTGGGGCCTGTGGGGTTCACGTTGTCCTCTGCACTCGGTCTGGGTGCATCCATGGTGCTACACAGTTTTTTTTTTTCTGCCTTTATAGTGCATTTTCCCACATGACGCGTGGGAAATGCAGACCTGTCGCTAGTTATCGCTGATTTTTGTATTGCGATTTAGGGCATCGCAACTTTTTCCGCGTTCATTTGGCACGTTATCGTGAGACTATCACATGGTGCCGCCGGGTTGAGAATACAACGTTAACACAGTGTTATTTTCCCGCGATAGACTGCAATGTGCAAAGTTGCGTTAAGCTAATTTTGCGATAATTATCGCACATTCTTGAGAATATCCCCAAGCATCTTTTACATTTCAATGCAGTTTGTGGTTTCTATCCAACATATTCCCATCTTTCATTGCAGTTGAGCCCCATTAGCTGCTTTTCTTGAAACTTCTACTTTGTAGTTGCTTCAATGTGCAGTTCCAATGCTCACAATATTTGTCCTTGAAAAAATGCCCCCTTTTTTATCTTGGACTTGATATTAGACTGTGAGTCTCAAATATCTACGGAGTACATTTTGGGGAGGTGCCTAAGGTCTAACATGTTGTGGGTGGACATATTTGTTTTGGAAAGGGATTTTGCAATCAAATGCAATCAACAGTGTCAGAGTATATCTGCCAGAGGCAAGCGTACATCAGACCAGGAAATAATTTGTGTGTCTTTGCCCTTGAGGTAGTCTGGCTCAATTAATCGGCACCAAACACCATCTACTAAATGTACTTCAGAGCTGTGGGGCCGCTTGCAGACTGTGGTCGGGTGTTTGGTGAATACCCAACTAACTATTTAGATCAGGGGTCTCCACATACTTCGTGAGCTACTGAAGCTCTCCAGCTACCTCTGAGTAGCTCACCTGTGTGCAGCCCAGCTTATTAAATTAGGACGTTTTTGCTTGGTTGAATCAATATACATATTAATAAGATTGAGATTATACAACGCTAATAACATTAGTAGCTCTTAATGCTTTTTATTGAACATATGTAGCTCTCAGTACAGAAAAGGTTAGAGAACCCTGATTTAGATACTCTGATGGCAATCTCCTCCAGACAGCAAGTCATTATGATTGAGGTCAACTAATTGATGTAAATAAAACTCTAGATCACAAGATCTTGGCATGTTGTGATACGGAGGTTTTCAAATCAGGATTCAAAGCATCACAAGTTAAAATTAGGTTCTTATCGGTATTCAAAATGAGAAGCATTTCAACCTCTTACTTCGACCCTACAGTCATACAGAGTAAGCTTTACAGGGATTTATTGAGATCAATTGCATAAGTCTGGAGGGGGGTTGGAAATTACCCTTTTTGCAGGGTTACCTCAAACATTTTGCCTTCCTCCTCTTCATTTTCTGACCTTCTTTGTGTTGGCTCCAGGACTCTGAGCACTTTACTACTGCTAATGAGTTTTAAAGTGTACATGGTTCTTCCCTAAACTTGGTGACATTGGAGTATACCTGATAGGCATATTTGTTATACAGGTAAGTCCCTTGTAAAGTGGTATACCATATACTAAGAGTCTGTACTCAAAATGCTACTAGTGGGCCTGCAAAAGACACATAATTTATGGACAGAATGTAGAACAAATCAAAACATTCACCCCCAGTCAAGAGATCGGGGTTAAATCCATCATTCTTTTGGTCATCATGCTACCCCAGTTTAGACCTGCCACATGCAAATCAGTCTTGACCCTGTGCCTCATGGGAACAGTCCAGCCCAAACTGCCAAGCCAGGTCCTCACTGGACCCGAAACAAGCATCCTAGGACTGGTTTCTGTGTTATCCCTGATCAGCCAGGATAGCTTGATTGCAGTGGCACAGTGAGCCCTGGACCCACGTCTGGGCAAACCGGGCGCACTTAGGGCGAGAAAGCAAAAGACACACAATTGATGGAAGGAATGCAGAACAAATCAAAACAGTCACCCCCAGTCAAGAGATATGGGTTAAATCCAGTGCGGGCTGGACTTTTCCCATTGGGCGCAGGGTCAAGACTGATTTGCATATGGCTGGGTTCAAACTGGAATGGCATGTTGAGGAAGAAAACGATGGATTTAGGCCCAGATCTCTGTACTGGGGTGAATGCACGACGTTGTTCTGCATTCTGTCCATCAATTGTTCTTTTTGCATTTGTCACCCTGAGTGGGACGGGTATGCCCAGACGTGGGTCCCGTGCTCTCCATTCCACTGGAGTCAAGCTATCCTGGCTGATGAGGGGGAAACCCCGAATCCGGCCAACGGATGCTTGTTTCTAGTCCAGGGGGGACCTGGCCTGCCAGTTCGGGCTGGACTGGTCCCATTGGGTGCAGGGTCAAAACTGATTTGCACGTGGTTGGGTTCAAACTGGAATGGCATGGTGAGCAAAAAAACTATGGATTTAGGCCCAGATCTCTGTACTGGAGTGAATGCATGACATTGTTCTTCAGTCTGTCCATCAATCATTCTTTCTGTATTTCTCTCTGTCAGTCACATCTAAGCCCACTAAATCAGATACCCAAAAACACTTTCACATAGGTAATCTCAATGACACTATCATGTTTTATTTTTTAATTTAAATCATCTGGTTTTCAGTCACTTTGATTGATTCCTTTGAATTGCACTGGTCTTATGTTATAGAAGCCTAATGTAGGGGGAAACTCTCTCGTATTAGAGGTGTGGTCTTTAATTAACTGAAGGACAAGTCACTTGCCTTTGGTAACACCTAATATTGTAGAGACTCCATCTAGACGCAGATTTCTTATGTAAGAATATTCCTCAAGTGTAAGCACTTGATCCAGAAAATCTTAAGCAGTATTTCTGTGTGCCAGTAAACGGTATCAAAAGGCTCCTCAACAGCATTGTAGGCATCGCCTGTGCCGGATATGACTTGTCTGGTGCCAGTATAGGTGCCTTCAAGCTCGCTGACATCAGCTTCTTACATGTGACTCATTCTGCGCCAGAAGCATGGAGCTACATCTGAAGGCTGATTAAACAGTGTGCAGAGTTTAAGGGCCTACAAGGACCATTTTAATTGGAAAATTCCAGTTTGCAGAACGGGGAGGATCAGTAAGGAACCTGCGGCTAAATAAGCTCTCTACCAGATAATGCGTTACCGAAGGTATGTGACTTGTTCATCTGATAGTGACTTCTAGCTGCAGATTTCTTATCTTAGAACAGATACCAAACTAATACCTCCCTGGGGTGAACTTGCAAACTGACTTAGACCAAAAAGTCCTGAAGGACGGAATGGGCAAAGTGCCTGTCATGACAGACCTGACTGTCAAGACTGAAGTGTTTGGTAAATGTGTGCACGGTTGCCCACATTGCAACCTGACAGATATCAAGGACAAGGACTCCACAAGCTAAGGGAGTAGATGCAGCTTAAGCCTTGGTGGACTAAGCCGGCAAACCCTCTAGGAGCTATTTCCTGGCTTATGCATATCATATCTTGATGTAGAGTACAATCCATCTGGAGATGGTCCATTTCTGCACTGCCTTCCCCTGCTTCATGCCAGTGAACCCTATGAAGAGTCGATTATCTACCCAGTGTTTTTTGCGTGATCTATATAGAATGAAAGTGACATTTAAGGGTCCAGGCGGTGGTGTCTCTCTTTCTCCTTGGAGGGGTGAGGTGGAGCAAAGAAAGTGTCACAACCTTTGGCAGAAAAGATGCATGGCTTCTTAGAACCATTTTATCTGGAAATAAACTGGTGTATGTAGGCTGAATGGAAAGAGCCTGCAACTCACTGACTCTTCTGACCAGTGTGATGGCACCAAGGAGACTGTCTTGTTTGTCAAAAGTCTGAGAGGACAACTGTGCATGGGTTCCAAGTGAGAACAAATCAAATAGTTTAGAACCAAATTAAGTTTCCATTACGGCATATAAAAAGATTTTGGAGGAAACATCTGCTTAAGGCCTTTCAGAAAACATGTCACAATAGGTTACTTAATCAGGGAGAGCTGTTCAAGCATGCGCAAAAATGCAAAAGTGGCTGAAAGATAGCCCTTAGCGGTGCCCAGAGCAAGCCCTTAAGGGCTAAGCACAAAATAAACAACAGTGCTTCAAAAAGTGGTGCAGAAAATGGATCAATGTGTTTCTCAGAGCACCAGGTCCCAACAGGGGATGTATACAGTTTTTGTTGATGGACGCCTGACTGCCAAGATGATGTCACAGACCTCGAGAGGAAGGTTGAAGATCCTCAACTGTCTCTGCTCAATCTCCACACATGAAGGTGTAGTGGTCTCAGGTTCTGGAGCAGGACATTGCCTTGTTACTGCGACAGTAGATCCAACCTCAAGGGCAGTGTGATTGGAGGACAGCTTCAAATACTCAGGAGTTCTGTATACCATACTCTTCTTGACCAATCCGGAGCCACCAGGGTGATTTGCACCTGATCGGTTCTGATCTTTTTCAGAACTCAGGGAGAGGTATTGGCAGGAAGGCATATAGGAGTTCTGTATTCCATTCTAGTCAGATTGAGTCTCTGAGTTTGAGCTGCTATGGAATCTCTGAGTGTGGACACTTCACCTTCCCTACAGTGGCAATAAGATCTTGCCAAGGGTCCTGACAATGACTTTGATGCACCGCAAGATGCAGATGTCATTTATTGTACATGAGGCATCGATGGCTGAGTTTGTCCACCCTGGCATTTAGAGATCCCAACAGAGGCTGCACAACCAGTAAAATGTATTGCCAATCCAGCCTTGTCCAGAGGCACAGAGCCTCCTGGCACAGGGTCCACAACCTCACTCTGCCCTGCTTGTTGCAGTACCACATGGCGGTGGTTTTGTCCATGAGTACTTGGACCAGCTTCACTTTAATGACTGGCAGGAAACCTTTCAATGCTAAATGAATCGCCGTCAGCTCCAGAAGATTGATGTGGAGCTGTCTCCACTGAAAACAAGAGGCCTCTGATCACCATCTCTCCCAGAATGCTACCCCAGCCCAAAACCTATGCATCAGTCACTACTTTCAGATCTGGGTGGGGAAGGGAGAGAAGTCTGCTGTTGACATAATCACAGTCCTTCAACCACCAACGCAGAACGTTTGCAGTCTCCAGTGAGATCTGAACCAGGTGGCAGAGATTGTCCTAATGTTTACATCACTGGAACTTTGGATCCCACTGCAGAGCTTGCATATGCCATTGAGGGTAATTCACAAGCAGGATCCAGGAGGCCATTAGACCAAGCAGTCTTAGAGCCTGTCCCACTGAAATCCATGACCAGGGTTGAATAGTTGGTATCTTAGCTCGAATATCCTGGAATCACCACGCCAGAAGGTAGACACGAAATTGCACTGTGTCCAGAGAGGCTAAAATGAAAGTGAGTATCTAAAAATGAGTCAGGTGTAACTTCAGCATGTTCATAGTGAACCACAGTGAATGCATGAGGTCCATTATAGTCTAGAGGTGGGTCAAGACTGCCTGGGGTGAGCCCGCCTTCAACATCCAGTCAGGCTGGTGAGACCAAAGGGGAGCAGGGCAAAGTGGAAATGCTCCCGGCCTACTGTGAATCATAGGTAATGCTGATGTGCCTGCAGGACGGCGATGTGAAAATAGGCATCCTGCAGGCCCAGGGCTACAATCCAGTGTCCAGGGTCTAATGCAGATGGGACCTGAGCAAGTGTTAACATGTTGAATTTCTCCTTCCTTAGAAAGGCGTTTAGAGGGGGCAGATCTAAGTTAGGCCTCTGTCCTTCTTTGGCACCAACAAGTAGCAGGAATAGCAACCATGACCTACTTCTGATGCTGACAGCCTCTAAATGGCTCCTTTGGGCAAAAGAGCTTGCACTTTTTGGGACAAGAAGGAGAGGTGGTCCTTCATCAGCTGATCTGAGGACGGTGGCATGGGCAGCAGGGTCTCTAGTAGTGTAAAGGTGTAACCATGCCACACAGTCTGGGAGACCCACTTTTACAAATAAATGGCTTGCCATTGAGGCAGGTGGTGCCTGATCATGCCTCCAACAGGGTGCCCATGTTGTTGTGAAATCATACTAAAGGGGTTTTGGGGCTGCATCTGCCGGCGATGGTGGATTGGGCTGATTTCTGACTTTGGTTCACTCACAACTTGTGAGAGATACATCCGTGGTCTTGAAATGGCGGAGAAGCTTGTTGGCCATGGTGGCTCTGTTGGAAAGGTTATGGCTGGTAGCTGCTACCATAGCCAAAGAAGGAGCAAAAACAAGAGTGAGGCTGGCATGGAGCCATGGCAAGCCCCAACAACCCAGTGATAACCCTACTCTCCATTAAGCGCTCAAGCTTTTAATTGGTTTGTTGCTGAAAAGGTGAGTGCCATCAAAGGGCATGTTCATAAGGGATACCTGGATGTCCCCCAAAAAGCCGGATGACCTCAGCCAGGCATGGCAGTGGAGTGCCACAGATGAAGCAATGGCTCTGCCCAGCGACTCTGTCGTGTCCAGCTCATATCTGATGGCACACTTTGCTGCGTCACTGCCCTCAGTAATAGCCTGATTGAGCATGGCTAAGGCCTCCTCTGAGACCATAGGCAGCACTAGCATAACTGAGTCCGACACAGTGTGGGTATATTGGCCCAATAGGCACAAAGTGTTCACCGATCACAGTGCAAGGCTGGCAGAAGAAAAATCCTCTCGCAAGGTATCCAGTCTCTTGGATCTCCTGCCCTCCAAGTTGTATAGAATGCACCTGAATTCCCTCTGGATGTTGAGAGCTATACCACAAGGCTCTCAGGGGTATGGTGCTGGGTGAGGAAAGCTGGACGTGCAATTGTCCTGTGCACAGGAGTGCCCATGCAGGGCTTGGCCCAGGTTCCGAGCAGGACATCAGAGAGGGCTTCATTAAAGGGCCGTAGGGGTTGTGAGTGGGGCACCCCTGGCTGAGCACCTCCGTCAAGACATTGGTCTTGACTTGCATGGAAGACAGCTGAAGATTGAGGACCTCAGCTGTCTTTCTTACCGCCATAGTGAAAGAGGACTTTTCCTCCGTAGCCACACTAGGAGGAGAAAACAAGCCAGCATCTGTTGAGATGTCCAGACCACTTGCATTTGCCAGATCCTCATACCAGTTGGAGTCCTCTGACAGGACCAAAGAGTCATGGGGTTTAGGATAGCCATTGGGGTCCTCAGAACCGCCCCAGCCAAAATCCCCACAGGGTCTGTCAAAGAAGGTAGGCACTGGCTCCGACTCAGACAATCATTGGGGTCTGTTTGGTGCTGGTGTCAACGTCACACTATGCCAGTCTGACTCTGTATCGGAGTCAGGAATGATAATGGGCTTCACACCACTAAGAGGCATCATCAGCACTGGGAACAACACCACAGGACTGAATTTCGGCTAATGTCATGGATTCACAACTGTGGTTAGTCCGAATCTGAATGCAGAGGGCTAGACTGGCGCAGTGGGCAACTTTGTCTGGGAAATCCAGTTGGTATGCTACCTGAGCCTGTGGGGCCCGAAGGCACTGCAGAGGGGCCCGTACACACAAAAATGAGGTCCATAGCCTCCTAAAAATTCATGACTTTGGCAGGGGTTGCTCCGAGCTCCAGGAACTTCTGGGAGTGAAAGAGATGACCTAGGAACAGGCTCAGTGGGTGGAGTGTGTGAGCATGATCTAGACTTGTGGCTTCAATCCTATGCCTCATCATATTACTTGGACCGGCACTATGAAGTTGCAGAGCTTTTCGACTTCTTGGACTTCCTATGCATGTAGGGCATAGCAACGATGGCTTCAAGGTTGACGACGACTGACAGGAATTGACTCCGAGAGTGAGCCCAGAACCTTCCACATGACCGGTATCTGGATCTGTACAGAGTCTTCCGATGTCGGGGCTTCATTTCCACTCTTGAATTGTTTGGAATTTATGGTGCTGCAGTCAGGACAGTTCCTAGAGTTGTGGTCAGATGTCATGCTCCAGTCAAACCAGGTAGAGGTCCGTCACAGACCTTTATCTTTTGCAAGCTTTCCAGGGTTTAAAACCCTCTGGCTTTTTAGAGGCAATCCTTAGCACACTGGGAGCAGAATTTCCCCAAAAAAGCTACAAAAATAGTGTAAAGTTAGTAAATCATTTACCAGGGTAGCTAATCCAGATCTATGCTGATGGTGGAGGAAGAAAGGAACTGATATTAGGGTGCTGGTGTGGCTCCTATATGGGCACCACGTATGCCATATCCGGCAGGACGATGCCTATGACACCAACGCGGAGCCCCTCTATGACACATACCGGTGCAGAGGAGTACTGCTCCAGATTTTCTGGATGCAGTCTGATGACTGTGGAATATTCTATGGTAAGGAATCAGTGGCTAGAAGTCTCTATCAGATGGAATGTTTTTCAAAAATTGAGGCTAATCTCCATCTTTGGGATGAAGATCTGGTCATGGGCAACCTTTGGGTTCTTCAAGTGGTTGGGATTCTTCAAATGGTTGGGAAACCTCAAAACCTGAGTACACAGAAATATGTAGAATCTCAGTCTGATGAAGTAGTTTTGCTCTTAATATTCATTTATGTTATTGTCATCACGAGTATGGGAAGCTCCCTTTCACACCAAACACTTCCTACACTAGCCCCTTTGATATATACATGCTTGAATGGAGTACGAGTGCGGAATGATGGCGTATTTGCTTATTACATGAGAGGTAGCCTACAACACCCAGAAGCCACCATTCCTTTTGATCGAGAACTCCTACATGGATGAGGAATTCAAACCAGTCCTTTAGAGTGGGCCAGTGCTTGTTAATCAATCAAGACACCGTTTGAGTATTGCCAGAGGAGCCTTCTCCCTGCATGTCCGGACTTCTTCATCGTCGCAGGAGAGATGCCTGAAGACTTTCTGTTTACATGCTCTCCCGACTTCAGCCTTTCATCGTGAGCAGCGACGCAAGCCCAACGGTTCAGTATTCGGCTTGTGCTTTCCTGTGAGCCTCCGCATCCGCCTGCCATTCCGATACTGGCTTCCATGGAGAAGTGGTGAGATTTTTTTCAGAGGGTCAAAAGGAGTGGTCCTTGCATCAGTTCATCTGCACTGATTAAGTGAGGAACTTGCTTCAACTACTCTGCATTGTCTGTATTAGCTAATCACTTTATCGGCATTTAGCCTGCATGGAGAGTTGCGGCACCCCGCAGCCCTAATTTGTCTTCGTGTTAGCACGCACAGAGAGCTGTGTTGCCAACACTTACCTGTTCCATATGGGGCTGTTATTCTGTAGAAGCATCGAGGGGTAGTCATGAAACATTTGCAGCATTGGCTTTGTCAGTCTTCTTCTTCTGTGGCTCAACAGGGGGAGCAGGAAAGCGACACTGCTAAGAACCAGCCCAGTCTTGCCTGCCAGGTGTTATAGCTTGTTATAATTACAAAAAGTCTGTGACAGGGGAGATACACAGAATGAACAATAAATATAAGCCTGAAATCAGTGCTATATTAAGGCTGTCCAGCCGGACTGAGTAATTTTAATAATGTTTCGAATCACAAAAGCAAGAATAAATTGGGATACAATCCTATGTCCAACACAACACATATAAAAAAAATGAACTACATTCACAGAAAGCTCAGGCAGGACAAAAAAGGCTTGTGAATTATATATGAAATGAAACAAGCAAACAATAAGTAGTAACACTGTTACACATCAATAATTAATTCAATTGCGTTTACGGTGTATATAAGGTCAACGACATCTCAATCCCGTATAACCAAAACTGGGATCATCATCAGGACGTAAAGTTTACTTGCCTGAGAGAAATTTTGGCAGTAAAACAGTATGAAGAGGTAGAAAAGACAAGAAGAAACAGTAAATATAGATCATTAGAATGGTTGAACACAACCTCAAAAACATAGCGCCAGTGCAGGAATAGGTGGTAAAACTTCCATTCAGACGTCGTGTGCTTGGTGTCAACAAGATGCACATGCTGGGCGAAATTTTTTTAATGGCGGATAACTCAACGTATAATACCAAAGAGGGCCTTAAGTGTTACAGCGAGCCAGTCAGCGAGTGAGGTATGTGGGAATACTGTAAGTGACCACGGTAAATGGCGTAACTTTACATCAAGTGATGGAGCAGCGTGAACAGCTGTAGGCTAACTGATCTCCTGGGAGAAGCGTTGCTTACCATTCGGGATCACATAAGGCAAGCTGTTTGGCAAACAATGTTATGCCAGTCGCACATGGGCAAAACCGAGTGCTGTCACAGGAGCGTAATGGCGCTGGTGAGAAAGGGGAGAAATAGTACATGGCCAATGGATATTTGGTGTAGTACAATTTGTACGTAGGGTACGTCTTACCATATATACTCGACGGCAATCAATGTGGGGATGACCATGTCCAGGGAAGGCACAGCAGTGTAGGGAAAGCCATGATGGCCTGGGGAGATGAGAGAAGGCGAGACTGTGCGAAGGCTGCAGAAGCAAGCAAGTGAGAGAGAGTAAGCCAACCACTGTAAGGCTTACCTAGAATATGAAAATTGCAGAAGCGACATAAAAAGATTTGAGAGTAGTGCAACAATGGTGCATTTTCTCGGGAACCGGTTCAAAGACCTGTGCGGGAAGGAAAGAAACCATGTCACAAGCACTGGGTTACGGAGACACTGTGCTAAGCCTGCGGCCGGCTACGGGGCTTACCTGAGGATCCTTTTGTGATCGTGTGAGCTCAGTAAACGAGTGAGCCGGAAATCAAGTTCCTCAAGGAGTGCTGGAAAGGTCATGTGACTGCTCACGTGACCGAAGTGAGGCTAATGACGTGGTATTGGTGGCCATTTTGGAAAGGTGAAAATAGCGAAGGGTAGTAAGTGTAGAATACGTACAGATAAGGAGGCGGATTTGGATTTAACTTTTCATAAGGACTAAAAAACACATTGAGGATATACATCCGTTTTGCACATTGAAAAAGCTGCATTAACCATATGTTGGCTTATAAGATGAAAAGTAGAGCAGTGGCCATGGAGATAGCAGCCATCTTAGAGTGGTAAAAGGAACTCAGAGTTTCAAGTGATAGAGAAGAGAAAGGATCATACACTATTTATAAATTATGCGTGGGATTATATTTTATCTATGAAGACACGTAATGAGTACATTTTCCACCGGGTTTTCAGCATTGATTAACATAATTACTATTGCCATTGAAGTGTGGCGGCCATGATGGAATGGTAGAAGTGAAGGAAAGGAATTGACTTGGTAGAATCACAGGGAAGTTCAGTGGACATAGCATGTGAATATCAAAAAAACATTTGATAGCTGGAGATCAGTACTCATTCGGGTAGCATGAAAATTTGAAATAGAAATAGAAATAGAAAAAGACTAAAATGCAGAGGATGAGATTGGAAAGAAAGAGAGAGTGTACAAAAATCTCAGCTTTGTACCATGCACCAGTTGTCGGAATAAGGAATTGTGGCACAACGTACATTAAGTCTACACAATAACGCAATAACATCATTGGTAATGTTTGTGGACTTGGGAAGGAGACCTGTGGGGATAAAACATTTTAAAAGGAGCAAAGGAGTAAAAAGTTCAGAAGGCTGATTGAAAAGGTGCTCAGGTTGCATTGGGCTTTGACTTATATAGAGTTGTCCAATCTTCCAGTCTGTTGAGTCCGGTTTTGATGGTGCTAATGCGCAGGATCCACTTGAGTTCCTCTTTGTTCAACAGTTGCCCTACATCTGCTCCTCTTGATTGTGGTTTGATCACACTGATTACAGTCCATCTTAAGTCATCCTCGCTGTGGGCATTGTTAGAGTAATGTTCCACTAAAGGGGCATTAGGTGTTTTGCAACGGATTCGGCTACGGTGCTGGCAAATCCAGATTCGCACTTTTTGTGTGGTCTGCCCAATGTAAATCTTGCTGCATGGGCATACAATAGCATAGAATACATTACATGTATTACAATTTGAGAATTGCTTGGATTCAACCGTAGTGTTATTAAACGTGAACTCCTTGCCCTCAAAAGTGAATTTGCAAACACTGCAGTTGCCGCATTTGGCATGTCCAATTAGGGGTTCCAACCCCAAGTGTTCATTTAGTGTACCTGCTTGTTTTGTAGTTGGGAGCTCTAACCAAGTGATCTTTTATATTCTTACCCTTGCGGAAGGCAAAGAGTGGATGGTTAATTGTCAGATTCCCTGCATTGAGCATACCCCAGTGTTTTGAAATGCATTTGCGCACTGTGTGCGAAACTGATGAAAAGGTCCTGACACATACCAGTTGGTTTTGTGTGGACTTTGGTTTAGGAGATAAGAGGCATTCCCTAGGGCAATACCAGGTTCTATCTAATGAGGTACGTACAAGTCTATGTGGATAGCCACTGGCTAAATGTTTCTTAGAAAGGAACGATGACTCATGAAAATAGTCTTCCTTTAGAGTACAGTTGCGTCTGATCCTCAAAAATTGGGAGTAGGGTAAAGCGTCGCGAAGTGCACAAGGATGGTTACTTCTATACCTGAGAAGTGTGTTACGTACAGTGGATTTCCTGTACAGAGTTGTGATAAGTTCACCATTAAGATGTCGAATGGTGAAGTCAAGGAAGGAAATAGTATTTTTATCAAAAGAGATTGTGACATTCAAGCCCTAACAATTGTTGTTGAGCCAATGCACTAATTGTTTGAGGGTCTCTTCTGTGTCATGCCAAATCAGAAAGATGTCGTTGATGTATCGTCTTCCCAAACAAATGCCTGTGTGGAAGGAGTTACTTGTGGAGAGGATACAGGTTGTTTCTAGGAAATCCATGAATAGCATGGCCAGGTTTAGATGTTTCACAACATTTTCCCTGGAGTAGGTTACTCTTTATTTACCTGCTGATTGCCTGAGTGAATTCCATGAGATACCGATTTTGTTGATATCCTTTCCCTTCAAGCTCTTTGGAGTGGAATACATGTGAGTTGCCTGTATGGGAGAATGCACATTACACAACCGGTTTATGCATAAGTTATTGCATGTTAATGCACCCTTTTGATTTCTCTCTCTCAAACACAGGGCCTCCTACTACAAGGTGTACTTCGTGGCAGGAAGTGAGAGCTGAAGAGGTCTTCTCATGCGTTCCACAAGGGCTTGTTGTTTTATCCCTTTCCCCTGTGAGCAGTCTTGCAGGGGAGTTATTATTTCATCCCTCTGTGAGTCAGCGCAGGGGGGAGTGGGGAAAATTGTCATCGCCCATGCTAGGTTTGTTCCGGAAGGTATATTGGCTTGTGTTATCTGCTAGCCTGACAATTAGCATTTTTGGAATCACTAAAGGATAGAGTTGTAGGATACATATCAACCTTTGAGGGTGGTTTCAGAAACATGACACATTCATTCTAGGTCTCCCCACCTGAAGAAGCGGCAGCCTGCCTTTGTCCTTCATTGAAACCATGAATAGTTTTTCTATTTCCACTGATCTAGCAGGGACAATAAGTATTATTTTGAATATATGATTTAGGTAAAAGGGATTTTATTAGAGTATACAAGGCACATCGCTACAAATTATTCCGATATAGTGGGACCTATTCTCAAAGTAATTTTGTAGTACAAAAAGTAAGACCCATGTGATACTGTTTTATATTCTCTTAAGCACCTTTGTAAGTTAGCCCGAAACCATTTAAAATAGGAAATAGTAATATTAAGGGAATATTCACATGCAGTTAGTATGAATAAAATTCATAGTGCCCTCTGTGTATGTTTACTATCAGAGATGAACATTTCAAGTTTATTCACAAAGCATGTAAGAGAACATTAAAGAATACCGCTGTCCCTATGTTTGATGGAACAAATGACTGCCTGGAGGCTCATCTTACATCCGTTAACTGCACATGGTTTCTACAAGACAATTGGTGATCTAATGAATGTCTTACGTCTCAAAAATTGCACATTCTTGTTTATTTGACTTTTCTGTCCGTTGAGGAATCATGAAAGTCACACCAAGCATGACACCTCTCCTGGCACCCTCCCAGTCTCCAAAATCAGCAGACAAGTTGTAACACAGTAATGAATAATGGTCAGGTGGCCAGATCTTTGTTGTTCCACTGACACCTTCTATTCTGAAGTGCGCCCTTGTGTCTATTTTTTGTCTATAAGTGTTTTGGCTGAGGCAACAGGCACTGTTCTCTTTGTTGAAGAAGAAGTGGCTTACCCTAATAGCTGACTATAATGTGGAGCCATTTCCTTAGGCTCCCTGATGATTTCCACAAAATAGTTTTTCCATGTCTCTGTAGGGCAAGCCAGCGCAATAAACTTTGGCTCTCCTAGGCCCCACCGCTATGATTCCTCCACCCTCCACACACTCAATACAGGAAGACACGCTGCGAGAGATCCTCACCGAACGCCACCCACGGACTGTTCTCGCGCAGACACTGCCACAGATCCTTCACCGTTGACAAAGCCTCCACAACCGCTGAAGGCCCGCCCATTGTACTCACCACCGAAACCCTGACCTGCATCCTCCTCAACGTGCGCTCCCTGCACCGACACGTCGCAGAGATCTGGGACCTGATCGACACCCTTTCGTCAGACGTCGCTTTCTTCGCTGAAACCTGGACCAACGCCACTTCTGGCCCCGACATCGCCACTGCCATCCCCGATGGCTACAAGATCCAGAGGAAGGACCGCCCCCACCACCCAGGAGGAGGACTCGCAATTGCACACAAGACCCCCCTCCGACTCTCCACATCCAGCACGAGTGACTCCCACTCCAACACAGAACACCTCCACTTCCAGATCCAGACCAGCCTCAGGACCACGCTACGTGGCATCCTTATCTACAGACCGCCAGGACCACACAACCAGTCTGCAACTACCATCGCCAAGCTGGCCACACCCCACGCCATCACCTCCACAGACTACTTTCTACTCGGCGACCTGAACCTCCACCTCAACAACTGCAACGACCCCGACTCCATCACTCTCCTCGACAACCTCACCAACCTCAGACTGAAGCAGCTGGTCAACACTCCCACCCACACAGCTGGACACACCCTCGACCCCATCTTTGCAGGAGGGACAAACATCCGCTTCAGCAACACCACCCATCCCCTCTGGACCAACCACCACTGCGTCCACTTCACCTTCAACACCTCCACCTCAACCACACCCAAGCCCGCCCTGCGCCTGTCATGAAGGAACTGGAGCAAGGTCACAGAGGAACTCCTCAACACCACCCTCCTCCAAGACCCCCCCAGCACCATGACCAACACCAACTCCGCAGCCAAGGAATTCCACCGCTGGATCTCCTGCTGCGCCGACAAGCTCGCACCCCTCCGCCACCCCGCCAAACAGTGCCCTCTGAAGTCCACCCGGTTCACCACAGAACTACACGAAGCCAGACGCGCCTGCAGACACCTAGAGATGACCTGGCGAAACCAGAAAACCTCGGAAGCCCGGTTTAACCACAGGAGCGCCCTGGAGGAATACCACCAGTGCATAAGAGACACGAAACGGACCTTTATAAGAAACAAAGTCCAGACCAACGCAACCAACGCCAAGGAACTGTTCAACGTCATACAGCAGTTCACCAAACCCCCCAGCGAGGCCATGTACATTGCACCTTTCCAGGAACTCTGCGACAAACTAAGCTCCTACTTCCATCTCAAGATCAAGGCCCTCTACGACAACTTCAGCGAGCAGACGCCAGACACCTCCCCACTCGGCACCGCCGCCGACTAACCAACCATCATGACCTGGAATCCCGCCAACATCAAACACATCACCTCTTCCATGATGAAAACTCACTCAGGAGCCCCTAGGGGCCCCTCCCACTGCACATATTCCACAGGGCCGCCGCCATCGCACCCGAACTAGGACGGACCATCAATGCCTCCTTCAGATCCGGCATCTTCCCAGACGACTGGAAGCGTGCAGAGGTCAAACCCCTCCTCAAGAAACCTACGGCCGACCCAACAGACCTGAAGAACTACTGGCCCATCTCTCTCCTCCCCTTTGCTGTCCACCTTCATCGAGGAGAACTCCATCCTAGATGCCTCCCAATCTGGATTCCGCAGTAACCACAGCACCAAGACTGCCCTCCTCGCCACCACCGACGTCATCCGCATGCTAATCGACCAGGGACACACTGCAGCCCTCATCCTTCTAGACCTCTCCCCAGCCTTCGACACCGTTTCACATCGCACATTTGCAGCCAGACTTCAGGACGCAGGGATACAAGGAGCCACCCTCGACTGGATCCAATCCTTTCTCGCCGCCAGAACCCAGAGGATCAGACGCCCTCCCTTCCTCTCCGAACCCACCGATATCAACTGTGGAGTGCCCCAAGGATCATCGCTCAGCCCCACACTCTTCAACATCTACATGAGCCCCCTCACCGCCATCGTCAGACAGCAGGGACTTAGCATAGTATCCTACGCCGACAACACCCAGCTCATCCTCTCAATCACGAAGAATCCTGAAGACACCAGACTCTGCTTCCATGAAGGAATGAAGAACGTCGCAGAGCCTGGATGAAAGACAGCTGTCTGAAGCTCAACTCAGAGAAGACCGAGGTCTTCATTCGCCGACCTCGCCCTGGCAGAGGTCCCCCGCATCCGCAGAAACTGAGCAGGCAGGGAGCTTTCTCCTACATCGCAGCCAAGACCTGGAACGAGCTCCCTGTGAACTTCAGACACTCCCCGACCCTGCACACGTTCAGGAATGATCTCAAGACCTGCCTCTTCAACTGATCCGTAGCTGCTCCCCTCCTCCGCGCATTGTGACCCTCACAGGTCCACAAATCCCTGATTGATTGATTGCTTGAGTGATTGATGTGTCTTTCATAGGTTGATATGGTTAGTTCCATGTGTTATGAGTCACTGGAAGATAGTAAAGGGCAGGTTTTCTGCCATAAGCTGGTCAAGAAAATGCCAAATTCTTTGGGGCAGATTTACAAGCCCCTTGCACCTCATTTATGCCGCCGTTGCGTCCTGCGCCATGGTGCGGGGTACTTACAAAGTGACGCATCTGGGAGATGCGTCACGTTGTAAAGCCCTGCACCACATGTAGGCGTTCCTGCACAGGCGGGGGGGGGTGTTCTGGCGCAGGAACGCCCCCTAAAAGTGGCTGAGTGGAATCTACAAGATTTCACTCAGTCACTTTTAGGCCCATGCTGCGTCAAAACCCTGTGCCTGCCTGAAGCAGGCGTAAGGATTGACACAGCATTAACAAGATAGGGCCCCCCAGACCATTGCTGGAGCTGCGTCGCGCTTGCGACGCAACTCCAGCAATGCGACACTTTTGCGGCACAGATGCGTCACACATCTGTGCCGTTTTTGCCCCATGGTGCACCGCATTTTAAATGCGGCGCATGCACGGTGGCGGAGCTGTGGCGCACAATAACTGGCGCATCCCTGCTGATCTGCAGGGATGCACCAGTTATTGTAAATATGCCTCTTTGTGTCTTCATGGTTGGGATTTCATAGTATTTGTTTCCATTCTACCACTTTGCAAAATCACAATGACAGCTGACAGTGGCATGATGTAAAATGATGCCCCCCATGCAGAATCTGAAGAGTGGCCCCTGAGTCTTCCATATCTCACAGATATTCATTGACATTGGGCGAAATGGGGCCCCTTTAAATGATTGGAGGCCCTTTGATGAGTTGAAGGCCCACATGCACCACAGGAACTGAACGGACTTGCATTTCCCCCTGACAGTTGAATCTGCCCCCTAAACTCGACCTACATTTTTCCAACCGTGTACCTTGGATGTCGCATACTCCATCTCCATAAAGGAAAACAACATCCGCTTTATGGCAAGAGGCAGAGCTCGACTAGGTCAGACAGCTGATTTGTGAATTCATTGGGAGGGCTCTTATTTTGCCATGTCCAATACGGGGTAGCTTGGAATTCCATTGAATGTGGAAGATACAAGTTGCTTTACTCTGCGCCAGAGGTTGCAAGTGATACTGTTAACCGAAAACGTTTTCTCTTCCCATCCTTTAGACTGCCATGTTGTAGGGAGTCAGTGCCCCTCTTCGAGACTGCCATTATTTTGGTACTCTGCTCTTCTACCTAAGTCCTCCGTGTAGCTGGAAACCTGCATCCCTCTCAACTAGGCATTTATTTTCATCTGAGTCCTTGCTCTGCCCTACCAGTTTTTCCCAAAGTGGTAATGAATGTTGTGTAAGACTTCATTTTTGAGTGGGGCGTTTGTGGCATCTCAACTTTTACAGTATCAGACTTTGTAAAGTCGTTCTGCTGCAAGAGAAATTGTACCCAGGGTGCTTAGTTCAACCCCACAATCCAGAATTTCACTACACAAATTAGGGGTAGTGCGGTGAGCTCTTGAATGGTCAGTGTTTGTCCTTTCCCCACTTCACCAGACGACCTAATTTAATGGTCCTGAGGTGAGTACTCAAATGGCATTTGGACTCACCCTACTATTCATCACCTAATCCTACAATGTAGGGATATTAGTTGGAGCACTTCGTTCCATAGAAGAAGGTACCAAAGAAAGGTATTTTTGGGGAAAGAGCGCTTTGGTTTATCTTGCCCGAGATCCTGTGGGACAAATGTTTCGCTAAACGGCAGAGTACAGCACCCTCCAAAATAAAAAGGAGTGAGTATCTTGCAGAGTTCTCCTTACTATGGTCTCTGTCAAAAAATGTGGTCCAATCAGAATTCACTATCAGTACAAAGCCTTGTACACCTCTTTATTTAATCAATCTTATGGTTACTCATTGTGTTGCTGTGGGTAACCATGCTTCGTGCAAAGAAAGTGAAAAAAAAAAACTTTGGATAAGAACCAAGAACAATCATCTACAAGTTGTTTTTTCTGTAACCACCGTGGCAATTGAAGGGCAGTGTTTGTTTACCAGTATAAAACCGAAAGTTCAATGCCTGGTTTATTATGTATTTCTCTTGCAATGCACTCGACAACACTGATATATAAAATCAATTTTTATAGGAAAAGGGTATTTTGAGGAGAGAGAAAATTCAGGTGTTAATTCAAAGCATACTTTATCCATGCTCCGGTGATTAACACTTAATGAACACCTAGACAGGGGCGTGGCTTGGACGGCAGGGGGTATGGCTGCCTGATTCCGTCACTTGGAACACGGAGGAGCGATTTCTCGAGCATATCAGGGGTAAAAGTGACCTTATGAAGCTACAGACACCAGCTTCTATCACCTGAATGTGCGGAGCATGTGGGGCAGTTGAAAATTCGGAGATAATCCTTGCGGAAAGATGACAAATCTCGAGGGATGGAAAGACACTGACCCGAAGTGAATCTAACAAAATGGCGGCTCCCGCGGACGTCCGTACAACATAGGAAGCCTTGAGATATCTGTTGGTGTGTGCATCTTTCCATATGCAGGCAAGTCTATTCATCTGCGCAGTTTTCAAGACGAGCTCAGCCATGAAAATCAACATGTAGTCATACATTCTGTCCCACCTAACTACGTGTAGGCATTACCCTAGGCAGCCTGACCCGCTTTTGGTCACCGTGAAGAAGGCGCGAACAAACAACACGCGAATGCATAACTGTGATCCTTTATATAAAAGCCGTCTTACGCATAGAATGTAAGCGATACAGCGACGCTTCATGCGCTCACTAGGGTCTGTTGCTACTTTACGAAGGTTCGACCTTGATGGGCTGGGCGCTTTACTCACTATGCTTGTCCCTAATATGGCGCCCAAATAACTATTGCAGCCGGCGCTGGTAAAACGTATAACGCTGGATCTAACGGCTTGATCAGAGATCGCTTGTGCAAACGCAGTATCAACCGTTTATGTAAGTTAAAGAGGTAATTCTGCCACTGACCTCTATATTCGTATATGTACCGAGCTCTCAGCCATTGCTTGCCTTCCACACAGGATAATGCACTCCATGCTACTCATATCAGACACTCCTGAAATGGTGGCGATGAGCAGCTCACGTCGAGACATTGCGTTGCCTTTCCACACTAACTGGAACTAATGCCTACCCACAATATCCACAGTGGATAACCGGACCACTGGACCCCTACGCACTCGAGGGATTCGGGCTTTCTGAGTCAGCCATGTTGCACCTATGTTGCACTTACCCAACAAAGTAACGTGCACCACTGAGCACTGCGATCACTCCTGTCATTGCTGATACTGCCATTTGACTGTCATTTACCTTTTATTTGTCATTTGTATGCAATACTGCTAATTGTCTACCAATTACCTTCAGAAGGCTGCAAAAGTTTTCAACACTTTGTTTTTAGACACTGTGGTCACCCCTGCCACTGCTGGCATTGCCAACTGTCTGCCACTGCCAACTGTCTGCCACTTGACTGCAATACTGTAATTCTGCTATCTGTCTACTAATTACTTCCAGCAGGCTGCCTAAATTTGCACAAAAAAGTGAGTCCTGGTCACATTCACTCTCTCATTATCGTCTTGCGACTATTACCGGCTTGAGCATGGCGGAGAAGGAAGGCAGATCCTCACACAAGAAAGTAAAACCGGAACCAACCACTTCGGATTCTCCAATAAAGGCCAAACCAGATTTAAGCAGCACAATGGATATGATACTAAAAAAATTGGCTGAGGTGCATGATTTAGCGAAATCTACGAAGCAAAATACCGACTCCATGCAACTGGAGCTCACCGTGATCCGCGCGAATATGGACACCATGAATACAAGGATTGGCGACGCAGAACAAAGGATCGTTGATATTGAAGACACAACCTCCCAAGCCATCAAAGAAATCAAACACCTCCACACCGTCACCAATGAGCTAAAAAAAAAGAACGCGGAGTTAGAGGACCGCAACAGAAGAGGGAATATTCGCATTTTTGGCATTCCGGAAGGATCAGAGTCAGATGCTGGTTCATGCGTGGCCTTCCTCGAATCTTGGATCCCAGTGATTACGGGCCTAAACTTCCAACATGGCTTGGAACTTGACAGAGCACACAGAATTCCAACCTTTAGTTCTCCAAATAAAAGAGGTTCACGACCAATGATTTGCAAACCACTCCGCTACCAACACGCAGATCTCATACTAAGCTATGCCAGAAAGAACCACCACGTTACCTGAGAAGGACGACGGATAACCTTTACACAAGATTATTCCAAGGAGACAGTTGACAAGCGGAAAGGCTTCCTACAACTGAGAGACAAATTGAGATCGAAAAACATTCAGTTCTCTTTTGCGGGCCCTTCTAAGTTTAAGATTCTGGTAAATGGCGGTCCACTCATCTTCACGAATCCTCAAGACCTCGTACGTCACCTGGAGGGGGCTCCCTCCCAGGAGATGGACCTATCTGGAAGTTCGTCCAATAAGCGGAAAACCTGAGAATCGGGTATCCTTTTGAACTGCTTGACTGAGTGTTGATGTCCCATTGGAAACTATATTATTCTTTATGCAGTGTTTACTAAATGTTTATGATATACATTGTTTACGTAAAGATTCTGAAACTGGCGATCCACTCATCTTCACATCTTCACAATTCATCTTCACAAATCCTCAAGACCTCGTGCGTCTCATGGAGGGGGGTCCCTCTCAGAAGATGGACATATCTGTATGTTCGTCCAATAAGCTGAAAACCTGATAACTGGATATCCTTTTGAACTGCTTGACTGTGTGTTGATGTTCCAAAAAGCGGAAAACCTGAGAATCGGATATCCTTTTGAAATGCTTGACTGAGTGTTGATGTTCCATTGGAAACTTTATTATTCTTTATGCAGTGTTTACGAAATGTTTATGATATGCATTGTTACGTACTGCTCATATATTGTCACACAATTCTTTTACTCAGCGTTTTGTTATTAGCGCTGGGGGCTTGACATATATAAAGATGTTGCTAGCTACCCCTATTACTCTCCGTATATACCTATCAGTTACGCTCATAGTTAATAGTCAATTCACAATTGTTTCTCCTGATGAGACAATGTTTATTCGTATCACTCCGTGTTGCCTTAGACGGTCCTACCGTCGCAGCTCCTGAGTTCGATTTCTTCAGGGAAGAGAGGGAGGGGTGGGGGGGGAGGGAGGGTGTTGGGAGGAAGAGGGGGGCGGGAAGGGGGGTATATGTAAATTTGATTGTTTCCTTTGTGTTTTTATCCCACTTTTGTATGCTTGTTACATCAAACCTTGCTGTTATATCAGCTGATGTCTATCCCATACGTATCTTCAGGAACAGCTACCTTACTCTCTCTGGCACGTGTAACAGCCCGCTAATACCTCGCTCCGTAACCAGTCTAGTCAATGTTGACACTCTTACTAATATTACGTCCCTAGGGCTCACTATTTCTACAAGCGACATCAGACGCTTAGATGGCACAACATAAAACGCTAACAGATAATCTCACCATTGTATCTCTGAATGTTAAGGGCCTCAATCACCCTGTGAAACGGAGGAAAACCTTAGAGTACTTAGCAAAAACCAAAGGCGATATAATCCTACTCCAAGAAACGAAGCTCTCAGAAGAAGACGTAAGATTCATAAATCACAACTGGATTTCTCATACCTTATGCTCCCCGGCAATCCATAAGAAAAGAGGTGTGATCACCCTTATTTCTAAAAAATCCAACATTACTATTACCTCACACACCCATGATGACAACGGTAGACTTTTAGTCACGCACCTACAGAGAGAGGACGACCATATCCATGTAGTCAATGTCTATGGGCCTAATGCCGACGAACCCGTTTTTTGGGAAAAGATCTCCAATGCTCTTGAGAGCCTCCCTCAGGAAAATCTTACAATAATGGGTGGCGACTTTAACCTGCCAATGGACCCTCATTTGGATCGACAATCTAATTGCAAATACCACCACTCCCGCTCACATGAGGTCCTGAAAAAATTATGCTCCAAATTCAACCTAAAGGACTCTTGGCGTCTCCAACACCCCGACACGAGAGATTACACATTTTACTCGGCACCGCATAACTCCTACTCCAGGATTGACTATATCTTAATCTCAAGCCCATTTACACATCCCATAGATATTACTGATATTGCCCCCAAACTTGTATCTGACCATTCCGGTATTAGCGCCAGGATCGCAGGTACCCGCGCCACCCTACCACCAAAAAGATGGCGCTTTAATGAGGATATACTATCCGACCAAGCTAATAAACTAAAAATTGATAACGCAATTAAGGAATACTTCACATTAAATGATCTCCCCGACACGAACACACTAACACTTTGGGATGCGCTTAAAGCTACCATCAGAGGTGTCGCTATCAGTATCAAAGCGCAGATCAACAAAAAGCTTAATGTAGAACTTGAATCACTGGAAAAAGAAATTAAATCATTAGAAATCTTGCACTCGACGAATATAAGCCACAAAACCATCTTGGACCAACTAATCAAGAAGAAGTATGAATATAATAAAATAGTGAGCAAACGGGCTGGAGTGTGGATAAATAAATTCAAGGCACTCAAGCTATGTGAGGGTAATAGGGCAGGGAAACTACTTGCGTCATATCTCAAACACAAACAAAAACAATTCTCTATCTCATCGATTAAGGACCCCAAGGGTGATATCCAAACCAAACAAAATAAGATACTACGTACATTCCATAGCTTCCACGAAGATTTATATAAAAATAAACAAACAATGAACCTGGAGGAGTGTTCCAAATATCTACAATCACTGAACTTGCCAAAGCTGTCAGACTCAGATAGCTGTGCGCTAGGGTCTCCCTTCACTGGAAAGGAACTTTCGACTGCTATCAAATCCCTCAAAAACAATAAAGCCCCGGGCCCGGATGGCTTTTCGGCTATCTTCTATAAGGAGTTTGCCGATTCCTTAAGTCCCACTCTGCTAAAACTATTTAACACTATCACAAGGGAGGGCAGTGTCTCCAAATCAATGGGTGAAGCCAATATTATCGTCATTCCGAAAGAAGGTAAAGATCCCCTCTCAACAAAGAATTACAGACCGATCTCACTCATCAACCTAGATTGCAAGATCTATGCAAAGATCTTAGCCAATAGACTGAACGCTTTCCTCCCAAAACTGATCAGTAATTCACAGGTGGGATTCCTCAAATACTGCATGTCTAATGATAACACTAGATTACTCTGTCACGTCCTGGAAAAAGCCAAGCTTACTGACACCGTCTCCATTGCCATTACCCTGGACGCGGAAAAAGCGTTTGACAGGGTATCATGGACATTTCTTAAACAATGCATGTTTTCTTTTAATCTTGGTGAACCTTACATAAACATGGTGATGGCACTTTACTCCAACCCTACCGCCCGGATTGCCATTAATGGTACACTGTCGGACTCCTTCCACTTAGAACAGGGCACTAGACAAGGGTGCCCCCTCTCCCCTGCACTGTTCCTCTTAGCCATAGAACCCCTAATCACAGATATCAAAGATAACGCTGCAATTAAGGGAATACATTTCGGGAAAAGTTGCGTGAAGCTAGCCGCATACGCAGACGATATACTTGTGATAACGGAAGATCCTGGTGAATCCATCAAGGCTCTTATGTCTACCATAGAAAGATACTCGATATACTCCGGCTATAAGTTAAACCGGGACAAGTCTGAAGTTAAACCGCTAAATATTCTAAGCTCTCGGGACGTGCTCGGTGACTCAGGTCTCACCTGGCAACCAGAATTCATTAAATACTTGGGGATTGAGTTTGGTGGCACAACATTAGAGACACTCCAGCGCAGCGAAGCACTTACACTAGAGAAAATTAAATCTCTTCTAGATACATGGTCACCTAGATTTATAACATGGTGGGGAAGGGTCGAGGCCATCAAGATGATGATCTCTCCAGTAGTGAACTACCTAATCACTATGTTACCCCTAAAACTAACTGAGGAATTCCACCACAAAATCGACTTCCTACTCTCTAAATTTTTATGGAAAGGGAAAAGAGCAAGAATCAGTATGAAAAAACTCAGTCTTGACAAAACACTAGGGGGGGTCAATTTAGCTGACTTCAAGCTCTATCAAAGGGCATTCTTGGCGAAACAAGGCTCTTACTGGCTGTTGCCACCGTCCGAATATACTCCTGTTTGGCTAGACATTGAGAAATCAATCCTTAAGAATCTCGCGCCTGCAGCCCTCCTGACCACACACCTGAATTCTGTCACCTGCTCAAAGTCAATATTCAAGAATACTAAGTCCGCCCTACTGAGCATTGACAAACACTTAGAGATTAGCCTTAAGTATTCTAACTTTGAGTCTCTTTGGAATAATCATAAAATACGCTATAAAGGGAAAACCTTATATAATGAATCATGGATCAGTAAGGGGATCTATTATCCTTACCAACTTTCCAATGAGACCTACCCCCTCTCCTTTAATGAGTTACAGGCCAAATACAATCTACAACCGATAGAATTCTATAACTTTTTAAAAATAAAATCAGCAATATCCAAAGCAAAACTCTCAACATTACCTCCTTCCCTCCCGGGTTACTTATTAAAACTACACAAACTTGGTCACCAAGTATCCTGGATCTATAAATTAATACGCCCACAATATTCTTTCCTCAATAAGGAACTCATTTCCTTCTGGGAGACACTTGCCCCCTTTGCGATCTCGGAACAAGATTGGTCCGAAACTTGGAAATCAACAATGAGATATAAGATCAGCCCAGTATTGTCACAGACAAAATTCTGGCTGTTGCATAGGGCCTTCTGGACTCCAGCCAGACTCCACTCCCATAAACTCAGGGAGGACCCCATCTGCTGGGATTGCAAAGACAAAACAGGGGACCTCGAACACTTACTAATTCATTGCGATTGTGTGACACCATTCTGGAACAAGATTTTCAAATTCATACATGATCTTTTTTCATATTCCCCTAGTAGAGATCTCCCGACACTAGTGTTTGGTTTTCTCAAAGCGGGGTCACTCAACGGTAATGATCAGGCACTTCTTGACTTACTACTTATAGCTGCCGCTAAGAATATCCTTAACAACTGGAAAGACACCCGCAAAGCCTCTTTTAAGGGTTAGCTAAACTGGATCACTAACCTAAGGGGAGCGGACAATATAACTCTCCAGAACTCTCCATGGAGGCCTTCCTCCAGACACATGTGGGACTCCCTTGACCACTAATTTACCTCTCACAAGCCTCCATGAATCTCCTCACTTATAGCTATATCCCCCTACAAGACCTCTTATGCCAGGGCTCTCTACTAACTCTCTCCGATGTCCCTTCGATTTTACCCATGTGAGCGACGACAGATTCAGCCGAACAAAGAGTGTTATAGCCTTATTACAGGGATACTACATGTGCTATTCTGCAAGATACAGCATATCATTCTGTGTACTTGTGACGATGATTGGTCGTGTAATTATTGCTCTATTCCTATTGTTTATTTTGATATGTCTATGTCTATTCTGTTAGAACCCCCATGTATTGTACTGTAAGTAAGTCTTTGCTTTGGAAACAATCAATAAAAATCTTCTGAAATGAAAAAACAAAATGAACACCTAGACAAAATTGCAGTTTTAAAACTGAGCCATTATCCAAATTGAATTAGGAAAATACATTCTGGGATGTGCCTGGATGATTGATAGACACTGGAGTTCACTCATTTCTGTCAAGCACTGCTAGTGTAACAGCTTCCACCACTTCTAGTATTGTGCTAGAAGTGATTTCCATCCATTCACTTCCTGTGTGAAGTAAATCAGTTCGATCGTTTGAGCTCACAAGAAACAATGAGTCATTTTGATTATTTTTCTGTCATTTGTGAACTCTATGAAATGAAGTGCTAATTGCCTGTGGTTCAAATTACACTTATAGATGTGACATGTATGGCATTCTGTGTTGAGCTTTGATTCCCTCCTAACTTCCAACGTCACTGTTTTTCCACAAGTGCAATTGCTATTGAAACTCCTCTCTTTTTAGATCTCGGATACAGACAGCTCTGCCTGTTGGCCATAACTATTGTACCAATAAACATGTACTCGGATTTGGGTCCGCCTCTTGCTCGGGACTGTATGACTTTGTTGTCTGTCTTCCTCCCCTGCTACTGATTTCATGGCTTTCTTCTCTCTCTATTCATGTATACTTCCCACCCAGGGCTATTTCGGTTTCACAGAGGTCTGATTGGTTGACTTGCAAATTTCCACTGCTTACCTTACTTAAACGTAGGGAACTTTTTTTTCTGTAACCACTTTCGAACCGCCGCCTTCTCTGTGTTGTTTCCACTGCCCCTCTTTATCACGCTTGTTTTTTTTTAAAATACCCCCATCCCACCGTTCATGCTCTTTTCAATCCCCTTTCCTATTTCCTGATGCTGTACGCCCGCCCTGCTTCACAATCACTCCCTCTATTTCTCTCTCAGTACATATATGTGTGTGTATAGAGAGTGGGGCGATATCGAGAAAGAGAGAGAGGTAGAGGGGGTTACTAAATTATCCACACTTTTTATTTTTTTAACAATACTGTAATTTACTGAACTAACATAGGTTTTGTCATGATAGATTGGTATATTAAAAATGGCTGCCATCGGTACACGTCATGACGCATACATCCCTATGCATGCATACACGGAGAGTATCTTAAAATGGGTTTTCTACATTTGAAAACCCATTCCAAAACTGCCATTGTATGTGTTAATTTGCTGCACCACGCATGCGCATATATGCAATTACAGAAAAACAGTGAGTAGTTTGGGATTTTAGAGCCGAGAGCCATTGTCTTTGCCAATCCTTGTTTAGTTCTTGAGCTGTTACGTAAAAAGCCCTCAGGCAGTGTCTCGAGTATGTATAAGAAGACATATTCTTAGCAATGTTTCAAAACAACACACACCATTTATTTTCAGAGCCAAATATTTAATAGTTTGCAGCATTTACAAAACACTGAGCACTGACAGGCTTAGCAGGTTGCCACAAAATGTGTGTCTCTGCCTATGTACTCAAGAATAATGTACAAATCCTCACCTGTAGCTTTTCATCACTCTTGTTTTAAAGATACCTGGATGCTCACTCACTCTTAAATGAGCATCGGGTACCAGGTAGGTATGGGTGGACACATCATTTGTGCACTTGGTACCACTACATTCATCCTGGTGAACAATCGCGGTGCTAATGTTTCTTAGAGAAGGGCAAGCGCTGGACGGCTGCTGTTTGGCACATACAACATTACAGCAGACAAACAAGGGCATTAAATAGATTCTAAATTAACAGAAATATTATAACTGAATCCAGATTTGGAAAAAAACAAAACTAAACCTGCAACATTCAAGTTGTCCTATGAAGTACTCTCCGCCTACCAGCGCCTTCAAATGATGACACTCTAGTCTTCGTGGTCCACAGATGTGCTGTAGGCGCTCTGGGTTCACTCTACATTGTGATCAATATTATAAGCTGTATATGCATGAAATATGAGACCTCACTGTCACAGCTCTATTGGAGTTATGTTTAGTGTATTTCAACACCATAACACTTAAACCTTCTTGATACACCTCTTAAAACACTTGTGCTAGATAAGGAAGATCTTACCAATTTACGAAGAGGTGCTCTTCAGCTACATATTATATGATAAATGTATGCTGTTTTGCTACATTTATTTTTTTGTGTTGGTTACCGCTATTTTGAGGGCCTCCAAAATGAACGCTGATATAGCAGCCACAAGGAATTCATATCTAAATTTGTTTTTGTTGCAGCAAAATAGCATGAACTACCACAATAAGGTATATAACAAGACAGCAAGAGTTAGCAATGTGTAACATGATGCTAAATAGCCTCTTCGCCCAAATTAGCATAACCAAGCACATTCTGTAATAAAGAAAAGTTTTTAGACAATGATTTTTTTACATTTTCAGTTCTTATATCAAAATGCAATTACCACTTCTTATTCCCATATATAATAATGCATTATGGCAATAATTTGTACAATTGTTTATCAGAATTGTAATGCTCATGACAGCAATTTTTTGTAAGATTAACAATCATGGGGACAGTGGTGTGTGCTGGCCTGTATAAGCAAGGAATATGATATTAGTTAGACACCCGAGAGAAAGTAATCATAGTTACTATTTAGATAATAACACTGAGTTAAGCCAAATCAAAAATTACATTTTAAATATGGGATGAAATATGTTCCTCTGCTGGTTTGCATTTTCTTCATCTCTTCCATCATCAAATATCGACAGGGATTCCCTATTTCCACAACAGGAATCTTGGTAATACGTACACAGAAACAATAGTTATTTCCCGACAATCCATTGAGTAACTTTCATTATTTCCTAATGATCTTATCATATCCATTACACCTGCATTGTATCATCAGTTCTTAATCAAAATTTCACAATCTCTTGATTAAGAAATGTATTGAGAATACAAACTGTAACCAAGCACTGTTTTCAGTGAACTGGAGTGATGTTTTATGTATCCATCAGTTTGCCCTTCTATACAACTCTATTTGAGTGTCAAGTTCAAACAAACATAGAGTGCATGTGAAATAAACATAGCTATTGCTGGAGAAGTGCAATGCTCAAGGTGAAATAACGAACAATAACAATTGCTTTCACAGAGCAGGCATACAAACAGTGGCAGAACACAATAAACAGGAGGTATGTTTTAACAGCCAATTCACACTAAACCCCTGTTTTACAGTTTCTGTTGCTCAGTCCAAAACCGGGTTGTGTTGGATGTTTCAACCCTTAAGCAAATGTTAATGGCCTTCTTCAGGGCCATAGATGGAGACAGGAAGAGTCGTGTCCAGCCTTAGTTGTTAATATCTGCACTGTGAATTCTTTTGTTATTGTCAACCCTTCATATTGTGTTATTCAAGATGCTATCAGCAACTATGTCTATTTATTTGCGTGCTCAAATACAATAATAAATAAGAAGCAAGTTATTCATAAAGAAAACATTAATCCTGTATACTAAGAAGAGTGTATGGTGCTAATTTGAATTTTTCACCTGACCTTCCACTCCTCTAGGGTTTGAAAATACTGGATGTAGAAATTACTTCAAGCTGTCTGGGCAGTATTTTAAATAAACTCAAAATAAAAAACAAAAAAATGAAGTTATCACTTGGAACGATTCAAAACCTGGCCTTGGCGAAATTAATAAAAAATGACATAGGTGGAGCAAACATTAGCCGAAAAACAGCATGGTTCTTTGACTTTCAAGGAGAAGATTGACATCTGTCCGTCTGTAATTAGGGTCATGCCCCTTGCCCGCTTCTCGTGAGAATAGTCCTTTCTATCTGATAAACATTCTCTGAAGATATAGCAAGCATCAAAGTATTGTAAGCAGCCAATTTTTTGTCAAAACCTGTCAAACTTTCCCAACCTTATTAAACAATAAGAACAATCTCCTTTGTTTACAGAAAACCTCAATCGCGTAGTTCAAAATACTGTTGCCCACAATGATGACACAAGCAGCCTCCTCCCTCCATTGAAGGTTTATGTTACAGAAACACAGTATGTCGACATTTTACAGCAGCCCTTGGACTTTAATCCGAGTACCATGACTGATACCAGCAGAGAAGGCAAAGACACAGGTTGGCTTTAGAATGTAAAATTGTAGTTGGTACGTGCGTCCTATGTGGTTTGACCTGTACATCTTGAGAGAATAAGAAGCAGATGTAAAAATTGGCACAGAGTGATTTGGGGGAAATCTGAAAACCAGGATTCAGAAACTTAAATATTCCTAGGCCCTGATGGTGAGACTGATGGGTGCCTGGTCCTTCCAGACAATTTATGAGCAAGTCTTTCACATTGCTGTCACTGAGTATCCAAAGATCATCTTTAGAAAGAAATGCAGGGCTTGGATGGGTCCTCCTGATCCAGTTGCTACAACCGAGTTGATGTTACTCTCTTCAAGCCTCTCCGTTGAGCCAGGCTGGAGGACAGCACAGGCTCCAGCTTAGGTGCCTGGGGTGTGCAGTTCAGGGCATAATACGTAGCTGCCATTGCACCCTGTGAAAGAAGGGCAAGAACAATTTGTTAAGAATATGTGTTCAACTACACCTGTGAACACATTTTTTATTAATTAATTACAATAGCAACTAACGATGGATTCAAAAAATTACTTGAATTCTTGAAGTTGTTAACTCAAGCTCTAACATCACCAGCTTAAGCAGTCATTCAGTTATAAAGTATGTTTCTTTGAAATTATTAGCTGTTGCTATTAACGGCGTTGGGGGTGGGTGGGTCGTGGTTTGGGGGGATCAGAGGAGGGAATGAAAATAAAAACACTTACCTGTGTCTGCCGCCTCTTGGTCCTCTTTGCCTGCTTCCAGGACTCCAGGGCAGGAAGCAGGAACAGGAAGCACCCAAGCTTCCAGACTCCCCTAGCCAATCGCATTGCTTCTGATAGCAGCATTGTGATTGGTCTGAGCGCTGTGGTTTGAAGGAAGTAGGAGTCTTGGCATGTTCTCCACCCAGGCTGTAATGCAGCCTGGGTGGAGAACATGCAAAGTGTGCATGCCTGTTTGGCTGGCCCATGACAGCAAGCCAAGCATGCAAACATAGGAGAGTGCTACCACTCCTCCCCCTGTTCCTCTGACACAGCCCTGCCCCGCCCCTAATCTGCTGAGCAAGGATGGAAAAGTAAAATGATAAGAACAATGCGTTAATATCACTTTATTTTTCCTTTTTCAACTGCTCACAGAGCAGTGGGGCGACGCTCCTCCGCCTTAGTGAAGGAGCTGCTCCTGTTTGAAATACAGAATCTACAAATTAACATACATGATAAGCGGACCATTACTTTTGGTGCTGTTTTGTTACTGTGTAATCTGAATAACCATGCTGTTTTTTCAGTGTGAGCTGGCAGGAGTCCACATGGGCATGTCTTGCCCCCTATCCAGCCAACACTCATTAAATGCAACACAAGAATACTCACATGAGAATGCACTGAGAATAATCTTAGGGAAGACAAAAACAATGGCAATAAACCTTTCCAAGAAGAAAACACACCATTGGTTCCAGGATACACAATGACTAGAACTTAAAAATACAAATATCTATGAGTCCTACTAGACAACAAAGGTTCTTTTAATCCTCAAAAAGAAGCACTAATACAGAAAGGCAACACTATATCCTTTGCCATGAAGTGCCTAAAAAAAGCACTCTGCTTGCCTTCACTGACACCCCTACTCTAGGTCCTCCAAATGAAACTCATCTTGGAAATAACATAGGGGAGTGAGGTAATGAGAGGAAGAGACACAATCACTGTGGAAAAAAGAATTACCAGGGCATATAGAACGATCTTCCAAATTTCAAACTACACCTCTCCTGCACATATAATGGTAGAGTTTAGGCTCCAGAAACAGACCCTGGCTAGAAGGGGTGCTCTTATAAAATTATGGCACAAGATCAGAGGAGCAGATCAAAACACACTAAATTGGCATCTCTGGACTGAATTGATACAAACAGGGACATTGACAGCTGAAGCATACCTCAGAGACTCCCTAAAACAATTAGGGCTGGAAATTGCTTGGGAGTCATCCGACAAATACCAGATTAAAGAAAGTGGTCTCTAAATCGATCAAAGCGCTGTCAACATAGAGAACAAGGCCGCACTTTGCAAACGGGCACACGGCTGGCTTGTACTTAATAACTACATTGCAGCTAACCACAATAATACTTGAATGCAGGATTCAACATTACACTGAAAGAGAAATACTTAAAATATCAGCTGGGCTCAATGCTAATTCTGCCTCACCTTCAACCTTGGAAGTGGAAGCCTGCAGACAACACCTGCGGTCTATGCACTCAAGGACCGGAAGAACTTGTTCACATAATCTGCATGTGCACAAGCTTAGCAAAAGAAAGATATTCACTACTTCCTCTCCTCTACAATCGAGCAGGGATCCACACCTGCAGACAGGCAGTGATGGCCTGCTTCAAATCTTATGCCACGCAACTGATCTACCGATTCACAAAATTGCTCAATATAGTAGAGAAGCAAGTGCATACAGAAAAACACTGCAGGGCAAAGGCTGTCAAGCAACAAAACAAGGATTGAGGTTGCAAGACTGCTAGGGCAGAAACTCAAACTCAGGGTCATAGCCAACTTTGCACAGTGGAAATATGAACACATTGACAGAATAAAGAAGTAAGAAAACTCAGAAACAGCTGATGGCTTGGAAAACCTTAAATAAGAGACATTTTCCAGTGGGTTCTTTTAATCACATCAACTTCAGTTTAATTAAAACGTTTTAACAGCTTTTTATCTGTTTACATCAAGCTATATATATGTTATGTACATGCAATGCTTTTAATCAATCAAGCATAACAAATTACTTACTTACTAACCAGCTACCCTGGCAGCCCACTTTTGAAATACATGATGGATACCAAGGCTGAGTACATTTGCATATTTGCAAGGCTGCTGTGGTTAACATATGTCTAGAACCACATATGAAGCACCAAGGTTGATTTTGAAACTTTTGAAAAGGGTTCCTATCCACTTACCCCTGACCAATTTCAAGGTCATTTGGCTATGTCTAAATAGGTCATCCAACCTTGCTGGCCCTGGTAGTTAGATGGCTTGAGTCTCCTCAATGGAGATACATTGTATAATTAGTCTACTTTATGGAAATGCATTGTATAATTGAAGTCATTACCAGAATGTAAATGTCATGATTCATAACAGAGGCATAACATGATGACAGAAAAAGTCTTCTGCAAAAGGGTTTTTGACCTTTTGTATTTGTATTTTAATATATTTATAAAGCGCATAAATCATCCCAAGGGATATCACGGCACTAGGACGGAATTTAATGCAATTCAGGTTGGTCTTAATAGGATCAGTATCTAGGAAACAAGGTGGTTTTCAGTTTTTTCCTGAACAGCAGATGATCGTTTGTCAGGCGAAGATCAAGGGGTAGGTTGTTCCAAAGAACCGCAGCTGCTTTAGAAAAGGATCGGTCACCCATCCTGACCTTGGATGTGCGTTTAACTGAGGCGAGTGCTAGGTGACATGATCTCAAATTCTGTAACGGGACATGGAATTGTAGCTTATCTCGCAAAATGTGTGGTCCTTTTTTATGCAGGGTTTTATGCGCAAAGCAAAGGAGCTTGAAACTAACTCTGGCGTACTGGTAGCAAGTGTAATTCCTTCAGGCAGTGAGATGCTGAACTGTATTTGTTTTTGTTACAAATTAATTTAGTGCCAGGTTCTGGACTACCTGGAGTCTAGAGAAAAGATAGTCGGCCATGCCAACATAGAGGGCATTGCCGTAGTCCAGTCTGCTCAGGAGTAGAGCATTTTTTTACAGTTTGTCTGCAGTTAGAGGGGATCCAGGGAAAGAGTCGTCCGAACAGTTTCAATGTGGCAAAAGCTTTTCCGCACAAAGTGCGTACCTGGTCCTGCATAGATAGGGTGTCATCAAAGACGATGCCCACATTTTTTGATGCTTGCTTGGGTTTTTGGGCAGTGCCTAGTGCTTGGGGCCACCAGCTATTATCCCAAATCGCCTGGGCACCCCCCGAAGAGCAGGATTTCAGACTTCCTCGCATCTAGTTTTAAACAGTGCCGGGACATCCAGCCTGCAAGTTCAGTGAGACAATTTATTAAGTTGTCCTTAGTCTCAGTATTGGTCAGTCTATTTATCAGGGGAATCACCAATTGAGTATCGTCAGCATAAGAGCAAATGTCAAAATCCCATTTCCTACTGATATCCACCAGAGACGATACATATGCATTAAATAGGGTGGGACTTGAGGTAACTCCTTGCGAGACTCCATACTTAATGCACTTTGGGAAGGAGGTACAGGATCCCATTTGAATTGTTTGGATTCCATCGTTTAGAAAAGAGGCGACCCATGACAGGGCTTTAGAGCAGATCCCTTTTTTGGGTGGGATTTAAAGTAGTGTGTGATACGGTATTGAAAGCCACAGTAAGATCTAATAAGATCAATTCTACAGCTCTGCCTTGGTCAACTTGCAATCTAATGTTGTCAGATATAGCTAGTAAAGCGGCCTTGGTACTGTTATTGGCCCTAAAACCAGTCTGTGAGGGATCAAATAAGTTGTTGGATTCAAGGAAGGTGGTGAGTTGTTTATTGATATTGTAATTGAGAAATTGGGTGATAATTGACTGGATCATAGATTCCAAGGCCTGCTTTCTTTAGAAGGGGAAAGACCACTGTTTTCTTGTCTGGGAATGAGGCTTGTTCCAAAGATTGAGTGAAGATTTTGGTTACATGGGGTGTTGGAAAAACCCCACTCCCACACCGGAAAGGGTTGGTGGTAACGGGGTCTTTCCAGGACATACACAGTGGTAGCTTGGCTCGAGTGGTCAGGAATCAGGCACCGTGCTAAGCATACGTCATACCCATACAATAACCATGCGTGCATCCATTCCAAAAACGACTCTACACCGTAAAAATTATGAAAATATCTCTGTTTATCTTCTTTTTCTCTTAGTTGCTGATTAAATAAATAATAATAATACAATCACCATATACAAGGCTTTTTCTAAATAGTGCAGGTCAAATAAATACTGTCTTAATGATTCAATAAATAGGGGTGATCATAAATAATTAAGGCATAAATATAAGTGCAATACATACAGGCAATTAAATATTATGAGGCAATAAATACTGCAAGCCAATAAATATTGTGCGACAATAAATACTGTGGAACAATAAATACAGTGAAGCAATAAATAGGTTAAATAGAATAAATACATTGCTCTCAATAAATAATTAAAAGCTGACAGTGACACTTATAGAATCAGATCACATTTAGATTTCTATGGGCTGATTTGGCCCAGTCACAGCTTGTGGTTAGGTGGATGGCTTGAGGGTGTCTATTCCCTGGCTTGGACAAGGCTGAGGCCTAAACTGAGGTAGATCAAGGGGGGAATACTAGAGTCCTGGCTCTCTCACTCTACACAACCCCTCTGAATTAGTCTCAGCTCACCCCTGGCACAATCAAGCTGGTTCCAGCACCTCTCTAGCCCCTAGGGTAGTCTCTCAGGATTCCACAGGGCCTTAGGCGCCCTCTATTCCACTTACTGCCCTTTTTCTGAAGCTCCGACGCCGCTGGAGTCGTGTCGACGCCGTGAGGCGGTTCCGGTTCGATGTCGGCGGCCTCGGCGCAATGTCAGTTCTTGACGACGCCGGTAGGCGGTTCCGGTTCGATGTCGGCGGCCTCGGCTCGATCTCGTCCTCCGGTTCGATGACGTCGGGCAGTCTTGGCTCGATGTCGACTTCAGGCGGTTCCGGTCCGATGGCGACCTCAGGTTCGATGACGTCGGCCGGCCTTGGCTCGATGTCGACTTCCGGCGGCTCCGGAGTGCGATCCCCACTCCCGACCTCCGGTGCTCCTCTCCTCAGGTTCCGGCGACTCCGGAGTGCGACCTCACTCCCGACCTCCGGTGCTTCACCTCGGTCTCCGGCGACTCCGGAGGGCGGACTTCACTCCCCCGTCGACGCCGCTCACTCGACCTCGGGTGACTTCCTCCTCGACCTCTGGTACTCTCTACGACCTCCGTCGGCGCCCTCTCTCGACCTCTGGCGGCTCCGGGTACGACGTCTGCTTTTCCAGTCAGCGCCGCTTTTCCACCTCGGGCTCCGGGTCTCAGGCTTCTCGACGTCGGACTCCAGGGAAACCAGTATCCAGGTCAGGATCTTGCTCTTCTTGGATTCTAAGGCCTGTTCCTGCTGTCCAGGTCCTTAAGATGGTTTTTCTTGCTTCTTCCCACACAGGGCTCCAGGCTGGGCTCAGTCAGTAGGGACTAGTATCAAGGGTGGGTTTATGGACCCCACTCCAGGCACAAGTTTCCACCCCTGCTGCTTCACTCCTTCCTCCTTCAGGTTTCTGCTGCTCTCCCTTCACCAGTCAGGTGCCAACTGCCAGCTCCAACTGCCAACTCTCTGTCTTAGCTTCCCAACATTCTAAACCGCCTCCAACTGTCACAGGGCTCCAGAAGGTTGCAGAAGGTTCTAGTAGGTTCCAGTGGGTGCTGGTGATGTCACAGGTGGCCACCATTTTGTGCTCCAGGCCCTCAGACAGAAGTTCCAGGGGTAGGTAAAATGGCTCCCTGAATCTGCATCAACACTAAAAAGTCTGGTGGTTCCCAAAAAGGAAAAATTCAAACAGGGTTTGAGGCAAAAGTGGGACAAAATAAATAATGATGAGGAGGGACCACCCAAAGGGCTGACAGGTCTAACATGGGGACATAAAACTGACACTAGTCTAGTGAAAATAAAATGCGGGCAAGGCTCAAGTGAGGATCCTGCCTCAACCTCAGCCATAGCTTTGGCCACCTGTTCCTCTGAGAAAGGAGCCAAAGTGTCGAGATGGATTTTTGCAGAGCAGTGAGGTGCCAGATTTTCCCAATCAATATTTACCTCTTCGTGGGGATTATCGAAGGACGTGTAGATTTTTGTCACTTTGTCAGTGAAAACATTATTAATTACTTCACAGTTCTCTGTCGTGGGAGCCATGGTTTGCGGTAAACTGGAAGGTTTGCAAAGTTCTCAAATAACTTTGTAAAGTTCCTTGGATGACCTGCTGTTATCTTCAACCATTCTTGTGTAATACTTTGTTTTGGCATTTTGTAGAGCGCGGTGGTAATTTTTTAATTCAGCTGTCTGTGGTGCCCATCTTGCACCCATTGTATAAGTCTGAAAACGTCAGTATTTTAGGTATGCAATCCCCACTTTCCAAAACCCTTGCTTTTCCCATCACAAATTAATTCAAGTGCATTTTCACTCATTCTTTCGCGGCCTCTCTTTGGATCCCAACATGTTGATCCCCAGGTCTAAAATACAGCACAACATCTACCTGGTCTTTCAGAGATCATCACTAGTGGCAGCATTGGACCCAGAATGTGACAGCGTGGCTTTATGTGCCACAATACATAAAAACGAGAAAACTTCCATCCACTGATGGGTAAGCTCACCAAATGGTAACTGCGCCTTTACAGAACTTTTGGCAGTGATACGGCAGAACCTCGGTTGGCAGGAAATCCTCCTGAAAGTCATTTTCAGCATGTGGCACAGCTTGGTTTGCAAGGGAATGCCACCATGCACCTCAGATTGCTCCCTTAATGGTGGGCATAACTCACATCATTTTAAATAGCATAATTACATGAGATTACATGAAATGCATCTGGCACTCCAAAAATTACCCAATCGGTCAATTTGGGTAAAATTAAAAATCAAAAATTTAATTTCATGGTGATTTCTGGTATCTTTTGTTCAAAACACTGGAGCGCTTGCTCGTATTTGTAGCTTTTGGAGTCAAAAGTTACCCCAACGGTCCGCTCGGGTAAAAAGTGTACCTGAAATGTTTATTAGCCGTTCGCATTAAAGGAACTGCCACTTGCATTCAAAACACTGCTGTTCACATTCTGATTGTAGTTTCCCACGTAAAACGTACCTGAACAGTCTGCGCAGACAAAAAATCACCCTTTGAAATGCTGCTCGCATTAACAAAATTACCAAAATGGTATAACTTGCATTAAAATTTCTCCAGCAAATTACATGATGTGGTGTAATGGCATGATCTCGTAATTTCATGTAAATTTCATAATACAAATTTACCAAAGTTACACCAATTACTCCAGCATAATTAAAATTAGGACCAAGCCTTCTGACAATACTATCTCCATAGATTCATTTGATAAGCAGAGCCATATCTGTGTGTGTATGCACTATCTACAGGTACACAACCTCTTGATTGGTCCGATTGTGGACAGTTTTTGCAAGGAGATTGAGAGCTGCTATCTTAAATGCTGCCTCAGGAGACACCAGTCAGCCAGAGGGTATGGTAACAAAGGTCTCCTCTTCTGGGGCAACACCACATGCCTCCCTCCTTCTTGCTCAGTGGAGAGACTTTAGCCCAGTGTTCATATGAAGCACTGGGAACGGAATTGGCTCCAAGGACATGAACCCAATCATATCTGCACTTTTTCCTGCATGCCATCTTGCACATATATTACTTTGACTGTGCCCTCTTCACCCGAATTTGTGCTATACCGCATTAGGATTCACTACCCACCTTGGGCAACAACATCTTAGTGGGAGCTGCCCCCATGGAAGGGTTGCCAATAGGGAAAATATTTCTGCCAAGTAAAGCTCTCTCCTTCACCTGCCAGTGTCTCCCAGACTGCAGATATGGTGGAATAGATTGTGATTACATTATTTTATGCTCCTTATCCTTATGTATTAAAACTCTTTCTCCCTTGTTGCATGTTAGCATATTTCTATTTGTCTGCCATGCGTGAGTATGTAGTAAGAGCACATTTCCTTAAGATAAGCAAGGGGCAAGTTAAAAAATGGAGTAATTGGTCCCCATTTATCTGAGCAACGGAGGGTCATCAAGGGTCCTGCAAAAATGTCTGTTTGGAGATGTTGCAAAACTCTGAGCTCTACGCCATTTTACTGCACAAAATGTCCATTTTAGGTATCCATACGTGCAGGTTATGTCATTCAGTTTCTTTCTGTGGTTGTCTTTGTATAATTTTATAACAGCTGTAATCTCTGAGGAACAGGAGTCTCTAACCATTTGTGTACTGATTGCTACTTCTGGTCACGGAACAGCGTACTGAGCTGTTGCCTAATATTTGAGTATTGGACAAGGGTACGTCCACGTAAATAAATGTAAATAAAAACCATCCCTTGAGGATCCCAGGCCTACTCCAGTGAGCATACAGCATTAATGCTACATGAGCTCTATACCAAATGTTAATTTGAGAGGTCCCCAAGGATCAGTGTTGTCCCTTGTTTATGAATCATACAGAGAGGTTAGAGTCTAAATTAGACTTGTGTTCTCATTTTCATGTAATGCTCCAATTTTGTGAATTATGGCACGAAGTACAACTATCAGTAATACATTTTAAGAGGGGATGCAGGTTTCATAGGTACCTACTAGTAAACATATCTCAACAGTTATATGAACACTGTACCAAAGGAAGATAATAATGAGATACAAATTAATGTATGAAGAGATTACTTTAGGAACCTAGGTACTCTTTAAATAAAGAAAGAAAGAAAAGAAGAAAGACACAAATAAAGCTATGAAGAATGGAAAAGAAAGGAATAAAGGAAGAGAAAGAAGGAGAGAAAGAAATTAGAAGGTAGCAGAGGCAGAAATAAAAGAAAATGTGAGTAAGAAAATAGAGAAGAAGAATTATGCAAGAGACAATGCGAGTAAGAAAGTAAGGATAGGAACAAAGAGAGGAGAATAGGGACTAAATGTGAGTTAGAAGTGCTGGAAGAGAGAGAAAGGTGGGGAGAGCATGAAATAGGGAAAGGGAAACCAGAAGAGAGAATGAAAGAGCAAAATGAGAGAAATAAAGAAGAGGACCAAAAAGAGAGAATGGAGTACAAAGAAATGAGAGAAGGCAGAATAACAAAGAAAGAATGAGGATAAAGAGAGATAAGAAAAGAAAAAGAAGAAGCTAAACAAAGGAGAAACAAAGAAATAAGTGAAAGAGAAAAAGTAAGAAAAACTGTAGAAAGAGAAGACTAAAGCATGCTTTTTGCATGTAAGAAAGGAAAAAGCGAGAAGGAAAGAAAAAATCTGAGAAAGTATTGTACAAGCAGAAAAGCAAAGAGAGGTAGAAAAAGTAGAGCAAGAAAAAAGATAAGTGAAAAAAAGAGTAAAACAGGAAAGGAGGTGAAGAGAGAAAGATGGAGGGAATGAAAAAAGTGAAGAAAAAGAAAGTAACAAAAAATAAAAGGAGAGAAAATGGAGAGGAGTAAAAGAAAGGGGAAAAAAATGAAAAGAAGATAGTAAGAAGTTTAAAAAGAAAGACAGGAAGAAAAACAAAAAGGAGGCAAAAAAGTGAAGTTAAGGATCAAAGAAGAAAGGATGGAAGAGAAAGTGGGCAGAATAGAACAAAATACATTACAATATAATAAACTTTATTCCATCTATCGAGATAGACCATAAAAGTAGAGTATAGTTTAAAAAAGATTTCAGTACAATACGTGCGATTAACCCCTTCGCCGCGGGGGTTCGGGGTGAGCGCGGCGCCGCCATGCTCGTGACGGAACCACTCCGTCATGAGCCACGGGCGCGCTGTGCTCATGACTGAGTGGTTCCGTCACGACTCCGCCCACTTGCATTATTCACCCGCACAGGCGGGGAATCAGCGCCGCGTGGGCGGAGCGGCCGCAGCATGACGGAACCACTCCGTCATGAGCACACGGCGCCCGTGGCTCATGACGGAGTGGTTCCGTCATGAGCAGGCAAGGGGTTAAATATATCCAAAGACATGGTTAAAATGTATGCATTTACATAAAAAAAAAAAATCAAAGAACCTCAGATAGCAGCCCGCTATACATTTCATTCTACCCGAATTTCCCTGTGAATCGCTAGTCATCATATAAAACTAAGTTCAATATGTACAGCAATAAATATACAAAGATAAGATTAGTTAACAACCACATAATATACTTTGAACAGTTTATTTCCTAGACACCGGCCCACTAAGTTATTGGAATAAAAAAACAGGCTATAGCATGAAAAGAGGCAATATATTTTTTGTTTCTTTTTCATTTAAGGATGCTAGCACGTAGGTTAGTCACAGCTAGATCTGAGCCTGACTGCAGACCTCAACAAACTAAGAACATTTAACACAGAATTGCTAGTGAGCATTTGCACAAAAAAAAAACGCTGGTCTAACCTGTCTAAAATTGCACTTCTTTAAAATGGGAATGAGAAAATATTTTCTGGGAACCTCGTAAAAACTGAAGAACATTAAAAAATGTCTCATATCCTATTGAGACTTCCCGTTGCAGCCACGGGAGGGATCGTGGGAACTTTTGAGCCGTAAAACATAGGGCTCAGTTGATGGCTTTGTTTTCAAAGGGAAATGCCCATGCACACTGGACTTCTTCAATTCCTTCTGCGTCCGTTGCCAATCTGCCGTTTTTTAAAGAAGTTCTCTTTCACCCAACACTGGTCTTCTCTGTACAAATTCTCTGGGTTGGTGAATAATTCAGCCCTTCCCAAGTCCGCAAGGCAATCCCTTGCATACTTAAGCCAGGGAATACGATAAAAGTGATCTACGGAAAGATAATCAGTTAAAATATCCTTACTTAGTGTAATTCCCACCCTAAGCCATAGATTCAGCCACAAAGATAGGGGACGGTAAGATAACAGATCAGAAAGAAAAGCCGAACACAGTTTTTCGTGGACTATAATAGAGGGGATACACTGCAGTAGACTAAAAAGACGTTTTAAAAAAGTATTTTCAACGACTTGGAGTTCTTCGTGCTCCTTGTAACCCCATAGTAATGCACTCGGCCTTGTAGATCTTCATGAGGGCCCTTATAGGTTTGGTGCCCAACCTAGATGCAAAATTAAATGTGGCAGTATTGGCCCTGACAAATTCCCTTTTTTTCCTACGGATGAGGGGACGCCAAGTCATGGCAGTGTCGAAAACTGCACCCAGATATGAGATGACATCGGTCCTAGGGACTGGCGTCAGCCCCACCACAAATGTGTATGGTTTGCTGCGGCGTAAACCTGCTTGCATTACAAAGGATTTGTTATTGTTCCCTAGCAGGTCCCTATCTTCCATAAAGCGGACAAATGAGGTCAATAAAGTTTGCAAAGCCCTGGCTGTCCTAGCCATGAGGATGGCGTCGTCCGCGAACAATAGTACTGGAAGGCTCCGCTGGCCCACTTGCGGACGGCAAGTTTTCATCTTCACAAGGGTCTGCTCCAAGTTATTGATAAACAGATTAAAAAAGAAAGGGGCCAAACAAAAAATGCAGATAGGAGAGCAAAGGGAAGCAGAAAAAACGTGAGAACTAATGAAATACAAAAGATGGACAGAAGAAAAGGAGAAAATCAAAGGAAGTAGGGAAAGAAGGCAGGGTTGGATTGGGCACCGAAACCGGCCCAGGCAAACTTCTCGGCGGGGCCCACTGGGGGTGGAGAGGGGGGTGCGGCCGAGCTGTTTGCTCGAGCCGATTTTGCCGATTTTGTTACAGGGGCCGATATCGCAGGCCCCCTGTAACAAAAACGGCCTCCCAGAGGGACAAAACCGGCCCCCACCCTAGCGGCCCATCGGGGAAACGCCCGGTGCCCCCTACGTCCAGTCCGGCCCTGAAAGAAGGTAACAAAGAAGTAGCAGAGCAAGAAAAGAAAAAAAAGTGAAAGAAAAAACCAAATAATTTTGCTGAAGATTGTGGGCTACCATGGCCCTACAGTTGCAGCTTGCTAAGCCCGACAGAAAACGTTGCACTACCTTTTAAAGTGATGGCTAAGCATTTGGGCAGCTGCATATTGTAAAGCCAGCTGACAGGTAACTATCATGTGCACAGTCCTCGGAAGTACTTGAGAGCCACAGGTAGCTCATGGTCGATTTGATAGAGACCCCTAATGTTGCAGTTGTTTTCTGATGATACTTATTTTTTGCTGCACATTGCATTGTTTGCGAATAATATATAGGAAAGAAACCAGCAAAAGAAAAAAAGTCAAAATTGGAATTTTCCTGTATTGATGGAGCCGTGTTACCACACAACGCAGACATCTCTTTGTCATAGATGCAAGCAACGGCAGCCAAACTCGTACTCCAGTTCAAATAACCAGAAACTCGATGTACGCAACATCTTTTACTGCCAGCCTGTTTGTGTAATTTAATTGCAGCACTATATCCCTTAGGTCTGTACATAATTTGTTTAAATATGCGTATAAATAAGACCCAAGTTTATTCAAACCCTATTGCACACAAGCAGCTACTAACACCTTTAGTTCATGAACGCATATGCAGCTGTTTATTCCTGATTTCCTGCATCAAATACGGAATTTTCTAAGGTATATAATTTACCGAATGGTAGTATAATTTTTCATCTGAAATGAAACTGCAGGTCCTTCATACCTTAACATCACACTGTATGAGAATTACTTATCAACAATGGGGCAGATTTACGTTTCCTGGTGCATCCCTGCAAATCAACAGGGACGCGTCAAGAAACGTGCGACACTCAATGCCATCGTTGCGCCACCACGGATGCGCCGCATTTACACAATGCGGCGTGCCATGGTGCAAGGATAGGCAGATGCGTGTCGCATCTGCCGGCGTAAAGTTGGCGCAGTGCTGGAGATGTGTCGCGGGCGTGACGCAACTCCAGCACTTTGCCTATCTTCCACATGGTGCGTCACACCTTATGCTTGCTTGAAGCAGGTGCAAGGTTTTGACGCGGCGGGGTCAGAAATGTGACTGAGTGAAATCTTGTAAATTCTACTCAGGCACTTTTTCAAGGCGTTCCTGCGCTGGAACGCCCACCCTGCGCCGGAACGCCCACATGAAACCTGACCCAGGTTTCATGTGGCGCAGGGCTTTACAATGTGACCCATCTCCCTAGATGCGTCACGTTGTATATCCCCCGCAGCATGGCGCTAGCTTTACGCCGCTGCTGCGTCACAGAAGTGATGCAACGGCGGCACAAAAGTGCCGCACGGGGCTTGTAAATCTGCCCCAATGTCTTTACCGGCATGTGAACCTTATGAGTAAAATCTATTTTAGACAACAGAGAACAGCATCATTTATAATAAAATTCACCAAGGTTTTCGTGGGTACCAAATGATACATGGTTTAGTTCAGTTCACTAAACAGAGCATACCCTTTGCACAGAAACTTACCTTTACAAGGTGAACATCATGTCTGCTGAGTTGATTTTGGGACAAATACTCCCTGTTTACTATCCAGGGATGTCTCAGTACTTGGACTGCAGTCAGTCGCTGGTGTGGATCTACATATAGCATCCTTGATACTATGTCCTATGATAGAAAGAAAACGACAGGAAAATAATAACTAACTGATTCTTTCTATATTTTGATCAGTGAACAACAGTGTATTCTTCGTAATGATCTGTGCGTTCTCCAGATTATTACAGGAAAATTACGTTTGCAAGTACAGAACTACAAACAATAGAATTTAATGGTGTTCCAAAAAATCTAGCAAATACTGCACTGGTTGAAAGGTCAGTGTTAAAAATATGTGCCTTTCAAACTAATGTACAATTATTAGCTATTGCAGACAAATTGCATTAACAAAATCTGAAGTGCATAACTACCCTCTACTGGAATTTACAGTTTTTATTGCAATTGTTTTTGCCATTTGTATAGAACATAATCTGCTATTAGGGTGAAATTATAATGCTTTTTGAAGAACAAATTACTTACCTTCGGTAACGCCTTTTCTTTTAGAGACTTTATCAAACCACAGATTTCCCACCTTGTGAATTTTCCCCAGACTCTAGACTTAATCTGGAAACCTTAGAAGCAGTTTCATTTCATGACAACATGTGACATCGTGCAGCTTCTACATTGAGTCTGTCATGTTCTGGGCAAGATGTTGGAGGTCCGATATGTGTGCTCCATCCCCACACTGACACCAGTTTCTTTCTAATCTCCATCCACTCTGACGGATGCTGTGTCTTTGAAATCAGCTTATGGCAGTGTGCAGAGTTTAGGTTGAAATCTTAATAATGGGCTATATGGGTCAATTCCACAGAATGGTGAGGAGGGTGGGTCGGTCAGGAATCTATGGTTAGGTAGACTCTCTACCAGAAAAAGCATTACTGAAGGTAAATAACTTGTTCTTCTGACAGAAATGTCTAACCTCGAAATTCTCACCATGTAATTAGATATCAAAGCAGTGCCTCCCAGGTGGTGGGTCTATGGAATGGCTCAGAGCAGAAAATTCTGCAGGACAGACTGGGCAAAGTGACAATACCGAGAGACATAGCTATCCAGACAGTAATACTTGCCAAATGTGCGGACGGGCACCCATGTAGCAGCCTAGCAAATGTCCAAGACTGGCACACTATATGCCAGTTCACTGGCAGCAGCCTTCCCTGAGGTTGAATGAGCTCATAAGCTTTCTGGAGGCTACTTCTTGGCTAGTATAGCATAGATCTTGATGCATAGTATAAGCCATTTTAAGATGGTACTCTTTTGCACTGCTTTTACTTTCTTAGCTCGTAGAAACCAAATCAAAGTTAGTTATCATGTTGGTAATCTCTGGTTTGATCCAGCAAGAAGATAGCGCCCATGCAATGAATCCATTCTGCCTCCTTTGAAGGGTGTGATTACCTTGTGCAAGAACGACACTTTTGTCCCGGAAGACTAATTTGTCCGGGAAGAAAGATGTACATGGGGAAACCACGGACAATGCCTGTAGCTCTCTCACTCACCTAGCTGTTGTTATGGTGATAAGGAATGCTGTCTTTATGGTATAAAGATGAAAAGAGTAACTATGCATGGGTTTGAAGGGGAATGCACATCAAGTAAGTGAGCACCAAATTAAGGTCCAGCTATACTGGAGCCGACGGTGTTGGTCATAAAGTTGATGGTGGTGTCGAGCATGGCCCTGGGGATGGACTCATGAGTGGCGCTGAGGCTGAAGCCAGGAATGTGCTCCAGGGGGATCGGTGTGGCACCAAATATTTGATCCATGGCCATGTGTAGCTGCAGGAGCTTTTATGGCATTGCTGTCTATTCAGGGAAAGGTTGAAGCAGGAATGGTGCTGAAATCAGCTCTTCTCTGGGGGGGGGAATTGCTCAGCGGCTTAAATGCCTGGTGAGTAAAATGAATCTAAGAGGTGCGAATGGTGAGATGAGGGAGAGCCATTTTATGATTTTTTTCTGTTTATTTGTGGGGCTTTCTAGACTTACTCGAGCCCCCTATCCTTGATAATGATCAGAGTTTGGAGCGGCCTGAGGAGTGGGATCACCTTTGAGCCCTTGACTTTGACCAGGACTGCCAAGTGTTTGACTTCAACGGTGAACGCTTTTTGGAACAGAGTAGTTTGGTGACAGTGAGCCTTGCCTCACAGATATTTTTCTTGTTTAGTTTAGTGAAGCATGGACACAACACAGAGTCATATTTTGAGCTGAGGCACCAGAAGCAGACGTTGTAGGTGTCCATTACCGACATTTGTCAGTTGCAGTCAGAGCATGGTTTAAAACAGGTGGACTTGGGGGGTGATGTCTGCACACTGAAAGATTTTAGAGGGATAAATTCCTGGTCAGATATGACAGGAATCAAACTCTGGATTCACATCAGAAGTAATGGAAATAAAAGAACTAATGTCAGTGCACGGAGGTGATGTACGTATAGTGCCCCCATCATCATGTCCGAGATGGGAGGGCCCCAATACAGAGCTGTACGGTGCCATATGTTAATGAGCAAGGGAATTGCTATGAACGTTTGAAAGTTGCCCACAACAGCATATGAATGTGAGGAGCACCTCTTCCTTGCTACTCTTTTTGTGAAAAGAAATCAGTAATTTCTCAAAGATGTTGATTTTATTTAGTTGCAGATAAAGGACAGCATAGTTTTGAATCTGTGCTTTAAGTGCCTTCAAACATTTGACAGATACAATCAGCAAAGTTCTCCTGGTGTCTTGAATTTGATGCCTTTAATGTTACCGTTTGTTTGTGTGAGAAAATCACATACGTGATCCTATGGATAATCTGCACAGCTCAGAGTTAGAAACAACTTCTGTTTATTTTGTACAATCTTTATAGTTGTTTTTCCCGACTATTCATTGATGATTCTTTCAACAGTACTTCACTTTTGGTATATGAGTATAGAACCTAAGAACAGTAAAAAAGGGAAAATGCACCCACAGAGATAATTATACGGTGACAAGCATATGGATTTCACAAAGTTTTGAAGGCAGGTGCTATTATAATGATTGCAGTTGATAGTGGTTCTCCCAAGGGTGCTGGACAGGTGGACTGTCATGCTTTTGTTGCGGCCCATTCCTGGAATTGTTTTTTTAAGTGCTTCCACATGGATGTTGTCCCATGTAAATAAATCTTAGTGGTGCCCCGGGATACCTTCTTGCTGCAAATATTACAGTACAGATAGATATCTGTAACTTTTTTTTCCGTTGACAGTATTGTAAGATGCTTCAAAACAACACTTTGGGGCTTCCTGAAGTACTTGTGCACAAAAGGGTATTTCTAAATAGTTAAATATATCATGTCATGTGTATTTGTTAATTGCTTGGATTAACTTGTTTTGTAGCGTGTTAATAAAATGTATTTATAAAGTTATAAAAATGCATATTACTAATTAACTTATGGGACACAAACACAGCCATACCGGTACTCATACATGAACTTGCACACCTATAGACTCATTTACACAGGTACTGACATGCTCACACATACACTCATACAGCCAGTCAAGATGCTATATAGACAGTCACATACACATTTAGACATGCAAACAGCTACTTACATAGACTGATACAGCCATTCAGAGGGCCGCTCATACAGTCACTCATTCACCAAGCCACACACAAATATAATGACTCATAAACCCACACACATACAACAATTCAGCTACTTATATACCCAGCCATACACTGATAACACCACACAGAGACTGACACATTCATGCACAGACCAATGCAGACACTGACACACCCAGGCACTCAATGATTCAGCCACTGGCAGACCAAGTCTTACACAGATACAATGTCTGACACACCTAGGGACACACTCATATACCCACTGACATTTCCATACACACACTAATACAACTACTGATACACCCAGCCACACCCTATTCAGAAACTGACACACCCAGGCAAATACTCATACAGGCAATGGCATTCCCAGTTACATATCGATACAGACACTTAGACATTCAGCCAAAGACTGATACAGCCTCTCAAACACATATACACATACTGATACAGCTAGTGACACACACTATTACAGACATGCACACTCTTAACCAAACTCTAAAGCATCCAATAACACAGCCAGGCACACACTGATGCATTCTCTGACACACCGACAGACATACCAATACATACCCTGACACAGCCAGTCATAAATAGTTGCAGACACTGACACAGCCAGGCATACACCAAAGCAGACACTGATTCATTCAGACGTACACTAATGCATCGAATAACACATCCAGTCACACACTGATATACCCAGGCATACACTGATGCATAGGCTGAGACACCCAGGCAAACACCAAAGCAGACACTGACACCCGAGCCAAACACTAATGCATCCAATAAGACACTGAGGCACACACTGACACATGTACTGTTGCACCAATGCATACACCAATGAAGATACTGACACACCCAGGCATACACCAAAGCAGATGCTGGCACAACCAGGCAAACACTGATGCACCCAATTACACACCCAGGCATACACTGACACATACACTGACATACCCAGGCATACAATGACACACCCAGGCATGCACCAGTTCAGACACTGACACAGCCAGGTATACACCAAAGCAGACACTGATGCATTCAGACATACACTAATGCATCGAATAACACATCCAGTCACACACTGATACACCCAGGCATACACCAAAGCAGACACTAACACCCGAGCCAAACACCAATGCATCCAAAAACACACTGAGGCACACACTGGAACATGTACTGTTGCACCAATGCATACACCAATGAAGATACTGACACACCCAGGCATACACCAAAGCAGATGCTGACACACCCAGCCAAACACTAATGTACCCAATAACACACCCAGGTATACACTGATGCACACATTGACACACACCCTCTCACACCGATACTCTCACTGACACATTGAAAACATACAGTTAGCTCTTTCTTTGAACAGATGATGGTTCTAAAAAGAACTGAGTTTTTTCTAGAAGGGATTTTTAATAGTTTTTAAATCGTTTTCTTCTTTTTTATGTTTTGAGCAAAAGATAACAGGGTAGTAAAAAGGGAAAGGATGGGGAAATGCAAAGAAGCGACTTGCGTCAGTTACCCAAAAACATTAAGTGGTCACTGGAAGCAAAAACTAAAAAACTACCAGCGATGCTTCTTCACTATATCCAAAATGTATTCTCAGAAGACATTTTTACAGCAACAAGCATGTGGCATTTTGCACAGTGAATAACAATGTCACTCAATACTTCGCAGGCAGCTGGTATTGTAATGACTGCAGGTGATGACGATTCTCCCAAGGCTGCTGTAGAGGTCGACTGTCCTGCTGCACCTGCCTTGACCATCATCATCCAGCTGTAGAGTGTAGACCCTTTCATTAATTATTTTTAGGTGCTTCCACATGGAACTTGTCTCATGTGAATACTTCTTTGCAGTGCTTCTGGATAACAGCTAGCCGCATATATTGCACTGCACATATTTTACTGTAACCTTCTTTTCCACAGAAGGTATAGTAAAGTGCTTCCAGACATCACTTTCTTTTCTTTAAGGTGGTATATCTTCCCCCTTATTCTCAACAGGTTGTGGATGCTCATCCTGGACAGAAGATGTACCTTCAGCCATTCTGTGATAGCAAAGAACCACTGGTTCTCAATTCTCCTTCTACAGGCTTCACTGGAGAAGTAACACATTTTGATGTAGCTTTCTATGTGCATAGGTGGAGCATTCATATATCCAATCAAAAGGCAAGGACTGGGTGTGGTTTTGTGGAATTTGTGAATCTGACGGATAGAATAAAAACAGATATAAAGAGGTTTATATATACTTGTAAATATGTTCTCACTGATGTAAATAACGAAAAAGGAGGGGTGTGCTTTTTGAAAATATTTTTTTAATTTTTGGTGAAACAACAGATTCAGACTCTCAGATTAATTCCGATCATGTGATCAGGATTAAAAACCATAGAGTAGTAGTCCATCTATATTTACAGACTAGCGAAGGTACTGGGGTACCCAAAAAAACAAACTTAAGAAAAATTGCATTTGTTTAATTACAATCGAAAAATGTCATATACTTTACATTTCGTACATATGTAATTTTTATGTTTTCATATGAATAGAAAGTATATTTATAAAAAAATAAATGTCTACAGTTCAATAAATTGCAATACATTTAGTATTAAAAAGAAACCCTACAAATTAACCAAAAGAACTAAACATTAGAGAGGCATAACACTTTAGAAATGGAATTTGAAAAGCCTTTGAAATTGACTATTAAAACCACAAGTTATAGGGATGTTATGGTTAGCAAATAGAATTTAAAAAACCTTAGAAATTTACTGAAAAACCAAAGGTTACGGGGGCGTTATAGTTATCCTCAGATTTCACACACACAAAACCCTAGAAATTCAGCAGTTATAGTTACCTGAGCTTACTATAACTTACGGCCCCTCAATGCACAGCTGATGACCTCACATATAACATCACTCACGATATGGTCAGTGACATCACTGATGACATCTCAAATGACATCACCCATGACATCATCCAGAGAGCAACTCACACCCCACTCAGACTCACATCACTCACACACCTATACAACCACTCACATACATATAACCACTCACATACCCACTCGCAGGCCCATAAAACCACTCATAAACACCTCCACACAATCACTCACACACCCACTCACACAAGCACTCACACAGCCACTCACAGACCCATATAAACACTCACACAACCTCTCACACATACACTTGCATACCCATACAACCACTCACACACCTACTCACTCACCCATATAAGCATTCACACAGCCAATCACAGTAACTCAGACACCTACTCACACACAGACAACCTCTCACTCGCCCATACAACTACTCACACATCCACACACACCCATACAACCACTCACACACCCACACAACCACTCACACACCCACACAACCACTCATATACTTAATTACACACCCAACTCCTCACACACACATCCAATAAACCACTCACAAACTCATTCACAGACCTATACTGCCACTCACATACCCACTGACAGACCTATACAATCACCCACACCCACTGACAGATCCATACAATCACATACCCATACAGCCAGCCAGATACCCACTCACATATTGATACAAACAGTCACACAGCCACTCAGATGACACATGTTAGAAATAGAATAATTCATTACTACTACAGAAAGAATAGTAATTTAACTTATGCAGTAGCTTAGTATATATATTTAAGTCTAAGAAATGTTTACAAAACACATCACTGATGACATCTCAAATGACATCAGTGATGTCACTGACCATGTCATGAGTGATGTATTATGTGAGGTCATAAAAAGTGCATTGCGGGCATAGATTTATAGTTAGCTGAGTTTACTATAACTGCTGAATTTCTATGGTTTTGTGAATGTGAAATCTGAGCCTAACTATAATGGGCAGTTGCCACTAGGTAGTTATAGTTAGGTCAGCCGTTCCATAGGAAAAGCGTTTTTGTGTTGCTAATAACTTTGCCCCTGTTTGACAAATCTACATAACACTTTAAAAAAATGTGTGTTACATAGTGACTAGCTTGTGCATGGAAAGTTTCGGGGTGGTCCGTCAAGCAGGGGCTGGAAAAAAGGGGGGATCCCAAAACTCAAAAACTGCTGGCTGAAGGGAATTACACCTTATTTGGCAGGAAGCTAGACCTTGGTCCGCAGGTTGTCCTTCGTGTGATTTTGTGTACATTCATTTAGTAGTTTTTGAGAAAGTAAGGTGAAAAAAATAATTGTACATCTGGATGGTTGGGTCTGCGAGTGGCTTGAGAGAGTCTTGCAAGAGCGGCAATTTAAAAGTAGACTACTCTGATTGGCTCAGGGAGCTTATATTTCTTGGGTCATCTCACTTCAGCGGGAGTCAGATTCCTGCGGGAACAAGCTCTCTCATTGGCTTCCAGCAACATGAGAAAAATGTTGCTGGCTGTCATTATAGGACTTAGTCACCTGTCCTGAAGTTAAAAAAAAATGATATTAGTGGGCAGGGTAGGGACACTTTGCTGCCTAGTCCCCAGACAGGGGACCTAGAAGAGCCCCTCCTGGAGTCAGAATACAAATGAAATTGGCAATTTTTGCATTGTTAAATGAAGGGGAGGGGGCCTGCGGCAACCATTCCATGCCATATTTAGCCCTGGGAACCCCCTCCCTGAGCCTATTTTGCTAGCCGGGACCCCATCCTCATGGCCCGATTCATTAATGTGGGAAGAGGGTGCGTGCCCACCCTCCTCAAGATGTATTTTGCCCCATGACTCCATTCCCTGGAGCCAGATTCATGAAATATGGGGAGAGGGACTCGCTTCCCCCCTCCCTGAGCCATATTTGGAACCCCAGAACTCTATCACCTGGGGCCCACTGCATTTTTTAAGGGCCCCTCTCCCCAAGCCTTTAGAAGGTCCTGGGGAACCAATCACCCAGGTCCGCTACTATACTTTAAAGGGAGGGGGCCACACGACCCCGCTCCCCGAGGCTTCATTGGCTCCAGGGAGCCCATCCTCCACTTGCTCTGTCCTGGGGAGCTGACCCACGGGACACATCAGTTTCCCTATCTGCACCAGTGCAGGCAGGAAAACTTGTGCTTACTCTTGCCTGGAGATGGTGTTTTTTAAACTCCTGCCAAACAGGAGCAATCACGAAGTCTTCCCCCAGCTGGTGGGTTCTTTAAAAATACTCATGACAGCTGGGAGCAGACTTTTGATCTATTTCCCTGCCCACAATGATGCAGGCAGGGAAACAGATCAAGATATGACTCCCACCCAGTGGAGCAGCATAAGAAGCTGCTCACTAGGGGCTGGAGCAATGCAGGATGAGGGAGCCAGCTAGGTACCATGCTCTCTGATAAAGATGGCCTTTATGAAATTGTAGTGATTATACAGGATGTCCTAGGATGGCTTCTATTTTTTATGTGATGAATTCTGTTTTATCTTGTATTTTACATTTTTTTTTTGTTAATGTGATTTTCCTGTTATGGATACTTGATTATCCAAATAAAGATGGCTTGACTGCCTGACTGAAGGTTTAGAGAGCATGTGTTATGTGCAACATTGACTCTATACCATACACTTCACGGGTAGCCTAGTTCACATTAAGAATCAACAACAGATATATGGGAAACCCTCATTGCACATAGTGTTCAATATGTATACAACTATACAGAGAAAGCCAAGTTAGTCAAGATGCTCAACATCTGTTCCAAAATGAATGCCTTACTACAATCAGCTTTTATCTGTATCAAACCCCTCACAGTCATCAAACCTACATTGAGAAATTAAGTTGATATTAGTAGAAAAGTGTGTACTGCAAACAGTGTTTACTCTATGGAGAGACTTTACTTTGTACCACACTGTTTGCAGACAGTGTACCTCTCATGAGAAATACACCACAGAGTATTGAAAAGTATCTACTAAGAACAGTGTAAACCATATGGAACACTTGTCAAAAAAGACACTATTCGCTTAAAATAGCCAGTCTCAAGGTTCTAAATATATGTTACTATCTATCGCCTTCAGACTGTGGGGAAAACTTTCAGATAGCCACTCTTCTGAAGCAAAACAAGCACATGTACATAGGTTATTACCTGGTGCACTTGTTATGTAGAAAATATCATACTGTGACGATTCTGTCTAATAACTCAAGGCTGCTTACCATAGTTAGGGGAATATTTAGCAGCTGCTTGTGCCGCTGTTTCGTCACTTTTTGTGACACAACAGCGGCACAAATGACCAAATCATGTTTATGGCTTTGAATGGCCTCATAGATGTGGAGTAAGCCAATGCAGAACAAGTTGTTGTATTGACTTACTCTGCACTCGAGGGGCGTTCCATGAGCATTGTGGTGGGTGTTCCCACACCACACCCATCAATTTTTATGCATCTCCAGATTTACAAGTCCATGTAAACCTGGGGATGCGCCAAAACCTTATGCCTTTTCAGGGGAGGTGTAATGAAGGGAATTATGTTTATTTGTCCTTGTTTTTTCCTCTTTCTATATGTGTTGCAGAAAAAGCCTATCAGAATTGTTTTTGTGCAGGAAGGTGCCCCTTCTTGCACATAAACAATCCTGCATGCAATGCAGGCACCTTGGCACCATGGTGCCAGGGTGCCTGCATTGTCGCTAGGCCAACAAAATGGCACCATTGCAGGGGGAAAGGACATAAATGCACCATATGCCATAGATATGTTGCATTCCTTCCATTTCACTTTGATGCAGGGCAGGGCAGCAAGTTACTGCGATGCCCTGCGACAAATCCCCATAAATATGCCCTTTAGTATGTAGTACATAAACCTGTGTGGAACATGCTGAACACTAGTCGTCATCTGTAACTGGCACACAAGCACATGTAATAGCTTCTCAATTACCCCTTAGTAGTAGCCAATAACCCCATTGTAGTGCTTGACTCTGTCAGGGTAGCAAAGCAGAGCAGTCCAAGGCCTACTCAGAGGATGTGATGTGGGCTAGTAATCACCACTTCCTCGCACCCAATAACAATACTCAATAAATGACTGTCCAGTCACTGCTTTTTCTTTAGGAAAGGAAAGGTACATTTATTACCCACACACTGCTAAATATAGAGCATTTATTCACAAATAGACACATAAGGCAGATTCAAAATACCTTAGATGACATTATGAAATTACATTTGACCCCTAAAGCCTCATGGCCCCCAAAATTGCAATAACCCCCTCCTATACCAGATAGCACAAGCCAATATAGGGGGGTTCTCCAAATAAACAAGCCTATTGGCTTTACCAGGAAGCACCATAACATATAATACAAATGAGCCACATGCTAAAATTTCATATAATCAATAATAACCATGTGTAAATACAGCAATCATTGTTAATAAAATATTTAGTATTGCTCAACAATCAGCAATATAAATTGTTAATAAAGCCTTATAATGAACAATTACAGTGTTTCTGTCTTCTTTATACACTATCAGAACACATAAAATGCAGCCAAAGAACCAGCCCCTAAAAGGCACTACACTCCTAGCTGTAGATCAAAAGCTCAAGCATTGGAAGTGCTTGAAATAATGATGAAATTCCAGGGGGTGTCATAATTGCTTGTTGCCTGCAAACATAGGGTCAGTTTAAAAAGTTCTGGTAGGAGGGGGCTGATGCACTCCTTTAAATTTTAAATAAATATTTCACTTGTACTTTTAGCACTAAACATGTGTACTGCTTCCCTCATATCAACCGATACAGTTTAGATAAATATACCACATGTGCTCTAGACATAGAGTCTTTGGGATTAGGTTGAGTGGTTGTTCTCAATAATGCAAGGTCTATTTTAGGAAACACTGATGGAAATAGTGTACAACCTTGCTGTGTAACAAATGTCTATGTGACCCTACAAGGAAAGTATATTCAACTGTTTGATAATATTTGTGATTTTTCTCAAAACCTCATTGAAATAACTGCTAGTGATTATGATTTATATAGGGTATTGACTTTCAAAGACTGTAAACGTATATTAATATATAAAAATACTTTTATTAAAATCCCAGCACTGAGATGCCTTTTACTATTTTCTCTTGTGTTAATTTTTTTTTTTTACTTTGCTTGATTTCATTGATGGGATCTTTTTGACCAATCTTGCTATGTATTTTTTAAAGATTTTCTAAAACATTCCTTCTGGAGTTTTTGTGTTGTTTGCATTACCTACCCATCTACTGAGGGGAAATTGGGTTACCCTTTGGTGTGTTAAAGTGGTTTGTAAGACAATCTCCTTCGGACTCATTTTATGAGCCAGCAATATTTTCTTTTCTTCCAGAGCTAGTTTTCTCTCCTCCAAGGCTCTCTGTGTTTCAGACTTTTTCTCCTCTCTCCAAGGCCTTCTCTACAGTGGATTCTGCTTTCCTTTCCTTCTTGGCCAGAGTGGTCAGTCGCAGCATCAGCTCTCTTCAGTCTTCCTGACCTCCAACTTCTCAAGGGACAGGTAGTGGGAGGAAATACTGCTTTCTGCTTGGATCCAGCCAAGAAACTCACTCATGTTGTCCCTCCTCTCTCCCCTGGGGCCATGGTTAGGAGGGGTCTCTCCCTCTTCTTCTATTTCATCCTCCCCTTCCACATCATCCTCTTGCTCCTGTGCTGTAGACTACAGTCCACTGGCCTCGTTCCAGGATCTGAGTACAACCTACAACTTCAGTTTCTTGAAGCCTATGGCTACCTGTAGCCCCTAATCCTGCACAACTTTTTCAGCTCCACCACAGTGTAGCTTTCCGTGTTCCTTAGGTTTCCGACCATGCTTTCCCAATCGCACAGGTGCAGAAATATGAGGCAGAAATTACATTTGCAATGGTAAACAAATGAAAAATCAGAGAATTTTTAAAGAAATTGATTATAATCAGCTTTTCACAAGGGATCTTTGGTTTTACACAAATCACTGAGTAATACTGTGCAAACACATGTACTGGATCCCACCACTGAACACCCATTTAAGAAGTTGGGCTATTAGTTGAGAGGAATGAGATCCCCGCTCAAGTAATACAAACAGTACTTGTCAGGGTGAACCATAAAAGTCACAAAATAAATGTGTACTTAAGCCCCTGGTAGCTTGTCACAAAAGCAGATAGGCTTAACTTAGAGTAGAGTAGAGGTGTAGAGTATTTATGCAGCCCTCAAAATGTAATAAAGTGAAAACGCAACACAACAAAACTTCCACACTGATTTACGAAATAGAGCAAAATTCAATAAATAAAATTACCCCACAATCACAGAAATCCAACAGGTAGAATGGGAGTTATGATTTTTTTAAGATTCAGGTGCAAGTGGCTCCAAAAAGCACATTCATGGTTATTTGGTCGTGCTGGACTTGGTCGAAGTCACAGTTGAGGCTGACCACAATGAAGCCTAAGCTGGACACAAGGACCAGATTCATCCTGGTGAAGAGTTTACCTTCTCAAAGTCAAGGTCCACATGAGCAGTCTCTGCTGGAGCTTAGTTTGATGGGGGAAGTGAGGAGATTGTTGTAGGAGTGAGGAGCAGGCTGCTGTGGCAGCTTCAAGTTGGTGGGGGATGCGGAAGGTCACTGTTTACTGCACAGAGCAGGTCACTGTCGAAGCTTCATGTTGGAAGGAGCCACGGTGATCGCTGATCGCTGATGCAAGAAACCAACTTGTGGCCACGAAGAGCCCCAAACTTCTGAATTTTTACCTGGAGCTAGGTTGTGATGTAGGAGTAAACTCTGATGTCAGCCAAGGATCCAGGACCTGAGGGGCACCTGTTCGGGCTCAGGACTAACTCCAGCAGAGGACAGCAGCAGGGCTCAGGCAGGTCCAGTTGGTGCTAGTCAACTGAGCAGCTGTATAGAAGACCTCTAATAGAAGCTTGTGGTGTCCCTGTAGATTAAACAGGAGGTCAACCAACTAACCCTTGGAGTCACTTCTGAGGATCCTGGGTTCAGGGCAAGCAGGTTCAGTCTTCCTTCTTCGGACAATGGGGCAACCATCCTCTTCTTCTTCTGAATCTTCCACAGGTCCAGGAGTGTTCTAATGAGAGGTTCTGATGGTGCTGTTCTTATACCCAGTGCCAGCCTGTGGATGGGGGATGCTCCTGCTCCCTTTGTCTATCCTTTCCATGTCCTGGCTTTGACTAAGGAAAAAGGCTGGGCATAGCCCTCAGGCTCCCATTAGAAGCTTACAACATTTGGTCATCCTGCTCAGGATATCAACACCCTGCCCCACGCCCAAGGCCATGTGGTCCCCATGTCTAGATGAGTGCAAACCACAGGACAGCCATTAACAGCCATACAACCCTGCACACTGGCAGAAAGACACATTTGCTTTAGGCAGAAAGATGGCATCTTTCTATAAGTGGCATTTTCAGAACAGTAACTTAAAATACAACTTTACCTTTAAAGAGGATTTTAAACTACAATTGAAATTAGTGGAAGAAGCATTTATCTTTCTGTTCCCAAACTGAAGTTATCACTTATTATGTGCAGTAAAGTAACCCAGTGTTAGTCTGTGGGAGAGCTAGCCTTGCTACAGTGAACAAAGACTTTAGCAGTTTTTCACTGTCAGGACCTGTATCATTTAAGTACACATGTCACACTTGTTAAATATCATGCACCCTGCCCTATGAGCCATTAGGACCTACCTCAGGGGTGACATTAGTATTAACAAGGAAGGTGTAGGCCTGGCAAAAAAGTTTATTTGGCCAGGTTAAAAAAACTGAAATACTTGCTACGATGGCAAGCCTGTATTATAGGGATGTCCTAGTGACTGGCACAATGAGTGCTCCATCCCACTAGAAGCATTTAATTTACAGGGCCTGGGTACATGTAGTACCATGTACTAGAGACTTATTAGTAAGCCAAATATACCAATTAGGTGCATACCAATTTTACCAGGTTTACAAGGGAGAGCACAAGCGCTTTATCACTGATTAGCAAGAGTAAAGTGTGCAGAGCCATAAAGCCAACAGAAATGGGTTCTATGAGAGGAAGGTAAAAATCTGGGGTGACCCTGTAGAGAGGGCCAGGTCAAATGCATCATAGAACATTATAGTACAGCAATTGCTAACAAAGAGCAGTAGTTATACGAGTAGAAATGTGAAATTCCTACTACTGGGCATGGAGCCAGGTTTTACTGGCTTAATGAGAAGAGGAGAAGAGGGCCTTTTGTCTAGTAAATGGGAATTGTGTTAGGCTTGTTAGAAGTTAGCACAAGGTCTGGGGCCAAAACGTAATGAGGGGATGAATGGATGCGTCTTCAATTTTGGTCAAGTGCAATCATCAGTACCTGTATTAGGCGTCTAGTGCTGCCTAATTATCTGGTCACACACTCTGCCTCTTTATTAATGAAGATAGGAGCCTAGCTTGAAAAATACAAATCTAATATTAAATGTTCCTGTGAGAGAGCTGGTTTCTGGAAAGTGAAGGCGTTGTGGTAAAATGCCCCCTTTGTCCTTGGCCTCCACCAGTGTGGAGCTGGTTTGACCATGTTTGTCAGGGTTGATTTTAGTTTCCAGGCTGGCTCTGATTGGAGCTCTGGATTACATGCAGAGCCTCTCAAAGTGGGGCATCATTTGGTGCAGATTATGTTCTGTAATATGTGGAGTGTTCAACTGTGTAAAAGCACATTATTTCAAGCCAAGATTAATAATCCACCAACCTTTCCAGCTTCAGACACGGAATCCCAGTTTCCTCCTGCCAGTGCATACTTCCCACTGCCAATTCGGGCCAGGATCTCCTCAGGGGTATCATCGGGCCCATTTGCAAATGGTGTGAACCTGTGAAATTAAATACGAATATGTGCTATTAAATGAATGTCATAAATATATTCACATCACCTTCAAAAACGCAGAAACGTAACTTGTCCACACAAATACACTCATTGTTATTTTGTGAATGCTGACGAACATGTCAAATATGCTCTTTTTCAAGAATTGTTTTAGTGACTGAAAGCGGAAGATCTGGAATGTATTAAAGAATATAGCAGATCCTCACCCCCCAAAAAACAAACATAGAGTGCAGCTAGAGTGCAGCTTGGATTGTGCTTCTTTGTTCTCACTCAGTCGGAGGGATTAAATGTAGGGCTCTTGTTTTTATGGCATGCGTTTTTTCGACATTTTCCTCTGTATTTATATATTTTTTTGTCCTCTTTAGCTGTTTAAAGCTGTATTCTGAGACCTTCACCCTCTCAACTGTTGGCCAGGCAGCTATGACTGACAGCATTGAAAAGCACTCAAAAAGACATTATATTTCCATATTTAAAAATAAATACGGAGTAATAGATGGCTGCCCACCTGAATTTATCTGTAGCACGCAATAAAAATGGAAACCTGGGAGATTTACTTATAGTCTACTCACAGGGTTTGATGCACAGGAGGAGAACTACTGGCCGATTATCCTCACACTCCTCTCTTAGAGCCCAACTCAATCTTCAAATCGACGTGGATTTTAGGAGCAAAAGCAGCAATATGTGCTGGAAATACCACATCATGAGTTGCTATCATCATAAATGTAAGGTTATTGGTGAGCAACATGTCTTTGGAAGGGAGTGGCCCTGCAAAATGTAATGGACACATCCATAGGCTGTTGGGCATTCCCAAACATTTTGCAGGCGTTTCCCACCCTACAAACGCAATATGAAACGACTTTGTTAACGGCAGCAGTAAATGCCTTCCAAAGGGCATAAAGGGAGGGGACGACCCCATATATAATGAGTGAGTTAAGGTAAGAATTTCCTTACAGTGAAGCGTTTTCCCAGTGAAGTACTACCCTCTGTAAAACCACATATCTGCATGGTGTAATCGCACAGATATTTCTTGTCATTGGAAGGTCCACCCGAATAAATCGTGTCCCATTCCATTGTATGTCTAATGTGCAGATCAGTATGTAGGACCCATATTTGCAGTAATGCTAACTTTTATTATTTTGAAGGAAATTCGTTACAATACATGCTTCTTGCACTAAATTGATCATATTTTATATTGCTGGGATAGAATATCACTGCCAAAATGTCTGGACACATGGATAGAGAGAATGTGGTCCAGCTAACAGCATTAGGAAGTGCTGCTCCTGTTAAAGGAATTGTGGCAATTAGCAACCAAGACTTGACTGTCTCCTTTGAAGGACAGCCAAAGCTGATTCTCATGTGATTGATAACTCTCTGTAATGGGAAAGACGAGCTAAGAAATGGAGTGTGTTCATAGTAGCTTCCAAACAAGTAATTGCAGATAGACAAAAACCTTTTATTTCCAATTATTCACAGTTCAGTAATGATGTATGAAATGTGTTTGGACTCATAAATCTTGAGGTGTGCAAAATTGCAGGCACTGAAGGAGTCTAAACCACATTTACAATGTTGGTGTATAACATGGTATAAGGGCCGGAGCTTCCGACTTAGGCGCTGGGGAACCAGGTTTGAGTCTTGGCGTCAGCTCGACATCCTGTGATTCTGGTGCACAACACTCAGGGCCTCATTTACAAAGAATTGGTGTAGAGCAGCACTCAAGTCATTTTGCTGCGCTGTCCTACTCCAATTCGAAAGGGGTGGAATGCACTGTATTTGCAGCTTTCACCCAGCGTGGGCGCACAATTTGCAGCCGAGCGGCAATGCAGACACCCTTGCACCATGGTGCAAGAGTGTCTATGTTGTTGGCATAATTGTTTTGGTGCAGGAAGGGGCACTTTCCTCGTTCTATGAGTGCTGCAGAATGCAGCACACGTGGAAAGAGGAAAAAACAAGGAGAAATGTAAACATTTCTCCTCATTACACCAGGTGGGTTACATTTTTGGTGCTGCCCCAGGTTTGTGATGTTGTAAATCTGGGGCAGTGTCAAAATCCAAGGGTATTGATTGGGAACACCCACAGCAATGCCCATGGACCGCCTCCTTGATGTAGAGCAAGGCAAGGCAGTGCACTGCTCGATATCTGTGAGGCCATGCAAAGCCATGCAGGGGGGCTTGCGTCGCCTCATAGATATGATTGAGAGGCCTGCGCTCGCGGATTGTCACAAAAAGTGATGCTCTGACTGCACAGGCCTCTTGTAAATGAGGGCCTTAATCTCCTTAGCCTTCAAAAAAATTGTTTAATGTAATTGCGAATGTAAAGCGTTCCAGTAACTTCAGGTCTAGTTCCCGCTAAATAAAACTACAGAAAGAAAAGAGCATTAAAGAGACTTTAAGACTCACAAACTTAAGTAACTGCTTCCTTACAACTAGGACGGATATGAGTCAATGTTTTGCAACCGTTACTTGGCCACACATCATTACTGGGATGCTGACACCTAATAGCAATATGCAATTCCAAAGTGGGATATGTTCATGAAACACGACTTCCACCCTGTGAATGCAAGCTGCAGGTACAGGTTGGTGGGCAATGAGTGGTCCGAGGACCGCTCCATGCTCCCCATGTCTCTCCACATCAGATTATTTTTTAATAATGTGGCACCTGTCCCTTCACCGGACAGGGATGAAGTGTCAGCATTTTGTGAATGCAAAACAGGGATGGAGGTTTAGTTTTCCTCGGAGGAAATCATCACTGCATACCTAGCCTTTGGAACAATTCAGAGAGGAATCCAGCCTCATTAAAAATGTAGATAGGAATTAGGTAGGAATTGTGCAAATCCTTCTCAATTGCCATTCGTTTTGTGCGTGGAGAAGTGTGGCTCAATGGTTAGAGCAGCAGACCCTGATGCAGAGGTCTGGCCTGGGACCAGGGTTCAATTCCCGCCTTGGCGGGTCTTGGGCTCAATTTCCTCGGACCTGTTAATTCTCGCCTTGGTGCCTATTCTAATCATGGGTCCAACTCTGGGCAATAGCTTGCTTAATCTCCACAACGGCCCCAACAGCGCTGGGATGCTTGGGTGTGCCCAGGAGTGGATATTTCACAGGGAAAAGCCAGGAAGGGTTCCACAGCGGTATGAGTACAGTGCCAGGACACCCTAGGGGTAACAGTGCGCTATACAAGTACAACACGTTTACATTTACAGTGGTACATATTCTACCAGGGTTGTCACAAGGCGAGGGAAGCCAAGGCCCCACGCATTTTGGTGTATCCTGCTTTCGAATATATTGAATCAATAAAAAAGCAGGCATCACGTGTGCGTTTATTGTGCAACTAAAGTGACAACGCCACAAAGTAGCTCCAAATACTGGCCCTACTGGCACTTTTGAACCGCCAGAACATTACTTTTTTGATGTTCTGGTGGCGTAATGCGCCACTGACATATTTATAAGGCCACGTAAAGCCATGTTACGTGGCTTTTCATGGCCTTGTAAATATGTACCCATTTCACGCAGAAAACTGTGTGAAAGGGGAGTCCCATGGGTGTTGCTGGGGGCGTTCCCAGCAACATCCATGGCTTTTTGACACTGCCCCAGATTTACGAGAAATCGGAAGTCTGAGGCAGCGCCAAAAATGTACACCTCTCCAAGGGAGGCGTAAAAGAGGCACAATGAGGAGGAAGATCTTTATTTCTCCTCGTTTTACCTCTTTCTATGTGTGCTGCCAAAGAAATAGGTAAAAGCCTCTAGTGATTGTTATTGTGCAGGAAGGTTCTCTTCGTGCACAAAAATGATCATGCCTGCATTAGCACAGGGCAGCCCATTGTGAGCCAGCATTGGGGAAAAGGACAGGAATGCGCCGTATCTATTAGATTATTCCTGCCCTTTTCTTTGGCCGTAGGGCAGCGCAGCAGCAAGGCCTGCTGCGCTGCCCTATTGCAACAAACACATAAATGAGTCCAACTATCTTCTATTCACAGTTAATGATTTGCTGTCATTATGATGATGTGTAATGATAAACTTGAGTGGGACCTGCACATTTCTTGCCAGGAGCCCCACAGAAGCTTCTAACAAGTCTGGCTGTTGCAATGCAAAATGAATCCGGGCGCACAAAACATCTGTGCAAAATTAGCGGCTGATTTGCGATCCAATCTATATTGGACCCCATTTTCTGCCCTTACTGTTATAAAGAGAAAGCTCAGAATTAGCTATAAACTTTGACATTTTAGTAAAAAAATTGTGAATGCCGAAAACATACCCAAACCTTCAGTAGTAGGTAATATCTGCGGTCAGAGTAATTACAGAAAGTAAATTAGTGTTATCTTGCGTTGTATACAGTGATGGGGTCCGTTGAGGGACTTCCTTAAGGGGCTCCTTCTTACCAGTTTGCTATTTGGAAGCCATGGATGATCAATAACAAAATGTCAAGTTATTAGAAAAAGAAAGAAAACTAGGGCCTAAATGTCCTAGACAAAGTAAGCACTACTTAAGACACTCAACATTGAGTGTATCACATATTATGATACCAATGTTAAAAACAATTAATCAATCTTTAGTGGTTAATCATCATAAACACAAATTAAATTCTATAAATCCAAAAGTCCAAAAAGAAACTGCAGTTCCATTCAATGTTGTCCAGTGCTTCTTTTTTCTGAAGCGGAATTCATAAATGATGAGAAACTTCAAAAATATAATATGATATCTTCACAATCATGGAGAAAACCAATCCCATTCTCCATGATTGTGAAGATATCATATTATATTTTTGAAGTTTCTCATCATTTATGAATTCCGCTTCAGAATAAAGAAGCACTGGATAACATTGAATGGAACTGCAGCTTCTTTTTGGACTTTTGGATTTATAGAATTTAATTTGTGTTTATGATGATTAACCACTAAAGATTGATTAATTGTGTTTAACATTGGCATCATAATATGTGATACACTCAATGTTGAGTGTCTTAGGAAGTGCTTACTTTGTCTAGGACATTTAGGCCCTAGTTTTCTTTCTCTTTCAGAACCGGTGCCAGGGTGGAACCACCTCAAAGAGAGCACACCAACAGTGATTATTGTTTGAGTACTGTGTTTATTTGATTAGTATTGAACTTGAGTGCACCACAGCTGTTATGCTACACAAAGTTATTAGAAAAGACATCATGCACAATTTGACCACTAGTGACATCACAATGTTAACCTCCTGTTCCACACTTTGCCTCTTGACAGCCCTCTATTGGCTGCCATGAGGCCATGGTAAGAAAAAGGAGTAGGGAATGTAGAAAGTGAGAAGGGTTCCAGAGCACTGTTTACTTTGTATTCCTGTCATGGCTTTCATAGCCATTGACACTAGGGCAAGCAAGAGCAATGCTAGCGATACCTAAGGGCAAGCAAGGTAGACAGCAGCTACCCCAGGCCACCCCTGACTGACGTCATTGTTCTATGCCTCTCAGGTGGCCCTGTTGATGTTGAGCCCTTACCCTGCCAGCATTGTGTACAACAGGATACCCAGGCTCCAGATATCACACGCTGCGTCATAACCTTGCCGCTTCAGGACCTGTGTGAAACGCAGAAAAATACACAACAGTTAATATTTCGATTTGCCCCACACATAAGCCAAAGTGTAGTAAGCAGAAGCCACTATAAGACTTTAGTAACATAAAAATTAGAAAACATGGGGACATATTATCTAGAAACGGCGTGAAAATTATCGACGCTTTAGGGGCAGAAAACTGCCTCTAAAGCGACGATAATGGGCTTGATAAAATACCGAAGAGAATTCCCATAGAAGCCCATGTTCTGGTGTCAACATTGGCTTCTATTGGAATTCTCTGCGGCATATTATGAATCCCATTATCGCTGCTTTAGCGGCAGCTTTCTGCCACTAAAGCGGCGATAATTCTAACGCCGTGCTTGATAAAATGCCCCATGTTCCTTTGTTACTACACCAAAGAGAAGCTCAGGTCTGCACCATGCTAATCAGACACTCAGAGAAAACAGAGGGGCATATTATCAAGGAGGGAGTTGAAATTATCCCCGGTTTAGCAGCAGAAAACTGCTGCTAAAGCGGCGATAATGGGCTTGATAATATGCCGCAGAGAATTCCAATAGAAGCCCAGGTTCACACCAGAACATGGACTTCTATTGGAATTCTCAAGGGCTGTCCTTGATAATATGCCCCAGAGTTTTTAATCCTTATATTTAGTATCCCAAAAGCAGGAACACTTCTATACAAATCACGTCACTCTGGATAGTCTTTCAGACACCCATGTTTGTATATCAGTTATATTCATGAGAACTGTCATGATTTCCAGGTCTGTGTATAACTAGCTACTGAGTCCAGGCTTCTAATTTCATTATGGGACTTGTAGTCCTGCTGATCCCATCATACATTTAGAACTGGCAGGAAAAATTCAGGAAGCTAGTCCCTTATTGTCCTTTGAACGTTTGTTATGACTCAGCTTTTAGAGCCTAAAACTGAACAGTGACTTTAATGAATTGAACAACATATTAAAGAGAACTGGTATATTTTGGGGGCATCCGCGGCTTGTGCAGGTAAGAGTGGTGTACCGCTTGAGCTGGGTAGGGGGATTTCGACAGACGATGACGCGGGAAAATGAATTATTTATTTAATTTTCCCCGTGTGGTAGTATGTCGAATCCCCCCCCAAACCAGCCCCACTGCCCCGCCACTCTTACCTGCATGGGTGGCGGCTGTTTGGGGGTATTATAACTGTCCGGACTGAGCTGTGTATTCTAACACTCCTTTCTTGTTACTCGTGCACTCTCTATATTTGGATGCGCTCAAAGCACTGAGTTAGGCTTGTTTCTCGTAGGCCCGAACATATTTTAGGTGCAATGACAATGTTAAACTGGGTTATTTGTATATCGACACTTTTCTATCTACTGAATGAAAGATATTGACATGTAAATGATACCCTTCCAGGCTTGTAATGGTGCAGAAAGGATGGGGCTCAGCTGTAATGGAACACTGTCATTTAAAAGTGTATACCCTGTGTCAACCTTGAGAAAGGTAAGGGGTAGGATTTTTTCAATGGTGTGGCTCTTCTCTATGTCAATACAAAATGTGCAAGTACATCAGATATCATGTCAGGATATGATTGTAGAGAAGTGTAGTACGACTGTGGGCCATGTCCAGGACTGCCACTATGACTGATCCTAGGATTCTGGGGGGTACATTGTATCCGTCAATTATTGAGCCGGGCCAAGTCTGAATGAATGCAGGGCCCTGAGGTGAGTGATTTGATGTCTGCCAGCATGGAGTGTCTACCTGACCAAGATGTGTGTGTCTACCAGAGGTTTCAAGTCAGTTCAGTTTCACATTGCTGCTGCATAGAGCCCCTGCAGGCATGATTTTAGCATGGCAGCCCGTGAGATTGTTGCACTACCATATTCTGCCATGGGATCTGGTGAACCAGACTAGGGAGGGATCTCTCCTGCAGGAGTGAGAGAACATTTGTGGACCCCAGGGCTGGACAGCTTAGCACAAGGCAATTGTCAAACGTCTGAGGCTGTATTATCAAAGGTGCCAACGGGCTCAACTAGTGTGTGCACTCGCTGTCTGCACCTCTGGGGCACTTTCATACTATGGATAGGGCCCAAACACTTGAGCTGCACCTTCTGTGTTACAGGTTTCAAAAGGGTTTCCCCTCATTTGCATTTGGGTGTAGCCATATGCAAATGAGGAAACACTTTACCTTTACACCTGTGTTATATCACAGACAAGGGCGCAACGGCAAAGGGGGCACACTGATTGTACATCACATAGAGGTGTCGAACAGTGATTGTAACCCCAAGGGAAGGAGGAGAAAAGGGTCCTATGGAATCACCTCAACAGATTCTCCTGGAACAGAGAGCAGGTAATCACAGTACCCACCTGAAGGGGGTACTCTGTCCCCTTACAAATGCATGCTGACTTGCCACCTGCATAGTGAAAGGTGCTCAAGTGGCTTCAAACAACTGGTCCACCTTTCACTAAGGCTCTGCCCCCATGGACTGCGTGAGCTTGCAGCTGCACTGGAGAAGTGGACATATTCTCTGCTCCTCCAACTACCCACAATGGTCAAGGAGACAGAAAGACGAGGACAGTTTGGATGGAGTCCCACTAATACTAGAGGCACTAAGTAGGGAACACACTGCAGGTCGCCACTTAATGTAGCTAATTAATTCAGCGGGCAAAATAGGGAAAGAATTGCTACCCAAGTCCTTTGTCTAAGGCAGTGGTACTCAAAATACGGACCGCGGGCCACCAGTGTGGCCCAGCAAACCTTTCCTACTGGCCCGCGATCTTCTGGGACCACTGATAAACCAAGAAAGAAAACTGCTCCATTTCCATTGTTGGCTTTTTCTGGTAGCCCAGCAACACATTTATGTTATTCTAGGCTTTGTTTCTGCTGTCAGTTCAGCATGTTTTATGAGCAGGATTGCCCGCTCTCATTGAACAAGCATAAATGAATGTAGAAACAAAGCCTAGAATTAAAGAAAACAAAAAACAATGTTTCAAAGGAACTTTTTATGTGCACTTCTGGTTATGGTTTTTTTTTTACAGCCATTGTAGCTTGTACTTTCAGCAAGGCAGCCCAGCTCATTGGTGAAAGCTTAGATGAGAGAACTGTGAAAGTGCTTCTAAATTATGGGAAATGTGGCCGTGAGTACAATGGAAGAGTAAGTGAGTGGGGGAGGGGTGGTAGGGAATTAAAAAGAACACATTACTCTGTAACTATTATGTTGATCTTTTAACGTACGGGTACCTGAATATAAAATATAATGCAAACACCCTAAATGAAACAAGCATTTGCAATGAAATCGGTTCTGCATTTGTGAAAGTTAGAGCTACTGGCATTGTAAATGACAATGTTTTTCAATTATGTTTTTTTGTTTGCAGTGGACTGATTATTTAATGAAAAAAGTACACGCTCTACCATATTATAAGTTTTCACAGCAACTGTACAGTACAGCTCTGGCTATGTTAATGTAAACTAAAGTGGGCAAAGTGCACATATCGCTGAGTAGAAAAGATGTTTTTATAATTTTACAATTATATGGATAGAATACATACAACGTTGAGTATTTCAGTGTGTGAATGAACTCTTCATGATGGTAACTTGATGCTACTCTGTGATGGTATCAGGAGTAATTTATATGTGGATTTTGTGTGTCAAATGTGAATTATTCATAGGTTATAGCAGTATTTACATTATTAAGTAGATTTATACAAAGTTCTTAATAAGATGGAGTATCCAGAGACGAAATCTCTGGTGAATTGTCACGTAAAACTGCTGCATATGGTAGGGCATCTGATGGGATGTGAGGGAGTAGAACAGTGGGTAGTGCAAGACCTACAGACTTCCTATGAAAACGAAAATAGATGATGCTGACTTATAAAAATATGATTGGGGCATATCATCAAAGCCATGCGATAATTATCGCTCAGAGCTCTTAGTGCGAGGATAATTATCACCGGCCAACTCTGAATTTTATCGCGGAGATAGCGTGCTATCAGCAACGCTTATCTCCAAAGCAATAAAATTCACAGCGCAAGCTGGCAATAGTGCGATTATCGCTGGAAATGTAGTGATAATCGCACAAAGTATGGCGAAAGCTTGCTGATGGGGCAAGGCATACTTAGCCATGATATCCACCTTACATAGGACATCATGGCTAAGGCAGTTTTCAAGCAGGCGTAAGGAAAGTAGCGATAACAGAGGTTCTCGCTACTTTGCTTGTCGCTCTGCAGGTTAGTGTGCCCATTGATAATTGGAGAAATGTCGCTTAGCAACATTTCTCCAGTTATGTCAGGGCAGAAACGCCCACTTTGCATATCATTAGAGATGTAAAGATGGGCGTTGGGGGAAAAGGTGATAATGCAAGGAATCACACGATAGCGTGACCTTGCTGATTAGGCGATAAAATTATCGCCGCTTTCCGTCCGAAAACGGACGCTAAAGCGGCGATAATTTTATCTCCGGGGCTTGATGATATGCCCCATGATTATTTTTTTAGGCTTTGCTTAAAGTCGCAAGAAAATGTTGAGGGTAGTAACGTGTGCTAAAATTGTGACATGTGAGGGCGATAACTAACTTACCACCAGAATTTGCCACAAAACCTTATACAGGAAAAGGGAGATGCCAGGAGTTAAAAAAAAAATTAATGTCCCAAGCCGCAGTGCATAAATGGGATAGCCAGTAAAGTTGAAAGTGAGTTTCAAGTGGGATAAGTATATATCTGACATGTTGATGCACAAGGTTCTTCCCTGCTATGGCATTCTGACTCTCTGGGAAGCTGGACCTCTCAGCCCCCTTCAGCCGATCCTCTTAGCATGGAGGTAAGTAAAATAACTTGAGGGTGGATATCGCTTATACAATGCCGAGAAGCCTGTATGTGCCTGACTTTGACGCTAAGAAAAGACTGCTGGGAATAAAGATATCCCTATTTTACTATTCTGAGATATCCCCATTTTTTATACTGAAGAATAGCTCTTTTATTGCCCGTCCAGTAAATCAAATCTCATGTGGTCCATGTTTAAAAATGATGTTTGTTTCCTTTCCCCCAGAATAATAACTGATCAGAAGGCTTGCCTGGACTATTTACATTTAGGCGTCAAATATTGGAGCCAAAGTTCCCTGGTGCACATCACATTGGCGGTGTCATTGCGTGTTATTTGTATAAAATAATAGGTAAGAATGTGCGTTTGCAGCTGTTTGACTGAGATATAACCCAAATCAGTGTCGTGTGCAGAGGCAAATCCCACTGGCGATGGCCTGGTGTTCCTTCCTTGCCTCGCACAAGAGGCAGCCTACGTGGTACAAATACAGTGTTGTGCGTCTGCTTTGCAGTAGCACTGGAGTTTAAATATCTCCTTTAATGCCCTGCTGGTTTATAATCACCTTTAGTTTAACTGAAATTTGGTCTTTCATAAAACCTCAGTGCTGTTAGATCTTCTTGCGGCACTAGCGTCTTGTGGCCGGTCTTCTCAGCACTAGAGGCGCACAGAGCAGGAGGCAGTGTATCTAATGTTTATCAAAGCCTCTGCTGCCTTTCAGAATCCTCATGCTGAAGCAGAAATGAAACCTTCTTGTCCAGCCTTGGCGCCAGCTTGAGGCTTAGGTTACTGCACTTGCCTTCACTGCATTGTGCACATCTCGGCATCTTGTGCAAGCAGATCAGTCGTTTAGCGGTGCTCATCTCATAGATCACTGCTGCGCAAACAAATGATGGACGGAATACATTCACCCCCAGTCAAGAGATCTGGGTTAAATCCATCGTTCTTTTGCTCACCATGCCACCCCAGTTTAGACCCAGCCATATGCAAATCAGTCTTGACCCTGTGCCTCATGGGAACAGTCCAGACCGAACTGCCAAGCCAGGTCCTCCCTGGACCAGAAACAAGCATCCTGGGGACCGGTTTCTGGGTATTACCCTTCATCAGCAAGGATAGCTTGAATTCAGTGGCACAGTAAGCAAGGGACCCACGTCTGGGCATACCTATCCCACTTAGGGTGAAAAGTGCTACGCAAACAAATGATGGACAGAATGCTGAATAAATCATACATTCACCCCCAGTCAAGAGATCTGGGTTAAATCCATTGTTCTTTTGCTCACCATGCCACCCCAGTTTAGACCCAGCCATTTGCAAATCAGTCTTGACCCTGTGCCTCATGGGAACAGTCCAGACCGAACTGCCAAGCCAGGTCCTCCCTGGACCAGAAAAAAGCATCCTGGGACCGATTTCTGAGTATTACTCTTCATCAGCCAGGCTAGCTTGAATCCAGTGGCACAGTGAGCAAGGGAGCCATGTCTGGGCATGCCCATCCCACTTAGGGTGAAAAGTGATACGCAAACAAATGATGGACGGAATGCTGAATAAATCATACATTCACTCCTAGGCAAGAGATCTGGGTTAAATCCATTGTTCTTTTGCTCACCATGCCACCTCAGTTTAGATCCAGCCATATGCAAATCAGTCTTGACCCTGTGCCTCATGGGAACAGTCCAGACCAAACTGCCAAGCCAGGTTCTCCCTGGACCAGAAACAAGCATCCTGGGACCGGTTTCTGGGTATTACCCTTCATCAGCCAGGCTAGATTGAATCCAGTGGCACAGTGAGCAAGGGACCCACGTCTGGGCATACCCATCCCACTTAGGGTGAAAAGTGATATGCAAACAAATGATGGACGGAATGCTGACTAAATCATACATTCAACCCCAGTCAAGAAATCTGGGTTAAATCCATCGTTCTTTTTCTCACCATGCCACCCCAGTTTAGACCCAGCCATATGCAAATCAGTCTTGACCCTGTGCCTCATGGGAACAGTTCCAACCAAACTGCCAAGCCAGGTCCTCCCTGGACCAGAAACAAGCATCCTGGGACCGGTTTCTGGGTATTACCCTTCATCAGCCAGGCTAGCTTGAATCCAGTGGCACAGTGAGCAAGGGACCCATATCTGGGCATACCCATCACACTTAGGGTAAAAAGTGCTATGCAAACAAATGATGGACGGAATGCTGAATAAATCATACATTCACCCCCAAGTCAAGAGATCTGGGTTAAATCCATTGTTCTTTGCAGAGCACATCTCATAGATCACTGCACAGCGAGAAGCCAAGGGCCAGATGCATTAAAAAAATGTTTTGCGATTCCCTAATTGTGAATGTTTGCGATTCGCAATTAGGGAATCGCAAAACGGTATGCATGAAAGTGTGCAGTCCACTTTCTGCGATTCCTAAGGGGTCGCAAATTACCTATATCATGAATATTAATGAGGCAGGTCGCAATTTGCGACCCCCTAGGAATCGCAAAAATCACAGGTATAGTGTCCTGCTGAGATCAGCAGACCACCATGCCTGTGATTGCTTTTAAATAAAGCAATCATTTTTTTTATAAAGCAGCTTGTTTTCCTTAAAGGAAACGAGATGCTTTACAAAAAGAAAACTGAAAAGTTTTCTTTTCATTTTTTAAGAGCAAGCAATGGTTCATGGGACCACTGCCTGCTCCTACAAATGTTTTTATAAACATTCACAAAGGGGAAGGGGTCCCTCGGGGACCGCTTCCCATTTGCGAATGTCTTATAACCTACTTGAAGTAGCAGTTGGTAAAATGTGGAAAAATATGAATGTTTTGCAACCGCATTCACGGTCACAAAAGATTCATGCATACTGTTAGGATTTGCTATTTAGAAGAGATGCCCTAAACACGCCCATTCCAAATAGCGAATCACAAACCCATTTTGCGATTCGGTAGCAGGTTACCAAATCGCAAAATTGGGTTTAATGCATCTCAAAAGCATTTTTTGCGATCGCAAATGAAAAATGCTTGATGTATCTGGCCCTAAATGTTACCATTAGGCTGTAAATTAATGCTGCATGTTGTCCCTTCAGATGTTATGTGGCTCCAGTAGAAATAGTGCCTCAATCATAAGCTTTTAGCGGATGGACCCAAATTAAGTTTAATCTAACAGTGGTTGAGCGGTCCTCCACACAAGCAACAGGAAGTGGCGTACCGCGACTTCTTCCGAATTAGAAGGCAACAAAGGAGAGTGAGGATGCTAATAACCAATAGTGAGTGTAGGTGGGCTGAAAGCCCCTTCTGATTATTTTTTTAATACAATAGATCATCGCCATAGTGACAGCGCATGCGCGCTGCCTAAAGGCTTGACCTAAAAATGAGTTCAAGTGAAACTAATCTGTGGAAATGCATGGTTTAAGTATGAAACGTGAGGTAGTTAACGCTATCACTACAGAATTCACTGCAAAATGTTGAAAAAAGATTTAAAGTAGTATTTTCTAGTAATCTTTTGAAAAGTATGTTTGTCGTTTCGGCTTTGATAATCTCCCACCCTACCCCAACATCTTGGTGATGCAACGGCATCAATTCGGCCCTTGGGCACACTCCAAACAGCACATTTTGGCCCCCGAGAAAATGTGAGCACCCATGGTCTAAGGAGTGGATTTGCCCCCACACTTCTCCTTCACTTAAGTAATAGCCTTAGGTTCCCTGGAAGAGACACTAGGCATGCCCTCATCTGGGGGCTACTTGGGTGATGCAGGAGCAATGGATTCTGACACCGAAGCAGATCTCTCCAATTTGCTAAAAGGTGGAGTTGCACACTTATCACAGGTCTGTCCCTTTCCTCCTCAGTGCATCATAATAAATGTAGTTCAAGGCGCCCTTAACTTTAAATTTTTCTTGTGGTATCTTGAATGTTAAAGCACAGCCAGTGCGGATCACCCTTGACAACAGTATTTCCTTCTTCTGAAGTCTTCAGAAAGGCAAAGGATCTATTGAGGGGGGGCATGACCTGCTGCTTAGTGTCTATGGAGGGTTGTCAAACTTCTCCCAGGATCAAACCCCTAGCTCTGGAAACTGATTATCAGCTCCCCAAAATGGAAGGAGCTTGTATACACATTACTAAGGAGTGGAGTTGTACATTGACCACAGGTCTTTCCCAGTCCTCCCCACTGCAGCATGGTAAATGCAGTTCATACAATTTTGCAAACTGCAACAAGTTATAACTGACAAAATCCATTAGTACCTCTTAGTGCATGCTCACAGGGCAACACATTAATGATATCAAAGACCTATTGTAAAGCAGTGGTTAGTATTACAGTTGCTGTTTTTGTAAAGAACAGATCCTACTACAATGTAATTGGTACTCAAATTATCAACCTCAGAAGAGTGAAAGGCTGAGTTGGTTCTCAATGCATTCTGAACTGGTGGGCTGCAAGCCAAACGCAGAGCAGCATTCAAATGCATGCATCATCAAATGACTTATGTTATGTTAAAAACTTTGCAGAGCCTGCAATTAACCCAAGAATATAACACTGATAGGTACTGAAGGTGGCTAAACTTGATAAGAAATGGAAACAGTTCAGGCAGGTAAAAAGCTGGGTATTTAGGACTTTTCTAAAGCATTGATGTCTCTGTTGAAAGCTCAAGTGTAAAGGAGCTGCACTTTAGAATGGGGGTTCCGAGAACGGAAAAGAAATGACCTCCTGCTCTACTTTTTCTTATTTTTGTGACTACAAATTGGTAAGTGAAAGCAGACCCTAAAGCACTGACTGTCTGTTGGAGAGAGGATATGGCTACGGCCAGGGCTCGCGACTTTGGAGCTGGGAAACAAGGTTCGAGTGTTGGCCTCGGCTCAACATCCTGTGATTCTGGGCAATTGACCTAATTTCCCAGTGCTTACAAAAATGTAACATGTCCTTGTGTTTGTAACTGGTGCTCATGTAAAGTGCTCCAATACCTTTGGGCCATGTTTGTGCTATATAAAACTGCAAAAATTAATGATATAGTTTTAGTTTGGCCGGCAAGCAAGCCAGAGCTCACAGACCAATGGACAAGAGAAAGACTTTTGAAAAAAGATCTTTTTGCAAAGGGGGCCCAGTGTAAGGCTCTGAGATATGGATATTTTGAAGTTCATCAGTGGAAGACAAAAATCAGCTTTGATGCGGAATTTTACACTGCCTGTAATCACATCAGATAAGAATGATTCCTACCCAGATAAACAGGTGTCTCATAATCTAGGCATGAGTATATGACTCTAAATAAAGCAGTGAAGATGCTGGGCTAGGAAACCAGCCTTGGTTACTTGGCCACCAGTCATTAGACAGATTGAGTATGCGACTCCAACTATTAATACCCCAGCCTTCTCAGTGTTGAGTTGAGTACTGCTGCTCATCCTGATTTCACTTCCTGATAGACAGCCTTGTAAATGATGATGGGTTTGTCCAGTGGCGTCATCAAGATAGATGATCATTTGAGTAATTATTGAACCACCAAAAGACTGGACCAGACTTGTGAAAGACAGGATATATGCTTCATGTAATGTTGGAAAAGCAATGAGCCTTGCAGCACCTCATGGAGGGCCTTTCTAAATGAAGATTGAAAGGAATCAAGTGTCATGGCTTGAGAGAGGTGTGGCTTGTAAAATATTGTCCAAGAAAAACCAGTTGTCAAAGCCGGCCTCCGAGAGAGGAGTGATAGGGATCTCTTGTGACAGAGTTTGAAATGCTGCCAAGAGGCCAAGTAACATTAATGCAACTCGGACGTCTTTGTCCACAGACGCTGAGATGCCTGGGATTGAAATCAGAGTGATGTTAGTTTTTGTAGTAAGGCAGTGGCATAGCAATGGGGAGCGGTCCACCATGGGCGACATGGGTTTTGGGGGCGGTGGCCCACTCCCACTCTTACCTGCATGGCAATTGCACCCACGCTCTTCAATGTGGCCGCCGCAGGGCGGCAAATGCAGGGACCGCCATGGGCGGCCAAAAGGTTAGCTACGCCACTGTAGTGGGGAAATTCTGATTGAACTGAATCTAAGACATTACTTGCCTCAGGTAAGTTTAAAATATATTAGATGTCAGATAATTGAAAATCGGTTCTAGAGGGCAGGGAAATACTTCCATGTCAGCCAAGGTGGAAGTAGCCACCAGAGTATAGTTCAGACACATTAGCCTCGACCTCTCACACCAAACCCATAGAGCTGGCTCAGAGTTGCCATGGGAACAATGTATTCACATCCTCTCAACCACGAAGGACAAAGGAACCTACCTATAGCACACCATTTCCTTAAAGCCAAAACATCGGCTGATGATGCCTTGTAATAGCCAACCAAGTTGAGGAATAACCAGAAGTTCCCCCAGCACAACAGAACGATCGTCAAATCCTTCAGCCCATTCATGTATGTGCATAATAAAAAGATCCATAAAGGGCCTGGCAAGGTGCTATCCAAATTATTGGATTACTTAACAATACAGGAATCAGCGTTATCCTAGATGGCCCACATCCAATATGATTGATTACTAACCACTATGAAACACAAAGAAGTTCAAAGTCCACCCGCTACCTTGCTTAAGCAGTCTGTATAATACGGAACACTTTCCCTGTTTCTTTTTTAAAGGTGCACCGTGGTGCAAACAGGGAAATGGTGAACAGTAGTCACTACAGCCCCTGGCTGGTGCAGTGGAGAATAGTGACGTGGGTATGTTTAGTACTACGAGAGGATCACTCACAGAATATCGGAATTCGAAACTTCATGTGGACAGAAATCGTGTCGTAAATATCCATGACCAAAATATTGAGGTTTTATCCGCATAATATTTTTTTTGCTGATATTTTGTATGCACCCCGCTATGACGTACCAGTCTGTGACAGAAAGCACTGTGAATATGTAAGTCATTATTTTAAACTTTAATTACACACAATATAAGAAAGGCTGCTACAAAATGCACAAATACGTCTAAGATGAAAAAAAGTATAGATTTTTATTAATACCTAGGCTGTATATAGTGCCGTTTTTTATAACTGCCCTTAAAAAAATTGCAATACCAGTAAAAAAAATAGCATTTGAAATGAATACATCTTTGCTATCAGGAAGATTCAAGTGGTTCCATCAATTAATGTAAATGCTGGCTTACAAGCAACCTATACATATGCAGATTGACCAGCTGTGCACTTTTACATTTCTTCCAGGCAAGTGAACATCCTGGCTAGTTGGCTTGTTTAGCTGTCTGGCCGTCTGTCGGTTTCACAGCACAGGAGACTTCCTGCCCTACATTTCAGAAGAAGCATTTCAAACTCTGGGAATTAACAGTCCCAGCGCGGTTGTCTAGTCACAAAAAATAGGACTGTTCTTCTTAAATGTAAAAAATATGGTCAAGTCGTGCCCTCAGATCCTGCCCACTTCGACCACTGCTGGGTTGTGTCCGCACTAAAAGACATTGCAATAGGTCAGATTTAGCCTGGTGTCGCTTTCCGTTGTAACAAGATCTGCTGCTGTCACAACATCACTGGTGTCAATGCCTTAAGATGGGGGGGGGGGGCATATTATCAAGAACGGCGTTAAAATTATCGCAGCTTTAGGGCCAGGAAACTGCCGCTAAAGCGGCGATAATGGGCTTGATAATATGCCCTTGAGAATTCCAATAGAACCCCATGTTCACACCAGAACATGGGCTTCTATTGGAATTCCCAAAGGCATATTATCAAGCCCATTATCGCCCCGCTTTAGCGGCAGTTTCCTGCCGCTAAAGCGGTGATAATTTTAACGCTGTTCTTGATAATATGCCCCCGGGTGTTCACAACCAGCCACGTGCCTTCTTTAACTCCTTCATCGGAAATATTCAAAGGATGTGACCAAACAAGTATACAACTGTTCTTGTTCTGCCCCGGGCTCTGCTGATTCAGCGCCCTCACTCAAGGACGACGCACATACGAGAGAAACCATGACAACACAGGCAAACACTCTAAGCTCAACTACCAAAACATTTTCTGTGACTAAGTGTAACCTAATAGCAGAACCGTAGCAGAGCTCCTTGGAGGTGAACTACGTTATTTAAAATCCGAGTAACAATTTAAAAAGTCAGGATTCAAACTTTTTTACTTGCTCTGATGTCACTTTTTCCACCTTAAAATACAAGATATCTACACGTCTTTTTCACTGATGGATGGCCAAACATGGGACCCTAGCCCCCACAGTTTAGATTCTTCTCTGGAGGCAATTCCCCTGATGAACCTCGAGATGCTTGAAAGCATGTCTTCAAAGGTAAAGAGTGGCTCGCCCAGAGACCCAGCACCTCTTCACATCCTGAAACAAGCTGCCACTACCATCGCCCCCACTATATTGGAACTGATCAATGCCTCACTTGCCACTAGAGTGGTCCCCCCTCCTTGGAAGAAAGCGATGGTGACGGCTCTCTTAAAAAAGCCTAACCTTGACCCGGACTCCCTGGGAAACTCTCGCCCCATCTCTCTTCTCCCAGGGATCACTAAAATAGCTGAAAATACGTTAATTCTGTGCTGTCTGCCTTCTTAGAGTCCCACAACCTCATCCATCCATCACAGACTGGCTTCCGACCTCTTCAAGGTACTGAAACAGCCCTACTATCTGTTGTTGCAGAGTCAAGGCAAATCATGGATGCTGGAGGTACTACAGTCATCATCCTTTTTGACCCCAGTGCCGCCTTCGACAAGGTCAACCATCAAATCTTGTCCCAAAGACTCACAAGATTGGGGGTGACCGGGGTCGCGCTGACATGGCTGCAGTCCTTCCTGGAGGACATACTCTTCCTGGTTTTCGAACCTGATGTGACCTCAAAACAGATGTCTCTCCGCTGTGGAGTGCCTCAGGGATCTTCCCTGAGTCCCACCTTATTTAACATTTACCTGAGTCCTTTAACAGAGATTGTACTGCCTTTTGGGGTATACATAGTGACATATGCAGACAATACACAACTTGTGGTGGGACTCAACCAGGCAGACAATTCCTCCCCCACCCGCTCCCCCTGCTTGAAAGAGGTAGCCAAATGGATGAATGCCTCCTTCTTGAAATTGAATGGAGAAAAAATTTAAATGATGATTTGGGGGAATCCGTCTCTATTTGATCCCAACTTTTTAAAGTGGCCAGCTGACCTGTGCCCTGTTCCTGCCCCCAAGAGTCAAATAAAAAGCCTGGGTGTATGGCTGGATCCTGATCTGACTTTCAAGGTTCAGGCACGTAATGTGGCGGCCTCATGCTATGGCATCCTAACGATGCTCCGTAAAGTACTCCCACTTCTCCCCTTCCAGGCAAGGAAGATCATGGTTCAGGCAGTCATTCTGTCACGTCTGGGCTATGGGAATGCCCTTTATCTTGGGGCCCAATGCACTACCCTCACAAAACTTCAGACAGTTCAAAATTGGGCAGCCAGAATTCTTCTGGTTTTCCCGAAGTGCCAATCTGATAAATCTGCTCTGAAATCTCTCCACTGGTTACCCATTAAGGAGAGAGATCATTTCAAGGCTATGTGCATTGTACATAAGTCTTTAGCCGGAAAGGGCCCTCCTATTAATCATTCTATTGTCTGGCCCACCGTGCAAACAGACGCCTCCGCTCAGACGATCTACATCTTGCTGTAGTTCCTAGGATTTGGAAAACAAGAAGCAGGGGACGTCGGTTCTCATACAATGCCACCAAATACTGGAACTCCCTACCTCGTTACATGCACAAAGAACCCAACCACCTTGCCTTTCGAAAGTCGTTAAAAACATGGCTCTTCTCCTAGTTTGGATGGCTCTATTGCCTGCCGCTATCAGCGCTGCGATGCCCTCGGGTAGCCATGTGCTAAAAAAATTCATTTTTCATTTCATTTAATTTATAATTGTGAAAATGTCCAAGTATGTGCAGATTTTTCTGCACTGAAAAGTAACAGCTAACGGTAGAAAAACAAATGTTCCCAGTTGCAATTTGTGGAATGGGGCACAGCACATATGGGCAGATTTATTAAAACTTTGCATTGGTGGAAAGTAAGGCAGTGACTCTAGCAGGGTGCAAAGTCTTGATCAAGTAGTTGCTTTGCAGCACAAAAAATTGTTTTACACTGGAAAGTTGACCTAAAAGTAAAGCAAATAGTGCTTTGCGCTACTTTACACCAAGAGGTGGTCCCATGAGCTGTACCAAAAAATAATGCCTCCTTGAGGCAGGTGATAACAGGGAAAATGTTTTTATATCTCCTAGCATTTCACAAATTGCACAGCATACATCAAATGTGTGAAAAGTTTTAAAGTTAGTCTAAGCATAGAGTTTAGTACAGGAAGAGTCACCTTCACCATGATGCAAAGTTATGTGTGTGGCTCTAGACAGCCTGTTTTTGCGCCAGCACAAAGGAAGAGAACAGCAGTTCTATATCTTATCAGATAAAGCTCTGCAATGCTCTCTCCCCTCACACAATATGGCAATTTTGGGTGCTGCAATGCATTTTGCAAGATATTCGTGAATGTGCTCCATGGTATAAACATCCACAAAGTGGTAATTTTGTGTGTACATATAAACTTATGCATAGTGCGAGAAATTGGGTTGTTGGTTGAGGGAGGTGTGAGCCCTCCTCAAGCAACATCTACAATCCTTTTCAGGGTGAATCACAAAAATGTCACAAAATTAAGTAGTTTATCACAAAAAGAGTCAGGCATTCAGTTGAAATGGAGTTATGAATATTTAAAGCTTAAAGTGAAAATAGGCACCTAAAAGATGAAAGCGCGAACCGTGGACATCTGGTTACATGATACAGGAGCATAGTCAAAAGATATGGCTGACTGCATTGGAGTGTGGTACAGGGCCGGACGGGCCATAGCGGGCACTGGGCAAACCCCCGGTGGGCCACACGGGTGGGGGATGGTTTTGGGCCTCTGGGGGCCGTTTTTGTTACAGGGCCGTTTTTGCAGCATAGCTACAAAATCGGCCCTATAACAAAATCATCTGAAAACCGGCCCTGGCAAAGAGCTCGGCCACACCCACAACCCCCCAGGGGGGCGGCCGAGCACTTTGCCAGGGCCGTTTTTGGTTCCCAGTCCGGCCCTGGTGTGGTACAGATACATGAAGTGAATCGGGCCTAGTCTCTGCTTACCATCAGACTTAAAAGATTTTTTGTAGAAAAATGTCTGAGAAGGTAAAGTTCAGCGGGGAAAGGCAATGGGCAGTGTCAGAAGAGATGGCGTCATTGTAATGGAGCAGCTGGATGAAGTTGTGGTGAGGATTTCTACATTTGATCATTGAATTTTTGTTTTGAAAGTCTCCAGCCCAACAAACCCCAGGCAGTAGCCAAAGAGGGCTAAATGAGGTCGGATACCCTTTCTGCAAGAGCTGCTGAACAGGATTCGCTGCTTTGAAGTAGAATGTATCAGGAGGTACAGTGAAGTCAGGCCTGTTGGCCATGCACCCTGGGTGGATCGGCAAGCATGTAGGTCCCAGTCTAAGGGCACTTTGTTCTATGCCTCAAGTTTTGGATTTGGGTTATCTGTGAGCCTCTAGCACAACTTCCAAGGGTCCAGGACTGGAGTGTCAGGACTCATTCAGACTGGATCTAGGTGTGGGTTCAAGAAGGTTGGAGCCTTTTCTAAACCTAAGGTTCTGATCAAGCCATTGGAGTCTGGTAGTCCTGGGTTCAAGAGGAAAAGTAGGTCTTAAGCAGCAGGGAAGTCCTCTCAGAGCACAGGAGGGGCTTCAGGCAGCAGGTCAGTCCTCTTGGTGCAGCAGGGCAGTCCTCTGAAGTAAACAGCAGGCCATAGGCAGCAGGGCAGCCCTCTAAGAGTCCCGCCCAGGTCCAGAAGTGAACTTGAGTGCTTTGAAGTGGGAGAAACTTCTAGAGTTTTCCATTCACAGATGGTGTTTGATTTTCCTTTCTCCCTGCCCTGGTCCTGGGGTTTCTGGGGGCACAATAGGCTAGAGTGAATTTCTTTGTGTGTGGGCTAAAGTAGCTTCTTCGAAGTGCAAGAGGGGCTGTGTACAGCTCCGCCCCTCCCATCCTGTCAAGATGACCATTCCTACAAACCCTCAGTCCCCCTTTAGTGTGACTGTCTGGGAGGTATACACAAAGGCCAACTACCTACTACATCTAGTCATGCGACCCAGGGAACAGGCTGCAGGCACCAAATGGCTAGGGCAAGTAAGTGCCAACTTTCTAAAAAGTGGCATTTTTAGAATGATGACTTAAAATTCGACTTTCATATTCAAGAGGATTTTAAATTACAATTCGATAGACACCAAACATGTCATTCCCACCTGTTCCCAAACACAATTTTTCACTTATTAAATGTAATAAGGTAACCTAATGTTATTTTAAGGGAGAGGTAGGCCTTTACAGTAGTGGAAAACTAATTTGTGAGTCTTTCATTACTAGGACATGGAAAAATTAAAAGTACATGCCCAACATTTAAAATACCATGCACCCTGCCTTATGGGCTGTTTCGAACCCACCTTGGGGTGACTTATATGTAACAAAAAGAGAGCTTTAGGCTTGTCAAAATTTGTATTTTGCCAAGTCCAATTGCAGTTTATAAACTGCACACAGGCTTCATTGGCAGGCCTGAGACACGTTTTAAGGGCAGCACAATAAGTGATGCAGGCCCACTAGGAGCATATAATTTCCTGGCCTGAGGTGAAAGGTATACAACAGTGTGGGAATTCACTGGGAACCCCCCAACATTTTAAATATTATATATGTGGGGAAATCTGAGCATAGAAAGTATTTTCAATGTGAAGAAAATATTTATGTGAAGTCTCACATTTCCTCTGACCTGATGCCTGTGCTTTTCCACGATGCGGATCCATAGAGTTATGTTTAGGATGCATAAGTGCAGACCTAACAAATGTATGAACACATTTTCCATGCATGTGGCATAGGCCTTTGTGAATCAGGGAAAGGGTTGTATATTTGTATATCACTATATGGATTTGCAAAAAATATTGCATCAACAATATAATCGTTTAGGAAAGTATATATAGATTTATTTATTTATTTATGTGTTTTATAGAGCACGAACTTGACCCGTGAGGGTATCAGAGCGCTTTACAGGAGAGCAAAACGATATACAGACAGATTTAGAATCAACCAATTACAGCTCGAGTAGCAGTGTGGTGCGGAGTATAAGGGTAAAGAGGAGCATGTATTTCCAGTTTACGTAATCAATTACACAAGCGAGATACCATATTTACAGAGTACGTTTTCAGGTGTTCTGACCAGGTCCCAAGTTTCTGAAGTTACGGGAGATCCAGTAGTCAGAGGGGAGGTAGTCGGCCGCCATAGTTCGTGCCATAAAAGTAGTTAAGGCAATGTTAGACAAGAAATTTGCCCATAAGGAAGGTTTTTGCATCCTTTTTGAAACGAGTCAGTGAGGGGATTCTTCTGATGTCGGGTGGGAGAGAGTTCCATATTCTAGGAGCTGCCCTTGAGAAGCCCGATTGAAAGTTTTTTTTTCCAAAATCGAGCAGGTTGGAGCAGGAGATCTCTGGCGGATCTGGAGTTTCTGGTTCCTCCGGAGATCACGAGTTTCTGTGTCAGATATGCAGGGGAGTTAGATGTAAAGCTTTGTGCGTGATGCAAGCTGGTTTGAGCTGTATTCTTGCCTCCAGGGGAAGCCAGTTGAGAGCTTTCAGGTGTGGGGAAATATGATCGTATTTCCTTGTGCCGGTAAGTAGTCTGGCGGCCGCATTGAGGCAGGCTTTAAGAGGTGCCAGGGAGATCTTGGGTAAGCCTGAGAGGGTAGAGTAACCGTATTCAAGTCTAGAGATGACGAGTGCTTGGACTGCCATTTTTAGGGCTGGAGCATCAAGGAAGGGTTTCAATTTCCTAAGGTAGCTCAGATGGAATCTGGCTGTTTTAGCCATAGAGTTTATGTGGTCCTGCATGTTAAAGTTGGTGTCAAGGGTAATTTCCAGGGATTTAGCCGAGTTCACAATGGTCGGTGGGCAATTTAAGGCTGTAATAGCCTTAATCCATGATTGAATCTCTAAGTTGGCATTGGGAGGGGAGATCAGGAGAAATTCTGTTTTCTTGCATTGAGTTTGAGTTGGTTGGATGCAAGCCATTGGACGGTGAGTTTCAGGGTTTCGTTCAGGGAGAGAATCTCTTTGAGATAAGAGGTTTTGATGTAGATCTGGGTGTCATCAGCGTACATATGATAGGAGTACTTCGGTAAGCGGTTCTAGGTAGAGGTTGAAAAGGGTGGGGGACAGGGTTGATCCTTGAGGGACTCCAACTGTGACCGGGGATAGTGATGAAAGGTTGCCATTGATCAGGAATCTCTGTGATCAGTTATGGAGGAAGGACCTAAACCAATCTAGAACAGTGCCATCTAATCCCATTCTGAGTTTGAGGCGTTTGAGTAATCTTTCATGGTTGACTGTGTCAAAGGCCGAGGATAGGTCCAGGAGGATTAGGAGACAAGTTTTGCCTTGGTAGAGGGCTTGGAGGGCATCATCCACAATGTGGAGCATAGTGGTTTCGGTGCTGTGCCCTGGTCTAAATCCGGATTGAAAATCATCGAGGAGGTGGAAATTGTTGATGTGGTGACTTAGCTGCTGTTGCACACATTTCTCCAGCACTTTGGCTAAGAGGGGGATGTTGGAGATGGGTCTGAAGTTGTCGGGGGAAGCTGGATCCAGCAACGGCTTATTCAGGATGGGTAGGACTTGGCCAGCTTTTAAAGAGTCTGGCATCGTTCCCTGCTGCAGTAAAGCGTTGATTATTGTAGTCCTGCTGGGAATAATGGATTGGGCGACGACCGCTAGGCAGTTGGCAGAGAGCGGGTCATTGAAATGGTCGGTTTTAGGTTAGAAAGGATTTTAGAGATGGAGTCTACATCATAGTCTTTGAAGACGGACCAGTGAGCGTGATTTTTGAGCGGGGCTTGTGGGTGTGTCGCTGTGGGTGGAGGCGGGTCAGGAGGGGGTTGAGGGTGAGTGATGGCGCTGAGTTCGGTACCAAGGGCGAAGATTTTGTCAGCGAAGAAAGAGGAGAAATCTTCTGAGGATATAAGAGATCTGGGGGTTTCTTTTGAAGATTTGGCCAGTTTATTAGATTGATGTTTGACCAATTCGAAGAGCTTGTCCGGTCTGTTTTTGGCTTTCTCAAGTTCTGTTCTAAAGAAGTCTTTTTTTGAGTTGAGTATGTTCCTATTGTAGGCATTTCTGGCCTGGCGGAGGAGTTTTAGATGTGCAGTAGAGGGGTGCTGCCTCCAGGATCTTTCCGCTTGCTGGAGGGCTCTCCTCTCGTTGTTAAGGGATCCCATGAACCAGGGGTTTCGTTCTTTGATTTGGGATCTTTTCAGTTTTAATGGGGCTAGCTCATCCAGGATGTTTGAGAAGGTCACAGAGTAGTGATCATTGAGGTCACTGACTGTTGTGATATGCGAAAGGGGGGGGGGGGTGGTGGATTTACATAAGGCCACAAGTTCACATTGGTCCAAGTTCTTGGTGTCTCTGATCCAGCATTTAGGAATCGTTGGTTGCGGAGCTTTTGTCTTTTGGGTGAAATGAAATGAAATGAAATGAAATGAAAAAAGTATTTGATTAAGCGCACTGCGGCCAAGCGGCTTCCTGGCGCTGGTAGCAAGAACAGCAGTCACAGAGGCAGCCCGAAGGGATTAGCAGGAGTACGCCTGAGAGAAAAGAAAAGTTTTCAAAGCTTTACGAAAATGGGAATAAATGGGAATGGATCGCATGGAAAGGGGAAGACTATTCCAGAAACGGGGGGCCAAAACAGAAAAGCGTGTGCCTCCAGTTCTGGATTTGCGGAAGCGGGGGACATTAAGAAGGGCCAAAGAAGAAGACCGGAGAGTGCGAGCAGGGGTGTGAGAAGAGATAAGGGAACATATGAATACAGGGGCAGATCGGGCAAGAGCCAAGAAAACCAGACAACCCATTTTGAAAAGAGATCGCTGAAGAACAGGGAGCCAATGAAGAGACCTGAGGACGGGAGTGATATGATGAGTTTTGGGAAGGTGAAAAATGAGACGGGCGGCCTGGTTCTGAATAGCTTGCAAGCGGCGAGATTCGTAAGCAGGAATGCCCACATACAAGCTATTCCCGTAATCAAGACGGGAGGTAATCAGAGCCGTAATGATGATTTTGAGTGCATCTGAAGAAAAGAAGCGGGAGATCTTTCGAATAAGCCGAAGGGATAGAAAACAAGAGGAAACAACAGAACTAATTTGTGCATGCATGGAAAGATCATGGCTGACCTGAATACCCAGGGTTCTGACTGAAGAGACAGGAGTGGGGAGAGGGCCGAAGGAGGGGGGCCAAAAAGCAGAAGACCAAGGACTGGATGAGCCGCCCGTCAAGACCAACTCGGTCTTGTCCGGGTTAAGCTTGAGATGGTTAGAGCTCATCCAATCCGAGATAAAGACCAAAGTAGAGCGAAATTTAGAGAAAGACAGAGGTGAAGAAGAAAGATCAAAGACAAGCTGGAGGTCGTCGGCGTAGTTGTACACGGAGACCCCCTGAACAAGAAGAGCAGAGATAAGAGGGTAAATGTAAAGATTAAATAGCAGAGGAGAAAGAGAGGAGCCTTGGGGAACACCACAGGAAACCAAGGTAGAAGGTAGAAGAAAGGTGATGACGTGATGGTCGGACCAATAGCATGGGTCAATAGAGATAAGCTTGAGAGTTGATTCTTTGGAGATGATCCAGTCAAGGGTGGGGCATTTGAGTGAGTTGGTAGTGAGCAGGCTTGGGTCAGGGCTTGGTCTGCCAGGAGGTCTTTGATGGCATTGACATGTGGATCCTTGGGATCGTTCCAGTGTAAGTTAAGATCGCCTAAGAAAATATCTTTGGGTTTGGTGGGAAACTTAGCTGTGATGATTTCCAAGAGGTGGTCGGTGAAAGAGTCATTCCTGCCTGGGGGGTGGTAAAAAATGTGAAGGTTGCATAGTAGGGTGGAGTTGCTGCAAATAGCGAGAGTGAGGTATTCACAGGATTCTGTGGAGTCCGCCAGAAGTTCGGTGACGAGGAGGTTAGAGCAGTAGATGCAGGCGATGCCTCCTCCTTTCTTGTTGGATTGTCTGTCCAGCCTTGCGATGTTGTAGTTAGGGGGGACTAGGAGGTCCAGCTATGGGGATGAGGATTCATTGAGCCATGACTCTGTTAGGATTACTAAGTCGAAGTTTTTGCAAAGGATGAGATCAGCAATATCTGCGGCGTGCTTAGCTGCCGATCGGCAGTTGATTAGAAGACCAGACTTGGAGGATTTGGGTGGAGTTTTTGGGGTCTGGGCAGACTGGTGGCAGGTGCTAGATTGCTCATGACCACAGCTCTGTTATGGAGGGTGGCTGGCCTGTTAGGGTTGATGGTGACCGAGCGGATGGGATGTTCAGAGTTCCCATCAAAGGGAAGAGGAGTGGCAGTGGTGGGGTTGAAATCTCGGAGGATGGCCAGGATTTCAGATTCAGTGAGGTCTGGTGGACCTACAGTCGGTGAAGCGGTATAGGAGAGGGCCAGAGTGAGGCTTTCTTCCTCTGAGAGGTGACATGGATGTTTACGGGGACGAAGCTGTCTCAAGACTCGAGGAAGGGGTTGTTTCAGGTGCTCTGTCAAGTGCGGGGGCGTGGAAATAGGCAGGGATGTGTGGTTAGTGAGGGAGAGTTCGGCGAGATAGAGAAGGTTTGTTAATTCCAAGACATAGATGTGAATGCTCTGGATAAATTTGGTAGCTCTGGAGAACAAAGAGGCCATGTCCCTATCCGGTGGGGGCGAAAGAGGGCAGAGGGGCGGTGGTTCAGGGACCATTCTGACTACATGTGTAGGAGATACGGGGGAGGACTAGTACGGCCTGTGTTGTAGGTCATTGGGTTAGAGCTGGGGCTCCTCTGCGGGTAGGGTTGCAGACTAGGAGAGCAAGAACGGCTAGTGTCATAGGTCATAGGGGGCGTACCAGTGGCATAGTCTACATGGGGGATAATAGGAGGGGGACCGGAGGTCTGGGGGAGATTCTGGGGGCAAGGTCCGGCGCCGTGTTGGAGTGGATAGGAGGGTCTGTGTTGGAAGACCTTAGGGGGGTTTGTGAATGGCTGGCTACGCTGGGAAGGCTAGATGAGGGCTCCTCGGGGCGGGGCATGATTCCCCTGCCTGAGTCATGCACGTGGTTTCGAAGGAGGGTGAAAAGGTCTGCAAATTTGTCCAAATTTTTGGCTGAGGCTTGGATCAGGATAATGCCATTTTAGTAAAGAGTGATGGTGAGGTCAGCTTGCAGAGTAAAGGACGGTGTTATTGTTAGCTTAGTGCCGTATGGGATGTTCTTTGTTGTGCATACATTGAGATGGAGGGCAAAAGTTTTGCACCAGGCAGAAGTCCTTCTGGAGTAGAAAATGAGGTCGTTAATGATTATGCCGCTGTCCGCACTATAGCGAAGGTCAGAGATCAGTGACTCAGGGTGTCTTTTCAGGGTGGTGTGCTTGAAGAATTTAGCGGTGGTTTTGGATAGGCTGGGGGGTAGACCAGAGTGTAAGAATTTGCCCCCGTAGCGGATAGGCCAGGATTTGCCATATTGGCTCGGGTGGGCAAGTCGAAGATCAATAGGGACAGTCATGTAGTGGAGTGGGTTGCTTAACATGCGGAAAACAGGAGTTGAAGGGTGTCAGTGTCAGGGGAGAGCGCACTTTGGCTCTCGAGAATATCTGGCAGGGAAGAAGAAGGTTGGCTGGCAAACTAATGGGAAATAACTAGAAAAGGGAGAGGATAGAATGGTTGTCTATGGGATTTTACCCTTATGAGGACAGGCAGTGAGAGGCAAATGTGCTGTCTTAAACAGTGGCCATTTTGGGGTCAGGCGATGAACAGTCTGCCAGGTATGAGAATGCAGTGAGGATACCGATAGCACTACATGGTTGATGATAGGCAGTATATACTTTTTAACTGCTAACTGCTCACCTTGATGATGCCTGAATGAGTGATCAGATGAGTATAGATTTACCATTTCTCACTCCACATCTACTTGCGTTGGCAATATAATGGTTGTCAATAAAATGGATGCGATATATTTGAAGGCAGATATTTCAATGGCAATATAGTACATTCCCACCAGAAAAAGGGTGAAAATCTGCACTTTATCTAAATGTGAGTTCAAGCATCAGCGATTTGCAAATTTCATTGAATCAGACTCAATGATCATAAGATTTGGACATAATGCTGGGGCCACTGTTGAGCAGAGAATATGTGCCCACAATTACACACCCCAGCAACACCAAAAACGGAAACTCATGAACTCATAAACCCTGTAAATCTTTCAAATTACCAGATTGCGGTGTTGAGAAATGTTTGCACAGCTAACTCACATTCTGACTATAATACCTGTCCTGCGTAAACTCCTCTGCTCATCTACAGTTTTATGTTTAACAAGCTTTTAGTAAAGATACATGCTAATAAAGGTTTATAAAGATCCTTTAGTCACAACTCTGCACAGCTTGACAAAGCATAGAGTGAACCCTTCCAGATCCAAGCTCCAAGGACCAAGCCCCAACCGTCCTCCATAGAACTTGGCCATATCCCACACTTCACATTACCACATTACCTCACAGTTATCTTACCTCATGCATGTCACTGCCTGCAAGCAGCGACACCACACATCCTTCCACTTTATACACAACAATGGTAACAATTAATCATTCTTCAAGGAATATATCCTACAACAATAAATAATGACTTATTAGGAAAGAACATTGAGATACCGCAATTTGGAACTTGACCAATAAAATCCCCCACCAACATTTCCCAAACCATTTTTGGGCACTCTACGGGCATCAACGCTGGTGTCTTAGTCTTCGATTTTATCTGAACCACAGCACTGCACACACACTCTAACAACCCTCTCTATGTTCATATCCGTCCCTGCACACCAATATGAGATTTTCACTCTTTTCTTCATTCTAACTATCTCAAAATGTCCTTCATGACATAATTGTAACACTTTAGTTTGTAAGTACTGCAGAGGCCCAATTCTTCCTACCCTCATTACAAAATATGTTTCAACCCCCAACTTATTCCTCACTTCCCAGAAGCCTTTTCACATATCCGGACAACTCTTCCTGTCCACCCACCCTTCCAATATATATATTATTACCATAATCAGTTCAACATCCTTCTCATATTCTTCTCTCCATTCTATTTTTCCAACAGACTCCAAACCCTTCTCATCTGCATAAGTCACCTGGAAATCCCCTCACTCACTCAATAGCAGCTCCTTGATAGGAAAGGGTGTGCAACTTAAACAGTCGGTCACTTTATTTTGCACTCCTGTTACATATCTTCTGCAATAATTGAAATCCTGCAGCCTCATTGAAAACCTTGCAAACCCTGCTGATGCCTTCAAGAAACCTCCAGTTGTGAGCAGGTTCACCGGTGTTTTATGATTTACCACACATCAAATTCCACACCCAATGCAAAAGACCTGAAATATTCCATGCTCCATACAAAGGTAAGTGTTTTTCTTTCAATGATGGAATAGGATACTTCAGCAGGCGTTAGACTATGCAAAGCAAATCCAATCACACATTTTCCTCCTTGCTCAACTTTTTCTGTCAAAACAGCACCCAACCCCTTATTGCTAGCATCCACAGTTATGATGCTGCACAGCTCTGTATCAAAGCCTTGGATGGGTGTAGCCTTGTTAATGTCCTCTTTTATGCTCTGGAAGAACTTCACATACTCTTCATTCCTTTCAAATTTACACTGATTCTTCAACATCATGCTTCATGCCATATGTTTTTTCTGCAAAACTATCACATTTGGAGGAATATTCTACAAACCCCAAGAAAGATCGTAACTCCTCTTTATTCTGAGGTGATGGGGCTTTCCTTATCGTCTCCACCAATTCCTTCATAGGTGAAATTCCTTCCCCACTAATGACATGACCTAAATAAGTGACTTGCAGATTTACACTTTTCATACTCAGCAGTTAGACCTTTTGACTTCAACGCTTTCATGACATTCCATTACCTTTCATCATACTCCCTCCTGCTTTTTCACATTATTAGATTGTCATCTTGAAAATACAATTCCCTTCAAGATCTCATCTATCAACCTGTGAAACACAGAAGCCATTGATGCCAGCCCAATGTAATGGCACCTGGTGGTATGCTGGTGAAAGGTCAACTGTTGAGAACCACTTCATATTTTTCGTCGTGGACAATAGCTTGTTTATCTTTGGTAATGGAAACTGTTAGAAATGGGGGTCTCTAGTTGGCAGAGGTAGATACCTTTGTCCAAATAGGGACCCTTGCTTCTAGTCAGGGTAAGTGGGATACACTTCTAAAATAACCCCTGCTCACCCCCTTGGTAGCTTGTCACGAGCAGTCAGGCTTATCTCAGAGGCAGTGTGTAAAGCATTTGTGAACACATACTCTAATACAGTGAAAACACTACAAATGGACACCACACAAGTTTAGAAAAATAAGTAATCTTTATCTAAACCAAACAAAACAAAAACAACAAAAATACACAATACAGAAATAAAAATAAGACTTTCAAATTGTAGAAATAGTTCAGTTCAAAACTAAATTGCAGATGCAACACTTTTCACACAAAGTACCTTGGATACGTCACACACACAAACAAAAAGGGGTCGGAGGGAAGGTGATACGTCGGTTCCTTACAATCAGGGAAGGTGATGTGTCGGTTCCTTGCTCCAGGGGAGGTGATGCATTGTTTCCTTACTGCTGCGCAGGAAAGGTGATGCGTTGGTTCCTTACCGGAGGGGAGGTGATGCGTCGGTTTCTTACTGCGTGGGGAGGTGAGGCATCGTTTTTTTACTGCATCTCCCAACGATGCTACAGATTTGGCGCCTCAATGCGATGCGATGATCTGGGACGATGCGTGGATTCTTGCAGCCGCACAGCAGGCCTTGCGTCGGAATCGGTGCAGTGATCTCAGACTTTGGAGATCGGTGCACTCGATGTGGCGTGCGTTGATATCTCGAGCTGCAGGCAGGTGCTGCAACAATTTCCTTGGGAATGCATCAGAAACAGGTGTGGATGCGTTGCGCTTCTCGAAGTTGCATTACATTTCCAGCTCCCAGCAGCAAACAGCCTCCAGAGGTCAAAAACAACAGCAGGCACCTCTTAGCAGTTCAGAACTCCAAGCAAGGAAGTTCAGGGGAGCTGGTGGTGAAGCCTTTGTGCCCCTGAGACTTCAGAACAGGAGGCAAGCTCAGTTTCAAGCCCTCAGAGATCTTCCTCGAGCAGGGGACACAGCAAACAGCAAAGTCCTTTTCCCTTTCTTTGGCAGAAAGTAGACACTGTAGGCCAACCCCAGACAGCAGAAAGCACAGGGGCAGTACTCCTCCTCAGTTTCTCCAGCTCTTCTCCTTGGCCAAGGTTCCTCTTGATTTCCCAGAAGTGATCTGTGAGGTCTTTTCTATCCTTGAGACTTCCAACAGGAGGCAAACTCTACTTCAAGCCCTTGGAAAAAACTCTAACAGCAGGATGGTGAAATCACAGTCCAGTCCTTTCTCTACCCAAGACAGAAGCACCAACTGCAGGCCAACCCCAACAGCACACAGCACAGGGGCAGTACTACTCCTCCAGCTTTCCCGTCCTTCTTTCTGGCAGGTTCCTTAGATCTGCAGTACCCTAAATGTCTGGGGTCTGGGCCCCTCTTTTTATACAGTAAATCTATTTGTTCTCTTCTGGCCCAGGGCTCTGCGCCCAGTCCAAACCATTTCTGGGGGGCACTTTGCAAGTGCACAACAACCTCCATTGTCAGTGTGAGCCCTAGCTCCAGACACACCACAGGGGGCCGGAGCCATCATTGTGGAAGGCAGGCACAGCCCTATTCAGGTACAGGTGCTACTCCTCCTACCACTCCAAATGCAGACCAGCTATAGTCAGCCTAGCGCTTATTCATCCAGACTCTCTGGAGCCACTGCACATCCCCAGCCCCTGTCACTTCAAAGTCAGACAGTCAATTCCCCTTCCTAGCAGAGGCACACTGGATGGCTAAGCAAGAAAATACCTACTTTCTAAAAGTGGTATTTTCAAACACAGAATGTAAAAATCACCCTCAATAAAAGATGCATTTTAACACTCTGAGTTCAGACATACTAAACTTTATTTTCCAATCTCGTTCCCAGGGGCAGTTCTGCTTATAAGATGTTATGACAACTCCCCATTCTATCCTATGGGAACACATAGCCTTACAAAAGTGAAAAATTAAATTGGCAGTATTTCACTATCAGGACATGCCACACACATCAGGGTATGTCCTACTTTTCACATACACTACACCCTGCCCACAGGGGTACCTTGGCCGTACCTGAGGGGTGACTAGCATGTAAGAAAAGGGAAGGTTAAGGCCTGGCAAGTGGGTGCACTTGGCAAGTCGACATAGCAGTACTAGACTGCACACAGGCTCTGCAATGGCAGGTCTGAGTCACATTTATAGGCTGCTTATGTGAGTGGCACAATCAGTGCTGCTGGCCAACTAGCAGCATTTGATTTACAGGCCCTGGGCACACACAGTGCACTGTGCTAGGGACTGACTAGTAAATCAAATCAACCAATTATGGAAACACCATTTCATACATACAATTTACAGGGAGAGCATATGCACTTTAGTACTGATCAGAAGTGGTAAAGTGCCCAGAGTCATAACACCAACAAACCCAGAAACAAAAGCAAAACATCTGGGGATAAACCAGTGGTAAAAGCCAGGTCATACACCAAATTGTGTTTATTCATCCCCTCAAATTAATACACAATCTAATCTTACCTTTAGGTTTTCTGAGTCGCACTACTGGGGACATCCATTCCGATGATTCGATGCATTGAATTATTCCTGCCTTCTGCAGCCTAACCAATTCTTCTTCTAGTTCACTTCTGACCACAAAAGGCACACTCCTCACTGCATTTTCTTTAAGCAGAATCCTGTGTGTGAACCTTTTAAACTTAGCAATGTTGCCCAATAACACTTCCTTAAATTTCTTTACCCACACTATCATCATTATCCATTAATACCACTCCTGAGCCGGCTGGCCAAACACCTCATGAGCAGTAAAGGGAGCGCCCACAACTCCCTCACCAGCAATGTCATCCACTGGACCCGCACCCAAGACTCGTCAGAGTCCAGGGGGCGCATCCGGGGAATTAAAATAAAACAGGTTTCAAACCTGTTTGATTATCGTTTTATTTGCTGGTGGTGGCGGAGAAGCCGTGCTCCTTTGCTCTAATGGAGCAGCCTCCGCTGTTTGCTTTCTTTCTAAGGCCACAGTCAGGTGCAAAATGTAAGACAAAAGCAGACAAAGCTCATGCAATAGTGTGTTGAAGATGTGTGAAAAATGTTGCATGGCTAGGTTTAAGAGTTTACATATCAGCAAACTTTTTTATGGCAAAGTGATTGTCCACCACTTTAACACGCCATTCCTAAGGCATACCAACAACCAAAATATCAACATAACACACCCACGCTGCCCATGAATATATGTTGCCTCAGTAGCGCTTCCGTTGACTTACAAAATCATCTCTCAGAGAGCAAACAGAAAATGTTTGTTAAGACATCTGCTAGCCTCATACATACAACAAAGAACGAAAATCATACATGTGGCAATAGGAGTCTTCCTAACCAGATAACACAACAGGCTGGGTCACGGACAACCCCTGTGAAATATGGGAAATAGCAAAGTCCTACAGTGCTCTCACGCTGACCCAAAAATACACATAAAACATTCACCTCGGGCAAACAAGTGGTTTTCCCATTAAACCAATAGGAATCAATACCATCACATAGCAAAGCACAGGATTATTTATGACTTATTGTTATCTGATGGTGGTATGAAGCATAAGGTGACATTTCTTTTCATGAAAGCTATTTCACACAGCCAAAGTCTTGATGAATAACATCACGTCAGGTGAGACGTTGAGATGATATGACTGCAGGTTGAAAATTACAGGGTAGGCTAGTGGATGCCAGGCATGTCAGCAAAAATAGCCAATAGATACAGGCATTCTCAAATTGACCCAAACATTAGATAGGCCAAATAATACAGGAAGGGTTATGTATCCTATACGGTTAGCCCATGGCAGGAGTTGACACTGTTACATGAACTGTACATTAAGAATTCAAATGTACAAAATATGTCAATACCTTCAAAATGTTACCACTGCTCTCACCACCTGCCCAATAGGTATCCCAAATGCTCCACCTATCCCACCCACATTAAAATCTGTGTTTGGTCCTCGACTCCGCACGTTAGGCATGGTCCACAGCCTTTATTTGCTACATCACAACTTCCACTCTGGTCACCCCTCACTCCAAGTCTGACCAGCAGGCAAGGTGCTGGCCAGCACACTGGGAGTAGGAATTATTTGCTCAGCAAAATTCCATGTGATGTTGCCTCACCAGGAAGCCTTCCACTGAGAACCATCCAGAGATACTCAACAAAGACCTTCAAGACAGTCAGCTCATGAAGAATTAGAACTTCAGCGCTCTTACAGGACACATTGGTATTGCCAGAAGAACATCTACAAGTAGTGAAGGAGAAGAACACCAGATGGTGTAATGAGGTCCTGCAGCTATTTGAAGCCCTGGCCATCTTAGGGGTCTGAGGTCACTGTAATATACACCCCATACTTCGGCATGTTGACAAGGGAGACCGAACCTGAAATCTCCTGGAGGGGCGGGGCAGAGACAAGGGTTGTGGAATGGGTTGGGTTTAAAAAATGACAAGTAGAGAAGTATGGGAGTTCTGAGCCATTTTGGCCACACAATGACATCACATAGCAGCAGGGTTGGGGGGAATGTCCTTTCAGTAGCCTGGATGGCTTGAGATGGGAATGTCCATTTTTGTACTCCTGCATTATTCTATTCTGGGCACACACAGCTGATCTAATACTAAGTTACATGCTACATCATGTCATGCTGCCTAAAACCTGAATAGAGCACTTTAGGACAGAAAGACAGATGTGCACAAAAGTCATTTATATATTGATGCATAGCTGTACATATTGTATATTTGTTAACCCACACCACCTGTTATATATGTGATATATGACAATGTGCTTTCAAATATTACCTTTAGTAGACACACATGTATGTACAGTAGAGATAATATTCCTCATACCTTAAATGATTGATCGAGGAAATGTGATACATTTCTCACACTGTTTCACATAAATGTACACAACCTTGACCCTGAACAAGTTCAATTGGTGGAACCATTTAAAACTTCACATAGTGTACAGCACTTAAATCTTGGTGAAGTAGTTACAGGTGTCTCATGATGATATGTGTGGACTGAGGTATGGCACACTCTCTTTAATCAATAAGGTTTATCCATCAATCAGATCATATGACTCAAGCTAGTCCAAAGGTTCTGACCCAATAGGCTTGCTAAAATTTAAGCCATCTCTTTGGGAAGTTTACTATCACCATTGTTTCTATCACTATTAAAGATGGGCATCAGAGTAGATTCTTAATGCCACAGCCCCTTTGACGCCCGTTATGAGTGGCCGGGAAAATGGGGGAAAATATCCCCACCCAGGAGTCACCACTACCAGTTTTATTGATAACTCATGGCAGGGGGGGGGGATGCAGCCAGCTCATTATGAGTTCGACAATGAGGATTCACTGAGAAATAAGGAAATTTCGGGGAGATTAGTAATTTAGAGTCCTATCCTCCTGGTAATTTCTCATTTTTATTCAGACTTGCACAGAGAGATTTCGGGTGGTTCCATGTGCCAAAATCCCTGGATCCAATTCACAAAGGTAAGGTTAGACCAAAAGTCTAACTTTACTACTTTTCAGTATTCATCAAGGTAAATTTAGACCAAAAGCCTAACTTTACTAGTAGTAACTTACCTTTGTGAATACCGAAAAGAAGTAAAGTTAGACTTTTGGTCTAAGTTAGACTTTTGGTCTAACTTTACTTTTGTGAATACCGAAAAGTAATAAGTTATACTTTTGGTTTAACTTTAGCTTTGTGAATCAGGCCCTTTGTGCTAAAGTTAAGCGTTTGAAAGTGTTCCTACAGATGAATTGGCACCATTGATATACTCTCTATAGAAGAAGGGGCCATATGTAAGAGGAAGTGGCCAAGTGAGGCGCCTAGCCGTCATGGCTTAATGCCTCACTCCGCCACTTCAAAAACGCAAGGCTGCACCATATTAACAACGATATGGTGCAGCCTTGTGTTTCCCTCTGCGCTGATGCACCATAGCGCAAGGGTGCCTACATTCCGGGGCAGGATTGTTTATGTGTAGGAAGGTTTCCCTTCCTGCAAATAAACAATCCTAAAATGTTATTTTGTCACTTCTATGTGTGCTGCTTCATGCAGCACACATGAAAGTCACAAAATGGCATTTTTTTACAGATTGTGAATGTACAGGAAGGGGGACCTTCTTGTCAGAAACAATCCATGGCAGTTTGCTTTTTCCATGTGTGCTGCACAAGGCAGCACATATGGAAAAAGCAAACACAAGGAGAAATAATACATTTCTCCTCGTTTCGCCAAGTTAAGACCAGGTTTTCCATGGTCTTAATTTTGGCGCTGCCTCCTACGTACGCTGGCCTGGTACATAGGGGGCAGCGTCAAAATCGATGGGTGCTGCGGTGGAACACCCACCGCAACACCCACTGCCCAACCCTTCCACGCTAAGCATAGCGTGAAAAGGTGCCTTATTTACAAGGCAGCGTTAAGTGGCTTAACGCTGCCTTGTAAATAAGGCTAAGCCCCTATCGCCACCACAATGTCGGAAAAAGTGCAGTTGTGGTGGCGAGAGTGGCTTGTACATATGCCCCAAGGATTCATATTTAAATCGTACACTATGGATACCAATATGGCCATTAATTTGCTAGCAAGCACAGCAATTAATCTTGGAAACAATTTCTATTGTTGTCTCGTGGACCACTCCGGAGAGTTTGACCGTCCAAGTACGCAACGCTTGTAAAGTAAACTGAACAAACTAGGGATGAATGCTGATTTATAGTAGGGTAGTCCTGATTCTAATTACTTAGATTAATATTTTTGTAGTAATAATTGAGATTGGTTATACTTTGGGACGCCTGGCTGACCTGTTGGTGCGTGTGGAGAACTGCTGCCCTGACTGCTGCTTTTCCTTGCAGCGCCTCGCGGAACCCGCTTCGTGGGTCCCGCTTCGAGGGGTGTGCTGTCCTGGACCTTTGGACCCCTGGAGTTGTTTCCTTGCCAAAGCGGAGCCTGCAGTGGGTGTGAGTGCGCGTGGGCAGGGCTGCGAGCTGCGGGACCGGGACTACCTCTCCCAGGAGTCCCCGCCAGCCCTAATTACAATCATCTGGGCCGCTCTCCCTGCCTGCCCCGCCCCCACCAACGAGAGTCTCTATTTTTTCAATCTGTTATTCCCGCTGCGCGGGAGCGCACACGGGAGCGTCCCGGGAGAAGCCCGGGACAAGGGCGGGACCGTCTGTGGCCGTCAGAGGCCGGAGTAGGCCGGGCTGGGCCTACTCCCTTGGGTCGTCCATTCGACCCCTGGTCCTATTTACTGTTACAGCCCCTTGCCGATTATAATCCATCACTCACATTATGCCGTCTCCGGCAAGGGAGAGCACCCCATTGAAGCCGGGAGGAGTTAAAAATAGGACCCTCGAGAATTATTTCTCCCGGGCGGCGGGGGAAGGGGACAAAGAGTGCAACCTGTCCCGGTTAAGGGCGGAACGGAGACGCTCAATAGATAACTTGAAAAACATCCCCCTTGGAGAACAACCCACTACGCCCAGGGAGGAGTTGTCCCTAACAGATGAGGTCCCACTCCTGCAGAGGGATTGTACAAACACTCTACCAGTTGCAGCCATGAGTATAGTCCCAGCTACCAGTCCAAGCCCTACAAGGGTGACCATTGATTTAGTCTCCCAACCCTCCCCAGCCTCTAAGGCTAGGAAAGCTAAACCCAAGCCAGTCACCACACAAGGAGCACCGGGGCCCCCTCCTAATAAACGTAGGAGGAAATCGAAGGGAGCCCAGGGAAGGAGCAAACCCAAGATCTCTCACTCGGACTTTGGGAAATCTTCAAAACCCCCCGTATTAGCAGCGAAATTACCGGCTGAATCACACCCCAAATCTATTGCCCGGGAGGATCTAGCTCCCGCCCTGATAAAAGACATAGGAACTAGTACCGCTAATGTCCCCCTCTCTGTTGTCCCGCTTGGAAACCTGGAATTCTTGCTAAGGTCTCTATTACTACCGATTAGCGAGAGTATAAAAAAGATTGAGATCAGACTAACTATTCTGGAGGCCACACTAGGTAGTCTGAAAATCCCGGCTGGTCAACAGGGAAGGCATCTAGAATCTACCCCTGCCACAATAGCCCCTCAACAGCCTGTAAATAGTGCAGCAAACTTAGTCCCTCCACAAGCCGCAAACGCGGCGGCCCCGCAAAAACCCCTAAGGCCCAAGCCTGCACCAACTAAGCCCCTTAACTCTAACATGCTTACTCCTCCTTCAGGCCCTGTTCATCCGGCACAGCCGGTAGATAGTACCACACCGACTCCCCTAATGAAGCTTCCCTTGAGACCACGCAGACCTAACCTACCCCCAGAGACTAATGATTTCACTGTAGTCATGGCGGGTGTCCCCCCACTCGAAGAAGGTGAAACTGAGGATTTTTGTGCCCTGAAAAGTAGGGTTATTAAGTGGTTAAACATAAATAGACTACTCCCGACACACCTTAATAACGAAATCATAATGGTAAGAAGGGTGCCATGGGTGGGGAGAACATACAAATCTATTATAGGGGACTGCATATTGGTGAGTTTTAGGGACACAGGAACCGTGTCCTACATATGCCAAGGGAAGAATAGATCTAGAGAATCCACTATCCAAACCCTTCGTGTATCTTTCTTTTTCCCCATTATTCCAGTCCCATTGCAGCCGCCCCAAATTCATGACAACTGGGAGAGGGTTGGCAGGAGGGGGAGACACTGGGCATTCAACCCTAGGCCACTATTTGGCCGACCAGAACCACCCTTGTACACCTATAACCGGTTTAATTGCCTGAACGGTCTAGAGGGGGTGGATTGACAAACAGTTAATGTCCTCCAGGGTTACATGGATAAGGGCGTTTTGGTAGAGGTGGTGGAGGAGCAAAACTCTCAGGCTCAGCAAACTCTACCGAGTGGTGTGGGGAATTCCATGTTTGCTGAACCTAACGCTACAGCCATAGAATGTATAGGAGGGGGACATGGGCTGGCTACGCAAGGGTCAATACAGGAGATACCATCAAGGCCCCAGGGGGGGTTCAAGACGGAGGGGAGAGGGAGTGAGATTCATCTCCTGGAATGTAGCAGGCATTGCGGGCAAATTTAATAACAAGGAATGGGTTGATTTTATTAGAAAATTTCAAGTCATATGTGTACAGGAGACATGGGCCTTGGTGAATAATTACCATCTACAGGGGTACAAGTGTTTTTTTGTCCCCGCCCGAAAATCCAGATCAGGGAGAGCAATGGGCGGTTTGTCCATCTACGTAGATTTAGACCTCCCAGGCTCCTGGTCCTCCCCAGATTGGAACTCACATGGGATTCAGGTAGTTCGGTTCCTTGGAAAGGGGTTAAGATTTTCTGTTTTTAACATCTATAACACTGAGATAGTAAACAACCATATCCCGCTACTAGCTGAACTAGACCATAGGCTGGGACAAGAAACAACATTCCAAAATAAGGGGCCGCCGCACGGGCTGCTTTTAGTGGGAGACTTTAATTGCCACCTTTGTCCGGCACTGGTCAAGGTAAACACAGACTGGTCACAATGCCCAATGGAGAAGGGGCCGCATTTTTCTCATACGCCTACTGGGTTGGCTCTTAGGTTGCTTTGGCTTAAGTACGACTTAGAGCATACCATTAATATGATGGACCCACAGTCGGATGGTACACTTCTACCAACTTTCAAGGGCAGGGGTTGCTCATCTATTATAGATTATATTCTGGCCTCGAGATCCCTGATAAACAAAATAATCAGTGTAGGGATAGATTGGAGCAGTTTCAGTGACCACAATCCCCTTGTTTTGATGCTCTCGTGTAGGGTGGGTGCTGGAACTAGAGTCCACCGCTCAATTGAGGAGAGGGTCACAGATCAAGGTAGGAGACTGAAATGGTCCAAAATAGATGGGGTAAAGTTTTATAAAACTTTGGGTGACAAGGGCCTACTGGCCATTAACGACTGTCTAGACCTAGAAGTCCAGGGACCAAGGGTACTGGAAGCATTTGACCAGATCGCTAACCTGGTCGATGGCCTACTTAGGACCAATGCGCCCACACGTAATCCGGTAAATCCCCGGTGGTTTGATAAAGACTGTTCTAAGGCATTGAGGGAGTTGAAATGCTCCCTTAAGCTAAAACCAAGGGACCCTCAAAAAATCAAGGTATGCAGAGAAAAATATAAAAAAGAGACCAAAAGGAGGAAACTTGCCCTGCAGGCAGAAGCTTGGGAAGACTTAAGAGAGGCAGGCGAAAGAAGGGATCTAGCGGGATTTTGGAGAATCATTAATAAACCGACCTTTCAAGAAAATGATTCCCCAGAGATAGGGGTTAACATCCTCCCGGAGCAGTGGGTCACACACTTTAGGGGTCTATATAACTATGAGCCCGGTATCCATGTAGAGTCACCCGTAACCACAAGTCAGGTTCCCTCGGTAGTATTCACTCTTAAGGAGATTACTGCAGGGATGGAGGGTCTGACTAAAAATAAAGCCCCGGGGCCGGATGGAATTCCCCCTGACCTGTTTCTTAGTAATATAGAACTATGGGCCCCGCTGATGACCAGGGTCATAAATACTGCGACCACTTGTGGCCTGCCGCCATCCTGGTCTAAAGCGATCATCGTGCCAATCTTCAAAAAGGGCAATAGGGATGACCCCAAGTGCTACCGGCCCATTTCCCTGATTGACGTATCGGCTAAACTTTTGGGTAGGGCAATCCTCAACAGACTGTCTGAGTGGACCGAAGAGAATAACATCTTCTCGGACACTCAATACGGGTTTAGGACAGGGAGGTCCACCAGTGACCAATGCCTGAACCTTTATATGCTGACTGCCAAATATACTCTGGCCAGTGATGAACCCATTTATATGGGATTCATGGATCTGGCAGCAGCATTCGATCACGTCAATAGAGGAAAGCTGTGGGATATGATGTCAAGCATGGGGATTGAGAGTGGTTTAATTACCATATTAAGGGAATTACACAGCGACACCACGGCCAAGGTTCGATTTAATAGGGAGGGAAGATTGTCTGACTCTTTTCCCTGTAAGAGTGGAGTCAGACAAGGTTGCATTCTTGCCCCTTTTTTGTTCTCCCTTTATATCAATAACCTGGAGCAGTTCCTTTTGGGGTTAAAGGCAGATTCCCCAAGGGTCGGGGCGCGGTATATTCCTGTTTTGCTTTACGCAGATGATGCGGTTCTGCTTGCACGCACACCCCGAAGCTTACAAATCCTGATAGACGGGTTTGTTAGGTTCATGAGTACACTGGATCTATCTGTCAACCTGGGCAAATCATATGTACTCCTGGCCGGCAAAAAACCTTCCTCTAAATTTACTTATACAATAGGCACCCATACTTTAGAGGAGGTCAAAACGTTCTCTTATCTTGGAGTAACCTTTGATGGTGTTTTACAGTTTAACTCTCTAGTGGCGGAACGTTGTAGCAAAATGATTGCCTCTAATGGGGCTATAGCTGGATATGGCAGGAGGCTAGGTAGATGGAGCCCGGAACAGGTGATGAACTTGTATGGCTCCGTATCATGCTCCAAAGTAATCTATGGGGCAGAAGTATGGGGCTTTGTGAACACCACTAGAATCCAACAGGAAGAAAACAAATATCTGAAATCTATCCTGAGGGCACCACCAAGTACCGCTGGAATCATAGCTCATAGGGAGCTAGGGAGACCATACTTGGATGACCTGTTAAAACTTAGGCCAATTGTGGCCTGGCTAAAAATATGGGTTAATCCAGATGCGCATCTAAGCAGAGAAATTTTATTGGACTGCTTAGATAGGACCCATTGTATGCGCATCCCCTGGCTTAAATATGTAAGAAACACCCTTGAAGATTTAGGCTTTGGAAACCTCTTCACGAACCCCACAACAATTTCAGCCCAGCACAAGAAACAAGTAGGGGAAATTTTCCTAGAGCGGAAAACCCAATGTAGAGCTGAGGCTGAAGGTGTTAAAAAGACTGTGAGGGCTCATAATCTGGTAAAGAGTGTGGAGGGTATGGAGCCTTATCTGTATCTTGTGCATAATGCACAGGATAGATTTCTTATGTGCCGTTTTAGACTGAATTTACTTCCTTTTATGTTGGCCTCACCAGCAGGTTTCACCACGTCAATTGAGCAGAAGGGACCCTGCGGCTGCGACAACAGGTCTCCGCAGGATTCCCTCCATTTTGTTTTGCTCTGTCCCTATTTCTCTATGCCCAGGCGCAGATTTCTTGTAAATATTTTAAAAAAAGCCCAACAGGAACGTGCCAGGGACGCATTAGTCTTTTTGCAAAAAGCCTCTGATCCACTAACATTGTGCTGTATTATGAATTTTATTAAGGTTGCGGCCCGATTAAAGATGACTAGGGGAGAGGAATGAAAGACTTTGGATTTTCTATTTTTACGACCCTGTATGTCTGTATCTCTATTTGCACTAACTTTGTACAAGGATCTCGATTAATGTTTAATGACTTTTTACCCATGTATATATATGTGCTTTTATGGTGTTTTTTAATCACCGAATAAAGACTCTTAAAAAAAAAAAAAAAATTGAAATTGAATGTTTTTTCAGTGAAATGTTATGTTGTACGACATAGGGGTGATTATGCGCTGTTTCGCTTTTCCTAAATATAGCAGTGCTTTTGATTTTGACATATGGCTCAAATAAAGTGTGAAACCACAAGCTGGTTGCAAGCACATAGGGAGACCTTGACCTCTGGGCACTCAGCCAGCTCAGAGAACGGGATATGGGTGTAGCGCTTGTTGTTGATCTATGCGTATGCCGTGATGCAAGATAACATTTTACAATATGAAACAGGCAAGACTGATCTTGCACACTACTACTAATAAAAGAGTAGCACCCCTCCTGTGTGATCAGGACATCTGATGCATGACTTTTCTATTATGCCTCATGCCAGGGTGTTTGCTCTGTTTTACCTCTGCTTAGGCTCAAACGTTGGACCTCTAAAGTGGGTGAAAGAGACCATGCACACACTCACCTGCAAAAAGTTATGTAGTCTTGATTAGTAATTCTCATGATTCTCATCTATTCACATTCAAATTTCAGTGATACTTGCAATGCATTTGCAAGTCTCAGCTGGGTTGTGTAGGTGTTGTGATGTGTCCAGTCATTACACTTGTATGTCCCAAGTGAAGATGCATGTACTATTTGTGTATGGTTCACTCAGTGTATTGTGTATGGTTCACTCAGCAGATAGTCACAGGTCTCTATAATTCCCCGCATTTAATTGCTGTGCAATCGCCAACTTGCAGAAGATGGAGCTGTTGTGTGTTGCACTGTGAAAAGTGGTTTAGACAAGAGTGAAGAGGTTTGTTGCCTCACAGCTTGCCCACTAGTAGAGTGCTGTGGTATTCTCAGTAGTATGGAATGTTTTTTAGAGGATGATGGAGAATATATTTGGGAGTATGGATGGTGTGAGAATTTACCAAGATGACAATTTAGTGAGAACTTAGAAGAACATAATGAATGTGTGAGGAAGGTACTGAGGAAGTTGAGTGAATCTGGTCCTACCTTAAAGGTAAAGAAAGGTAAATTCAACCTGATGGCGATTTATTATATTGGGGCATACGACCACAGCCTCTGTCATTGAACCTAGAAAAGAACTTGTTGATACCATTGTCAGGATGTCTACACCAAAAAATAAGAATGACGTTGTGAAATTTCTGGGTATATCTGTGCTCTACTGCAAATTCATTCCTAAGTTTGCAGATAAAAATGTGAGGCGGTAAAAAAAGGTGCCAATTTCAAATGGAGTGAGAAGTGTGGGAAGGAGTTTGTGGTGCTGAAGCATCACTTATCCCATGTGGGCTCTTTGAAAATCTTTGAACCCGGTCAAAATATCATTAAAATGGCTGATAGAAGTTCAACAGGGTTGGGTGCTGTGCTCCTGCAAAGGCACAAAGGGGTGGAGAAAACTATCTTGTTCACATCGAGGTGTCCTAAAAGAGCTGAACTCAACTGTTCTGTGGTGGAAAAGGAGGCGTTGGCTGTATTCTGGGCCATCAGGCAGTTAAAGAAATTTGTGTGGGGAGGAAGGTTTTTGGTTAAAACTGATCACAAGCCCCTTAAGGAAATTCTGGAAAAGAAAGGGTTGGGTAATATCTCCTCTAGGATAAGGAAATAGGTGGTCGCTCATAAAAATTTGACTTTCATGTGGAATGTGTACCAGGTGCAAGCAACAATTTGGCCGATTTTTGTTCATGCTTGGTGAAACAAAGTGAAGGGAATGAATGAGCTGTGGAGGACTATGATCTTTCAGATGAAGATGACTATGTAGTGTGTCTCATCGATGATAGTGTGATCAAAGAGAATGAATGGCTTCAGGAGGTGGCTAGTGATGTCACATTGCAAACTATGATCAAGGGAGTGAAGTTTGGTTGGAGTACGTGTGCCAAAGGTGATGAAGCGATTAAACATTTTGTGAATATTGAGTCTGAAGTTGCGGTTCATGATAGGTTACTACTTCGTGGTACTAGGCTGGTTCGACCTAGAAGTCTGAGAGAACACTTGATTGGGTTTGCTCATGATGGGCATCCAGGGATTTCGAAGACAAAACTAATTTTAAGACAAGCATACTGTAGGCCAAGCATTTATATTGAGCGAATGGTCAGAGAGTGTGTAAAGTGCAGCAAGTGTGACAGAGTGTTGAAAACCAGGATGGAACCTATGAACTTAAGAAGGTTACCTAAAGAAGCCTGGGAAGAGATGGCTATTGATATACTGGGTCCCATTAGAATTTCAAGTGTGGATAAGTATGTCATTGTCCTTCTAGACATGTACTCTTGGTGGACGGAGATAGGTGTAACAAACTCTATTGAAACAAAAGACGTCATAAGCTTTCTGAAAAAGATTTTTGAAAGGGAAGGCTTGCCATTAAATATTCTCTGATAATAGTGTGCAATTTGTCTCTAAGGAGAAGGAGAAGTACTTCAGTAAGGAAGGCATCACACATAGGAGGACGGCCATGTATCATCCAGAGGCCAATGGAAAGGTTGAAAGGTTCAACCGTGTTCTGAAGGAAACCATTCAGAGAGTGTTAGCCAATCAGAAGTGTTGGATGTCAGAAATTTCAAATAGGGTAAAGGATTACAGGTTCACATATCACACCATGATGGGGGAAACCCTGTTTGAGTTATGAAGGAAAAGGAAGCGGGTACCTTGCTGTGTCCTTTTTGGGTGTGGGACAAGACCAATAATTTGGAGTGTGTGAGGGATGATGTGGTAAAGAATTAGATAGAAATGACAAAGATGATTAAGTACAAGAAGTGGTTTGATGTGTGCAAAGCTGTCAGGAGTACAGTAATGGATATAGGAGATATGGTGTGGATAAAATCTTCTCGTAAAGGTTCTTTTTCACGTGGTTCCAAATATTTACAGCCCATAAAAGTGATTAACGTCTTTAAAAATGCAATCAAGACAGAGGACCATAGGGTATGGATTTTGAGTTGTGTGGCAAAAGTGTTGCAAGTGTGAGGAAGAGTGAGGACATGGCCAAAGTGGCCAGAGCGGATGAGACTTTTGCAGTCGGTGGAATGAGAAGAAGAGTCAGACTTACTGGTAGATCCAAATACTTGGATGATTATGTGCAGTAGTAGTACCTCTGAGTTAGACTCAGTGTCACTCCAGGTTTACTTTTTATAATTTGTGTTCTACTCTAATACATGTTATATAGTTTATATGTATTTTGTTATGGGAATGGAGATGTGTGGTGTTCTCAATAGTATGGAATGTTATGCCGACCTTCTCTTTTAAAGTTCCCTGCGTGGAATGTATTGTGGAAAAATGGTTGGAAGTTGGGAGAGAGACGGAGCTGGAGAGAAGAGGCTGGCGTGAATGACGCAACGTATTAAACCAATATATCAAAGATACTGTGTAAATGTATCTTTACAAGTGCCATCCGTGTTGATTGGGATAATAGTGTGCCACATGTCTTGCTGGCTGAACTGCCACATATGCACAGTCGATAGCTCCAAGCACACGGCGGAATGATCAATGGCATTAAACTGGCATGCCAGCCAGCCATTGCCTGTCCTCCTATGACGTTTGCATGATGATGTCCTGCTGCATTGAATTTGTGATACAACTCAATAGCTGGTCCAAGCACTGGAATTGGCTTGCCCGGGTGACAGTGACGTAGCTAGACCTTATACCGCCCGTGGTGGTCCCTGCGTTTGCTGCCCGCAGTGGCCGCATTTAAGAGTGGGGGGGGTGCCCCCGCCACCAAAACGTGTGCTGCCTGGGGTGGACTGCCACACCTGCCTCCCCTTTGCTACGCCACTGCTGTGTGATGCCAGTTGTGACCATGCCACTCCTCTGAAATGATCCAACGGTTAGGAAATAGAATGGAACCATAGCATTGGAGCAAGCTGTTGGTGGAGTTATTTCCCTTTCCTGTTCTACATCCGAGTGTAGGGTCAGTCATTTTGGGAAGAAGTACCTGCCCAAAACCTCTTCTTTAGATATGGCGAGGAGAGTGGACCTCGGACTGTACACACTCTTTTCACTCTCACGTAGGTGCTCTTGAGGATCAGACGCATTGCTGGCTTTCTCATGGAGCTGACATGTTTCACTGGATAGTGGGTTGGTGAATGGTAGCTATAATGGGGTGAGAGGAAGGTGATCTTAGTGCATTTCCCGCCCAGACTGCCTAGTGTGTGTTTTGCAGTTACCTTTTCTGCAGCATTTTCGTTTGTTGTGCATGTGCTCTGCTGTTATTATATGTTCCGAAATGCCTGTTGTATGTGGTCATGTGAACATCTACAAAGATTTTGTGGCGATTGCCAGTATTTATCATTTCATATTTCTCTGTGCTTGAGCTATCCCATACAGTGTCTACAAACATTTCCATTTAATTGGTTAATTGGCGCTCCTGGGAGGACAGGTTATGACAGGGACTCTGACTGTATGTATATTCCTGTACTACTTAATTACCATTATTCCCTGCATTCGTTATTTTTGTGTGATTCTATTACACATCATCTGCTATGTAATACTACTAGAAAAGCTAGGAGCGTGTAAATGTGAGTCTGCTTATCTTGTGCTACTATTTGAGTGGTATTGTGCGTTTCTTTCATGGCTGCCCTTTCGATAGCTTGATGTCCACTTTTTATCGGTGTGTCTGTGGATATGCGTTCTCCTTGTTATGCTCCTCCTTCATTTGACCCTTTTCACTCTAACTCTGAAGGAGATAATTTCTCATGTTCTGGCTCACCCCCTGTCTGTGCACAACACCCACATTTAAAAGCTGATAGTATGTTTTTGATTATGTAGTATTCCACTAATATGGCAGATACAACCAGTGCTGTAAGTCAGGTTAACAACCATAACTTCTCCACTGCACAGCACGCAAACAAATAGGTGTTATATTTATTGTAGGCATTTACTGTGCAAAATTATACCGAGGATATTTCTGAAAACCCTACTAATGCTTTGCTTGCCTCATATGAATGAATTAAGCACTCCTGTTTTAAAGTGAACCTTTATCAGGAGAGGCCGCGTGATAAAAAAATACTACAGCTGCCCACTAGGTGGCAATGCCGGCTATTTTTTTACACTATTTTAACAAATTGGATGCTGCGAAGCCAGAGATAATTAGGAAAGGGAAGAAGATCATAGTCACCAACAGAAAATAAATATGTATTAGCAAATTAATAGTTTCACACCTGATTTCTCTGCGTCTCACATTCGTCGGCTGGCTCTGACTCGAAAAGGGGAGTGTAATCGCATCGGTACCTATAACAAGCTATGTGACTTTGCCGTTATGTGTCTATTCAGACAAGGACCCGTGTGAAACATTAAATCTAATTAATGGGAGGGAAACTGTAATGTCACAGCCTTTTGTAATCGAAGAATCTATGACTCTGAGAAGTGCTGGAATTAGCATCCGAAATGGTGAAAAGGGTTTTATCTAAAATGTTGACTTTGACACATAAAATCGTAAATGTCAATAAATATGTTTCGTTCACGTTTAGATTGACCCTAGCTAAGGTAGGCCTGTATTTTAAAATAGCTAATGGCTAACAATGGTTGCCATCTTGCTTTGAGACGAATGAGCATCATATTTCCAGATGAAGCTGGAGCTCTAATTTTCCAATGCAAGGGGTCGTTTTCTGCCGCTCGAGTAGATTTCTACTCGAGCGGGAGCTTTCTCAAAGCGGACTGGTAGTTTCTCATCGCGAGCAGTCGCGAGCATACGTGACAACTCGCAATGAGAAACCTGACTTCCCCGCGTTGAGAAGCTCGCCGGGAGGTTTATTTTCCATGCTCGCGATCGGCAACTTGATGTTGCTGATCGCGAACGACGAAAAAGTCTCGCCGGGATGTCATTTTGCTTGCTCGCGGTTGCCAACTTGACGTTGAGGATCGCGAGCAAGCAAAAAATGACCGCTGCACCACCCTATGCTACGCTACGCTATTTGCACTGTGCTACGTGCAATCTGCGTAGTGCGAAGTAGCGTAAACTTCGCAAACTACGCAAGCGTGTGTAGTGCTTTGCCCAGGCTTAATCATTTCATGAGAACAATGTGGACGGTGTAGCGAATGTTAGAAATATGTGATTCAAGCTTGTGCAGAGTACATTATACTTCAGAATGCTTACTGATACAGACTTAGCATTGAGCAGAGAAGAGCAGAACATTTAGGGCACTCCCTTCATAAGAGAGTTGAGTTTCCCTTGTCTTTTCCTTTGAGATGACCTAATACTGGTTCGTCCTCTTTTATGCCTTTGGTTGATTTGAACTACGTATTTTCTGATGAATTCATAGTTGATTAATGAAAACGAATTTGATTCTTGCCTTCTGTATCATTTAACCTTTAACAAAGCATTGTATTTTGAAACCTAACCTCTATGTTCCTTGTGGAGCCAAATGTGATTCTCTTTTATTGAATACATTAATTTGAGGCGCAGCCTCAGTCGTGAATTTCAATTAATCCGAAAGCGCTTTATCGTTTCCGAATTTTGCACAAGGTAAAGCACAAACAAATCTGGTAGCAGATGATGTTTTCGGACTGAGGCTCGGCTGGATTAAATTTACCAGAGAATTAAACATTTTGCCCCTATTCAATCTGTGGTCTCGATCGTCCATGCAGAGGGTTGGAGACTCACCGCTGAGAGAGGTGCATGGAGGTGAGTATGGTTCAGAACATTACACCTCCTCAGAGAGAGATACATTTTTGCTGCCAAAATCACCTGTACATATTTAGTGAGCCTGCTGTTTTCCACATGCTGAGTTCAGGAGCATAAAAGATGCTTCAGGGTTCACTGCAGCGCAGATTATTTCCTGAGGGTCCGGACCAGTGCGACGAGTCTGAGAGGGTGCAGTAAGGTTTAGCCGCTCCAGCCATGTTGAGTTGTCATCCCTTGTCTGTGTTCGTAGTTCAGATTGAGCAGGACTGCTTCCTGTGATTGGGAGTCATATTCCTGGTGGGGTTCTTTCCCATTCATACAACTGTTAATCGGAGTGGCTTGTGGAGCCAATTATCTACGCTTTCCCTCGTCTGATATTATTTCTTAAGCTATCTGCGGCCCACATGAAGTTTGGGGAAAAAAAGATTCTCCAATACTCGGGTGCCCCGCCTAGCTATATTGCATTGTTCTAAGGTTTGACTTACTTACGAGACTTTGTTCATAGTCAGGAGGAGTGACTAAAAACTGTATACATACTACTTTTCCTGGATCTGGATTATAACATTGCAGTGAGAAGGGTTTATACTTGTTCAGGAAACAAAGCAACAAGTGTTCATTGTTATTCCTCACAAATATTATTTTTCTTTCTATCTCTAGCAGGGATTTTCAGAGGTCTATATTGGATTCTTCCACTGTGAAGCTTGGCATCTCTTCTGTTTTAGTGGGTATCCTAGTATCTAAAAAGGGTATATTGTGGTAGTAAGGAATCTTGGTAAACCGTAACTTTCCTATTGTAAACATTGTTATTATATTTCAGTATTTCTATATTAGAACGAGTTTCAGAAAGGAACAATCCATTCCTTCAGGCCCATGCGGATACAGAACATTCTTGTTTTCTTTACAAGTAATAGGGAAGGTAAAACAGAATTATAACTATAGAACCAATGTATGATCCGCTCATGGTGTTTGGTTTGCCTTTCAGGTCACCCTCCCAGTTGTTCCCCTCCTTTCCTTCCCTCAGAATTGAGGATATCAAGGGGTGGACCCACTTGAGCAACAAACCGATCCTGGTGATTCAGAAAGATGCACCGTGACAATTTTACTAAAAATATATCATATATTACAAACAATACTAATTTAAAAAAATAATATAAAAATACATTTTGAACAATATGAACTATAAAATTCTAGGAAATCTAGGAACAATACATATACTATTCTCACTCCACTCTGTGCAACAGTCAGGAAAGCATAGACTCAGGAGGGGTAGAATTATCCCTTCCCACTCCAGTCTGTGCAACAGTAGGGAAAGCATTGGACTCAGGAGGGGTAAAATTTACTATTCACACTCCAGTGGGTGCAACAGTAGGGAAAGCATTGGACTCAGGAGAGGTAAAATGCACTATTCCCACTCCTGTCGGTGCAACAGTAGGGAAAGTGTTGGACTCAGGTGGGGTAAAATTTACCATTTCCACTTCACTTCAAACACATACCTTATTTTAATACAAGTATTAATTTCATAAAATTATGAAAGGATTAACTTAAAAATTAATATATACATAAAAAATCAATTAAACAATTAAAATAATTATAATTCTTTAAAAATAATTAATATAAGATTTTTTTTATGTAAGATTTATTTCATTAAATTCTCACACTATAGTCGCAAATACCAAGCAATTTTTTTTAACATATATCTAAATTAAAATATTACATTATTTACACATATTACATAATTAATTAACAATTAAGCAATAATAAATAAATTGTTTATAATAAATTATTATTTTATTAACTTCCCACCCTACACAGCCTGCACCTAAAATGTAAATTACAAAACTATAATAACTACATGATTTACATAACTAATTAACAATTAATTAATTAGTAATACATACATAATTTATAATTAATCAATTATTATTTAACTGACTTCCCACTCTATACCCCTACAAACCCAACAGCCTGCACCTAAAATATATATATTTTTTAAATGATTACACAATTTACATAATTAACCAAATAAAAATATATCAACAATCAATTAATGAATTATGAATTAATTAACTTCCCACTTATACCCGTACAAACCCAACAACATCTAAAATATAACTTACAAAAATATTATTTACACATTTTACATATTTAATAATAAAAAACATATTGATTAAAACAATTACAAATTAAATATACTTGATTAACTTCCCACCCTGTACCCCTACAAATGTCACAACCCGCTACGACAATATAAATTACTATTTTACAATTGAATTAAAAATATAAATAACTTATAATTACAAACTATATTTAAAAACATTAACAAAAATCACACACACAATATAAAACATATACAATTAAAATATCATTTAAACACATAAAGAAACTTAAAAAAACATAATTATTACCTTAAAAAAATCGATATTTTTGTCAACTATATTTTTGCACATGATATTTGTTGTGTCACAATATCAAAAACTCAATATTTCTGCAACTCTATATTTTTAACTCGATATTCTGTCTGAACACCATTTACGGAGGAATGTTAAGGACTATACTAACCCTGATAGTAATCATTATGATTTGTGTGATATGCTATTTCTTTTTATAACATGGATAAAAATGATTTGTGCAAAGGCTGGGTCACATTACAAGGGAAAGAAGCAGCCATCAGAATCAAGAAGAAAAAATAAATTTAGAAGAGCTTGAGGACATTCAATATGGGGTTTATAGTGTGTTAAAACGAGAAAGAGAGGAAAACTGATGCCTTGTAAATAAGTTGAAAAAAAAAAATAGGGTTTCAAAGTTTTTGTCAGGAGCTTCTCAACAGATCTGTCGAATCTCAGGGTTCCAAGGCTTTCTTGAATTAATTCCAATTAAAGCATATTCTTTCACGACCCTACACTTCCTCTTTCTTTATCTCTCAAAAGTTCTTATGTATGCATTTGTTTTCCCTTTGCTATTGTTTTCCTAGTTTTCTGAATTCTTTCTCACTTTTCTGGTCAATTTCTTATGCGCCAAGTAACTGCTTTATGAAGAAACTATGGCCATGTCTACAAAAATAAGTGCTGGTTCTTACTGCTTGCAGCCACTGGGCAGGAATTGGGCACTGCTGAAACCCATGGCACGCCAGCACGAGGCATAAATATCACATGGAGTCCCCTGTCATTATAATGAATACTAGTTGCCAGAAAGAGAGATTTGATGGTAAAGCTATGTGAAATATTTATGAGAGGTCCAATGGATGTATTTACTCTTGGATACATGCCCATTAAATATACCATTCTGGCTGTGCAGCGCGAAGGTGCATATTAGAGGTCAAGTGATTGGTGTTGCAAACTTGCCAATCACAGATGCATTTTTTGCAGTATTTTGATTGGCTGCCGAGAAGTAGCTGTATGTAATGTTTGGGTGTGCCCAAGACAGTTGCAACCTGGCAGTTAGAAACCAAAAGGGCTGCTAAGCTGCCTAGCAAAGCTCTGGAATTCAACAGGGCTCTCTCCGTTCTACAGATGCCATGGGTGGTGGGGCCCTCCGCTTGTTTAGCAGGGGAGGACTTCACCCCCAGATGTTTCTCTTCATCTGGGAGAAGTACCGCTTCCCATGTTATTGAAGTGGATGAGAGGCAGACTGAGGCTTACTAACACACCAAGTGCCATATTACACTATAGGCACATTTTCATTGTTTGCTTCGGATGCACCTTTTAAAAGGTGCACCGGGCGTAAACTGAAAATGCAGCATATTATCATGATTGCACTGCCCCAGGGCAGCCGCAAACTCATGCTGCCCGTAGGGCAGCGCATTTCTTTGAAAAATAGAGCAGCTGCTTTGAAGCTGCTTTTTGTTTTCACAGTGCAGGCAGCAACCCGCCTGCACTTTGAATGGCAATTAGAGATCCCCCTGCAGGCAGGTGCAGTGAGCGACTGCACATGCCTGCAAGGGGATGTCTGCCATAGGACCCTTTTTCCCCTCTCCAGAGGCCTGCTCTCATGGGGCGCATTGACAGCGCACCACCTTTTGGGCAGCGCACTGTCTGTGCACCTCTTGAGAGCTTCTTTACCTCTGTGCCCGCGTTTGTAATAAGGCGCAGAGGCAAAGACCTTCCCGCATGAGGTTATGCCCTCTGAAGATAGCGGTGGCGCTTTAAGTGCGCCAGCACTATCGGTATTACAGTAGGAGACGCACAAGCGTCTGCGCCCCTTCTGTAAGATCAGCAAACAAGCACAATCCTTGTCAGGGTGAACCACGAAAGTCACTAAATTAACCTGGTAAAATATGATGAAATTTACTTGACAATGAATATGATAAAAACAAAGATCGTACCAACGGGTAGGAAAAGGGTCAAGCTTAGTTGGCATTTAAACGGGTCCAAAACAGAGGAAACTAGGTGATATTTAGGGATGATACTGATACTAACTTTGAATTAGACAGAACATCGGAGCCAATCAAAGCAAAACCTTAACAACAACAGGCTGTTTTCAAACATATGATAAAACACTGTTGTCGTTATATACTGGAACAAATAATGAGAGAGTGTAATTACTAAGGGGCTGATTCCGATCCGGGTCGGAAAGCACTCCGACCGAGCCGGATCCGGAGTGTTTTCCGACCGAGCCGGAGCCCTGCAGTCCGACCGAGCGAGTACGATATGGCCGTATGCTGTCGGACTCGGTTCGGTCGGTCTCCCATAGAAGTCAATGGGAGCCGGTCATACGACACGTACATGGGCTCCCATTGACTGAATGGGTACGTCACGGACAAGTGCGGCGCCTACAGTGAGGACACGTCGGTGTCATCTTCACCGTACATGCCTGTGTTGAAGAGACCCATGGGTCTCCCCCTGTGTCCGAGTCGTAGGGCTGCGGGTGAAAGGGGGTCCGACACGGACCCCCAAAGGCAACCACCCGGACGATTTGAGAGCCGGACACTCCGGCTCGCACAGGCTGTCCGACGCGTGCTTCGTACTGGCTCGGTCGTGAATCGCATCCATTGCACGCCACGGTTAGCTTCCGACCAAGACGTACGGAGCGGTTCAGACCCGGAAACGAGTTGGTCGGTGAATTTCATGTAGCTCGCATCGTACTTGCTCGCTTGTACAGCTGTACGAGTCGGGCAGAAAACACGCGTACGGCACATAGTTTTTCCGGCCGGATCGCGTTTGGTGCCCTTCTGACCCAGATCGGAATCGGCCCCTAAATTGTAGACACTCCAATGTATAGTGTAGTAAGTTATTTAGGTTCAGTAGATGCAAGCAGAATTAGTTCTCATTGAAAGTGAGACATGCTTGCTATAACTTCAGTGATCTACCTCACAATCCTTATTGAGTTTAGAGTTGGGCCCAATGGCAGTCAGTCTTTTACCCCTTTTTGTGCATTATAATGATATCGCAAGTCACAGAGTAGTTCCGTGATCATATAGAAGTATGAGGCTGCAGGTTGTGTGCCTTTATTATTCACGGAACTCCAAGGTTCTTTCAATATCCTTAGAATAAATAATAAGGGGGTATTTATCCAAGATGTGAGCTTTGCCCCTTCTTCCAAAAACACATTAAATGGCTATCAACCTTCTTCTGATCCTGCCTTTTAATCAACAGCATTTTGCACACTGGGATTGTTGGTAACTGGGTTACTGGTTGTGGGAGTGAAACCCTACTCAGGCAGCAACCACAATCTCTTTTAGGCTGAAACACCAGCAAAACCCACATTAACCTGTGCTTAACCATCTGGTAGCTTGGCACAAAAGCAGTTAGGCGTAAATTGGAGGCAATGTTTAATATATTTGTACAACACACAAACAGTAATAAAGTTATTATAATGTAATAAATGATTTGATACCAAAACAACAAAAATCCAATAAGCAGAACTAGAGATGTGCAATTTGAAAGATTTAACGTAAGTATATCGCGTAAAAGCACAAAGAGCACTCTTGGTTATCTGGTCGTGCAAGACTGGGTGAAAGTTACAAGTTCAGGCCGATCAGATGGAGCGTGGACCAGGTTTGTCTGGCTGAAAGAGTTACCTTCTAAAGTCTTCTACGAAGAGTCCCGTTTGCGGTGGAAGTGGCTGCGAGGATGAGGGAGAACATCATGGGCTTCCCTGTGGCATGAAGAGAAGACAGGGCGAAGCGAACTGTCTTTGCTGTTGCGCGAAGATCTTGTCACAGATGGTCGTTGCTGGAGATTTACATTTGTAGTTATAAAGGGCTGTCAATGCTGTACCACGAAGCACAGATCTCGTGATGCTGGTCATCACTGGCTGTTGCTCCTGCGTGGAGTCATATTCACCATAGTTTTGCATTGGCTGTTGGCGTAGGTGTCAAGATCTTGGCTCAAAAGGGATAATTTGTGGTCTCGAAGAGCCCAAACTTTCAGGATTTCTTCCTTTCTTCAGGAAGGAGCTCAACTGATGCCACAACATGGGTCAAGGACTTGAGGGCCACATCTTGGGAATCAGCAACTCAGTCCCGGAAATGCTAGCAGGGATCAGTTTCAGGTCTAGGCAGCAGTTCAGCTGGGCAGATGCAGGGAGGCCTCTGGAGCATATGTCCCTGTACCTTAGAACAGGAGGTCTGTCAGCTGACCCTTGGAGTCACATCAGCTTGGGATGAAGGGTGCAGATTCAGTTTTCCTTCTTAGCAAATAGGGCAGGCCTCAAGCAGCAGGGCAGCAGGCCATCTTTTTGTCTGTAGTTTCCAAAGGTCCAGGAGCATATTGAAGAGTGGGTCCGAGGGTCCCCTTTTTATACCTGGTGCCCACTTTAAAGAGGGAGAAGTTTCTGGAGTTTTCCCCCATAGAGGTGTCTGGAGTTTCCTGCCTCCTTGACCTGGTTTCAGTCTATGTGGGGGCACAATAATCTAGTGTGAACTCCTTTTTGTGTGAACTGGACCAGTGCCTTTGAAGAGCAAGTGTGGTAGGTAAAAGCCCCTGCCCCCCCAAGCCACCCACCCTGCCAATAACCAAAATCTCTATTGTGATACTGTCTGGGAGAAATACACAGAGGCCAACAGCCAACTACAGCTAGTCATGTGACCCGGGAACAGGCTACAGACACCAAATGGTTAGGCCAAGAAAATGCCAACTTTATAAAAGTGGCATTTCTAGAACTGTGACTTATATTCAGACTTTACCATTAAAGAGGGTTTTAATTTACAATTCATCAGACACCAAACATGACATTCCTCTTGCTCCTAAACAAAAGTTATCACTTAGTAAGTGTAATAAGGTAATTCAATGTTATCCTATGAGAGAGGTAGTTCTTGCAATAGTGAAAGACTAATATGAGGGTTTTTTTACTACAAGGACATGTAAAACTCACATCTACATGTCAAACTGTTTAAATACAATGCATTTTGCCCTAGAGGCTGTTTATGGCCTACCCTAGTGGTGACTTATATGTATTAAAAAGGAAGGTTTAGGCCGGGCAAATAAGTTGCTTACCTTATGTAATACCTGATCTGGTGGAGCAAATATCTAGCTGCAGATACCTTACATTTGTATTCTCCCATGCGTCAGACTGGATCTGGAAGATTTTTTGTGAGCAGTACCCCTGCATGCTGGTGAGTGACGTCGGTTGGCTCCACGTGGCATCACCAGTGTCATCCATACCAGAACTGATGTCCACGTCACCCATATAGGTGCCACTGCTGCATGCTGACTTCAGTTACTTTTCACAACTTTCCATGCTAGAAGCGCAGAGTCATTAAGTGCACTGACACAGGTGTGCCCAAACTAGGGCCATGAAAGGGTTCAGCCCTGACCCTAGCAATCTGACCGCAGAGCAGTGAGGATGGGTGAGTCGGTAAGGAATCTGTGAATAGATTCTGGGCCTGATTCCCAGAACTAACTTAAGACAAAATCCTAAACTTACTACCATTTTGGTATTCACAGAAGGCACTTACTCATTTTGGTATTCACAGAAGGCACTTACTCATTTCGGTATTCACAGAAGTTAGGAGTCCTAACTTTAGGACTCCTAAATGCCTTCTGTGAATACCGAAAGTCTTAAAATTAGGATTTTTCTCAGTTTAGTAGTAGTATAGTTTGGACTCCTAACTTTAGGACTCCTAAATGCCTTCTGTGAATACCGAAAGTCTTAAAATTAGGATTTTTCTCAATTTAGTAGTCCTAAATTTAGGACTCCTAACTTTAGGACTCCTAAATGCCTTCTGTGAATACCGAAAGCCTTAAAATTAGGATTTTTCTCAGTTTAGTAGTAGTATAGTTAGGACTCCTAACTTTAGGACTCCTAAATGCCTTCTGTGAATACCGAAAGCCTTAAAATTAGGATTTTTCTCACTTTAGTAGTAGTATAGTTAGGACTCCTAACTTTAGGACTCCTAAATGCCTTCTGTGAATACCGAAAGTCTTAAAATTAGGATTTTTCTCAATTTAGTAGTCCTAAGTTTAGACTTAGGACTACTAAATTGAGAAAAACTAAGAAGACTGGCAGGACCAAAAGGGCGAAGTGCCCATCCCTGTTGACCTAACTGTCTACGCAGTAATGCTTGGTAAATGTGTGCAGGGACACCCATATTGCTGCCTGACAGATGTCCAGGAATGGCACTCCACAGGCCAATAAAGTGGTTGCAGCCTTAGCTCTGGTGGAATGATCTCATAAGCCTTCAGAAGGCTGCTTCTTGGCCAGTGTGTAGCAAATCCTGATGCAGAGAACGACCCATTGAGAGATAGTCCATTACTGCATCACCCAACCTTTCTTTGCGCCAGCATACCCCATGAAGAGTTGGTCTTCAACTTAGAACTCTCTTGTATGGTCATGGTAGAACTATAACACTTTTTTTTTGGTTTTGGTTCAGGCAGGGGACTCACTCCTCTTCTTTAGAGGGATGTTGAGGACGGTAGAAAGGGGGTACGGAGACAGATTGGCCCACATGAAATGGTGTTACCACTTTTGGCAGGAAAGAGGCCCTGGTGTAAATCACCAGTTTGTCAGGAAAAGCTGAAAGGAAGGGAGGCTTGGATGACAAAGCCTGCAGCTCACTCACCCTCCTGGCTGATATAATGGCCACAAGAAAGGCTGTTTTGATGGTGAGCAGCCTAATGGGACAATTGTGTAGAGGCTCGAAAGGAGCATACATAAAAAATGTGAGAACCAAGTTAAGGTCCCACCGACACACAATGAAAGGGGAAGAAGGAAGCATGTGTACAATAGCTTTGAGTAATCTATCTACAATGGAAGATTTAAATAAGGAACATTGGTCAGGCAGCCGCAAGAAGGCTGACAAGGAAGAAAGATATCCTTTCAGAGTGCGCAGAGCAAATCCCTGCTGGGCAAGGGTCAAAATATAAAGAAATATATCAGAAAGGGAGGCAGAAAGAGGGTCAATAGGCTTTTTTAGACAACATGAGGCAAACATTTTACATCTGCAGGCCATACCATCTTGGTGGAGGGATGTCTGGCTGCCAGTATCTGACTATACAGATTTTGAGAGGATGGTCAAAAGCTATCAACTGCAGAAGCTCAATCTCCACGCAAGAAGGTGAAGACTTGACACGTACAGGTGGACGACCCTCCCATGCTGCTGCAACAGAAAATCTTCCCGAACGAGCAGCCTGATTGGAGAATCGATGCTTATGGTCAGAAGTTTGGGATACCAGACTCTCTGTGCCCAGTCTGTAGCCACAAGGCAGACTATGGCCCAGTCACCCATGTTTTTCTTTAGAACTCTGGACAGGAGTGGTAGGAGTAGAAAGGCGTACAGGAGGCCTGCGCTCCATTCAAGATGAAAATTGCATCCTAGCAAGACCCGCCTTGGAAACTTCAGTGCGCAAAACTGCTGACATTGCACATTATGGGTGGAGGCAAACAGATCGATCCAAGGCTCTACCCAATGCTGAAAGACACCTTGTGCCATTGAAGATGCCATTCGTGATCCGCTGAGCACTGATGGCTGGCGTTCAGGAAGCCTGCCAATTGTTGAGCCGCCAAGTTAATGCCCTGCTGTTCCAGCCATGCCCAAAGATGCATGGCCTCTTGACAAAGGGTCCACGACCCCACCCTAACCTGTTTTTTGAAGTACCACATGGCAGGGGTTTTGTACCTTAAAACCTGGACTAGCCTTCCCTTGATGGAGGGTAGAAAGGCTTTTATTGCCAGCCAGATCACTCGGAGCTCCAACAGGTTGATGTGGAGTCCAGGTTCCTCCAGAGACCAGAGTCCTGTGACCTCCACCTCTCCAAGGTGGCTGCCCCACCCCAGGAGTGAGATCTGGTTGGGAAAGGGAGGGGGGTCTGCCTCTGGCCCAATCACGCTTAGTTAGCCACCACTGCAGGTCCTTTGTAGTTCCTTCTGAGATCTGGACCATGTCAGAGAGATTCCCCGGATGCTACGCCCACTGTATCTTCCGGTCCCACTGCAGAGCCCGCATATGCTATCTGGCATGTATCACTAGCAGGAGGCAGGAGGCCCAGAGGCCCAGCAACCTCAGAGTCAGTCTCTCCAAAATCCAGGATAGAAGCTGAAACATTGGTATCATAGCCTGAATATCCTGGAGTCGCTGCTCAGAAAGATAAGCCCGAAACTGCACTGAGACGTGAACTGCTCCAATGAAATAAAGCATCTGAAATGGAGTCAGGTATGACTTTTGGCATTTTGATAGTGAACCCCAGCGATTGCAAGAGGTCAGCTGTAGCCTGGGGGTGGGAGATGACAGCCTGGGGTGAGCCAGCATTCAGTAGCCAGTCGTCCAGACAGGGGAATAATGGCCCCCCTGATCTGCACAGATGAGTTGCGACCACGGCCATCACCTTGGTGAACAGCCGAGGGGCGCTGGTAAGACCAAAAGGGAGCACAGTGAATTGAAAATGCTTGTGGCCTACCATAAACCGCAGGTAACTCCAATGGGCAGGCAGGACGGGAATGTGAAAATAGGCGTTCTGCAAGTCCAACGTTACCATCCAGTCTCCTGGGTCCATGGCAGAATTTCTCCTTTTTGAGACAGTAGTTGAGGGCTCAGAGTTTTAGGATAGGACGAAGGCCCTTGTTCTTTTTTAGGATCAGAAAGTAGTAGGAATACCAACCACAGCCTATGTCTGGCACCGGAACCCTCTCTATACCTCTCTTGGCAAAGCGAGCCATGACTTCCTCCTGGAGCAGGGACAGATGATCCTCCGTCAGCTAGTCATAAGATGGTGGTATGGAGGGAGGTATAGTCTTGAAGGGGAGTGAGTTTCTCATTCGAACAATATGCAGAAGACAACTGTCAGATGTCAGGGCCTGCCAGTAGTGGATGACATTGTTCTGCATTCTGTCCATCAACTGATGTTTTTGCATTTGTCACCCCGAGTGGGAAGGGTATGCCCAGACGTGGGTCCCATGCTCTCCATGCCACTGGAATCAAGCTATCCTGGCTGAAGAGGGGTGAAACCGGTCCTAGGATGCTTGTTTCCAGTCCAGGGAGGACCCGGCTTGGCAGTTCGGGCTGGACTGTTACCATGGGGAACAGGGTCAAGACTGATTTGCATATCGCTGGGTTCAAGCTGGAACGGCATGGTGAGCAAAAAAACGATGGACTTAGGCCCAGATCTCTGTACTGGGGTGAATGTATGACATTGTTCTGCATTCTGTCCATCAACTGTTGTTTTTGCATTTGTCACCCAGAGTGGGAAGGATATGCCCAGACGTGGGTCCCGTGCTCTCCATGCCACTGGAATCATGCTATCCTGGCTGAAGAGGGGTTAAACCCCAAAACCGTTCCTAGGATGCTTGTTTCCAGTCCAGGGAGGACCTGGCTTGGCAGTTCGGGCTGGACTGTTCCCATGGGGCATAGGGTCAAGACTGATTTGCATATGGCTGGGTTCAAGCTGGAACGGCATGGTGGGCAAAAAACGATGGATTTAGGCCCAGATCTCTGTACTGGGGTGAATGTATGACATTGTTCTGCATTCTGTCCATCAATTGTTGTTTTTGCATTTGTCACCCCTAGTGGGAAGGGTATGCCCAGACGTAGGTCCCATGCTCTCCATGCCACTGGAATCAAGCTATCCTGGCTGAAGAGGGGTGAAACCCCGAAACCGGTCCTAGGATTCCTGTTTCCCGTCCAGGGAGGACCTGGCTTGCCAGTTCGGGCTGGACTATTCCCATGGGGCACAGGGTCAAGACTGATTTGCATATGGCTGGGTTCAAGCTGGAATGGCATGGTGAGCAAAAAACGATGGATTTAGGCCCAGATCTCTGTACTGGGGTGAATATATGACATTGTTCTGCATTCTGTCCATTAACTGTTGTTTTTGCATTTGTCACCCCGAGTGGGAAGGGTATGCCCAGACGTGGGTCCAGTGCTCTTCATGCCACTGGAATCAAGCTATCCTGGCTGAAGAAGGGTGAAACCCTGAAACCGGTCCTAGGATGCTTGTTTCCAGTCTAGGGAGGACCTGGCTTGCCAGTTCGGGCTGGTCTGTTCCCATGGGGCACAGGGTCAAGACTGATTTGCATATGGCTGGGTTCAAGCTGGAATGGCATGGTGAGCAAAAAAACGATGGATTTAGGCTGAGATCTCTGTACTGGGATGAATGTATGACATTGTTCTGCATTCTGTCCATCAACTGTTGTTTTTAAAGTAGTGGAGGTGATGGCAGATCCTGCCACCAACTGGACACCAATGATCTAAGGGGGCAAGATTAAGAAGGTTTGAAGGCGACAGCAGCCGGGTGGTTGCTGGACCAGAATATTGGCTACCTGCATGAAGCCGGTTGGAACCACGCCCTCATCCAGGCCGAGGCTGGGAAGCTTGCGCGGCTTGGTGGCTGGGAGAAGCTTGGTGTGGTTGAAAGCCCCTCCTGTGGCCATGAAAGAAGCGAAAGGCAGACTGGGGACCTGAGGCAGTCAAGAGGCCCAATGACTTGGCTGTAGCCCGAGTTCTTAAAGTGCTCCCATGCCGAGTCTGCCTTGCTCGAAAGATGCATCCTTTAAGGAAGCCTGGACATCCCCTGACGACCCCAGGCATGGCCACCATTGACGAAACCACTCTGCCAAGTGAGTCGGTCATTTCCAAACCAGCCACAGCACATAGTGAACTTTGCTGCATCTCCCCTGTCTGTAATTGCTTGAGAGGGAATGGCCTTGGCCTCTACCTAGACCTGTGGCAGCTGTTTCTCACAGCGTGTGGGAACAACAGCCCAATAAACATGTGGTGTTTACTGACCACAATGGAAGGTTGGCAGAAGAACATTTTCTTTCCCAGGCTGTACAGCCTCTTGGATTCCCTGTCCAGGGGAGCGGCATGGAACGCGCCATGAGAAGCAGAGGCTTGGACCATTAAGCTCTCTGGGATAGGGTGTTCAGTGAAGAAAGTAGGGTCCCTTGGGTCGGAGTGGTGGAGGCGGGCAATCTTCCTATTCAGAGGAGCCCCTGTGTGGGGATTTGGACCAGGTTGGTGAGGGAAGTAGGGGTTTAGATGAGAAGACACATGGTTGCAAGACATCCGTCAAGATGTTAGTCTTTACTGCCACCAAGGGGCACCTGAAGGTTGAGGACCACAGCCATCCTCTGTAGTCACGGTAGGGCCAGAGAGCATGCCGGTACATGGAGACGTGCCCAGGCTGCTGGCATCATCCAGTTTCTCACACCAGTCCATATCCTGTTTGCACTGGTATTCTAAAGGGCACAGGGACCCCTCCCATTCCTCCCCACGGCCTAGCCCTTCAGAATAGAGCTCAGGCTCTGACCTAGGATGCAGGAGTCCTGTTGGTGTCGGAATCAACATCGGTCAATGTGGCTCCAGCTGCATTTCGTTGGGGATCAGAGTGGGGCTGGTACCGCTGGTGAGCTCTGGCAGTGCCGGTACCATGGCATCGGGGCCAGCACCAAGGAAGATCGTAATGGCATGTCTGGTGCTGGTCCACATCCATTACCAGATCTAAAGAAAAGAAAGAAAAGAGCTGACATCAGCACTCTGAGGTGGTGCCTATATAGGTGATGTGGACATCACTTCCGGCACAGGTGGTGCAGATTATGATATGTTATGTTAAGTTGCATTTATAAAGCGCTAATCACCAAAGGTCTCTAAGCGCTGCGTCATAGATCAGACAGACCATAATTCTTTTGTGTGGCTGAGCTCAGCATGGGGCAGTGTAAGCATGGCCAAACGCCTCTGTGAACAGCATTGTCTTGAGTTTCCTCCGGAACTGAAGCATTCTGGCTTCCTTACGCATACCATCCAGTAGCTTGTTCCAAATCTGGGGGATGGAGACTGAAAAAGCCCGGCCTCCAAAAGTGGCTCTGTTGAAGCGAGGGCAGGCAAGGAGACTAGCCTGTGATGAGCGAAGATGACGTCCAGGCTCATAAGGCTTCAAGCGATCTTTGATGTATTTGGATCTTCACCATACAGGGATTTATGTGCGATGCACAGACCCTTGAAGCTTACCGTTTGTTTAATAGGTAACCAGTGCAACTGATGCAGCAGAGGGGTGGCATGCACTCTTCGGGGCAGTTTATAAATCAGCCTTGCTGCATCATTCATGACCACTTGGAGTTTCCCCAGGAGTTTACCAGGGAGACCAATGTAGACTGCATTACCATAATCGAGACGAGATAAAATAATTGCAGTCACTGCCGACTGCATGGTAGCGGAAGACAACAAGATTGATAATTTCCGGAGTTGTCGTATCAGTCCGATGCAGCTTCCCACTACAGCCGACACCTGGGTCTTTAGAGTCAGTCCAGTGTCTAACCTGATGCCCAAACTCTTTACGGCTGGCATAGGAGTTGGAGTAGTGCCAGCTCTTGGGGCCAGAAAAGGTTGGACCAGGGGGAAGCTCCTGAGGAAAGAACCAGGACTTTGGTTTTGTCAGGATTCACCTTCAAAGAGTTAGAGGTCATCCAGTTCATGATGTACCGGAGGATATTCTGAATGTTACACTGTGACTCAGGGGAGTTATCGATACGCACAATTAACTGGGTATCGTCCGCGTAGTTGAACACCTGACAATCTGCCTTTGCTAGGGCCTCAATCAGGGGTTGAAGGTAAATGTTAAAAAAGCAGGGCGGACAGTGCCGAACCCTGCGGAACCCCCCAGCGAAGAGCACCCTGCCTAGACATATGGTCTCCTAATTGGACCTTCTGATTACGCCACATGGAGCTAACAGGTGTGCAGGGATACTGCTCATGAAAAATCTTCCAGAATCAGTCCGATGCCCGGGACAATACAAAGGTAAGTAATCTACGGCTAGGTGTCTCTGTAAGATAAAAAGTGTATTTTGCCAGATCGCAATGGCAGTTTAACACTACACACAGAGGCTGCAATTCCAATCTGGTAACAAACAGAGTGCACTCGCAGTTGGGAGAGACGCAGCTGACAAGCGATACAATGAGCTTGCTTGACATAGGTTTGGGATTTGTTTCCAATAAATGAGAGACTGAGGGGCCGATTCCGATCCTGGAAAAATTTTCTCCGTACGAATCGTATCCGGATTTTTTACCGTACGAATCGTACAAGTAGCGTACAAACTGCCAAGTACGATTCGCATGGGAAAAAAAGTCCATACGAATCGCATCGGGAAAATTTCCCCACACGTCCTCGGGTCGGAAAATGTGTCCGACACATCCCCGGATGATTTACCGTACGAATCAGAAACATGAAGTCCGACCGTGCAAGTACGATCACTCCCGTCCCTTCGATTTGACAACTGGATGGAGAAAACACCGTACGGACCGAACTCCTATAGCAACCATGGAGACATGTGCCCGCATACGCGCCGAACACCCCACCACAGACCCCGTATGTACGCGCAGAACACCCCTGCATCCCCCGCATGTACGCGCAAAACGCCCCCCCGGCCACAGATGTACGTGCCGAACCCCCACCAGTGTATGTATGGAGCGTACCCCCACCCGTGTATGCATGGAGCGTACCAACTCCCCACCCGTGTATGTACGGACCGTACCCACACTCCACCCGTGTATGTACGGACCGTACCCCCACCCGTGTATCTACCGACCGTACCCCCACCTCACCAGTGTATGTACGGACCGTACTCCCACCTGTGTATGTACGGACCGTAGCCCCACCCCACCAGTGTATGTACGGACCGTACCCCCACCCCACCAGTGTATGTACGGACCGTACCCCCACCCGTGTATGTACGGACCGTACCCCCACCCGTGTATGCATGGAGCGTACCAACTCCCCACCCGTGTATGTACAGACCGTACCCACACCCCACCAGTGTATGTACGGACCGTACCACCACCAGTGTATGTACGGACCGTACCCCCACCCATGTATGTACGGACCATACCCACACCCCACCAGTGTATATATGGAGCATACCCCCACCCATGTATGTTCGGACCGTACCCCCACCCCACCAGTGTATGTACAAACCGTACCCCCACCTGTGTATGTACGGACCGTACCCCCACCCGTGTATGCATGGAGCGTACCAACTCCCCACCCGTGTATGAATGGAGCGTACCCCCACCCATGTATGTTCAGACCGTACCCACACCCCACCAGTGTATGTACGGACCGTACCCCCACCCGTGTATGTACGGACCGTACCCACACCCCACCAGTGTATGTACGGACCGTACCCCCACCAGTGTATGTACGGACCGTACCCCCACCCGTGTATGTACGGACCGTACCCCCACCCATGTATGCATGGAGCGTACCAACTCCACACCCATGTATGAATGGAGCGTACCCCCAGCCGTGTATGTACGGACCGTACCCACACCCCACCAGTGTATGTACGGACAGTACCCCCACCCGTGTATGTACGCACCGTACCCCCACCCGTGTATGAATGGAGCGTACCCCCACCCGTGTATGTACGGACCATACCCACACCCCACCAGTGTATGTACGGACCGTACCCCCCCAGTGTATGTACGGACCGTACCCCCACCCGTGTATGCATGGAGCATACCAACTCCCCACCCGTGTATGTGCAGACCGTACCCCCACCCATGTATGTACGGACCGTACCCACACCCCACCAGTGAATGTACGGACCGTACCCCCACCCGTGTATGTACGGACCGTACCCCCACCCATGTATGCATGGAGCGTACCCCCACCCGTGTATGTACGGACCTTACCCACACCCCACCAGTGTATGTATGGAGCGTACCCCCACCCGTGTATGTACGGACCGTACCCACACCCCACCAGTGAATGTACGGACCGTACCCCCACCCGTGTATGTACGGACCGTACCCCCACCCGTGTATGTACGGACCTTACCCACACCCCACCAGTGTATGTATGGAGTGTACCCCCACCCGTGTATGTACGGACCATACCCCCACCCGTGTATGCATGGAGTGTACCAACTCCCCACCTGTGTATGTATGGAGCGTACCCCCACCCGTGTATGTACGGACCGTACCCACACCCCACCAGTGTATGTACGGACCCTACACCCAGCCCCCCCGTATGTACGGTGCGAAACACCACCACCGATGGACGGTGCGGACCAACACCCTGCCCGTGTTCATATGCACCCTACCCCAGGCCCACACACCAGCACCCTCACCCAACATCGCGCATGTACGAGTCGTACTAAGCCATAGCAAAGGACAGCACTGTGCAACAACATGGCCCATGTACGCACGGTACAGACGCAAAAAACACTCGTACTGAACCAGTACAAACCAAAAAAACACAAGGAGAGTCAATTCGATGCACACAACACCACAAAACATATCCAACAAGGCAAAATACATCCTATACACTGACCTGCAACTGACAAACAGCTAAACAGAGGCCCAAACCACTACCACTCCTTATAACACACCCACCCAAAGTTCAAACACAGCCACACCCACAAATGGACCAATAAAAAGGCCCAGCACACACAAACCATGATCCTTTGCAACAGATCCCCTACTGCCAGACCACAGAGACAACGCACTGCACCATACTACATACATCAATACATCAATACACCTTACACTTGCACTCCTTCACACAACCACCATCACAAACACACCCTCATCACATTCACACACACACACCTGCACAACCACACTCACACACCCACAACCATCCACACCCACACCCCCACAACCATCCACACCCACACCCCACACCATGTCCACTAACAAGAATCCAAAGTTCACAAAGGAGGAGCTGGAGGTCCTTGTCGACGAAATCATCAGAGTCGAGCCACAGCTCTTTGGAACATTGGTCAGACGGACCAGCATAGCCGAAAAATCTGCCATGTGGGAGAGGATAGTCAATTCTGTGAACGCTGTTGGGTCCAACAGAAGGACCAGGCATGAGTGCCAAACCAGGTGGTACGGCCTGCGGAGGACGGTCCGCCGCAAAATGACGGACGACCACAACCAGGCCAACATCACTGGAGGAGGTCCGGCCCGCAGATCGGTACACTACCATCCCTGGGAGGAGAAGGTGATGGCCACGCTGCCGCCGGTGGGAGTAGACGGACTAGAAGGAGTCCGAGAGCCTGGTGAGTACACAAACAACTCACCTCACATGGGGGGAATGCCATATACAACCCAAATACCAATCATGCACGCAACCCCCCCAAAGCCTGCACAGTACACAACCACACTCCAAAAACACACACATGCCACTAGCGCCTCCATGCCCCATGCCCCAAGCAAGGCCATGCCAAGTCACATGCCACACAAAACACCAACACAAGACAGGATGTCCCCGATGCCGGGAGGGTGGGCCTCAAAACTAACATAGAGCAACTCTGAAGCACACAACAATGCCCTCAGCCAATATGGCTTAGGGCACAGCCATACAAACAGTGTGTCCCCACACAGTACTGTTTTGCCTGCTAATGGTGGCCGTGTTGCAGGACGACATGGGTATGAAGGCACAATTTGCACATAACAGCAGCTAATGAAGACGCATCACTCTGAAAGAGTGTCAGCACACACCGCCACAGCAGCAGCGCAGACTCAGACACTCCGCCCAATGGGTGCCCGCAGAGAAGAAACAAACCCACATGAATAAGCCAATGGCCTTTGAAAGACCTGCAAACTGTGTGTGCCCAGGAAGCTGGGCTGAGGTGACAGAGGGTGACACAGAGAGGGAGGGAGAGTGGCAGAGAGAGGGACAGAGACAGAGGTGGACACAGGGAGACAGACAGAGGGAGGGAGGAGGCTGACAGAGGGAGGGAGAAAGGGAGACAGAGGGAGAAGGACAGTGGGAGGAGGCTGACAGAGGGAGGGAGAAAGGGAGACAGACAGTGGGAGGAGGCTGACAGAGGGAGGGAGAAAGGGAGACGGACAGAGGGAGGAGGCTGACAGAGGGAGGGAGAAAGGGAGACGGACAGAGGGAGGGAGAAAGGGAGACGGACAGAGGGAGGAGGCTGACAGAGGGAGGGAGAAAGGGAGATGGACAGAGGGAGGAGGCTGACAGAGAGAGGGAGAAAGGGAGACGGTCAGAGGGAGGAGGCTGACAGAGGGAGGGAGAAAGGGAGACAGAGGGAGACGGACAGAGGGAGGAGGCTGACAGAGGGAGGGAGAAAGGGAGACGGACAGAGGGAGGAGGCTGACAGAGGGAGGGAGAAAGGGAGACAGAGGGAGACAGACAGAGGGAGGAGGCTGACAGAGGGAGGGAGAAAGGGAGACAGAGGGAGACGGACAGTGGGAGGAGGCTGACAGAGGGAGGGAGAAAGGGAGACAGAGGGAGACGGACAGAGGGAGGAGGCTGACAGAGGGAGGGAGAAAGGGAGACGGACAGAGGGAGGAGGCTGACAGAGGGAGGGAGAAAGGGAGACAGAGGGAGACCAAATCACCCTCGGGTGGTGTGGCCATGTCCACTCGTCAGCAGGTGGACTGTGTGCATGTAGACAAGGTTTGGCAGTGCGTGAACCCCCCCTTCAACCTTTGATAAACACTGGGCCATGTGTCAATCTGTGCACGAGTACATCCGTGCTGCAGGCACAAACAGAACCTTACACCCAGTATACCCACCCACTGTGTTTGTCAGAACCCTGTCACAAATTGTTAAGTTACCTACCTGCATTCTCAAATTGCATGGAAAAAACACCATTTGGCCACATACAGTGCAACGCGTAAGGCGGCTCTGCATGCCTTGCTACGCCCGCTCACTACACTGCTGACTGCATTCCCAAAAGATGCATCAACTAAGATCGTGTCACACATAGGTAAAGTGTCGAAAGCTGTGGCCAAGGGACATACCCATGTACAAGTGCACTGTGAGAGGAATGCTAGCCAAATCCAACCACCCAGAGGAACTGTGCCTAATCAAAAATGAATGAACATGGATGTCGCATGTAACACAATTAACACTGTCTCTCTCACACGCAGGTCAACGTCGTCGATCTCCCCCCAACACTGGGGGGGAAGACTCACAGGACCAGGCTCTGCGTGAAGAGGACCCCACCGGCAGCGACGACTCTCACCACTCCGTGGATGACCCAGACCAACCTGGCACCTCTGGTGTCCAACCACCTGCAGCACCTGCGTCAGGTACAACTGTGCCAACCACCACCCCCATTCCTGCCACATCCCAGGAGACACCCAGGAGCCCTGCCCGCACACAACAACACAGCCAGTCTGTCCACAAGGGACAAGGTGCTCCGGGCACCCAGGAGGAGGCAGGCGACACCGCAAATGCCATCCCTCAGGGGTCCCGGAGACCCGATGTGCCCACAATGGCAGGCCAGGCGCAAGTGGGCAGGGGTGGTGGGAGTGCAGGACGGCGGAGGCGCGAACCTGACCAGTTGGCTCAGGAACCGGTAATGTCACACGTCCACAACATCCTGGACACCGGCGTTACTCCAGAGGCATCGACCAGGTAGTGGAGACCCTCAATGAGATGAAGACCCTGCAGGTCGAGCATCATGCCAGTCATCTACAACACCATGGACGGATGGAGGCAAGACTGGCTGAGCTCCTGGCGGTGCACAGGGACGTGAGCCAATCACTCCGTCAGATCGCCCAAAGCCTGGCAAACCCTCCCTGTGCCACCAGGCGTAGACCAGCACCAGAAACAGGGAGGGAGGAGGAGGAGGATTCATCTGACGGAGCGTCCCTAGCATCGTCAAGGCCTGCTTCTGAGGGTCCCCGCAGGAAGGTGGGTCATCCACGCAAAAGACCGTGAGAGTCAGCGGAACATCACCATCTCCCAGGTCACCTGGCCTGGCACCTGGCCCTCTGGCCCAACAGCAGCACAGCAGCAAATGACATTCTCTTCCACAAGGCCTTGCTGGTCACAGTCTGACCAATGTTGACAAAGACTGTGGCACAGACTCTGATGACTTTCAATGGCAGGATACCAACTCCCCCTCTGAACTTTGGATTCTACACTCCCGCCAAGCACCTCTTGTCACCCCCCCAAACACGTACCCCAGCACTAATAAAATTCATCACAATCACAAGATGATGCCGTCATTTTGCATTATTCCACTACATGTGTGTGTTGTAAAGTCAAACCATGCCTGATTTCAGAAGTAACTCCAAACATCCATACCCTGGGGTCTGAGTCTGGCACAGGACACACATGGGTCACAATGTACCATCCAAGACAGACATGGAGCACCATACTCACCCGTGATGTGCCCAACCAGCTGAGGGGGTGCCCGCACAACTGTGCCTACAGACCTATTTAGAAGAGCAACAGTCATGCGCAGAGGTCAGGGATCATGTGGAGTGTCCTGGGGTGGGAGTCCCAGGTATGTGTAGACACGTGGCAGAACCATGTCCTGCATGCTTGAGTCAGGTGGATGTGGAGAATGGTGGGCCGGCCAAGGTTGGATGCATGGAGATGGCACAATTGGGTGTTGGATCACAGTGCCACAAGGTTGTGTTGTGGTTGTGGGCTGCATCCTGAGTGTGTGCGTGGATTGAGAAGTGATCCACTCCCCCCATCTCTGTTGGACGTTGATGTGGCCTGGTCGCCGGATGTAGAAGCAGAGCTGTGCAGATGCACCCTGGATGTGGACAAGTATCATGGGATTTCTAACGCACATGTCCGTAGAGTGAAGGGTAGGATTAGACACGGATGTCGTAGTTGACCTGGGGGATGGTCTCCCTCTTGCCTTGAGGTTGATGGAACTGGGGATCTTGTGCATAATGCAGAGTGTGCTGCCGCATGACACACAGATGCTGCTGATCAGCATAGCACATGTCAGCAAGCAATCAATGATGAACACAAGCTCGTTTGCGTGGACACTGGGTGCCCTTGCTGCAGGGCCTGCAGCAGCATGCGCCATGTCAAGAAAACAATGCCATAAGTAACAAAGACAAGGATCTCAGGAAGGAACTATGCAAAACGTGTATGTCAAGGAAGGAATGTCTGGTTCAACATGGCACACACACACACAATGGATTCACATGCAGCACAGTGGCCGTCGTGGAGACTGACATGCCACAATACCTACACAGCCATGGACATCATGCACAATACAGAATCTAATCCCTGACAAACAGCTTGCATCTTGCTACTCTACACATAGACTCATATGCACCATCTCTGAGAACAATGCCAGACATGCCGCATGCACAGTGGCAACAGACCACCATTGACAGAGATGAGGCACCTTGGAGGCAGAGGGACACCTTTATTACTCATGTGTGTCGGAATGCTAATGCAACTCTGTCAACACATACACAGGTCATGTGGATGAACACGTGGGACCAACACTGGCACCCCCCTTACCACCACAGATGCTGGAAATCCATGGCACTGGCACACAAGTGACAGGTTACAGCTAAACACCCCCTGCTGCTCACAGAGAGGCTGCTATACACCATTGAGCCCCTAATGGGGAATTCACACACCATGTCAACCCGGTGCAACCCGTATGTTTCCGAGGGCAGTGTTACACACATTGATGGCCCCATCACAATCCACAATCCCATTACAGATGAGTGTCACCAAGTCTGACCATCAATTCAGGTGAATTCAGCTCCATGTCATGTGCCCCATGGTGATTCTACATGTATGTAAAGTATCCAAACATGAACAGGAGCAGTGCACACACATTCAAAACAAATACCACTCCCAAAAAGCCATGCTGCATCCCTTACCCTAAGGAGATTTTCTAACTTGTCCGTGCATGTAACGCTGATTCAGCACATGTTGCTGTGTTCATGAGGAATAGCAGGAGTACAACAATGTCACCAGCAGACAGCATGCGCAAGTACCTGTGGATGAGAGACACACCAGAAGTCAGCCAAAAGAAGCACATCCGTATGCATGTGCATGTACTCGACACGTATAGGGATGTCAACATGCTAGGTGACAATGATGACTCTGGAAAAACATTCTTCTATTGCACCATCACTCGAGTGACACATCCAAACACACCTCTGACTCACTTGGCAGACATGCAGATGGACACACACATTGCAACACATGCCACATACCTCCCAATGCATGCACACTCAGACACTGGAACTCACCACTAAGCAAAGAAGTTGCGTATGAGCCGACTCCGGATGTCCTCTACCGCCTCCTCCTCCTCCACATCACTTGCCTCGTGACCAAGCCCTTCATCCTCCACGGGTGGATGGTCCTGCTCATCTGGATCCAGGATGAGTGGCACAGCTTTCTCCACTGCCATGTTGTGCAGCATGCAGCACACGAGGAATATCTTGCAGACCTTCACCGGTGCAAATGGGAGTGCGCCACCGGTCTTGTAGAGGCAACGGAATCGGCTCTTCAGGAGGCCAAACGTCCTCTCTATCACTCGCCTGGTCCGCCCATGGGCGTTATTGTAGCGGTGATCGGCAGCCGTGCTGGGGTTGCGGAGAGGCGTGATCAGCCATGGCATGTTGGGATAGCCAGCTTCCCCTACATGGAAACATCATGGACAACAGTGGGTCAGGAGAAGCAGTAAGACAGGAAGATGACGTTAAATACAGGACTGCCAGAGTATACCCACCAACAATACATGCTCGTTTGTTGCGCAGCTGCAGCATCATTTCAGGCACCCTGCTACGCCTCATGATGTAGGCATCGTGTGCTGATCCTGGAAAACGAGCACAGACATGTGAAATCACCATGTTGGCAAGACACACCACAAGGGCATTAATGGAGTGGTAATGCTTGCGGTTCCTACACGCTACCTCCTGTGCCTGTGGTGGTACCAAAGCCACATGTGTTCCATCTATGGACCCAATGACATGGGGCATCCCTCCCAGGGCATAGAACTCACGCTTGACACCTGTCAACTGCTCAGGAGTTAGGAATTTTATGAACTCATCCAGGTGATCCAACATGGCCTCTAAAAAATCATGCAGAACACGGCTGAACATGGTTTGGGACATGCCACCGACATGGGCAATGGTATGTTGAAAGGTACCCGTGGCAAAGAAATGTAGGGCTGCCATCACCTTCATCTTGGGTGTCAGTGCAGTAGGATACCTGTGTAGCGGTTGGAGGTGTGGTGCCAGCCGTGTCGTCAAGTCCTCAATCAAACGTTGGTGGAAGCGGTAGCGGCGTATACAGTCATGCTCCCTCAGGTCAGCCAAGTCCGGAATTGGTCGAGGGAGAGGCGGAGCCCTGCAGTGAATTAGAAGGGACAACGAAGAGTGAGTACAGTACACCACCAATGTCAATGTACTGAGCACATGCTCAACAGGCAATACACATATGCTACATACAGAGTCAGGTCTGTGCAATATGCCCTGGACACGTATGCCAGGCATGTGACACTCCTACCAAGAGCCAGCTACAAACGTTGATTCTCAACCTCAATATGCCATGCCATGAAACTAGCTGTGGGCCAGTGTAAGTGAGCAGGCAGACGCATTACAGGAGTTACAGACATCCAAATATGTGCAGAAGAAGGATGTTTATTGTACAGACAGGTTGCGGAACACTAGAGGCACAGGTCACATGTCATAGAAAAAGGACAGACCACACACCTTGCCATGAAGGATTACATGTCAAGACTGATCACACATACATTGAGAGTATGCAGATATGTCCTTGTTTTGAAACTCCGTGTCGATGCATACATACACACCTTACGTCGAATTACACATGTGTGCTGGTGTGCGTAACAGTGTGCCATGCCCATCTACACACAGACACATGTTGGTTGTAGCAACTGCAGATGCATTTGACCAAACATCTACAGCAAACCTATGGGAACACATGACACACACATGACATAGTTACAGCGTGCAACGCGGGCATTCACTTGTCAGGGGTAACATTCCGTGTACCTGGCATCAGGAGACATTTGCGGGTGTCGGTGACTGTGCCATGCCAGTGACGCATGGCTCACCAAGTCTGTACTACATGCACACATGTCAAAGGAGTGAAGGGGATGTGTGGCACATAGGGCACCATCACACATGACATGTGTACACAGCTTATCATACTTTAATTAGCTTCACACCTCAGGAGTATAGTGCCACATCACAGCCTGACCCACCTGTGCCCAACACATGTAGTACTGCACAGACAATGCCTTGATGTCCAGCCTTGGCCAGGTATGACAGCTCAATTCCTTCCTGTGTGCCGCCTGTCACCACTGTCAGGTGTGAAACGCACCGTACATACGCTCTGAGGGCGTGTGTAGGGTCCCTATCACTATGGGAGTGCTGGCGTATGCGTACGCCACAGTGATACGGACCGTACATGCGTGTGTAGGGTCGGTCCGTATCACTATGGCGTACGCATTTGCCAGCACTCCCATAGTGATAGGGACCCTACACACGCGTGTACGGTCCGTATCACTATGGCGTACGCATTTGCCAGCACTCCCATAGTGATAGGGACCCTACACACGCGTGTACGGTCCGTATCACTATGGCGTACGCATTCGCCAGCACTCCCATAGTGATAGGGACCCTACACACGCGTGTACGGTCCATATCACTATGGCGTACGCATTCGCCAGCACTCCCATAGTGATAGGGACCCTACACACGCGTGTACGGTCCGTATCACTATGGCGTACGCATTCGCCAGCACTCCCATAGTGATAGGGACCCTACACACGCGTGTACGGTCCGTATCACTGCACTTGGGGTGCCCTAGGGCCATGGAACGGACCGTACCTGTTTGTAAATCTTGAAATAACATAGGGGACACATGAGGGACAAGTATAAGGGCCTAAATGCATGCTGGTTGTCATGGAGACCGAGTTTAAAGTTTGAATTATTGCATCAGGTGGCCAGCAGAAGTCGGTTGGAAAAGATATACTTTGTTGCAAAGTGGTTGTTGACTTGACATCATGCTCAATTTTTAAACCATGCAAAGCCACTCACTGGGGTAGGTTTACAGGGATTGGAGGAAACGTAGGATGCTAATGTGACTGACCAATCACTCTGTACTCCAGTGAATGAAACAGGCCAGCAAGGCAGATATAAGGCAGCCAGGTCCCATGAGAGAGCACTTGCCTGCACATCCTTTCATTCTACAACACTGCTGCTGCTCGTGATTCCTCTGGCACCATGTCCAGGTCTGTGGAGAGGGCCCAGCCATTCACCATGGAGGAGAATATTGCGTTGGTGGATGTGATCCTCCCACAGTACACCATGCTGTATGGTCGACCAGGGGAGCAGGTGAGTGCAGACTCCACTAGCTTAGACTGTGCCCCTGTTTTGTGACTGTGACTTCTGGCATTGTGTCCCTGTGTGACAGACATGCAATGTTGTTTGGAGTGGGTCACAGGGTGGGGAAGGCCTCATGTCTCCCATGCAGAGCATGCTGTGGTTCCTGTGTGCACTCCTCACTTGCATTGTGCTTACTGTGACAATCAATGCATGGTGCATGCCACATTCTGCCTGGCTACTCCTCCTGGGAATGTTGTTGCTACAGTCCTGATGTGATTCTGTGGTCCCCCCAGTGTGACAGGTGACAGTACCCATAGATGTGTGTTTGTTTAGTGTACCTGTGCTATGAGTGTACAAATGATGTGTTCGTCCCCTGGGCATTGGTGTGTGTGTAAGTCCCCTGTCATGTGGGTGAGTGCATATGGGGAGTGTTGCACACCAGCTGCATGAGGGATGGATATACCCTGCCCATGTGATGTGAGCAGGGAGCAGTGCTGTGTGACTGCGGGCTGAGCCAGCCCCACACCTGTGACACCCCCCAGTCTAGTGGCACATGGGCAGAGTGAGGTTTGTACCCGCAGTTGGCAATGGCAGGTGATTGTCCTGTGCCTGTATGTGTCTGTGTACTCTACAGAGGTAGCGTCAGTGGGCTGGGACATGTGACTGCTTTGAGGTGTTGTACATAATCCTTGTGTAGCTTGTGATGCACAGTGTGATCCAGGATCATTGATTGTGTGGCACCCCTCATGCCACCTGTGTACCTTCAATGCCACGTAGTGCATTTTGCCTTCCACAGTGGATTAAGTCCCTATGACAAATGTGCAATGAGTTGCCTGCATACCATGGCCTGTTCAAATAAGACAATTTGTTAATATGTGTGTCTCTGTGTCATTGCTCAGGTGAATTAAAGTATTCTCACTTTTGCATCCCAACAGGTAGGCGTCCATGCCAAGGGGGAGATATGGAAGCAAGCCGTCAGTGCCATGAGGAATACGGAGGGTCGGAAGCCGCGCCTAGCCCAGGTGAGGAAACGCTGGCAGGATATCCGGTGCTGGACGAGGAGGATTGCACGGGTCCTGCTGGGGGACTCACCTGAGAGCCGAAAGAACCGTGGGCGCCAGCGTCTGACCCACATCCAGAAGCGTGTGCTGGCGGTGGTCTTCCCCGACTTGGATAGGCGCTTACTGGAGAAGCAGCAGCAGGAAGGGGGTAGGTACATGTGTGTTTGTTGTGTGTCACCAGCTTTTGGAAGTGCGCAGTTGCATGGATACACTGCCAGGGTTTACATGTGCAGTGCATAACCAGTTCCCCAAAGTAAACCGGTGCTGTTCTTCCTCCCTTACCCTCCTTGCCATGTGTTCCCTGGTCTGTGTGTAGTCACTCTTGCACAAGGTAATCTAGGCTGGCAGTAAATCCAAGTGCCCAATGCTTGCAGCATCATGTGTGGGGGTGGAGTGTGACAGGTTTTGGTACCTTGGCTGTGCCCTGGCCAGTTCAGTCATTGTGGGGTCCATGTCAGTTGGCACTCATGCTGAGTCCCAACATAGGAGTGTGTCTTTAAAGTGTACTGCCTTCCAGCATGCATGTCCAATGTTGTGCCCTCTGACATGATGTCCATGAGTGGGATTAATGCATAGTGCAGGGACGGTTGCTTCAGTTGCAGTCATATCCATCCAGGAGCATGGAGGTGTGTGGCCACTACCGTGCCCTGGGGCACCTTTTCCTAGGTATCATGTGTGTCATCCAACTATGTGGACATTTTCTGTGTCTTCGGCATAGGTTGGGCTCTGTGGCATTGTACCCTGGCCTCATCTGAATTGACGTAAACTGTGCTACATGTGTCCACTGTACAGTGTGACCCAATTTTGCTTGTGCATACTCACAGTGGGCAGTGACTGTGTGTCTTGGAACGACAATCTGATGATGGTTGATTGTCAATGATATAAGTGGACAGGCGCACCAGGGGTAGTTTGTGTACAATCAGGATTTAGTGCAGGCCATGTGTTTTTATCCCAGAGTAAGAGGTGTAAGTACTTCCTCTGTCACAATCACATTGTCTCAGGTAGGGGGTGCTTTGTGCGGGCAAGGCCTACATGTCCAAATCTGAAGTCTCCCTGCTAGGTCTGGCCTGTGTGTGATGTTTGTCTGGACATACACTCAAGGTGCAGTGACCCAGTCATGTTGTGCATGTTTTTATGTATTGGCTTTGCAGCATGTGCAAAAAGTTAATAGACATGGTTCCTGCTCATCCCTTTTTTGTCAACGCTGTGTGGTAGAGATGCTGTGCACGATTGTCCCCAGAGCCTGGCTCCTCTGTCCTATTTGATAACAAGTAATTTGCTGTTGGGTCATGCTCTCCATTGTTTCTCAGTGGCATGGTGGGTCAACCAGCTGGGTGTTGCAGGGCCTACATATGTACCTTGTGTTGTAGATGTTACTCATGTTGCTTTTCAGGCTATGCACTGTGACCTATGTCGATTTGACTCATGTGACATATGTATACAGGTGTCTGATCATTTCCTGTCTCTTCACCTTGCCCACAGCATCGTTGGGGGACTCCGAGGGAGACACTGGCACGGATGGTGAGGAGGGAGCAGGCACCAGTGGCAGCAGTGCTGTCTTGTCTGGCAAATCGAGTGGCACGGAGGCCGAGGGGAGTGAGGCGGAGGACCTGCCCAGTTACACCACCGACTATGACGCTGACGGGTCCGAGGCTGATCTCCCAGAGGGGGCGGAGGCTGCTCCCACAGCTGACATCAGCACTCGATCTCTACCCGCCCCCTCGATTCCCATCACCGGCCTCCCACTTGCTCTGGTCCCTTCCCGCCGTGCTAGGTCACCATGTGTCTCCTTCTTGCCAGGCACCGCACCCCCTGCCCCTGTCTCCACTGCTGCCGCCAATGCCGAGTATGTGGACATCCTGCGCCAGTTGCAGGTTGGTCAGACTGCGATGCTTAATGTCCTCCATGGCCACACACGAGTGCTCACCCAGATGGAGGCATACATGGAGGGCATCTCAGCTGCGCAGTCTGACCAACGCCAGTTGCTGAGGTCCATTGACTCGACACTGACTGCAGCAGTGGGTCTCCTGCAGCGCGACGTCCCCCCCCTACCCCTGCACCATCCACACTTCCCACTCCCATGCCTGTCCAAAGCACACCCAGACGTAGCCATGCACACACCCCAACAGACACAGGCACCACACCACCAGGGAAGGCCAAGCGCACACCTCCTCTCACGCACACACAGGGGAAAGTAGGCACACCCACTGGGTCGGGGGGCAAACGGAAGACACGCAGCCACAGTGGGAGTCCACATTCATCACAACCCACTACCTCCAAATCCACTCCCCTCAGCTCTCCTGGCCAGGATTCCACCAAAGACTCCTTCATGGCCGCTCTGTCCCTGAGCCCCAAAGTTACACCACCCCGCAAGCGGTCAAAGGAGTCCCCGGTGAGGGTGGTTGAGTCCCCCCCCTGTCCACACCCTCCCCCAGTAGCGCTGCGACCCATCCCTCTGACCCCCCCCTCCTTGGGGCCTGTGGTTCCTTCGGGTGCAGGGGAGACGCTGGGGGACCTTGCAACCGTGTGCAGCGCCATTCTGACCTCCACCCTTGGCGCTGCCCCACCCCCTGTGGTGGAGTCCTCCATCCCTGCACCCACAACACCTACCCTTGCCTCTCCTGTCCCTGCGGTGCCTGGTCCTTCCCCCCCACATGATGCCCCCCCCCTGTGGAAGCAAAGGAGGTATGAACTGTGCAGGCAAACTAGGGGACACGTGTCCCTATGTGTCCCCCACCAGGAATTGGACTATGGACTGCCCTATGGGCCTTGTACATATTCAACTTTTAATTACAAATCGTTTTTTTATGCTGAATAAAGCTATGTTTTTTTCCCTTTGCACACTACTGCTTTTCTGGTATTGCTGTTGGTGGTGCTGCTCCATGTTTGGGGTGGGGATAATGTGTTAGGTGTCTGGCAAATGTAGTGGTGTGCCGCTCATGGGATGGACCCTGGTATCTGTGTGCCATCACAAGGTATTTGCGAAATAACTTTGTTCATGTATGCTCTTACTGCATGGTGACATTGTTCCAAGGTGTGTCCCTTCCTCTGTGGACCCTGACATGTTCCCTGCAGGGTGTTTCCTAAATGTTGTGCTGAGCTGTGTCTACATATCCTTGGTGTATGATGGATCCGTTCTACTTTGGCCATGCATGCTGGGCAATGTCTCCACCTGCATCATTTGTGGCATCCTTGGTGGTCACTGTACTTGTGTGTGGAGTATATTGAAGTTACTTCATGTGGACATGTTCCCTTTTACACACTATGCATGTGTGTACTCCCAGCCTTGCACACATGTTATGTGTTCTGCAGGGTCTTTGAGCACCTGACTGACTATTGTGGGCATTGTATCTGTGGGTACTGCACCCTTTTTTCCATTGGCACTGCTGGGAGGACTCTGCACCCACCCCTCCTGTGTCTGGGCACTGCTGGAAGGACTCTGCACCCACCCCTCCTGCGTCTGGGCACTGCTGGGAGGACTCTGCACCCACCCCTCCTGCGTCTGGGCACTACTGGGAGGACTCTGCACACACCCCTCCTGCGTCTGGGCACTGCTGGGAGGACTCTGCACCCACCCCTCCTATGTCTGGGCACTGCTGGGAGTGATAGGCACCCACCCCTCCTGCGTCTGGGCACTGCTGGGAGGACTCTGCACCCACCCCTCCTGCGTCTGGGCACTGCTGGGAGGACTCTGCACACACCCCTCCTGCGTCTGGGCACTGCTGGGAGGACTCTGCACCCACCCCTCCTATGTCTGGGCACTGCTGGGAGTGATAGGCACCCACCCCTCCTGTGTCTGGGCACTGCTGGGAGGACTCTGCACACACCCCTCCTATGTCTGGGCACTGCTGGGAGTGATAGGCACCCACCCCTCCTGCGTCTGGGCACTGCTGGGAGGACTCTGCACCCACCCCTCCTGCGTCTAGGCACTGCTGGGAGGACTCTGCACACACCCCTCCTGCGTCTGGGCACTGCTGGGAGGACTCTGCACCCACCCCTCCTATGTCTGGGCATGTACGGTCGGGACATACACAGGTGTGGGTACACTCCATTCATACATGGGTGTGGGTGCGCTCCATTCATACACAGGGGTGGGTATGCTCCGTACATACACTCATGGGGTGTGGGTACGCTCCATTCATACACGGGTGGGGGTACGCTCCATTCATACACGGGTGGGGGTACGCTCCATACATTCCCGTACCCACGATTTGCAGGCCTGGGTACGTACCGTACCCAGGCCTTAAGAGCGTGGGTACGTGTCGTACCACGCCCACCACTACGTCACCCCAACAATGGCGGTACGGCCCGTACCTACGTTCTAAAGGCCTGGGTACGGGCCGTACCAGCATTGTTGGGGTGATGTAGGGGTACGCGTGGTACGACCCGTACCCACGCTCTGAAGGGCTGGGTACGGTGCGTACCCCTACGGCACCCCATTGGGGGTCTGCACCGTACCCAGGCTTTCAGAGCGTTGGTACGGGTCGTACCACGCCCACCCCTACATCACCCCAACAATGGCGGTACGGCCCGTACCCACGTTCTTAAGGCCTGGGTACGGGCCGTACCAGCATTGTTGGGGTGATGTAGGGGTACGCGTGGTACGACCCGTACCAACGCTCTGAAGGCCTGGGTACGGTGCAGACCCCCAATGGGGTGCCGTAGGGGTACGCACCGTACCCAGGCCTTCAGAGCGTGGGTACGGGTCATACCACGCGTACCCCTACATCACCCCAACAATGCTGGTACGGCCCGTACCCAGGCCTTTAGAATGTGGGTACGGGCCATACCGCCATTGTTGGGGTGACGTAGTGGTGGGCGTGGTACGACCCGTACCCACGCTCTTAAGGCCTGGGTACGGTACGTACCGGTATTGTTGTGTTGCCGGTTCGCGTCAACATCCACTTCCGTTGTGGCGGACACTTGCGTTGCTGGACACGCCCCCACCCCCTCGAGGTGACCAGGTCCTGCAGGTCAGGTATGTCCAGGGCATGTGTAATTTGTGACTTGGGTGGGGGTTATGTGTCCTGCCCCTGCCCCCCCCTTTGCCCCTGGGTGTTATTCTGACCTTCTGCGGCGTCTGCGGCGGTGCCTGTAGAGCAGGTGGACTGCTATGAGGGCTGGGATGACACGTAGGTTCGGGTCCATGGCTGTCCGTCACGTACAGGTGCTCCTTGTGCGCGTCATCCTGGTTTCCCGGCAGTTTTTGGCAGGCGGAGAATTTTATCAGTGCGGGGTGACGTCGGTGCGGATCGTACTTCCTGGTTCCTGAACCGCAGGCTGAATGCGTCCCGACGTCACGTCGGCGCAGTCTCGGATCACATTGGTATGTATTTTTTCGTCGGTCGGTGTTTTTTACGATTTGTACAGAAATGGTGTTTCCGTGGGAATCGTACTTGCATGTTTGTAATGTTTATTTCCCGGGTACGAGTCGGACGGAGAAAACGCTCCGACCGACGGTTCGTACCCGGTTTCTCCAGGATCCGAATCAGCACCTTAGTGTCCTGTTAAAACATTTCTTTGGGTCCTAGGTATAGCCTTTATGTCCTTGTTCCAACATCATTTTTTTTTTATAAATGATTTCTATTGATTTTAACAAAATAACATCCAGAGCATTTGCATAATAATCGGGATATACTTTTGACAAGACAAATTAATATAAAAATGGAATGGCTGAGGTAGGGGCAGAAGGAAACCCACAATCAATTAGCAGTTCCATGACCACTGGGCAGGGCGGCTCACTGCTTCACTTCACAGCACTGTTCAACCAAACTTAAGCAAATTACTACAAATTTTACAAAAGGAGAATCAGGGCATTGCTCCACAAATCCAGTCTCCTTATATACCACATATCTCTGAGAGAGACAATATGAATTCGGACACAAATAGCTCAACCATCAAGTAAAAAGAAAGAGAAAATAAAAATTCACATATGACCTGAATAAGAGAACAAGAGCCAATCTCCTATATAACAACCACAATTACCGGTCTAGTATGATAGAAAGTGATGTAGATGTAAGCATAGGGGCGTGGCGGGATGCATCCTGGTAAGTCGTGCCCCTCAAGTGTGGACATGGAAGTAGATGGACGAGGAGGGGGGTAGTGTACGCGCTGAGGCCGGGGAGGGGGAGCAATCAAGCGGGGGGCAGGCAACCACGCATCCCCATCGATGCGGGAGAGAACTCAGGGAGGGGGAGCGGTGGCAGCAGTTCTGACCTCGATCACTGTTATAAAGTCCTGCCACTGCACAGGAGTTTGCCGCAGGGGGGGCGGCGCCCACGCCTCGGCCTCGCGCTGATTTATACAGTCCGAAACCAGTGCCTTCTGCAGGTCCAGCAACCACACAGCAATCCCGGGGCCCATCTGCACCTTCCAGGCCATGGCAATCCTCCGTTTAGCAAGACCCAGAGCGAGGTCCAGAAATGTATTCACACTCTTGCGAGCCGAGTTACGTCTCGTAACTCGCAACAGAAAGTGGAGTGGTTCCACTGCCACCCGTGCATCCGTTGCCGCTGTAAGCAAAGCAGTCACCTCCTGCCAGAATACGCGGATGGCGGTGCAAGTCCAAACCATGTGAGTAAAAGTAGCTCCCTGATGTCTACATCTAGGGCAGATATCCACGGCAGTAGGGTACATGCATGCCAGTCTGTGGGGGGTGAGGTATGTATGGTGTAGGTAGTTGAATTAAGTGTATTTCACCCTGGCGTTAGTCGAGATCATTTTGGGGTGGGAAAGACATTGCAGCCATTGTTTATCTAACAGGGTAATAAACAGTTCACCATCCCAGTAAAACTCGCAGTGTAAGCAATGCAGGAGGATCATCCATTCTAATGGAGGTGTAAATCGCCGTTATGGTGTGACAACCGCGGCCATGTGTCTTGTTTCAACATCCTGAGGAGGCCCAAAGAGACAGACTAAAACAATTTGACTACTTCTTCTTGTGGAGTTCTTCTTGTGACTGATGAGATTTGAACTCTCTTGAACGTATTGTTGTAAGCATGATACCTGAGGACTAAATTTAGTTCCCCAGATGGGTCAAGATTGAGAAAGGGGAGAAACGATCACAAGGTTGACTCTTTTCAATAAACAAGGACTTTTTGTTATATGTAAATTGTCTTTTTTTGTGTTCAAAATATTTTATTGAAATTTCATAATGAACAAAAAACAGACATACAAAAAAAAGAGTACTATTAAGCTAAAATATCTAATACAATACGTACAATATCATCTTTTCATATTCATTTCAATAGAAAATAAAATAGTCATATTCTTATAAAACTAAAAGGAGGGGGAGGGAAACATCTAATAACAAATTATTGTTTGAGCTATAAATAGAGCTACTATGACATATCGATTAATATAAGAACAGTAAAAAGGGGTACATGAAATAAATATACCTTTAAGATGCAAAATAAATATCAACAGGAATCCAAAAAGAGTGATAGGAAATAGAATTATGATTAACCCCTTCAGTGCCACGCCCTTTCCCCCTCCTGTGCCGGGCGTTGCACTAGTGGGTGGGGTTCATGACGAGATAGTCTCGTCATGGGCACAGCGCAACCGTGCTCCATGACGAGACTATCTCGTCATGGGCACTGAAGAGGTTAACCCCAGACAAAGATAACTAAGCACCTCTTCTTGTAAAGATAACCCATGACCACCAAGCATGAACTGATAACTTAGAAACATCTTTCCAACAGAAGGTAATAGATTTTAGTGCAGCAGAAATTAAAAACTCAAAAAGTCTACATTCAAGATTACTTGATTTTGCGATAATGTAACGGATTTGCATATTAAAAATTTATATGATATATCTTCATGTATATTTAACAACTTCTTAATAATGTCCCAAACTTCTGTCCAGAATTTTGAAATTAAAGGACAATCAAAAAGCATATGTCGTAAGGAGCCAGGGTGTAATTTACAATGCCAACATGTGTCGGATTGAAAAAGTTTAGCTTGGAATAGACGTAATGGAGTCCATAAAGAATAAAATAAAATATAGGAATTGGTTTGATAAAGTGAGACAGGTAACCAACCAGATATATTACTAAGCCATATAGTTTCCCATGTATCAATAGACAATGAAAGTGAAAGTTCATTATTCCAGAAGGTTGCAATCATATTTCTGTTACTTCCTAGAGTGTTAGATAATTTTTGATATAAAATAGAAACACCATGAGCTGTCATTGATATAGTTTGGATATAAACGGATAAGTCAGCTGTAACATTAGATGGAATAGCTTGCGGAAAGGAATTTAAAATTAAATTAGTTAAATATTCATATTTAATAAGATCAGATTGAGATAAACCAAACCTTGTTTGTAGATCCTCAAACGGTATAAAAGTATTGTTGGAATAAACGTCTTTAAGATAAAAAATACCAGCCTTAATCCATGAAAACCAAAAACTAATGTTCGTATTTAATTTAATGACATTGCTATACCATAATGATAATTCATCAGTATTATACATGGGATATAGAAAAATTGAATCTAGATCATTAAAAATCATTTTAGTGGATTTGAGAATGACAGATTTATGAAAAAATTATGATTTATTAGACATAGTTAACAGAGTTGGTAATGGAAACGGCTTCACAATAGATTTTTCAATTTGGAGCCAAGAAGGTAGATTATGTAAAAGGGAATGATTAAACCATATGGCACTTTGTTTTAAAATAAAAGCTTTGTGATAAAGAAAACCATCTGGGATACCAAATCCAGCATTACATTTAGACATTTTTAATTTTTTATAACTAATAAGAGGTGATTTGTTATTCCAAAGAAATTTGGAGAGAAGTTTATCAACATCTTTATAAAATTTTAATGGAAATTGAGTAGGAATCATGGCAAGGGTGTAAAAAATTTTAGGAGCAATATTCATTTTAATAGATTCCATTCTACCCCACCATGAAAGATGCAGTGATGCCCATTTAGACGTTTTATCTTTTATATAATCTAAGACAAAGTTACAGTTTAAAGTCATTGTAGATTTTATGGATGAAGAGAATAAAATACCAAGATATTTTAATTTATTCTTTTGCCAAATAAATTCATTCATGGATATCATATCAGGAGTACAATAAATGTTTAAAGGGAAAAATTCCGTTTTGTTAGTGTTTAATTTGTAACCAGAAACCATAGAATACTTTGTTATAATCTCTAATAAAGAAGGAAATGAGGATAAAGGATCACTGATAAATAAAAGTACATCATCAGCATACGCTAAGGTTTTAACAATAACCTCTTTAATATTAATTCCTTTAATATTATCACATTTTCTTATAGAGGTAAGAAAAGGCCAATTAAAAACAATAGCGGGGAAAGGGGACACCCTTGTCTAGTACCTCTAAAGAGGTAGAATTGATTTGAAACTTGGCCATTAATAGACGAGCAGTAGGAGCAAAGTATAGAGCTGAAATCATGCGAATAAAATTGTCACCAAAATTAAATGATGATAAAGCATGAAATAAAAATTGCCAATGAAGTTTATCAAAGGCTTTTTCAGCGTCCAAAGCCATACTTCCTGAAGGAATAGTTAACGTATGACCCTGTTCAATGACATGGCAGAGTGTCTATTTTTCATAAAACCAGATTGATCTGAATATATAATAGAATCTAACACAGGGGATAATCGTGTGGCTAATATTTTGGCATATAATTTACAATCTTGATTAATTAAAGAGATAGGGCGATAATTAGATACAAGGGTGGGGTCTTTATCGGGTTTGGGAAGAACGATAATTAAAGCTTCAGTAAAAGAACCTGAAGTAATTCCCGTAGAGCCAAACATTGTAAAAAGTTGAAATAATAAAGGTAAAAGATGGGACTGAAACTCTTTATAAAACTCCGCCGGGATACCATCAGGACCCGGAGATTTATTTTTTTTAAGAGATTTTATAGCGGATAAAATTTCATCCTTAGTAATTGGAGAGTCAAGCCCCATTTTATCTGATGGAGAAATTTTAGGTAGACCACATGAAGATAAAAACGAATCAACTAAAGAATCATTATGAAAATCAGGTTTATCATATAACTTAGAGTAAAAATCCAAAAATTCATTAACAATATCTTTATGAGATAAAGCAATTTTACCATTATATCCGTGAATAGAGATGATTTGAGTTTTGTCTTTTTTGATACGTAGGTAATTCGCTAAAAGTCTTCCAGATCTATTTGCATTCAAACTAAATTTAGCTTTGGCTTTAGAAGTCTGAATGCCAGCCCTTTTACTAAGAATTGTATTAAATTCATATCGAAGCTTTTGCAGCTTAACTCTATATTGATGATCATTAGACGTAATAAAAAACCGTTCATATTTCGCTATTTGTTTTTCTAACTTTTTAATATTGGCATTAAAGGTCTTATTTTCGTGAGCCATAATAGAAATGTAACCCCTCTAATGTAAGCTTTAAAGGCATCCCATCTATTAACCATTGAAGTAGAACCTTCAGGATTAAACTGAAAAAAATCATGAATGGCAGAGAGGAGCTTTGGTTTATTATGTTCATTAAGAGCTATACCAGAATTCATTCTCCATGGTTAGTAAAGGTTGAATTTAAATTTAGAATACAAGAAATCATAGCATGATCAGAGACGTCAATGTTACCAATCTTAGGGGTAGTAACAGAGTTGATCAGCTGTTTTGTGACTAATATGTAATCGATCATAGAATGAGAATTTTGTGGGTTTGAAAAAAAAGTAACGTTTTTTTCTGTAGGGAAGTGTAGACGCCAAATATCAACTAACTTAGTGGTTTGAAGAAATGATTTAAAAGCAAAATAGACCTTAGGGGGATGGAATTTAGTACGAGATAATCTATCTAATAAAGGATCAGATATGACATTAAAATCACCTGCAACAATTAAAGGCACATTACCAATTTTTACAACCTCAGTTGAAAGATTAGTCCAAAAAACAGGGTCATCTGCAGTAGGGCCATAAACATTTAATAGAAATAAGATAGAATCATGAACTTTAACCTTAACAATTAAATATCTCCCATCCGTATCTGTAATTTGGCTCAAAATTTGGCAATGCGATTTTTTTTGCAAATAATATAGCTACACCATTTTTCTTGCCATTAGCAGGAGAAGAAACAATATTGTCAACCCATTTTTTCTTCATAAAATCTAAGATTTTATCATCTATATGAGTTTCTTGTAGAAAATAAAAGTCAGCTTTGCAACAACCCAAATAATCCAAAATGTTTGTATGTTTCACAGGATGGCGTAAACCTTTAACATTAGCCATAACATTTACACATTTCTTGAAACTGGAACGGATTACTCCCACTAGCGCTGTTATTTTAGACTAGAAATTGCACAGTTACCCTGTAGGGTGTTAGAAACGAATTTTAGAGAGAAGCTGAATGAATTCTGGAAAAACGAACAAATTTTAAAAAAAACGTCTTTTTAATTGTGATAACAATGCTTTTAATATTGCACTAACCCTAGCGTGATTTGCACAGTATTTTGGTGCCTACCTGACCTGCCAGAGCGAAGGGAATAGGGCACTTGACCACGAGCACCAGCCGCCATCTTGGGGCAGGGTCGGGACGCGGTCTAGCTCTTCTCCACTTCCGGGAGAGAGCTATTTAGAGCGAGCGAGCCCTCTGCTCTGTTGATTCTCATTTACACATTTCTTGAAACTGGAACGGATTACTCCCACTAGCGCTGTTATTTTAGACTAGAAATTGCACAGTTACCCTGTAGGGTGTTAGAAACGAATTTTAGAGAGAAGCTGAATGAATTCTGGAAAAACGAACAAATTTTTAAAAAAACGTCTTTTTAATTGTGATAACAATGCTTTTAATATTGCACTAACCCTAGCGTGATTTGCACAGTATTTTGGTGCCTACCTGACCTGCCAGAGCGAAGGGAATAGGGCACTTGACCACGAGCACCAGCCGCCATCTTGGGGCAGGGTCGGGACGCGGTCTAGCTCTTCTCCACTTCCGGGAGAGAGCTATTTAGTCCTCGCTCGACTAGGATGCGCAGCGGACGAGCGCAGCGGGCGCGCGCCGAAGACGCGCCTAAGACAAGCCCGTCTGCGCCCGTCCGAGCCAGATCCGGGCCCAGGGCCACTCCCCCTGGTCCTGCTGGTATCCTACATACAGCTTCCACCCTACGCTATACTTCCACACAGCTGCAGGAATGGAACACAGGAATGGGCATGTCTTGTCAAGTACTTCCGTTATTAAAACACTCATTATCCACACCCATATCATGTGCAGGTTGCTCTTATACTCTGCCACCTCCCCTGTCTGTGACAAATACTATAGACCACCCCTTTATAACTGCCAGCGCTCCTCGCTTAGCGACACAGTATACTAGAGCTGCACTCATTAATTCACGCTCTCTCCCCAAACATAGTCTGGACATCAGGGAGAGCATTATTAATCATGAACTGGACATCTTATTCATCACAGAATCATGGGGAGATGATGCATCTGGCCCTGACTTTGTTCAAGCTACTCCTGAAGGTTACAGTGTAGCTAGACAAGATAGAGCCTCGGGGCGAGGTGGAGGCTTAGCCATTATTCATAGGGACACTTATCGCGCTAAATTTGAGCCCATTCTAAGTACCAATTGCGAAGCTCTCGCATTTACTATTAATCTTACACACAAACAGGCGTTTAAAGGAACCCTGGTGTACAGGCCACCTGGAGCTCGAACCAAATTTCTAGCTGCACTCATTGAAATTATGGAATCAGCAATAGAATCCCCGACTTATACAATTCTTGGGGATTTTAATTTTCCTCTGGAAAACTTGGAAAACAAAGATACACTCCAACTTATTACTGATATGCAGGCAATAGGACTGCAGCAGCTGGTGAAGGGCCCCACGCATGAAGCCGGACACACGCTGGATGGCCTGTTTACGAATGACCATGGCATTGAGTTGGTAGCAACACTACCTTTGATCTGGTCTGACCACCAAGCCATTATTTTTAGGATCCGGATGCTACCACTCAAACCCCCTCAGACCAAAGATAGGGCACCAGTGGGGGCGCGGATGTGGAAAAACGCAGACATACCACATCTCTCAAATCTCTTGCTGTCATCTGCTCCAGAAAGCGGAGACAATATTGAAACTATGTCCATTAAATTTCAGGAATGGATCTTAAAAGCAGCGAACGAAGTTGCTCCTGAAAAAACTTATCGCCCCAATAGAACCACTCCATCTGCCCAGTGGTATACAGAAGAGCTGCGACTTCAGCGTCAGTTCTGTAGAAATTTAGAAAGGCGCTGGAGAAAGCACTATAGTCCATTGGCTAAGCAAGAATACAAAAGTGCTCTGGCTATATATAAGAAAGCTATCACCACACAAAAGAATCTTTTCTTCACTGGTCGTATTGAGCACGCCCAGAACTCAGCTAGGATGTTATTTCAGGTGGTGAACTCTCTGTCTAGTCCTCCAGCTGGCTCCACAATAGAGAACTCGCAGGAATTCTGTACCGCCCTAGCCACATTTTTTACTACTAAAGTAATGGATATTTACTCCACTTTTTCTAAAGAGCCGGTAGGAAGAACCACTGATTTAACTATTCAACCAGCACTGAAGCACCCTTCCTTTACCCAGTTTCAGTCAGCTACCGAAGAACAGGTCAACGCACTTGTTGGCAAAATTAAATCAGGCTCTCCGTTGGACCCATGTCCTCCGACCATAATGAACCAACTACACAATGTGGTTACCCAGCCGCTGACCAACATATGCAACTCCATCTTTAGGACAGGTGTCTATCCACAGACCTGGAAGAAGGCTGTTGTTAAACCCCTGATTAAGAAGCCATCTTTAGACCCTACCATCACTTCCAACTACAGGCCAATTGCCTGCCTTCCATTTCCTGCCAAAATAGTGGAGGCAATAATGAATAAACAGCTCTCTGAGTTTATTGAACAACATAAGCTCTTAGATGACACTCAGTTCGGGTTCCGGAAGGGACACGGAACTGAGACAGCATTGATAAAGGCCTCGGATGAAATTCGAAAGATCATGGATTCGGGAGGTGCTGCAGTGCTCATCTTATTGGACCTGTCAGCTGCTTTTGACACGGTCGACCACGTCATCTTGGTCGACCGTGTCGCAGCCCTTGGAATTAGTCATCTGGCTAAAGACCTTATAGCCTCCTTCCTTGTTAATCGCAAACAGGCAGTCAATCTGGGCAACTACTACTCGCCCACTTCTGAACTGCCCTGTGGAGTCCCTCAAGGATCCTCGCTAAGTCCCACGCTTTTTAATATCTATGTTGCGGACTTGGCGAGGGTTATTAAATCACATGGGATGCGATTAACTACCTACGCGGATGACACCCAGCTTGTGCTGGCGGTGCATAAGAACGGTCCAGTGGTAGCAGCTAAGTTTCAGGAGGGGTTACTGGATGTACAATCATGGATGCACAGTAACTGCCTGAAACTTAATGCAGAGAAAACCGAAGTTATGACTTTCGGTAAGATCTCCCCCGAATGGTCTCCAACTTGGTGGCCCAGTCAGATGGGCTCCCCCCCGATTCCAGCTGTCAAGGTTAGGAATTTGGGAGTGATCTTTGATAACAGGCTATCTTTTGGTTATCATGTCAACAAGGTGGTCTCTGCTGCATTCTTCGTGCTGAAGAAAATAAAAAAACTCATGCCATACCTACCCGCTTCGGCAGGGAAAACACTGATTACCACCTTAGTGTTTTCGAAGCTGGACTATGGAAACGCCCTCTTCCTTAGCACTCACAAATACATCCTGAACAAATTGCAGTCCGTGCAAAATGTGGCAGCACGAATTCTGCTTAATATTCCTTGGCGACACTCTACTTCAGCAGCCATACGCCATCTACATTGGCTAAGAGTGGAGAGCAGAATTAAATTCAAGGCTCTCTGCATCGCCTACAAGGCCATTCATCAGACTGGACCAAAGTTCTTAAAGGAAGCTTTTCAGGTGTACATACCTGGAAAGAATCTAAGATCAGCAGCAAGCCACCTATTGCATGTTCCCCGAACAAGAACGGCCACATGGGGAGATAGACGCTTCCTGGTAGCGACCCCCATACTGTGGAACACACTCCCCTTGTATATTAAAACAGCACCAACACTCATTGCCTTCCGTAAGGCTCTGAAAACTTGGCTATTTAATCAATAAGTTCCTGTCCTCAATTTTGTGTATCCTAGAGCATCTCATTGCGCCTAGACACCCTAGGGTATTAGTTGCGCATTAAAAATCCCATAAATAAATAAATAAATAATACAAAAGAGAGAAGGGTTAGGAAGAGGAAACTAAGAAAAAGACACAAATGTTAAGAAGAAAGTAGCTCCAGAACACACAAAAGGGAGAGGAAAAAATAAAACATAGAAAAAAAGACAAACAAAATACATAAATATGAACATTGAAACGCACACACGCTCTACAAGCATGGCCAGAACCGCTGGAGCCCAAAATACTATGAATTTATATAAATCTGTCAAAGAAGATCATACAGGAAAAAATCAAGTGGTAGGGCCATGAGTGTCCATAGAATGCTGTAATTGTTGATCTAGAAAATGTTGCAGATCTACAGGACGCTGAAAGGATTTTGAAAAATTATCTTTCCAAATGCGCATTGTTGAAGGATCAAAAAGGCTGTATTGGTATCCAAGGCTTCTTAATTGTGGGCGAAGATCAATAAATCCCTTACGTATTACAACAGTTTCTTTGGCAAAATCTTGATGAATAAAGATTTTGTGACCATTGACCATCAATGCGGGAATTTCTCTGGCTGCTTTTCTGATCAGAACCAGATGATGGTGACGAAGAACTTTAAATATCATTTGTCTAGGCTTGGTATGTTGAGGGTTGCGACGTGAAGGAATTCTATGAGCCTTATCAATTTCAAATTTTTCTGGAAATTTGATATTTAAAAGACCAGGAATTAAGTTCTCTAAGTATAGTCGACAGTTAGTTCCCTCAACCTCTTCTGGTAAATTAAATATGCGAAGGTTGTATTGTCTATTGCGATTTTCCATGTCCAAAAGATGTGAGCACAAAGGTGACTTTAACTTTATTATCCTGTATTTTAATTGAGTTATCTGATATTTTCATTGACATACTCGCCATTTCTTTTCGTACATTTTTAATTTCAGTCGCAATAGTTTCTGTATTAGCACGAAGAGCCTGAATTTCCTCTAAAATTAAAGAAAGCGAAGGTTCAGATGACTCCACTACTTTTGATTTTATTGGAGGAGGTGAAACCTGCTGTCTTCTTTTATTGTTGAGAGGATTTTTATTATCCATTTTTGAGAATTATGAGTAAAAATAGCAAAAGATGCAAAGCAATCCTCAAAATGACTGGTGCAGCAGCTAAACTGGACTAGGGGTGTGGCTAGGCCCAAGCCAGGCCCTTTCCTGAAGTATACTCCACCCCCCTGACAGACTAACCAGGCCGTACCTCAATGCAGAGCTGGGAGCAGGAACCAGGGAGCCAGAAACACCACTTCCCACGACCAAATAGGCTTGAAACCACTTCACAATGCAGGTAAGCTTATTATTGTAGCAGCGACCTCATTTTAAAAGATATTGTGACAGAATTTTGTCGTTTTATATTAAAAAACGGGCGAAAACGCGGAGGAGCTCACCGGGTGGTGGCCATCTTGATTCGCGCGCTCGCGCGTCTCTCCAAAATTTTCTTTTTAATACAGTACATGTTGTGTAGATACTGTGTGTATGTATTATCATGGAGTTATTATAAATATATTTTATATAATGAGTATCAAGGGGTGATACCAATGTAGACAAAATAAAGGCAAATTAAGTTGCTGTTAAATAATTATTGATTACTCCAATAGTAAGTAAGTCCACTATTGTTAAATTCCTACTGAGGTGCATAGCTAAATTCCCTATGGAGAAACCCCTTATAAAGTGAATGTATCTTATACATAGGGGGCATTGGGTTATCCCTGGCTTTCCCCTTTTCTCTTTGAACACACAGGCTGCAGTAGCAGGCCTAGGCCATGTTTAAAAAATAAGATAAAAGGCTACTTAAGTGGGTAGCACAATCAATTTCATAGCTTTCATCCAAGGGCATTACTAACCAATCTTCCAGTCGGTCAATTTCTCAGACTAAGGAGAAATTGTTCAGAACTGGTTCAGTATCATAAACATGCCAAGAAGTTGACTGAGGAGCTATCTGCCAGACATTATCCAACACAACTGATAAAAAGAGCGGCCAAAAGAGCTCGTAACAACGACAGGGGGGGCACTCCTGGAAACGTATACCAAGCCGAAATCAGATAGATTGGTGTGTGTGACAACTTTTAGTAACTTAACTACAAATGTAAAAAGGGCCATCAATAAGAATTGGCACATACTTAACACAGGCAAGCTGACACTGGACTCGCCCCTATTTGCATTGAAACGGAGCAGCAATTTACAGGATCTCATGGTACATACACGACCAAGAACTGTTGTACATCATAACAGCCAATCAACACTGTGGAATACTAATCCTGTGATCGGTCACTTTCCATGTGGATCTTGTTCATGCTGTCCCTTTACAAGTCACATAACGGAGCTAGATATGGAAGACCATGGAAATTGAATAACCACACAAACTGTAACACCAGTCGGGTGATATATATGATCAAGTGCCCTTGCTCACTAATCTATATTGGAATGACTTGTCGCAAAGTACGTCAAAGAATCACTGAGCATCGCAGCACCTTTCGGTGCAAGAAATCGAATACACGTATGACAAGACATTACCTTGAGAAGGGTCACACGGAAAATGACCTTCAATGGGTCATTATTGATAAACCTCATTATGATGTTAATATGGGACCTTTGGAACATGTTCTATTTCGCCGGGAACAACGTTGGGTGTTCCGTATTAAAAGCCATTTGAAAGGTCTTAATGAGGACATTCCCTGGGGCTCTGTTTAACTCTTCCATGTCCCCCACAGTGTTTCAATATATCTTTGGATGATTAACAACATACATATGGGAGTAATGATGCTAATCATAGATGGTGGATAACATTATGACTGATTTCCAATGGAATAAATGCCAGTTTAATGTTGTGAGTCTTGTCTATAGTCTTTATGTATACTATAATACATTCAGATTCACCTCCACATTCCCTACACATGCTGGTCCGATTTTCTACCTCATTGGATACACCGTCTTTAATGTGCATCATGTACCCATTTACAAACAATGTGTAATTGTGATTTGGCACCTTGCTTTACATATGGAACTATATGTATGTATTATTTCCATCCGTTAAGCCACTTTATTTAGATGTGTTACGTCGTGGTGGCATGGCCCCGTTTTGGTGCCGAGCTCTCAATCACAGATTGATCATCTCAGTACACCGTGGGCACACTATCCATCTTTAGTGCGGCCGGTTTGATTTCTGTGTTTTCTGAGCTCATGAGACTGCTGATGCTGTTGTCTTCCGACCTTTTATAGCGTAATCCACTGCTTTCCCCATGATTAAACTACATTTCCCTTGATCCCTTGCAACTCGTGGTGGCATGTAGGGGTGGGCGGAATTTGCGGAATTAACCTTCGCAAATTATCGCGAGAATGTTTAAAATTATCGCAAACAAGCAGAAATATCGCGAAGATGCGGAAGTTTTTTTCCGGCATGTTCGCGAGATTTTCTGCATGGTTGCGGGTCGCCAACTTACCCATGTGGTTGCTTGCGGGCGCGGCCATCTTGTTTTGAGTTGTTCTCGCGGTGCATGATCGCGAGAAGAAAGACGTGATCGCGCGACGCATGACGTCACTGCGGGCGCGAACTGTCGCGAGACAGCGCAAATGGCTAAAAACAATACAACATCTCATGGAGAACGCGACCGGATCAAGAAAACTTGTCGGCGAACGCAGGGATTCAGGTAAGGCGATCGCGCGCGCGCGAGAATGTATCATTTTACAGCGCGAGCAAGAAACAAATTATCGCCAAGCTGCGGAAACCGGAATTTTTGACATTTTCGCGCTCTCCGCGGAACGCAAAAATGTCAAATTATCGCAATTCCCGCGAACGGAACGAAATTTTTGCCCAGGCCTAGTGGCATGGCCCCGTTTTTGTGCCGAGCTCTGATTGACAAATCGATCATTACACTACACTGTGGGCACAGTATTTATCTTTAGTGTGGCTGGTTTGGTTTTTGTATTTTCCGAGTTCAGGAAACGGCTTACACTGTTGTCTTCCGACCATGTATAGCGTAATCCACTTCTTTCTCCATGATTAACACTACATTTCCCTTGATCCCTTGCAACCCGGACGTTAACTGTTCTACTTTCGGGTAGACGCATTCATGAAGGTGCATGGGTTGATTTATAAACACTGTGAGACGCGCGGTCTCTCCCCCTTCGGTTGGTGCTCTGAATAGGACGACACGGATTAACTCAAGGTATTGGAGGGTGCGAGTGTGGGTAGCCGTCGATGGCTTGTGCGCTGTCTAGATAGAGTGATTATAGACCCTATATGTTCAGTTTTTTAGACTGATTAAGCCAATATCAGCGAACACATGCCATATAATCTTTAGAGCTAGACGCCCGCTTGTAGCGATATTGACCAACTCGTTTTTTGGGATGCTTGGGTTACCAGGTTTAATATTGCATACTGACGAGTTTAATAGATTTTGCTCGTTGTATTAGAATTCATTTTCATTAGCACTAGACCAGAATAAATTGGTCCGGCTATGTGCAGAACATGTTAAATGTCTCTACATTGCTGATAGCATTTAACACACGCTATACACCTTAACAGCTACACGTTACTATGTAGTGACTGTGAGTTACTCGTTTTTGGGACATGTGGTTAATAAACTTTTCACCTTTTATTATTGTCCTGAATATTGTGTATCGAGTAAATAACAGATTGTGCTTGTCATAACGATATCCAATGACAGCAAAACTAATCTATCAGTATATATTTCCTTTTTTGTGCAACATGGGAGAACCATACTGAACCGGTCTTCTATCTATTATCTTTCTAGTAATCTGTGCTCTGTAGCATCATTCTTCGAAAGGTAGAGGTAAATTAACATTACCCATAGGTGAGTTCACACAATATATCGACTTACCTGAATGGTGTTTGTTTCCCATTTTTAACCACGTGTGCAACACATGTCACGTGTGTGGTGTTTATTTTGGTGTGTGGAGGTTGACTTTGATGTTTTGGAATTGATACTGAATTTATTAACTATCTTTTTTCAGAGACACTGGACCGGACTGCAGCTGGTTCTGTTGTCATAAACACCTTACCAATGAGTATGGTCTGTAATTTATTAATTTTTGTTCCACGAGCAGAGTGATAATATTGAGAGGTCCTGATGAATGCCGCGAACAAGTAGTCACCTGGCAGAAACATGTCGACCACCAATAACTAGGATATTATTTCAATCCTAGATCACCTCATTTTAACTCTAGCTGATGGGAACTATCATTAAATTAAATTTTGTTACCCTGTAGCTAGTTTTATTTACTCACATTTTGTTTAAATTCACACTCTGCCCCTTACTCCCCCTGCCAACTTTGGTATCCCCATTAAAACACCTCACGCTCCTCTCTTATTCTTTTTTGAGAGTTGTAGCCCACACTGTATACCTTGCGGTTGCAGTGTGCAAGAGGGGACCCAATGATGAAGCATGTCACCCTCGGGTGAGTGAGGGTTCTCGTCTTTAAAAGAAAAGATTTATTTTTCCTCCCTTGTTTACACACACTGACTTTGTCTTTTAGGACAGTAGCATTTCATCACTTTTAGTGAGATACATTCATTTGGAGTTAGTGATGCTTGATGCTTTGTTTTACTCCACCGTTCGAACCCTTTAGTGTGATACATATTTAGTACAGCAATTGCTGTGGGTTTCTGTGTTTTTTAGGTTTTTGATTGGTTCGATTGGTTGTTCCGTTGCAGTGGACACATAACTTTATCTGACTATTTGATGTTATTCTAGCATTAGCCCCTGTGTGGACATGACTGAATACACAGGTTTGGCTTTTGATGAGGATACAGTACAGGCAATACTTGATACACCTAGCATCCTAGATACTCATATTTCACAGACCTTATCTAATGCAGAAGAATGGACGAAACTTAGTAACATCAAAAAACAACAAGTACGTACCATTTTACATGCCGCCATTCTGACAGAATATCTTAGAGGGAATATAGCTCCTCCTGGCCTTATTGTATCTAATACCCCTAGACTATTTCTAGATAACAAAGTCTTTGTTACTAACTGGTCGAAAATAGCCTGGCGCTGTACCAGGGATTGGCTTGTCTTAATAATCACGACAGCAAAAGAAACAGCTGACCTACTAGTCATCGAAATTCAATCTCTGGAAACACAGCTTAAATCAGGCATACAGATCTCAGTATACAAAAAGAAGCTTGATGAGATTACAAAAAATCTGAACGAGATCAAAGACGACCTGGTCAAGTATAAAATTAACAAACTCAAGAAAGATCTTGATAGATTCTCTCTTGAAAAGGTATATCCTTACATTGCTGATGGTTATCAGGCCAGTCTTAACAAAAAGGGTAATAAGAAAGGTACACGAGGTTGGCGCAGAGATACGGATGAGTGGACCTCCAACTCTGATGAGTGGAGTGATTCCACGGACTCGGATACGGACCAATCTCTTTTTCATCAACAAAGGCGAGGCAGGGGCAGAGGCAGAGGCTATTCCTTCCCTCAGAATCAACAAACACCTTGGTGGCCACCACAACCATGGTCTTTTCCACCCCCCCTTTTTCACCCCGGCCCACCCTACGGTGGCCCGTCCTACCAACCTTTTTTGGGACAGGGCAGAGGACGGAGAGGACGCAGGAGAGGCAACAGAGGTCAGACATCGGAGACCCCCAGAGTCAATTGGGATCCTGCGTTGGAACAGAGAATCACGAGGAGCATGGCAGCCTCCACAAGCGAGCCAACAACTTAATTGTTAATTTGAGCAGTAAATCACTCACACAATTAGAGATTTGTGTTCTGTCCAAAGGTCTAGGTTTTGTACCTACAAAACTTGGCGACGATTTTATGACCCATAAAGAATTGGCGGAATTTTTTCGTAAAATACGTCTGTGCTTTTTCTTTAGTGATGTAGAGACAGAAACACTCGATGAGGGCTCAAATACAGGACTCCGTAATAAGTCTACTTTTTTGCCAACTTCACAACAGGTCCCTCCTGAAGTTCTTACGTTTGAAAAGGCGGTTTTGAAGGACTATGAATTGGGCCTTAGCCATACAAAAAAAGTATTTTGCAATCTGTCCAACTCAGAGAGACAATGTGTCTCTAACTTGGGTAACGATCCCCTGATCACGATTAAATCAGCTGACAAGGGGGGAGCAACGGTAATTTTGGACACAGAGGTTTATCGACAAGAATGCCATAGACAGTTAGAGAACATCACTTTCTATACACGCATTGCATTAGATCCTACCAGACGATTACAGCTGAAAATCAAGTCATTGGTAGAGGAAGGGAAAGAGGCTGGCTGGATAACGAAGAATGAGGCTGACTTCCTGATCCAAAAAAATCCCAAAATACCAGCCTTTTATGTCCTCCCAAAAATCCACAAGAATCAGCGACCTCCTCCAGGTAGGCCGATAGTATCTGGGATCGGGTCCCTTTTAGAGCCTTTATCGAAATTCGTGGATCACTTTCTCCGACCATTTGTATCCTTAATGCCATCGTATCTACAGGATACTAAACATGTGTTGCAGTGTCTTGAATCCTTCTCTTTTGATCCCAACTGTCAACTGATGGCTACATACGATGTGGAAGCATTGTATACAAATATACCGCAAGATGCCACCCTGGAGACAATACGGGATCTACTAGATAGAAATCCACGTGATGACCAAACTCCCAATGACTTTGTTATGCAATGTGCTACACTAGCACTTAAAGAAAACTTTTTCAGCTTTGAAGGACAACTGTATTGGCAAACCACTGGTACTTCCATGGGGAGTACCTGTGCACCAAGCATGGCCAACCTCTATATGCATGGCTTTGAGACTCAACACATCTATCCTCTACATAATCCTTTCCATTGTCAACTCAAACTGTGGAAACGCTATATAGATAATATCCTGGTCATCTGGGAAGGTGACCAGGAGTCTCTTGAAGACTTCTCTATATGGCTTAACACACGGGATACGAATCTGAGGTTTACTGGTGAGAATAACAACTTCTCCATTCCTTTCCTGGACCTCAGACTGTACCCTAAAGATGGGAGGATCCACACTGAGCTATACCAGAAACCGATGGCCCGTAATTCCTTGTTGAGTTTTCATAGCTTTCATCCAAGGGCATTACTAACCAATCTTCCAGTCGGTCAATTTCTCAGACTAAGGAGAAATTGTTCAGAACTGGTTCAGTATCATAAACATGCCAAGAAGTTGACTGAGGAGCTATCTGCCAGACATTATCCAACACAACTGATAAAAAGAGCGGCCAAAAGAGCTCGTAACAACGACAGGGGGGCACTCCTGGAAACGTATACCAAACCGAAATCAGATAGATTGGTGTGTGTGACAACTTTTAGTAACTTAACTACAAATGTAACAAGCATTTACAATGCAACGGTCTCGGCATTGTTAAAGTTAGAGCTATTGGCATTGCTCATGACAATGCCGTTTCTTTAAACGTTTTAAAAACAAAAACATAAACAAAAATAATGTCATGAGCAATGCCAATAGCTCTAACTTTACCAATGCCGAGACCATTGCATTGTAAATGCTTGTTACCCCTTTTGAGTGGAACACCGAGCTCAAGTATGCACTGATTTACCACCCGGTGAATGCTGCGGGATTTTCTTTCATTGGCTGCGGACAGTCGAAGGGTGATGGGGGCCGAGGGGGGAGAGCTTTTTACTTCAGCTTGGGGAAGTTTTGTTCTGCTCTTTACATGGTGCTGTATGCAGGCAGAGGGGCTGGGGCGGGGCATGGCAACTGCATGAGACTCCTGGTTGGGTTTATCAGATCCAGAGTCTGCAGACCCGATAATTCCGGGCAAAGAGAAACCCCAAACCTTGGGGACATCACTTTAGGCAACTCCTTACAAGGGCTGACGTAAGCTACTCTAGGCGAGATATCACAGGGGGTGAAACATTCCTAGCACACGACGCATGGACGGTTAATGCACCTGCAGCGCAGAAACTGAACAGCAAGCCCTCATTTGGAAGCAATGGGTGAAAATCCCCTTGTTATATAGTGCAACTTTCAGAGGGTGGCGTGACGTCACCATCCTATAGTTCTGTAACGGGTAAAGCTTCTCAACGCCTGAATGTCACAGTCAATATTGTGGGTCAGCGCCAGGTCTTCGTTTCGGACTAAAAGAAACATTCGGGATACAAAGATCTCTTCAGTGGAAAAACAAAAGAACTGGCGAGCGACACCGTGAGGAGAAAATGGGCTAAAGGGGAAATGACAAAGCTGGAGGTAACTGTAGAGTAAGGAAAGGGTTAAGGTTAAAATGTAAATGGAGAGAGTCTGTTTCAATGAAAAGGGCTGCAGGAATCCTCCCGGGTATAAATAAAAACAAATACTTTGCATTTTAATTAAAAATGATAGATAACTGCAGAAATAAAAATCGGAGCTAGAAATGAATCCCCACAAGATTAACCCACCATGAGTACTGATTAATTAACCTGAAAAACCAGCCGGAACCCTCATGTTTTACGGCAGTTCTAAAGCAGGGGTGTCTAACATTTGTCCACAAGGGGCTAGGATGCCGGATGTTCATGATAACCTCGGACTATGAAATGAATCTTCTCTGCTAAAGCTGTTTCTTCCACTTGGCCCATGAAATGATTTGGAAAGCGCTCTATCCTTTGGTTTTCGTGCCCCCTGAAAGGCGCTAGCAGCAGATTCGGAGGATGAAAACAAAGACGGCTTCGCAGGTGGAAACAATGCAAAAAATGTGTTTACCTTCTCGGGGGAGGCTGAAGCCCGGTGAGCCCAATGGGTGTTGCGCGCCAACCAGCACCCCTAGACACATGCCTTAAACGTGGCTTTCGGTGCTCCCCAAGTCAGGCTAAAATATGACACGTTTGCGTTTCAACATTAACAAGAAGACCCTTGGAGACCAGAGCAGCAACCGGACGAAGGGGGAGCGGACGAGCACACGACCGCCTTTCTCCGCTCCTTTTCGGATTCGGGGGCGTGTTTTGCTGTTGTCTCCTCCCTGAGACTTTTCGCAAAAAACACGCCCCCGATCCGAAAAGGACGGGGCATGATTGGAGTGACGGGACCTCTTCTCCAATGGCTGGCCAGCATTTACGAGGCCAGCCAATGGAGAACAGGGCAGAAGAGGGGCGGGTTCAAGCCCCTCTTCTCCCAAGTCATTAAATCTCCGGACTTCCGGTCTGCCGACCGGATGGTCCCGAGACCTAAAAAGGGCCATCAATAAGAATTGGCACATACTTAACACAGGCAAGCTGACACTGGACTCGCCCCTATTTGCATTGAAACGGAGCAGCAATTTACAGGATCTCATGGTACATACACGACCAAGAACTGTTGTACATCATAACAGCCAATCAACACTGTGGAATACTAATCCTGTGATCGGTCACTTTCCATGTGGATCTTGTTCATGCTGTCCCTTTACAAGTCACGTAACGGAGCTAGATATTCTACCGGGAAGACCATGGAAATTGAATAACCACACAAACTGTAACACCAGTGGGGTGATATATATGATCAAGTGCCCTTGCTCACTAATCTATATTGGAATGACTTGTCGCAAAGTACGTCAAAGAATCACTGAGCATCGCAGCACCTTTCGGTGCAAGAAATCGAATACACGTATGACAAGACATTACCTTGAGAAGGGTCACACGGAAAATGACCTTCAATGGGTCATTATTGATAAACCTCATTATGATGTTAATATGGGACCTTTGGAACATGTTCTATTTCGCCGGGAACAACGTTGGGTGTTCCGTATTAAAAGCCATTTGAAAGGTCTTAATGAGGACATTCCCTGGGGCTCTGTTTAACTCTTCCATGTCCCCCACAGTGTTTCAATATATCTTTGGATGATTAACAACATACATATGGGAGTAATGATGCTAATCATAGATGGTGGGTAACATTATGACTGATTTCCAATGGAATAAATGCCAGTTTAATGTTGTGAGTCTTGCCTATAGTCTTTATGTATACTATAATACATTCAGATTCACCTCCACATTCCCTACACATACTGGTCCGATTTTCTACCTCATTGGATACACCGTCTTTAATGTGCATCATGTACCCATTTACAAACAATGTGTAATTGTGATTTGGCACCTTGCTTTACATATGGAACTATATGTATGTATTATTTCCATCCGTTAAGCCACTTTATTTAGATGTGTTACGTCGTGGTGGCATGGCCCCGTTTTGGTGCCGAGCTCTCAATCACAGATTGATCATCTCAGTACACCGTGGGCACACTATCCATCTTTAGTGCGGCCGGTTTGATTTCTGTGTTTTCTGAGCTCGTGAGACTGCTGATACTGTTGTCTTCCGACCTTTTATAGCGTAATCCACTGCTTTCCCCATGATTAAACTACATTTCCCTTGATCCCTTGCAACTCGTGGTGGCATGGCCCCGTTTTTGTGCCTAGCTCCGATTGACAAATCGATCATTACACTACACTGTGGGCACATTATTTATCTTTAGTGTGGCTGGTTTGGTTTTTGTATTTTCCGAGTTCAGGAAACGGCTTACACTGTTGTCTTCCGACCATGTATAGCGTAATCCACTTCTTTCTCCATGATTAACACTACATTTCCCTTGATCCCTTGCAACCCGGACGTTAACTGTTCTACTTCCGGGTAGACGCATTCATGAAGGTGCATGGGTTGATTTATAAACACTGTGAGACGCGCGGTCTCTCCCCCTTCGGTTGGTGCTCTGAATAGGACGACACGGATTAACTCAAGGTATTGGAGGGTGCGAGTGTGGGTAGCCGTCGATGGCTTGTGCGCTGTCTAGATAGAGTGATTATAGACCCTATATGTTTAGTTTTTTAGACTGATTAAGCCAATATCAGTGAACACATGCCATATAATCTTTAGAGCTAGACGCCCGCTTGTAGCGATATTGACCAACTCGTTTTTTGGGATGCTTGGGTTACCAGGTTTAATATTGCATACTGACGAGTTTAATAGATTTTGCTCGTTGTATTAGAATTCATTTTCATTAGCACTAGACCAGAATAAATTGGTCCGGCTATGTGCAGAACATATTAAATGTCTCTACATTGCTGATAGCATTTAACACACGCTATACACCTTAACAGCTACACGTTACTATGTAGTGACTGTGAGTTACTCGTTTTTGGGACATGTGGTTAATACACTTTTCACCTTTTATTATTGTCCTGAATATTGTGTATCGAGTAAATAACAGATTGTGCTTGTCATAACGATATCCAATGACAGCAAAACTAATCTATCAGTATATATGTCCTTTTTTGTGCAACATGGGAGAACCATACTGAACCGGTCTTCTATCTATTATCTTTCTAGTAATCTGTGCTCTGTAGCATCATTCTTCGAAAGGTAGAGGTAAATTAACATTACCCATAGGTGAGTTCACACAATATATCGACTTACCTGAATGGTGTTTGTTTCCCATTTTTAACCACGTGTGCAACACATGTCACGTGTGTGGTGTTTATTTTGGTGTGTGGAGGTTGACTTTGATGTTTTGGAATTGATACTGAATTTATTAACTATCTTTTTTCAGAGACACTGGACCGGACTGCAGCTGGTTCTGTTGTCATAAACACCTTACCAATGAGTATGGTCTGTAATTTATTAATTTTTGTTCCACGAGCAGAGTGATAATATTGAGAGGTCCTGATGAATGCCGCGAACAAGTAGTCACCTGGCAGAAACATGTCGACCACCAATAACTAGGATATTATTTCAATCCTAGATCACCTCATTTTAACTCTAGCTGATGGGAACTATCATTAAATTAAATTTTGTTACCCTGTAGCTAGTTTTATTTACTCACATTTTGTTTAAATTCACGCTCTGCCCCTTACTCCCCCTGCCAACTTTGGTATCCCCATTAAAACACCTCACGCTCCTCTCTTATTCTTTTTTGAGAGTTGTAGCCCACACTGTATACCTTGCGGTTGCAGTGTGCAAGAGGGGACCCAATGATGAAGCATGTCACCCTCGGGTGAGTGAGGGTTCTCGTCTTTAAAAGAAAAGATTTCTTTTTCCTCCCTTGTTTACACACACTGACTTTGTCTTTTAAGACAGTAGCATTTCATCACTTTTAGTGAGATACAAGCTTATTATTGTAGCAGCGACCTCATTTTAAAAGATATTGTGACAGAATTTTGTCGTTTTATATTAAAAAACGGGCGAAAACGCGGAGGAGCTCACCGGGTGGTGGCCATCTTGATTCGCGCGCTCGCGCTTCTCTCCAAAATTTTCTTTTTAATACAGTACATGTTGTGTAGATAATGTGTGTGTGTATTATCATGGAGTTATTATAAATATATTTTATATAATGAGTATCAAGGGGTGATACCAATGTAGACAAAATAAAGGCAAATTAAGTTGCTGTTAAATAATTATTGATTACTCCAATAGTAAGTAAGTCCACTATTGTTAAATTCCTACTGAGGTGCATAGCTAAATTCCCTATGGAGAAACCCCTTATAAAGTGAATGTATCTTATACATAGGGGGCATTGGATTATCCCTGGCTTTCCCCTTTTCTCTTTGAACACACAGGCTGCAGTAGCAGGCCTGGGCCATGTTTAAAAAATAAGATAAAAGGCTACTTAAGTGGGTAGCACAATCAATGCTGCAGGCCCACCAGTACCATTTAATGCACAGGCCCAGGGTGCCTATAGTACCACTTTACTAGGGACTTACAAGTAAATTAAATGTCCAAATTGGGTGTGAGCTAATTCCACCATGTTTAAGGGAGAGAGGGCAAGCATGCTAGCACTGGTTATCAGTTGTAAAGTGCACAGAGTCCTAAAGTCAACAAAACCAAATTCAGCAAAACAGAAGATTTGAAGGCAAAAACTTTGGAGGAAGAACACCATACGGCTGACAAGTCTAACACATTTGTAATCAAGTGCGAAACGCACAACCTTCTTTATATCACACGAAACATATTGAAACTGTTTGATTAACACAAATGTACAGTACACTGTTTCATTACCCATCACCAACAACCAGTATGAAAGCAAGAACAAATGTTTCCCTTCATTGGCACACTGCACACGTTGCCTGCGCTCCCATCACACAAAGGCAAATTCGAGGTTCAGGGGCTTTACCTTTGATAATGTGCACCTGTGCCCAAAACTGACTGCGCACCTAAGTTGTCACTTATGCAGTAATGTATCTGTGATTCGTGTGCCTAATCACCAGACACTAGTGACCATTTCACGACCAAACGTGATCACGCAGGGGACAGCTGTGCACCTGTTTTTTATGTGACACCACTGTTTAAAGCACATATATTTAAGCACATAAATTTAACTCAGAATGTGTCTGATTCCGTGCATGAATATCAACGGCACAACTTGGAAACAGTATGCAGCGGTTACATACGCCAAAGATCGATAGCTGTTTTTTCTGCCTACCATGTATGCATTTCCATCCATCCTCTTTGGAGTGTCGACTCACTTATACACTCTTACTTTGTATACACATGTGCACACTTGTGTGGGACATAACCCTTTCTTGGCAGATGTCGCTCACCCGCCAAATTCGAAATACCCCTGTTGCCCTATATGTGCAGAAAATTAGGTGTTGCTATTTTTTTTGCAACACACATTTCTGACTGTAGGTTCCGTCCTACCTCAGGGGCCACAAAATTGGCCGTGTAGCACGGAGTCATCAGCAGTCCGTTCTCGGCTCTTAACTGTTTGGCAAAACCAAAATCGCAGATTCTGATGGATTCGGGATCCCCTGACTCGTCCATGTACAGAATGTTGCTTGGCTTCAGATCTCGATGAACCACCTGCAGGATTCCGAGAGAAGAAGAATGAAACGAATCATGGTGTCTGGAGTCACATATCTTGGAGTTCTGAGGACGACCCTGCTGGTAGTTCTGCTGGGATCACATGAGCACTTTCCATTTGAAATCAGAGTACAAATGCAGAGACCAGGACAACAGAGGAGCTAATCTCTCATTAATGATGCAGGCGCTATTGCCTTCAGGTTGTTCTTGCGAGTAAAAGGCCACTTTGTGTTCGAGCTTAGGATAAAAGAGGTACCCTTAGGTGAAACAGGGAGAAAATATCTTTAAAGGAAGTAGGTGCAGTTTACAGGGCTGAAAAAAAAAACAACAGGAAGTTACAAAGAACAGAAATGCCTAATGATCCATGCAATGGATAAGGAGAGCAGCATCTAAACCCTGCATACTAGGATGTTTTGGGCGATTTGGGAGTTGAGGACAATTAGATGCAAGATGCACAGGCGAGAGCTGTCACTCTCATCTGCCAGGTGACTGAATGCTGTACTTTGCAGGCATCAGTCAGTCTTTAGAGTTGATGGACTGTCCGACTCCCCCGGACCCAAATATTAAATTGCTCCTTGTTTGATACAGTATTAAACCATGTTCAACAGAATAGGTAAGTCAATATTCAACGGGTGAGGAGCTGGGAGTTTACCACCCTTCCTAAATGGGCATATTGCAGTGCTTAATCTGAGCAGGTGCTTTCCGGTGCTTAGCACCGCTCTTAATTGGTCTCCAGCACCTGATTGTCAACACCATCCTTAGAACAGTCCACCACATGGTGGAGCTGCTCATCTAATTTAGAGATGAGCAGAACAACGGTAGTTTAGTACTTCAATATTCATTAAAATTGCTAATACCTGCCTCCCCAGCCATTCCTTTAGCTTTGGGGACCAGAAATAATCGGAACTATCGCATTTACATGCGAGAGAGATGGTTAGTCGTTGTTTTGGCAACATTGACTGGGGCGATGGGTGGTGCAAGCTGCAGTGCCCTCCTGGTCAGAGCCCTGGCGCTTAATATTTTACAAATTAAGCACTGGCATATTGTCACCCTCCCTGCACACCCAGGAGTAATGCATTCTGCTTGTACAGGCAATATGACACTCTACGACCGGTGGCACCATCGATGATGAACTCATTCAGCTTTGCCATAGAATCGTCCGTCAGTGCTTTACAGCTAGCGCCTTTTGCCCAATGTCTGTTCCCCATGATTTTCAAGCTAGCCGCTTCTGAGTTCAGTTACTGATTGGGTTCCTGGTTCACACAGGAACTTATATTTCTGCTCGAGGTCATTCCCTGCCCATTTGTTGAAATTTCGAACCTATTTTACCAAGTCTGGTGACTTTGTGATGTGCACCACTAGTAGCTCTTGAGAAGCAATGTGTCCACACCATATTGTTGTTGTATGCCACCTGTCTCTTCGACACACCGTGCATGCTTAGAATGAGTGGAATACAGAACCCCATAAACAGTCAATGCAGCAAATGCAGCCTTATAATGCCCTCACATCCTCCTTATTTCGGCTGTCCTTGGCTGCCACAGACAGGTGGCGGGCACACATCTACTTACTCCTTGGGAGTGCAGGTAGTCCACTGTCTTGGTGATGATGCTCAGCACGGCACTAGCTTCTCGTTCGGAGAAATACTTCTGCCGCAGAATCCTGTCCAAGAGCTCTCCTCCCCTCATCAGCTCCATCACCAGATAGACGTACTTGCCATCATCATAGACCTGGGATGATAAATGTGCCTGAGTTATGACCGGCCAGGAGGAGTAGCCACTTGTTCTTTAAGGCAAACTGAAAAATACATAGCTTTTATAATTATACTACGCGATTAACACAAAACAACCTTATATTTCTGCAGACTCTAAAGCTATCTTAAGGATGACAGTGATTCAAAGTGTTCCTTAGTTCAAGGAGCTCCTCTCTGTTCACTAGTCATTTTACAGATTTTATTACCGGTGACAAGTCCTAATGAAATGATACATTTATCAAATTGCCCTGAAATGCAGACTATCACTTTGAATCTCCATTCTAAGACAATTTTAAATATTAAGAACAACAGAGGCAATTGTCAATGAATACATTAGGGCCCCTTGTGCCCTATAGGATAGTGAAAATATTGGCCAATATTTGACACCTCTAATCAAGGAAATCCGAGATAAATTCTGAAGTGATTACCAACTATTCCCTAAACTAGAAAGAAACAGTTGACAGGTATGGGTAAACTGTAGCATGTATTGTTTTTGCTTCGAACTTGACTGACTGTGCCAGTACACCAGTGCAGCAGAGCTAAAATGAGGCCAATATGAAATCTTGGATTTTACAGAGCCACAAGGAAACACTCCTGAGGAAACAGGATGCCATGAATAGCATTATTTATCAAGTTACAGATTCTTTAGTTGGAGGATGTCAGCTGGCATGCCTCCAATCATTCGCCGAGAATAGAACTATGGCTGAGAATGCAGTGCTGAACTGTAACTAGGCAAAGCAGTAATGCACTGTAACTGGGCAAAGCAGACAGCGAGAGATGTTTGCTCTGTAAGTTGATTTGAGAGTGTGTGGTTCAAATTGCTAGTAGAGGTGTGTTTCACTCTGTGATGGCATGGACAGATGTATGATGGAACAATGCATTCTGTTGCAATGCATGCCATTACAAGGCATGCATTACAACGCAAATGCCATTACCATGCATTTTGTTTACAACGATTATGCCTTTACCACGCTTGCCTTTACAAAAAATTTCATTGTAAAAGCATAAATGTTAAAGGCATATGTGTGGTAAAGATTTTCCCTAACCCCAGCCCTGAGCCTAAAACCAGACCCTGGTGTGACCCTCCGCAGCCCTTTTAGAAAATATCCGGCCCATGCCCTGAGCCCTAAAACCAGTCCCCTGGTGTGACCCTCCCCAGCCCTTTTAGAAAATATGCGGCCCATGGCCTGAGCCCTAAAAACAGACCCCTGGTGTGACCCTCCCCAGCCCTTTTAGAAAATATCCGGCCCATGCCCTGAGCCCCAAAACCAGATCCCTGGTGCGACCTCCTCTGGCCCCAGCCCTTTTAAAAAATACCGAGCCCTGAGCCCAGAAACCGAACACCGGCACGACCCCAGTCCTTAAAAACACCCCACACCTAGCCAAATACCCTAAAGCCGTACCTTCCCACCCCACGTCCAATTCACCTTACCTCACGACGATAAGCCATCTCTTCAAGTCTGAGGCACGGTAAAAGTTTTAAAGAGGAAGCGGAGGGTCTCTTCATCTCCTCTTATGACGCTGATTGCCACACATATGCCTTTACCACCAGTCCCACCCAAATACCCATACCATTCATACCTTTACAACGCAATTCATTGTAAAGGCATGCGTGGTAAAGGCATATGTGTTGTAAAAAATGCACGGAAAAGGCTACGTATGGTAATGGTACATGTGTTGTAACAACCGCGTGGTAAAGGCTATGAGTGGTAACAGGCAAGTTATAATGGCTGTTTCCTGGCATGTACACGTACATTAAAAAACCTTGCACTGGTGCTAAATGTGTGCTGGCATGATCTCGAGGAAGCATTCCCACATTTCAGTCAATCAGCATTTGTAAAGCGCAGCACTGTCACCCCTTGGGGTATCTGGGCGCTGAGGGTGCCATGTCTCAGTCAAAAAGATAGGTCTTGAGTTTCTTTCTGAAGTCAACCTGGGAGGGTGCTGTTCAGAGGCGGAGGGGCAGGTCATTTAAGGTCTTGGCGGTGATGTAGGAGAAGGAGCAGGCTCTGCTATGGCTGTGATGGATGTTTGGTGTGTGTGCCAGGATGAGTGAGGCAGAGTGCAGGTGTCTTGCGGGCAGGTGGAAGTTCAGTCGATGGCTGATGTAGGATGGTTCTTGGTCATGTAGAGCTTTTTATGCATGCGTGTGGATCTTGAACTGGCACCTCTTCTAGATGGGGAGCCAGTGGAGTTTCCTGAGGTGGCGGTGATGTGGGTCCAATTCGGGAGGTCCAGTTGTGGTGTTCTGTATGGTCTAGAGTCTTTTGAGGAGCTAGGTGGAAATCCGGCGTAGACGGTTGCCATATTCGAGGTGGCGGTTATGAGGGCCTGCATGACAGTCTTTCTGGTGTTGAATGACATCCATCTGAAGATTCTGTAGAGCATGTGACAAGTGTGAAAGCAAGAGGAAGTGACTGCGTTGACTTGTTGTTTCATGGACAGTTGGCTGTCGAGGTTGATGCCAAGATTGCATGCATGGTCTAGCTGTGTGGGTGTTGGTCTAACTTCTGCTGACACCGGCTGTGGTCCCATGCGGAGGTGTTCTTCCCAAAGATCAGTACTTTTGTTTTTGTTGAAGTTGAGTTTGAGGCAGCTGTCTCTCATCCATTCGGCTACGTTGGTCATGGTTTTGCAGAACTTGGTTTGGGCTGTGGAGGGATCCTCTGTAAAGGAGAGGATTAGTTGAGTGTCACATTTGTAAGGGGGCATTGTTCAATGCAAATGAAGGAACATATTTCCTCTGTGTCTCTGTCATATTATAAATGCAGGCATAGAGGCCAAGAAACCAGCAGGAGGCGCCCTGACTGTGTGCCACATTGAAATGGCGCACAGTCTGGGGTTGCCACTCCCTCACTGAAGACACGCGTTGAATGGAGGGAACGGCGAAAGGGGGTCACAGGTACAGAAACACTCCCTGTAGTACTCCTTCCTTTCCTCATAACTGCTTTTGGGGGCCGGCCCCAACAAATGCAATTGTTACAGAAGAAGATTTGTACATGGTAGCTATTCAAAGTGTATTCATGATTATCCCTGCCTTATCTGGAACAACTTTGACGAATTTGACCATACTCTCTCTGTACAGGTGAAACTAGACAAGTTAGATATAGCATAGGTATGTGTGTCCGACTTATGCATACTGTGCCTATTGGAAATTTCATTGACAGGATGTCCTCATCTATATTACCTTGGATCGCATTCCAAAACAGGATTGTTCTGTCTAAAATATGTTTTGTAACTAGTCACCATCTTTCCTCTTCCAACAAAGATAGTAAAAAATTCAGGGCAGGCCCAAAAAGATTCCACTCACAGAGATAAGCTGATTTTGAAGCCATAGGAGCTAAGAGGCTACCTTGACACAACCCGCATAGCCCTGTAAATAAAGACCGGCATCAGATATTAAGAATGTGCTTACATCCTTAAGGGTGATGATGTTCGGATGCTGGCCATATCGCAGCAGGATTTCGATTTCCTCCGATGGGTCCCTTTTGCTCCTGTCGATAATCTGTAAGAGAGGGAGGTCAAGAAAGTAAACTGGCTTTCCAGACAGGACAAGAGCCGCTAACCAACATTACAATAACCTGCATACATCAGTATAGCAAATAGTAAGAAGGAAGAAGCAGATTTTTCTCCTCAACGCTCTCCGTAGCTTGCATATTCGAAACTTTACTCGCCCTGCATTCGAGCGGCGCGCGGAACCCCTTGGCAGCCAATCAATAGGTGTAATGGCACTGCAACACCTGCCGCTCAAATCGCGTCCGCACGCTTCGTGCCCACCGTTTGGAGGCTATTCAGGATGCCACAAGCAATTCTCCTCAGCACTCCCTTGATGTTACTCAAGAGCGGCGCGATTGCTCCCCTGCGTCCCCTCCCCTCAACACAAAACCTTAAGCTCGCGCTGTTCCTTTGAGCACACTGATTTCACAACCTAAGTATAAATTTACAACATGATGTGGCCCGAGGGCACACTTCCTCTTCAGAGTGTAACGTCATCAAGTCCATGTCAGTTCCTACCTCATCTGAATGCTGCATAGGAAGCATGTCATGTGGCCGCATGTATGAGTATTGCTGTTTTTAATGAAATGCAACGCTCCTTATGCAAACAACAGATCAGTGAGCGTTTTAAGAAACCAAAGGGGTTATGACAATTTACTGCTTTACTTTGTGTCTGTGTTGCAGTTGACATAAGAAGAAGGAAAATCATTACACATCCCTTGCTTGCTTGACTCACATGAGCTAAATTTGCATAGGCGAGCACGTCCATCAGGACAAGATGCAGGATGCAATAGTGGGGTGTTTTACACTATCTATGCAAAATTATTCCATATGAACCAGTGTACTTAAAAGGGCAAGATGCTCCCTTCATCAGCCACCTCCAGTACAACCAAGAAAGATGGTGAAGGATTCTAGGGACTGGTGTGCTGGGCACAGCAAAATAGCATTGGTCGGTTTGGAAAATGTGAATTAAAGTCATCTTTGGAACATCATGGTCACATACACCATTTGTGGCGACAACAGCATCGTCTTCCAGGTCATACTGCTCAAAATAGCCCCTCAATTACTACGATAGATCCGGTATTTGCACTTATGTGAGTGAGTTGCGCTCAGGATGGTTGTTGGGGCCATGCCTCGACTGCTGTAGTCTGGTGAACACTGGAGCCCGATGGAAAGAGATTATGAGGTTCCAGCAGATCCAGAACCAGCCTTATCGTGTAACCCTCTGAAAATCCAAAGACATGTCGCAGGCCCTGTAAGGGCTCCAGTGGCTCCCAGAGGAGCAGCTGTTTACATTAAGAACAATTTGCAACATTTAATAAGCATTTAAAGGCAAAGTCTATGACTACCCATGAAAACTAGCCTTCTCCACACCTCCGGGCAGATTCTTAGGTCTAGAAGTTCCAAATGCACCAGTCAACTTAAATAAATGAAGACTGTCATCTAAGGGAAGGGCTCTGCTCAGCCAATCAGCCGTTAATGGAGTGATGACAACCACGTTACCACCCTTAGTATGATCTGGTCCAAGGAGGTACGGTGGCCCAAACTTCCTGAAGCAGAGTGGCCACAATTCTGAAGTATTGCTGACTGGAAAAGATACCTCTGGGTGGTTGGCCAGCTGTTGGTCAGACCATCTGGCATTGTTTCCTATTGTGGTTGCCTCAGATATAACCTGGGGGTGCTGTTCAATTAGGTGTTGTCCTTCAGTGGGAAGGCCAAAAAATCTGGGTCACTGGCTTCCAGCAACTAAGACTGATATGAAAGGTGCTGCATTTTTCCCCCTTCTTGCACACCTTGGTGGGTTGGCACACCTATGTTTAGTCACACTTTGACTTCTGCAATGATATTTCCCTGTAGCTACTAGTAAAGTTAATTGAATACATAGACTACAGAATATAGCAGATAAGCCAGTTTGTAGTCTTCGCAGTGATGCCCATATCTCTGTAGGACGATGTTCTCTCCAGTGGCTGCCTCTGAAGCACTGTGTGTGCGCAGTTCAAGTTTGGTGCACTGAGCCTTCAGCAGAACAGGCCCTGTCTTTTGGACAACTTGATGGTACCTGTTAGAAATGGGATTCCTGGTTGGCTGATGTATTCCCCAGGCCACGCAGAAACCACCACTCTAGTCAGGGTAAGCTAGATACACAATAAAAGATAGCCTGTGCTCACCCTTTGTTAGCTTGGCACAGGACAGTCATTCTTATCTAAAGAGGCAAGGTGTAAAGTATTTGTGCAACACACAAAACAATAACACAATGAACACACCAGAAAAAGACTCCTCATAGGCTTAGAAAAATATAGAATATTTATCTGAGCAAAATGAGACCAAAACAAAAACAATCCAATAAGTTGAGATATGAATTATTAAAGAATAAACCAAAAATAGGGCTTAGATGTCACTAGCGGCCAAAAGGTTACGTAAGCTCGCAAGGGACCGTTACAAATCCAAAGATCAGGTGGACCGCGATGGAGGGCAGGTCAGCTATAGGACCCAGACATGTCCAACTGAAGAAATACCTTGGCTGGAGCCAGTGTCCTCATCGAGAGCATACTGCATTGTCGAGCTGTTCAAAGGGGATCCGACATCATTGATATGCACTGGCAGCTGAACCTCTTTCATTGAGCAGCCTCTGCGATGTGTGATGTAGCAGAATTTCTCAAGCAGTCAATGTAATGCATCAGTTTTAGCAGAAACCAGCTGTAGAACCCAACTCCGAGGCCCAGAGCTTGGAGGCGGCACCTCAAGCAAAGGCAGGACTCACAGAAGGCAGAGTCTAGCAGCACCAGAAGAATTGTAGGAAGTATTTTGTGTCCCTGAGATTTCAGAAAAAAAGGATGCAAGCACACAAGCCCCTGGAGATCACTTGGAGGGAAGGCAGAGTCCAACTCACCTTCCAGCAGAGTCAGGGAGCAGCAGGCAGTAGGGCATCAAGCAGAAAAGCAGTCTTTCCAGAAAACAAAAGTCCTTCAGACAGAGGTTCAGTTTAAGATCCAGAGTTGTCTGATTTTAGGGTGTCAAAGACCCAGTACTTATACCCAAAAGTTTCTTTGATGTGTAGGGGTGACTTCAAAGGAACTCTCTGAAGTGCACAAGGATCCCTTTCAACACAGTCCTGTCTACAAGGCTAACCCTGGGGGATAAATCAGTGCTTTGTGTGTGGACAGGACACTACCTATTGAAAAGTAAGTGTCAGCCCCTCCCATTCCTCCCTGCCCAGGACGACTCATCAGAATGCAAATAAATAGAGATGAGCACTCCGAATGCAGATGAGCCTCACCTTTCTGTGTTTGTGGCTCTTTAGGGGGAATGCACAAAGTGTAGCTGTCACCCAACCCAGACGTGTTTTGGAGACAGGCTGTCAGGCACAAAGAGCAGTAAGTGCAGAGAAATGTCCACTTTCTAAAAGTGGCATTTCTAAAACAGTAATGTTAAATTCAACTTCACCAGTAAGGAGGATTTATCATTACCAATCCAAACATATGAAACTTGAAAAAACTACTCCTCTCTGATCAGGATTTACAACTTAAAAGTGCATTAAAGAATTCCTAATGCTGGCCTATGAGAGGAGTAGGTCTCACAATAGTGAAAAACAAAATAGGCCGTTTGTAGATACCAGTACCTGCAAAAACTACAAGTGCATGGCCTACCTTTTACTTACATGACACCCTGCTCTTAGGGTCACTTAGGGCCTACCTTACGGGCACGTTTCAAGTAATAAAAGGGGGGTTTAAGGCCTGGCAAGTCATTTTAAATGCCAAGTCGAAGTGGCAGTAAACTGCACACACAGGCACTGCAGTGGCAGGCCTGAGAAAGGTTTGAAAAGCTACTTCTGTGGGTGGCACAATCAGTGCTGCAGCCCACTAGTAGCATTTGAAGTACAGGCCTTAGGTATATGGTATGTCACTTTCCAAGGGACTTACCAGTACAACAAATATGTCAATCAGGTATACACCAATATCATCATGTTTAGAGGAGAAGTACATGCACTTGAGCACTGTTTAGCAGCTGTAAAGTGCTCAGTGTTCTAAGGCCAACAAAAAGAATCTGCACAAATAAAGACCAACCTAAAGATGACAGGTCTTACAGCACCTTATATCCCAGGAAGATAGCTGAAATTACAAGCTTATTTGATGCTTTCTGTTCCTTGTTTTAGCCAAGCCCAGTGCAATTAGAGGTCCTTTAGAGATTAAGGCTGCCAGATGTTAAACCCTTCATCACTGGACCTATGATAAATCACTATAGACAGGTTTGCAGATACCTGAAAACAATTCTCTTCTTAAAGTCCTCTTCTACATTTGCTTTAACTACTCATTCATTGTGATTTCCCCAGGTGGATATGCGCTTTGAGAAATTAATCCATGAATACATTTGTGCTTCAGAACACAATGCAGAACAACTGCACTTGTGTCTAATTTATGCAACCAGTGTTGGAATGTGCCAAGCACTGATTTTTACGACCAGAAACTAGACTTCGTCTAATGATTCATCACACTATGAAGCTGCTGTTTGTTACATATCAGCGGAGTACAAACCAAAATAATGAGTTCACAAATAAATAAACAGATATCATGTGCTGGATTTCTGAACTACTCAACGCCAAATGTACAAAGCATCTGGCACAGGAATGAATAGGTGCTAAAAAACTCCACCAATGTCTGCAACTGGAGAAAATATGCACCGCTCTTGTCAATGACGTGCAACACCAAAATGCTTCCCAAGTAGGCCACCTGACAATTTTAATACTCTTACAAGCAAGCAAACCTCACGGTGTTGCGTGCTACCCATCTCTGCTAATGCGCTTCGGTCGCTCATCAAACTTGTAAAGGCCTCTAATGCCTTAGGTAAGTGCAAATACATTACAACGCTATTGAACTGGAAGAGATACTCAATACATTTGTGTTGGAGCAAATTTAGTACACAATACTTGTGTGTGTTCAGACATTGAAGAACACGTGAGCCACACATGTTTATTTTCATCCGTTTGCTATATTAAATGTTTAATCTTTAAAGTCACTTTGCTGCTAGGGTTTAGTTTCAGCTAAATATGGCGATAGCCCTGAGAGAATATATGTTTTTTGCAACACAGTTATAATAAACTGGGTAACAAGTTAAGTGTTAGTGCTTGTCTAGAGAAAAGGAGAGGATGTGTTTATATAGGGATTTTCTTTTGAATAGCATCTCAGTACTTGTTATGTGTATTTGCAAAGCACACTATCACCCGTGAGGGTATCCTAGCACTAAGCAGGTGTGTGTGCCTAGCCTTACCTATGGTAGGTTGGATAATTGAAAAGTCAGGTCTGCAGCTTGTTGCGGAATTCAGGAATCGCGGAGGAGGTGCTTACTTGGAGTGGGAGGCCGCTCCATGCTTTAGGATCGATGTAAGGGAACGCCTGTGTTCCTGATCTGGTTCTGTTTATGCATGGGATGTGTGTGAGTGGGAGTCCTGCAGCGCAGAGGTGTGGGGTTGGGTGCGGAAAAGAGATGGAATATAAATTCACAATAATTCACTTATGGTGCTGGGTAGTTGTGTTTCCGAAGGATGAGGAGGAGTTGCTCCTATGCTTCCCGCCCGCCATGTTGCAGATGCCCAACCATGAGCATGTTGCTCTGCTGTGCTCCCTCAGTTGCCCCCCTTGGGTTGGACAGTCACAGCGGATCCCTTGAGGAAGTGAAGCTTCCCCGGGCCTTGCAAACATTGTGCAATGTGGTACGCCCACCACCCCAACCCTACCTCGTCCTCCAAATCAGACCATGAAGTAAGAGATCCAACAACCTCCCCTAGAGGCTATGACCTGCTTACTTGCCAACAGGGATGAAAGAGAACTCCCTGCACAGTAGTGAAGTCACACACTAAACAGCAGCACCCCCAACAGCAACCGATGATTAATAGTTGCGATGGAGAAAACGAGTAATGAGCAGCGTGTTCAAACATCATAAGACTGGCCACTTTGTTCTATTAGCTTCAGTCAGAGTAACATGGGGAAAGAACATCAGAAGTCCCGCCCGCATGAATCTGCGCACATCTACATTTAAATTCATTTTACTTTTAAGGAAGCAGGCATTCGTGGTAAGCATCTGCGTACATTTGCTTCGTTTTTGATGTCGAACGGATGAACGGCGGCACAGAATCCTCCACAGGAGCCCGGCAAATTATTAAAATAAAAGAGAGCATCCAGTTATGTCCTGGATTCAAAAGCCGGCGAGCAGAGCGCGGAACTGAATTATTTTGAGGAATCCTGTGCTTGGGGGCTGCCGGAGTCTTTTCCCCTTCAACTTGGATCAATCTGGGTGACTCATCGACTGGTACAGCACCCCCTGCTATAGAGTCGTAAGCTAATGGCTAAACTGTAGCTACGGAAACCCACAGAGATCTATGAGGTGTTTGAAGTCTGGCACCCGAGGCATATAATCAGCTATATTTTTTTCCTTTTTCCTGGGGCGTACTTGAAGCAACATTTTTAAAACCATTCAATAAGTGGGACCCGGAATTACCAAGTCGATTTTTACATTTGATTTCCAGTAGAGATGGAAAAGCCCACAACTTAACAGGGAGAGCCAGGCCAGACCCGAGCCAAGGATCTGGCTCTGATCCTAGAGTCTATGCACGAGCCTAGCCCTGAAAAAATTTGCTATGTAAATCATACAACAAATATCATGTAAAACTTGATAAAGCCCTTTCAAAATAAAAAAAGTGTGTTTCTTTAACATGCAGAAGCTTTGACATCAATAAGGCACATTATAGCACTGTGCTGAAAAGAACTAATTAAAAGTGATAGTTTTGTACAACTGGTACTTTGAACTCACTTGTTTGAAAGTGCTTTCATAAGTGAAAATGAAGAAAAACGAGTTTTTGTAAAAAAAAATTATTTGCATAAGATCACACAATTTAAGCAGGGAAGCAGCGATTTATCCAGGCTTTCCTTTGTACAAATCAGCCATTAAATGGATATCTATTTGTCTTCCCTTATGTTAAGGCTTTGTTTTTACCTCACAGGGCATGTTTCTGCAGGTTTTGAAATGTAGCGCAAACTCGAACCAAAAGTAAAAAAGAGCTTTTCATGAGCCCCAGTTACATTACACAAAGTTGCATGCATTGTTTATAGGCATGGGCAGTTTAAGTGATTTGCCCAGAATCACAAGATGTTGAGCCAGTGCCGAGACAAACCCGGTTTCCCAGTTCCACAGTCTGTAGCTCGGGCCGTAATGCCACATCTGGGGTAGAGGGAGGAAGGCACTCAGAAGCCACATGAAATCTTGGCTCTTTACAGGCTTGAGGTTCCAACAGGACTTCGGGCTGAGCCAGTGCCAGGCTTCAGGCTTGAGCCTGGCTCGGCTTTGTGGGGCTTGCCCACCTCTAGTTTCCTGCTCTGAGCCCTTTTTGCTCATAGATGAAAATGTGTGTGGAAAAGCATTAGATTTTACCAGGTATGAACACATTAGGTCAAACTTAATATCGTGCAGGGTAGAGTCTCCTGCAGGAATATCAGTCATTATCCAGTGGTGGTCCCACTGGTTAGTTAGAGTTAGGTCAGCATTTTCATAGGAAATACATATTTGTTTTGCTACCAACTTTGGTAGAGTTTGCCTAATCTTCATAAAACTTTTTTAAAAGTCGTCTTTTTACCTAGCTTGTGCTTGGAAAGTTTCAGGGTGATCCGTCAAGCAGGGGCCGAGAAAAAGTGGGGTTTCCAAAATGGAAAGTCCACATTCATTTCCATAGACTTTTTAAAGAAGCACTACCACAAAAACTGCTGACTGGAATTTCACCAAATTTGACAAGAAGCTAGATATTGACACAGAAAGTGTGCCTTTTGCCATTTGGTGTAAATCTGTTGAGTAATTTTTAAGATATTTAGGGAGAAATATATTTCTATATCTGAACAGTTGGGTTTGAGGGACTCACGCAGCATTCTCTCGAACCCAATTAAAAAAAATAGTGTTATCTAATTGTCCCAAAGGCCTTTTTTCCTTGGGGGAATATGTTCCTACGTGAGACATACTCTCTCTAGAGTGAGCGTTCTAATTGGCTGCCTGCAACTTAAATATAATGTTGCAAGCAGCCATTACAAGATATGGAGACCCTGCATTTAAATTAGAAAATTAGAAAAAGCTAGAAGAGGGGAGGGTGAGGCTAGGCATGTGGGAGAGGGGTTCCAAAGGGACCCTCCACCCCTGGGTCCAAAATAAATTTTTATTAAAAAAAATCTACAGCCCTGTGGGACTTCTCTGGGACTCCTGCAGGACCACTGCTTTAAAAAAACAAAACAAATAAAAAACACCTGCAGATGTTTTATATTATATTTGACTCCTGGGGCGGGCAAGGGGCCCCCTGGGGTCGCTGGACCACCCTAGCCTCTCAGTTAGCATTATTTTTTGGGGACAAGAGCAAATAGGTCCCTCCTTCCTGAGCCAATTGGGGCCCTGGGAACACATCCCTCAGAGTCAAATACAAAGTTAAGGGAAGGTTGGGTGTGGCCCCCTCCCATGCCTCAGTGAGGCCCCGGTGACCCCATCCCCTGGGGTGATTATCAAATAAAGGGTAGAGGGACATGCAGACCCCTCCCTGAGACTCAGTGGGGACCTGGAGACCCCAGCCCCCATGGCTGATTACAAATTAAAGGAGAGGGAGCATGCAGCCCTTTCCAGAAGCCTGTAAAGTCCCCAGGGACCCCATCCCCTGGGGCCAGCTCAAACACTACTCTGGAGAGCCCTCCCCAGGACACAGTAGGTTCCCTGCCTGCAAGAGTGTGGGCAAGCAAACATATGTCTGTTCCCACTTGGCACAAGCGTTTTTGAAAAAATCCCTGCTGGGTGGGAGCAGACATGCCATCCCTGCTCCCAGGAACACATACAGGAAAGGCATGTCTGCTTTCACTCTGCAGGAGCTTTGAAAATGCTCCTGCCAGGTGAGAACAGACTTTTGTTTCTTTGCCCGTGCTCATGTGGATCAGGAAATTCAGATTGCTCCAAGCAAAAACAGCTGCTCCCTCTGGGTGGGAGCAATTCAGGCTCCCACAGTACCAAGTTTGGGTCCATGTGAGGAGCCAGCTGGGGCTGCTGGGGCTCACGGGCTCCCTCATTGCCCAAAAGTATTGCTTGGGGGGTGCTCTGTGTGGCCAGTGGGGTACCCACCCAGAAGCACATGCGGCCATCAGGGGTAGTCAGGGGGAAGGGGGCGCATGCCCTCTTCATTTATTAAAAAAACAAAGGGTCCCCAGGGAATGGGATCCACTGGGACCATAGTGGCTTAAGGAGGGGGCTGTGTGCTCCCTCCCGTTAAAATATATATTTGGGCCCCAGAGCATAGATTCTCCTGGGTCACTATTGGTTATGGGGTGCCTGCCCCGTCCACTTAACGTCCGGGGAGATGGAGTGCCCTGGGCCCCTTGTGGCTTAGGGAGTGGGGCCATACACCATCCTCTGTATTAGAAATATCTTTTGGCCCCATGAATGGGGTCCCTGAAGCCACTATTGGCTTGGGTTTGGGAGCAGTGCACCTTCGCTCCATTAATAAAAAATGGTAACAGGGATTAGGTCCCTGTGGCCCATGTTGGCTCGGGTGGGGAGCACACATACCCTTCTCCTTAATTAAAACATATGACTGTGGGAAGGGGTCCAAGGGGCCCTTAGTGACTTGGGAAGGGGGGACTGTACAATGCTCCCCTCAAAAAACAGACTCTGGGGGATGAGGTTTCCTGGGGCCAAAAGTGGTTTGATGAGGGGTCCTTCTGCTCCCACTGGCACCCTGCAGTAGTGCGGGTGGGGAGCCGGCAGGGGCTACGGGAACACTGCCCCCCACCTACAGCCTCTAACACAACTACATATTTTGGGAGCCCTGGGTGACACAACACACAATGGAAAGTAAGTCAGATTTTAACTCACAATTTCTAAAAGATACACTTTTAGAAAGTTGGCATTTTCTTAACTAAACCATTTGGTGCCTGCAGCCTGATTCCTGGATCACATGACTAGGTATAGCTGTCAGTTGGTCCTTGTATATTTCTCCCAGACAAAGAGTCAAAGGAGCATGGGAGATGGCAGGATCGTCCATCTCTGACTTGATGAGGGGGATGAGGTGTCACCTACCACACTTGCACATCACAAAGGCTCTTCCTGGGCACACTCACAAATGGTTTAACACTAGTGGGTAAACGTTTTAAAACAAAAATGAAATAATATAGTTTAAAATAGATTTGCAGTATGAATGTGTAAGCTTAAATTAAAGAAAATACATTTAGAAATATGACAAAACAAACATAGCTACCAAACTTATACTTACTGGGCCTTAAATGGCTAAAGTAGCACTGCTGAAAGCCTAATTTGCTTAGAAATGCTTAAACACTCAAAATGTTATTTCCTGGACAGAAGATGATATTATCCAGGGATGTAGATATAGCAAAAATATTTAACTCTTGACCTTTACGTATAAATGCTTTTCATAATAAAGTAAACGTTTTTTTAAGTTTCATATATTTCTGCAGTGTTTCCACTGAAACAAATCTTACTGTCACTAAGGATTAGAAATGAGCAGATGAGGCCCATGCAGGTAAGAGTGGTGCGGTGGAGTGGGGGGGATTCGACATATGACAAAGAGGGAAACCTAAAGAAAAAAGAAAACCATGGTTTTCTATTTCTTTTATTTAAGTTTCCCTCATAGTCATATATTGAATCCCCTCCAACCCCATCTCCCAGCCACACTGCTCTTAACTGCATGGGCTGCGCCTGGAAAAGAATCTTTTTAATGAGAAAAGCGATGAAAAAATACACGTAGAATCAGCTTTTAAACTTGATCTTGACCCTTGCTGACTAAGTTGTATTTCATTTTCAGTGAATGATGCAACGTGTTTTTTTTCTTTATATAGATGTTTCAGCTTTCACATAGCCAATTGTGTAGATATTAGATTTGAAAGGTTAGAAGTGTAAAAGTATATGTGGGAAAGTGACTCTGAATGAGAAATGAACTATACTGATTTGATGGAAGAAGACTAAAGCTGCAACTGTTGCTGACATTCATAGAATGTGTTGTTTATATGAATTTGTGTTCCTAGAGTAGTCAGGAGCTCTCTAGCTTTTTCCCAGCCACTTGATCTGACTTGCTATTACAATTTCCCATTACGCAAATCCTACGCCATGTTGCTATGAGACTCTACTGAGTTTCTGGCACTTTTCTTTATGGGGCGTTCCGCTTTGAGATTTTTGATATTGAGCTGATTTATTGACAAACAGCTTTGCTTACTCTCACTCTTTCTCAATTTAGAGCTCTTTATGGGTTCTGACTGACTCCTTTCTCCCACATTCTTAGAATAAGGATTCTTTCCTTTATGCTTAATGCATTTACTCATATTCGTCTACTGATTGAAATTAACAGGATTCTAATAATTCATTCTTGATGATTGTTTGATGACTTAATAAAGATGATTTACTAAAAGACTTTGATTAATAAAACCCTTAAACATACCCCAACTCTCTTTATGGGCTCAAAATTATTTTGATAATTGTGATGATAGTTTACTGGATGTATAGACCTTTTTTTCTCAAAGCAATGGCCAAGTTCCATTTCGGCCTGCCAGGGCGGGAATTAGTTGCTGGTAAACCAGAAACATTTAATTTAAACATGATTCTGGTTCCAATACTACTATATTGTGATACCAGACAATCTGGGGCCAGGGAAGGGAGGTCGGAAAGTTCAAGAACCTCCTGTGGGGTGGAAACCTCCACAACCTTCTCCTACATCACAGCTCACACCAGGTATACATATTTGACCCTCAGACCTAATTCTTCAGTACATTTCTGGACATTTGGAAGAATATGAAGGCCTGCTGTACTTCTTTGCAAGAAGAACTGCTACTCTGTTACCCTGATGCCGTGATGCCTGCTGCCCTGCCGCCTGTGGTCCTGCTGCCTGAGTGAAAGGGCTGAACCTGAATCCTGTACCCAGGGCCACCTGAGTGACTACATGGACTAGTTGGCTGACCTTCTGATCAGAGCCTTAGGGACCAAAACGATTCAAACTATCATGAACCCAGCACCTGGGTTCTGTCTGTTGTGAGTCCTCCCCTTAAGTGGTGCACCCCAATCTTGGACCCTTGGAAATGGGCCTGAACGTGCGCTGGCAGCCAGCTGGTGCTGTGCAGCAGAACCGGCGTAGCATGACACATCTCTTTGCAGCTTCCATTGGAACTGCTGCAGCGAGACGCATCCCAGAAGTCAAACCTTGCATCCTGGCCCACAGTCTCCTTGCAATCACTGCTACGCTGTGCATCATCGACTCAGCCCTTTGTACGGCATCCTCTATGACAACACTGAACTCGACATCACAGTCCCACATCCTCTTCAGACCTGCTGGTGCACGATGGACCCTCGTTGCAGGATCTTAAAACACTAAGCAAAACAGGATTTAAGGTGCTCTTTCCTGGTCGACACGATCAGATAACCACAGTTAAGCTGTTTTCACTAAAATGTTTGAAATTGCATAGCTCTGAATTGGAATTTTGTTGATTTGGTCCCAAATAATGTATTACATTTTATTCTGGTTTTCTAAATTGGTGTGTCATTTTTCTGTTTTGTGTTTTCACTTGATTGCAGTTTGAAGTGCTGAATAAATACTTTACACATTGTCTCAGAGTTAAGGCTGACTGCTTTTGTGCCAAGCTACCCGAGGGTTAAGCACAGCTTAATCTGGGGTTTATTTGTGTCTCCACCTGACAGAGATTGTAGTTTCTGCTTGAGTCCGTTTTTACCCCCTCAATTAGAAACCCAATTACCAACAATACATTTTTGAACAAACATACTCTAAAGTAACTATAACTTGCACCCTCAACATACACTGCTAATTACCTCCCATATTACACCTCTCATGACATGTTCTATGACATAATTGATAACATCACTGTAACATCTGAAATCACATCATTGATGACAACACTATGCATGGCAGGGGCGCGAGTTATAGTTACTTTAGAGCATAAGTTATAGTAACTGGAGATCACTATAACTTGTGAATTTCAGTGGTTTAGTTCGTTTAAAATGGTATGTTTTAACTGACATTTTCTCCTAACTATGATGTTGCTTTAACTATTCCTTTTTTCATTGAATATATAGTCAGGACCAACTTTTCCCATAGACAATGTGTTTTTTATTTTGCTAATAACTTTGGCGCAGTTTGACGAATCTTCACAAATGTTTCAAAACTAGGATGCAATTTAGTTCAGCTGCTGTCTGGAAAGTGTCGGGGTGATTCATCAAGCAGGGGACAAGGAAAAGGGGAGTCCCAAAATGCTTTTTGCTCATGCTATGTCTATGTGGATTTTGCAAGTTTTAGTCATGGCTATAGCCCGAAAAGCTGAAAAAAATTACACAAATTTGGCAGAAAGCTAGAGTTTGGTGCATAGATTGTGATTTTTGTTATTTGGTATAAATCTGTTCAGTAGTTTCACAAAGTTATTAAAGGATAAAGAAATGTGTATATCTAGGGACGTGAATCCTTCATGGATCCACTTGTGAAAGATCCACAGATCCTGGCAAAAAGTACTGCCATGATTGGTTGGCCACACCCTAACAAGAAAGTTACAGCCGGGTCATTTGGCCCTAGAAAAGCAAAAATAAAGTGTGAAAACACAAAAGGGGTCCGGATGCAGGTATCCGGATCCCATAGCACACATGGGGGGGTACCTGCGGAACCACTCATTAGCAAGAAAGTGATCAAAAATGTTTTTTTGGCCGGTTAACTAACTCACACACCAAACCCCTGCTTAGCATGGCCATAGGCCTTTCAGCTTGGGGGTGGGTGCATGCAGAGGGGTTGGCTTGCAACCCCCATGGTGCATGGCCAAAGGCCTCACATGGCATTGGTTCTATTAATGTACGATAATTATATATCACTTTAAGTTAAATAAACCATAGAAATTCACTGAAAAAAATCAAAAGTTACAGTAATGTTATACAAACCATAGAAATTCAACAGTTATAGTTATACTTATAGTTATACTCATCTGAAGAAACTATAACTCGTGCCGTTAAGTAACTTGAGGCCACAAGTTATAGTTTTTGAGATAAGTATAACTATAACTGCTAATTTCTATTTTTTTTTGTGGGTAAAATATCAACCTAAATATAACGTCTCTGTAAGCTTTGGTTTTTTCCGTGAATATACATATATATATACACACACACACATACACACACACACATCTGCATGCACACACACTTAAGACCTTACAAATTCACTGAACAAGGAGGGAGATTTACCAGTTATACAAAACTGAGGTAAGTATAACTTAACCTTTCCCAAAAAACTGGGACATGTATTTAAAATTGAGAATAGCATCGGGATGCTAGGACCGTTCTCTGAAAACCGTGACTGTCCCAGGAAATCCAGAATGTCTAATCATCCTACTTATGTTGATCCATTTGTGGGATCTCATGTTTGAAAGACAAAGTGGCAACTCCTGGAAAGGCCTGTCATGCCACTCTGTTGGGGAACATGCTTGGGAACAGCAGCACATGCAATTACCAGAGTGACAGTAGACAGTTCCCAGTAGGCTGGCAGCACTGTGTCTTCCTTGTTGTGACAACTGATAACTTACCCGGAAGCTCTTTCCTGTTAAAGGCATCCTGTGCAACCTCCTTTTAGTGGCGGTGTGGCATGTTGAGAGTGCTACTTGGACTTAAGGAGTCTTGCTTGAAATCTTCCGGAGTAGTATTCATGGTGTTTCTGTTTCCCCAGAATGCCTATACTGGAACTGAGACTAGGAAGTCAACAACTCTCACCCAGCACAAGATGAAGTCATAGATTGTAGTTTTCTACTCGTCTATGACCAATCCAAGATGAAGGCCATCAGGATTCTGGGATAACTTCCTGTTTGTCATCTATAGAAGCCAGTTCGGAGAGAACTTCTTTGTGCCTCAACGTATCTGAAGTTTTTTTCTACAGGTTCATTGTCTCTTGGCCTATTTTTTCTAGGTTTCCTTTTAAATTGAGTTTCCAGCCTCTCTAGGAATTCTCCATCCTCCAATCTATTCAGAAGAAGTTGTCCGGGTATATTACCATTCTTTATTTGCCCTTGGAGGTTCTTTACATTTCACACCTTCTATGAGGTGAATCGGGTGCAGTAAATGGATGGTGGCTAAACCTGGACACCACCCTAACCTTGGCTCCATTACGACTCTGGTTACCTTTATATTAAAATGTGTCCCTGTTGTGCACATGTCAATATGCATACTATGTAAATTTGTACAGATGTTGTTTTGTCTCAGTCAAAAAACGAAAGGTTTCCAAATCTATGATTATTCAAGTGAGCTCTTAATTATATCACAACTATAGGCCTATTCCTAGTATCAGCATGTCCTGCTTTCCCACATCTATGTCCAGACAGTGCTCCACAAATAGACATTTTCCCGTAAGTTAGTTTTCCTCAGGACTTTGAAACTGGACAGATTTCGGCTATTTTTTAATTCTCAAGACAAAGTGGCACAGAATTTTAACACCAACATTCCGAAACCCTCACAATCTAAAGGAGAGAACCATGGGAAGTTTGTGATGGATAAAGCTTTGCAGCTGTGCACACTCCACAATCATGTCTCATCTTTCTAAGTAACACACCCATCAGCAGTGTTCATCAGCACATATGTTACTGATTCAGACCATTCTGGTGGAAAGGCTTCTAGTCAATAAACATAACTACACAAATGTAAATTTAAATGGGAACACTTCCTCAACTAATTTAGCTTTGCTTTAACATGAGACAACTGCACAGCACAAGGTTGATCACACAAGCAGATAGGCAATGCCATGGGAAGAGCAGTATGCAAACATTTCAACCTTCATTGCAGATGTGGTCAAGTTGAAATGTGGAATTTGGAAATCTGTACATCTCCGATATTAGCTTGGAAAAGGAGTCTATCAGCCATTATCTGACAAGAGGGACAACAAAAACAAAGGAAGAGTAAGGGAGCTCCAGATTTAAACCTTTAGAATAAAACAAAGTGCAAACCACCCTAAGGCTGATGCCATTCCAATTGTTTACCCAGGAAGGGCACGCAAGACTCCTTTGCAAAGTAGAGCATTTTGGTCAAGGATAAGTAGTGCAGTATAACTGCTCAACTATGTAAAGCTGAATAATTAAAATGAAGGGTTAGAAGAGTTTTGACAATGTTGTTTTGATGAAAAATTGTTGTTCAAAGTGGTATGGTGGGACAGAATGATTCTTGAGATTAAGAGTGTTCCAGGTGTACTATTGATATATTGAGTTAAGAGTGCCGTTTGTGTTGAGTGAATGATTGTTAAACTGCATGCAAGGCTTTTAGTTTTGTGATGCTGATTTCTGGTTCTATTGGTGATTTGATTACTGTGATTTTGCTGTACTTGTCTTATTTGTGATTTGATTCGAATACGTTTTGATTTTAATATTAATTGATAGGTAATCAGATTAACCAAAATCCAAGATCTCAGCATATTGTTGTTGGATTGTTTGCAAAAAGGTAGTTTGTTTTGTGAGATGTCACAGAGATGGGTATTTCTGTCTAAAGAGATTTCTTTTTAGAGTTTTGTGGCCCTAATTTAGGTGTGTGTCATTCATTCTGCAGCGCACAGGATTAAATACAATAGCTAGAGGTAGATTGCTGCCTGACAGTGTTCTCCTTCAGAGTGAATTGTGTTTGGCAAGTGCTGCAGAGGTACTGGTCTTGTTTCTATGGCTTGTGAGATTTTCTTTTATTTAACCGACTGATGTTCTATTATTTTAGTTGAGCAGACGAGATTTATTTTGTTTATTTGTATGCGTTCAGTGAGGAATATTCTCTGCATTGTTTTTCCATTCACTGTAAAAGCTGCGCTGCCATTGACTGACTGACATGAGGAGTCACTCTTGGATTGATGAAACTTCACCACAGAGTCACACTGTCACCGGCTGGTTGCTATCAAAGTTGTGCTGTGTTTGGTGGAGCTGAGGCATACCCAAGCTGAGATTGGTGGTTGTTCACCTGTTTGTTTTGTGCATTTCTAAAATATGTTTGGGAGTGAGAATAATTGGTGTTGTATTGAAAAAGTTTAAAGCCCCTAACATATCTGTTATGGAGGGACAGAAGCTTTCTCTAGAGGGCTCAATTGAATATTAACTGTTGACAGATGTTGGACTCTATACCTGTACCTGGATTCATGATTGGCATGAATATACTGGAGACAAGAACTGGCAGTTCCCTTTAGAGGGTACAGTTAACATTAGAAAGTTACATTGCCTGAGACAGACAATGAATAAGAAAAAGTAATGACCTAAACCTATATAGTTTGAGGCATTAAATACATGGGATCCAATGTTTATAGAGTAAGAGAGAAATAAATGAAGAAACACGTTAAGGGTTTGTTTAGACAGTGACTAGAAAACAAGTGGCATAATCAGGAGAGATTCTGAAGAGAGGATATGGTACAGAGAGTGAGAGTTCTCCCTTCAATAGCTAATGAAACAGACAAAAACAACGCTGTTGAGAATAACCAAGAGAAGTAGAGTCACAAACAGGATATGGATGGGGAGTATAGCTTTGTAAATGATCTTTTGAATTCAAGACCTCCTCCCTACACTGATGTTATACAGAGAGGGGCACAGGTCTCATCAGTTGTAACTGACATGTTTCAGCAGGAGGAGACACAAATACACAAGCACAGAGACTGACAGTGCTTGCAGTGACAGGGGTGAATACAACAGCGAGTGCAAGTTCCCCACCAGAGAATACAATGATAGCATTGCCAACTACTAATAGAGATACTATTGCTGTCTCAACACCTGTTTCTACTGATATGTCTGCTACTGTATAAGCTGAGTCTCCTAGAGAGAGGGAGATTAGTATTTGATTTTGAAAGATTCAATATGGAGAAATCTTAGAGAGAACAGTTGATTCTAATAGACTAATGTCTTATAAGGTAGATAAAATGAAATATCTGATCAGAGAAGCAACACAATGTGAGATTGAAACACATGATACACTTGAGGAATTAGCTGAGACAATGAAGTAATAAAATGGATTTGACTGAAGTGGAGATAAAAGAATTAAGGTTAACGACTTTACAAGCTCACATTAAAGATTTAGTTGAGAAAATAAAAGTTTGGAGTGACTTGAAAAAATACAACATGGAAAAACAAGTTACTTCTAAAAAGAAAGGTACAGAGATGGAATGGAAGTCGAAGATGATCATTAGTTATTCAAAACTAGAGAAAGTCTCAAGATTTCCTTTGAGCAAAGTGCATGGAGTGAATCATGAACATTCACCTTAGACTAGGAGTGATATGCATTTATGACACATTTTCCAAAATTGAGAGAGAAACCTGACAAGTGGTACAAGTATTTTCATAGAGTGGTGACAATTTAAAAAATGTTGTGGAATAATTTGAATACCTTATTTGAGTTTGTTGTCCCTAGTGATTTTTGGACAGAGTGTAAGGCTACTGTTGCTTGGCTGGCTGAGGAACAAACTAGAGTTGTACCTAAAAGTGCTCCAGCTGAAGTGGTAGCTGACAAATATAGAGCAGTGATATATTATTTGAAAAAGAAAGTGGTTGAGAAAAAGGTGAATTTGGTCAAAATCATGAGGGCTACATGAGGTGAATGAGACAGTGCATGCTTATTATGAGAGGTTTATGCAGATTTATAGCAAGTACAACAGGGTTTGAGAGTCTGGGAAAGAAGCTATTAGCAGATTTGTGTGGGCTTTCTTTTTTGATTCAGCTTAGTTCACATATTCATCAGAGTATGATGTGCTGCTAAACCAAGAGTATTGATGAGATTTTGAAGTATGTTGTGACGTTTTGATGCAAAGCAGAAAAAGATTAAAGGGAAGTTGATCATTGCACAGGCGAATCAGATTCAGAGAACCAATATAAATCAGATGATGGGTACTGATTCTTTTGTACCGCCTGAAAATACTGGAATGAATGGACTCAATTCATACATGGTGTTAGGCTGGGGAAGGAGATGGTGCAGACGCAGGATCATGGTAGAACAACTGTGTATGATTCTGGAATTCATTAATATATTCATTTGCTGAAGAAGAGCACTGCTTGTCATTTTAGTGGTAAAATCAGGCACAAGACCAATGAGTGTAGAAAAAATCCAGATTGAATACAGAATGCTTTAGTACCCCAAATGCTGAGAAATGCAAAGCAGATGTGCGGCTCAAATTTCCGATGCAGTACCTTCATGCGGGATAAATTCAAAATGCACAGTCCTATGCTGCCGAAGATATCCACACAGCGCCCAGCGGCCCGCAGAATCTCTGGATGCCTAGTTCAGTGCACCGACCTCCGAAGCCGGAGATCACCACACTGACTCCGACACAGGCCCTGCTGTGCGGCTACAAGAAACAACACCTTACGGGACAGCGCCTGAAGAAATCAATGCAGCGCGTAGTTTCCACCACCGCATCAACCTTCAACGCGCCCTGGATTGCCACGCATCATGCCTGTGTGCCAAGCATCGCAGCACCTGCAGACCAGAACCATCTAGGAATCGATGCCTCACTTGCCCTTACAGTCCGGATTCGACGCATCACTTCTCCTTCTCGCAGCAGAACCTTTGCATCACCTCCCCAAGGACACAGTAATGACATATTGTTGTATTTTCCAACTCTTCCCTCATCTGTGGCTGTTTTGCTTTGTGGATTTTGATGCATTTGAGGTACTTTGTGTAAAAATCATGCATGCATAGTTTTCTATGGACAGAATTGCTTGAAACATTTTAAAAGTCATATTTTGAGTTGTGTATGATGGATTTTTGTCATTTTGATCTTGTTTGGTTTAGATAAAGATACTTTGTTTTTCTAAACTATTGTGGTGTCCATTTGTAGCTTTTTCACTGTGTTACTGTGTGTGTTATGTACAAATACCTTACGCATTGCCTCTCAGATAAGCCTGTCTGCTCGTGCCAAGCTACCAAGGGGGTGAGCAGGAGTTATCTAGGTGTGTAACTCCCTTATCCTGATTAGAAGGAAGGGTCCTTACTTGAACTGGGTGCAAGCCACTGCAAAGTAGAGACCTCCATTTATTATAACGATGATGAGCCAGAACATGACTCAATGTCACCCCATTATGGACCAAGCCAAAATCAAATATCAGAGATGTTCCTCTTGAAATGGCTGATCTGACCTTGTTTGTAGATTGATCTTGTCTGAGAGACCATCGTGGAATATTGAAATGTGCTTATGCAGTCTACTTTATTTCTGAAATTATTGAAGCATCATACCTTCCTAACTGAGCTTCAACATAAGTGACAGAGTTGACTGCATTGACAAGGACTTGCTGCTTTGCAAATAATTTCAATGTGCTTATTTACACAGATAGCCAGCATGGATTTGCGGTGGTACTTGCTTTTGGGCAGTTGTGGTCACAAATGGGTTATATGACATCTTCTGGCACTCCCATCAGGAATGGTTCCTATATTTTTGATTTGACAAAGCAATACAACAACCAAAAGAGATTGCAGTGGTTAAGTATGTGACCCATAACACAGGTGATGATATGGTCACATTAGGAAATAAATATGCTGGTCAAGATGAACTCAAATGAGCAAATCACAGTGTAAGAATCAGAACAAAGTGAGAGTTCAGCTGAAAATAGGAATGATGTAAATTGCTCCCTCTGAAACCCAATACAGACCTCATTAAGTGAATTGAGGGATCTCCAGGAGGAGGTACCAGAAGCTAAAAAACAGACAATGGAAATGTTGAGTTGTAAGAAGAATTAAAAAAATATTTGGATCACTCCTGAATGCAAATATGCTCTTCCTAACTCCATGCTGCACACCATGCCCTGACATTCACTTGGCCAAACACATATAAGGAGGGACACAATGACCAGAACATATAATAAATACTAGTCTAACACGAAATTGAAAGGGCCTCATTTATGAGGTTTCGCCATAGGGCAGTGCATCAGCAGTTGAAAAGGTCAGGAATGCACCGTATCTATCAGTTATGGCGAATTCCTGTCCTTTTCCCCAGTGTCAGAGCACAATGGACTGCCGTGCGCCAACTCAGGCACCTTTGCACTATGGTGCAAGGGTGCTTGCATTGCGGGGATGATTGTTTTTGTTTTGGAAGGGAAACCTTCCTGTACAAAAAATAATCAAAATAGGCTTTTCCCTCCTTCTATGGGTGCTGCAGAATGCAGCACACATAGAAAAAGTAAAAATGAGGAGAAGTAAAGATGTGTCTCCTTGTTGTGATCCCCTTACGTCTCTCCTTTCCGCTTGCCAACCTCTTATTAGACAGACCATGTAAATAATTTTTTTAATGAGATGCTGAAATTGGTTTGTACAGCTCTCCAGATTGACTAGAAGTTCCTTAGTAGTTATCATTGACAATCATCTGGTATTGTGGAAAAGATGAATGGGACCCTCAAAAGCAAGATGTCTCAATTGTATGCATCCACTAATTTGAAATCCCTCTATGCTCTTACTCTTGCTCTCATTAGTATGAAGTGTTAATGGGCTCAAGAAGATTGCCTACATACCTTCAGCAACACTTGTGTCAGTAACTGAAAATATTAAATTGGATTACTGTAAAGGTCTGGCTGATGTAGTGAGATCTGTCTCGCATCAGATTTACCTGACAATAGCACTGACAACAGAAACTCATTGCCATCCACAGCAACCAGGAGACTGGATCCTGGTGAAGATGCATGTCAGCAAGAGCTACGTTCAGGAACTTTGGAAGGGACCATATCAAGTTATGCTTGCGACTAACACTGTTTTGAAGTGTTCTGGAGTACCACAGTAGATCCACACCGCTCACACAAGAAGAGTGAAGACAGCAAATGAGGAGCTGGAGTCAAGATTGAGTTAATAGCATGGATCCAGATGGAGTAGGTGCAGAAACATTTGAAACTCATGAAGTTGCTGTTGAAAGTGAAAGTGAAGATCTTGGTGATGGTACCAGTGACCAGTTGAGTATCAAATCGAAGAACTGTTGCAAAATCCCAATCAAGCTCTGATTCAAGAACTGGGAAACTCCAACTATGAATTTGAGTTTCGTGAGGCCACAGGATGCTGGCCTGGCTGGTGGGAAGTGGAGAACCCACAGGGAAAGAAAGAAGTTCACAGTGAGTCGAATTGCTGATGCTGGCCAAAGTACAAATATTTCTGTGAGAAAAGAAGTCTCAGCAGTAGTCACAGGTGAAGGTACAAGAGCCATATCTTATAATATCGTAAGAGAACTTGTAAAAAAAATAAATCATTCTGAAAATGAAACAGCAGAATCAATTAGAGATGAATGAGAAGCAGTTGGAATCGATTCTGAGAATAATGATACTGAATAGCCTGTTGCTACAAAACCAACACAATAGAGAATTCCAAACAGAATTGATACTTCACCTGAATGGGCACATCTTGCATCTGTGTCTGATGAAGAAGAACAGCCAGATATGTACATCTATAGTCCAGTAGACTGTTGCCAATTTACCTTAGAAAACAATCTAGTACAAGAAGAGCCACCTTGAATTTTAAAAATCCTGACAGTGGTGAAATAGTTTCTGAAATTACAATTTTGAACGGTGCACAGGATTCAGATGAGGAAATAGTCTTGAGATTATTAACTGAGCAAACAAACTGAACAAAGTGACACTGAAGTTTGATTTTGAATATTGTTTGTAAGAAGAAAAGAAGATTTATTATTGCTTTAAAAAAAAATATTTTTTGAAGACTGATTTCTGAGCTCTGGAATTCCTTTCAATTTTTGCTTTCGCTCGCAATAGAAATGGCATACAGAAGGTGCAGGAAAACTATTAGTATGATTTCAATACTAGTGATATTTATAGCTCCAGTTGGCCTATTATTGTGACTTATTTCGCCATTGGATATATTTCCACAGAGGATGAAGTAACTGGGGTAAATAATGACATTGAGCCTAATACCTTGACACAGTGAGAAAGATTAGGTAGTGGATTCAATGGCAAAATCTATGCAAAAAATGTTGAGTAAATATGTTGATATGGAGGTTACGAATTGTATGGTATGCACGTTTCTTTCTTCTTAGGCAGGTGAAAGAGCCACATATTTACAACTGTCAATGTCTTATAGTTTGTTATATATTGTTTTTGTTATTGGGTTTAATAAGCAGGAGATTCTATCACCATATTTATCAGATTTCAACGTCTCCCTGGAAGACTTTTCTATTTCTGAAGATCCTGAGAATAGGGTAAACTATAGTAAATATATGAATACAGTTGCACAAATTAATTATAGGACTAAACAACTAGAAGGAAGTATGTGTATAGTTTGAGTAAAGAGTGTAAATATGTTAAGGAATAAAATGAGAGGAGTGAAGATTTTGAGAGTTTTGAAAGATGAACAGAAAATCAGTGAAAAGATTAAGGGTAAAGAAGAATTTAAATTTTCAAATTTGAATCCAAGATTAATAATGGAGCAGAAGATAAAGGGTGAATTGTGCATGGCGCATCATGAACCTCCTGCAGCTGGATCAATAGAATTTGTGGGAAAGAGTGAGAGTGAAAGAAGTTATGTTGTCAATGAGATTTTCCGATTGGTGCAGAACCAATATTTAGAGATAAGTATTATGTGTGTGGTAAGATTGTTTAATTTAGCCTTTCGCTTATTTTGATGGATTCTTGTTATTTGGCTTTGGCATGTGAATGAGAAGAACGATGTTGTTGGTTTGAAGAGAGTAAAACATGGTTTGGGATAGATAATACTAAACGTATTTGGAGCTATGATTCAATCTATACTTATGGCTTTGAATGATGTGCAAATTAGAAGATTATCTAATCTTGTGGATCAGTCTGCATATAATACAGCAGGTGCATTAGCATGGAAATAGTTGCTATGTGTGCAATGATTATGCAAAATTGCCAAGTCCTAGATATCCTTATTGCAAATGAAGGTGGTGTTTGGAAGGTATATGGCTTGTGGAAAACAGTAGGATCCTGGGTTAGTGAGATATGGAAGGGTTTTAGTAAGGTTGGTGAGTGGATTGATAGCTTGGGAGGGGGCATCTTTGAACTATACTTGCCCCTGTAATTATTGTGTTATTTTGTGCAATTGTTTTGTTTCTGTATTTCAAATTTTCTTATTAGTATTTCTTAATTTGTTTGTGGAATGTGAAAAGGAGATCATCTAAGCGGAAGTGGAATGAAACTGAATGGGAAGATGCCAGAGATAGAGGGGCTTATTGAAAAAGAAATGCCGCAGTGAGAAGCAGCACAAAATTTGGCAGTGCCACGCTCTGACATTTCCAAAATATAGGGATGCGCAATATTTACAACAACACGGCACACCCCTGTGTTTTTCCTAGTGCTGGCACTAAAATTAGCTGCCTAGAGCCAACGCAGGCACCCTTGCACCCATAGTGCAAGGGAGCCTGTGTTGCAGGGAACGATTGTTTATGTGCAGGAAAGTGCCCCTACCTGCACATTAACAATTCATAATGACGATGTGTTACTTCTATGTGTGCTGCAGAATGCAGTACACATAAAAGTAGCAAACTGTCAATATTTAATTATTGTTTGTGTTCAGGTTGGGCCACCTTTCTGCACATAAACAATCATTATTGGTGTTTTCCTCTCTCTATGTGTCCTGCAGAATGCAGGACACATAGAAAAAGCAAAAACGAGGAGAAATAAATGTATTTCTCCTCATTTCGCCAATCTAATGCCTGCTCTTGCATGGTGGTAGTTTTTGGCATTTCCTCAGATTTACAGATCCTTGTAAATCTGGAGCAACGTAAAAAAGTAATGGGTGTAGCGGTGGAATGCCCATGACAACCTCTATTGCACGGCCCTTTCAAGCTAAGTGATGCGTGTAAAGGGGCCGTATTTACAAGCCGGTGTTAAGCCACAAAAATGGTTTAAAACTGCTTTGTATACATGGAGAAGGGCGTAGCACCACCAGACCTTCACTAAAAGTGATGTTCTGGTGGTGCTATTCCCTTATTAATATACCCAGAGTGTATAATCAACTGAAGTTGATAGAAGAATTAAATCACAAGAAGCAGAACGTAATGCAGACTGTATTATAACTATTAGAAGTAATTGTGGGGTTTTAGTGAATATAGTATAATCAGAAGGGAATGTTTTGGGGAGTTTTGGTGCACGTATAAAATTGTGCATTAATAATGTCGTGCAGAATATAGAATTACGCTTGAATTTGCATTTATACACTTATTTAATTATTTTTGGGAAAACAATATTACTATGAAATATTTGAAGTGCCTTTTCCTGCTTTATGCTAGCTAGGAATTGTTAGCTCTCAAACCCCTCATATTTAAAATAGTTGTTTCACCCTACATGCCCACTGTTTATTATTTCTGCTGCACAGTCAAGCACAGTCATGATTATTATTTCCAATGATGCTGTTTTTGATTTTTTCAAAGAAAACTTTTCAACATGGGTTCAGTAATGTGATCAAGCAGGGTCTCTTCTGCTAGCTCATGGTACTGTATTCATCGAAAATATTTCACAGTTCTTTTCTAACTAGTTTGTCCAGCCCTTTCTGGATGAGATTAGTATCAAGGGGGTTGAATCAATACTAATGTAGTAGGATAGAATTTAAAGGTAAGGTAGCATGAAGGTTAGCAAAACCATGCTCAGATTTTCTGAAACTGTAATTCGTTTGCTCACGCCATGATCAATTTTCAGTTTTAACTATGTTGTATGAGAGGATTGTTTTATATGTGCCCTCAATTTTGGAAGGTAAGTGAGAACTTTCCTGCGACTTTTGCAATGCTACTGAGGACGCTGTCTGACTTCTTACTGATTTTGCTGCTCGTTTGGGGCTTATAATGTTTCTAATTTCGCTTATTGTTCTGCATTGTCCTATTACCGAGATCCTTCATGGAAATGAATTATGGATCTGCACTTTACAATTTCTGTATTGCACTCTTGTGAATTTTGCAATAAATAGTTCAAAATGTTCTAATTCGGCTCTGAAACACCCTAGTTGAGTCTGTCCTTACTTAATTGACTGTGTTTTTATATGTGGTAAGTGCCTTGCCTCAAGACACATTGCCTCATGAAATTTAGGTTTAAAACAGTCCATGACCCATCCACCTGTGGGAATATTATTGAGGTGTCCTTTTTTGGTGGGTGTAAGAATTTAGAGGTTCCCTCCGCCTGTACTAGTACCCTCATTTTTGGATCACTATTGTCTGTTGTGGCTGACAGCAGTGGCTGTGACTCTGGACCCTTCTGTTTCACCACTTAGCCCTGTGGCAGCTGGTGGCCAAAAAGAAAACAAAATGAAAAATAATTTACCATGGCTGACTCTGCTGATCCCCTAGCTCCTCCATCCAGGTTTTGTCTCCAATATGCACAGGTCATTCATCCGCAGGTTCCTTAAATCCTTGACAGTGTGTGTTTCTGCTTCTTCCTACCAGTCCATCCATAAATGCACAGATAATTGTTTTGTTGTTGCAGTTTTATATAGCACAAACTCTACCCGAAGGTATTGGAGCACCTTTTATGAGCACAAGTTACATTACACAGTTACATTCATTTTGTAGGAAAGGGGAGATTCAGTGATTTGTCCACACAGGATGTTGAGCTGATGCCGAGAAACACCACATACTCTCTGACCTTTTGCACCTCGAGCTCCGTTTTAAACAAAGAACAAGGAGTCAGGGTTGCATGGCAGAGCTGGTGCCTGCCCTTACTGCCCTGGGTGCAGGAACTCACAATCTTACAGGTTCATGCTACCTTTCAAGCAGCTACAATGTGCTTCAATCTTATTGACCTTAAAAGTGCTTGTGAAAGAGGCTGTAGACATTGAAAGCACTGGATCTGTAGTCATCCATAGCAGTACAGGGCAGTTTAAAAGGCAAAATGTGGGTGCCAAGACTCCATGCTCTTGCAGTCCTTGGCCTCTCTGCAAGCAATGCCGGGTTTTTCCCAATCCTGAAAACGGTTTTGCAGATAAACTTTTTTGCAAAACAGGTGCATGATAATTGTGTTATTTATCTTGTACACCTTTTCGTTAATATTTTCCAGTGATGAAAACATGCATTGGCCTATCCAAAAAGTCCTGCCTTGGCAGACTACTTAGGTATATTTTTATACATTTTTTATAGCAAGCATATGCAACAAAAATACAAATAAGAAAATATTCTAAAGATGGCTGCCATTTACTGGGAATAAAAAGGTTAAATTAAAAAAACTTTCAATGATATGGCTGATTTACTAACAATGTTTTTAAATAACAACCTTTCCTGCTGCTCTATTCATTTTTTAAATATTATTGTTTGAGAAAGAGGCAATAATAAAATTGCAGGGAGCTACAATGTTACAATGTCACTCATACACTTTGTAACAGCAGCCTAAGAAAGCAAACAGAAAGGAAATCATCATTAAACTGGGCAGTTGAAGTGTGGGAAAAATCAAAAGTTAATATTTCATGTTAATGTAAAAAATACATTACAATACAAATTTTCAAGCAATTTTGTCACTGAAGAGAAAATAACGATTTTTAGATGCATGTTAACAATGTGCACAAGCTTTGTGCAGTCACCCAAACTGAAGAGAGCCAAAGGGTAAAGTGGTCTGACCCAAAGCCCCATGCTGTATTCTGTGGTGCTTGAATGCAAAATGTATATCACAGTTTAACTGGCCAATGGATAAAGCATGCTGACTAAAATCCCCTCTATTAAAGCTCTGGCTGACTCATGAAAGCACTGGAATACTCTCTTGTGAACTCAGAAGTGAACACTCGGAACACTGAATCAATGGCCGGAGTACGTCAGGAGGGTGCTTGGTCTACATGCGTTGGGTCACCGGATCGCAGCAGTCCATGGCAGATTTTTGCAGATCCTAGAGGCCGGGGTTGATTACCCCAGATTTGCTTTTACGGGCCCTCGGGGGTACTGACTGAGGGTCCCCACACTGCCTACATTCCCAGCTGGAAGTGCCTGGCACCGGCACAGTGCATCATACTGCTCGACATAGCAAGCAGGCAATTTGGACACGCAATCAAAACTGGCGAGTGGAGTGCAGGTAAGAGCGCACTTTCGGAGTGTGATACCGAAGCCCAGACCCCTGGGGCACAACATATGGATCATTCTTCAAAAAAGAGGAGGAACCAAGAGCTTTTTAATGAGGTCCTGCACCGTGCTCCGAGGAATAGAGAACAAAACCAAGGGATGCAGTTCCTCTAGGATAGAAGGGGGGGTGGGGGGGGAGAACGATTAGTCTCTATAGAATGCCCTCACACACCTAGCAAGGTGTCATGCTTCATCATAGGGCTGTGCTCCTCGTCGGGCCGGCGCTGCAATGCCCGACGGGCTCCCGCGAAGGGGCTCTTTTTCGGAGATCTTTTATAGAGACAGCCGTATGGGTGCGTGGGGGTCAGTGCAACAAGTGTAGTGAGTGGTGGTGTAGTGAGTTAAAATAGGTATGGTATTGCCAGACAGTGAACCATTTTATTCTGATGGTATACCAGCCTAAGTAAAAATAGGTGATCCCAAGGGATTATAATGATCCCTAGGGAGATCAGAAGGTCGACATGTTTCTTGCTCTATGCCCAAACGAGTCAGTGGCAATTCATCAGGACCAGGTGAGAAAGTGCTCAAAAGTATATATAATAAATGAACTCTACTACATAATTGGTGATGCAAAAATTACAAATACATCACCATGCAAATCCATTGGGTCCCTAAGAGGGATGGACCCGTTGTTGCGGTACCCCCTTTGGGACAGAACTTGTAGTACGGGTTCGCCTGGCGGCCATAGAGCGCCTGCCAGATTGTGGGCGCATTCACGGCCGGAATCCTACTGCGGAAGAGCCGCAGTAGGATTCCGGACGTGAATGCGCCCACAATCTGGCAGGCGCTCTATGGCCGCCAGGCGAACCCGTACTACAAGTTCTGTCCCAAAGGGGGTACCGCAACAACGGGTCCATCCCTCTTAGGGACCCAATGGATTTGCATGGTGATGTATTTATAATTTTTGCATCACCAATTATGTAGTAGAGTTCATTTATTATATATACTTTTGAGCACTTTCTCACCTGGTCCTGATGAATTGCCACCGACTCGTTTGGGCATAGAGCAAGAAACATGTCGACCTTCTGATCTCCCTAGGGATCATTATAATCCCTTGGGATCACCTATTTTTACTTAGGCTGGTATACCATCAGAATAAAATGGTTCACTGTCTGGCAATACCATACCTTTTTAACTCACTACACCACCACTCACTACACTTGTTGCACTGACCCCCACGCACCCATACGGCTGTCTCTATAAAAGATCTCCGAAAAAGAGCCCCTTCGCGGGAGCCCGTCGGGCATTGCAGCGCCGGCCCGACGAGGAGCACAGCCCTATGATGAAGCATGACACCTTGCTAGGTGTGTGAGGGCATTCTATAGAGACTAATCGTTCTCCCCCCCCCCACCCCCCCTTCTATCCTAGAGGAACTGCATCCCTTGGTTTTGTGCACAACATATGGAACCTAAGGAGGTGAAGCTGCTAGTTGGGGGGCGTTAAAGAGTTAAGCAGTGCTAACTCCAAAGCAGTGTTAGGACAGGCCATGGACTGCATAGAGTGAGAGCCTCCCCAGACCTGGCTTTCTGGCTTCATTGTTTTTTCCCCTGATTCACCTGACTCTGTTCAGGAAATTCAGTTAAGTCTCCACCGCCCCCCCCCCCCCCCCCCCCCCCCCGGCGGCACCTGTATAGGCACAAGGCACTTAGTAGACCCCAAAAAGACTGGGACAAAGGACCAGGAGAAGCTGGGCACACTTTAAGCACTGTATGCAGCTAGGGGTAAGAGCTTAAGGGCTGTACTTAGTCCCTATAAGCAAGACCCAGGGACCCGCGTGAGTGACTCAGCTAGGTCTGGGTGCAGCTTGGGGTACCCTGGAGTGCTCTCACTTTAACCCCTTGTCAGGATATAAAACCCATAATAAGCAGCGGACAACTCAGCGAACAATTGGACTATGCATTGCTAAGCATTACAAAACAACTTTGAATAGCTGTTAAGCAACATCAAGCACTGAGTACTTCGCATAGACTATTGATCACACCAACAGTAGCTAGAACACCAGCAGCAACCCCAACAAAGATAGTGGCAAGAACAAAAGTAACAGCAACATCAACGACCCAATACTAGGAGCGGGAGTGTATGTTTCCCGTATTGCTTTTCACATAAGGCCCCATACAGGACTCTGAAGGTGCTGCTGTGGCATACCAGGGTAGCCCTGGGCTCTGTTGGTGTAAAACAACTGGAGGTACACTGACACAAGAGGGAAGAAGCCACATGGATCTAGGGGAGGTGTCAACAGTAGGGTGGCGCGACACTGGTGCATCGCTCCAAAGTGTAGAGCCCAGGTGACACAGAGGTGGTCATGCTAGGTTTTTGTGCAGCCTGTTTCTCCTGGTGAGCTCCCCCTCGCCCCACCTCCAACAGTCAGTGACTCAGCCCTTAACAGCCCAGAAAAAGCACTACAATCAGCAAAGAAGGAATCAATGGCAAAGGGAACAAGTAAGTCAAAGCCAAAAAACGCTTTTTGCAAATATTGGTGATGAATCTCAGGATGGGCAATCAGAACTTGCAGCTCCCTTTTTTGCAGGAAAAAGAAAACAACAATTACAAAAAATACATCAAAGAAAATGAGCACCAAGGCCTTGAGTAAAATAACACATGCACAAAACATAGCCCTCAAATCACACAAAATTCCTAAGAGTGCCTCTTCCTCTAATTGGCTATATTCTGATCCTGTTCTAAGAGATCAAAAGACACCAAGCAGACAAAATAAAATAGCTACACTTGCAACCCAATTGGAAATAATTTCCCCGGCAAGTGGCGAGGTATCGTATGACACCTCTGATGACATTGCATGGGCTAATTAAATTGTCCAAGAAGGAGAAATGCCTTTGATGACACCAGAGGGTCAACTTGCCTGACAGCAAGTAAACCTGAGCCCCAAGAACAATTTAGAATCAGCAGTTTTTGATGCTCAAATCAAAACAATGATATCCTTTGTCACCAGTGATCAACATTGCTAGCAGTAAACCAAAGGAGGTCCAGGAGCAAATCCCAGTGGCTTTAGTTGGAAAGGATCAAATGATAATACAGGGTGCATAAAATTTGCTCTCTCAGATCGTAGAATTCATTATGCATTCCCCTTCTAGCAGGGGGATTTACAGCTATGGGATGACCAGGCTAGCCCCACGCTAGAGAGGAGGCTGGGACCAGCCGTTAGTATTTCAAAAGCCTAGAACACATCTGCCTAGAACTTGCAAGAATTCTCCAAATTTGAAGAAACACAAAATTCTTCTATGAACGTTGAAGCAAAGCATGGGGAAAAATGGCCTCTTGGGCAACAGATGATCCGTTAGCAACTTCTGAAGGTGTCAATCAGAGCATTAAGCAAGCTAATCATGTTCCATTGTAGTGGAAATTGCTAGAAAAATAGATGCGGGCAGGCAACCATAATGCATGCGGACACATTAGATGTCCAACACTCAGTGTTGCAAATGCTGACCACTCATACAATGGACATAGTGTCTAAGTTTGCCACGTTGAACGATTTATTAACAAATGCGCAACTAGTAACCAAGTCATCTGGAATGCCTTGCTATTGTCAACACCTAATGGATAAACTGGCATCCCTTCCACAAATATTGACATCTTTAATAAAGGACTTAAAAACTTCAGTAAGGAAATCACCATCCCTCGCAATTCAGCATACAAACCACAACCAGGATTTGCTGGCACAATTAAATGCTACCCAACAGGTGGGTCTGACTGAGAGGAAGGAAGCCACAGACGTAACTATGAAGCAAGCAAAGCCCTCACTTCAGCCAAAAGAAAGTGAAACTGTTGAGCTACTATTGTGCTTTTTCGCACTCTCAAGGAAAAACAAAATGGCTTAAAAAAGGGAACTAGAAAGCAAAATCCCTCTTGGATTCACCCCAAAAAATTTATTGTCTCTTCAAAACAAATAGGGACCTCCAGGAGCTCAATCAGACAATTGAGCATGAAGAGAAAGGTAATAGGTTTGATGGTAACAAAAGCAACAACCCTGCTATTAAAAAAGAGAAGGATTCAGATATCAATGTGAGAATATTCAATACATCCAACACAGGCGCTCCTCTTTTGTGGCACGAGGCCATTATTATCTCCAGACACAAGCAGGAGAGCTATGCCTCAACAGACTCAGATTGCACACAAACAGAGAATATAGTAGAGAAGCCAAACAATGATAAGCAGACTTTGCAGGGCTTAAGTTCCCCTAATAGCATAAGTTTCTCCACTTCTTGGGAGATTAGGAAGGCAAACATTGCGATAAAGGTTACAAACCACCTTCAAGCAGAGCACACAAGCCATCCAACTGCGCTCCCTAATCTTCAGTCCGAATGGCGAATAAAGACTGCTGAAATTCCACTGAACACAATGGAAGACTAGTCCCAGCTATAGACTACTTCCATTTGCAAGCATAAGCTATGCAGATAAGAATTCCACCCAAGCTCCACGTAAATTTGCAGCACGAAGATGAAGCCCTGCCTGCTCTTATTTTATATCCAGGCTATGCCTCAAGAGGCAGGATTGACATTTTAAACAGAAATAATTTGTTACTACTGCTCGCAGTGTTGCCAGGTCTGGAGAGGATTTCCACAATGGACATAAAGTCAGTTGCATTCACTCCAGGCCACAACCAAGAAGTGAACAAACGAACAAGGATTGTCTTTAGGAGCAGAGATATAAAAGGAATATTTATGTCACATAAAGGTACCTTGGAGGGGGGATCATCCAAGTATTAGACACTCTAGTAGCTAGATATCCAAAAGTGTTCACGCAAATGGGTCAAGGAAAATCAGAGAAATATCAAGCAACGGAGGGTTGATCAGAGAAAAGATATGTTCTTCAAAATGCCAGAGGAGTAGAACTCATAGTTAATCCTTTCCAAGGGTTATCGATATCAAGAACCTTAAGTAATGAAACCTTGCAAGTTTGCTTAGGCGCAGGGAACAGTAACTACAAAGGGTTCCTCCAAACAGGTTAGCTAACGTACCTAAAATAATGCCTTTTGATCACCCTGGATCTTTGACTCTCAAGCTAGATCCAGGTCACATAGTGTGCTCTTGGAACATCAGAACCCTCAATGTGCTCACAAAACCAGAAGTAACGCAGTCCTTTAACAAAATGGCATCATTTGCCCACAGGACACTTGGGAATTTACGGATAGTGTCTTACTTCTATTAAATATTTGCACCAGCTCAACCATCACTAAAAAGAGGCCACATCTCAGATGGAGTGTCTAGACATGTAAGCAAACTCCTGTAAGACAATATAACCCATCTCCATATAGGTTTGGGCGACCTAGTTTTTGCCAAACTGGATTTTAAACCTCCTCAAATATAGGCCAAGTTGAAGTGATCATTGATAATGTATATGACAATCCACTATTGGCAAAGAAGAAAACTCAACACAAAAACATAGTTGCCATAGTGAGTGATCAGCGAATGAGAAAGTCTGAGGCTCTGGGTAGGCGATTTTAACTCAAACCTACTGGAAAGGGTTAGTATAGCGATCTTGCATAAATAGACAATGCAGAATGGGAATGCTGCCTATAATGAAGACTATTGGCAAACTCGATAAGGCGGGCACAGCAGCAGCAACTCTGTTGAATGATTTAGCCCTTTGTGGTATTAATAGAAGAATGCTCCCCGACCAAACAGCCTTGTTCACCTGACCCTCCTTCAACCAAAAGTCAACCTTTGACTACATTTGGGTTTCAGGGCAGCACTTTTCGAAAATCTAATCATTCTCTCTGCTTCACACAGGGATTAGTGACCATGCAATCCTAACGAGTCAGTTCACACACTGAGGTTTTTGTAAAATCGCACTGAGTCCATTAGGATTCCAGGGGGGAGTAACCCCACTAAAGAAAATAAGATGGAAATTACAACATCAGGATGAGAGGTGTGAGCAACTTAAAGGTTGTCTTTGGAGGATTAAATCTGAGTTTAAAGGAGGTATGACTGACTCCTGGCACATTGCCAGTAGGACCATTTAGGACAATCGCAACTTTTGAGAGCAGAAGTAGTCACAAAAAAGTTTTCCAACAACAGCCCCTAAATGAGTGATGAAATCAGAAAAGTGAAAAAAAGCTGAATGCTACAAAGAGACAAATGGCTCAAGATTGTTCCAACAAACACACAATATGTACTCTCCTACAAATTAGGAAACAATAGAGGGGGAAACTTTTGTAGCTGAAACAAAACTGGCAAGAGAAGCAATGGGTAAAACTGTATGAGGCAGCAAGATCACCATACCCAAGTACATTTTGGCTCCTTATCCATCAAAAGCTGAGGTCAAATAAACCTCCTCCTCATAGTAACATGTCAGATACATTAGGGTCTAGATACAGAGCTACCCTGTATGTGGTGGATGAGGTAGTAGCTCCAGTGGAGCACAGAGTCAATGAAGCAGAGGGCAAATGTACCTCCAAGCACAAAGCACTAATTCTAAAGTATGACACTGCACTAACAGAATTCAAGTCATTGCACACCGCAGGGGGCCCCAGCCTGAATTGCCTGCCAGCAGTCATTTTTAAAATATCTAGTCGCAAGTGGGTAGATGTTCTGTCCCACTATTTAAGAACGGTCTGCTTTTTAACATCATTACAGAAAGTTGGAGAAGCTCCAGTCTGATACCCACCCATAAGAAGGGCTCTAGAGATTTATGGGAAAATCATAGGCTCATCGCCTTGCTGGATGTGGATGGTAAAGAATTCATGAGAGTACTTCCTAAAGAGCTGGAACAATGGGCAATAGTCAATGAGCTTATACTGTGTACCCACACAGGTTTCCAAAAAGGATGGAGGATCAAGGACAACCTGATTACAGTGTCTGATCTGTTGGAAGCAGCAATGGAAAAACGTGCTACCCCTCTGTTCACAGGATGCATAGACATTTCCACTGCCTTTGATGGTGTGAACAGAGGCTTACTACGCATTAAGCTGCAAAACTGGGGTCTCTCTATTCCATTACTAAACACCCTAATCAGCATCGACCCCCACCAAATGTGGGTGAGGATACAAATCACATCTAACTGGTTCACAACGGGTAAGACTGTAGCATCAAGGGGGGTGAAGCAAGGTTGCATTCTGGCTCCCCTCGTCTTTAACCTGTACTTGGCTGATATCAATGCCCATTTACCAAAAGCGGGAGCGTTGCCACTGAGAACTGCGGGTCAGAAAATACAACTTTTCCAAAATGCAGACAACACCATTATCTTTGACCATACCCAGACTGGCCTCCAGAACTCGCTGACTGCCTTGGAGTCCTACAGTAAGCTAAAAACATTCAAATAAACAGCCTTAAAAGTCAATCATAGTACTTAGTAGGAACGTCCATACCAAGGAGCTTGGTATCTAAATAATAGGACGCTGGGAAGAATCAAATCCATCAAATACCTGGGTGTTTGCTTCAATGAACAAGGCCATTATTCTGGCCATTTATCCTCTCAGAAGAGCGCCAGTGCTGCATTGATTTCGACTTTCTGAAAGCTGATACAAAAAATGAATAGCCCCAACATATGGGCGGTCTGCAAGGTCATCAATAGTAAGCCAATGTCAACTTTAAAGTATGGAGTGTTCATATGAAAAGTCCACATGGAGTCATGGCTAGACTAAGCTCAAAATAAATGTTAACGCTTCATATCTGCCCTTTCGAACGTCGCTCAGCAGCATGCTTATGATTGGAATTTAATCTACCCAGGCAAAACGCGATTCTAAAAAAGCACTTTTTGGCATGTGGAATAAAAGCGAAGAACGCAAGGTTCGGCTCCTTGAAACATACAATCTTTCAAACCCTTATGAATGAAAACCCAGGATGGCACAACTATTTGAGAGCCCCAATGGATTCTTTAAAGGCTAAAGATCTCCGGGAATTCCCCATTACTCCTAAAGCATTAAGTAGATTTTTTTTGAAGCAAGCAAAATTAATCTCGAGAGATCTTGACATTGAAGCTGTAAATAGGCTTGCCTTTATTAACTCGACTCCACTTCTACACAATGAAGGCCTAATTTCAAGTTTTCTGGACTATCCGCTGAGGCTCCATAGTAAACAAGCATTTGCAATGCAATAGGTCTCGCATTATTAAAGTTTGAGCTATAGGCATTGTTAAATAATGCAACACCAATAGCTCAAACTTTAATAATGCAAGACCTATTGCATTGCAAGTGCTTGTTTTCTTAGGTTTGCGCTGGCTAGAAGCGCTTAACATCCCACGCAATCGTATTCAACACACAGATATCAGCAGCAAGTACATTGACCTCTGGAGCTACAGGTTTTCCTTCCCCATATGGCGATTCGGCGTAAAACAAGGAGCACGTGGCGAGAGAGGAAGGCGCCGGCCAGCAGGGGGCGCCGTCTCCTCGTGATGGAGGGTGCAGGTTCCCTTGCGGACGTGCAGAAGAGCCCTCCAGGGCAGCCCCCTAGTCTCCCCCCCCCCCCCCACCCCGGGCACTAGCAGAAACTTGAGACTGCGGCGGAGCTCGGCCAAGTTCAATTACCCGCGCCCGCTTCCTGCCCCCGTAACCCCTGGACCCTTCACTCGTAATGCGATTTATTATCCATTCAAGCTTTAAAAATTTCAGACCCGGCCACTGTGACCTGCCGTATAATTAAGAATTGTCTGTGCATATTTATCTGGGGACGGATGCCCGGGGGTGCGAACTCCCCACCAACCACAACACACACTCTGATGTGCATACATACACACGACCACAAAATGCACAACTCACAAGACTGTGCACCACACACACATGCATGAAACACCACACTACAGGCTTAGGGTTACAAAGCATGGTCATCTCTCACACACACAAAATGCTACTCACAAACCTTACACTTACATGAAACACACCAACACAGGCATAGGGCTACAGAGGACTGCCATCTCACGCACACAAAATGCTACTCACAAACCATCTCACCAACGCACAACACGCACATGCAAACAACACCACTTTGTAGGCACATGCCACAAACACTGACAACACAAGCCGTCACCTTACACTTACATGAAACGCCACAACACAAACACGTCTACAAAACACAAGTCACAAAATATCACACCACACGTGCATGAAACACCACACTACAGGCATACGAAGAAAGCGGCCATCTCACGCAACTCACACAAAATGCTACTCACAAACCATCTCCACCACACACTACATACGTACATGCATGATGCAACACCATTTCGTAGGGAAAGGTCACACACACACTAAAACAACTCAGGCCATCGTCACCTCACACAGCTAAATCGCAACTCACAACAGAGACTCGAATAGACAAAGCATTGCCACAGCAACTCACGCACAAGTTCCCCACAACACTTGCACACACCTCACAGCAGGCCAACGTATCACAAGTGCACTAGGAGGCATTGCCCACACACGACGGACACACATTCCAATCACATGCGCGCCCATCAGAAACACTCCGCTGCTGCCAAACACACCCCTACAACACAGGCACATTCACAACCATGCACGACCACAAAGCGCACGTACCCACAACCCATGCACAGCATAAGTGTTAGCCCGAAGCCACGTACAACCACGGCCCCCCCACGGACCACAGCACCCACCACGGGCACCCGTGAAGTGCCCCTTCAACAGCTCCCAGCAGCCCCTCACCTGCAGTTGGAGTGTCCTGGGGGTCGGCTGGGGTAGTGGGTGGCTGGAAGCACCCAGAGCCAGGCGGTGCGAGGGCAGGAGGCGCTTGAGGCAGCTGAGGCTGAGAGTAGAGAAAGTTTCGTGGAATAGGGAGATCAGGTTTCAGTGGAGTCACAGGCACAGGCGGTCATATCACCCTTCTGCTGCAGGAGGGGTGGGAGGGTGAGCTGTGTGCAGGAGAGGCAGAGGGGGTCCGCAGAGCAGGCCAAGGGGTGCCACCCACCGCACGGGGCCCAGGCACCTCAAGCACAGGGGGCCCAGGCCTGCATGAGGCTCCCTGCTGGGCATGGGTGCCACGCACCACACAGGGCCCAATCATCTCATGCGCACGGGGGTCCAGGGCTGCACGAGGCTCCCTGCTGGCACGGGGGGCACTGGGCGCCACACACCGATGGGGCCCAGTCATCTCATGCACATGGGCACCCAGGGCTGCACGAGGCTCCCTGCTGGTGCATAACCACCCAAATATTCCTACACTAGGACAATTAAACCTTCCCCCGACCCCTTAAAAAATAAACAAGTAGAAGAAAATAAAGCGTCTGCTCTTTATTTTCCTGGGAACTGGATCAGAAGAGTCGGAGAGCTAGACGGCGCTTGAAAGGTGCTAAGCGCTGCGATCTGGCAGACGTGCGTGCACGCTAGGCATGTGCTTTCAATTATCGCGCCCATGTCTGGGCACGATAATTGCTCCTCCCATGGCCTATTGGTGTCTATTACGTGCTTGGTGCACGTAATAGACACCAATAGGTCATGGGAGGAGCTATGCGCACGCCTCTGGACAATTGTGTGCAGTCTTTTACAATAAAACGCACGCAAAGGCCAATGGGGGAGCTCAAAAGGAAACGCACACGCACAAGCGTGTGCGATTCCTAGGGCACCTCACATTCCCCGTTTTTCACATACAAAATGTCTCTCGATGCGCGAGCACTGCTACGCAGTGCACCACTAGGCACGAGACCTAAAAAGAACTACTATGTTTAAGATACAGTATATTTCTTCTTAAAGAGTACCACTTGAGCTGGTTAACAGGATCATCAGAGCAGGTCTGCAAATTCTGTGGGTCAACAGCGGAGTCTCTATTGCACATATTTTGCATTTGTGAACCATTATTGGTGCAGAGAGATTTCTCTCTACATATGGTCTTCTTGCAATTAAAGATAAAATTCTGCCAGGAAGCAATTTCTGCCTGTATATCCCCGCAATCACCGCAGCTGGCAGTGAGTCTCATGACATTTATGCTACATGCAGTTAAGATGCTGGAGGAAGTTTCAGATTAAAATTCGGCAAACTTTGAAGCCTAGAGGCACAGCCTTGACCAACTTGATGATAATAATCAGATGGAAGTAAACCATCGACCAGACCTGTTAATGTTTGAAGATCTTTTCTTCCATCTATAGCCTGGAACAAAACCTAGTTTTATAGTGCTTTTGTCAATTTGGCCTAGTCATCCTAGACAGATGACTAAGGTGGACGCCCTCTCGATAAGGCCTGACACATCCTATCTGAAATTAAATATAATTACTGTTATTTTAATCCTTAGCATCCAGTTTTTTGTACAGCACGACATCTCCATGTAAGATGCTTAACTATATTTTGTACATGATAGATGTATTGTGTAGCCCTGTGGGGCTTTATTATGCAGCTCGTTTTCAGAGTGAATGAAGTAAACTATCTCTTGAGATGTAATCCAGTTCTTTATACCTTAGTTAAAGGCCAATGGGAAAATTGCAATTTTGTATACTGAAAGTTTTAATTTGAGCCTTAATTTTAGTGATCAAATTGCCTCCAATTCCTTTTGCTATGGTTTTTAATAACTGCAATAAATGGACTTACTTTCTTACTCCCCCATATATATATGTGTTAATTTTTTTTTTAATAATTTGGTGAGCCGTCTCAAAGGTCAGACTTATAAATAAGTTGAAGATTTATCTGACTGATGGTTGCTGGGTTTGTTTTACCTTCTTGCAGAATAATGCCAAGGAGACTTTCTTTCACTCTGTAACCGTAAACCAATAGAGGCAGAAAATTTCCCTTTGTGCCTACTTCGCTATACTAATGTTCGCCTGTTACACACTAGCCAATTGAACAATATATTACCTACTGGCGGTCGCCAGTAGGTAGTTATAGTTAGGACCCCTTTTCCATAGGAAATCCGCAACATTCTATTTTGAATAACTTTGGCGCCGGTCGACGAATCCTCGCGAATTTCTCAAAATAGGTGGGGCGCTACGCTCCGCTCCTACCCTGAAAGTCTCGGGAGGATTCGTCAAGCGGGGGCTGAGATAAAAGGGGGGTCCCAAAACGCGTTTTTCCCATGCATTTTTCCATAGGACCTTTAGACAGGGCTACAGCCCGAACGGCTGAACAGAATTACTTGAAATTTGGCAGAGAGGTAGTCCTCAGGTCAAGGAAGTGCCTTTTGTAGGTTTGGTGTAAATCTGTTCAGTAGATTCAGAGAAAATAGCCTTTAAATCAATATATATATCTGAGCCAGCTTACGGTACGCTTACCGTAAGCTTACCGTACGCGTACGGTGGCGTGCGCGAGCGCGATTCTGATTGGCTCTTAGATCTTAGTAAACATTCGAATCGGCCGAAACCAGGAAGCGGCGGCCGCCATTTTCTCTCTCGCACTGAGAGTTAGGTTGTTAAATAAAACCAATACACATGTAAAGGAGCTGTTTTGACAGCTCACACACACATAGCCATGATGAGGGAGTCCCCCAAGACCCCCCAAGGCCAAAAATGCCATTTTTATTTTTTCGCTAATTTCGCCGATTACGCTTACCGTACGCGTACGGTAATAAATGTAAAAAAAAAAAAAATATCCACACTCTCCCCACCCCCTGTGCTTTTGGTGGCTGCAGGCCACCAAATGCGCTGGGCTTATCAGTGGTGTGAAAAACCACAATATTTTTAACAAAAATAATAAAAGAAAAAATTATCCACACTCTCTCCACCCCGTGTGCAAATGGTGCCCGAAGGGCACCATTTGTGCATGGCTTATAAGCACCGTAAGCACAGTAAGCACCGCGTGCTTACTGTGCGCGCACGGTGCGCGAAGCGCACCGTGCGCGCACGGAACGAACTGCGTTAAGTGGGCGCGCACGCCACGAATGGCGTAAAGTAACTTAGCATTTAAAAAACCATACAAATTCACTGAAAAAACCATAGGTTTCACACACGTTATAGTTAGGAATTAGCATTTAAAAAACCTTGCAAATTCACTGAAAAAACCATAGGTTTCACACATGTTATAGTTAGCGGAAATTTTACTGATAAAAAACCAGCTGGAAGAAGGCAGACACGCCGAAACGCGTCCTCGTAATAAATCTTATGGAATGTAAACACCAGGAGTGCAGTGTGTTTTTACGAACACGTGAGCCTTGTTATGTATGTATATATATTATCTACTGGTGGTCGCCAGTAGATAGTTACAGTTAGGACCGAGTTTCCATAGGAAATCTGAAAATTCTATTTTGAATAACTTTGGCGCCGGTTGACAAATCCTCGCGAAATTTTCAAAACTAATGGGGCGCTCCGCTCAGCTCCTACCCTGAAAGTCTCGGGGTGATTCGTCAAGCGGGGGCTGAGAAAAAAGGGGGGTCCCAAAACACGTTTTCCCCATGCATTTTCCCATAGGACCTTTAGTCGAAGGTACAGCCCGAACCTATGGTTTTTTAAGTGAATATATATATATATATATATATATATATATATATATATATATATATATATATATATATATATGCCAAACAAAACTCCACTTTACTGGGGGCCCCCGACCCTGCAGGGCAGGCTCTGTAGCAGGAATGGAGATCCTGTTAAAGTTGCTTACACCACCAAAGAAAGCAGAGCCACAGCACCGTCTTATCTCCAAGTTAGACTTTATTCGTCTGTTGCAGCATTTAAAATCACTCAATGTCCTTACGCGTTTCGGCGGGAAATCGCCTTGATCACAGGTGAGTGTAATAAAGACCCAGTGGTCACATGGCCCTAGTTGCAAACTACGGGCCCCAGAATGCACCAACACAGTTCTTGCATAACGTGGCATCGAGATAAATTGCATTTAGCTATGAATAGCGTTTTCATCACCAAAATGTCACGTACATATTCATGTGAACATAATGTCAAAATTCAAGGTGCATGTCTTTAAAATAAATTGCAAAGTGCATATGCTGCCTCACTCCTGATAAATACTTGAAATGCGGGCTACCGGAGAGAGGAACGATACCTCCCTCGTCTCCCTTTCTCATCCATCACGCCAAAATATCCAAGGAAATCCAGTGGTAGGCGTGTGTGTCGAGCGGGTCATGCCCCCTCCATCGTAAATGCCAAACAAAACTCCACTTTACTGGGGGCCCCCGACCCTGCAGGGCAGGCTCTGTAGCAGGAATGGAGATCCTGTTAAAGTTGCTTACACCACCAAAGAAAGCAGAGCCACAGCACCGTCTTATCTCCAAGTTAGACTTTATTCGTCTGTTGCAGCATTTAAAATCACTCAATGTCCTTATGCGTTTCGGCGGGAAATCGCCTTGATCACAGGTGAGTGTAATAAAGACCCAGTGGTCACATGGCCCTAGTTGCAAACTACGGGCCCCAGAATGCACCAACACAGTTCTTGCATAACGTGGCATCGAGATAAATTGCATTTAGCTATGAATAGCGTTTTCATCACCAAAATGTCACGTACATATTCATGTGAACATAATGTCAAAATTCAAGGTGCATGTCTTTAAAATAAATTGCAAAGTGCATATGCTGCCTCACTCCTGATAAATACTTGAAATGCGGGCTACCGGAGAGAGGAACGATACCTCCCTCGTCTCCCTTTCTCATCCATCACGCCAAAATATCCAAGGAAATCCAGTGGTAGGCGTGTGTGTCGAGCGGGTCATGCCCCCTCCATCGTAAATGCCAAACAAAACTCCACTTTACTGGGGGCCCCCGACCCTGCAGGGCAGGCTCTGTAGCAGGAATGGAGATCCTGTTAAAGTTGCTTACACCACCAAAGAAAGCAGAGCCACAGCACCGTCTTATCTCCAAGTTAGACTTTATTCGTCTGTTGCAGCATTTAAAATCACTCAATGTCCTTACGCGTTTCGGCGGGAAATCGCCTTGATCACAGGTGAGTGTAATAAAGACCCAGTGGTCACATGGCCCTAGTTGCAAACTACGGGCCCCAGAATGCACCAACACAGTTCTTGCATAACGTGGCATCGAGATAAATTGCATTTAGCTATGAATAGCGTTTTCATCACCAAAATGTCACGTACATATTCATGTGAACATAATGTCAAAATTCAAGGTGCATGTCTTTAAAATAAATTGCAAAGTGCATATGCTGCCTCACTCCTGATAAATACTTGAAATGCGGGCTACCGGAGAGAGGAACGATACCTCCCTCGTCTCCCTTTCTCATCCATCACGCCAAAATATCCAAGGGGGCTGAGAAAAAAGGGGGGTCCCAAAACACGTTTTCCCCATGCATTTTCCCATAGGACCTTTAGTCGAAGGTACAGCCCGAACCTATGGTTTTTTAAGTGAATATATATATATATATATATATATATATATATATATATATATATATATATATATATATATATACACATCTTGGCTAAGATTTCAAATAAAAATTTACTAGCACATTGTCTCTGTGGTGGTCCTTTCATCAACTGTAGAAGAATTAAAGTTTGTGACTGTAGGTGGCTTGAAGGTGGCAGCAACAAACGATAGCGCACTGAGCTATTTTACACATATTGTATCAAAGTGTGAGGGAAAATCCACACAAGGAGGCCTATTACGATGGCAGGTGGACTTTGTCCGCCCGCCACCGCAACGGAGCACGGGACCGACCGCCAGTGTTGCGGCGGTCCTGCCATGCAAATTAGGATGTGCCCGCCACACTGGTGGGCGCATCCTGGGCCTTTTACATTGCGGGTGGATCTGCTGGCTGCAGCCCCGCTCTCAATGTAAAAGGATTGTACACAGCATTGCCATGCACAACATGGCAGGCACTACGTGGTGCCTGCCACATGGTGCATTGTAATGAGGGGGGGTACCATAGGTACCCCCATGTGCACCCCCCACCCGTCCAACACCCGCAGCGGGCCCCCAATGTCAAAAAAACTCTGCATGCCTTTCCATGGCAGCATCGCCGCCATGGAAAGGTCAATTACTGCATTCATCATAATATGGATGGCGGTGTCTTGCAGACACCACCACCATATTGTGTCCCTTTTCTGCCCGGTCGACAGTTCGACTGGCAGAAAAGCGGCGGACGGTCTTTCCGTCCGCCGCGGTGCTCCCTGCCATACTAATATGGCGGGGGGAGAACCAGGGACACTTGGAAGGCGGATCGCCACCGCCGGCCGATCCTCCCTTTATGCTAATGGGCCCCCTAGGTTTGTGGCCAACTATACACCTTGCCTGCCTTGCATATCTCCCCAGGATCGATCCAGCTATTAAAAAGGCAAGAGGCGTGCAACTCAACTCTTCTGTAACTGATGCTTCAACCAATGAGTTGTCTTGTTATGGATAGTGATGTGAGCTTGGATTGGCTTACTGAGGATACACCAGGTCCAGCTGGTCATGTCACACTTGTCTCTAACTTGACTAAATTTGTGCTGCAGATATGTCTATGGTCGCATACAGTAGGATGTACACCATACAATCTATGTATGGTCAAACAAGGGAGAGAGAAGGGATATTGTTGAAACCCAGCCCTTGCCGCTGCTCTGTGTGAATGGCTCTAAAATGATTTAACACAATGCACAAAGCCTAACTTGTGGGCAAGGTGCAAGTAAAGACAGGTATTGTTTTTTTTTTTTAAACTTTATTGTGCAAAATAGCATCATTACAAATATGGGCCGACAACCACCAGGGCCGGCCGCTAGTATATGCATGTCAATTGCGTGACATCACGAAGCAGTGACTGAGCCCCAGAGGCTCAGCAGGGTTACAGGAGATATTCTCGGCAACTCAGAAGCTAAGCAGGATACAACTATTTTAAATTTTAAAAGAAAAGAACAAACAAAGAAACAATAAAACAAAGCTCAAGGAGAGAAACAATCTAGACGGTGTCGAGCGTCGATGGGGGGATCCCACCACACCAGGTAGAGAATCAGGAAGACAATAGAGATGACCAGGGGGGGGGGGGAGGCAGCGGAAGACAGGTATTGTTGCTGCGTATTTCTCCATCTATTGTTATGGTTGAACATAGATTAGAAAACATTTAAAATGAAAGGTATACAAACTGTACATTGAGGAGAGCCTAGAGGAGTGCAGGATGAGTTTAGTGTCTGCATAAGTGCACAATAATTGGAGTATAAGTATGGATGCAGAGTGAGGTGTAATTCCAATCGTAAAATGTAAATTGCATTTATATAGGGCTTACTAACACTTACTGTGAGGTGTTGAAGTGCTTGCGGCGAGTAGCACACTACTCTGGAACCTAAAATGAAAGTTTAATAGTAGATTGGTAATACTCGTTTTTTTTCTTGTGCATTAGTTCTGTCAAGTTTGTGCTCTTAATTTCTTGTGTTTAGTAGAGTTTGTGGAGTAGGGATAGAATGATGGAAATGGATTTGAAAAGGGGAAGTACTAAGTTGTTTTTGTAAGTAGTGGTCGTGTGCGCCTTTTAGTTGGATGATTTGGTAAAAAAGGAGGGGGAAGTTTGAGAAGGATGTGTGGGAGTTTATAGTAGTCAAAAAGGTTTGGGATGAGTCAGAGGAAGAAGAGATGGGACAAAGGTGGAGGGGATTTGTTTTTGTTAATAACAAAACTAAAAATAACTTATTCGCATTATACTTGAGTGTGTTTGCGTGCAAGATCGGTGCAGTCACTGCACAGTTTATGGAGTGTGCGAGTGCAGGGTGAGTGTTGTGGCTGCATGAATGTGGGGGAAGGATCTGTCTATTTGAGTATTGAGTTATGATAGGATAAGTGCAGGGTAAGCAGTGTGTCTAAGTGCAGGATTTCAGTGAGTACTGTTAGTGCACAGGGAGGGAATTTCTATATGGTTACAATGTGACAGGAGTCTTTTTGTGAGTGCAGGATTAGGGAATGTCTATCTGAGTGCAAGGTGTGTGGTGTGCCTGTGAGTGCAGGTATGTCTTTTTGAATGAGAACAGAGTTAATTGCTCTTCTGTAGGTGAAGGGTGAGTGGTGTGCTTGTGTGAATTCAGGTTCAGCAGTGTGCCAAAGTGCAGGGATCCAGTGTGCATAATGAGCCAGGTGGGAGGAGTGTCTGTGTGGGTGAAGGCTGAGTCATGTACTTGTTTGATTGCCGGTGTAGAATTTTACCTGTATGGATATAGACTGAATTGTGCATGAGTGAGTGCAGACTGATGGGAGTGCAGAATGAGAGCAGGACAAGGGGAGTGACTAGGTGAGTGAGAACAAGGTGAAGAGAGTGCCTGTGTAATTGCAGAGTGAATGGTGTGCCTGCGTGATTTCAAGGTGAATGGTGTTCCTAAGTGAGTGAATATTATAACTGTGAATGGTGAGAGGAGGGTGCTGTGTACGTGAGTGAAGTGAAGTGCAAGTGCAGAGTCAACTGTACAAATGTGTGAGTGCAGAATGTGTTGCATGCCTGTCTCAGTACAGGATATTCTATGTGAGTTTGTGACTACAGGGGCAACAGTGTGCCTGTGCGACAGCAGAGTGTGCCTGTTATTGTAGATTGAGTGGTGTATCTTTATGAGTGCATGGTGAGGGGCGTCCTTGTTTGTGTGCAGGGTGAGAGGAATGCATGTGAGTGCAAGCTGTGGCATATTAAAGTCAGACTGTTTGGCATTGTCAATGCTTATTTTATAAATGCATTTTCGTTTATGAACTTTAAGTCAAAATACTTTTTATGTAAGATATACAAAAATGCTAAATTAGAAATGAATCTATATAGAAGGAACAATAAGATGCTATAATTTTGGGAAAGATATCAGTGCAAAAAACGATGGGGCATATCATCAAGGACCGGCAATAATTATCGCTAAGCGCACTTAGCGCTAGGATAATTATCGCTGGGTAACGTGGAATTTTATCGCTGAGATAGTGTGCTATTAGCAACGCTTATCTCAAAAGCGATAAAATTCCAAGCGCTAACTGCCAAATGTGAGATTATTGCTGGAAATCCAGCGATAATCTCACAAAGTTTGGCGATAGCTTGATGATAGGGCAAGGCATCTTACATAGGATATCATGGCTAAGTCAGTCCTGAAGCAGGCGTAAGGAAAGTAGCGATAACAGAGGTTATCGCTACTTTGCTTGTCGCTCTGCAGGTTAGCGTGCCCATTGACAATTGGAGAAATGTCGCTTAGCGACTTTTCTCCAGTTATGTCAGGGCAGGAACGCCCACTTTGCATCTCATTAGAGATGCAAAGCTGGGCGTTCAGAATACAGGCACTAATGCAAGGTTTCACACGATAGCATGACCCTGCTGATTAGGTGATAAAATTATCGCAGCTTTTCGTCCGAAAACGGACGCAAAAGCGGCGATAATTTTTTATCGCCTCGTTGATGATATGTCCCGATATTCGTAATGAAAAAATTACAAGCAAGAGACCAACCTTAGAGGTGTGTGAAGTTAAACATTTGCCTTCAAGGTGTTTGTTACAATGGGCATAAAATGTGATGCATATCATTTCCCTAACTTCTTTTTCTAACCCTGTCCAGTCTTGTTTTGATCTTTTCCATCACAACCTGTTAAGAATTAACGCCATTTTCAAGCACTTTCATTAGCACAAACAGTTATTTAATCAATTCTTAAGCAAACATGCTTCAGCAGTTTTTTCCTTTATGTAGTCCTTTTTATCTAACCGGCTAGTGTAATCTTAAAAGTGATGTAAATACCTACAGATGTAATATTGGCTCTTGGTGCATATTTATATTGCAATGTTATAATATAGCAACAAGCAAATTCTACTTTTATTTAGTTCACCTTAAAAACGGTGAATAAAAAGAAATAAGGATCATATTAAATGGGACTCAAGTTAATTTTCTTGACTGCTAGGTGAACCATTTAATTGAAATAGTCTTAAATCACCTTATTTTTAGGGGAACACCAGGATTTTTCACCCAAATATATATTGGTTAGGAAGATATTATATGTTCTAGACACTTCCAGACAAACAACAATGGCAACTCATTACACAACCAAAGCAGACACTTTGAACTCTTGTTTAAAACAAAGAAAAATCACCAGCACCTACCCTTTTCCAAAAAACATTCCAAGAGTACGCAAACCCTGCCTCTCCAGTCCTTCTAACGAATATCACACGATTAATTTATGGACCTGGTCAAAGCAAGCAGGCCTGCCGGCAGCCCGTCTGTCCCGTGTCCATCACAAACCTTCAAGAAAATTCTTCTAACTACCTCTGCTGCCACACATGTAAGAAGAATCCTCAACATTTCCTTATCTACTGGAATATTTCCAGAAGATCTCAAAAAGTCATACCTACGCCCATGACTAAAGAAAACAAATCTGGACCCGCTTAACCCGACAACTACAGACCAATTAAAAATTGACCTTTTCTGCACAACTAACAGAATCTGCATTCCCCCAGATGTCACAATTTGTTGGAGATAATTCCATACTTTCAGACTTCAAGACATGATTACGACCAGGAAGAGGCACTGAATCTGCCCTTGTTGCCATCTGGCCTTTAGAACACAGTTGACCGGAACAGGGTTGCTGTACTTCTTGTCTTGAACCTCTCAGCTTCCTTTGACAGTGTTGACCATGACACTCTAATGCAAAAATTCTATGAAGTTGGCATAGAGGGACTGCTCTCGACTGGATCACATTCTACCTTCAAAACAGAACTAATATTATCCATACCCCCCTTTCTCGTCCACACTGAACTTCACAAAAGTCATTACCGGCACTGATCAATCAATTTCACCTCACATGCCATAACTTTGCAGATGACCCACATATAGTCCTTCAATTAGAAAGACCCAAAGACATTGGAAACTCACAAATTTTCAGTTGTCTCTGAGCCGTGGATCAGTGGATGACATGGAACCATCTCAAACTGAATGCTTTCAAAACGGAAATACTCACGTGTTGCGGTTGGAAAATTATGACCCACTCGCCGCCTGGCCTGACGATCTGGGAACACCACCTAAAGTATCTACGGAAGTAAAAAATCTCAGCATTACCATGGACCCCAAGCTATTAATGAATGCCCAAGTGGACAACCTAGCAAAATCAACCTACGTTACCATAAAAACTCTGCGATGCATCTTCCCCACCTGGGATTTCTACACATCGTCCAGGCTACTATCTCTCATGTTCTGTCTAAGCTCAATCAAGCCAATAACCTCTACCACGGGTAATCCTTAACAACTATGAAAAGACTACAAAGGATTTAGAACTCTGCTGCCATACTACTCTCACATATAAATCCACAAGCCCACATCTCCCCTGCCTTGAAGGCCCTACATTGGTTACCGACTGCTAGAAGATCCACATTCAAGCTGCTTTGTATCACCAACAAAGCGATACATGAAACAGGACCGCTTGTCATCAGGAATAAAATCACCAAATATATTCAACAAACAAACCTCTGCTCTAAATTGGCACCTCGCCTCAAAATCCCACCATACAAGAAGAAAACCATAAGTGGCACATCTTTCTCTGTTCAAGCTGCCAAACTATGAAACTCTTTACCCCAAACATAAGATCCACAGATAACTACCCTATCTTCAGAAAACTACTCAATAGTTGGCTCTTCCCCACATAACTATCATACTCAAACAGATATACAGCATTCCCCTTGTATAGAAGCATTTATTTGGCCTAAAAATGTGTACCTACATATGTGTATTGCTTTGCATACATGGGCATAATAATTGTGTTTATAACTATGTAGATATTCATAAGTTCTTCTTAACAATTGTACATAATACTTATGGTTATAATATTCTATGGTAAACATGTATATAGGTGACTACATGAGTAAGTAAGTCTTTCATCATAACTAATTATCGACAATTGCTTCACTATTGAATTACAAAAAATATATAAGAACAAATAAATTAACTTAAAGTGCAGCAACACTTGACAGTATGAGTTTATTAAATACACTTGAATCTATATATACTACCTTCCTTAAACATATATACCTTCCTTGTACTTATGTCTCTTTATATATGTTATTTGACTTCTAATTCAGTATATCCAAGGCACTACCCTACATCTCACCCTGTATCCTCTACCTCCACTCTGTGACTCACCCCAAACCTCATTTTACCACTCTTTCCAATACACTATCCTATTTTTCAGCCTATACCTCTCTCAATATATCTTATACCTCCACTCTGACTCATTCCAAACCCCATACTACTACTCTGATCCACAAAATAACCCTTTCTAGGCTTTTACCTCCTCTACCCCCTTGCATCATCTCATATCTCTTTCACTATTCAGATCTCCCAAACAAGCCTTTCTAAAACTTTCCTTCCACTCTTTCACCTTCACCTCCCCTTTAACTCATCATAAACCTCCTCCTACTGCTATGAGCTCCAAAAAACAAAAAAACATTTTCTACACCCTGCCCTCTCCAATCCCTCCACTATCCTTTTCAATCCAACTAACAGACTAGCATATCCATTGCTCAAATTGTTTCATATTTCCCTATACTAATTCCCCACTTATTCTTTTTGGGGTCCGAAGTTGCAAGCTAAGCACTGAAAAGCCCTTTAACACCTTACAAGGGATAGCAAGCACGATGTAAATGCAAACCCTTCCCTCTTCTACCCCTCCACTATACTTTTTCAATCCAAAAAACAAACTCACATGTCCACCGCTGAAATTAATTTAACATCTCCCAATACTAATTCACCACTAATTCTTTTTGGGTTCCGGTGTAGCTTGCTACTCACGGAACAATTGATTTGACGCCTCGTCAGGGGTAGTAAGTGCTATATAAATGCAATTACAATTACTCCCTTTGAAAAAGAGTCATGGCCATGCAATCACTCATGGCACGCATGCACGATTTGTGGCTCGGTAAACCAAACAAAAAGCTGATTCCAGCCCTTAAGTGTTCCCTCCCCTCTGCGACTAACTTTCTTTGACTTTGACTCTTTTGGTGTAGTGCCAAGACGCACCAGAGACCAGCAGCCTGGGAGGCAATGATCCAACTGATGGGGTTAGCCTCGCACATTCACTCCTTCCTGCAGGTGTCAATCAGGTGTGAAAAATGACTCGTCTGCGTCAATCATGTGAAGAAAAGCGGTACATTGGCTTAGTTCAACGTGCAGAAATCTTTGATCGTTAAAATAGCGCATCCGCTCTGCATGTGTTACCTCTTCAACAGACTGAAGGGTGCACACCCTCACGTGGAAGGAGAGCTTGTCTGCTATACAGTAGAGTACTTTGTAATATGTTTCCATCGAATTTACCTTGAAATTGAATTACTTGAAAATGCTTATTAACTGGAAATGAAAGGGAATGTGGACAGCTATTCAAGCATGAAAGAGAACAGAATATCTTCAGGCTCATTATAGGTATCCATCCAATGCATGTGAACTGCAATATTAACATGAAATGGTCATTCAAAAAGAGGCAATTCAACATCTCCGGGATTGCCTGGAGATGTCTAAAGGAATTGATTTATGCAGTGGGAAATTAACAATTGAGTAATACTTCAAGGTTTTAAAAAAGCTCTGTGAAATATTTGTGTCTGCCCCCTTTACGAACTTAGGGGCATATGTACAAGCCCCTATCGCCACGGGAACGTCACTTTTTGTGACGTTCCTGTGGCGATAGGAGCCTTGCTTTATGTACAAGGAAGCATTAAGCCACTTAATGTGGCTTAACGCTGCCTTGTACATAAGGCACCCTTTCACGCTATCTTTAGCGTGAAAGGGGTTTGCAGTGGATGTTATGGTGGGCCTTCCACCGCAACACCCATCGTATTTGTCGCTGCCCCTATGTACAAGGGTGGAGTACATATGAGGCAGCGCCAAAATTGAGACCAGGAAAATCCTGGTGGAGAAATGCATTATTGCTCCTCATTTTTTCTTTTTCCATGTCACACATGGAAAAAGCAAAATGCCATGATTTGTTTATGTACAGGAAGGTGTCCCTTCCTGTACGTAAACAAACCTTAAACTAAAATGCCATTTTCTAACTTTCATGTGTGCTGCATGAAGCAGCACACATGAAAGTTACAAAATGGCATTTTAGGATTGTTTATGTGCAGGAAGGGACACCTTCCTACACATAACCAATCCTACCCTGCACACAGACACCCTCGCACTCTGGTACAGGGGTGCCTGCGTAGGCACTAAGTTTTTAAACTTAGCGCCATTGCAGGGGGAAACGCAAGGCTGCACTGCATTTGTAGTTGTCTCCATACCGTAAAGCATATAACCCTATTAAATAATTCTCTGTATTCTAATTGAGTCGTAAGTAAGTAGGTAAGTAAGTTTATTATATGCTTTAGTTAATAAAAACCATTGCATAAAAATAAAAACAAACAATCATTGAAGATAAAAGAAAGAATATATATATAACTTGTTAAAACAGATAATGTTGTTACATTATTATCTCATTCACATAGGAAACTGAGGTCATCTATTAGTTTTCTTCTCTCCAGGCCTATCAGATCAGGGGTCTTATAGCAGTTCTGTGTACCTGTGGCCACAGGATTTGGTAGCATTATTCTTCCCTTGAACATAGGTAGTTTTGAGTCAAAATTATTGTGGGGAAGAGGAATGTGCACTTGTGACCATCAGTTTAAAAAATGCTAAAACAATCAGTTAGTACTCTTACAATAAAAAAAAAATTCAAAAACGCTATTAAAATGTGTGGATCCTTCTGTTGTTTTCTTTTGTTGTAGAGCAGAGAATTATTATCAAGGTCATTATGGTCCTTTACAAGTTCTCGAAAGGTTATAGATTACTGTCCTTTGTAGTGATGTTATATTGCTTCTCCTCCGCCGTTAGTTTTTTTCCCACCACATCCATGAAGCAAACTAGACAGCAGGCCAGCCGGATGTCTTCTCCGTCAAAGCAAGCCTTAACGGCCTGTCTGCATGTTCTTATTGAAGGCAGGTTTTAGTGTGGATCTTCTTTCCCTATCTAAACATTTGCATGTGCAAAGAATGTGTAGAATGTCTTCCTTTACCTCGGCACACAGTCTGCACAAAGTTATAGATTGTGGCCGTTTCCATGGCGGTAGATGCGGCAGTGTTGGTAGAATACCCATCCTGAAGTGCAGAAATGTCTCTTTTTTGGTCCTTGTGAATCCAGTCCCCAGGTAGAATTGTGGAGAGCAGCTGTTGTAGCTCTGGATAACGAACCATCCGTGTGCTCTTTCTGCGAGGGAGGCTTTATCCTCGAGATAGGACAGTATTTTTACTGTTTTGTTGACAAGCTCCTTAAAGGTTTTGTGGGCCCTAATCGTGTCCCAGTGGGCTTCTAAAGCCAAGCTGTTCATGGAGTCTTTTAAGTAAGTCAAAGCTGCACAATCTCTTTTCCGATTGAGTTCATTCCATAAAAATTTGTTGAATGAGCCCGATTCTGGTCCTTTTATTTTGTGCTAGCATTTCAGGTAGGCCCCCTTGTCAGCAATCTGTTGTTTTGGAAGGCCGGACTCTAGTCTAATTTGGGCTGGTGATGTGTAGCATGGGAGGTCAAAAATGATTCTCATTGCCTTTGATACAGTCCTGTCCAGGGTGTCGGTGTTTCTCCCTCTGAGGCTCTCGCTCCCATAAGTGACAGTTGGGAGGAGTTTTGCTCGAATTACCTGTAATAAGGGAGTGAAACGTGGGCCACTTATTTTATGTTTGATGTTTTTTAGTGCGACTGCTATCAAGGTTCCTTTACCTTTTATAGATTCTTTTTGCCGGTGGAACGTGCCTTTATTGTCCAAAATTACGCCCAAGTATTTAAATTCGTTAACAACATCGAGTTTCTTCCCTTCCAAATCCCATTGGAAGTGGTGTGGTTTGTATTTTCGGTTGATAACCATCACTTTAGTTTTGCTCAAATTTATTTGTAGTCCATTACTGCTGGAAAAGTTGCTCGTGATGTTTAACAAGTGTTGTAGACCGGTTGGAGTGTGGCTAATCAAAACCAGATCGTCTGCGTAGAGTAGGTTCGAAAGAGGAAAGCCTCCGAAGTTCGGGGTGTGATGATTACATTTGTCCAGTTCTGGCGAGAGGTCTGCCAAGAACAGATTGAACAAGATCAGTGCTGGTACGCACCCTTGCTTCAGACCCTTGGTTGTCAGGATTCTCCGGGATATACTTTCTCCAGCACATAGCTTGATTTGAATCCAGGTTTCGCTATGTAGTAGGATCAACTGGTTCAGGAGTTTGCTCTTGATTTTCATTTTGAAGAGCTTTGCCCAGAGTTTGTTCCTGTCAATGCTGTCAAAGGCAGCAGAATAGTCTATAAAACACAGGTATAGCGGGTTTTTGATATGTTTGGTAGCGTCTATTAGGAGTGATAAAGCTAGTATGTTTGTCGATGTGCCCATACTTTTCTGGAAGCCTGATTGAAACTCAGAAACTCTTTTACATCTACTGTGCAGCTGTCCGACGTTGCTCGACTGCCGTCGAACCTTATTATAGCCACTCTTCTTAATTCATTGTATAAGAACATGCAACCATGCAATGAGCTGGATTTTCAGCACCATGGTCCCTCTTGAATTGGCAAGAATAGGTAATTTTTTTAAAGCAGTGCAGGACTTCCTTAAAAACTCTAAACAAAGCACTGAGATGATCATGAACTGTTAACTCTTAGCTCTTGAATCACGGACATTGATGCACAGTAGAGTGTCACCATGCTCTAATTGAGTTCTCTTTTTGGTTGAAGCTTTTTTATCCATTTGATGGAGGATTTTTAACTTGCCTTTGTTTATTATTTCTATAATAGACAAGGGAAAGGGAAGAAGGTAGAGAGAAAGCCTGTACACCAAGAGTTTCCTTTTTTCGGGCAAACAAGCCATCCACACTATATGGTCTTATCAGGAACCAGTATTCTCTTTTGTCTTTGTAGAGTGATGTTTTGACTTTTTAAATGTTTTCTATTGTCATGGTTTTAAGTAATCTACACAATAAACTTCGTATTGACTTGGCTTGCCTGATTGATTGATTGGAATTGATGCCGTTTCCGATGCCCATTCTGTAAGTTCTTCCAGCAGCAATCCTGCATAGTATTTAGCATCATTATCTATTAGTGCAACCAGTCTGTAGTTTCCTGCGATGTTTTTGCTACCTTTCTTGTGTATCGGAGAAATAATGGACAGCTTCCAGGAGTCCGGTATTGTCTCTGTTTCCATGATGTGCGAGAAGAGTGACAAGAATTCTGATGCCCAGTAGTCCGGATCTCGTTTGTATAGTATCGGTGGTATCCCGTTAGGACCTGGTGCACCCTCGGTTCTACCCTTTGCAATTCTACTCTTGATTTGTTTTAGCATAAAGCCGTATTTGGAGCCTTCGTCTTGCTTAGGTGGGCCTAAGCCGGCCCTGCTGTGCTCCAGGGGTTCCCGTGTGTTATTTCGTGGCCCGCTATTAAAGTGGTCCCAAAGGTATTGAAACCATTCCTCTTCGGTGATGTGTGAGCTTATTCCAAGGGACCTTGGGTTCTGTAATCTCTTCAATGTGAGCCAAAACCTGCCGCTGTTTTTCGCTTTTGCGTCATGGACAATTTTGGCCCATGCTGTTTCTATGGCTTCGCGACATGCTTTTCAGATGAGTTTTTTCTTGCTGTTTATTAGCGATCTAAGTTCGGCTAGGAGGTTAACGTCTGGCCCTGCCCGGTGAAGTTCTCGTGTTGTTTTATTTATTCCTTTCTTGAGTTGCTTAATTCCTTGAGTTTTGCTCCTCTTAGAGGACAGTCTTGCGTGCTCAACGGCGGAGAGTGAGCCCTTTGTCGGGCCGCAGCTGCTCTGGTTACGTCCCTCCCTTCTTTTTTTGTGTGTAATGTGCCAAGAGTTTCGGTGAATTTAGCCCAAGTAACAATCATATTTTTGGTCTCCTTCTTTGTGTCCTCCCAAAGATTCTTTGCCTCGAGCAGGAAGCTGTCCAGGTTAGAAATTTTGCATTTGATTCTTCTCAGGTTTGTCGTGAGCACCGTGCCTAAGCGAAATGGCCGCTCAGTTGATGCCGTGCCATAAGCATCCAGAGTGATCTCTTGTGGTAGGTGGTCACTGTGGTCTGAGATTCCTATCCTAAAATCAATTATTTTATTATAGAGGGAGTATGACGTGAGGGTGTGGTCAATTGTTGTGTTTGCAAGTGCGCTGTAGAATGTGGCTGCTGGTGGACAATCTCCATGGAAGCGCCCGTTCAGCACAACCAGACTCAGACTTTCCAGATCCCTGAGAAGCTTCTTTGCTGAGCTGGTTTGCTTTCCCCACTTACTTGCTTCCTGGTGTGGGATCCCCCAGGCCCGGGACAGTTCTTCGACTATTTTGTCTCTTTCATAGGGCCCTGTTAGGAGCATGTTGAAGTCTCCTGATACTATAAAATTCGAAGTGGCCTCTTCTTCAAGGATTCTTGATAAATCAGAAACCAGCAGTTTGGTGCCTGCTTTTTTATCCCGTGGATGAAGATAAATATTGACAAGTATTAACTACTGGTTGTCAGCAAGACCTATTACTTCCAGCTTAATTGCTTGTAAGGTGTTGGTTGTTGTTGCCGTGTTAAGTAGTTCCTTAGCTGTGGTTATTGTTTTAATGGAAGTGAAGATTGCGAGACCACCCTTTGCATGACCAAACTTGGCTTCCTTACAGGTCGGTAGGTGATAGATCTTGTATCCTTGCATGTGCAACGGCTCAACCAGCCAGGTCTCTTGCAGAAAGATGAGGTCAAAGTCTTGTAAATAAAGCGAAAGGTCTTTATCCGTGGCTTTGGACCCTAGTCCATTTATGTTCCATGAGCAGAGTTTTAGTTGGTGTGCTTTACTAACTGAGTTCATGCCCTGTCAGGTGTTTCTTGGACGGGAATTGATGGCTCGCGATATCCAGGTCCAGTTGTTAATTGATATCATATTCTCACTCGTAGGCCTGGGATTCCAGATGTTTGATTCTGCGTGGCGGGCTTCTTTGAGTACTGAGTAAACTTGTCTTGTGGAGCTCATTTCCCCAAACTTGTGGCCGACATATGATTGCGGCTTGTGTAACAGAGGTTCTTGGTAACCTGTTTCTTTCTAGTGTTTCAGTCTGATCCCCCAGGCATTCAGTTGTTGTTCTTCCCTCATTATTCTCTCTGCTATGTCCTGTGTGGCCCAGGTTGTTTTAGATATTGCTTGGTGTACCAGATGTTTTTGGCAAACAAATTCTATAGACTCCAGGTCGCTTGAGGCAATTCCTGTTAAGTTGCTAATGCTAGTTAGTAGTCACAGTATGTTTCCTCTGTTCAAGATGTCCCCTCTACCTTTTGATTTATATTCCGGGATGAGCCGGATTATTTTTGATTCCTCCTGTCGTGAGTCGCTGTGGCGAGTCCCTGGGTCTTGCGGCTCGTCAGTGATCCCAGAATTTGTCAGATCATTTGATACTAATTCGTCAGCCCTCGGCCTAGCTGAAGCACTTGCTATATTGGATAATGCAGAGGTTAATCCGGTAGCAGTGGGCTGGTTGTCCATCCTAGTGCTTAAAATGGAGCTCCTTGCATTCTCGTTGCTCATAATGTTTGTCTGAGTAGCAGAGGAGGTCATTATCTGAGGTAACGGTGTTTCCTCTGTGCTTGGTTTCAGTGTGTACTCCTCATTCAAGTCGCTTCCTTGGGCGGATGAAGTCTTCGGGGTGCGGCTGTCTCTTTGATTTGATGGGATCTCTGAGCTTTGTGTGGGCTGTGGGGATGCCAATGCCCTATCTGAGCTTTGCACAAATTTGTCTCCTCTTTGTGTTGTGGCAGGTGCCAGAAAGTATGATTTAATGGGAGCATTCTTGATGGTGGTTAACTTTTTTCTCCCTTTTCTCTTCTGTTTCTGGCGATTTTTCTGCCCGGACCTTATTTTTTCTATTGTCTCAGTGCCCTGGCCTTGTCCTGATGTATCATGGTCAGCGGTACCTTCTTGCCCTAACATTGTTTCTTGTTGTTGAGAGTTTATTAGCACAATATGAGCAGGATCCAATTCCCGTCCCACCTCCTGAGTGATTTGCGGCCCTGTTTCATAGTGCTCTTCAGCCCCCTTAACTCCATGAAAGTCAGGCTTAGACTCCCTTGAGTTGGTTTGTGTCTGGGGCCCTTGGTTTTGTCCAGGGAGCTGGAGGCTCCTCGCGATGGGTCTTGCTGCGGCGTTATTGCTAGCTTATATTGCTCCATGGTGTCAGCTTGAGTTGTGGTGTAGGTTGGACCTACTGCTTTTTTTGTCTCTTTTACATCATTGAGAAGCTCCCCCATAAGTGTCGGTAAGGTTGCAAGTTTGTCGATGATAGCGGGGCAAGAGCGATTCGAATGAGCAATTTGGGTGTCGTCTTGTACTCTCTTGATGATTGAGTCGTTTTCATGACTTACAGAGACTATGCGTCAAGCAAGGAAAAATATTAACTGTGTACTTTTTCGCTTAAGATATTTACACAAGTTGACAATTTAATGCTTGTAGACATAAAACAACCTGCCCAGAATCACACTATTTGGAGTCAAGTATTGAAGTGAGGATCAGAACTTAGAGATCTGGATTCCAAATCAGCAACGTAGCCACTAAACAAAAGTACTGCTTTTGAGCTTCGGTGATGGGTGGAAGCATCTGAGTTTTGAGGAAGTGCGCAATATGGATGATTTAAGAATGAATGACTGATAAACAACGCAAGTGGCATCGCCACCATTTTTCACGGTGTCCCCTGGAGTTCCTCCTGTGTTTTTGATATCTCGCAACAGTTTTATGGTCCACCAAATAAGGATTGGTGACCTCAGGGTCACCTCCTGGGTGAGCACTGAGAGGAAATCCCATATTGGCCTCTCAATACCTCGCTGAATGGCGTAAACGGGTAGTCCTTCATAACCCCCTGATTTTGGCACTGTGCACTGGCTGCAGATTGATATTTTAGAGTGCTCATGAGAGATGCCAATGTTGATGTCTGGAACCCATTTGTTTATTTATAATATATTAACTATAATGTTCCCAAACATTATGCACAATCATCACCGGTGTAAGTCTTTGTGAACATTAGTGTGAGTAGGCTATGCTATATGGGTTGGCAATCATCATCTTTGCCCTTGATTCTAAAGTTACATGTAAAAGATCATGAATATTTATCACACAGTGTGAGTGCTATGGAAGAGTTGGAGGTTGAATAAAGCCCACAGAGGGCAACACCATCCTGAACTTCTTCCTGTTCTCCCTCTGTTTCAGTTAGCTTGGAGGGAATTCATTGCTTTTTGCTAAAGGCTCCTGCTAGCCCACGTGCCTCTCTGATGAGTGAACATGTACGTTTTTACTTATCAGCGAAGAGAGAAATTTTTACTTTTCAGAAAAGAGTTTGTGATAGCAGAAGCCTTTAGGAAAAACAATATTTTACCTCCAGACTACTTTAAACAAGGAAAGAGCAGGAAGAAATGTATGTCTCATTGGCTGGACATTTGTAATTGTTTAATGCACTGTACAGAGATTGCATTTGGACTCTATGCTAACTCCCCATGTTTGTGGATATTTCCTGTTGCTGCCCAGCAGCTTACTGATCATTTTCTGGTCCTCGAACTTCATGGACTTTTTGTTGCTGCACTGTATTGAGCGTATGGAGCTGGTGTGCAGTCCACTCCCACTTGGTCGAGACTAAGATAGCCCTGCTGACCCTCTCTTGCCATCCTCCACTGCTGCTCTTGCCTAGCCCTTGCCTAAACCTTGTCCCAGCCTACGCTAGGAATCCTGCTCTATCTCAGAGAGACAGAAGATAGCCCTCACCTGATGTATCCATCATCACGAGAGAGAGGTGAGCTTCTGGAGATTTAACTTTGTCCTGCAAAGCTACAGCTGTTTGCTAAGCCCCTAGGATCACACACCACTGACAGAAACGAGCTGCCCAAATAATGAACCCCTACAAGAGTATTTGAGATCACAGGAACTCAAAGTGACAAGCATACCTCTCTTTGAACCACCTTTTCTTGTTTTCTTTCGAATCAATGTTATTGTTCATTTGAATTGCCATATATGGTGGTGTAACACTTGGTTGTCTAACTAGTCACATTGAAGAAACTTTGTAGTCCACCCTCAGACCCGTTTTGTTCCCACTCTCCTGCTCACACGTGTCTTTGACACTTTGTGGCTGTTATATCTGCTCTGTGCTGCACTGTGTGGGCACAAATTACAAGACACAGTATCTTGCATTGCAGATCACCTTAATACGATTGACACTTTTATTCAAGTATTTGTGAATACCTCGAATTGTGAACACTATTTAATATAATTTAAGAGATGCAAAGTGTCCTGTTTCAGCGGGGTAATTACGGTCCTTAATTTGCTAGAACAATTATAAATCTCCGTTTTGAATCACAGGGTCCATTTTTGTAACTCTTTATGAACATTGGCTGTTTTCAGACTTATAGTATCCAATCTGAATTGCTTGCATTGGTTCTGTGGTTGCTCCACTTTAGGTACATCTGAGCTTCACAAACAGTTAAGCTTCACATTCTCTAGAACTGCTTGTGAATGTTAGTGTTTAGCCACCGGCCCTAGTTTCAATAATGTATTGTGATTGCATCTGCTCCAGTAACCCCATTCAAGGTTGCCATTCTCTTTCTGGGATTACAGTCTCACTCTACAGTTACTATACTTTATTTCAATATGTAGTACTGTGTTTCTGAGTATTTTCAATTTGAGTTGATTATGTATATTTAGATATGATTTACGTATTTCAAAACGTTATAAAACGTGTTCTAACCACACAACACATATGTGTTTGATGACTCTACTACAGTGTACCTATACACACACCCTTTTGAATTAAGCCTTGGACTTCTCTCCCACATCAACCCAATGAATCAACGAAGCTTATGTTGGCCCACACTTCTTCTGTGCTGAGTACCTTTATTGCCTGTTTGTAGGGACCCTTGGCTTCCACTTATTTAGAGATACCAGTGTCCCCTGTAGCCCTATCCAGAGGAACCCGGCCTGACACTCTCCGAGAATTCATCAACAATTTTCTCCAACTAATTATTCCTTTTGTGGAGTAAAAATTGACAATGTCTCTCTTCTGAACTCAGTACTTCCTCCAGAATTCGTAGTATTTCCCTTTAGCACAGACTCTATAGCTGGCGAATAGTGTCCTACTCAAGCCGCTGAACTATGTGGCTGGAAACGGTTTCCTATCTGCCTCGAAAGCCAATTATAAGCCTATTAGAATATTCTGAGCTCAGTACACCATTCCTATGGCATCACAGAAATCTCATTCAGTGAACAATCATGACTAGCACAACCATCTTTAATCATAACTCTTTTGCCAGGAGATATTTGCATCCAGCATACTTCCTGTGCGATTGTTACATTGAACTTCAAAATGACACTGTCTGAGAATGTGCCTTCAATATCGCCCCTGTGAGACCCATGTGGTGCACTGTGTCCTCTGAGCCTTTATCCACCATGCTTGCAGATGAAGGCAGCTTCTAACTGATCCCACCTTCACAGAACCAGATTACAGAAAAGATGTGCTAAACCAAGGAGGTTTCCTTTAATGTTGAACCTGCCAGTGAGTTGCTATACTTAAATATCAACAGTTCAACATTGACATAAGTACAGTATAATACATAATGATCAGCTGAGTACAAATATTTAATTTATGTATTCATTAAATGTGTATATGTAGCCTAGACCTAACCACGTGGGTGTAGAGCACTTCACTAGTAACAAAAATTACAATGAAAGATATGTAGGAGACAGAAGAAGGATAATAGCAACAGAAAGGGAAAATAGGCAGTAGTAAGGGCCCCATAAGTAAATTAAGTCTTTTAGATAGGATATGAATGGGTAGAACTCCAGGATTCTCCTGAATGATAGTATTTTGTCATTAAGTCTGCTATTCCCAGACTTGGGTGCCTATCTATCAAATTCTGAGCCCCACAGTTCATCAGACAATTGTGCTGCGCTGCATGAGAGGGACAGCGCAGGAGTATGCGATATTTACAGAGTAATGGCCCTCTCCTCCTCTCTCTCTAGTGCTGGTGCACAATTAGGCAGCTGTGTGCCATGTACACACCTTTGCACTATAGTGCAAAGGTGCCTGTCTGAAAGTAACATAGGTTTTGTACTGGACAGGTACCCTTACAGTACAAAATACTATCCCTAGACTAACTTTAAAAGTTTTCCCAGTTTGCATGTGTGCTTTACAGTGCAGCGCACACGCAAAGTTGGAAAAGAAAGGTAAAATAGAAGCATTTCTCTTCGATAGCTCCTACTTGAAACAGTTGATGCAAAACCCTGTCTGCTATTTTTAGTAGATATGGTTTTGCTTCAAAAACCAACCGGTGGTTGCTTGGGAACACACATGCACCACCCATGCACTCAGTAATGGAAAGCAGCGCTATGTGCTGCTTTGCATCAGTTTTAAGTGAATTTCTAGTGCACAACAAGTTTTGTGCTTGAAAGTTAATTTTGAAAAAAAGCTTTTGCGTCGATTTGCATCACTTTTGTGACATAAACACAGCGTAAAATCTTAGTAAATATACCCCATAGTGCTCTAAAATTAACCCTGGGCGTAGTTCGCGAAGTGGCACTACGCGAAGCTACGCAAAGTGCACTTCGCACTACGCGAGCTACGCGTAGCACTTCGCGAACTGCGTAGTACCCTGTTCGCACTGTGCAAGATGCAGTTTTCAGTGATTGCACAGTGCAGACAAGCATCCGGCACTGTGCAATCATTGAAAACGGCATCTTGCACAGTGCGAGCTGTAGTTTTCTGCTGCTTGAGTAGATTTTTACTCGAGCGGCAGCTTTCTCAATGCGGACTGGTAGTGTCTCATTGCGAGCGGTCGCGAGCATACGCGACCACTCGCAATGTGAAACCTGACCTCCCCGCATTGAGAACCTCGCCGGGATGTTTATTTTCCACGGTCGCGGTCGGCAACTTGATGTTGCTGATCGCGAACACGGAAAAAGTCTCGCCGGGATGTCATTTTGCTTGCTCGCGTTCGCCAACTTGATGTTGAGGACCGCGAGCAAGCAAAAAATGACCACTGCACTACGCAACGCTATGCTACACATGTTTGCACTGTGCTACGTGCAATTCGCGTAGTGCAAAGTAGCGCAAACTTCACAAACTATGCAAGCGTAGCGTAGTGCTTTGCCCAGGCTTATCTAAAATCCTGGACCCGGCATAAGAAGGCTTTGTACACAGTTTTTGTTTTTCATATTTTGGGATTTCTAGGATCAAAAGTGACTGGTTTCTGGTACTCTTCTCTGCTTTGTTAATCGCTTGTTGCAGGGATTCTGCTTATGCACAGAACTATGCGCAGGAAACCAGGACCTCAGAGAATTGTGGTGTGTTGATAGCAAAATTGTTCACCATAATTTGCAGAATTTAAATACAAATCTTCAGCATCAAATGCAGCATAATATTTTAGATCAGAAAATAGTGCTTCTATTGCTTGTACATCCCAATCATCCGATCGGATATTCTGTTTAACTACATTACCCATAGAAACACGAAAGACATAAGGCACATTAATCACTTCAGTAGGTCCATGAAGTTGAAATTTAACAGCATCCCAAGCAATCCCATCACGCACAGGCCAGGCAGTAATGTTCACAAAAGTCTGGTCCCTTTTCATAATGTGTGATGAGGAATGGGGGGCCAAAGTTCCATCAATTAATCTAATCGCAGATCGTTCAGCCAGGTAGTGGCCATTGATAAGTTTAAAAAACACTACCACAAAGCCAATTGTCATGAACAAAAAAATACATATTAGCACCAGCCAGATGTAAGTCCATGGTGCCACCAAAAAATGTCTCTTAAACCAGGCAAAAAATATAGAAATTTTGGAAGGGGCAGTGGAAGTCATTGATTCAGTGTCAAAGGAAGAACGTGACTGGTTAATCGCTGTCGAATGTAACAGAGGCAACGGGACCTGCAGGATAAGCATACTCAGGATCATCAGGCAAACCACCAGCAGCAGGCGGCATAGAAGGAGCAGTAACTGCATGCATCTCAACGGCAACCTCAGGGATGATGTTCGAGGGCTGCATCACAACAGAATTTCGCAGAATGGAAGGGAAAGAAACTGAAGGTGTCATACTATGGAGAATCGGCCACCCGCTGTAGCTTGACATTGTCAATCGAGATGTACCTGTTATCCTTGCGACCAGGAAGTGGAGGTAAAATAACTGTACGTGTACCCTGGACTCCAAGCACCGGAACCGGTGCATGATAAGAGGGGCCAAACTCCTTCTTGTTCTCCACCTTCTCATGGACCAGGTCACCAACTCGAGGTAGCCAGCTGACTACCGGAATCTGGAGCTCAGCTTCGGATGCAGAGGGTACATGTTCCTTTGCTAGAGTGTCTCTGGCTTCTTGAAGATTCTGCAATACAGCACAGTGATCATCTAGGTCAAAAGGCGCGGCAGCCGCCTCCATGTCTTGACCCTCAAGGTCCGGGACAAACATTCGTACTCCAAAGAGCATCATGTATGGGGTCCGCCCACCCAGAGACCTTCTAGGGAGATTATTAAGTGCGCGTTGCACGTCATACAAGTGGGTTAGCCAGACTCGGCCTGTACCTAAAACCCTTGCTGTCAAAGATTTCTTTAGGTCACGGTTCATTCGCTCCACAACACTATTGCCCTCAGGCCGGTATGGAGACGAAAATTTGACTTGGACCCCCAAACTTCTCATGGCTTCTTTGTACGCCCTAGAGGCAAACGCAGGGCCCTGGTCAGAATGAAGGGTACCACATGCAAAACTCCCAACAAAGACACGCAAATCCTTGATGACAGTCCAGGCATCAGCACTCCTTTGCGGCCACACCCACAGAAAACGTGTGCACGAATCCACTGCAACTAAGATGTACTTGTACGCAGTATCAGAGGAAAAAGGACCGCAGTGATCTAAATAAACAAACGCAAGTGGTTGATTAGATATATACAGCTGCGTTTGCGGTGGACGTGCGGCAGAAGAAGGTTTAATCTGCTGGCAAATGTCACATAAAAGGACATAAGCCCGCGCCTGTTTGTACAAACCGTACCACCAGTAACGTTGCTGCAAAAGAGATACAGTAGCCGAAACGCCGGCATGCGCAGACGCAACACCTTCATGGGCAGCTGAAATCAGAGATGGTCTGCAGTCCGCGTTGGGAATCAATCTGTCACCAACGTCGTTAATCCTCACTAACGGGACGTTATCAGGACTTAAGCGATAATGGTAGCGAGAAGGGAAACCTTTCGGAAAGCCTGACGCTGTCTCGGACGCAGCAACAGCTGCCAAGATGTCATCATCAATCTTAGTTTTGGATCTTGTAACTGCTGCCACTAAATATGTCGCCACTGCGGTTTTTGCTGCCTCGTCAGCCAAACTGTTACCGACAGCATGGACACCAACCTGTTCAGGAGTGGCAAACGTTCCTTAAGTTCTGCCACTCGAACCCAAAGCGTTTTATGCTTTACTGTGCTACCTTTCGAATCACGAAAGTCATTGTGACTCCAAAAGTGTAGCTTCTCGTTGTATGATTGAACACAATAGTACGAGTCACTCACTATAAGAGTAGTGACTCGAGGATCAGCAAACTCCAGTGCAAGCACTAGAGCCCTCAGTTCTGCTAACTGCGCGGTACAATCACCCAATGACTGCGTATGCACGACATCAGATTGGAACTTGCCGTTCACGAAAGTACCCACCACAATTGCGCAGGCCGCTGAATAGGCGTGCTTTGATCCAGTAGCGGGTTGCGCAGACCCATCAGTGTAAATGACACAATGGTACTCCTCGAGCGGGCGCAAAGTCAGAGGAGCCGGATGAACATACTCATACTCCAAGAACTCCTGTGTCTGTAATACCGCGTCAAAGATATATGTGACGTCAGGCGAGGTCAAGGAGGTTGCCCATTGTATCCACCTTGGATGCAAAGCCTTAGAATTCGGTACACTGGCTTTAGTGACCGCCTCAAGGGCAGGGTACGGTGTTACCACCAGCATGTGCTTCCCCTGTGATAGCGCTCGCTCTTTCAGGATCGCCATCTGAACTGCTGTCAGTACTTTTTCGACAGCGGAAAAGCGCAGCTCAGCCGAAGTGTACAGATGAGATTTGTAGGCAATGGGGACGGTGTCGCCCTCATTGAACGTCAAGTAGGTGAAACCCACTGCACCCGGTACGATTCTAATGACCAGGTTAGTGTGGTTATCACGAGTTTGTAAGAATTTCGAAGCAAGATCAGACTGCAAAGATTGCAATGCAGCAGAATGCTCAGGCAGCCAGCAAGATTTGGTAAAAGTAGGTTGTACCAAGGCATAAAGCGACTTGATACGCTGGGCATACTCAGGAATGTAGGTACGACTGAAATTCAGAAAACCCAGCAAAGATTGTAATTTCTTCAATGTCGTAGGAGCACTAACGCGTGCGCATTTCTCAAGGACCTGCGGAGCCAAGCCTCGACCCTCATTATTGAGTTCGTACCCCAAGAACAACACTGTGAACTCGGCAATGTGGGACTTCGCAAAGTTGAACTTGTAAGTCCATCGGGAGCCTTTTGAACTTCTTTTGTTTGCCACCCGAGGTAAACGCCGTCCACTCATAGCTATGAGGGGACAGATTATGGCTATAAAAGCCATTGGAGAAGTCAAGTGTGGTTTTAAACCGTTTTCTCACGACGAGAGCCGAACTGTAAGTATTTTGTACCGCACATGTCCGGCAATGCGAATTTAAGTGCCGGTAATCCAAAACTAGGCGGTACGATCCGTCAGGCTTCGTCACAGTGAATAAAGGATTATTCATGGGTGACACACATGTTTCAATTACTCCCTGATATTCCAATTGTTCAAGGATAGACGCGACGTGAGACCTAGCCTCGCGACGCATGGGATATTGGGGCTGTGGCTAGGGTTCTGACCGCAACGGAATCGTATGGTTGGGAGAAAATTTGTCCCCGCCCACCTGAGTATGGTACAACGCAGGCGCGAGCACCTGCGCCCACTCCCCGGCTAACCTGTTAGAATGTTCCATTGGCACCGTGTGCCCAAAGGACTGGAGGATCACTACCTCCCCTCTAGGAGCATCTAAAACGAAAGCCGGGGGCCAATCCGCCTCCGCCAAAAGGATATCATAGGTGGAGGTTAGATTATCCCAAAATACCACTTTAATTTTACGTTGTATGTCACCCTCAATTATAAGGACAATTTCAAACATCCGTTCAGGGGGAGATACACGAGTATCAGCAGTTTCAACACTTACAAATGTATCAGTTGCTGTCGCCGCCAGATATGGACGCAGCGCTTGTCGCACTACTGTAACTTCCGCCGCGCTGTCTAGCAGCATGAGCGGCCATGTCTGGTTCAGAAGCTGTGTCCGTACCATCTGAGGCATATCTCGCAGTCAGAGCAGCAACTTTTTTCTTCTGAAACGGGGGTCTTTGACGTGCAGATTCGTCCTGCTTGCCTTTACCGTCAGTCTGACGGGGCTGCTCACGACCTTGAGCACCCCTTCCTTTCCCACGATCTCCGCCACCGGATTGAAAAGCCGATGTTTCCTGTGAAGAACGAGGAGAGCGTTGTTCAGGAACCTGAAATCTATCAGGTGACTTAATATTAGAATGATCGCGCAAATCATAAGTGCGTTCAGTTTGTATCTGCACCGCCGACGCAGAACGAGACCTCCGTTTCGCTTGCTGCTTCCCCTGTTTTTTGGCTCGCCAACTTTGTTTTGGAAAGTTGGGCTTTTCGTCTTTGGTAGACGAACTCACCTTAGGTTGCTGTACTACAGTAGGAATGATCACGGTGGGTTTCACACCCAAGGCGCTACGACCCACCATTCTGTAGGCTTTCGCAATAATTTTAGTGAATTCCTTTGGCCTGTCGGCCGGATCCACAAGTGCCAACATATTGCCCACTTGGAATTGCATGGCATCTCCTTTGAGGTTGCCCATTACCATGGAACAAACCACATCGAAGCTGTCGACAAGCCTCATTCCCAACTCAATGGCTGCCTCTGCACCATGATTGTCTTGGACCTTCTTGATGACAGAGGGTAGTACGGACATAGACGGAGTGCCATAGCACTTCGCATAGGTCGCAGCAAAGACCTTGCCCCAATTCTCACAGTCGACAATATCCGGGACCAGGTCCTTCGGCAAAGTAATAGTGAGTATCCTGTGTTTATCCACAGGAGAAGTATGCGGAAACACGGCTTCTAATTGATCAAACTTTTCAGCAAGCCAGTAAGGAAATTCATCCTTATTCTGGGGGCGCTTGCTGACAACCGCATTAACCATAACTGGACTGATGACCACCGCGTGATGGTCAGTCGTGTGGCCCGCAACTGCAGGTGTCCCCACCTGTACATTGCGAGACACGTACTGCACTAACACCCTATGGACCGTAATAAGGGCAGTGTGTAGCACACGCAACTCCGCCACCCCCACAGTCATGTAGCGGGGATGGGGCGTATAACCGGCCAGCACCGGCCATGTGGCCCCTGCAATAGACAACGGGTCCATTCTCGCCGGTACTACCGCATGGGGAAGGGCGCCATTAAACCAAATAGTATGCTGCCAGGCAGTGAGAGGAATTTCAAGTGTCCGATAAGGGGCATAGGCTGCAGGCATCGCTGTGGCAGTATATTCGTGGAACAAATTATCGTTCGCATCCACTGCATCGAACGTCACCCAAGAGTAAAACAACTCATATGGGAACGCCGCATCAGCCCCTAACACAAAAATAACAGCCAACCCATCATCAGGAACCCCATAGACCCGTAAATGTGCGGTCAGGGGAACCCGACTATGTGCGGCAACGTTGACCGCCATCGGGACACACAGAAGAGCAACAACAAGCTCTACAGTAGCACTGGGGTTCAGAAAAAGAAAACCTTTTTAATTATCAAGCTTGAAAGAACCTTTAGTCGAAACCTAGGTAGGTTAAGCCGTCACTCCCGTTGTCCGGAAACTAGAGTGAGGGCGTTGTGGACTAATAAAAGCACTACTAAGGCGTTTCAGATCAAAAGACCAAACGTTAGGTGCGCCATGTTGCGGGGATTCTGCTTATGCACAGAACTATGCGCAGGAAACCAGGACCTCAGAGAATTGTGGTGTACCAGAAACTCCCCTCAGAACCAAGAACCCCTATCCGACTAGCTTAGTGTCCCATTCGTTATCCGAGATTTAGCTCGGCGGTCCCAATGTATAGACAACCCAGAACAAGCGACTTAGATATTCTCAGGAGTGGTGGGAATCCGAAATACCCGTTGGTATCTATATATCAGTCCACAACAGAATAACAAAGACACGGTAAAGTTTAAAGAGTTTATTTTATAAACCTCGCGTCCTAAGATGCAGTACTTTGGCTAACACAAGCAGACAAATGGTTAAGATCAGAACCTTCAGCATTGTTACAATACCATAGAAAATGAAAGGAGCAATCATAATAATAATGACAGCGGAAATCGACCACCCTCCTTTCTCTAGCAACTAATAGGTTATTATTAGACTAATAGAAGGTCTCTTAGGCTTGCATGGGGGACCCCATACCTTATGGATCAGCTTAGTGGAATCACATCACAGGATCAGCTAGGCTCTCTCCTGCAACAGCTCTTCGTTTCGAATGCCAGGGAAAACATGCTGCTCTGCAATATTAAAGGACTCGTCTTTCAGGTATTGGCAGCTGTATGTATGTTATGGCTAAGAAGTGGTATGATCAACCTGAACACAACAACCTGCACCGTCTAGTGACCCAGACTCATTCTTTACACGGTGTACAAACCAAGGTCACTACTTACTGTTAAGGATGTTAAACAACAGACGGTTCTCATGTGAAGCAAAGTCGAGTCAGCAGTTCTCGAATGAATAACATGTAACAACAGTGTCGCGTGCAAAAGCAGCAAAAGCGGCAAGCTGGCTTTCTAACAGCCGACGAGGTTATGCTAACTTAGCGTTGTACATAGGGAGTGGTTAACCCATACTACACGCTGTCCTTCAAATGTGTAGGTATGCCTAGGTGTAGGGTTATGTTGGTGATGCATGTCAGTTTCAAATGCATTCTGTAATCTAGCGAAGCCAGTGAAGATCTTTCATGATGGTTTGCTGGCATCTCTGATAAGATGGGAGGCTGCCTCTAGCATGGTACGGATATAGTATAGTGCTGTTCTACGAAGGCCTATAAGTATTGTGTGGCATTTTCCTATCATTTTGATATGTATGTAGATAATGTGGTTGATAGGGAATCCACTTGATTTTGTGGCAGAGACTAAAGTGAGAGTGACACGTTGGTCTTTAAGACTTGTTAGTCAGATGTGGACAGTAGGTTGAGAACCGTGAAAATTGAACAGGATGAATTTTGGTTTAACTTGGCATTACTATAGTTCAATAATTCCATTTAGGTCACAAGTCATTGACAGGACAGTTTGTAGATGTCTCAAGAACCACAAAATAACTGTTTTGTACCACTCTTAAGGTTAACTGTTACGTATTTTTATATTACATCCTTTCATTCAGTTACTATGAAAATTATGTTTTTTCGGGTGCACCAAGTTTATTATTTAAACAGAACACAATATTGTGTGTCTCTTTATAGTTAAAGAAAAACATCACTTATTTTCTTCAGAAGATGGGTTTTTAATTCTTTATTTGTGTTATTAGGAAGCGCAGGGGCATAACACAGGCCCCTGCAACCCCTGCGTTGCGGTGGGCCCCCATGCTACAGGGGCCCCGTACGTGGTTGCGCAGTGCTTAGCACTACACACATCCGTCTGGGATTTGAGTTACGTAACTTGCGTTACGCTCGCCGTCGTTAATTAAATGAAGGGCGGCCGCGTCGGTGCGCGGTCCTCACCATTAGGGTGGAGCATAGGGTGGGGCTGGTCATTGTCATGTGCATGCCGCTTTGCACAAATAAAAGTGCGCGTGAGGTGCGATGGCTTTGAGAGACCATGAGGCCATAATTTAAATTTTGCTAGCCCCTGGCTAACCTTGCCCAGTCTTCTGCCGCTGACTCGAGCCTGCCACTGAAGCTGTGGGCCAGGCCTCAGGTGAGTCTGTCAGAGGAGTCTCAAAGGGTGGGCAGCATACCAGACATGCCAGTCGATTGCATCATGGGGCCAGGCGTAGAACATAATATAGGCCCCGCAGCCCCATTGTTCCAGCTTCCAGGGTCTCCATCAGTGCAGTAGTTGCGTCATTAAATGGTGCGCTTCTGAGCCTCTTAATAGTGAAGATTGATTGCCCCTCTCCACTCTTCTGTTTACCAACCCAGCATTTTCGTCTTGGTTGTAGCACATTCCGATGACCAAGTTATAGATAGAGCCACACTACTATAGGGACAGCAATTACATGTTAGGTTACAATATTTATGTTAATATACTGCATTCTATGGAAAATATAGCCCATTGCGCAAATGTCATGTATGTGCTTAGTTAGATGTAAGCAAAATATTCTATTTATTGTGTTATGTTGGAGGTTTGTGTGTGTTCGATGCTCAGAAAAGTGCTCTTCGGGGCCACATTGCAGCCAGCTGTATAGTATATCTACACTATGTGGAGTGTATGCAAGGTCTGTCCAGTGCGTTCTGTTCAATGCTTGTGTGTGTTTTATACTACTTAGAATGCTCTTGGGAGTTGCATGCCATCCAGCTATATGGTATTTCTGAGCTATGTGCTATATAAGCTTCACCTAGTGGGCGCTATTACATGTCTGCGTGTGATGTAAGTTATTGAAAAGTGTTTTTGGGTGCTACAGTGCACCACAACAGTCAGCTGTACGCTCCATCTGAGATGCACAGTCAAGATACCTTTGTAAACTGGTTACAGAGGCTAAGTTTTTTTTTGGTTCCAGAACCCCCATGGGCTCCCACTCTGCCTATTCCTTGCATTTGAAATTTACATTTACTGCTGTAGTGTGAGAATGCATTTCTTGAAAAGGAATATAAAGTAGGGTGGCCAAAAGAAAAATGTCAGCCATGTGTTGTTTAAAGAGCCTGGAAAGATCTCTTCATGGCACTAAATAGCGTTATAAATAAAAAAGTATGTATTCATTTGTAATGTGACTTTTCTGTCTTTGTTCCCTTTAATTATCAGTCATGGATCTCATCATTCGGGCAGCTCTAAAACACAATTAAAAGTGCTTTCTATTTATATTTACTGTTTGAAGTATGCACAGATAAGTGCTGAAAATATGTCTTTAGGTGACTGCTTATTTTTGTACCATCTGGGACATCAAAATAACGAGCTGGCAGCCCTAATCATAAGGCTGGAAGTTTATTGCAGGATCAGCACATTAGTTATTTCCTACACCCTCGATCCCTGATTAATAGCAATAGTTTTACATATATATGAAACCTTACGCAGCCATCAATAACATGCTAAGTTACTTCAAGTGTCTGGGAATGCATTAAGACAACTCACTCCTCATTCTCGCCCTTCACTTTTACGCTCACCCTGCACTCTCAGCGATCACAATGCACTCACTGATCACCATGCACTCACATCATTCACCTGCTCACCCTGCATTCAGTGATCACTCCGCACTCACAATACACTTGCGCTGTTCACCCTGTACCTAACTCTGCAGTCACATGAGCGCACTACTCACCCTGCACTCATGTGACACTTCACTCACCTGTCCTCCTCACTGCTATAAAAAAAATGAAATGTTTGTCAGAAAGGTGCTATAGAGAGATGACGTGCATTGTTGGTTAGTGGTAGTGAGGAAATTCATGAAGAAGGAGGAAATGGGGGAGGGTGTGCCAAAAAAGACTGTTGCACCATGTGTGACCAGTGCTAGGGCCAGCCCTGGCTAGAGTGGTAGCCCCCCTCCCGAAGTTTGGGTCTATTGCGTCCCTGGTTTTAATCGCCTAGCCAACTCAGGACTTTCGTTCTCGCTTCTCTGATTTGTCAGATGAGGTTTAGGTTGGTGATGGCCACTGGGGAAGCAAGGGGCAAAGCCAATCTGTGAATGGGCAGAAGTGTGCCACCCCCATGCCTCACCCATTTGATCTCCATAGTATAGATTTGTGTGCATCTCTGGAGATTACATGGTACTTCCCGTGTTTTGAACCATGAGTGAAAGCTTACGGAGTTAAATATGGACTTTGATTTTTTTTTAAGCATACTGCTATGCTAATACAGAATTGTCAATCATGTTGAAAATAACAAGTTGCTCGAGTCCAAAATGTATATTTTTTGTAGATAACAGTGTGTATAATGTGAGAGCACATATGTCTCTTACTCCTCTCAGTATTGATGTTAATTATTCACCGAATGTGCAATATTCATCTACATTTTTGAAGATCAGGGATTCATCTTCACAATAACCTCTCTGTGGGAAAAAGGATGTGTTCATCACTCTGCATAACAAACTCCTTAATATAGTTTGTATACTCCCTTCTAAAATTCTATTGCATTAATTGGCAAAAGAGAAAGGAAGGTGATCGGAATCTTACTTTTTCCTTTAACAACTAACCACGTTATCAATATCATCTCCAGCTTTACTCTGAACATCCTAAACACTTCAATATAGACTTGCTCAGATGGAGAACTGTCATATGGAAAGGAGTGTATTGGAAAAACATGTTTGCACATATTTTGAAAGCAAACTTATAACTAGCTACTATTTGTTAAAAATCATGTGCCGCTTGAGCAGCTTTGGATGCGTCTTACTAAAATGTACATGCCTTTTTTTTTTTCAAGTTGCGTTCCAACGTGAGGGGCTGCAAGACATCTTTTCAAATTATTTATATGCGTGGGTTTTGGTGCCTCTTTGCCTGCAGGACTGTCTCTGGCCACCCTGTTACTTGCATTTACATGCCCACCATTTTGGGGTGGGCTGCTATCTTCCCTCACACTTCCTTTCACGTACAGTAAATTCTCAGCTCCTGTTCCATGCCATGGCCCAGGCCTGATTCTAAGTGCTCTGCCACTTGTCATGTTTGTCGAGCCATATCCTTGGGATTGCCTCTTGCCAGGGCCTCCATTACTTTCCCCTGGTGACAATTGCTGCATCGGAGGCTGTCATTACTGGATGGGAGATTGCTGCATCCATTAAAGGCAGATGCCATCCAGAGATGTTTTAAGGCATGGGTAAAGTGGGCTCCGGCCCAGGGCCCCAGCTCTGTTCTGCAGAGTCTTGCCCTGATGGCATTAAATGATTCTTGAACAGACTGTTTTGAATACCACTTACAGTTGCTTTTTTCCCAATGTTGGTGATATGTGTGTATATTACAGACATTTTGTAGAGGAATGTTGTGTTTCATGCAACATCTATAAAATAGTTTCTTTTGGATCAAATCAGGACCTCACACATATGAGAAATGGGAGTGTTTCACAGAGATTATTTGCAGTAATATTAGCGAGCAGCTGCTGTGTTGCAATATTGAAAACACACATCACTATCCCTTAATATTACATGGAAACACATTAAGAATTTGGACTAGTGTGTCTGTGACACTTTCTGTGACCCTTACCAGTCGCTAGTGTGTGGCATGCAGATAATTCACCAGTCTATTTCTCTTGAATTTCACAGGATACTGAGCTATATCTTGTGTACTTCTCATGTATATTGTCAGTCGAGTCTATGGAATTGCAGGTTTGGGTTTGTCTTTCAAAGTTTCAAGTTATTGTCCATTAATGTCAATTCTAATTCAGACCCTTCATAGCTCTTTGTTCTTCAGCCAGAGGCAGTTCCTGAGACAGTAGGATTGCTCCTTGGCATTGTTCTGATTGCTGCGTCAGTTAAATAATCTGCTTTTGACAGTATTGTTGCAAATGGCGTAGCTTATATGTTAAGAGTTTGTCCCATTTTCTCATTAGAACTTTGAGCAAGACAATATAGAGCCATTTCAAGAAATGTTGGAGGTTTCAAATAAAAATACACCAGATTTTGGGCAGTGGGGCAAAGTGTTAGACATTTGTTTGTAGAAGTACGGGGCTTAAAATGAATCTTTGCAATGCTCAGCCACTTAAGTACCACTCAGAAAACATTTTTGGTTTTGTTTGCACTACCTAAATCTGCTGCTAAGTGTATACCATTACAATACGGGCCCTGATTCTATTTAGCATGGTTGGGGTTTGGTTCCCTTTCTCAGGGAGAATAATATATAATGGCAATGCAGAAGCTTAGTATGGTGTTTTGAAGTTTCCTTTACTTAAATTCTTTTGTAGTGCTTAGAGATGCTTATATATTTAATATTAGAGTTTACTATAATTAGTTGGTCAGGCACAATTATTTAAATCCAGACATCATGGAAGTTATATAATTTGAGCAAATGATAGAAAGCTATTCTCTATAGCGATATCATCCTTGTGAAATGTGAGGTTTGAAACCTCTGTTTTTTGTGGAACAAGTAAACCGAATACATATTTTTGAAAATTTTGAATTAATTGAGACAGATTTGTGAAGGCTGCATTCTAGAGGACTTTGTGGGCTATTTGTACCTCCTAATGATCCTACAGTCAAGCATTCACGGTGTCCACAATTAATATTCAGTATAAAATGCACCTAATGTAGGTCCATATTTGTCACTGGTACTGAAAGCTTGAACTGGTGTGGATCTTAGGGCTGTCAGCAAAGATCTAGAGACAAAACAACGAGTTCAGAGTGGGTGACAGATACAACATTTTGTTTAATACCAGGTATTGAATAACTACATCCATACCATATGATGTATAAATCAAAAATGTAAGCCTTTGAAGTAAGGGGCAGTAGTATTATCATGATGAAACAGAGAAGAATAAATCAGTGACACTTCTAGGGAGTATTATAAAAGTATTATTTTAGTAACCTGAATTGTTCACATTTAGCAAGGGATCATTCCCAACACCAACTCACTTTACCTGAGTTTTTTAACTGACACAGGAGGAATTTGCCAATCTCATTTGCCCAGCGATCATTGTTCCACAAACTGAAATAGCTATGAGAGGGAATTCAAGTCAGAATAGATTATGGTAATGTGTTATATATGTTTCGAAGAGTAAAAACTCTAGATAAAGCATCCCAGCATTGGGTTATCACAGCTGTGAAATATTTTGTTCCACTTTAAGGGCTTGAGGTCGGAAAGGTTCCTTAAGGTCTACTTTAGGAAGGTCCCAAATTCAGGTTTGTAAAACACTAGCTTCTAAAAGATACCAGTCTGCTTGAAAAGTGGCTCAAGCAAAAACCTTCTCTTCAGACGAGTGTAGACATCAGTGATACATTTCAATGCAAATAAAAATAAAATAACAAAGCAAATTAAAATATAAAAAATACGGCTGTATCAGCTTTGAGTGCAGGGGATATGGACAATTTTTCCCGATGAACTGGTTATGGATGAGAGAAAGAGTGGATAATAAATCAGATTCAGATAAAATATAAAAAAGTGCATAATGCTAAATAAAGTTCAAAGTGCTGGGCTACAGCAATTATCTAAAATTCAAAATGGTACTATATATGGGTGGTCAACAATCTGTGGTGAGACACACAGTTCATAAGAATAGTAGCAATTGAGTCTCAGTGGTAAATGCATCACAGAGACTCTGTTGCACATGTCTTCAAGATTCTCCTAGTGAGCGAACGACTTTACTAAACAATTGACAGGATTAGATGCGTGAAGAAAAAGTGCCAGCTTGTCATTTGTTTTTAAAGAAAGGAACCATGAGGTGGCAAAACACAGTGTATAGATGACATCTTAAAAAAAATGTAATTAGCATTTCTTGCTATGACTATTTTCAGTATTCTGGCGCAGTGTGGTAAAGATGATGGTTGATGGCCCAACCAGAGAGGTCAGCCTCTACACAAGTTCTCTCTGAAGCCTTCCACCTGGTGATGCACCTGTTTGAGAAGTTGAGGGGTCGGCTGCATGAAGCTTTACCATTGCAGATTTAAATGTTAATGATTATGATGACTTCAAGCACCCAAACTGAAGTCTAACATTGCCTTTTGTGCTGCTATCGAAGCACTGCTGGAGCACACTCACCTTGTCACAAACAAGAGTCCTCCCTACGGGGGTACAAACTGCTGGCAGCAGAACCGCTGGAGACTACAAGCCCCATCTACCTTGCCTGGTTGCTGCATGGCCACATCCTGCCAGCGCTATAAAAGCGCACCAAGGTCCCGCTGTTTTGGTTCAACTTTCACACTGGATAATCACCTTCTGTGCTGCTATTGAAACGCTGATGGAGCGGGCTCACCTTGAGACAAGAGTCCTGCCTATGGGGTGGTACAAGCCACTGATCATAGAGCCGCTGTGACTACAAGTCGCATCTACCCTGCCTGGTTACTGCATGACCACATCCTGCCAGCGCTATAAAAGCATGCCACAATCCTACTGTTTGGGTGCCACTTTCACGCAGTAACATTGTCTTTTGTGCTGCTATTGAAGTGCAACTGGAATGTGCTCACCTTGCGACAAAACTCTCTTCTACGGGGGTGGGGGTACAAGCAGTTGACATTAGAGCTGCTGGGGACTACATGTTCTATCTACACTGCCTGGTTGGCGCCTTACCAAATCCTGCCAGCGCTATAAAAAAGTACCACTGTCCTGCTGTTTTGTGGGCTACTTTCACGCTGTAACATTGCCTTTTGTGCTGCTATCGAGGTGCTGTTGGAGCACACTCACCTTCCCACAAAAGTCTTGCCTATGGGGGTACAAGCAGCTGACAACAGAGCCTCTGGGGACTACAAGTCACATCTACCCAACCTGGTTGCCGCATGACCGCATCATGCCAGTGCTATAAAAGCACGCCACAGTCCGATGGTGCAGGACGCACCCCGGCACAGCCAAGGCCAAGGGTGGGCCCATCCACCCCATCAGAGTCCAAAAGAGGCTCTACTGGGCAACCCCTCTGAAGTCCTCATTTGTTTACTTGAAGATACTGACCATTGGTTTTATCTACTGGTACTGCCACATACTCTTCTGGACTGACCAGCATTGTTGAGCCTGATTTAGATGGTGGGTGTTGTTCAAGAAGTATTATCTACTGCACACTAATTCATAATAGGGATAGGGCTGACCGCCATCATATTCAGGACCTATGTTTTGGAAGCCTCACTTTAGCAAGGCAGTATTCAGCATCAACAAATAGTGGGAGTTATTTCCAAAGGGCCTGGGGCCTTCTTTAGTAAACCGATAACACCGGCCCTTCAGATTTATGAGGGGAAAACACTGGGTTCTGCTCAAAATGGGGCATAATTATGGGGCTTTCTTAACATTGATGAGCTTATCAGATCTGAGAGTAAATTCCTGAGAAATATATCCCATTTACCACCTAGCACCCCCTTATACCAATTGACATTTGATATATGTGTAAAAAGGGTTGAGGGTAAATGTAGACTGTGCCCATTGTTGTTCTGGAGGCACCTATGGTCTATTCCTGAGTTAGCCCACTTTACCACTGCCATTCAGGATGTTATTAAATCTGACCGCATTCATAAAATAAACTGGCCTCACAATATCTGGTAGCTACTTAGCTCCATAGGATTGGCCACCTGTGGGAAAACTCTTCTGGAGCTCCCATCCCTTCCAAGGAAGCCTTGAAAAAGCGTTACAGGGCAAAAACAGAGTGTGACGAAGTCCACAAAGCTGCAAATGCTTCTTTTACAAGCGACATTCTTGATTTAAAATCAAATTGCATACAAACAGTGCACAGGCACCTTTACAGCGTCACTGGATAGACAGCTATATTTCCAGTTTCAAGCAGGGCACCTACCGCTTAAATAAATTGCTTCTAAATGAGTGCAGTCTGATTGCCAGGTTTATGTTTTGTGACCTCTCAAAGGAAACTTTAGCCCATGTCATTTTCACTTGTCCTGCCTATGCCCATGTCCACTCCTTTTGGCTGTCACCCCAATGTAAAGAGCTAGACACAAGAAGTCATAGAACCACTCTCTGCATACTTAGAATGGATTTCCGGTCTTTATAAGCTTGTGCCATTGTCAACTTTTGGGTGCTATGTGGTTGGTACGCTGGCGGGCTCTTTATTTACAAATGTGAATATCTGCCTCATATTTGTTTGTGTAATACGTAATTTATCTGCTGCTAGTTTTTAAAGTGTTTTTAGAACATTTGTGCCAATTATACAAATCGTTGTCTTTGGAATTTCTCTATCATTTGTGCCTAATATTTATATTTGTACTATGTTGTATTTCATATGCACTTTTATGGCTTTGACAGTCGAAATAAAGTTTTTAATGATGATGATGAAAAGAATTAATAGAAAATCCTGTAGATTTATATTTAGCCAGCCTATGTAGCTATGTTGTGCTTTAAGGTAATTTAGCTCATATTGATTTTTTTAAACTATCTTGCTAGTTTAGTGTAGTGTGAGTTTGCAATGATAGAACCCTTTTGTCTCCTGATGGACACGGCAGAACTGTGACATAAGTGTTAGAGCGTAGTGAAGTGACTGCAGCTTTAGAATGTCGAGTTTGTGGTTCCACGCAGACAAATAAAGACGTGTTATACTAAGCTTCATGTGTGGTGTAGTAATTAGTGAGCACCCATGCTGGGGAGGACACTACAGCTGGGACAACACCGTTCTTCTTTTCTCGCTCCATCAGTGCGGTATTTGGCTGGTATTTCAAGATTGTCCAGCTATACATCAAATTAAATATATGTTTTGACTAATCTGAGAAGGCTGTACAGCTTGGAGAATCTCCTGATTAGATGAACAAAAATGTTAAAGGGCGGGGGTTCATTATCTAGGCAATAAAAAACAACAGCAGGTTTATTAGCAACAACAGTTCATACATAGGGAAATGCACTCACACTTTTCTGTCCAAAAAGCATTGAAATATGGATCAAAGAAACAAGACAGCTCATTTTGAATTCAACATAGGACTCTGTAAGCATTTTCTCCTCCATATTGATTTGCCTCACATTTTGACGTGAGCACCAAAATAGCGCTTTGGGTAATTTTGTTAATGAGAACCCACTTTCATTGCGCTCTGCTGTTTATCTCCAAATTAAAGACTGTTTGTGGTTAATTAAAGGGTTTTATCTCCTCTGACAAATTAGGTGTTTACAATTTAATTCAGTATTCATTGAAGGATTTAATTCAGCAATAGACTGAGAAGGAAAGTAGAGCTACAAATAGAATAGTTGTTTTCGAGTGAAATTCAGCAAGCTAACAAAAACGTTTAGGGCCACATTCACAAGGCTTTTTCTATGAGGAGTATGCCTTTTCCTCTCTTACATAGGAATTATCTCTGAATATTTAGGCATGAGTCATAAAGAATTTTCTATGAGTATTCTTTTCTCACCCCTCTCTTGGACATGATTAACACTTGAATAGCCATACACGCTTTATTCATAAAGCTTTTTCTGTGAGTAGTTGTGTCTTTCTCCTGTCTTATACATGTGTCACATCTGAATACCATTGAATGACTCACAAAGCTTTTTCTATGAGCAGGTCTCCTAATTCTGTCTTAGTTTGGAGCTGCACCTGAATATTCATTCATTCATTCACCCCGGGGTGTCACTTTTTGTAAGCACAAGGTAAGTTTTTTTTTAAATTCTCAGCGGCGTTCGCTAAATGCTGCCACCCATTCTTTCACGTCTGTGTCTGCCGCACCACTCCTTACACCACTATTCATGCCTGAATTACAAAGCATCTTCTGTGAATAGTTTCCATCAGTTTCTAGGAGTCAGCTGTTATTTCTGTCATCCTTAGAGTGTTCTTCCCCCAATGTTTTGCCTTTTACCTCTCATTTTTGCTGATTCTTTTTATTGGCCTTAGGACTCTGAGCACTTTACCACTGCTAACCAGAGCTAGAGTGCTTATGCTTCCCCCTAAACATGATGACACTGGTGTATACCTGATTGGCATGTTTGTTGTACTGGTAAGTCCCTCATAAATTAGTATACCATATACCAGGTACTTCAAAAACTACTAGTGGGCTACAGCACTGATTGTACCACCCACAGAAGTAGTCTTTCAAACATGTATGAGGTCTGCCACTGCACTACTTGTGTGTGCAGCTTACCTCCACTTCAACTTGCCATTTGAAACTACTTGCCAGGTCTTAAACTCCCCTTTTACTACATATTAGTCATCCCCTATGGTATGCCCTAAGTAATCCTAAGAGCAGGGTGCTATGTAAGTAAAAGGTTAGGCATATGCCTTTATGTTTTGCGTGTCCTGGTAGTGACAAACAGCCTGTTTCGTTTTTTGCTACTGTGAGGCCAACCCCTCTCACAGGCTAGCATTGGGAATTCCTTAATACAATTTTAAGCTGTAATTCCTGATCAGAGAGGATTAGCTTTTTCATGTTTTGTATGTTTGTAATGGTAATGATAAATCTTCCTTACTGGTGAAGTTGGATTTAACCTAACTATTTTACACAAGGAGATGATGGACAGAGCGCTGCATCTTTTCAGACACTCAGCCCCAGTCACAGATCTGGGTTGAATCCATCATCGTTCTTTAGCTCACTTCGCCACCGCAGTTCAGACCCAGCTATATGCAAATCAGTCTTGACCCTGTGTCTCATGGGAACAGTCCAACCCGAACTGTAAACCACGGCTTCACTGCACCGGAAACAAGCATCCTGTGATGGTTTCAGGCTAACACACCCCATCAGCCAGGCTAGCTTGAATCCAGTGGCAAAGTGAGCAACAACGGCACTCTGCTCAGCTTAACGATGACACATTGCATTCACTTCAATGGAACTCGACGCCGAAGCAGGACCCCCTTTGCAAAGCTTGATAACAATGCAGTAGACTGTCGACGTTGACAAAAGCTTCATCCAAGGTATTTCTTCAGCGGGACGTGTCTGGGTCCTGATCGCGATCAGCTTAAACTTTGGATTTGCACCTGTCTCTCACAACCTCAGGTGACTTCTGACCACTATTTTTAGTTAGCACATTCTATCAAAATTCATTTCTCAACTTCTACTTATTGGATATTTGCCATTTCTGTCTTATTTTGATCAGATAAATATACCAAATTGTTCTAAACCTGTGTGGAGTATTTTTGTGGTGTATTCATTGTGTTGTTGTGTGTATGTTGCACAAATACTTTACACATTGCCTCTTTAGATAAGCCTGAGTGTTCTGTGTCAAGCTACCAGAGGGTGAGCACAGATTATCGTTTATTGTGTATCTAGCTTACCCTGACTAGAGTGGTGGTTCCTCCTTGATCTGGGTGTAAACCTCAGCCAACCAGGAATCCCATTTCAAATATAATCCATGCTCATTCACAGAAGCAGTGAGTAGGCATGTATTTGTCCTAGACATTTATGAGTAAGTTATTCCTTAGATGTTCCTATTCACAGGAGGAGCTGGGATATCAGTACCTTTCAAATTGCTTCCATCTAAGGTATTACTCTGACATGGTTGCATTAACGGTTCTTTCTGCAAAGCACCACAGTAAAATCACCTTTCATATGAATTATTATGATTACATGTACTTATTTATTTGATTGCTTGTTTCTTTGTTTGTTTAGGAATTTTGTATGCTGCCTTTAGATGCTGAGCCACAGTCCCTTGAGAAGAAAGGGAAGTGTTAAATGTGACATCTACAGAATTGGCACTTGATTACTTATTATTGGAGTTGTCAAGTCAGTATTGGTTCTTCAGGATCCTGAGAAGATCAGTTCCGGAATTCAAGGTATTGGAAGGACCCAGTTCTTTATGATTTAGACTGGTGCCCGAATCAAAGGGTTGTGGATTAGTGTTTGTTATCTACCTAGCCCAGGTTACTGAAGGAGGGTAATCCATTTGAACTTGATGTGTTCAAATGGACATACGGGCTAGGGAATTAGATTTTTGCGCAAATGTTTTTTTATCTTTGTTTTGAAAGAGACATAAAATAATGACTGATTACTATGTTGAGGTAAGGAACACTAAAACATAGAAACAAACAATGCAGGTTACTAGTCTTCTGAGGCAAAAAAGCAGTGTTCTTATTTTATTTACATTGAACAAATACAAGCTTTCAATTTGTTAGCTCTTGGCACAACAAAACAAAAAGGACCACAAATAGCCCTTCCATCCTATGTGTAATTAGGAGCTGTATCACACTTACTGTAAGTTTGATCAACACTGGCAGTTCATGTAAACAGGTTTCAAGTGTTCACCAATATTTTTCATCTTTCATCTTTTTTACTATAGCTTTAAAACATTGGAACATTAACACAACAAAACTGTATGCTATTAAATATTAAGTCTTTTAAAGTTGGAGCTGGGAAGTAGAACGAAATCAAGTGCAAGTGCCAAAATCAAATAGATAATAAGAAATACATATAAATTGCATGCGAGCATAATGTGTTAAATCGTGATAGTCAACTTGTGTTACTAGGTTTAGAATGTTTTAAAGAAATTACCACACACCGGCTACAGTCAATATACAAATCAGTACGAGAGATAATCATTCAAACAAGCAAAAAAGGCTGACCTCTTTCTCCTCACCCACCCAGCAACTGTAGCTGAACTCTCAGTTTTTAAGCCTACTCTGGTTTTTGTAAAAGACCAGGAAGGGACTTAAAAGAAAGCACCAACTGCACAACCTAAGCTACGGCAGGACTCAGGAATTCCAGCAATAAGCTTTGCTTGTGTTCTTATTTCAGTTGTTTATTTGTTTATTTAAAGTTTTATTTAGTGCAGACCAGAATATTTTGTTGTTAGAGTAATTTACATAGTTATAAGTTACTTGTTACAAGAGCTCTTAGCACATGTGCTGCAGATACATAGGAAAGACATAAAATGGCAACATAAGAGCGCATCACACATTCTATTAGTAGGCCAGAAACTTTAACACGTTAAATACACAGAGGAAAAGTAACAGTTTATCCTTAGTAATTCAATGAAAGAAACAAAGGTTACAGGGACGTTATAGTTAGTTTGACGTTTTTCTGACAAAAAAACAAAGAAATTCAGCATTTACAGTTATACTTATAGTTATACTTATGTTAATGTTAGGAAGCTATAACTTGTGGCCTAAAGTTACTTAATTGCATGAGCTATAGTATCTTCAGATAAGTATAACTATTAGTATAATTATAACTGTTGAATTTCATTAGTTTTGTGTGGATAAAACATCAACCTAGCAGAAATGTCTCAAAACCTTTGATTTTTTTTCAGTGAATTTCTATTTTTTTAAATATAAAGTAATATATAATTACTCTATGTTAATGCATCCAGGCCCTGTGGCCAACCCCCATATGCACCCAACCCCACTCCACGGACAGCCTTTGGCTGTGTGCGGCAGGCCTTTGGTGTGTGAGTGGGTGCATTTTTTTCCCTTGGGTTTCAAATCCATGGATCGCTCTCAGATTTACACTGGGGGCTGAGCTGGATCTGCAGATCCACAGTTTGGCCCTCCACCAAGAAAGGGGGATTTTTCTTGCCCATGGGGATCCCTCAGAAACCCTCCATGTGTCCTATGGGGTCAGGATATCTCTACCCTGACCCCTTATGATTTTTTTGACTGTTCTTCTCCCCCCAGACTGCCAGAACGGCAGCTGCAATTTTCCCTTCAGGTAGCTGCCAGTCAATTAGGGACTCGCTTTCCGCTCGTAATTTCTGATCCCCCATGGGTGGATCTGCAGCCACATATCTATATACAATCATTTCTTTCTTTAATAACTCCCAAACTACTGAAGATATGAACATAAAATTACAAAAGAGGCTCTTTCTAGACCAATATCTACCTTTCTGAAAATTTGGTGTAATTCCGTTCAGCGGTTTGGGCTGTAGTCGTGTGAAAAAAATACAGAATCCCCATAGACATTTCATGGGGAAAAGCATTTTGGGCCCCCCCCTTTTTCTCATCCCCTGCTTGACAAATCCCCCCAAAATTTCCAATACTGCAGCAGAAGTAACTGGTACACTAGTTTTGAAAATTTTATAAGGATTCGTCAAATGGTGCCAAAGTTATCAGCAAAACAAACAATGCCTCATCTATGGGATAAGTTGTCCCTAACCATAACTATGATATAGATAAATTCTAAGAAAAACCCAAAGGTTGGAGGGACGTTATAGTTAGGTTCTGAATTTACATGCACAAACAAAAGAAATTCAGCTGTTAGAGTTATTTCAAGTAACTATAACTCATACCCTAAGGTAACTGTAACTCGTGCCCTCGTCATACACAGTTAATTACCCCACATATCACATCATTGATGAAATCTTCTGTGACATCATTGATTTTATCACTGCAACATTTGCAATACAATTATTGATGAGAAAACTGTGTGTGGCGAGGGTGCGAGTAATAGTTACCTTTGGGCATGAGTTGTAGTTACTTGAAATAACTCTAACAGGTGAATTTCTAAAGTTTTGTGCGTGTAAATCCAGGACTTAATTATAAAATCCCTCTAATCTTTGATTTTTTTCAGTGAATTTTAATTCCTAGCTATCATATCCCAGTACACCAGAAGGTGCCTTTGCAGAGTGGTGGAGAAAGGGTGCAGGGCCTCCGATGAGCTCTCAGCAATCCCGCTGTGTGGGACTTACTGTTGGTAACAGGAGGGGTTCTTGACTTCCAATGACCTTAAGCATCCAAGGGGACTTCATCCCCCAATGAGTAAGACGTCTGGTGCATGTTTGCAGAGTGTTGGAGTAAAGGGGTGGGGCTTCCAATAAGGTCACAGCAGTCACGCTGTGTGGGACTTAATGGTGGTAACAGGAGGGGTTATTAGCCCCCAGCGATCCTCAGAATTGAAGGGGACTTCATTCCTTAAAGAGTAGTGCACAAGATGGCACCATTGCAGAGTGGTGGCAAAAGGGGACCTCCAATGAACTCTCAGAAATCCTGCTGTGTGGAACTTACTGGTAGTAACAGGAGGGATTATCTGCCCCATCAACCCTCAGCATCCTAGGGGACTTCCTCCACCAACAAGTAGTTCGCCAGGAGATGCCTTTGCAAAGTGGTGGAGAAAGGGGGTGGGGCCTCTGATGAGATCACAGCAATCATGATATGTGGGGCTTACTGGTGGTAACAGGAGGGGTTCTTGGACCCCAACGACCCTCAGCAGCCAAGGAGACTCCATTCACCAATGAGTAGTATGCCAGGAGGCGCGTTTGTGTTCACAGAGTGGTGGAGATAGGGGTTGGGTCTACAATGAGCTCTCATCATTCATGCTGTTTGGGACTTACTAGTACTAACAGGAGTGGTTCTTGGTCCCCAACAACCCTCACCACCCAAAGGGACTTCATCCCCCTACCAGTAGTGCGCCAGGAGGCACATTTGCACAGTGCTGGAGAAAGGCAGAAGGGGTCTCTGATGAGTTCTCAGCAATCCCGCTGTGTGGGATTTACAGGTGGTAACAGAAGGGATTCTCGGCCTTAAGACCCTCAGCATCCATGGGGATGTAATCTCCCACCAAGTAGTGCGCCAGGAGATAGGTTTGCAGATTGTGAGAGAAAGGGAGAGGGTGCTCCAACAAGCTCTCAGTTAGGGATTTTCTGGGCACGGAAATATTAAATGATTTGCCTATAAAGACGGCATTAGCTGAAACCTAGATTCGAACCTCGTTTCATAGTTCAACTTTACCTGCAAGGCTATACCTCCTCCACCTTCCATAAACCACAGGGCTCTGAACACAACAGAGCACAGGTGATTCAGTCCCTGTAACACACTGTCCATGTATGTGTCATTGAAGTTTTGTAGGTAGACAGACCGTGTTCCCTCTACCAGCACTTTAGAAGAGAAGTAAACATAATGCATTGTTCAGAAGAGAAAAAGAAGAGAGCACTGGGCACTGTTCATATGCATGCAGGGTATTCAGTTGTGTCACCAATGAGCCATGATTGTTTACACACTTGTCTTTCATCAGCCTCGGAGCCAGATGGGACCTAATGTACTAAGCAGAAAACAGAAGCAGCAGTTGAGGGCAGAAAGTCACCCAGACACTTATGAACCTGCTGTGGAGAGCACACATGGGATACAACAATATTTCTCTACTTGTTTTATATTTTGGCATCATGGTGTTTTAACTTCACCAGAGCAAAATGTTTAGTACTTGTCTGGAGTGAGAACTAGGAATGGATGCTTCCCATTCTATTCCTGATATCAAATACTGCATCATGCTGCATCATTTATGGGTGTCATAATTGCACAATGATATACTTGAACGCCTACACTTGTTTTTTTTGCCAAGATTCGTGGATCATTAGCGATTTTGGACCAGAAAGGGCCTCTAGAGGACCCCAGCACCAGGATTAGGTGGTTAGGGTATTCTGGCCCCCTTTTCCTTATGGAACTCGGTTGAATCCAAGTCCCAAAATGGCTGCCAATTCCTAGTCGAAGTGTTGGCAGCCAATAGACCTCTGCATGAAATCGGATGGATTTGCCGAGGAACTGCATCCTTAGATATACACATTTGGTTTTCCATTAATATTTTGAAAACTACTGAACAGATATTCAACAAATAACATAAAGGGCTCTTTCTAGACCAAGAGCTAGCTTTCTGACAAATTTGGTGCAATTCCTTCCATTTGTTCGTTCTGTAGTCATGTTAAAAATTCCACAGGGAAATTGATTGGGGAAAATGCATTTTGTGGCCCTCCCTTTTTCTCTCCCCCTGGTTGATAAATCACCATGAAACTTTCTAAACAGCAGCTAACCTGACTGCCTACTTATTTTGAAAAGTTTGAGAAGATTTGTCAAACGGTGTCAAAGTTATTGGATATATATAACTATCACTGCTGAATTTCACGTGTTTTGTGCAAGTGAAATCTGAGCCTAACTATAACATCTCTGTAACCTTTGGTTTGCTGAGTGAATATATATATATATATATATATATATATATATATATATATATTCACTCAGCAAACAAAAGGTTACAGGGACGTTATAGTTAGGCACAGATTTCACTTGCACAAAACCAGTGAAATTCAGCAGTGGTAGTTATATATATCCAATATCTTTGATATATATATATATTCACTGAGCAAACCAAAGGTTACAGGGACGTTATAGTTAGGCTCAGATTTCACTTGCACAAAACCAGTGAAATTCAGCAGTGATAGTTATATATATCCAATAACTTTGATATATCCAATATATATATTTCACTTGTACAGAACCAGTGAAATGCAGCAGTGATAGTTACCTGAGCTAAGATCTGCGCCCCCGCAATGCACTGCTTATGACCTCACAAATTACATCACTTATGACATGGTCAGTGATATCAATGATGACATCACTGATGGGTTTATTGTGTTCTACACAAGCTTTTTGGTATTGCAGAAAAATGTTTCCAGTAGGGCAAGGATTCTATGTACTAAGTATTATGTATTGTAAGCAGTCTTGAGTTATTAGACAGAATCATCTCAGCATGACAATTGCCACTTAACTTAGAAGACCGTGTGCACAATGCACTAGCCTATGTTTGTGTGCTTGTTTTGCTTCAGAAGATGCGCTATCTGAAAAGTTTTGATCACAGTATAAAGTTTTCAGGTAGAACGATTTTTAGCACCTTCAGCCCTTCCTTATTTTAAGTGAATATTCACTCCTTGTACAAGTTTTTCATAGTGGGTACACTGTTCTCAGTAAATATTTGTTAACGCTCTGTGGTGTATTACTCATGAGAGTTTCAGTGTCTTCAAACAGTGTGCTATAGAGTAAACTCTCTCCATGGGATAAACAGTTTTAACAGTACCCACTTTTCTACTTATATCCACTTATTTTCTGAGTGTAGGTTCAGTGACTGTCAGCGGCTTGATACAGGTAAAGATTGGCCGTAGTAGGGCATTAGTTATGCAACACGGCTGCAGTATCTTGTAAAACTGGGTTTTCCCTCAAAAGCTGTATCCAGATTGAACACCATGTGCAAGATAGGTTAGCCTTGTATCTGTGGTTCAACATGAAGTCCTCTACCCATGAATTGTAGGGTATAGGGTTAATGTTGCACATAACACAAGCTTGCTTCACCTACTGAGGTTGTATGTATGATAGCAGTAATGATGATATTATTATGTGCTATTAATGGCTCGAGGAGAGGGGGCAGCGTGGCACCTCTCCTCTTTGTTCATGATTTTGCTCCCCAGGGCCTTTAATACCTCAGATAGGTACCACACGGCCCCCTGCCCTTATTGAATATGGCCCTGGGGGTGAGGTCTCAAAGTAGTCTCATTGTATTGTGGCTATTTTTACAGATTTGTTTCTGGTTTTAGCCCATGGTGGGGTCCCTCTGGTTTCCCCAATGGGACCTAGGGGGTCAGGATATCCCTACACTTCAATGATGAAGTTGAGCTGTTATCAGTGACCTCATGTCGTAGAACATGTCATGAGTGATGTCAATTGTGAGGTCATTAGCAGTGCATGGCAAGGGCGGTAGTTATAGTCTGCACTGTTAACTATAACTGGTCAATTTCTGTGGTTTTTTTGGTTCAAAACGTTAATTTCCACACTGACAAATTCACCTAACTATAGCATTACTTTAACTTTTGGTGTTTTCAGTGAATTTGTAAGGTTGTTTTTAAACAGAAACAGATCTTTTTAATATACCTAACTATAATGTTACTTTAACCTTTGGTTTTTCATTGATTTCTAGTTGTCTTTTTAAAGTAAATTCATTGTTTTGTGAGTGTATGTATGGTAGAAGGACGTTATAATATATGTTTTGTTCTGACATTATTTTAGTAATAGAATTTTTTTTATGGTAACAAAACAGGATATTGTTCACTGTCTGCAAAATTTTGTATAATATGTGTGAGAATTAAACAGATAAATATTAAATAGAAATTGCTCATTTGCTCAGTTGTTGTGACTCCGATATCAATATGTGTCACCAGAAATCTATATTTGAGGCTTCATTACTCTCTCAATGGCAGATGTGCCTGGTATGTTGTATAGAGGGACTGGCCTTTCTGCTGAGACCTCTCTCTGTAATGATGGGTGCGCATAGAAGGGTGTGGAGAGGGACTGGCATCTCCTTTCACACCTCTTTTTTCAGATGACGGGTGTGCACCATTGTGCAAATGAGCAGATCTGTTGTGACCTTCATATTATGTCACAAATGGAACAACAGGTTGCACATTTAAATTCAACAGAGTCAGTAATGTAACATAGGATTCCCCCACTCCTGGGTTATTGACATTCTTTTAATTTTGTTTGGCTATAACAAACCCACTCGGGTAAAAGTGCACATTGGAGGACTTAAATTACCAACATGCACTTGCTTGAAAATTACATGGGCGGCCCACTTAAGAGCAAAATTATTATGAGCTGCCTCCAATGGTTTTACTGGATAGCCAACCATCTGGCCTGAGAACAAGGACTGGGAGGTCTGAAATGTGTAAGACCTTTCAAAAATAATTTGCAGGTTGGTTGGCTCTGCTGCGGTCCTGAAAAACAAAGACAGACCTGTTTTGTGTGTGTTTCCGTCTGAGGGCAAACTTTTTTGTTGATATATATATAGGACCACCACAGAGACAATGTGCTAGTAAAGTGTTTTTTCTAAAAGGTTAGCCTATATATATATATATATATATATATATATATATATATATATATATATATATATATATATATATATATATAAATTCACTGAAAAAACCATAGGTTTCACACATGTTATAGTTAGCGGAAATTTTACTGATAAAAAACCAGTGAAATTCCCCCGTTATAGTTAGTGCAGGCAACTATAACTCACACGACCGCAATCCTCTGCTGATGCTAATACTGTATTTAGACACTTATTTGCCCATGTCTTCTTCCATACATTTTTAGCTATACATATATTACAAATATTTTTTTTTCATAAAGACACATATGTCATCAGCAGAAGATTGCGGTCGCGTGAGTTATAGTTGCCTGCACTAACTATAACGGGGGAATTTCACTGGTTTTTTATCAGTAAAATTTCCGCTAACTATAACATGTGTGAAACCTATGGTTTTTTCAGTGAATTTGCAAGGTTTTTTAAATGCTAATTCCTAACTATAACGTGTGTGAAACCTATGGTTTTTTCAGTGAATTTGTACGGTTTTTTAAATGCTAAGTTACTTTACGCCATTCGTGGCGTGCGCGCCCACTTAACGCAGTTCGTTCCGTGCGCGCACGGTGCTCTTCGCGCACCGTGCGCGCACAGTAAGCACGCGGTGCTTACTGTGCTTACGGTGCTTATAAGCCATGCACAAATGGTGCCCTTCGGGCACCATTTGCACACGGGGTGGAGAGAGTGTGGATAATTTTTTCTTTTATTATTTTTGTTAAAAATATTGTGGTTTTTCACACCTCTGATAAGCCCTGCATATTTGATGGCCTGTGGCCACCAAAAGCACAGGGGGTGGGAAGAGTGTGGATAGTGGGTTTTTTTGTACATTTTTTACCGTACGCGTACGGTAAGCGTAATCGGCGAAATTAGCGAAAAAATAAAAATGGCATTTTTGGCCTCCTTTACATGTGTTTTGGTTTTATTTAACAACCTAACTCTCAGTGCGAGAGAGAAAATGGCGGCCGCCGCTTCCTGGTTTCGGCCGATTCGAATGTTTACTAAGATCTAAGAGCCAATCAGAATCGCGCTCGCGCACGCCACCGTACGGTAAGCGTACCGTAAGCTGGCTCAGATATATATATTGATTTAAAGGCTATTTTCTCAGAATCTACTGAACAGATTTACACCAAACCTACAAAAGGCACTTCCTTGACCTGAGGACTACCTCTCTGCCAAATTTCAAGTAATTCTGTTCAGCCGTTCGGGCTGTAGCCCTGTCTAAAGGTCCTATGGAAAAATGCATGGGAAAAACGCGTTTTGGGACCCCCCTTTTATCTCAGCCCCCGCTTGACGAATCCTCCCGAGACTTTCAGGGTAGGAGCGGAGCGTAGCGCCCCACCTATTTTGAGAAATTCGCGAGGATTCATCGACCGGCGCCAAAGTTATTCAAAATAGAATGTTGCGGATTTCCTATGGAAAAGGGGTCCTAACTATAACTACCTACTGGCGACCGCCAGTAGGTAATATATATATATATATATATATATATATATATATATATATATATATATATATATATATATATATATATATGTATATATATATCCAACAGCACAAAATATTGAACAGAATCATCCAGCGGAATTGGCCTTTGGCACTTAGCGACCCGGTGATTGGACCCCTGCTACCGCAGAGGGTGTCCATCACTTACAGTAGGGCGCCCTCAATGAGGGACATACTAGTTAAAACAAGTCCTGAGGTGATTGACAATAGCAGCTGGATACAATCTGTTAAAGGATTTTTCAGATGCAAAACCTGCAAAGCATGCATTCAGGGAGTCAACACTAACATGTACAAAACTCCTTTCAGTGATCAAAACTATACTATTTCTAAACTTTTAACATGTAAGACACAATATGCTGTTTATGTACTTTCATACCCCTGTAATTTACGGTACATAGGCAGCACCAAATTACCTGTCTTTAAACGTATCCTCCAACATCTAAGAGCCATCACAAATCAGGATAATAACTATCCTGTTGCACGGCATTTTAAGGAACAGCATAAATCTGACAACCATTTTCTTAAATATTATGTCATAGATGCTGTCCCACCTAGCAGGAGAGGAGGGGACCGAGAAAGCAAATTAAGAAAACTAGAAACTCGGTTCATCTTACAACTAGATACTAAGCACCCTGCAGGTCTTAATGCCACGGAGGATCTGTATACATGTCTAATATAATACAGCATGTTTGTATGTTCTCACAACATCGGACGTTAATCATACTAAACCTCATCTCTTAATAACAACTAGAAATCTTTTTAACATCATTTGTAATACAATTTGTCACACTGTCTTTTTTTTAGCAGATCCTCAAATGTCTTACAAAAACACATTTTACTATTTATTGTAATTTTATAAGGCGTTCTTATTAACATCACGCAAATCCAATTTTTTACTGTATTTATTTTTTGCAAATATGTTCTCAAGTTCCACCTAGCCAGATTTGATATTAAACGGATAGGTCGATAGATACAGTTTTAAGGCTACATTACCCTTTTATCTATTTATTGGCATTTTTGCACAAACACTATGCACTGACACTTGTGCACTTTATAGGTGCGGTTGGTGTAGTATGAATGGGTGAAGACGAACCTGATATTAGATCAAGGAATCCCCCCAGCAGTAAACAAGACAGAGGATTTGATCAAACATTAGGATTATGTTTCAAGACTCCATTGACCTAAAATTATCAATGTTATAAGAACAGTAATATAGGTCGCTGTATTCAACAATCAGATTTTAACGATCAATTGATCGTAAAGATAATAACCTGAGGCAATGTTTGATCCCACCATATATTTAGACAAATAAAGAAGTAAATGAAATATCACCTCACAAAACAGAGCAAATAATGCAATAAGGTAACGATGTATCAACATGAACCTACAAAATTCAACTGAATTGCCCCTTGAATTATGATATTCTGGTTCATTTATTTGGCTCTCTTTGCACATATATTGCATATAACACATTGCACTTTTACAGAAACAATTGCTTTATTTTTATTGTTTTTGCTTTTAATTAATGTACAACGATGAAAAAATTCCCACCCATAGATAGATGATTGGCACAGCATTTATTATGAGCAACAAGGTGGTATTTTACCGATATGTATGTCTCATATTATAAGAGGAAATGACGATTAGACACACTATAATATTCGTATTATGTATGACTATGTATAGTACATTTAACAATGAAGGTGTTAATATGCAACATCGCAAATGACATTACATAATGATATCAACTATTATAGAAATGCCTTGTGGGCTCTGCACGATGTAAACACGGCCAATCTTTTGTCAATGTCTATGCTGTCTATGCTGAAATCAGTACGTCATGTTCATCACGTGGTCACTAGCACACTCGTACTTTCACTTTAAATAAGAGCTACCTCTATGATGCCACTGTCATGTGATCAAGGCTCAGGCGAGCCGAAACGCGTAATGGCGACAGAGGAATAAAGGAGATATTTTGCACAAAGTTCTGGGTCTGTGTCCATCTTTCGGGAGAGCCGCTCGTTGGAATTCAGCGGAGGAATACTCATGATGTATATATATATATATATATGAAACAGGAGTTCCCAAAGGAAATTGGAACGCACTCCACAGCAGCTGTTCAGAAGAGCTTGTAATCGGAGGATGACACAACTTGTGGGCACGGTATGAACACGCCGACCGGTTTCGGAGCCTCCCGATCCTTCTTCATGGGCGTTGCCTGAAACGTTGTAGCCTCACAGTAGCACTAAGCATGCATTTAAAACCTGTAACCTGATTGGTCATTTTTTGATAGGTAGTTACCCTCTGGTGGGTTGCATGCTGGGTAAGGTAGTGCACTGTTAACATTTTAACCCTCTGGTGGGTGCTGCACAGTTTCAACCAAAATAATTGCTTAAAATCCCTCTGGTGGGCCCCATGTCCACGAAGTTGGTGCACAATTCAAGAGTTGCTGTGCTGTTCTGGGCTGAAAGTTCGTGCCCGTCCAGTCACGTCATTTGTAGGTAGACGGCGGTGCAGTTCCTCGCGGCTTTGGGACCGCGAAATACATGAAACAGGAGTTCCCAAAGGAAATTGGAACGCACTCCACAGCAGCTGTTCAGAAGAGCTTGTAATCGGAGGATGACACAACTTGTGGGCACGGTATGAACACGCCGACCGGTTTCGGAGCCTCCCGCTCCTTCTTCATGGGCGTTGCCTGAAACGTTGTAGCCTCACAGTAGCACTAAGCATGCATTTAAAACCTGTAACCTGCTTGGTCATTTTTTGATAGGTAGTTACCCTCTGGTGGGTTGCATGCTGGGTAAGGTAGTGCACTGTTAAAATTTTAACCCTCTGGTGGGTGCTGCACAGTTTCAACCAAAATAATTGCTTAAAATCCCTCTGGTGGGCCCCATGTCCACGAAGTTGGTGCACAATTCAAGAGTTGCTGTGCTGTTCTGGGCTGAAAGTTCGTGCCCGTCCAGTCACGTCATTTGTAGGTAGACGGCGGTGCAGTTCCTCGCGGCTTTGGGACCGCGAAATACATGAAACAGGAGTTCCCAAAGGAAATTGGAACGCACTCCACAGCAGCTGTTCAGAAGAGCTTGTAATCGGAGGATGACACAACTTGTGGGCACGGTATGAACACGCCGACCGGTTTCGTAGCCTCCCGCTCCTTCTTCATGGGCGTTGCCTGAAACGTTGTAGCCTCACAGTAGCACTAAGCATGCATTTAAAACCTGTAACCTGATTGGTCATTTTTTGATAGGTAGTTACCCTCTGGTGGGTTGCATGCTGGGTAAGGTAGTGCACTGTTAAAATTTTAACCCTCTGGTGGGTGCTGCACAGTTTCAACCAAAATAATTGCTTAAAATCCCTCTGGTGGGCCCCATGTCCACGAAGTTGGTGCACAATTCAAGAGTTGCTGTGCTGTTCTGGGCTGAAAGTTCGTGCCCGTCCAGTCACGTCATTTGTAGGTAGACGGCGGTGCAGTTCCTCGCGGCTTTGGGACCGCGAAATACATGAAACAGGAGTTCCCAAAGGAAATTGGAACGCACTCCACAGCAGCTGTTCAGAAGAGCTTGTAATCGGAGGATGACACAACTTGTGGGCACGGTATGAACACTCCGACCGGTTTCGGAGCCTCCCGCTCCTTCTTCATGGGCGTTGCCTGAAACGTTGTAGCCTCACAGTAGCACTAAGCATGCATTTAAAACCTGTAACCTGATTGGTCATTTTTTGATAGGTAGTTACCCTCTGGTGGGTTGCATGCTGGGTAAGGTAGTGCACTGTTAAAATTTTAACCCTATGGTGGGTGCTAGACAGTTTCAACCAAAATAATTGCTTAAAATCCCTCTGGTGGGCCCCATGTCCACGAAGTTGGTGCACAATTCAAGAGTTGCTGTGCTGTTCTGGGCTGAAAGTTCGTGCCCGTCCAGTCACGTCATTTGTAGGTAGACGGCGGTGCAGTTCCTCGCGGCTTTGGGACCGCGAAATACATGAAACAGGAGTTCCCAAAGGAAATTGGAACGCACTCCACAGCAGCTGTTCAGAAGAGCTTGTAATCGGAGGATGACACAACTTGTGGGCACGGTATGAACACGCCGACCGGTTTCGGAGCCTCCCGCTCCTTCTTCATGGGCGTTGCCTGAAACATTGTAGCCTCACAGTAGCACTAAGCATGCATTTAAAACCTGTAACCTGATTGGTCATTTTTTGATAGGTAGTTACCCTCTGGTGGGTTGCATGCTGGGTAAGGTAGTGCACTGTTAAAATTTTAACCCTCTGGTGGGTGCTGCACAGTTTCAATCAAAATAATTGCTTAAAATCCCTCTGGTGGGCCCCATGTCCACGAAGTTGGTGCACAATTCAAGAGTTGCTGTGCTGTTCTGGGCTGAAAGTTCGTGCCCGTCCAGTCACGTCATTTGTAGGTAGACGGCGGTGCAGTTCCTCGCGGCTTTGGGACCGCGAAATACATGAAACAGGAGTTCCCAAAGGAAATTGGAACGCACTCCACAGCAGCTGTTCAGAAGAGCTTGTAATCGGAGGATGACACAACTTGTGGGCACGGTATGAACACGCCGACCGGTTTCGGAGCCTCCCGCTCCTTCTTCATGGGCGTTGCCTGAAACGTTGTAGCCTCACAGTAGCACTAAGCATGCATTTAAAACCTGTAACCTGATTGGTCATTTTTTGATAGGTAGTTACCCTCTGGTGGGTTGCATGCTGGGTAAGGTAGTGCACTGTTAAAATTTTAACCCTCTGGTGGGTGCTGCACAGTTTCAACCAAAATAATTGCTTAAAATCCCTCTGGTGGGCCCCATGTCCACGAAGTTGGTGCACAATTCAAGAGTTGCTGTGCTGTTCTGGGCTGAAAGTTCGTGCCCGTCCAGTCACGTCATTTGTAGGTAGACGGCGGTGCAGTTCCTCGCGGCTTTGGGACCGCGAAATACATGAAACAGGAGTTCCCAAAGGAAATTGGAACGCACTCCACAGCAGCTGTTCAGAAGAGCTTGTAATCGGAGGATGACACAACTTGTGGGCACGGTATGAACACGCCGACCGGTTTCGGAGCCTCCCGCTCCTTCTTCATGGGCGTTGCCTGAAACGTTGTAGCCTCACAGTAGCACTAAGCATGCATTTAAAACCTGTAACCTGATTGGTCATTTTTTGATAGGTAGTTACCCTCTGGTGGGTTGCATGCTGGGTAAGGTAGTGCACTGTTAAAATTTTAACCCTCTGGTGGGTGCTGCACAGTTTCAACCAAAATAATTGCTTAAAATCCCTCTGGTGGGCCCCATGTCCACGAAGTTGGTGCACAATTCAAGAGTTGCTGTGCTGTTCTGGGCTGAAAGTTCGTGCCCGTCCAGTCACGTCATTTGTAGGTAGACGGCGGTGCAGTTCCTCGCGGCTTTGGGACCGCGAAATACATGAAACAGGAGTTCCCAAAGGAAATTGGAACGCACTCCACAGCAGCTGTTCAGAAGAGCTTGTAATCGGAGGATGACACAACTTGTGGGCACGGTATGAACACGCCGACCGGTTTCGGAGCCTCCCGCTCCTTCTTCATGGGCGTTGCCTGAAACGTTGTAGCCTCACAGTAGCACTAAGCATGCATTTAAAACCTGTAACCTGATTGGTCATTTTTTGATAGGTAGTTACCCTCTGGTGGGTTGCATGCTGGGTAAGGTAGTGCACTGTTAAAATTTTAACCCTCTGGTGGGTGCTGCACAGTTTCAACCAAAATAATTGCTTAAAATCCCTCTGGTGGGCCCCATGTCCACGAAGTTGGTGCACAATTCAAGAGTTGCTGTGCTGTTCTGGGCTGAAAGTTCGTGCCCGTCCAGTCACGTCATTTGTAGGTAGACGGCGGTGCAGTTCCTCGCGGCTTTGGGACCGCGAAATACATGAAACAGGAGTTCCCAAAGGAAATTGGAACGCACTCCACAGCAGCTGTTCAGAAGAGCTTGTAATCGGAGGATGACACAACTTGTGGGCACGGTATGAACACGCCGACCGGTTTCGGAGCCTCCCGCTCCTTCTTCATGGGCGTTGCCTGAAACGTTGTAGCCTCACAGTAGCACTAAGGCTCCGAAACCGGTCGGCGTGTTCATACCGTGCCCACAAGTTGTGTCATCCTCCGATTAAAAGCTCTTCTGAACAGCTGCTGTGGAGTGCGTTCCAATTTCCTTTGGGAACTCCTGTTTCATGTATTTCGCGGTCCCAAAGCCGCGAGGAACTGCACCGCCGTCTACCTACAAATGACGTGACTGGACGGGCACGAACTTTCAGCCCAGAACAGCACAGCAACTCTTGAATTGTGCACCAACTTCGTGGACATGGGGCCCACCAGAGGGATTTCAAGCAATTATTTTGGTTGAAACTGTGCAGCACCCACCAGAGGGTTAAAATTTTAACAGTGCACTACCTTACCCAGCATGCAACCCACCAGAGGGTAACTACCTATCAAAAAATGACCAATCTGGTTACAGGTTTTAAATGCATGCTTAGTGCTACTGTGAGGCTACAACGTTTCAGGCAACGCCCATGAAGAAGGAGCGGGAGGCTCCGAAACCGGTCGGCGTGTTCATACCGTGCCCACAAGTTGTGTCATCCTCCGATTAAAAGCTCTTCTGAACAGCTGCTGTGGAGTGCGTTCCAATTTCCTTTGGGAACTCCTGTTTCATGTATTTCGCGGTCCCAAAGCCGCGAGGAACTGCACCGCCGTCTACCTACAAATGACGTGACTGGACGGGCACGAACTTTCAGCCCAGAACAGCACAGCAACTCTTGAATTGTGCACCAACTTCGTGGACATGGGGCCCACCAGAGGGATTTCAAGCAATTATTTTGGTTGAAACTGTGCAGCACCCACCAGAGGGTTAACATTTTAACAGTGCACTACCTTACCCAGCATGCAACCCACCAGAGGGTAACTACCTATCAAAAAATGACCAATCAGGTTACAGGTTTTAAATGCATGCTTAGTGCTACTGTGAGGCTACAACGTTTCAGGCAACGCCCATGAAGAAGGAGCGGGAGGCTCCGAAACCGGTCGGCGTGTTCATACCGTGCCCACAAGTTGTGTCATCCTCCGATTAAAAGCTCTTCTGAACAGCTGCTGTGGAGTGCGTTCCAATTTCCTTTGGGAACTCCTGTTTCATGTATTTCGCGGTCCCAAAGCCGCGAGGAACTGCACCGCCGTCTACCTACAAATGACGTGACTGGACGGGCACGAACTTTCAGCCCAGAACAGCACAGCAACTCTTGAATTGTGCACCAACTTCGTGGACATGGGGCCCACCAGAGGGATTTCAAGCAAATATTTTGGTTGAAACTGTGCAGCACCCACCAGAGGGTTAAAATTTTAACAGTGCACTACCTTACCCAGCATGCAACCCACCAGAGGGTAACTACCTATCAAAAAATGACCAATCAGGTTACAGGTTTTAAATGCATGCTTAGTGCTACTGTGAGGCTACAACGTTTCAGGCAACGCCCATGAAGAAGGAGCGGGAGGCTCCGAAACCGGTCGGCGTGTTCATACCGTGCCCACAAGTTGTGTCATCCTCCGATTAAAAGCTCTTCTGAACAGCTGCTGTGGAGTGCGTTCCAATTTCCTTTGGGAACTCCTGTTTCATGTATTTCGCGGTCCCAAAGCCGCGAGGAACTGCACCGCCGTCTACCTACAAATGACGTGACTGGACGGGCACGAACTTTCAGCCCAGAACAGCACAGCAACTCTTGAATTGTGCACCAACTTCGTGGACATGGGGCCCACCAGAGGGATTTCAAGCAATTATTTTGGTTGAAACTGTGCAGCACCCACCAGAGGGTTAAAATTTTAACAGTGCACTACCTTACCCAGCATGCAACCCACCAGAGGGTAACTACCTATCAAAAAATGACCAATCAGGTTACAGGTTTTAAATGCATGCTTAGTGCTACTGTGAGGCTACAACGTTTCAGGCAACGCCCATGAAGAAGGAGCGGGAGGCTCCGAAACCGGTCGGCGTGTTCATACCGTGCCCACAAGTTGTGTCATCCTCCGATTAAAAGCTCTTCTGAACAGCTGCTGTGGAGTGCGTTCCAATTTCCTTTGGGAACTCCTGTTTCATGTATTTCGCGGTCCCAAAGCCGCGAGGAACTGCACCGCCGTCTACCTACAAATGACGTGACTGGACGGGCACGAACTTTCAGCCCAGAACAGCACAGCAACTCTTGAATTGTGCACCAACTTCGTGGACATGGGGCCCACCAGAGGGATTTCAAGCAATTATTTTGGTTGAAACTGTGCAGCACCCACCAGAGGGTTAAAATTTTAACAGTGCACTACCTTACCCAGCATGCAACCCACCAGAGGGTAACTACCTATCAAAAAATGACCAATCAGGTTACAGGTTTTAAATGCATGCTTAGTGCTACTGTGAGGCTACAACGTTTCAGGCAACGCCCATGAAGAAGGAGCGGGAGGCTCCGAAACCGGTCGGCGTGTTCATACCGTGCCCACAAGTTGTGTCATCCTCCGATTAAAAGCTCTTCTGAACAGCTGCTGTGGAGTGCGTTCCAATTTCCTTTGGGAACTCCTGTTTCATGTATTTCGCGGTCCCAAAGCCGCGAGGAACTGCACCGCCGTCTACCTACAAATGACGTGACTGGACGGGCACGAACTTTCAGCCCAGAACAGCACAGCAACTCTTGAATTGTGCACCAACTTCGTGGACATGGGGCCCACCAGAGGGATTTCAAGCAATTATTTTGGTTGAAACTGTGCAGCACCCACCAGAGGGTTACAATTTTAACAGTGCACTACCTTACCCAGCATGCAACCCACCAGAGGGTAACTACCTATCAAAAAATGACCAATCAGGTTACAGGTTTTAAATGCATGCTTAGTGCTACTGTGAGGCTACAACGTTTCAGGCAACGCCCATGAAGAAGGAGCGGGAGGCTCCGAAACCGGTCGGCGTGTTCATACCGTGCCCACAAGTTGTGTCATCCTCCGATTAAAAGCTCTTCTGAACAGCTGCTGTGGAGTGCGTTCCAATTTCCTTTGGGAACTCCTGTTTCATGTATTTCGCGGTCCCAAAGCCGCGAGGAACTGCACCGCCGTCTACCTACAAATGACGTGACTGGACGGGCACGAACTTTCAGCCCAGAACAGCACAGCAACTCTTGAATTGTGCACCAACTTCGTGGACATGGGGCCCACCAGAGGGATTTCAAGCAATTATTTTGGTTGAAACTGTGCAGCACTCACCAGAGGGTTAAAATTTTAACAGTGCACTACCTTACCCAGCATGCAACCCACCAGAGGGTAACTACCTATCAAAAAATGACCAATCAGGTTACAGGTTTTAAATGCATGCTTAGTGCTACTGTGAGGCTACAACGTTTCAGGCAACGCCCATGAAGAAGGAGCGGGAGGCTCCGAAACCGGTCGGCGTGTTCATACCGTGCCCACAAGTTGTGTCATCCTCCGATTAAAAGCTCTTCTGAACAGCTGCTGTGGAGTGTGTTCCAATTTCCTTTGGGAACTCCTGTTTCATGTATTTCGCGGTCCCAAAGCCGCGAGGAACTGCACCGCCGTCTACCTACAAATGACGTGACTGGACGGGCACGAACTTTCAGCCCAGAACAGCACAGCAACTCTTGAATTGTGCACCAACTTCGTGGACATGGGGCCCACCAGAGGGATTTCAAGCAATTATTTTGGTTGAAACTGTGCAGCACCCACCAGAGGGTTAAAATTTTAACAGTGCACTACCTTACCCAGCATGCAACCCACCAGAGGGTAACTACCTATCAAAAAATGACCAATCAGGTTACAGGTTTTAAATGCATGCTTAGTGTTACTGTGAGGCTACAACGTTTCAGGCAACGCCCATGAAGAAGGAGCGGGAGGCTCCGAAACCGGTCGGCGTGTTCATACCGTGCCCACAAGTTGTGTCATCCTCCGATTAAAAGCTCTTCTGAACAGCTGCTGTGGAGTGCGTTCCAATTTCCTTTGGGAACTCCTGTTTCATGTATTTCGCGGTCCCAAAGCCGCGAGGAACTGCACCGCCGTCTACCTACAAATGACGTGACTGGACGGGCACGAACTTTCAGCCCAGAACAGCACAGCAACTCTTGAATTGTGCACCAACTTCGTGGACATGGGGCCCACCAGAGGGATTTCAAGCAATTATTTTGGTTGAAACTGTGCAGCACCCACCAGAGGGTTAAAATTTTAACAGTGCACTACCTTACCCAGCATGCAACCCACCAGAGGGTAACTACCTATCAAAAAATGACCAATCAGGTTACAGGTTTTAAATGCATGCTTAGTGCTACTGTGAGGCTACAACGTTTCAGGCAACGCCCATGAAGAAGGAGCGGGAGGCTCCGAAACCGGTCGGCGTGTTCATACCGTGCCCACAAGTTGTGTCATCCTCCGATTAAAAGCTCTTCTGAACAGCTGCTGTGGAGTGCGTTCCAATTTCCTTTGGGAACTCCTGTTTCATATATATATATATATATATATATATATATATATATATATGATCAAGACAGTGGTTCACTGTCGAAACGCGTAATGCTGCTATGCCAGAATTGCTGATAACCTAAGCAATAAACTGCACTGAATACCAGAACACGCTGTGGTCCGTACCTGTTTTCCTGGGTTTCTCAGTCAAGATGGGACCGTGATACTATATATATATATATATATATATATATATCTGCGAAGAACTTCGTCACCAACTTCCAAAACTGCTGGAAAGACGAAACGGACCCAAATCCACTAAGTGCAAGGTATTTTATTTAGTCCATAAGTGTACCACGCACCGCCATGACACGTTTCGGCCCCAACACGGAGGCCTTTATCACACACATATATATATATTTTGTTGTATAGATTATTCAAGAAAGCAAGTAATCCAGGGTAGTTGTAAAGTCTTAGAGGTCAATGATGATGACGTTTGGAAAGACTCCGAATCGGATTCGTAGCTGCCGAATCCGATTAGGAACACTTCTTTCCGACCAATTCGGAATGCTTTCTGAATGACCGATTACGATGTTCAGAAAGCGTTCGAACTTTCTGAGTCGGTTCCAAATGGTATTCAGAGGAATCTAGTCATTCGTAGCTGACTCGTACAGGTCAACGGACCCCATTTCTGACCGAGCAATTACGTTGCCAGGGACCCCTCTTTGCAACCATGCACAGTGTGGTAGGCACCATGGAGAGTCCGCCACTGGGTGCATGATTTTCCACTCCCACCCCTTTCTTAAATAGGAGCTTTTGAATTTGGTCGAAACACAGGCTCCCATTGAAGTCAATGCGAGTCCGACCGAATGATGTTGGGAACCATCATAATTGGTCAGTCAAACTCGCAGAACCCGATTTGGTCGGAAACGTTTCCTAAACCAATTCGGACGGAAAAGTTTCCGAACGAATCGTAATCGACCCCTTAATGGAGAGCAGCTCCTTTATATGGAGCGCTCAGCAAAACCAATGACACTCTAAATGGCTCATCTTTATCTCTTCATATCAATATATATATATATATATATATATTCACTGAAAAAACCATAGGTTTCACACATGTTATAGTTAGCGGAAATTTTACTGATAAAAAACCAATTAAATTCCCCCGTTATAGTTAGTGCAGGCAACTATAACTCACGCGACCGCAATCCTCTGCTGATGCTAATACTGTATTTAGACACTTATTTGCCCATGTCTTCTTCCATACATTTTTAGCTATACATATATTACAAATATTTTTTTTTCATAAAGACACATATGTCATCAGCAGAAGATTGCGGTCGCGTGAGTTATAGTTGCCTGCACTAACTATAACGGGGGAATTTCATTGTTTTTTTATCAGTAAAATTTCCGCTAACTATAACATGTGTGAAACCTATGGTTTTTTCAGTGAATTAGCAAGGTTTTTTAATTGCTAATTCCTAACAATAACGTGTGTGAAACCTATGGTTTTTTCAGTGAATTTGTACGGTTTTTTAAATGCTAAGTTACTTTACGCCATTCGTGGCGTGCGCGCCCACTTAACGCAGTTCGTTCCGTGCGCGCACGGTGCGCTTCGCGCACCGTGCGCGCACAGTGAGCACGCGGTGCGCTTCGCGCACCGCGCGCCCACTTTACGCAGTTAGTGCCGTGCACGCACGGTGGGCACGCGGTGCGATGACAAAGCAAGAAAGCACGTCAACAAATCTGTTTCTGCTTTCCTCCGTGACTATGGTATGGGTGCCATTTACCACAACAACTTGCGTTATGACATGCAAGACATTTATAGAGGAGATGGTGTGCACTTCAATGATGAAGGCTCTTTTTAGAGCCCCCTAATATCTAAACACTTAAATCTGATTTTCATTTTTTTTTTTTTTATTTTCTACCGTACGCTTACCGTAAGCTTACCGTACGCGTACCCCGTGATTTTTTTTAAAATCAATAAATGGTTTTTTTGTACTTTTCTGTCCTTCTTTGACCCCCTTACAAATGTTAGGGGGTCTGTAACTCTCCTCATTGCCCCCTTTCCTTGTTTTCACTCTTTTTTTTCAGAGTGAAATACACAAAATGGCGGCCGCCGCTTCCTGGTTTCGGCCGATTCGAATGTTTACTAAGATCTAAGAGCCAATCAGAATCGCGCTCGCGCACGCCACCGTACGCTTACCGTAAGCGTACGGTAAGCGTACCGTAAGCGGGCTCAGATATATATATTGATTTAAAGGCTATTTTCTCAGAATCTACTGAACAGATTTACACCAAACCTACAAAAGGCACTTCCTTGACCTAGGGACTACCTCTCTGCCAAATTTTGAGTAATTCTGTTCAGCCGTTCGGGCTGTAGCTCGTTCTAAAGGTCCTATGGAAAAATGCATGGGAAAAACGCGTTTTGGGACCCCCCTTTTATCTCAGCCCCCGCTTGACGGATCCCCCCTAGACTTTCAGGGTAGGAGCGGAGCGTAGCGCCCCACCTATTTTGAGAAATCCGCGAGGATTCGTCGACCGGCGCCAAAGTTATTCAAAATAGAATGTTGAGGTTTTCCTATGGAAACGTGGTCCTAACTATAACTACCTACTGGCGACCGCCAGTAGGTAATATATATATATATATATATATATATATATATATATATATATATATACATATATATATATATATATTTATATATATATATATATTTATATATATATTTATATACACATATATATATGTATTTACTTGCAAAACAAAGGTTAAAGTGACTTATTGTTAGGTAATGAAATAATACAAAAACTAACTTTTTTTTAAAAAAACACAGGAAATCACTAGATTTAGTTTACTTTATCTAGCTATATCATATTTGACCAACCCCTGCCTTCCATGCCCAAAGTTCCCTCTGGGACTCTCCAAGAGTGCCATGAAGTCAGGGTTTCCCTAGCCTGCTCCCTTAGATGTTTTTAATTAAACTTCAGGACACTGGGCCTAGTCCCTCCGTCCTATAATGTCTGCTGCAATATTTCTGCTCAAGTTGCAGCCAGTCAATTAGATCGCTTGATCCAGTGGGACTGGTACGCTTTCTCTGGAAAGTTCTAACTTTCTGCCTAACTTGGTGTAAATCCAATCAGCCTTTTTTATGTTTTGCTTCCCAAATGTCCTATGTGAATTAATATGGCAAATTATATTTTTCAACCCGCACTTTTTTTCAGCCCCAGTTTAATGAATCATCCCGAAACCTTACAGAAAGGAGCATAGGTGGCTGAACTGTTTTTTGGGTAAGTTTTGAGAAGATTCTTCAAATGTCACCATGGTTAGTAGTGACACAAAAAAAATTCTCTCCATGGAAACTCTGACCTAATTATAACTACGCAGTGTAATATCTGTATATGTCTATGAATGAAAAACTCAGGTTGATTTATTGGTTGCCTTCTAGGAGAATGCCACTTCCAAAAGAAGGGTGGCAGAAGAATGCAAATTACCTGTTTCTTGGCAATATACTTTGGGGTTTCAGTAGAGGGTGCCTTAAAAGGTAATGCAGAGTACTTTATAGAATCTTCTTGTGTGAAAGGAGAATCAATTTCAGAGTGATTAGTTTGGAGTGATATGGTCAAATCCTTTTCAGGCAAAAGTCAGCCTGTCTGTGCAATCTGCCCTGGGTGCATAGGTGCAGCTTGGGAATTCCCACGAGAAGGGAGTTTCTATTGTCCAGACCTGATAGCATGAGGAATTGGATCGCTTGTTGGAAATTCATCCTCTGAGATTAAAAATGAAATGAAATGGGTTATTTGTGCCTAAGATGTTTTAGTGACCCTGCAAACAATTACTCAATGTGCAGAACTTTAATACACTCAGATGAAGGGGTTATGGTTCAATCCACTGAATGTATATTTGAAAAGGCATGGACCAATTGTGCTGGAGATCAGAAGCAGCTTTGGTCTTCGTGGGTAGACCTTAAAGTAGACAACATTCAGCCATAACTAGGTGTCCTCACAAACCAGGCTCAAGGGTCATAAAGTTTAATGTGAAGAAGCTGATAGATATAGTGCTAATCTTTAAGCATGATTTCTTACCTTTACTGCGTATTCAGCGTCAGTTGATTTATGCACACACCTCTTGCATACAGAATAGGATCCAATGCCTATGTCTTCTTTGATCTCGTAACCATCAGTAAAGTGAATATTGTTCCCATGTAACTGCTATAGAAAAAGAGAAACATATTATTAGAAAAAAGTGCAGCTTGTAGGATGTTCAGTAACATCAAAAAGGAGTCAGGGCAGGTGTGCCGAATGATATTACCAGTGTTCTTCCCCGTCACTCAACAACTATTTTAGTGCAAGTTTTTACAACAATAAGGCAGATGAAAATAATTTTAAAAATTTCTACATTTTAAATTAAAACAGAAACTTTGTTGGGGTTTGCTATATGTCAAAATTCCGCTTCCTGAGTTACAAGGGGGTAAAGTATATTTAAAATATTTTGATAACTATTTCATGATCTTTTGAAAGAGCCTGTGTATAGCCATATCAGAAGTAAAGATTAGACTGGGCACTGACCCTTCTCTTTACTGAACCCACTCCATGGCTTCAAAATCATCCTACAAGCTTGTTCGGTTAACATTCATGCAAAAAAGTAGCTGTCTGCTTGCAGATAGAGCTGATAGCTTTTTTGGATGTACTACCTAAATATCAACTCAAAAATGTGATATACCCATAATATCGTTGCCTACATATTATGACTGCAAAAATATAGTGGATCAAAATATCAAATGTAAGTATTTTGTTTTTAAGTGTTATACTATTATATCAATGTTTTAAATAAGTTTACTTTAATATCACCTTGCATTATGGTATTCTATTGTATTGATTTTATTTTAATATATATGTTCTTGTAAAATTATGGTATTTTTACCAAAAATTCTATTGTTACTTATTTTTATGAGGGTTGATGGACTTGTTGGTATTGAATGGGTATTGTCATATATATATATATAGGAAATCCGCAACATTCTATTTGGAATAACGTTGGCGCCGATTGACGAATCTTGGCGAAATTTTCCAAACTTTTGGCCAGCTCCTGTCTGCTGCTATTCTGAAAATTTCACGGTAATTCGTCAAGCGGGGGCTGAGAAAAAAGGGGGGTCCCAAAACGCATTTTCCCCATGCATTTTCCCATAGGACCTGTTGACGCAGCTACAGCCCGAACTGCTGAACCGAATTACACCAAAGAGGTAGTCGTCAGTTTAGACTCATGCCTTTTGCTTCAATGGTGTAAATCCGTTCAGTAGTTCCTGAGAAAATTAGAGTTAAAAAGATAGATATATCTGGGCGGAGCCTAACCACACATCTCATCGTGAGATCTGATTGGCTGTCAGTACTTCATCCAAGAAGTGTTGGCAGCCATCTTGGGACCAATATACATGATAGCACCTCATTAAAAAGCATTGCAGTTAATAGAAGGTTTTAAGACTTTAGTTACATTATAAATCATTTGTTGATGGTACCATACTCATTTTAGGAATTGTGATGTGTTCTATGGTGATTTTACCATGTGAAAAAGCCTTCTGCTGTGATATCATGAATCGTGTTTGAAAGAAAACTATTTACTCATGCTTTTCCCACAGAGGTTTGGAAGGTGATCTATAAGCTAAACTGAGAGCATATTTTCTGTAAATTCACATTATCTTTCTCAGTCATGTGAGAATGAAGTCTGAAATTATCAGTAAAACATGTACATCCAACAAGGGCAGAGACTGTCAGTTGATTCCTTTGTGTTCTACTGCAGCTTCCCAGAGTATTCTAAAGAACAACTAGAGCGCTAACAGTCCTACTTATGACAAACGTATTGCACACCTGAAGCAATCTTGATTGGAATAAAGTGGTAACTCTTAAAACATTTAATTTAAAACAGAACAAAATGAGGGGGTTCATTTTGCCATAGAAAGTATGATTAGTGCTGCAGAAAGAAAAATTAGGGCACATTTTGAATGACTTCTCAAATCCTCTTCTATTTCATTAAAAAATTCTGACATGCAGATTGAAACATGCACTTTCAATACCAGCAGCAGACTTTCCTGGTGAGCAGTAGCTTTACTACAGTGATCTAATGAGCAACTAGAGTGCTAATATTCAGAATTTATGGCAAATGTGTGACACATCTGAATGTCTTCTTGATGGAACCAAAGTAAAAAACCTGAAAGTATTTCCGACTGAGGAGACTGCAGTAAATGAGGAAATTAGGAAACTTCATAACAAATAAATCTCCCAAGATGGCCACCAGAGACAAAAGAGCCCAAATGTAGCCCAAAAATCACCCAGATGTAGCCCAAGTATAGCCCAATGACAGAATGTCCCAGAGTGTTCTTAAGAACAACTAGAGCGCTTACTGTCTTACTTATGACAAAAGTATGCCACACCTGAAGCCATCTTGATTGGAATAATCTGGTAACACTTAAAACATTTAAGGAACACAATGAGGGGGTTCATTTTGCCATAGAAATTATGATTAGTGCTGAAGAAAGAAAAAATAGGGCACATTTTGACTTCTCAAATCCTCTTCTATTTCATAAATAAATTCTGACATGCAGCGAGAAACATGCACTTTGAATACCAGCAGCAGACTTCCCTGGTGAGCAGTAGCTTTACTACAGTGATCCAATGAGCAACTAGAGTGCTAACATTCAGAATTTATGGCAAATGTGTGACACATCTGAATGCCTTCTTGATGGAACCAAAGTAAAAAACTGAAAGTATTTCCTACTGAGGAGACTTCAGTAAATGAGGAAATTAGGAAACTTCATAACAAATAAATCTCCCAAGATGGCCACTAGAGACAAAAGAGCCCAAATGCAGCACAAATATCACCCAGATGTAGCCCACATGTAGCCCAATGACAGAAGTGTGCAAAACCCTTATTTTTTGTGTATTTGCAGTTTCATATAGTGCACACTTGTCAGGTATTTGAGTGCTTTACATGAGTATTGGTTAGATCACAGACGATCAAATTCATTTTGGTTGTAGACATGGGGAGATTAAGTGATTTGACCAGAATCACAGAATGTTGAACTAAAGCAGAAACTCCAACCTTGTTCCCCAGTTGCAAAGTCTGCAGCTCTGGAAGTAACACCACATCCTTTCCCCTAAGTGCAACATTTAATCAAGTGGTCAACTGGATAAAAAAACATAAAGATTACAAATAATTTAAAAGTTATTTGTCGCTATTTGAAAACTCAGAAAATATGTCCTCATTTTAGTTTTTTAGAGCACAAACCATAATTTTGATGCAAGTAAGACCCTCTCATATATGTAATTTCTAAAGGAAGTGCTCTAGGTATTACAGTTTTGATTACATCAAGATGACGTCAGGCGTTCCACACTTTTGTAATAAATATAGAATGTTAGCAGTCTAGTTGTTCATTGGGATACTGTTGAGAAGCAGAGGCCAGGGGCACGGACTCTGAAAATTGAAGGCAGGTAGGAGAGTGCAGAGGCAACAATTTGACCACACTGGGCAGGCAGAAAGGGCAGTGGTAGCACAACAGACTATGGAGGGCAGTGGAAAGGGGGGCAGGGGCAACAAACCAACAATACAGGACTGGCAAGAGAGGCTGTGGCAATATAATAGACCATTGTGGCTAGCAGTAAGAGGCAGTGGTAGTACAACCATGCATGCCAACAGACCCGTTTCAGCCATGAAACGTCCAATGTTTTTAAGCTCAAATTAGCTTTATTTGATCTGTCTCCTGTCTACAATCTCCTCTTTTTCAATGTAACTCAAATGGGAAAATCAATACCCCAGTTTTTTTTCAAAACCTCCCTCTTACCAAGTTCAAAATGTTCGCAAGTATGGTACATTGGATCATGGTAGGCAGGAGGAATTGGAGTAGGGACATGGACTCGGATAACAGAGGACAGGAGGGACATGGAGAGGTGCACCAAACAGAACCTACAGGGCAGGCATCAGGGTTTGCAGCAGCACAATACACCACACAGGGCATGCGGGACGGGAGTGCAGCACAACAATCCATAGAAAACAATAGGGAGGGGACAGGACCATGCACATGGACAACAGAGAACAGAGGGTAAAGAGGCAATGGTAGCTAGCTGACCATAATGGACAGACAGGAGAGAAAGCTGCAGCATAACAGACCATAAAGGGCAGGAGGGAAGGATCAGGGGCATTACAATGGAACAGACAAGCCAGAAGGGATGGAATAGGGGTCTGCACATGAAAACAGAGGGCTGGGGGCAAGTGGGCAGGGCAGGAGCAGCAAGATGACCATGGAGGTCAGGCAGGATGGGCACTAAAAACAAGACACACCATGGAGAGCAACAGTGAGACTATAATGGCATACACACCGACCATGGAGGGAAGGTGGGAGGGGGTCAGGGGCAGCTAGCTGGCCACACAGGGAAGGTGGGAGGGGCCATGGCAGAACAGAAGACCATGCATGGCAAGCGGGAGGGTTAGTAGCAGCACAATGGCTATGATGGGCAAGAAGGAGTGTGCAGGGGCATGCACAAAGGACCATGGAGGATAGAAGGGAGGGTCAGGACCTGGGCACAGACAAGAGAGTTCAGGGGAAGGGGCCTCACAACAGAGCGCGTGGGGCAGGCAGGTGGAGCAATTGCAGCACAACAGACCAGGGAGGGCAGAAGGGTGTGGCAGTAAAATGGACCATGGAGGACAGGAGGAAGGGGATAGGGGCATGGCATTTGGACAGGCAGGGAGGAGGTGGCAGGGACAGGTTACAGTCACCTGACAATGCTAGGCAGGTGGGAGGGGAGTGGCAGCTCAACAGAACACTCAGAGTTGATAGGAGTGGCAGGTCCATGGACCATGGTGGGCAAAAAGGATGGAGCAGGGGCATGCACAAAGACATCGGAGAGCAGGGGGAAGGAGAATAGGGGCAGCATGCTAAGCACAGAGGCTAAGCAGGAGGTCAATGATGGTCCATAGAATTGACCAATGGAGCGCAGGAGGAGTGGACTGCTACATCATGCTAAATGGAGGGCAGTGGCAGCACATCAGACCATGCATGGCAGGAGGGAGGAGGCTAGTCCATGGATTCAGACAACAGAGGATAGGGAGGAGGTGGATGGGGCAGCAAGCTAACTGTTCAGAGAAGGTGGGTATTAGGAACATTATTGTTTTTAAAATGTGTGTCTGTGCGAACTACTTAAAATATGAACAAGTATGTAGCATAATCTCACTTTTATTCAGGAAGAAGAGGACGTTTGTGACTGTGACTCCGGGCTCACTTAGCAGAAACACCCCCTGACCCTCCACCCCCATTGCAAAATGTAATGCCCGTGAAAAGGGTAGGTGGACGCAGTGTTATATAGAACATAGTCCTGAAAGCACGATTGAAAATGAAAACTAGATATAGTATATGGTATAAACTATGCTCCAAAAAGTGTGATATAAGATGAATTGGGCGTGAAATATAATATGCAATACATTGTGCGCAATGACAGATTCATTGGAGAGCGCGAGATAGCACAGGCACTAGCGCGTGCTATGCGATATGCGCCTTGGAGTGTAATATGCACAGGGCAGTGTTGTGTAACCTAACTAGTCTCTAAAGTTGTAATATAAAATATGTGCTGGGGAGTGTAACGTTGCATATGCACTGTGACAAAGATATGGATCCCAGATTGTAATATGTATGGCATAGCGCTGTACATTATAACATAGGCATCGAGGAAGGCACGTTAGATGGGGCAATATAACCTGTGGGAAGGCAAGTGCGGCATAACATATTCACGGGGTGGTGTTAAAGTGCACATGGGCTAGAGAGTGTCATAGCATAAGCACTAGCTGGTGGAATACAACACAGAGGTGTGTGGCACTCGGCGGGCACTGGTGGGTGTAACACAGCATTGGGCTCAGCCAGGAGCACGCTGTGACTCTCAAGTGAGGTTTGTCTCCTTTCCAGAGAGTAAAATAAAAAGTATTACACATCCGGCGGTGGATGTGTGTTTTATTAACCGTGAGGGGGGTTTCTTGCATAGTTTGGTCGAATTTTTGTCGAATCCCCTTTGAATGGCTTGGTGTGCGTGTGTATTAAATATGCCCGTCAATAGCTACCCATGTTTGTATAAATAAACGACAAGGGTGTCTACTTGGAGAGTACCCACCGGCGGGGGCACCGGGATTAGGCACGGTAGGGCGTCAGACACGTCAGAGCTTCACTAGCGGTGTAAATACATTCCACGTAGATTCATTGTATGCATAGTCGCCTTTTAATGAATATCACGCAAATCGTCATGGTGATAGGTACATACGGTTTGTCCAGTATGTCCTAGGTGTTTCTATAAATATATATTTTTTTAAAATAATAAAAAACAAAGGCCGGCCCCGGGGGATGGGGTCCCTGGGGCCATAAGTGGCCTGAGGAGGGAGGGCAACGCAGCCCCCCTCCTAAAGAATAAAAAAAAAAAAGGCCATGACCCAGGGGTTGGGGTCCCCGGGGCCGATTAAGGCCTTGGGAGGGGAGTCCCGCGGCCCCCTTCCAAATTAATTTTTTTCAACAAAAAAATATAGGGTGCAGGCCCTGGGGGATGGCGTCCCCAGGGCCGTTAAATTAGAAAAAGAAGGGGGGCCACACAGCCCTCCTTCTTAAAAAAATAAAATAAATAAAAGACCGGCATCGCGCCGGAGGCCACGCTCCCTCCTTGCAGCACTCTGCAAACGCGCCCCCTGGCCGGTTGTAAGTTGGGAAATTAATTCTCCTTCAATACTGAGGGTCCCTGAGGGCCGACTAGCCCAACAGGTAGCTCCAGTATGCGTCAGGGAGCTGCGTTACAGACAGGTGTTCTGAGGCCACACCCCTTTTTACACCTCTCTGCAACGCAGCTCTGTGGCACTTACTGGAGGTACCCAGTGGGCTAGTTTGACCCTAGGGACCCTTAGGATTCAAGGGGACTTAATCTCTCAACTTAGAACGGCCACAAGGCGCGTTTACACAGTGGTGAAGGGAGGGGATGGGGCCTGAGGTGATGTGTGCAAACACGCCCTGTGGCACGTTTTAAGTTGGAGAAATAATTCCCTTTCAATCCTGAGGGACCCTGGGGGCCAACTAGCCCACCAGGTGCTTCCAGTAAGCGCCACTGCTCTGCGTTGCAGAGAGGTGGTGCAGGCCGTGCCCCTTTTCACACCTCTCCTCAACGCAACTCTGTGGTGCTTACTGAAGGTACCTAGTGGGCTAGTTGGACCCTAGGGACCCTCAGGATTCAAATGAACTTAATCTCCCAACTAAAAACGGCCACAGGGCGTGTTTACACAGTGGTGAAGGGAGGGACAGGGCCTGAGTTAACGTGTGCAAACATGCCCTGTGGCGCGTTTTAAGTTGGGGAAATAATTCCCCTTCAATCCTGAGGGACCCTGGGGGCCAACTAGCCCACCAGGTGCTTCCAGTAAGTGCCACTGCACTGCGTTGCAGAGAGGTGGTCTAGGCCGTGCCCCTTTTTACATCTCTCTGCAACGCAGCTCTGTGGCGCTTACTGGAGGTACCTAGTGGTCTAGTTGGACCCTAGGGACCCTCAGGATTCAAGTGGACTTAATCTCCCAACTTAAAATGGCCACAGGGCGTGTTTACACAGTGGGGAAGGGAGGGGACGGGGCCTAAGGTGACGTGTGCAAACACGCCCTGTGGCGCATTTTAAGAGGTAGTTTTAATCCCCTGCCCTATTATATACTAAGGACTTACAGAGGAGGTCATGCTAATCACAGGGGGACCCCAACGCATGGTGTTCCTTAGTAGTGTATGTAGGTGTTTTCACTGTATTCTGAGTGTCTTTTAACATAGCACTGGCTCTAGGACTGGTTAGTCAGACTCAGTTACCACCAGTATCCGTCTGAAAAAGTTGAGGGTACAGGATGATTTTGCAACAAGGCTTCTTCCTGCTCTTCTGTTTGTTCTTTCTGCACGTTATCCTTCTTCCTGCACTTTTCTTCGTCTTTGAGGACTTCTGTTGCTTCTTTCTGCATTTCTTTTTTTTCTTTCTCTGCGTTTTTTCTTCTTTCTTCACATGTCCTATGTCTGTAGGCATAGTTAGAAATTAGTATTTAAAAAACCTTTGAAATTCACTGAAAAAACCATAGGTTTCAGGCACATTGTAGTTAGGAATTATCATTTAAAAAACCTTAAAAATTCACTGAAAAAAGCATAGGTTTCAGGGGCGTTATAGTTAGCTGGACTTTTCAGTCGTACAAAACCATTGAAATTCCCCCTTATAGTTAGTTTAGCTAACTATAACTCGCGCGCCCGCAATGCACTGCTGATGACGTCACATATTACATCACTCATGACATGGTCAGTGACATCACTCATTACATCACTGATGACATCTCAAATGACATCACTGATGACATCACTGATGACATCAACCTTGTGATAGAGTGGCAGACCTCCTCTCCTCCTAATATAACCTTTGATACACACATTCAAAAATAGAAACGAAAATTTTCAAAACAATGGACATACCAATACCAGTTAAAACAACCTATTCAGTAATTCTAAGATCCACATACACATCCACTCATTCACCAACAGTCCTATACAGTCACTCATACATGTACTCACTCATCATATGTACTCATACACCTCTACATCCTGTTACACTCCACTCATCCATAGAGTTACTCACACACATAGTCACTCATGCTTATAAAGAATCAAACATCCATTTACTTGCATATACCGTTATACACACACCACCACACATACTTCTACAGAAACTTACACATACTAAGTCTTTTAAACAATCACTTATAGAAACACATACTTATTCATACAGGAACTCTTCCAATCTCTCACTCTCACATATACTCACTTATATACCCCAATAGTCACATATATTAGTTTAAAACATATGTAGTTACTCATAAATACACTATTGAGACAGTCATTCACTCACTAACACACCCGTGCACACACTCATCCACCCATACAGCCCTGCACACATGCTGTCTTCAACACATTCAAACAGTGAGTCACTCAATCATGCACCTATGCACTACGTAATACCCCCCACTGAACCATACAGACACTCAGACACTCAGACACTCATACTGATACCCAAAAAACCAACTAATAACCTATACAGACACTCATGTAGCTACTCACCAACCCATGAAGCCACTTATACTCAAAGTGAGAGACTGATACAGATATTTACATATTTAAACATTACACATGTATTCACTAAGATACACTTAATCAGTCAGTTATACAATCAATTTTTCAAAAACAAATCATACATTTAGACACTTATATACCCATTTATTCTTCCATCGAGCTTGAGATATACATATATAAAACATATGTAATTTTCAGAAAAACACACATTCACTGGATGATGTCATCAGTGATGTCATCAGTGATGTCATTTGAGATGTCATCATTGATGTCATGAGTGATGTCACTGACCATGTCATGAGTGATGGAATATGTGACATCATCAGCAGTGCATTGCGGGCGCGCGAGTTATAGTTAGCTGAACTAACTATAACGGGGGAATTTCAATGGTTTTGAACAAGTGAAAAGTCCAGCTAACTATAACGCCCCTGAAACCTATGTTTTTTTCAGTGAATATATATATATATATATATATATATATATATATATATATGTATATATATTACCTACTGGCGGTCGCCAGTAGGTAGTTATAGTTAGGACCACGTTTCCATAGGAAATCTGCAACATTCTATTTTGAATAACTTTGGCGCCGGTCGACGAATCCTCGCGAATTTTTCAAAATAGGTGGGGCGCTACGCTCCGCTCCTTCCCTGAAAGTCTCGGGGGGATTCGTCAAGCGGGGGCTGAGATAAAAGGGGGGTCCCAAAACGCGTTTTTTCCATGCATTTTTCCATAGGACCTTTAGACAGGGCTACAGCCCGAACGGCTGAACAGAATTACTAGAAATTTGGCAGAGAGGTAGTCCTCAGGTCAAGGAAGTGCCTTTTGTAGGTTTGGTGTAAATCTGTTCAGTAGATTCTGAGAAAATAGCCTTTAAATCAATATATATATCTGAGCCAGCTTACGGTGCGCTTACGGTACGCGTACCGTACGCGTACGGTGGCGTGCGCGAGCGCGATTCTGATTGGCTCTTAGATCTTAGTAAACATTCGAATCGGCCGAAACCAGGAAGCGGCGGCCGCCATTTTCTCTCTCGCACTGAGAGTGATGTTTAAAATATTAAGCCCAAAAACATGTAAAGGGGCTGTTTAGACAGCTCCCACACACATAGCAATGTTGAGGGAGTCCCCAAAGATCCCCCAAGGCCAAAAACGGAATTTTTATTTTTTCGCTAATTTCGCCGATTACGCTTACCGTACGCGTACGGTAAAAAATTATTTTTAAAAAAAAAATTATCCACACTCTCCCCACCCCGTGTGCAATTGGTGCCCGAAGGGCACCAATTGTGCATGACTTATTAAAGATGAGTTAAACTAAAATATTAAAAAAAAAAATAATAAAAAAAAAAATTATCCACACTCTCTCCACCCCGTGTGCAAATGGTGCCCGAAGGGCACCATTTGTGCATGGCTTATAACATATACGAAAAATTAAAATATTACCTTTCAAAACGAAGTGCATCATATGTCCTCCATGTGCGCACGGTGCGCGAAGCGCATCGTGCGTACATGGCCCATCTAGCGTAACGTGGGCACGCGGTGCGCGTAGCGCACCGCGTGCCCACCGTGCGTGCACAGCACTAACTGCGTAAAGTGGGCACACGGTGCGCGAAGCGCACCGTGCGCGCACGGAACGAACTGCGTTAAGTGGGCGCGCACGCCACGAATGGCGTAAAGTAACTTAGCATTTAAAAAGCCGTACAAATTCACTGAAAAAACCATAGGTTTCACACACGTTATAGTTAGGAATTAGCATTTAAAAAACCTTGCAAATTCACTGAAAAAACCATAGGTTTCACACATGTTATAGTTAGCGGAAATTTTACTGATAAAAAACCAATGAAATTCCCCCGTTATAGTTAGTGCAGGCAACTATAACTCACGCGACCGCAATCTTCTGCTGATGACATATGTGTCTTTATGAAAAAAAAATATTTGTAATATATGTATAGCTAAAAATGTATGGAAGAAGACATGGGCAAATAAGTGTCTAAATACAGTATTAGCATCAGCAGAGGATTGCGGTCGCGTGAGTTATAGTTGCCTGCACTAACTATAACGGGGGAATTTCATTGGTTTTTTATCAGTAAAATTTCCGCTAACTATAACATGTGTGAAACCTATGGTTTTTTCAGTGAATATATATATATATATACTCCAAATTCCTCTGTTCCAATTCAACTCGGTGAAGGATCACAGCACCACACTCAGAGGGTTGAAATATGTGCTATTTTATTAAACCATAGTGCAATTCAAAACAGTAGAGGACGGTCTAAGCGTTTCGGCTCCCAGCCTTCTACTGGACCATAGAATTAATAATTATTGTTATTTAATGTGTTAATGATGTTTTATCCTTTTATTGTTAATTCTTTTCAAAATGTTTAATACATTTTCTAAAATATGCGTTTTAATTTCAGGTTGCAACTGGGTTAGTAAAATCTTTTATTTATTATATATTATTTATGTATTTTAAGTGTTATTTATTTGTTGTATTGTTTATTACATTTTGTATTTAGGTATTCTATTAGTAAGTTCAGTTCATGTGGCTTATTGAGGGATTGGATGGGTAGAGTTTAATTATGTATTAATTCCTGTTTCTTGATTAATTTGCCAATTAATTTATATATTTTAATTGTTATTCATCTGTTTTATTGTTTATTATATTTTGTACTCATGTATTACATTTTGAATTCAGATATTTGAACTAAAGGGTATTGGGTTTATATTCTCTTTACAACATATTTAAGGATTGCTATTAATTGTTCAGTGTTTAAATTATGTAAATTACTAAATTGTAAATAAATAATTGCTTCGAAAATAATTTTTATTTATAAATATTATACTGTATACATGTTAAATTCAAATAATGTTAATGAATTGTGCGTAATTTCATTTATTTGATTGTATTATTTTTCATTTATTTTGTTATTAATTTACTATATATATTTGTAAAGTTTAATACGAAAAATATGTTCTATAATTTATTTTATTATAAAATTGTTTTACAGCTTTTGCAGTTTATGGGTGAGTTTATGATGTTCTGTTCATTTTAGGATAATTTCAATCATGTTTATACTATTTCTATAAATGTTTATTACTTTTAAAAAATGGATGTAGCTTTTGAAAAATATAAAATATATTTTTTATTTGGTAATATTTTTCAAAGGGAAATTATATTATTTGGCTTAGTGTATGCAACCCCTAGCCCACATACATTATCTGTTGCCAATATTTGTTTGAATGGAGTAAAAAATAGCAAACCTGACTTCTCAATGTGCTCTTTCTCCAATGTTTGCTAAATTGGAGTTAGAACAATAATTTTGACCATAATTGTGTATGCATTTTCCCCAGTATTTTGTTAGATTGGAGTTAGAATATTATTTCCAACACCCTCTTTCCCAAATGTATGCACTTTCCCAATGTTTGTGTTTATAGTAATATATTTAAATATGTTTTTAAGTTTTTGGATTGCTTTCAGTTGCTTTTTGTTATTTTATTTCTATAACTATTTTGAGTTTATTTAATTGAAAATGTTCTATTTTTTAAATTAGCTTATTTTTTTAACGTGTTTTAAAATGTGCTTATTTTTCAAATTATTTTGACATGGTAATTATATAGTTTTCCTAGTATCAATAATAAATTTACATGTTTATATTGTTTAAATTATGTAATTGTAATTATAGATATGCTTTATACTTTAAAAGTATGCTTATTTATTTGTAATTTTTATTTGAATTTTAAAATGAAATTTGTTATATCATCTTTTAAAGTTTTATTCAAGCTCCATTTCTTTCTAGGACTTTTGAATTAATAATAATTTGTTATGTTACGTATCATTTTATAAAGTACTTTACAAAAAATGTAGATATTTATTTACATTGCTATAATGTTAACTCATATATATTTATATGTATATCTATATGTTGGTGATATATTGGTCCATGGCACTTCTGTAGTTGATATTCTTTTACTTTAACTGACATGTATCTAAACTGGATATTTTAATCTACAATATTTTTCCACAATATACTTGTTTTGGAATATTTTTTGGGTTGATATTCTGCCATAAAATCAGTCGCCTGTGCTCCTGGTTATGCATGAGCAAACTTTGTTAAATTTGATCACAAAATATTTGTGAGAGATTACCTCAAGTTGAAGGTGACCATCAAATATTCTCAGTTCAATTGTGGCCTATGTTTGTGGACCCTATGCACCCCCAAATCGGATTTTTAAATGTTATTTATATGCCCTATGAGGAGGTCTGGCAATGCAGGGCAGTGCAGATGCTCCTCCATTTTCACACTCCTGCCTCCACCCTCCTCCTACTGACTAGACATGCCTGTAGGGCTCTACCCATAAAGGAAGGCCCATCCCTTTCTTCCCTTTAATTATGTCTACAGTGCCAAGACTATTTCCTGTAATTGTGAAGGATAGTGCTCATGTTATGTGTGTAGGACTCCTGCAGTTCCGAAGGTAGGCCTTCAATTATATTAGCTAGGTGTGCAACACGTACAGCTGGGCTATGCTCAAAGGGGGTCATGTGAGAAGGGAAGAGTAGAAGAGAGAGGGCCTGTAAGCATACGTACAGCCCTGAGAAGTCATGCCATCCCCACAGGATATTATTTTTGTAATTCCCCGCTAACTTGGCCTACTGATCTTTAGAAGCTTGGCAGGCATCTGAATCCCATGCCACCTGAATAGTCAGGTGATTTGGGATTGCTGAAACATGAAACTGTGAAGTTAGTGTACAGGTCATGGAAATGAAAACAATCAGTCTCTCCGTATTGTTTGCTGTCTTGTCCGCAGCCTTTGTGTATAATGTTTGGGTGTCAGCACAGGGGCTGACTTTAAAATTCATTACGAAAAATGGATCCACCTCCATTTTCCAATCACCGGTTCTGCCTGTAATTCAAGCATCATTGCTTTTATTGGAATTGTAATTGACAATAATGTAATACAATGTGAAAACGCTGATTAATGGAATGTATTTTAGAATGTTCGACAGCTCAAATATATAAATGTCCTAATCTGGCCCAAATCTGACCTGCTGTTGAAAAAGCTGTTGGCAGTACTTTCAGTGCTTAGTTTGACCTTTTTATGCTCACATGTTTCTCCCTTACTACATATTTGCTTCTAGTAGGGTATCAAATACATTATCTCAGTTTGAGCTTCTGGAGAGCTCAAGGCTCCAATATGAATGTGAAACGCATATGTTTACATTTCTCATTCAGTTTGATTCCTGAAGTTTACGACTGATAGACATTTGTTAGAGCACTGATCATGACTGATTTCCAACTATTTGGGATATCATTTGTAATTGTAACAAGCTAATGTTGTAAATAAACGACAATTCAACTCCTGGGTATCTTAGGTGGTATTTATTAGGATGGTAATTTCAGGAGTAAAGATACAGAAAGTCCAACCATGAGCAGCCATCCTGCTGCTCAGCCCATACACCAACTGCCAACCTCACTCATCCAACATTCCACAGCATCATCACACACCAACATTTTACACCACACTCGCACTGGCTGAGAAGAAAGTATAACAGTGAACTACATCGATATTTGAATGGTCGAGGTGTTCTCATATATGCCGAACCACTCCTAAAGAATGCCAAGGCTTCCAGCTTTAGACAGAGAAGAGGACCAAGAGGGGATTCTATACGTACAGCCTCCCCAATCCAGCTGCACTGGGGATCACGCCTGGAAAACATCTGTCCAGAAACGTCACCATTCCACGTGCTATTTCGGGAGACAAGGTAAGCTATGGAATAGTGAAACTGCGCTGATTCATCATTAGCACCAGAGTCGGATTGATAATGCTGGCACTTGGGCAATGGCCGAGGTGCCGGTATCCGTGTTATAGCTGTGGACCGCTTTTTTTGGCAGCCTGGGGGCTAATTTGGACAGGTTTTCACTTTGAGAATCATGCTCACAGATTCCTGGACTACTTGAAACCCTTTATGCAATTAATGCCAGCCTGGACGATCTTGACAATGTAAAACATCTTTAAAATGCCTTTAAGCATGGCGTGATCACACATGATACTGTTTCATTCAATATCATTTGTATTTGGATGGGCTATTTAACAGTTACATGAGAAGTGATGTGAATGGTGTACTGGCAGAGTAATAAAAACGTTTAGTTTCTCCTGGCATATGATTTTCAATGTCCACTTTTTCTAGCATGGGGCACACAGTACCATTCCAGCATTGTTTTTCCTTTAGCACATACATTTGCCTGCAGTGTGTAATGTCTAGCATTGGACGCATTATCTTACAGTCACATTCACTACTTCGGAAAAGTGTTCTCTGTACTGTAGCAAATTTGTTAAAATTGTATTTTTCATTACTTGCTATAAGACCCAGCGGTTTCTGGCTGTCTGGGATGCATCGAAGCCAAGCAGAATCCATCGTCCTAGATAGGATGAGTATGATACTTTTCTGATAACCTGTGATCACCCTTGGGTAACTTGGCACAGAGTGGTCAGGCCTATCCTCAAGGTCAAAGTCTAAAGTGTTGGCATAACACCTCTATCTTAACAAACTACGTATGCTACAAAAAGACTCCACACTATATGTAGAAAACACTAGTCTTTGTATTACACACACATTGAAATCAACATGACATACACATTGGATATATAATTTATAGCTATGTGCAATTGCAGAACTCTGCTATTAGCAGTAGAACGGCATGAACATATATGCATTATTCATAGATATTCATAAAACACAACATTCCCAATATTGCATAACCCATACAGTTGCAATGGTCAAGAAATAACAGGTTTCGACTATGCCTCGTGACCCAGCCCCTCAGTTATTCAAACGGCACCAGCTAACGATACACATTGCCCCTACTGGCTACACGTTGATTAGATTATCGGGACTACCTAAAGTGGAAGGAAGCAGTCACTGGGTTTCGTTCATCAAGATTAGGTCTTCAGGCACCCAGCAGCACCTTCACGAGTGCTGGATCACTATCCAGGCAAAAGACTGTACCACTGGAAGCTGGCATGCTTCCCAATTGGAGAAATGTTTCCCCTCCGGTGGAGGTATGAGCTGCAATTGCTCCAGGCAGATAGCTGTGGGTGCCCACAAGACACAACAAGACCCCCTTGGGTCCAGTCACGATATTCTCCTCAACAGAGTAGCTGGTGCAGTGGGTCCTGGGAGAGGGAGCTAGCGACCTCAGACGAAAACCATGATGGGGGAGGGGCAAATGTCCCCCAACACACCTTGGACACCACACGCTATGGTGTGCAAACTAGCACAGGTTTCCGGTTGCAAGCACTGGACCCTCGTACTCAGCAATCTTCCCCTGCACTTCCAATATCAAAAGCATCACTCTACCTCCTCGAGGGCAGAGCCCCAGTAGTTATACCCACAATGGCCTTTGAAGATGAGATCATTTCAAAAGGCCACCTTTGAAATGCATAGGTCCTCTCATAATGTTGTCCTATCTGTGATCCTACCCTGGGGGGCTTTATCAATATCTTTAGTAGGATGCAGACTCCGCCCCTTGGAATGCAGGTGCCAAATCCAGCCCCTAGTTTATGGCCTTCTATCAGTAATGTACAGATGTAGCTGTCCCCCAGGACCCAGATGTGGGTTGGAGACAGGCTTACAGGGACACAGAGCCATGAGCACAGAAATGCCCACTTTCCAAAGGGGTATTTCCACATTAGTAATGTCGAATCACCTCGCACTACCGGAGAGAATTTGCCATTACTTACTCATCAATATCAACCATATACTGCCACTCTTCTGCACATAGGAAATTCAGCTCAATAGCCTTTCCAAAGATCCCTCATGTCAATCCTATGCGAGAAGCAGGCCCTACAGTACCGAATACACCATCCGGTGCCATTCACTACCAGTGCATGTAGTGCACCTGCGCACATGCCCTATCTCTTCTCGAAACCACACCCTGCCCCCAGGGAGTACGCCAATGTAGAGAGAGACATACAGAACCTTTGCAAGTAGCCTTTCAAATGCCAAGCTGAATAACAGTAACCTATACACAGAGGCCCCTTGCAAACCTGTGGGACGTTTGAAGATCTCCCTCCTTGGGTGGCACAACCAGTGCTGCAGACCTACAGAGGAGCATTTGAGTTACATGGCCTAGGTCTATGTCTTACCCATAGATAAGGGACTTACAGCTCACTGAAATCAGCCAATCATGTATACAGCAATCACCAGTATATATATGACAAAAACAGCGCTTTGGCACCAAATGGCAGAGTCAAAAGTGCTCAAAGTACTAAAGCTAGCACAAAGGTCAGTGGAAAACCAGGAGGGACAAAAGCAAAAGGACAATTTCCAATGCTACCTCTTCGGAGATTTCTTTTAAACTTGTAGATTTCTAGCCAGTATTTAGAAAATTGTGTTGTAAAAATGCTGGACTGGAATGTTTTTTTTGCTTCCGCTGATTTGGGTTCCTATATGTTTCCCCAGCTAACACATTTGATGCAGATGTTAAACAGCCAGATGCAGTGCCTTTATTCTCTAATGTATTCACTTCTTGAGCTTGGCCAACACGTCCCTACACATGTAGCGCAAGTGTACTGCCTATTGTTGCACCATCAAAATACATGACACAACGCTTGCATATGAGGGATACATCTGATGATTTGTATCTGGAAAGTGCATTTATTCTGTTTGGAGCAGTGCAGGCTGGATGAAATTATTCACAACCAGCCAGTAAGCCATAATTTAATGTCTCTGAGCAAAAGAGGGTCTAAAAGGTAATATTTGGAAATGTGTCTACCAAGGAAGAAGGCACTAGAACACTTCACACAGTGCTGTTACCAAGCAGGCGTCTGCCATGGACAGGTACAAAGGCGATGTGATTACCTTTAAAATGTATGTTCCAAAGGAATGTAGGGGCTTTTTGGTAGGAAGTATATGGCAAAAATAATCTGTATTGGCTGATGCTACCAGGGAAGAAGCAGGAGGCATGGGACAAAAAGAATCCGACAATGGTTAAAACCAGGAGAGAAGAGGGAAGAGGAATGAGCCAAAAAGAATCACCACTGGAGAAGCGATGCGAGGTATGGGTTAAAAAAAAGCTAGCATTGGCTGATGCCACTACAAAATATGTTGTTCCCAGCTATATTTATTCCTTGACCTCAGTAGTGGCCTCTACCGAAAGGTGGTCGTTGGTGGTGGGGATAAAAATACAACAACAGAAAGACTTACCTAAAACCGCGGGCGGTGGTCACTACTCCGTCCTCTTCATCTTCCGGTTCCAGTCCCAGCCAGCAGCAGGCTCTCCTGAGCCAATCACAGCGCTGCAATGCAGCTCTGTAACTGGTCTGAGAGCTGTAGTTTAGCGCTTTGATGGGTACAGGGAGGCTTTACATGTTTCTCACCCGGCTGTGTAATGCAGCCTGGTGGGGAACATACAAAGTGCGCAGGACTGCTTGGCTGGGCCCAGAGGGCCGGTCAAGCAGTCATGTGCACTTAGGGAGTGCAAACCACTCCTCCCTGTGCACTGCCCAGCCCCGCCTTACGAGCCACTGACTTTCATAGGAAAAATACAATGATAATACAATAGTTTTTATCGTTGTATTTTTCCATTGGGACAGTGGGGCGATACTCCTCCGCCTTAGCAGAGGAGCCACAACTGCTCGACCTACTCGAGATGATCATGGGAAAAGCACAGACAGCATTCATTTTAGGTGATGAAACAGAGGCACAACCCACTGTGCATTATTCATGTAAAATTGCTTGTTTCATCTTCCAGTCTATTTCACAATGGATACTGACACCCACAATGCAGGGTAAGACACACATAATACATCCTGTAACTTTGAATATTATGAAATTTGCTGCTACATAGTCACCGTAGCTCTCATTCACCACCCATTATATGTCACCATCACCCCAAACATACAAACACTATCTGCTGGCATATGAACTGCGTGCATACTTTATAGCACGTTCTAGGAATGCAGGTGCCCGCTTATAAACGCTCACATACCCAAAATACTAGTTCAAGTTCAGCGAAATTGCTAGGACGACAGGACTTACAGCACACCAGCATTCCCATCATGGGAAGGACTGAGCTGTTCTAATATGGTTTGATGCCGTCCATGCCACCAGTGCGCAGGGAAACCTAAACATATTTTATTATTTTTTCTGTTTAGAGTCAGTGGTTTAAACTGTAAACTACAGATGGGTGTTTGCTCAGGGAACGCAATTCAAGGTCCCCCTTGTAATCATACTCTTAGTATTTCCTAGCATAGTAATTCAGGGTTTTTTCAGTGCCCCGCTCATATGAAAATATTTAATTGAGCTCACAAAGAACCTATGAAATCCAGGGAACACTCAGAAAGGGCCCTGTATATACTGCAATACTTCCAACCACCATGTCCTTTCAAACAAACAAATACAAAATGCAGGCTTACAGCGCAGGAAAGATGAACAGCGCTTAGCCCGAGCAATTAGTGTGAAATGTAAATTGGTTTAATATAGTAAAGGGATCGCCCTGTGGACTAGCGGCGGATAGTGTGGTCCACGCGGCGTGGATGAGGCCTACTGGCTGGAGTTCTGTGGGTCAGCCAGAGTGTACTTCTGTAATGGAGTATGACACTGCAGACATATGCATGACCTGCGTGAAGAATGAAAACACTCATTCATTGGAATAAACTGGTAAAACAGCCAACTGCCTCCATTTATTGAAATAGGAGATGACCACTATTAGACAGTGACACCTTAAAAACACGGACCCCTAAAGAGGAAAACTAAAACCTATTACAAACTTAAAACCTCAACAAACGGAGGTTATCTAGAGTGCTTGTAAAGAGATTCAAACTTCCAAATAACAACAAAACCAGTTTAATCTAGATTAAAACCCCCTAACTAACATTCTAAGGGTAGGAACGTGTGGACAGTAGGGTTCCCATCAACAAAAGGTAAAATTACCAAAGAGTGACCACCCCCAAAAAAAATTGGATATACAATTGATATACATGTTGAAATATTAGCTGATATATTGAGTATCTCAATTGTGTAAAGGTGAGTATATATAGGGCAGTTTTGCATATTGATACTTTTGCTCCATATTTTGACACACAAGCATCTAACCACCTTTATAACTCTAAGCCTGCAAGTAAGCCTTAGAATAATACAAGTAGTAATGCACTAATTTGGTTATTTTGTTCCTTGGTTATTTGAAAAGGATTTCATTTGAAAGCACTGATGCAAACGGAATTTGAACATAATAATTTGAATTTATGCCCTATATCAAGTTAAAAGTTATTGGCAATGTGTCATAAAACTGCATGCTGCCATTAGCACATAATCTGAGACAGTCGATATTATGAATCTCGGGCACAAACATCCATTACCCAAAGAGTGACCTGAAGTAATACCCAAAGGGTACAGGTAACCTTACCTGTACAATTGGATGTGCTGTGAGCTTATGCACGTCTTGCTGCATATACTCCTGACCCAGGTTAGGTGCCACAAAACTGAATCCCCTGAAAAGATGATGAGCATTGGCACTTGGAGGGACTCCGGGAGAATCTGAAAATAAAACAAGAATTGTTACCTGAGTTGGACTGATGTCAAGCACAGCTCCAAATGACTAAGTGCCCGAATCAGAGTTTTGTGAAGAGGGTAGTCTGTTGTGATGGAGCACCCTCTCCACCAAACTCTAGCCGCCTGCCCGATTTTGAGTTAGAGGGACCGGGCTCAACTCGAAAGCACTTTAAGGTTTGGGGGCTAGCAGCTCAACCAAAGGAGGTGAGGTTAACACTTCAAACAATGAGGTGAGCTATCCTTACAGCCAATACAAGATAATAATTGTGCATTTTAAATAGTTCGATCAAACCGCTAAAAATACAGCAAATAGTATTTGACAATGTTTATAGACTACCGACACAGGTATTTCAAAAGTCAAATGAGTGATTTAACAACTAAAAACTGTTTATGTAGATTGCATTTCAGAACACTTAACTTCCAGTTTTTTCAGTGTTATATCGATACAAGAACTCTTTTTGATAATACTCCCAAAATTCCTTCTACGAAATGACAATGAGCTCATGAAGTATTTTTATTTCATCTGCAGAAACACACTTCTGTCTGACTTGATCAAAGAGTTATTGTTAGACTTGGCATCTTTTGGCGATTTCTCCTGAGTTTTTGCTTTCTGACCTCCCGGTTTTGACTCTATTTTTGCTGGTGTAATGATTCTGCACACTTTCTCACTGCTGACCAGTGGTAAAGTGCAAGTGCTCCTGTAGTAAAATGTGTTGTGGATTGGTGTTTCCATGATTGGCCTATTTGATTTATGGGTCAGTCCCTAGTAAAGTGCACTGCGCAGTAAATCAAATGCTGTTGGTGGGCTGCAGCACTGGATTGTGCCACCCATGCAAACAGCCTATAAAGTGTAACTCTGGCCTGCCATTGCAGAGCCTGTGTGCAGTCTGGGACTGCCATGTCGACTTGGCAAGTGTACCCACTTGCCAGTCCCTAAACCTTCCCTTTTCTACATGTTAGTCACCCCTAAGGTATGCCCAAGGTACCCCTGTGGGCAGGGTGCATTGTATGTGAACGGTAGGGCATGCCCTGGTGTGTGTGACATGTCCTGATAGTGAATTACAGCCAATCTAGTTTTTCACTATTGCAAGGCTACCTGTTCTCATAGGCCAGAATGGGCAGTTTGATTATAACATCTTATAATCTTAACTGACCAAGGGAACATGGTAGAAAAACTAATTTAGTATGCCTGAACTCCGAATGATAAAATAAATCTTTTAGTGAACTTGGTTTTAATATTCAGTATTTGAAAATACCACTTTTAGAAAGTAGGTATTTTCTTGCCTAACCATCCAGCCTGCATCTGATAGGTTGCATGTCTGGTTTGCGAGCGTCAGGGGCTGGGGTGGCTCCAGGAGACAGGGTGAATGAGAACAAGGCTGAATAGACCTATCTGCATGAGGAGTGGTGGGAGGAGTAGCACCTGGACCTGAATAGGGTTGTGCCTGCCTTTCACAATGCTGGCTCTACCTCCTGTGGTGCGTCTGATGACCCTGGCCCATACTGACAAAGGAAGAAGTTGTGCACTGGCAGAATGCACCCAGAACTGGTTTGGACTAGGTACAGACACTCTCTGCCGTCAGAGAACAAAGGATTTGGTGGTATAAATATTGGGGCCCAAACCCCGAAACTTTAGAACTCTGTTGGATCAAGAAGACTGCCAAGAAGAAGAGCTGGAGAAGCTGTGAGGAGGAACTACCACTTTGCTGTGTGCTTTGCTGTGTTGGCCTGCAGTGGCTGCTTCTGTCTTGGGCAGTGAAAGAACTGAACTGAAGTTTCTGCAATCTACTTTTGTGACTTTCACCAAGGGCTTGAGGAAGAGCTTGCCCCCTGTTCAAGAAGTATCAGGAACAGCAAAGACTTCAAGCTCTTCTGCCCTCAGCACTGGGGACTGTGTGTTTTGTGTTGCAACAGAAAAAAAGCACCTCGATGACGTCGACGATGCAGCTGCCGACTCCGTGTCCTGACATGCACCGCAGGGGGCACCGCCGCAATGCCGCAGCGCGGTGCTGGTCTCACTGACGACGCCTGCTGACACCGCCACCGAGCCGCTGCTCGCACCGCGACCTGTAGGCACCGCACTACGCACCGCCTCGCTTTATGACGATGCCTTGGTATCCCCAACGACACCGCTGCTTGCACCGTGGTTCGAGGGCACTGCTCGTAAAGTTACACGACGCACCGCCCTCATCCCGCACCGCGGCCTTGGTCTACGGACACCGGTGCCATCGACTCCAGGTCATCAGCCGACTACAGCACTTCACGCACGACGACGACGCTGCTTGCACCGTGACCTTTCAGCACAGTGACGAGCACCGCCTTCATCTCACACCGCGACTCTGATCTCACCGACGATGCCATCTGACGCCGCCACCGAGCCACTGATCGCACCGCGACCTGAGGGCAGCGCACGCCACACCGCTGCACTTTGCACCGCAGCACCCGATGCCTGCCGACGCCCGTGCGCCTGACTTCAACAAAGAGGAGTTCGACCTGCAATGCGTGTGACTTTGAGGGCCCCAACGACTTTTGCACCGACCTCCGGAACCGACCCCTGCGGACGTCCGTGCTTTCGGAAGCTCAACAAGAGGTCGCCAACGCCCTACCTTTCTAAAAGGTACTGTTTGTGGGTCTCCCTGACACCGTAGCTGGCCCACGACACCGCGGTCAGCCAGAACTGTTTGGATTTGTTTGCTCACAACGCTTTGATAGCCCCGAATGGAGCTATCGACATCAAGGAACTGTTTTTAAAGTTTATTTTGATAATTGAAGATTTTTTAAGTACTGTATTGTGGATTTTTGTCATTTTGGACTTGTTTCAAGAATTTCAAAATATTGGATATTCTTCTAAACTGGTGTTGTGTACTTTTGTAGTGCTTACACTATATTACTGTTGATTATGTGCAAATGCTTTACACACTGCCTCTAAGATAAGCCTGACTGCTCATGCCAAGCTACCAAGGGGGTGAGCAGGGGTTATTTTAGTAGTGTAACTCCCTTATCCTGACTAGGAAGAAGGGTCCCTATTTGGGCAAAGGTGCAAGCCCTTGCCAACTAGAGACCCCATTTCTAACAGTCATTTTCAGTCAACTCATCAGAACGTTGCAACTTATGCTTGTTTGAGCCCGTATACATGCACTTGTCTCAGAATATTGAGTTTACTGGGCTAACACAACTGATTTCGTGATATATGACTAGCAGTCTTGAATTACCTAATGCATCTTCCATTCCTCCTGAGATGGAAAAGGAGAGTGTCAATCAGCTGACAATATATTATTTTTCATTACTCTGCAAGGAGCTATTCCGAATCAAAATAAAATAGTTGCTGCGAGGACTGAGCTACATCCATGTGGAAAGTGTCAAGCTAAAGAACTGTCAAAATAGATTGCTGAATTAAAATAACTTTGCCACAAATTATGTTCTAGCATGAAAGGATACAAGTATTCCTTCAGTCTCTAGAACACATATTCCCTGATTGTGAGTCTGGCAGCCCAAAGACTGCCAGATTTGCAGGGTCGTAGCGGTGGAGGTTTCTCGACCACCCTATTACGATTTGGGTGGTCGGACCGCCACAGCCCCGCAGTCAGGAGGCCGCAATATGCTTGGTACGACTGCTGTGGTCCCGCCAAGCATATTACATGTTTCCTCTCTGCTGGCACTGTCATGGAGGTTTTTCCTCCTCCATGAACACCGTGGCAGAGAGCAAAAAAAGGGGGCCCTGTAGGACCCTCTGTGCCTCCTCCGCATGGGGGTGCACAACATGTGCCCCCCTGTGTGCATACGCCCAAGTTCCTGCACGGCATGGACCTTTCAGTCCATGCCGTGCAGGAACTGTTTTTGGCAATCCCATTGCGGTGCCCATTTCATTTTTAGAGGCACCGCCATGGGAAAGCAAAAAACCACCCCGCCAGACAGGAGGAAACTCCTAATCTGGCAGTCTGACCAAAGTTGTAATTGGGTCCATAGAGTGTGTGGCTGACAGGTAATGTCCTGCAAAGACGTCACTCCCACAGAAACAGAAATAGTGCCTCTTAATTATATATGTTATATTAACAACTATGCTTTCAATTCTGTTCTGAAGCCTCAAGCACATAAAGTATCAAATCCACTAGAATTTCAGTTTTTAAAAAAAAAATCCTGCAAGGGAAATGAGCATTATAAATGCGGCTTTTGTTATGAATTTCTCCAAAGGTCCATTGGAAAGAATGACAATCATTGTTGTTCCTAAATGTCTATACTAATTATAGCAATTAGCCTGGGTGGATAAAGTGCCAACCTTGAGTGGGTCACAAGAGACTAGACAGACAATGTGGTTACCAGCTTCTCATTGTAACACAGGAATAAGTAACAAAAAGTAGTGTTTTCATTGAGCAGTGCTCTCGAACATAATATCAGAGTTATGCTGATTTCGACAGAGCCAGGCTTAGTTTGACAGGACAATTAGGTTCAAAAATCATTTTGATGTGAAGCTTAACTAGTTTAAAGAGAAAGGACACAGTACTGCAATGTCTATCCAAGGAGACTGTCTTTGCATAGGCACCATCTCGGGCAAAAAACATGTAAAGTATATGTTAAAGCAAATTCTGTATCTGTCTTACAATGCACCCTGAGGAGCAGATCACAGAGGCATTTGCTTGAGGAGGTAAAGGTATTCCTCTTGTTAGACATAACTCTGTTCAGTATTCACACAGCAGACCTATCTCTCAGTCCACCCCTAGATCAGGCATCAGGCAGCCCAGTTATCCCTCAGGTGACAAAGCTCTATCACTAAAGGACAAGAACCACAGCCTGTTATTTCTGCTTGATTTTTTCTAAAATTGTCACCAGTCTGGAACTTGAAGCCTGAGGGCACCCACTAAATATACTGAAAACCTATACTTGCAAGATATAAATGAGGTGAGTTGTTACTTGTATAGCGCAATGAACGCTCTAATGATGTGGGTATCCTGAAGAATGAAGTTTACTACAAACGCATGGATAAAAACACACTGCTACGGTTTGAGAGTTTCGACCCCCGAGCACTAAGAGAAGGCTTACCAATAGGTCAATTCTTAAGACTTAGACGAAATTGTACAGACACTGGAAAGTACAGAAAACAGGCAGAAATACTCAGCAAAAAACTGCGAGAACAGAACTACACAGAGAGAACCATTATTAGGGCAAGAAAAAGAGCCATCAACAGCGAAAGGGATGCCCTGCTGGGCATCTATAACAAACCACAGAAGTCAAGATCTGTATGTGTAACAACATTTACTCGCATCTCCAACTCAGGCACAAAATTGGTTAGGAGACATTGGGGCTCTCTAAACTCTGGAACTTTGAAAATTGCATACCCTATGTTCTCTTTTAAAAGGAGACAGAAATGGCATGATGCACTGGTACACACATGCCCCAAGAAAAGAACATCAAAGACCCATTGGACTCTATGGGATACCCCCACCGTGACGAGCTATTGACCCAGCGGGCGGTGTGGGGTATGTCAGTCGCGAAGAAATGGAAGTCTATAGACTTGGGCCTGGCCACCCCATGGGTATTAAAACAAACTGCAATTTCAGTCATGTTATATATGTCCTGAAATGCCTTTGCAAGCTCCTATACTTTGGTGTGACCACAAGGAAGATACTTGTTCGCATTACTATAGACACAGAAGCACCATAAGGTGTAGGAGAGATAATGCAAATTTGACTAGATGCTTTATTGAACACCAACACAATTCTGACAACATTTGATGGTATGTATTTGAAAAACTGGAACACGGGCATACAGATATGAACAAGCACTCTTGAAATAAGAACCGCGCTGGGTGTTCCGCCTTCATACCGAAACCGCAGAACTGAATTATTATAACCCATGGGGGGGCCCTGGGCAAATAAATGAGACTAAGATTTTACCTAGTGGGCAGTGTTTATACCCTCGCCCTATCCACAGACTTGTCTTTCTTTTCTTTTATTGTAATGTGGTTATAATCATTGGGCCCTAAGCAGGACCCTCATGCATATTGACATGGCTGTGTTACCACATGAATATCGCAAAAAACACTTTACAATGAGTATGTTCTTTCCTTTCTTTACAATAGTTTACTTTTCACACTATAAAGAAATGCTGCCCTCTGCATAGGCTTATAGTGAAGCTCGGCCTCTTGCTTTGGCGCAGTTCCGTAATATTGGAACTACGTGTCTGACATGGGGGCATAATCTCTAAACCGGTGAGCTCTGTTGGCAAAGCCAGAGCACCACGCCTCCCCGATGACGCGGATTGCCATCATGTAGGAGTCGCTCCCAAACACAGGTAGGATTCACTACTGATACCAAGGCCTGGGATTGAGACAGTAGGCTGATCGGCCAATTCTGTCAGCCCATTTACCTTTAAATACTGACAAACACTGCAACCGCCAGGATGTCCTTTTTGGCACGGTAGGATTGTTGCGGGCGCTCTACCTTGACATAGTAAGTTACAAACTTTGGGGAAAATAAGGAAGCAATGCTTTCAACAAGTATTAGACACTGCGACCACCCATGAGGACTTGTGGAGGTTTTATAAGTGTATTTAGAAAGGATGTGGGGGTATTATACTTACTTACTCACTGTCTCCTGTAATATTTTTCTCCCCTTTTTTTTTTGTGTTGATATTTGAACACAAGTGTGACTATAGTAGGCGCTCAGAACATGAGATAAATGGCCCCCGGGCTCTAGGTAAAGAGTGAGTTAATCCTCCGCACTGGGATTATGTGTGGCACTCCTTCCCCCATGTGTGCTTTTATCTCCTGTGCATGCGTGCAATGAATGAGTGCATTTTATGGCACATGTGCCACGTTTGTTATCATTTTTAAATGTTGTTTATAATGTGCAAAAGTTGTCAGTGTGCATTTTTCAATATTGCACTGCAGTGGAAATTGAGACCTTTGTGTCCCAATTTGATTTGGCCTTTGTACATCTGAAAAGGCCATTTAGCATTTCTTAAATGCTTGAAATAGCAATTCGGACCGTTATCGTACATCTGTACAATGTCTATAAAAGGACAAGATTTTGGGGCGAGCCAGGTTTCTTCCCCAAGCCTCTAAGAATGCTGCACAACTTCTTTCTGATTTGCTGCATATTCTGGATTTAGACTATTTTCGAGATTTTGCTCACTCTTATGATTCCCTATGATTGAATTATGATAGATTGTGAGACTAATTATATGTCTGCCTTCTGTATAGCACCGTAATATTTGTAATATACCTTCATAGTTTCTAATTTACTAATCTGGAGCCCTTTTCAGTGTTCAAGTTTATTATTTGATTGCCTTTGAAATGCTACTTTGAATCGTATCTTTTGGACCGCATTTCCTCTTCTGTTCTTGAGGCAGGGGCAGTATTCTCATGTTGCTAGGTTGAAGCGTCCCGTTTTGTAGCTAACTCGAGATTAGACGAGACTCAACCGCCCCTGGCTCTCGATTGGCTGCAATATGGACATAGTTACCTTGTCTGACCCCTGCCTGCACCCTTGCGCAAATGAACGTCAGATCTGCCTCAAACTAACTGCAAAGTATAACAAGATAAATAATCCAGGCTTCATTTTCTGAAGCAGAAGCAGCTCCGAGGAGATTACTGCATTTATGAGCACAGCTTTGCCGTTTAGCTAGAGAGTGTGATCCGAATAAACAATTTCAAGAAGAGCATTTCCAAGGAACAAAAGCAAACACTTGGAAATATTGAGGATTACCTTTTTATGAAAGATTTCTTTGCACAATCGACTTCCTGTTGTTTCAGTTCACGGTTGATGCAAGGTAGTAAGTAGCGTGTTATGAAAATTTATAGTAAGCCTGTGTGGGATTAATTACAAATTGGAAAAAGTTAATTTTGTTTGGTGTTTCGATAGTTGATATATAGTTATGTTAATACCCTGCTGACTATCTAGTTAAAAGCACAGTATTCTATCTTGTTTTTAGTCCAAGCTGCTATTGATTCACTGTGTTGATTTTCGTCACCTCAATACAAGGAACTGTTGTCATAATTACTTGGAGCCTAAATTGGAATTAACAATTCTCGGTATTTGGAACGCAAAAATGAAAACTGAATATTAAATGTTATCACGGCATAAAATGGTAGTCATGCTCATTGCACGGGTTGTTGTACGCAAAACTCGCTGCCTAGTAAAGCTGAAAATCCCCCCTTCGATGCTCATGACGGAACGGTTCCGTCATGAGCATCAGTTGCGCTGTGCGGATGACGGAACCGTTCCGTCATGGCCCCGCCCGCGCTCGAACCCTTCAGCACAGCGCGGGAATCCGCGCCGCGCTGAAGGGGTTAAAGAAAGATGAAAATAAGACACAGCACACGTTACAGAGGTTTGTTCGTTTATTGCTTATTTATTTATTTTATTTGGCGGCTCCAGTCATGCCTGGAGTTTGTCCTGTGCTGTAAAATCAGCATGAATGGCCCAACGTGCAGCGCAAGAGGGCCATGCTTCTTTCTTCCACTTGAGTAGATGTCCTACATGAGTGTCAGCTTCCTCAATGTGAGCAGCAGCTTTCCCAACGTGAGCGGGAGCAACCTGCTGCGCCGTCCCATGTTGAGGAAATGTCACCAGAAGGCTGTCTCGCGTAGGATTGTCCTCAATCTCACTTGCCAATTTAAGGTTAGCAATCCTTGTGAGAAGAAAAACTACACACCACGCCACTAAGCTAAGTATTTCAGAACGCCGTACTCTACACTGCCGGCAGCGCTAAATTCATCTCCCACCCCTATACTTCATCTACATGGCCCTCAAGGTTGTAGGGTGCTCATTTAAGTTTAGTTGTAGTCTATGCTGATGTCACAGCTCTTCTCTGCATGTTCACAAGAAGTGCTTGCTCTCCTTTTCTATATGGTAAAGCAAGTGCATGTGTTTAATTATCAATTAACATCTACTTAATGAAACAGGAAGTTCTTTCAGCTTACTTTGTCAAGATTGGGTCTCCATAAAAAATTGGGACCAACTATGAAAATGAGTGGTCAGTTGACTGGAGACAAAATGTGACTGTACAGGATATTAACTGATCCCTTACACTTAACCACAGTTCCCCTTTTACTTGAAGATGCTCTACACACCCGTGTAGAGTGAGGCTGGGACCAGAGGTAGAATATTTGGCTGTTCACTTGGACATGCAAGGAATGTTTCCTAGGACTGAGATCAGTATTTCTTGCTCCTGCACTCTGAAGGAATGGAAGGTTGGATATTTACCTTGCTGTTTCAGAACAGAGCTGACACTTAGACCCCATGTGCACCTCAATGGGGAGGTTTAGCAATAACACATCTAATGAGACTGAAGGTAAAGGAGCCGCCCAACTGGTTTACTGACTGTAAGAGTGGATCTGAAAAGCATAAAGGAGTCATGTCCCTATTGACCATTGATATAGCTCTGCTTTCCCTTAGCACAGTGCTGAATCAGCATGGAGCCTTTGTGCATTGTGCCCATCCCTGCATATATTCCTCCTCAAAATGGAACTGAAGAAAAGCATGAGGTCCATGTGCCTGGTGCAAATAACTGCACATTTGCCTCACTGCAGCTACACTGGCGAAGAGCATGTGGCTGTTGTCCCATGTGCTACCTTAATGTGTTTGCCTCCAAGCCACACAGGAGAAGAGATGGTATGCCCCTTGTGCCATTGTGATTACTGCTGCCAGCTGTTTCCTCAAAGGGCTCTAGCCACTGCTGGACTGTGTCTTTTTTCTGAGCTGCACTGGAGAAGTAGTTGAGGATGTGTGTGCTTAAACAACTGCAGCACAACTGTTTACCCGAGTTACTTTGACCAGTGCTATCCCATTGTTCCATCTCTTGAGCAGCAGATGAAGAGAAGTTGGAGGACCCATGTGCCTTCTGTGACATCCTACATTTTGATAAAGATAACAAAGAGCATCATCCGTGACTGACTGAACTCTTGAGCATTGTAGTTTTGACCTCACGCACAAAGTAGGTATGAGCTCATGCTAAACTATGAACTAAGTAAGCTAGCGAGTGGTTAATATATATATATATATATATATATATATATATATATATATATATATATATTCACAGAAAAAACCATAGGTTTCAGGCACGTTATAGTTAGGAATTAGCATTTAAAAAACCTCAGAAATTCACTGAAAAAACCATAGGTTTCAGGGGTGTTATAGTTAGCTGGACTTTTCACTTGTACAAAACCATTGAAATTCCCCCGTTATAGTTAGTTCAGCTAACTATAACTCGCGCGCCCGCAATGCACTGCTGATGACGTCACATATTACATCACTCATGACATGGTCAGTGACATCACTCATGACATCACTGATGACATCTCAAATGACATCACTGATGACATCACTGATGACATCATCCAGTGAATGTGTGTTTTTCTGAAAATTAAATATGTTTTATATATGTATATCTCAAGGTCGATGGAAGAATAAATGGGTATATAAGTGTCTAAATGGATGATTTGTTTTTGAAAAATTGATTGTTTAACTGACTGATTAAGTGTATCATAGTGAATACATGGCTTAGTGAGTAATGTTTAAATATGTATATATCTGTATCAGTCTCTCACTTTGTGTATAAGTGGCTGCATGGGTTGGTGAGTAGCTACATGGGTGTCTATATAGGTTATTAGTTGGTTTTTTGAGTATCAGTCTGAGTGTCTGCATGGTTCGGTGGGGGGTATTACGTAGTGCATAGGTGCATGAATGAGTGACTCACTGTTTGTATGGGTTGAACACAGCATGTGTGCAGGACTGTATGGGTGGATGAGTGTGTGTATGGGTGTGTTAGTGAGTGAATGACGGTCTCAATAGTGTCTTTATGAGTAACTACATATGTTTTAAACTAGTATATGTGACTATTGGTGTATATATGTGAGTATATGTGAGAGTGAGAGATTGAAAGAGTTCCTGTATGAATAAGTATGTGTTTCTATAAGTGATTGTTTAAAAGACTAAGTATGTGTAAGTTTCCGTAGAAGTAAGTATGGTGGTGTGTGTATAACTGTATATGCAAGTAAATGTATGTTTGATTCTTTATTAGCATGAGTGACTATGTGTGTGAGTAACTCTATGGATGAGTGGCATTGTGTAACAGGATGTATAGGTGTATGAGTACATATGATGAGTGAGTACATGTATGAGTGACTGTATAGGACTGTTGGTGAATGAGTGGATGTGTATGTGGATCTTAGAATTACTGAAGAGGTTGTTGTAACTGGTATTGGTATGTCCATTGTTTTGAAAATGTTACTCTCTATTTTTGAATGTGTGTATCAAAGGTTATATTAGGGTGAGAGGAGGTCTGCCACTCTATCACAAGGATGATGTCATCAGTGATGTCATCAGTGATGTCATTTGAGATGTCATCAGTGATGTCATGAGTGATGTCACTGACCATGTCATGAGTGATGTAATATGTGACGTCATCAGCAGTGCATTGCGGGCGCGCGAGTTATAGTTAGCTGAACTAACTATAACGGGGGAATTTCAATGGTTTTGTACAAGTGAAAAGTCCAGCTAACTATAACACCCCTGAAACCTATGGTTTTTTCAGTGAATTTCTGAGGTTTTTTAAATGCTAATTCCTAACTATAACGTGCCTGAAACCTATGGTTTTTTCTGTGAATTTCAAAGGTTTTTTAAATGCTAATTTCTAACTATGCCTACAGAGATAGGACATGTGAAGAAAGAAGAAAAAATGCACAGAAAGAAACAAAAGAAGTGCAGAAAGAAGCAACAGAAGTCCTCAAATACGAAGATAAGTGCAGGAAGAAGGATAACGTGCAGAAAGAACAAAAAGAAGAGCAGAAAGAAGCCTTGTTGCAAAATCATCCTGTACCCTCAACTTTTTCAGACGGATACTGGTGGTAACTGAGTCTGACTAAGCAGTCCTAGAGCCAGTGCTATGTTAAAAGACACTTAGAATACAGTGAAAACACCTACATACACTAGGAAACATTATGCGTTGGGGTCCCCCTGTGATTAGCATGACCTCCTCTGTAAGCCCCTAGTATATAATAGGGCATGGGGATTAAAACTACCTCTTAAAACAGGCCACAGGGCGTTTTTGCACACGTTAACTCAGGCCCCGTCCCCTCCATTCACCACTGTGTAAACACGCCCTGTGTCCATTTTTAGTTGGGAGATTAAGTTCATTTGAATCCTGAGGGTCCCTAGGGTCCAACTAGCCCACTAGGTACCTCCAGTAAGTGCCACAGAGCTGCGTTGCAGAGAGGTGTAAAAAGTGGCACGGCCTGGACCACCTCTCTGCAATGCAGCTCAGTGGCGCTTACTGGAAGCACTTGGTGGGCTAGTTAGCCCCCAGGGGCCCTCAGTATTGAAGGGAAATTATATCCCCAATTTAAAACGTGCCATAGTGCGTGTTTGCACACGTCACCTCAGGCCCCGTCCCCTCCCTTCACCACTGTGTAAACGCGCCCTGTGGCTGTTCTAAGTTGAGAGATGAAGTCCCCTTGAATCCTAAGGGTCCCTAGGGTCAAACTAGGCCACTAGGTACCTCCAGTAAGTGCCACAGAGCTGCGTTGCAGAGAGGTGTAAAAAGGGGCTTGGCCTCAGAACACCTGGCTGCAGCGCAGCTCCCTGGCGCATACTGGAGATGCCTGTTGGGGGCGCGTTTGCAGAGTGCTGCACGGAGGGGGCATGGCCTCCGGCACGATGCCAGTCTTTTATTTATTTTAGTTTTTTAAGAAGGGGGGCTGTTTGGTTCCCCTTCTTATTCTAATTTATTGGCCCTGATGACCCCATCCCCCAGGGCCAGTCTCCTAATTATATTTTTTTGACCCCAATCCCCAGGGCCGGCCACTGTTTTTTATTATTTTTAAAAAATATATATTCATAGACACACCTAGGACATGCTGGACAAACCGTACGTACCTATCACCATGACGATTTGCGTGATATTCATTAAAAGGCGACTATGCATGCAATGAATCCACGTGGAATGTATTTACACCACTAGTGAAGCTCTGACATGTCTGATGCCCTACCGTGCCTAATCCTGGTAGACACCCTTGTCGTTTATTTATACAAACATGGGTAGCTATTGACGGGCACATTTAATACACATGCACACCAAGCCATTCAAAGGGGATTCGACAAAAATTCGACCAAAACTATGCAAGAAACCCCCCTCACGGTTAATAAAACACACATCCACTGCCGGATGTGTAATACTTTTTATTTAACTCTCTGGAAAGGGGACGAACATCACTTGAGAGTCACAGCGTGCTCCTGACAGAGCCCAATGCTGTGTTACACCCACCATTGCCTGCCGAGTGCCACACACCTCTGTGTTGTATTCCACTAGCTAGTGCATATGCTATGACACTCTCTAGCCCATGTGCACTGTAACACCACCCCGTGAATATGTCATGCCACACTTGTCTTCGCACGGGTTATATTGCCCCATCTAACGTGCCTTTCTCGATGCCTATGTTATAATGCACAGTGCTATGCCATACATATTACAATCTGGGATCCATATCTTTGTCACAGTGCATATGCAACGTTACACTCCCCAGCACATATTTTATATTACAACTTTAGAGACTAGTTAGGTTACACAACACTGCCCTGTGCATATTACACTCCAAGGCGTATATCGCATAGCACGCGCTAGTGCCTGTGCTATCTCGCGCTCTCCAATGAATCTGTCATTGCGCACAATGTATTGCATATTATATTTCACGCCCGGTTCATCTTATATCACACTTTTTGGTGCATAGTTTATACCATACACTATATCTAGTTTTCATTTTCAATCGTGCTCTCAGGACTATGTTCTATATAACACTGTGTTCACCTACCCTTTTCACGGGCATTACATTTTGCGATAGGGGGTGGAGGGTCAGGGGGTGTTTCTGCCAAGTGAGCCCGGAGTCACAGTCACAAACGTCCTCTTCTTCCTGAATAAAAGTGAGATTATGCTGCATACTTGTTCATATTTTAAGTAGTTTGCACAGACACAATGTTTTAAAAACAATAAAGTTCCTAATACCCGCCTTCTCTGAACAGTTAGCTTGCTGCCCCATCCCCTTCCTCCCTATCCTCTGTTGTGTGAATCCATGGACTAGTCCCCTCCCTCCTGCCATGCATGGTCTGATGTGCTGCCACTGCCCTCAATTTAGTATGATGTACCAGTCCACTCCTCCTGCCCTCCATTGCCCAATTCTATGCCCCATCATTGACCTCCTGCTTAAACTCTGTGCTTAGCTTGCTGCCCCTATTCTCCTTCCCCCTGCCCTCCGATGTCTTTGTGCATGCCCCTGCTCCATCCTTTTTGCCCACCATGTCCCATGGACCTGCCACTCCTATCTACTCTGAGTGTTCTGTTGAGCTGCCACTCCCCTCCCACCTGCCTAGCATTGTCAGATGACTGTAACCTGTCCCTGCCACCTCCACCCTGCCTGTCCACATGCCATGCCCCTATCCTCTTCCTCCTGTCCTACATGGTCCATTGTACTGCCACACCCTTATGCCCTCCCTGGTCTGTTGTGCTGCAACTGCTCCTCCTGCCTGCCCCGTGTGGTCTGTTGTGAGGTCCCTTCCCCTGAACTTTCTTGTCTGTGCACAGGTCCTGACCCTCCCTTCTATCCTCCATCGTCCTTTGTGCATGCCCCTCCACCCTCCTTCTTGCCCATCATAGCCATTGTGCTGCCACTAACCCTCCCACTTGCCATGCATGGTCTTCTGTGCTGCCATGGCCCCTCCCACCTTCCCTGTGTGGTCAGTTAGCTGCCCCTGACCCCCTCCCACCTTCCCTCCATGGTCTGTGTGTATGCCATCACAGTCTCACTGTTGCTCTTCATGGTGTGTCTTGCTTCTAGTGCCCATCCTGCCTGACCTCCATGGCTATCTTGCTGCTCCTGCCCTGCCCCCTTGCCCCCAGCCCTACTCCCTCCCTCCTGGCTTGTCTGTTCCATTGTAATGCCCCTGATCCGTCCCTCCTGCCCTTTATGGTCTGTTATGCTGCAGCTTTCTCTCCTGTCTGTCCATTATGGTCAGCTAGCTACCATTGCCTCTTGCCCCTCTGTTCTCTGTTGTCCATGTGCATGGTCCTGTCCCCTCCCTCTTGCTTTCAATGGATTGTTGTGCTGCACTCTCGTCCTGCATGCCCTGTGTGGTGTATTGTGCTGCTGCAAACCCTGATGCCTGCCCTGCAGGGTCAGTTTGGTGCACCTCTCCATGTCCCTCCTGTCCTCTGTTATCCAAGTCCATGTCCCTATCCCATTTCCTTCCATGATCCAATGTACCATACTTGCGAACATTTTGAACTTGGTAAGAGGGAGATTTTGAAAAAAAACTGGGGTATTGATTTTCCCCTTTGAGTTACATTGAAAAAGAGGATATTGTAGACAGGAGACAGATCAAATAAAGCCCATTTGAGCTTAAAAACATTGGACGTTTCCTGGCTGAATAGGGTCTGTTGGCATGTATGGTTGTACTACCATTGCCTCTTCCTTCTGCCCACAATGGTCTATTACATTGCCACAGCCTTGAAGGAGGGTAGATTTTGTATCACAGGGGGCCCCTGGCCCGTTCTGTCCACACCTGAAGTATGAGACCCTTGTCCTTGCCCTGCCAGCTGCATTTGTAGGCCGTATTAAATTGACCAGCGGGTCCTGTGTTGCTATATAATTATCCTGAGACATCCTTACCACTCAGCCAGCATAAAACCCCTGTGTAGGCCCTTCTGTTCAATATGTAGGACTCTTTGTTAAATTGACCATAGCTCTGCAATTTTAGTGTATAGCAGTCTGAAGGCAGGTCTGCGAGGCCTTCTGATCCAAACTAGTAGCCCCCACCCTACCCGAGTGCTCCGTGCTCGGTATCAAAGTTCAACATCCCCCTGAAGCTGTCGACATACAGTAGGCTGCATCCTGGACTGGTACTTGCTTTCTGGGCAGGTTTCCCGCTTTTAAGGAAGTGGCAACCGCAGAGCGTCAAGTTAGGAGAACTGAGGAGATTTTATACATGAATATATTGAATTCCCGTACAATACCCATTATTTTCTGCTTGCTCTATGGAACTTACGATAAGCGATTGGCCTGAGAGACTGACCTTTTCACCCAGTCCATTGTCAGCATTAAGTGGGTAAATGACGAAATGTCTGGTAAAATCTGCAGACGAAGCTTTTGGGTAGCATACGTAGGTAGATGTAGCGTGCAAAGGAGCCCACAAAATGATATAAAAAGGGAGCACCCACAGATATCGACGGACTACCTCGCCGTCTGTATGTAGGTTAACAGGCAGTGCAGGTTTTCCCCAAGAGCTGGGAGCTCTTGTCTTCCTTTGCTTAAAATGTCTTGCTCTGCTTTGCTTGAAGTATCTTATTCTATTTTACCTATATGAAATGTCATGTTATGTTTAACCATTGTTCTCTTTACTTTTGCATTTAAAAGATTTTGTATTGTAATTGCAGGAATGCTTGCTCTAAGAGTAAACGTGAGTGTTCCTAGGTAACATTTTCCTTGGTGTAACTTGTTTCTCATGATGCATTTATAGATGTGTTTTCTCTCTCTCTCTGTCAGTACATTAATTGAGATACAGAGAATATTATGACAGCTGTATGATTATCTGGATTCTGTATTTTGTACTTTATGTCTCTATTCTGCGGTTTCTTTGAAGTTGCATCTTCTCATTAAACTGCCATTGTATTCTGCCTCCAATTCCATGTCTCATATGTCTGTTTTCTTCATTTTTGGAGCAAGCGTTCCTAGGCACCCCGGCTCAAATTAAGGTGCCCCTTTTGTCCCTGACTCACTCTCCTGCTCAGTTCTGTGGTGGCTCCCGGGGATCTGGGGACCGCCCCTAGCTTCCTTGACCCGTAATAGATCTTCCCTCCAACAGCCTCTCTTGCAAGTCCTGTATTGTTGGTTTGTTGCCCCTGCCCCCCTTTCCACTGCCCTCCATAGTCTGTTGTGCTTCCACGGCCCTTCCTGCCTGCTCAGTGTGGTTAAATTGTTGCCTTTGCACCCTCCTACCTGCCTTCAATTTTCAGAGTCCGTGCCCCTGGCCTCTGCCTCTCAACAGTATCCTAATGAACAACTAGATTGCTAACATTCTATATTTATTACAAAAGTGTGGAACGCCTGACATCATCTTGATGTAATCAAAACTGTAATACCTAGAGCATTTCCTTTAGAAATTACATATATGAGAGGGTCTTATTGGCATCAAAATTATGGTTAGTGCTCTAAAATACTAAAATAAGGACATATTTTCTGAGTTTTCAAATAGCGACAAAGCACTTTTAAATTATTTGTTATCTTTATGTTTTTTTATCCAGTTGACCACTTGATTAAATGTTGCACTTAGGGGAGAGGATGTGGTGTTACTTCCAGAACTGCAGACTTTGCAACTGGGGAACCAGGTTGAAGTTTCTGCTTCAGCTCGACATTCTGTGATTCTGGGCAAATCACTTAGTCTCCCCATGTCAACAACCAAAATGAATTTGTTCTTGTGTGATGTAACCAATGCTCATGTAAAGCACTCCAATACCTGACAAGTCTGCACTATATAACACTGCAAAAACACAAAATAATAAGTGTTTTGCACACTTCTGTCATTGGGCTATATTTGGGCTACATCTGGGTGATTTTGGGCTACATTTGGGCTCTTTTGTCTCCGGTGGCCATCTTGGGAGATTTATTTGTTATGAAGTTTCCTAATTTCCTCATGTACTGCAGTCTCCTCAGTAGGAAATGCTTTCAGTTTTTTACTTTGATTCCATCATGAAGGTATTCAGATATGTCACACATTTGCCATAAATTCTGAATGTTAGCACTCTAGTTGCTCATTAGATCACTGTAGTAAAACTACTGCACCATGGAAGTCTGCTCCTGGTATTAAAAGTGCATGTTTCAGTCTGCATGTCAGAATTTTTTAATGAAATAGAAGAGGATTTGAGAAGTCACTCAAAATGTGCCCTCATTTTCTTTCTTCAGCATTAATCATAATTTCTATGGCAAAATGAACCTCCTCATTGTGTTCCTTTTTAAATTAAATGTTTTAAGTGTTACCAGTTTATTCCAATCAAGATGGCTTCAGGTGTGCCATACCTTTGTCATAATGAAGACAGTAAGCGCTCTAGTTGTTTTTAAGAACATTCTGGGACATTCTGTCATTGGGCTATACTTGGGCTACATCTGGGTGATATTTGGGCTACATTTGGGCTCTTTTGTCTCTGGTGGCCATCTTGGGAGACTTATTTGTTATGAAGTTTCCTAATTTCCTCATTTACTGCAGTCTCCTCAGTAGGAAATACTTTCAGTTTTTTACTTTGATTCCATCAAGAAGGCATTCAGATGTGTCACACATTTGCCATAAATTCAGAATGTTAGCACTCTTTTTGCTCATTAGATCACTGTAGTAAAGCTACTGCTCACCAGGGAAAACTGCTGCTGGTATTGAAAGTGCATGTTTCAGTCTGCATGTCAGAATTGTTTAATGAAATAGAAGAGGATTTGAGAAGTCACTCAAAATGTGCCCTAATTTTTCTTTCTGCAGCACTAATCATACTTTTTATGGAAAAATGAACCCCCTCATTGTGTTCCTTTTTAAATTAAATTTTTTAAGAGTTACCACTTTAATCCAAGCAAGATGGCTTCAGGTGTGCCATACGTTTATCATAAGTAGGACTGTTAGCGCTCTAGTAGTTCTTTGGAACACTCTGGGAAGCTGCAGTAGAACACAAAGGAATCAACTGACAGTCTCTGCCCTTGTTGGATGTACATGTTTTGCTGAGAATGTCAGACTTCATTCTCACATGACTGAGAAAGATAATGTGAATTTACAGAAAATAAGCTCTCAGTTTAGCCTATAGATCACCTTCCAAACCTCTGTGGTAAAAGCATGAGAAAATATTTTTCTCTCAAGCATGATATCCCAGCAGAAGGCTTTTTCACATGGTGAAATCACCTTAGAACATACCACAATTCCTAAAATGAGTATGGTACCATCAACAAATGATTTATAATGTAACTAAAGTCTTAAAACCTTCTATTAACTGCAATGCTTTTTAATGAGGTGCTATCATGTATATTGGTCCCAAGATGGCTGCCAACACTTCTTGGATGAAGTGCTGACAGCCAATCAGATCTCAGGATGAGATGTGTGGTTAGGCTCCGCCCACATATATATATGCGTTTAAATGCTATTTTCTCAGGAAATACTGAACAGATTTACACCAGACCTGCAAAAGGCACTTCCTTGACCTTATGGCTACCTCTCTGCCAAATTTCAAGTAATTCTGTTCAGCCGTTCGGGCTGTAGCTGTGTCTAAAGGTCCTATGGAAAAATGCATGGGGAAAACGCGTTTTGGGACCCCCCTTTTTTCTCGGCCCCTGCTTGACGAATCCCCCCGAGACTTTCAGGGTAGGAGCGGAGCGTAGCGCCCCACCTATTTTGAAAATTTCGCGAGGATTCGTCGACCGGCGCCAAAGTTATTCCAAATAGAATGTTGCGGATTTCCTATGGAAACAGGGTCCTAACTATAACTACCTACTGGCGACCGCCAGTAGGTAATATATATATATATATATATATATATATATATATATATATATATATATATATATATATATATATATATATATATATATATATATATATATATTACCTACTGGCGGTCGCCAGTAGGTAGTTACAGTTAGGACCACGTTTCCATAGGAAATCCGCAACATTCTATTTTGAATAACTTTGGCGCCGGTCGACGAATCCTTGCGAATTTTTCAAAATAGGTGGGGCGCTACGCTCTGCTCCTACCCTGAAAGTCTCGGGGGGATTCGTGAAGCGGGGGCTGAGATAAAAGGGGGGTCCCAAAACGTGTTTTTCCCATGCATTTTTCCATAGGACCTTTAGACACAGCTACAGCCCGAACGGCTGAACAGAATTACTTGAAATTTGGCAGAGAGGTAGTCCTCAGGTCAAGGAAGTGCCTTTTGTAGGTTTGGTGTAAATCTGTTCAGTAGATTCTTAGAAAATTAGCCTTTAAATCAATATATATATCTGAGCCAGCTTACGGTGTGCTTACAGTGCGCTTACCGTACGCGTAAGGTGGCGTGCGCGAGCGCGATTTTGATTGGCTCTTAGCTCTTAGTAAACATTCAAATCGGTCGAAACCAGGAAGCGGCGGCCGCCATTTTCTCTCTCGCTCCCTGAGTTGGGCAGCAAAAACGAACCCCAAAAATGTGTAAAGAGGCAGTTTCATGAGATCCTAACCACCCAGCATTGATACAGGGGTCCCCAAACCACCCCCAAGCCCAAAAAAAAAAATTTTTTTTTTTCGGAAACTCGCCGATTACGCTTACCGTACGCGTACGGTAAAAATGTATAAAAAAAAAAAATTATCCACATTGTCCCCACCCCGTGTGCAAATGGTGCCCGAAGGGCACCATTTGTGCATGGCATATTACAGCTATGAATTTAACAAAGAATACATTTCACAAAGATGCGCATAATATGTCCCCCATGTGCGCACGGTGCGCGAAGCGCATCGTGCGTACATGGCCCATCCCGCTTAACGTGGGCACGCGGTGCGCGCAGCGCGCCGCGTGACCACCGTGCGTGCACGGCACTAACTGCGTAAAGTGGGCACGCGGTGCGCGAAGCGCACCGCGTGCTCACTGTGCGCGCACGGTGCTCGAAGCGCACCGTGCGCACACGGAACGAACTGCGTTAACTGGGCGCGCACGCCACGAATGGCGTAAAGTAACTTAGCATTTAAAAAACCGTACAAATTCACTGAAAAAACCATAGGTTTCACACACGTTATAGTTAGGAATTAGCATTTAAAAAACCTTGCAAATTCACTGAAAAAACCATAGGTTTCACACATGTTATAGTTAGCTGTACATTTCACTCGTAAAAAACCAATGAAATTCCCGCGTTATAGTTAGTGCAGGCAACTATAACTCACGCGACCGCAATCTTCTGCTGATGACATATGTGTCTTTATGAAAAAAAAATATTTGTAATATATGTATAGCTAAAATTTAATGGAAGAAGACATGGGCAAATAAGTGTCGAAATACAGTATTAGCATCAGCAGAGGATTGCGGTCGTGTGAGTTATAGTTGCCTGCACTAACTATAACGCGGGAATTTCATTGGTTTTTTACGAGTGAAATGTACAGCTAACTATAACATGTGTGAAGCCTATGGTTTTTTCAGTGAATATATATATATATATATATATATATATATATATAATAAAGCCCTATGCTATCCTTGGCTATAACCTTTGAAGAAAAAAACTTGGAAGACTACAGCATATGCATGCAAGCCTTTCTGAAATAATAGCTTAATCCACATAGTTCACCGAAAACTTACATTTAGGAATAGATAATTGTGTTATAGGGGCCCTGGAATTGCTAAGCAATGTCCCTAAATGCCCATAAAGACTTGCAAGCTCCTGTAAAATAATAGCACTGCTTGGACAATATATTTCTTATGACAGAGGCTTATTCTTCCTGGCCTAAATGCTCTATTTCTTGTGACAGATGCTTGTTCTTGCTGGCCTAAATGCTCTATTTCTTGGGACAGATGCTTGTTCTTACTGCCCTAAATGTTCTGCCCCACACAACTCTTCAAGAGCAGGGTTTGATTTTTTGACCTTGCTACCTCCTAAAAACTAATGCCTAAAGAAGAGATATTTGACAAGTCCATGGGCTTAGAGAAGTGGCTGATTTTTGCATTTACAAAAGTCAAAGTCACAAACAGGAGGACTGCTGGTGCTTGAAATGATTAACACCTGCAGTAGGTAAAAAGGCACAACAAACTTCTGGACCCGTATCTTGTGAATGACTGGCTGAGGATGGGATTCCTGGGTGCCAAGAGAACCAACAGGATGTGTGACACTCACTGGATACACCAGTTACCAACAGAACCTGTCAGCCTTCGATTTTGGATTTTGAGTCAGGGTCCTGTTACACTTTCAAAGATTACATTTGTAGAACCATAAGGGCTAGAAAGATAGTTCAGATGGTTCCAAAAACAAGGAGACCTACCTCATTCACGTTTATGAAAAAAACCTATATGTCCCTATCAATCCAGCTCGTGTCAACAATCAATATTTCCACAGGTCTGATTCTTCTGTTACAACAACTACCATTGTATATCCGCAGTATGTTGTTTGCGTAAGAGCAATGCAGACTCACCACATTCAAGTCAGAAAATAATCCTGCAGTCCACTGACCCTGCTCTTTACTTTAGAAGCTCCTGGCAACACCTGGGTGGCCAACATTACCAATCTTTAGTCCGAAGGGCCTATGCTCTCACACTCCCGTTTATGGGCCACCTTACCTCCCCACAACCAACACTCCATTTCTTCCAGTGCACCAATCAGGAACACTTCCTCTAGATTCTTACCCATGTTAACATGTCAAGCCTGACAAAATTTAACAGGGAGTAAGTGTAAAGTATGTACCGTACCATTAGGATTTTGGTGTGTTAGCACCAGAATCACCGTATTATTCCCCAAAAACTTAGAACAGACGCTATTTATTGCCACCGATAAATAACATACCCTGGGGTATCATTATTTATGAGGTGCAATACATGGAACCTTGATTCTGACATGGAAGGGATCAGGGCCATCGAAGCCTGTAGCCTGGAGGACAGGAATCGCCGAGTGCAAATTCATTAGTGAGCATCCATCTTGAAGCTTACTATGCCACGACCCTTATGCACCAGACATGGGGTGCAGCTTAGTCAGTAAGATTGGTGTGGGGGTGTTCAGGTTTTCCAACTCACACTGGCATATAATATTAAAATACATTATATGACTAGCAGGGTTTATGAGAGGGGCTAAAGTGGCAATGGAAAGGGAGACAAATGTGGATTGGCAGGGGTACGTTGTGAGAGAAAACACAATATTTTGTAAAACAGCCAACATTTTTGAAGACCTTTAAAACAGAGAGGGAGAGGGCGTTTTTGTCTGTGTACGTGTGTGTGTAACAAATCCTGGTGAAATCTGACAGACACCTAACTATACCCGAATGGAAGCACCTGGACCCAACTATTTACCAGAACATACATTTACTTGTGGAGTGTAACACCCAAATCCTCCACCCCCCACCACCCCAATCGAAGCTACACCCCTGTGCCAGATTTTAAAACTCTTTTGACAGTGCTTCAAAATAGGATACATTTGTTGATATACATTTGAAGTTCCTACTAGATTGATTCATTTAGATCACTTAAAGTGCTGATTTATGATTGAACACACCATACAAGACAACTTGAGACCTCGCCATTCTCAGTTAGTATGCTCATCAAAATATGACAAGGGATGATGATTTTGTTAAAAGCATTTGATCACATGGGTGGAGGGTCACCACTATGTCATATGAGTTATATTGCATGACAAAATTATCACATTCACTACATCAACAATATCTACATCGAGGTAAGTAGATGTGGAGTTAAGAAAGGTAAATATAAATTCCTTTCACGATGCACTTGTAGGAGATGTTGTGGATGTAATATTTTTATAGGTTGAATTGTTCACAAGGAAAATGGGAACTGTATTTTCCTTCTTCTGATATGTTTTTCTAAAAGAAAAACTCATGATTGGATGGGAGATATTTATGGCAACATATTTATTTTTTCCACTGCTATAGGTCATTGCAGGAAAGATACAGTTTCTCTATGTTTCTACACAATCTGAGTCCCAAAGCAATTTCTAACCTGACTTGCATTAAACGGATTCTAATATTTGTTTTGCAAAAATTACTGACTACTTTGTTGTGTTTTTAATTGCTAAGTACAGGTTCTGAGTTTCTTCTCTTGCCTTCAATGAGCATGATATAGCAGGACACCAAGAATTTAGGTGGCTGTTGGGAAGGAGATGCTATGATAATGTATTATAGGGAAAAAAATACCCCCTGTCGTATATTATAAGCACATTACAAGTTGCTTCACAGTCCCATGACCCTATAAACAAACTCATCCTTTGGCCTTGTTCCTCTATATGGGCATGAAACTCCTCAGTGACGGGCAAGATCCTTAAAATGTACAGCAGGGGTAATTTACCCCATAATGTGTGGTAGGTAGTACTTTATCCCATATGTAAACATATGCAAAAGGAAGCACAATCAATGGTATGTTCGGTGAGACCTCACCTGTAGGGGTCCGTGTAGTGAATTCGGGATCGAAGTGAAAGGTGTCTTCTGGCCGTCCAACTGCAGGCTTGAACGGTGGCTTGATTTCCCTTCTGTACAATTTCTACAAATTGAACAATATGATGCTGATTATCAAGAAATACCCGTCTCCTACAGAGACTTTCTCGCAGGCAATCAGGTTACCTTCAATAAAACACATGCATTTATTCGGTTTTGTTTATTGTAACCTTTATAAACATTAAGTATTACACATTAGCATGTGCTGTTGAAAACCTTGTGTAGTAATTTATCAGAAATGGCCAAAACCTACCATGAATATGTTAAACAACAGCAGGAGAACAAAACAGCCCTATACCAGAGCAAGGCTCCTACATCGCATTCACCCCATTTCCAACAATGGTGCTTATCACACTGGCACTTGGCATAGAACCCGTGTCCCAGTGTGTTTTCCGCCTTTTTTGAATTGGAATAATTTGGCCTCTTTCTACACAGTTGAAAGTAATCTTGTTTTTTAAAAATTTTACTTGGCTACAGCAGAAATTCATAGCCACGCAGAGTTTTAATATGCATACATTAGTTTTATATTTTCAAAAAAGACAGCACATACTTTAAAATAAACAACAGTAACATTGAGCGTACTCGGTTCACATAACAATTATGCATGGTCCATCTTGAAAGTTTAAATTGGATGGGATTGTGATCTAAAGTTCAGGGTAACTTGCTGCAGGCACACCCATTCTAACCCATACACCAATGTTAGGATATGTAACCACTTTAGCTGCCTCAACAGACTATTTTGTCTCTCAAACAAATCATATATAATATGCTTACGTAGATGTGCTTTTGGCCAGCGGGTTTCATCCATTGGCCTCCAAATTGTCATTCACATTTTACTTTTTCCCACCACAGCATGCAGCATGAGCCAGCCCACTTAACCCATTGGCTCCCTTCACTTTGAGGGACTGCACAAAGCCTGTGCACATTGCTCACATTCACCTAAATATAGCCCCGCTCTGTGCAGTGTCAAAGCATTTCAAAGTGTGCTACTTGAATTTTATTTTATTTACTTTTTATATTCACTTTAAAAACCCCTGCTATTTATTTTGTTTGCTCAACTTTTTAAAATGTGTTACAAAGTGCTTAATTGGCATTGTAACATCGTAGTTGAATGCGATTTGAGTGCTTGGTTAGTTGATTTATTCTCATCTTCTGACTAGTAATAGTAATTGTGAGAAGTTGGCCTGGTATATGATGTCCATTAATGTAAGTGGGCACCTTGCAGACATCCCTTATGGTGATTTAAGAGGTCTCAGACAACCTTGGAAAGCTATCCAAGTGGTAGCTGTGGAGTGCAGCCTTCAGGCTTAGTCTTGAAGGAATGTAAAGCAGCTTGATTTACCAGAATGCAATCTTATAGTATAGATTAAATGCAAAATAACCACACAAAGTATTTATAAAAATATGTATTTATTATATAACACTATCTAGTATGTTACAGTATCTCACACATGGAGATAGACACAAAGCACACAATACCTTAGCAAATAGCACTAATACACAGTGGGCCCCAGGGGGGGCCAAACCATACACTAAGAAAGTGGTATAAGAACCATGACTTGCATCAAAGCAATGTTGAGAGGACGCAGAATTGCTTGGGACCCACAGAACCACCCAAGGTAAGTAGATAGGGACCCCACAGAGAGCATGTGCAGTGTGTGAACACGACCACAAGCGCTGTACAAGTCTATGTGCAAGTCGCGTTTGGATTTTTAAAGATTAGGGACCCTTCCCAGTGGACCCTGAAGAAACCTGTGGAAGATAGAAGGTTAGAGAGCCACCACACCCGTAGATACCATGGTACCCAAGTAACCTATCCCAGGGAAGCTGGGATCATAGGTGTGAAGTGGCGTCGGAAACCGCTGTCAAACTCAATGGAGGACATCAGGAAAGTGCCGCTGCTGGAAGAGGAGAAACTGTCTGGAGGAATCCAAATGTGGATTCTTGAAGAATAGCACCTGATAGCAGAGGGGACAGAGTCTATGTTACTCAGAATTGACCAGGCGACTTGGAGGACGAATGCCATCCGATGTTGGGTGCTTCAAGAAAGATGACGTTGACCTTGACTCTGCAGCTGCGAGGACCAGGCAATGCTGAGGATGACCAGGACCTGGATACGAGCTGTCCCACAAAGGATATCGAGTGTTGAGGGGTCGGTGTCTCCCGGGAGCACCAACAAGCCTTGAAAAATGCAACCCACGCAGGAAGTCAAGAAGGTGCATGGTACGGACCAACAAGGTCCAGGAGACTCACCACAAGCAGGGAAGTCAGTTATGGCCCTGACAGTCAGAGGAGACCAAGGAAAACAAAGATGACCCTCAAATGGACCCACAGATTGGAGGCACAGGAGTCATGAGAGGACCTCAAGCATGTCACCAAAAGATGCAGGCCACGATGCACACGATGTGGTGTGGCTGAATATTCGGGTCACAGGTGGTGCTCGAGGTTGGGGATACTTGGAGCCCGAAGATCTTCTTGCAAAGATGTCAACAAGCCTTTGCAACTGCAAAGAGGACGCGGTACTCATGGGTTCAGTTATTGCAACCCCCACGAGGACTGCTGACTATCTGGAGGAGTGATCTTGTCAGAGGACAGAAATCTACTGGGAAGAACAGGACAGAAATCCACTAAGCAGGTACTTTGAGCACCGAGGTTCTGGGGGATTCTTTGTCTCTGCAGCCCAGTATATCTCTGATCTTTCTGACTTTGACTCTCCAAAAGATGTCACTCCCGATTAGAACCCTTTTTGGCGTGAGTATTATAAAAGACGTTTGGTTATGTAGAACTTGACAGTTAGAATTTGGATAACCTTTTGATTAGTAAAAATAAGAATTAAGTATAAGTGCTTTGGTTCTTTGTCTTTGATTTGGTTATCGCAATTACCAAAGCCGAGGGGTTGGTTTCTTGGTTTGTTGATTTGGTCATTGCAATTACCATACCCAAGGGTCTCGCGTATTTGCGAGTATATTGGTAGAGATAAACCCTTGAAGTTAGAAGCTAGATTAGTGAGCTATAAGATGCCTGATCTTAGCAAGTTTGAAATGTAGCTTTGGAACTGTGAAATTTGTGTTGGCCAACTTTTGGTTTGTATAGGTTTGATATGCGAATTGCAATTTGTGTAGGCAGGTAATGAGGAGATATTTCTCCATTTGGTTTAGTTGAACGGTGCACGTACGAAAAATACCTTAAGCACCATTTTGATTATAATACTAGCGTTTTCCGCAGTATTTTTGACATGCCTGTTTGTAAGCTCACATGGAAAAATGTGTTGCTTTTTTGGAAGGTACCATAGTTAGAAACGGTTAGATTTGAAAACATATTTCTTCCTTGGTGATTTTGTACCCCCAGGGAATTAAAATATGACATAATACAAAACAAGGATCCTTCGTTCTGCGCAGTTTTATGAATAAAGATATGCAGAACGATTTTGTGTGGTGTTCTGCTAGGCAAAGCTAGTGAATTGAGCGCATTCACTACTTCTTGGACATACATCTGTCTGTTGGGCTGTTTATGCGGCCCTTTGGAATACTATTGAGAAGCGTTTCTTGTAAATATGACTTACAACTAGTATTTGCAAATGGTTTGGTTCAAGTATAGTCTGTGAGCTGTTCTTTCTTTCTGTCATGGGTATTGATTTGTAAGTCAACTGTGTGTTTAAATGTCTATGTGGTTTTCTCATTAGTGCAACTTCTGTAAGTAAATTGCGACGGCGCTATTTATGAAAAATGGCTAAAGCGCGCTGTATTGTCTGTTTGACCCCCTTTCCGTTTATGTCTGAAATGAGCTCAATGTGTGTTTGTGGGTCTTCTGATGTTTTCAGTCTGTGAAGTAAATTGCTGGTTAATTAATATCACGTAGAAACTTAGAAAAGAAATCCAGAAATGAACCATGTGATGTGCTAAAATAGCTATATGGTGCTCTTTAATTGATAGAATGAGCATTTGTTAACATATACAAAACTGCCGTTAAATGCTTAAAGGATAAAATTAGAAACACATTCAGTAGATATAAATAAGGCCCCAAAAACGAAATTATCTATTTTTGCAAAAATAAAATAAATTTACAGCATTTTCCTTAGATGCATTGTATTAGATGTTCACAGGCAAACTTTTCAGCTGCAGTATATTTGATAGAAATGTTCAGTTGAACACGGGTGGAATTTTGCATAACCGTCCTTGTAAATGAAAGTGGCGCAAAAATGTGACGCGTTTCAAGTTGGGCTTATGCGCTTAGGCTTGTGAGGTAATGTGTCCAAAATGATAGGCAAGAGAGGCAGCTTGCTTGTTATACATGGAATTATCATAAAAACGAATAATTGGGATTTTTTTTTAAAGAAAATTATTAATCATGGAAAAATTATTTTAAAAACAATAAGTGCTTTTCAAAATCGTTTTTTGATATTTATAAAGCTTAATACTCATACTATGACCTCCTAGCATTAAAATTTGATTTAAGTTGTGTTGCATCACTAAAATGACAAGCATTCGCGTGTACAATTTTCCCTTGGCGCAGGCGCAAACAAGCTCATTTTTATAAAGTATAAGTTATTATTTCCAATGCCTGACTCATGGGTTATGTAATAGACATTCTTGTAATGCATATTATGCAAGAAAATTGTAGGATATTCATTTTTTAATGCCTGAAATATCGAAGTCGAATTTGGGTAAAAACACTGTTTAAACTGCATTTTCTTTCATTCAGAGTACTTTTTAAAGTGTCTCAGGATTCAGTAAATACATACATTTAGGTTTGACATATATTTACAGGTTGTGCCTTCTTATGATTCAATGAGTCAATGTGCCAGTACAACGGCTTGTTTCAATATCAGGGTTGAAGGTTCTAACTTCAACTGGGCCTACTAAGAAGTTCATTAATTTTAGGTTGATGAAATGTGTACCATTGCATAAGATTACAACGAGCATTCATTCTAAAACCTGGTATGTGTGTTATTACGTTTTGTGAATTATTCACAGTACATGTAGTTTAATAATCTGGGAATAGAGATAATTTTTTTTTTAGTGCCTAAAAAGGAGAAATTATTTTACAAAATAGAGTGAATTATTGCAAGGTAGGAGGAATTAGGAAGGCCTTCTGGCTTTGACAAATTCAGAGTGGCAGAAGCTGGGGGCTAAGGAGAGCTGCAGAGGCTGGCTCACGTTACGCTGCTGAGATGCTATCTTTAGTTTTCCGTAAACAATGGGGTAGGCTGCCACGTTGACATTTATGACCGTTTAAATTAGGGCCTTGCCTCTGTGGAATGCAGAATGACCTTGCTACACGGGCCTCTAAAGGTGGGGTTTCTGGTTTCTCCATAACAACATCGCTAAAACTAAAGAACTTAATTCCAAAGGGAAAATATAGAAAAGGGGTTTTCTTTGAAAGCCCAAACATCATGTTAAATGCTTTGCAGAACAGATACATTTGTGTTATTTAACAGAAAATGAAGTGTTGCATTAAGTCTTAGTCAGAAAATAAGATGCAGCCCACTTCTAAAATTTTTAAGGCTACATGCCTAAGTGAGAACGTATCGCCAATTAAGACTTCTTTTTCACAGTGGAAACTGTAGGTGCCAAATTAATATGGAGCGTCATGTAACGATTTTTACTTTCAGAAAGGTAAAACTACGGTGGCTTGATGTTGCCAGGTAACTGACAAGAGGGTAACAGTTAAGTAATGGAAATTTATTTTTGTGTATTTGGTCCTATCATGAATTGTTCTTGCTGGTCCTGTACGTTAGAAGAGAAACAGTAAAGTTATATTTGACAGCAGATTTCCATTGCCTGGTGATCTGCTGTCAAAAGGAGGGTAAAGATTTTAAACCTGACAAATTAAACAGGCCCATATATTGGGTTTGGGCTGCAGGTTTACAGTGCATAAAAGTACATGACATGGTGTTGTGTGTCACCGCTTATTTACATATGCTATTGTTTTGTCTATGCTTTTTGTGCTTGATATACAGCAAGTATATCTGATGGCTTGACGTTTTGTGCGTTTTTATTATTTTTTGCATGTTTTCGTTGTTTTTGTTGCTGCTTTTGATACTATTACAAGTTTACCTGTGTTGTGAGGGGATGGTCATGATGATGCCCATCGCTACGCAACAGTTGGTTGAACTTGTTCTGGTTACTAAATTCCACAGCTAATGATATTTCATGCTGTGAACATGAGAGACAACACTTCACCAGTGCATGTCTATTTGGCTATAATGGTAAGGAAAATTAAAGAGATATACAGGATCGAAGTGTGTCACCTGTAGTTAGTCACGTTACTGCCCCTTCCCTTAAAGGAACAGGCAGCCCTACGTTTATGTATCCTTGATTGGACCCAAGGATGAAATTATAGATCTGTGACTCAAGGTGGCCTAATTTCTATATTACATTAGTTAATGATGTTTTGCTTCCTAAGTAGCCTATGGCTTTTGTTCCTTAAAAGAAAACTAGGTTTTCATTCTTCCCTGAAGAAAGAACTGGAACATTACCTAAGATTACCGTATATGGTGTAGCCGCCAGCGGTAGAGTTAAAATGTATGTAACTTTGGCCTTTGTGTATCACCCGTACTCTTGGTGTTGTGTCACATGCCTGACTATCACCCAAATAATTTTTGGTCTTCCTATAGATTTTTTTTTTTTCTTTCTTTTGTTGCTTCTCCCCTGACCGATGTCGCATCATGCTTAGTTATTGGGGATTTTAGTTATGTCCTAGTTCCAATTCCCTTTTCCGTATTCCTTTCACCAGTCAGCCCATTTATTATTGTAGGTGTATTGTTCAGGTACACACTTCCAGACTGCAGTGATGCACCAGGATCCTCCATATTATGTATAATCCCCTCTTGTATGACCAGACTGGTTTTCAAGAATTTTCCTTAGGCCTGCTTCAATCTTTTCCAACCTGACTGTCAAGTATATTATATTATAGTAAGACAAGTTTTCCATCCCAATAGGAGATAACTTACGTTTACTTTTTTTAACATGACGAATTTTCAATGTCTATTTTTTAATGTGGTTTTTACCCTTTTGTTCCTGCTGCTTTAATTTTTGGTGGGATCAGATGTGTTCTAATCATGCAAATATCAGGACCCTCTAGTTCTTGTCTTTTGTTTGCATATTTGACTATTAGCCTGTGTATTGCATATTGCGCCTGATGTGAAAGTTTTCTACATGCCCATGATAATTTGTACCATGTGATTTCTCTATTGAGATGTTCTGGAAAAGGAATTTAGGAACACCTAGATGTAATCATTCAGAAAAAAAATGTGTTTGCCCCGTTAGACAATGCCACCATATGTGAAGACATCCATTTAGATAGAATTCTTGTGTAGTTATCTACCTTTAGATGATGGAGGCTCTCACACGGAAACCAAATTGAAAATATTAGAGATACTGTTTTGCCTACTGTCTTTATATTTGTATTGCTTTTTGAGAATGACAGTATATTATAGACCAAAATTGTCCCATTGCGTGTGGCCACTCCTTTGAAACTCACAGACCACCTGTTTGCAGTCCCCTTGTTATACAATGAACTGTTTAAAGCATCGCACATGCTTCATCAGAAGGCGTTCAACATCAGAAAAGAAGGAGGAGCTGGTTTTGCCACAGAACCAGAATTTCAGTGCACAAGAGCGCCTGTCATGTGCTGGTAACCTCTGACAGTGTGCAGTCCCTTGAGCCCCTTGGCCTGAGTTTTTGGCCACACACACCCCCTCTTTTCCTTTGCTCCAATGGAAGTGCAGAGCACCGGCGGATCCAAGATTGACAAAACGCACTAATTCTAGGGCCCATGAAAAAGCAGCCTGAGCGTCCTCTGACACCGAATGATGAGTGTTGGATCCTGAGAATGGTCCCGGGTCTGCACAAGATGATCTGTGCCCATGACCAATGAAGCGTTACAACAAACAAATGATGGACGGAATGCTGACAATGCAGACATTCTCCCCCAGTCAAGAGATCTGGGTTAAATCCATCGTTCTTTTGCCCACTACGCCACCCCAGTTCAGACATGGCCATGTGCAAATCAGTCTTGACCCTGTGCCTCATGGGAACAGTCCAGCCCGAACTGCCAAGCCATGTCTTCCCTGGACCGGAATCAAGCATCCTAGGACCGGTTTCTGGGTATCAGCCGTCATCAGCCAGGATAGCTTGACTCCAGTAGCGTAGTGAGCACGGGTCCCACGTCTTGGAATACCCATCCCACTTAGGGCGAAAAGCGTTACAACAAACAAATGATGGACGGAATGCTGACAATGCAGACATTCTCCCCCAGTCAAGAGATCTGGGTTAAATCCATCGTTCTTTTGCCCACTACGCCACCCCAGTTCAGACATGGCCATATGCAAATCAGTCTTGACCCTGTGCCTCATGGGAACAGTCCAGCCCGAACTGCCAAGCCATGTCTTCCCTGGACCGGAATCAAGCATCCTAGGACCGGTTTCTGGCTATCAGCCGTCATCAGCCAGGATAGCTTGACTCCAGTAGCGTAGTGAGCACGGGTCCCACGTCTGGGAATACCCATCCCACTTAGGGCGAAAAGCGTTACAACAAACAAATGATGGACGGAATGCTGACAATGCAGACATTCTCCCCCAGTCAAGAGATCTGGGTTAAATCCATCGTTCTTTTGCCCACTACGCCACCCCAGTTCAGACATGGCCATATGCAAATCAGTCTTGACCCTGTGCCTCATGGGAACAGTCCAGCCCGAACTGCCAAGCCATGTCTTCCCTGGACCGGAATCAAGCATCCTAGGACCGGTTTCTGGCTATCAGCCGTCATCAGCCAGGATAGCTTGACTCCAGTAGCGTAGTGAGCACGGGTCCCACGTCTGGGAATACCCATCCCACTTAGGGCGAAAAGCGTTACAACAAACAAATGATGGACGGAATGCTGACAATGCAGACATTCTCCCCCAGTCAAGAGATCTGGGTTAAATCCATCGTTCTTTTGCCCACTACGCCACCCCAGTTCAGACATGGCCATATGCAAATCAGTCTTGACCCTGTGCCTCATGGGAACAGTCCAGCTGTGACCTCCTAGCATTAAAATTTGATTTAAGTTGTGTTGCATCACTAAAATGACAAGCATTCGCGTGTACAATTTTCCCTTGTCGCAGGCGCAAACAAGCTCATTTTTATAAAGTATAAGTTATTATTTCCAATGCCTGACTCATGGGTTATGTAATAGACATTCTTGTAATGCATATTATGCAAGAAAATTGTAGGATATTCATTTTTTAATGCCTGAAATATCGAAGTCGAATTTGGGTAAAAACACTGTTTAAACTGCATTTTCTTTCATTCAGAGTACTTTTTAAAGTGTCTCAGGATTCAGTAAATACATACATTTAGGTTTGACATATATTTACAGGTTGTGCCTTCTTATGATTCAATGAGTCAATGTGCCAGTACAACGGCTTGTTTCAATATCAGGGTTGAAGGTTCTAACTTCAACTGGGCCTACTAAGAAGTTCATTAATTTGAGGTTGATGAAATGTGTACCATTGCATAAGATTACAACGAGCATTCATTCTAAAACCTGGTATGTGTGTTATTACGTTTTGTGAATTATTCACAGTACATGTAGTTTAATAATCTGGGAATAGAGATAATTTTTTTTTTAGTGCCTAAAAAGGAGAAATTATTTTACAAAATAGAGTGAATTATTGCAAGGTAGGAGGAATTAGGAAGGCCTTCTGGCTTTGACAAATTCAGAGTGGCAGAAGCTGGGGGCTAAGGAGAGCTGCAGAGGCTGGCTCACGTTACGCTGCTGAGATGCTATCTTTAGTTTTCCGTAAACAATGGGGTAGGCTGCCACGTTGACATTTATGACCGTTTAAATTAGGGCCTTGCCTCTGTGGAATGCAGAATGACCTTGCTACACGGGCCTCTAAAGGTGGGGTTTCTGGTTTCTCCATAACAACATCGCTAAAACTAAAGAACTTAATTCCAAAGGGAAAATATAGAAAAGGGGTTTTCTTTGAAAGCCCAAACATCATGTTAAATGCTTTGCAGAACAGATACATTTGTGTTATTTAACAGAAAATGAAGTGTTGCATTAAGTCTTAGTCAGAAAATAAGATGAAGCCCACTTCTAAAATTTTTAAGGCTACATGCCTAAGTGAGAACGTATCGCCAATTAAGACTTCTTTTTCACAGTGGAAACTGTAGGTGCCAAATTAATATGGAGTGTCATGTAACGATTTTTACTTTCAGAAAGGTAAAACTACGGTGGCTTGATGTTGCCAGGTAACTGACAAGAGGGTAACAGTTAAGTAATGGAAATTTATTTTTGTGTATTTGGTCCTATCATGAATTGTTCTTGCTGGTCCTGTACGTTAGAAGAGAAACAGTAAAGTTATATTTGACAGCAGATTTCCATTGCCTGGTGATCTGCTGTCAAAAGGAGGGTAAAGATTTTAAACCTGACAAATTAAACAGGCCCATATATTGGGTTTGGGCTGCAGGTTTACAGTGCATAAAAGTACATGACATGGTGTTGTGTGTCACCGCTTATTTACATATGCTATTGTTTTGTCTATGCTTTTTGTGCTTGATATACAGCAAGTATATCTGATGGCTTGACGTTTTGTGCGTTTTTATTATTTTTTGCATGTTTTCGTTGTTTTTGTTGCTGCTTTTGATACTATTACAAGTTTACCTGTGTTGTGAGGGGATGGTCATGATGATGCCCATCGCTACGCAACAGTTGGTTGAACTTGTTCTGGTTACTAAATTCCACAGCTAATGATATTTCATGCTGTGAACATGAGAGACAACACTTCACCAGTGCATGTCTATTTGGCTATAATGGTAAGGAAAATTAAAGAGATATACAGGATCGAAGTGTGTCACCTGTAGTTAGTCACGTTACTGCCCCTTCCCTTAAAGGAACAGGCAGCCCTACGTTTATGTATCCTTGATTGGACCCAAGGATGAAATTATAGATCTGTGACTCAAGGTGGCCTAATTTCTATATTACATTAGTTAATGATGTTTTGCTTCCTAAGTAGCCTATGGCTTTTGTTCCTTAAAAGAAAACTAGGTTTTCATTCTTCCCTGAAGAAAGAACTGGAACATTACCTAAGATTACCGTATATGGTGTAGCCGCCAGCGGTAGAGTTAAAATGTATGTAACTTTGGCCTTTGTGTATCACCCGTACTCTTGGTGTTGTGTCACATGCCTGACTATCACCCAAATAATTTTTGGTCTTCCTATAGATTTTTTTTTTTTCTTTCTTTTGTTGCTTCTCCCCTGACCGATGTCGCATCATGCTTAGTTATTGGGGATTTTAGTTATGTCCTAGTTCCAATTCCCTTTTCCGTATTCCTTTCACCAGTCAGCCCATTTATTATTGTAGGTGTATTGTTCAGGTACACACTTCCAGACTGCAGTGATGCACCAGGATCCTCCATATTATGTATAATCCCCTCTTGTATGACCAGACTGGTTTTCAAGAATTTTCCTTAGGCCTGCTTCAATCTTTTCCAACCTGACTGTCAAGTATATTATATTATAGTAAGACAAGTTTTCCATCCCAATAGGAGATAACTTACGTTTACTTTTTTTAACATGACGAATTTTCAATGTCTATTTTTTAATGTGGTTTTTACCCTTTTGTTCCTGCTGCTTTAATTTTTGGTGGGATCAGATGTGTTCTAATCATGCAAATATCAGGACCCTCTAGTTCTTGTCTTTTGTTTGCATATTTGACTATTAGCCTGTGTATTGCATATTGCGCCTGATGTGAAAGTTTTCTACATGCCCATGATAATTTGTACCATGTGATTTCTCTATTGAGATGTTCTGGAAAAGGAATTTAGGAACACCTAGATGTAATCATTCAGAAAAAAAATGTGTTTGCCCCGTTAGACAATGCCACCATATGTGAAGACATCCATTTAGATAGAATTCTTGTGTAGTTATCTACCTTTAGATGATGGAGGCTCTCACACGGAAACCAAATTGAAAATATTAGAGATACTGTTTTGCCTACTGTCTTTATATTTGTATTGCTTTTTGAGAATGACAGTATATTCTAGACCAAAATTGTCCCATTGCGTGTGGCCACTCCTTTGAAACTCACAGACCACCTGTTTGCAGTCCCCTTGTTATACAATGAACTGTTTAAAGCATCGCACATGCTTCATCAGAAGGCGTTCAACATCAGAAAAGAAGGAGGAGCTGGTTTTGCCACAGAACCAGAATTTCAGTGCACAAGAGCGCCTGTCATGTGCTGGTAACCTCTGACAGTGTGCAGTCCCTTGAGCCCCTTGGCCTGAGTTTTTGGCCACACACACCCCCTCTTTTCCTTTGCTCCAATGGAAGTGCAGAGCACCGGCGGATCCAAGATTGACAAAACGCACTAATTCTAGGGCCCATGAAAAAGCAGCCTGAGCGTCCTCTGACACCGAATGATGAGTGTTGGATCCTGAGAATGGTCCCGGGTCTGCACAAGATGATCTGTGCCCATGACCAATGAAGAGCATATTATTTGTAGTGTCTGCAGCAGAGGAAAGACACAGGTGCACTGCCTTGAGACATTGAGACTCTCGAGTGAGCTGTGGTTGTTTGCCAGGAGGGCACTCCAACTAAGCAGTACTTTTCCCATGTAAGGCTTGAATGAAGAGGCCCATGCAAAAGAAAACAACAGAAGAAGATTTGATGGATTATAGAAGCCTGCCAGAGAGGCTTTTTGAACGGACTCTGGGCATAGGTGGTTTCATAAGAGGTTTCCGTGTGATTGTATAGACTAGGTGTTAAGGAGACTGATTGTTTTGCTGGCATTGTTTTAAAGTACTATTCTGTTTAGTAAAAGCAGAATAAAGTACATTTTCTGTGGAAAGAGTATTTTCACCTCAGAGCATTGATGAGGGTCACCACTGTTTCACCTGAACATATAAAATGCATAGGAGCCCTAAAGGTGTTACTAGATAATTTTAGGACTTGCTTTCTGCTTAGGGTTGTGAAAAATTATTATTTCATTTGTAATAGTGGTCACTACTTTCTCCCGTTGCCTATATGTTCTTAATAACATGTTATCTAGTGTTTTTAAAACATGACGTTGTCATTTATGGGTGGGATTGTTTTACTCTACCCAATTGACTTCTGCACCCGCTTCCCAACCTATGTCCTTTCCTACTACTGCTTCTTTGCATTCTTTTCACCCTTTTCCTGAACATGGGCAGGTTAAAAGATTAGAATTCGTAAGCAATTCTTTTGTACAGCTTCTGCATCAACACTAGTTAGTAGTGAACATCACTAATTGTTGGGTGTGTGATCTTATGCCACCCACTACAGATAGAGGTATTCCTTATTTTTTTCCTACCATATGAGGCCTATGTGCTACTACATGTGTAAGGAGACGTGTCCCGAGAGAGAGTTGCTAAGTAATAGGATGATGCTACAGCAACATCTTCATGACTTTCTGAATATAGACCTGGACTGAGATTAGTATGAGAATAGTTATTGCCTATGTAAGGGCAAAAGGAGGGTCTGTGGCACTTTGAAATTTGGGACCGCGTAGGAGGCAGGGCCCTACCCCTGTCTATTCGGATATTAGTGAACCACGAATGGCCAATGCGTTATGTACAAGTGCTTTTCATTACATTTCATCGATAAATGCACTATGTATACGATATTATACATTGACTTCATGGGTTCCATCTTAGAGCGGTGGCCATCTTATGGTTTCCCTCACATAGGCTACACATTACAAACAAGTACGGGCCTTTAGAACACATGTACTTTCTGTTTGACTTCTCTTTGACCTGTGCAGCTTGGCTCCGCTGCCCCAGGTCAGTACGGTCTCACGAGCTCCCCGTCCTACGGCCACCTGTGATTAGCATCAGGGTTTGACACACCATAAAGCCTTTTCATCCCACACAAGCCTCCGGCTAATCTCTTTCACATCTGACTCTGTTTCCTACTTTATGGCTTGTTTTATGAGCAGGAGGTGCCCGTTTTATTGGGGTCTGCTGATATCTGATGAGGGTTCTGAGCCTTGCTGGGTTAAATGATTGAGGGCTGAACGAACTGGAATGTGGGATTGTCATCATGACTCTGCCTTTTCTTTGAAGCCAAAATATGTGAATGACCACTTGTGAAACAGGGGCGGTGTTGCCCAAGGCGTAATATTCTGTATAAAAGGGAAGACTGGTTTTTGTTCTGGAGACTGCCTCATTCAGTTGCTAAGGCTTCTGTGCGACGTAGTCTCATTCATTTGAGTTTAATAAAGATGTCTTTTCATATTTCAGCTTCTTTGCCAAGTTCTTTGTTATATTACCATGAGAGTGGAATTTTATAATACTACACCAACATGGAAAACGAAGTCATAGGGTGCTACCCCTGGCACCACTGGGGTCCTAAAATCCCCGGTACTTCACTTGGTGAGAGAGTAGAACAGGCCTCGGGAGCCAAGGAAAACCACCACTTGTGTTGCAGAGACCACGGAGTCCGGAGGAGCTCAGGATCTGCAGACCAGTTGACCTAGTTGTGGTGCCTGCCAATGCAGGGGAGTGACTCCTTCACTCCAAGGGAGATTACATTGGTAGTCCTTGATGCTTCACAGGCCTTGGAAGGTTTCTGTATGATGCACAGGCACAGACGATGCTGCAGACTGAAAGGTGGACAAAGTTAGGCCCAAACGAAGTCCAGCGAAGTCCAGAGTGCCCAGACGGTAGAAGTGCAATGGTTTCAGTTCTGAAGCTTATCCCACAACAAATCTAGGGTCCTACATCCAGGTAAGCCCTTAAGTACCCTAAGGAAAGGTTTGGGACGATTCAGGGGAACCTTCCAGGGGAGGGTCTGATTACTCCCATGTCCTTTGTCCAGTTTCACTCCAGAGCAGGAGCCAACGGCTCCCAGGACTGGTTTGAACTGGACTATGCACAGGGACACCAAATGTGCCCCTCATGCAGACTTTCAGGCGCTGGCAAGTGCACTCACCTAGCCCTAATAGACTAAATCTTGTCTGGGAGGTGGTCACACCTCCCTGTGACAGGATGCCTATTGTTCTACCTTCCCCTGCTTGAGCTTGGCTGAGCAGCAGGAGGGAAGAAATATGTCTCTGGTCGGCAGCAACCATTTTGTTCTGTCCGGGACTAGAATGCTGGTACTGGGCAGACTGAGAGCCTAACGGAGGACTCTTCAAGTGCTTGGAATCATACCTCCCACACCATTTATGGTGTGGGGGTATGATTCCAACATGTTTGATACCAAACATGATATGATTCGTTGCAGCTGTTTACGAGATGGTCATCGCGCGATTACGATGTCCCCCTCTATATAGTATATGGCTGCTTCACTGACAACCCAGGGGAATGGACTCCGCAGGCTGCAGGGGTGTCCTGCTCATGCAGGGGCACCCTCTCATTTAGAACCAAGCACCCTGCCTTCAGGATTGTAAAGGCCTGCTATGGGGATGACTTATAGGTTTAAAGTGCAGTGACCCTTAGATATAGTAAACCTATATCTTTAGTAAGTGGTGCTTGCACCAACTTACACAGGCTGCTACAGCAGCCCTGTAGTTCTATTTTGAATGGTCTCTCATGGGTGGGATAATACATGCTGCAGCCCATGGGAGACCTCTGGGGTACCTCTGCCCAGGGTACATGGGTACCATATACTAGGGACTGACAAGGGTACCCCAGTATCCAATCTGGGATGTACCTAAGTACTGAACACAACAGTTTAGGGAGAAAGCAGATAGACTGGGGTCCTGATTAGCAGGATCCCAGTCAGACTAGTCAATAACAGCATCACATCAAGCAAAAAGTAGGGATAAGAAGCAGATCCTACTTTGCTACAGTAATAAAATGCATGATGCAAAGCTTTGTGTTTAAAAAAAATACCACTAGTTAAACAGCAGCATCAGTGAAAGTTGTTTAAATATTTAATGTCTATTGCAAGCATAAAGTTGCCATTTTAATGTGACTGTTTTGTTTTGTCTTTTTCTTTTAGAGTCAAGTCAAGTCAAGTCAAAGACATTTGTATTGCGCACACATCACTCCAAGAGTCTCATGGCACATGCAGACGGCTCAGAAACAACTGCTGGCTTAGTTATCAAATTGCCATGTTTTTAACTTCTTGCGAAAGCAACTATGGTCAGAGATGGAGCGTAGATGTGAGGGCATTTTGTTCCAGATGCCAGTGCGAGAAAGGAGAAAGATCTACCCCCTTTTCTATCAGTTTGGATTCTGAGGGGAGTAAGCAGAGCATCATTGCTAGATCTGAGTACTCTACGTGGCTGATACCAGCGTAATTTTCCTAACCAGTATCTTGGGTCAACTCCGTACATGTTCTTATGAGTCAGACAAAGAGTTTTAAAAAGAATCCTTTTTTTCACAGGAAGCCAATGAAGGGTTTTTAAACAGGGAGCAGAGGAAGATCTATATGGAAGATCTAAGACAAGCCTAGCAGCTATGTACTGCAGGATCTGGAGCCTGTTCAGAAGATTTTCATTTATTGAGAGCAATAAGGCGTTGCCATAGTCCATCCTGTTTATAATCAATCCCTGAACTAATGGTTTCCGCGCCTCAATTTGGATCCATTTGAAAACCCTCCGTAAACTGCGCATTACACCAAAACAGGTGCCAATTATATGATTTTTTGGCTTTTCATGGACAATTGGTTGTCCATGTAAAACCCAAGGTTGCGGACCGTTTCCTTGGTGGTTGGGCAGAGGCTCAGATTGACTGGCCACCAGTCATGTGCCCAGTGTTCTGTGGCCTTGCCAAAGAGCATAATCTCTGACTTATCACTATTTAGTTGGAGGTGGTTAGATCTCCTCCATCGATACACATGAGACAAACAGTTTTGGAAACGTTGCTTGGTTTCGATTGGGTCCGGACCTAAGGTGACCAGGATCTGCGTATCGTCTGCATATGATATGACGTCAAATCCGTAGGCTCTGATCACCTTAGCCAAGGGGGTCATGTAAAGGTTAAAAAGTGTCAGGCTCAAAATAGAGCCCTGTGGTACTGGTGACTGGTCTTTCACATGAGATGCTGTTTCCCATCTGGACAGTTGTTAAACAGTCAGATAGATAGCTTTTAAACCATTTAAGGGCATTTCCCCTGACACCAATCTCCCAGAGCCGATGTTCTAAAATGCTGTGGGAGATGGTGTCAAAGGCGGCGGACAGGTCAAGCAGGACGAGGATGACTGACTGATGTTTGTCTATGCCAGCCTGATATTATCGGTGACCTCGACCAATGCTCTCTCAGTACTGTGCGCCGCCCTGAAACCAGACTGTGAAGAGTCAAAAAGTCCATGCTTCTCGAGATGGTTGATAAGCTGTTGGTTAATAAGGGATTCCAGCATCTTCCCAAAATAGGGAAGTAGAGAGATGGGGCGATAATTTAGGGGAAGTTTTGGATCGGCAGTCGTTTTTTTTAAAAATAGGTCTCACTCTGGCTACTTTCCATATTGTCAGGAAATCCGCCTCTGAGAGCGACTTATTAAAAAGACAGATTAAACTTTCCAACAATACTGGAGCAATGGTGACAAAAAAATTTGGAGGTACAGGGTCGGTGGGAGATCCAGATTTTATCTTCTGCATAACAGATGTAACTGACTTGATATCACATTTAATAAATTCGCTCAGAATGTAGGGGGCTCAGAAGATGTACAGGGCATATCTTCAGAAGATTTTTTTTTTGTTGAGATGAGAAGGAGTGATGGATGGCAATCATTTTTTCCTCAAAAAATTTAGAAAGAGAGTCAGTCCAATCTTGAGAAGGAGGGATTGATAGCTGAATTATTTCATTCATGTTGCCATGGTGTCGTTTTTTATATTTTTCACGGTCAGCTGGGCTTTTGCGTTTGCGCCATTTACGTTCTGCGGTTCTACACAACAACTTTGTCATTCTTAATTGGTCGGTGAACCAGGGGGCAGTTCTGGTCTTGATCTTCACATGACTAAGGGGGGCAATTTTGTCAAGTGCGATCGAAATAGCTTTATCAAGACTGTATGCCGCCTGGTTTACACTAACTTCTGAAATTTTTTGATCAGGGCAGAAATGTTTTAAAAAAAGAGGCAGAGTAACTTTGCTCCTTGGCCTTCACAATACACGATCGCTTTCATGGCCGTTTTTAATCATAGTTGAGGGAATAGCGAATTTCAGTAAATAGTGGTCTGTCCATGGTAGTGGGATTGGGGGTTCTACTATAATTCCGGACAAATTAGAAAAAAGGAGGTCCAACAACCCGCTGGGAAAGACCAAGGGTATTCATATTAGAGATCAGCTTATTAGTGTCAGAATTGAATAGCAATTCTGTGTCATGATTAAAATCTCCAATTAGGAGAACATTTTCTGAGGCTAGTGTATGCGATGCAATAGTCTCAAGTAATTTATCAGAAAAATCGCCTTTTGGTCCTGGGTGGCGATAAATTAGGGCCTCTCTCCAGGATCCATTGGAAAGGCCATTTATCTTAAAAATAATCATTTCTGTGTGGCTATAGGTCAGGCTATCCAAAACAGTAATGTTCAAGTCGTGAGTGAAAGCAATCATAAGACCACCCCCTCTTGTCTCCTTCCTGTCTGTTTGAATTACCTTGTTTTGAGGAGGAAATGCCACATGAACATCAGGGGAGGCATGTTCATGTAGCCAGGTTTCTGTAATAAAACAGATATCTGGAGCCACTGAATCCAGAAGGCTCCGTACCTCTACTGAGTGTTTGGGAATAGAGTGGGCGTTAAAATACATGGCACTCAGTGGCTTAGGAACATTAGGCTGTTTGAGACAGTGAGGTATAATGACTTTTTTGGGAGTAGAGGATACAGCTAGGCACAATATATCTGAGATACTGAGTATTTCCATTTTCCGTGCTTCAGTGAGTTCTACATTAGGGGTGTTTAGGTCTTTTAATTCCTTGCTTGTGTATTTTAAAAATACCATATCGTCACAGAATCACAAAATGCCCTAGGCGAAAGATTGCTAAGTCTCCTACCCTCCAGTCTTTTCCTCACTCTCTTTTGTCCAACCAATGCCATTCTCTTTCTCACTCAGCCACACCATCCACCTCTATCTCAGCCTCCTTTCTTTGTTTCCCTACACCTCTTTCTTTGTTAAGGTTTAAAAATATGTTTTTAGCAATAATATAAGACTAGTTACAATGTAATGTATATTCAACAAGTAACTGTTTGTTATAAGAAACGTCTCATTTAAAATATAAATTAAAAAGGGAGAATGTAGAAAGGAAAGGATAAGGGAAAATAAAAAATTAACAATACAAGATAGTAACTTATTGTCAATAAATATCTGGTCAATGTTAACTATCCAATATAGACAATTAATTAACAAAATAATACATTATGATAAAAGATGTGAAAGCATTCAAATAAAAAATGCCATACTCTTCATAATATATTAGTTAATAAACATTAGAAGAAAAGAATTCAAGGAGGATTAGATACTTCGTCAGTAATAGCTTTGTCTTATGTATGCAATGTGACATAATTATTAAGAAAAAATAGTTGTTGGGCATCAAATATTCTCTCTTTTGATATAAAGAGAGGTAGGGAATTCATACATTCTATGAAGTCTGAAAAACAACTGCTAAAATAAAGTAAATTACGGCATTATTATAAGAAATATAATTCCAATCCTATGAACGATGATTCAAAAATACATTGATAACATTAAAAGTGGTTAGATTGAAAAATAGGATTGATCTAGTCCCAATCTTTTTGTCACGATTCTTGTACCAAACCAAAATTTCAATTCTATTAAGGACTCAGAGGCGAGGATTTCTTCACTTTATTGGCATAGGAGCATTAAGATTAACAAAAGACTACATTTCCCATGAACCATAGATTCAAAGATAGCCAAAAAACAAAACACATAGGAACAACCAATCCTAGGCATGGAATCAGTGTCCAATCAGGGCCTGCTTGCCCAAAATAGTCCATTGTTAGTGTCCTCTCTTCCTCTTTCGGAGCGTGAAGACAGCCCATTCCCTTTCTTCAGGAGTCCAGCTTGTGAGCATCGGAACCTGAAAATGACAGGGACTTATTACCACAGGAACCAAACTGCGAAAGCCTGCAAAAAGAAACATGCTGCAGTGCAACTGAATACATCAACCATAACACAGACAGTTAAAACTGAAGCAAAGTACTTACTGCAGTGCAGGGAGGGATCTCTCGCTGGAGCACAGGGTGGGATAATCCTCGCCTCCGAGTCCTTAATAGAATTGAAACTTTCCGTTACATTCGCTATAACATTTTTCATTCTATGTCAGGACTAGAGGCGAGGATTATGCTTTTCAAAGCTTGCCCACAACCAAATGAGCCATATTAAGTATCGGAAGTAAAACCGTTTAAAGGTGGAGTCCGAAGACCAATCCGCTGCACTGAGGATATCTTCTAAGCAGGCACCCAAACCAAAAGCTTTAGAGGCTATGGTGGCTCCTCTCGCGGAGTGTGACCCAAAGTGACGGAGGCTGATGCCGGCCTCCTGCATCACCCAACAAACCCATCTGGCGATAGTGGGCGAGGAAACCGCTTTAAAGGGTTTCCGGAGCGCAATAAGGAGTTGTCGCTCTCCTGGGGGGCAGAACTCTTCCGTCATTTTTTCATACGCCTTGAGGCATCTAACCACGCAGAGTTTTGGAAAGTCAGGAAACTCCGGATAGGAAATTACTCTGGTGTGGCATTTCGTGCGCCTGAGCAACGTGAATGTCACCCCATCAGGAGTAAACATCCTACCGGTGATATCAAGGGCTCGTACATCCGAGACCCGCCAGCAAGATATCAGACAAAGGAGCATAGTCAGTTTCGCAGAAAGCTCCTTCCTGGAGAGGAACCTGTTAGGTGGCCAGGATAGAAACAGGTTTAGAACCTGGTTAACATCCCAGAGTGCGGAGGAACGCGGCTCCGGGGGCAAAGAGAGCCAGATGCCTCGCAGAAGCCGACAAACCATGGGATGTTCTCCCATGGGTGACCCATTAACCGGGACATGGACAGATTAAATGGCCGACCCGAAGGTGTTGATAAAGCGGTAGGCCAACCCGTTGGAAGCTATTTGCACCAGGAAGTTTACGATAATAACCACGTCGACCAAGGGATCGAAACCCCGTCGCAAACACCAACGGGACCATCTGCCCCATGGGGATCTGTAGCTCTTGACAGTACTGTCTGCTCAGGCTTTGGAGATGAATGTCTCAGCCTCTCGCGAAAGTACTGGGGCCTCCCATCTACCCCTGAAATTCACCATGCCATGAGCCACAGTGAGTTCGTCAACACTTGAGGATGTGGAGATCTGTCTGGGCTCCTGAGGCGAGTTGGAAACTGGGTGAGTAAGATTGGAAAATCCCAAGAAAGTTCCAGAAGAACCGGAAACCAAACTTGAGACTTCCACAGCGGGGTGATCATGACTAGATATGCCGCTTGCCTGTGTACTTGTGACATTGACCATGTGATCATCGTGAAGGGAGGGAACACATATCCCTGTTCCAAACTCCAGTCATGGAGGAATGCATCCGTGGCTTCTGCCAAGGGGTCCGGCCTCCAACTGAAAAACCACGGATTCTGGTGATCCTGTCTGGACGCAAACAGATCCACCGAGAAGGGACCCCAGTGGTTGTGGAGCATCACAAAAACCAACTGGTCCAGTCACCAGAGACTGGAATCTCGGAAGTGGCGCGATTGGAAATCTGTTTCCAAGTTGTCTCGACCCGGTAGATACTCTGCTGTGACCGAGATCTGGCTTTCCTGGCAATACTGCCAAAAACTCGCCGCGAGGTCCGAGAGGGCTTTTCAACCTGGCGCCTCCCAAGTGATTCATGTAATGGACTGCTGACACGTTGTCCATTTTTAGGAGCACGCACGACTGCACTGAGTCTCTCATCCAGCAACATAAAGCGAAGGATCCCGCAAGAAGTTCTAGACAATTTATAAGCAATTTCTGTTTGTCGGGTGATCACAACAACCCTCCAGTAGAAAGATCTCCACATCTGGTCCCCCAACAAATCCTGCTGGCATCTTATTCTATAACGAGGTCCGGGGCTTAGCTGAAGATCGCTCAGCCGTTCCATGCCCTAATATGGTCCAGCCACCACGGTATCTTGGTCCTCGCTTCGGTGGACAAAGCGACCTTGTGAGAATACGAATCCCCTTTGCAGAGGAAGTACGCCTTGAGGCGCTGAAGGGCCCTGTAGTGGAGCAGGCCTGGGAAGATGGCCTGTATTGAAGGAAGGACACCCGTTGTTTGGCAAAAACGCGTCACAACTCATGACGGATCTTGGTGACCTTCCTGGTTGGAAAGTTGAGAGTAGATGCTGTGGAGTCTTTGATGAACCCCAAGAAGGTAATGACCTGACCTGACTGTAACAGTGATTTCTTCTCGTTGAACACAAAGCCGAGGTCCTGGAGCAGGGTCACTAGCATCTGAAGATGTTCCGTCAGCTGACGGGGATAAGAGGCCATCAGGAGATGGTCCTAGAGATACACAATCATCCTGACCACACGAGCTCGCAGGAACTCCATCACCGGCTTGAGCACCTTGGTAAAGCACCAGGGGGCCGAAGAGAGCCCGAAAGGAAGGGCCGTGAACTCGGAAATGAGGTGACGCCAGGCAAACTGCAGAAATCGTCGGTGCTGTGGGAAAATCGGGACAACCAAATCGGCGTCCTTGAGGTCTAAACAGACCATCCAATTGAGAGAACGTAGCACGTCCCGAAGGAGATGAATCCCCTTCATTTTGAAACGGTGGTACACCAGCCATTCGTTGAATTGGCTCAGATTTATGACTGGCCTCTTGCCACCGTCGGTTTTGTTGACCAAAGAAAATATTGCTTAAAAACCCCCTGGGATGGAGAGAATTAAGGGAGATGGCGGAGGGATGTGACTTCCTCATCCACCAGGACTGCATCTTGTGCGGAAAACTAAATGGGGCGGGGGTTGGATCTTTGTACCTGGTTCCCTCTGAACTCTATGTGAAAGCCCCGCAATGTTTGAAGCACCCAAGCACCGTGTGTGATGGCCAACCAAGCTTGGTAACATCCTGCCAATCGCCCCCCTATGTTTTGTGGGGAAGAAGGGAGAACACTCACCGGGGCTTGAGGTGGCAGCTCCTCCTCTGAAGCCTTTCCCTTTTCCATGGCATCTTGTGTTCGTGGGATAAAAGTTCCCGAACCGGGACTGGTCCTGGTACTGTCCGGAGCCTCTCTGATTGGTCTGATGGTGTTGGATAGGGGCCCCTGCCCTGGCCGGCCCTGTGAAAAACTCAGGGAAAAACCTTCTAAATCGTGGATTGGGCCTTGTCCAACGACGTGAAGGTGTTGACAAATTTGCCGAGCTCCTTCATGAATGGCTTGCCAAATAAACCCCCTTGAGCAATGGCGCCCGCCTCCGAGTCAACCAGGTCCCCTAGCTTTCGGTTGATCTTAATAAGGAGGGACCGGTGACGCTCAGTGGAAAGGGCACAATTGGCATTGCCCAAAAATATCACTGCCTTCTGTGCCCAGCCGGACAAGGTCTCTGGGGAAATGATGGAACCGGACTCCTTAGCCTCCTCTGCCATATCGAGGATTTGTGTGATAGGGCCAAGGGCTTCCAGGAGCTTGTCCTGGCAGGCCCTCCAAGATCTGTTGATCCCTTTCTTGGGATCCCTGATAAACTTCTGAAGAAAAGTCAACATATGGGGATAAATTTTAGGGGTAAGGGTTACCTTCCCCTGGAGAGAAGGGCAGGGCACTCCGCCCAGAGGCAATTGCGGACCTCTTTCTCCAGAGGGCACCGGATATGTCCGGCTACATACGTAGTGACCTTATTGGCTGGAGCCCACTCCGAGGAACGTGGGTGTACAACGTCGTTGGGGTCAAGCATGTCAGATGTGTTAGCGGGGCTGGGAGATGTTAGGGAGACTTGGGAAGGGCGTGACGGGAGCCAGGGTCTCGAAGGGCCCGAATCAGAATCAGGGTCACCAGTAGCGCCTAGGTCCGCAGGCAAGAGAGCAGGCGCAGGAGGTGGAGGGTTCCCCTCGGGTGGCACTGGTTGGCTATCAATAAAAGCCTGTCTCAAATGCTCAAAAGCATCCATATCCACCCCCGGTTCACGGGGGCGCTTAGGAGGCGGGGAGCCAAGGGTATCTTGGGGAGATGTTGCCAGGGCCTGTGGGGGTGGAGCAACCTGTTGCGTAAGCTGTGCAATCTGGCGGGAGAGCCTGTCCTCCAAAGGAGTGATGGCCTGATCTACCGCCCGGTAGTTAGAAGTATCCAGAGCCTCATAAAAGGCGTCCCCCAAAGGCATTTCAGCGAGGAGGTCCTCCTCCTCTTGAAAATTGTCGTAGTGCTCCATAGCGTTGAGTATACTTGAATAAAATATATAGAAATATTAGGTGGAAACCCACTATGCCGGTAGTGAGGGCCTTAGATACGGGGCTGGGTGGCAGCCTAGAATTTTGGACAAAAAAAACACAATTTTACGAGGTTCTAGCCCCAGGAGACCAAAGCTGTTGGCTTCAGCAAAACAAATCCCTGAAAAACCACCCTATATGAAGGGAAACTGATCTGGGCTGTGTCCCCTGCAAAGCCTAATGGCCAATACCAGCCCTCAGCGAGGCATTCAGGAGGTGAATACAGACTCTGTGCCTTGAGAGATGGGCAGGGAACAGAGCGTGCAATGCAGTAAAGCGGTCAGCATGAGGGAAATGAGCCGCTGCCGCTACAACCCGTGATGGGCATTCTCCTCAGATCAGAGGCTCCGACTGGTAATGCGCGCGGTGTTTGAAATTCCTGAAGGAAGATCAAACACCGCGACGCACCCATCATGGCCACCCGCGCCTCCTGGCGGCGGGAGGTCCAAGGAGCACAGGCCAGCAGGACGACGCGTAGGGATGGGGAACCCATACCCGCGGCACAAATTACTTGCAAGCGCAGCCCACGCGCTGAGGAAAAAAAACCACAAACGAACGCGGCGCGATTGTGCCTAAGGAAAACAAAGCAATAAATAGCGCGGCGCGAATGCACCCGAGCATGAAGACTTTTCATAAGCTAACGAGACATAAACAAACACGCCGCCATCACGCTTAAATATAAATTTGCATAAAAATCACACAATCATTGAAATACAAAGCGCTAAACCATTATAACAATCTGAAGAGCACTTATCTGGCTGCATAGCAGTGAAGAAAGAGGAAGAGAGGACACTAACAATGAACTATGTGGGGCTAGCTGGCCCCTGATTGGACACTGATTCCATGCCTAGCATTGGTTGTTACTATGTGTTTTGTTTTTTGGCTACAAATTTGAATTTGAATTTAAAATTTCTTATAGAGCGCTCATATACCAGCGGTTTCTTGGCGCTATTACTGACAGGATCCTAGTTAAAAAGCAGTGGGAGCAAGAGAGTTGTTATTCGAAAGATTTCGTGAATAGGTAGGTCTTAAGTTGTTTACGGAATTGTGGGTAAAGAGAGATGGTGCGGAGTTCAAGGGGAAGAGAGTTCCAGAGGGTCGGGGCGAGGGTGGCAAATTTAGAACCTCCCCACTTCTTTCTCCGATAGCGTGGGATGGTGAGGAGGGACTGGGAGGACGAACGAAGTTCCCTGGTGGGGATATAGGAGACAATCTCGGAGGAGATGAATTCAGGTGCGAGTCCGTGTCGAGCCCGGAAGGTGATGGAAGCAAGCTTGAATTCAATTCTGGCTCGCACAGGGAGCCAGTGAAGTGATTTCAGGAGCGGGGTAGAGTGGTGGAATTTGGGGAGTTTAAAAACCAGGCGGGCCGCCTGGTTTTGGATCTGTTGCAGGCGACGCAAACTGTAGGCGGGTAAGCCGGCATACAGGGCGTTGCCGTAGTCCAGGCGGGATACCACCATGGCCAGGATGATGAGTTTTAGAGCAGAAAAGGTGAAGAAACGGGACACCCTACGTATAGTGCGCAGTGAAAGAAAGGAAGAAGATACCACAGAGCTAACCTGGGAGTGAAGGGTGAGTTGAGAATTAAGTTTTATGCCAAGTGTTTTAACTGAGGAAGCGGGGGTAGGAGGAGGGCCAAGAGAAGGGGGCCAGAAAAGAGGGGACCAGGGGCTGGATGAACCACCCGTCAACACCAACTCGGTTTTGTCAGGGTTGAGTTTAAGGTGGTTGTGGTTCATCCAGTCCCTGATGTGAAGCATGACAGATTGAAAGTTTAGAATAGAGGAAGGAGAAGACAGATTGAAGACAAGCTGGAGGTCGTCCGCATAGTTAAATACGCCGACCTCCATCTGTTGAAGAGAGAAGATTAGGGGAGCAATGTACAGGTTAAACAGGAGGGGAGAAAGGGAGGAACCTTGGGGAACCCCGCACTGAACTTTCCGGACGTCCGCCGTGAAGTCACCCAGTCGAACAGCCTGGGTGCGGTCGCTCAGGAAGGAGGACAACCAAACCAGGGCGGTCCCCCCGATCCCCGCCGCTCCGATACGGGAGAGGAGGATGGTATGATCCACCGTATCGAAGGCGGCTGAGAGATCGAGGAGCACAAGGGCCTGGCGCTGATTGGTGTCCATGCCCTCCCTGAGGGTGTCCAGGACTACCTATTCCTCTGGTTCATGGGAAATGTAGTCTTTTGTTAATCTTAATGCTGCTATGCCAATAAAGTGAAGAAGGCATAATCCTCGCCTCCAGTCCTGACATAGAATCTAGTCCCAATCTTTTTGTCAAAATTCTTGTACCAAACGACAAGAGAAGAGAATAATTGTTTTCATCAGCAGAATATACATTACAAGGCCAACAAGGTTTAGAGAGATTGGAATTCATTTTATTTAGCATCAAAATTCTATTATACATGCAGAATACAGTTTGGATAGTATTGGCAGCACAGGATTTTCTGATCTCAAACTAGACTGTGTTCCATAAATTTCACTCATATTGCTGCCTCGCTGTCCTCTTTTTCCTCCTCTCTTTGCCTCCCCTCATCTCTACACCTTCACCCTTTTCTCTCTATGACTTCATCTCTCCTTTATTTATTTATTTATTTACTTTTAGCCTTTATTCTGACCTCACTCCCTCCTCACCATTTAATTCACCACAAATCAACTCACCAGAACACAGCATCAAACAGTCACATCCCTTCACAACACCCCCATATGTACACATTCACCAGCGGTCCCTGCGTCATTGCATTCTCTCATTTCCCACTCATTCTACAGCATCTCGGAGGCAAGAGATATGTACACTTGTGTAGTAATGTCATAAATAAACTGTGGCTGTGTAGTCATGGCCACGTAGAAAGTAGAAGAGTTCTAGGGTTGCCAGTTGATGGAGATTAGGGATTAAGAAGCAAGCGGACTGCTCAAGAAGCTGCCACTCCTCAGGAGGAAAAAGCCAGAGGTGTAAAAAACCTCCTTGCTGGACAAAGACTTAAAGGGATCAAAGAAAACCATGAATTCGGAATTCGATAGTGGAATTTCTTGAAAGTGAGTTGTTAGGATCAGCGGGTATAGGAGGTGAGGACACAAGTCAAGGAAGACTTTGTTGTGACCCACCCTCCAATAAGGTTGAAGTCTTTCTGTAGCAAAAGCACAGGCAAAGGGAATTACATCAGGCGTCAAACGAAATCTCAAAAGAATCAAGAAAGAAACAGCCAAGATGGAATCGAGAAAGAAAGAAGAATGAACACCTGAACTGTACAAGTTGCAGAGCATCTGAAAAGGCATCTGGAAACTCTCAGGTAGTTGATTGGCATTTTGGATCTGGAGGAGTAAGGAGCAGCGGCCCAGGAACATGGTGGAAAGTAGCCCCAGGTGTGTAAAACTTACAGCCCGCTGCTGCGAGCTTCATGCAGCTTTGCCTGAAACCCAGGAACCATGGGACTGCTGGAGCGGGTAGTACAAAATTTTGTATACCCCCCCATTCTGCATGTTTATATTAATCTGAATAATCAACTAAAAATAATCTTATTAATTTGTTTGCAGTGAAAGACTTACCAACTATATTAACAAAAGAATTACACGTGGGAATTGTACTTTGCATGGCTAAGCTAATTGTAAATTAACATATGTACGCATACTAGTAGTAGAAAATTAGAATAATTGCATGATATATGTTGCTTTTGTGATGTAATTGTGAGTTGTGCTTCATTGAGTGAGTATAAACGCTTTGAATGTTGCTATTCTGCTAGATAACTACTTACACATGAGGGAATTAGTGAGGGTTTAACATTTTATTAGCCATTTCTATGTTTTAATTACGTTTTTGTGTTTGTTTTGCTTAAGTTGACCATTTCGGCCTAATCCAAGATGGCTGAACAAGACGTTTAACGTGACTGCTCCTGACAACACGAGGTTCTGGGTGAAGTGCGCATGCGTCACCGCCAGCAACAATGGCATAGTCATGACCCCAGGAGAAGATGTTCGTATCAAGGACACTCTGGGAGCTTCGCCAACGACAATACAAAGAACTGTCTTAAAACCGGAACCAGCAAGTGCGATGACTTCATTTTGCGGACTATGTGAGAACTTTACCGGACGACCCCAAGTCCACCAATGGGGACAGTCTAAAACCCCAATCTTGATACATTTTTACATTAATTTCATTATAAAAGTAGGTAGCAAAGTGAACTAAAAAAAAACTTAGATAAATGAATGGTTTCGCTAAACTACAAAACAACTAAATGATTCATCTCCTAATGAGGGGAATATCACAAGGTTGGAGTCAACACATTTAGGGTTAGGTAACGATATTCCTTTCATGTCAGCGTTTGGAAGCCTATTCCTCTAGGGAAGCAGATCAATGAAGTATGAGTGTTGGTGTTATGGGCCTCCCCAATGAAGGTATGTGAGTGAATTTGTTATTGTAGTATTTGGTCTGTGACGAAGGGGGAATTTGATGTTCTGCACTGCATCAGGACCACAAAAGGCATTGCAGTTCTCAGGTGCCCAGGTTGCCAAGATGCCGCAGTGACAACAATATACCCCCTCCCAAGGCCACAGGCTTGTCAGAACAGGCCAGAAAAAATTGACAAACCAATCTAGGTACATGGACTGAAGCGACTGAAGCGACAGAAACCCAAGACTGCTCACTGGAAAGATAGCCCTTCCAGTGAACAATATCACTAACTTCGTACTCTGGTTCTCCATCTAATGTAAGTGGAGGTGGAGGAGAGCTCCAACAAAAAGGATCAAACACAAAAGGCTTCATCTGCAAGACATAAAATGTAGGATGAGTCTTCCAAGAGTTAGAAAGATAGATCCTAAAGACAACAGGATTGATTTGTTAGGATACTACAAAGCGATTAAGCCAAGCGTTCTCTCACACCTTAAAGTTTGGGACCAGCCTTTCTAATCTATTGGTTTTAGACTTTATAGCAGTTTTAGACTCCTGTAAATTCTGGGCCATAATGTTTCTTGCAGAGTCATGTCTCTATAGGAAATCATCATCAGCAGGCACTAGGGTAGTGGACAATGGAAAAGATAGAATAGAATTGAGGGTGGAAACCCTGGGCTGGATATAATAGAATGGAGAAACCTTGGTAGTCAAGTGAACAGAGTTATGCTATGCTAAGGATAAGAATTATGACCATTTGTTTTGAGTGGCACTGCAGAAACACCTCAGATACTGACTCTGACTGAACCTCTTAGTCTGTCCATTAAACTCCAGATGGTAACCAGAGCGCAGATCTTAATGGATTACCTAGGGAAGAGCAAATTGAGTGCCGGAACATAGAATTGCATAGAGAACCTTGTCTGAGTTTATAGCGTTGGAGATCCCATGCAGGCAAAATATTAAAGCCAGCAATTTCCTTGCCTCGATGCTGGCAGATGGTAGCCTGTAGAACAAATTAAAATGAGCCATTTTAGAAAACAGGTCTACTGTGACTATGATCACTCAGTTTCCCACTGAAAGGGGCAAATCCACAATGAAGTAGGTTGAAATTGTGTGCCATGGATGAGAAAGGACAGGCAAAGTCCGGAGAACAAAAGGCTTATCGTGGACTGCCTTTGATTGTGCACAAACAGAACAACATTTTGAATAATGCTCTACATCCTTGTAGACAACAGTAGGCCACCAGAAGGAACATAGGACTACTTCTAAGGTTGGCTCAACTCCACGATAACTTGTTACTGCAATATCATGGCACATTCCCGGAACCTTGATTTGAAAAACCTTAGTAGGAATTAACAAGGTGTGCTGGAAAATATATAAATTGTGGGGGTAGGCCAAGGGAACTTGACTCTGCAGAGAATTGAGGTCTTTCAGAGAGATCTCAGTGTGCGGCGTTAACAGACCAACAACTTTGTCCAAAAACAAAATATTAGGAACCTCTCAATGCTCAGAGAAAATCTCCCTCCTAGACAAGGCATTGGCAAAAACGTTCTGGGTGCCAGGGATGTGAGTAGCATAGAAATCATACTGAGAAAAGAAAGTGGGCCATCAAGCTTGTCTGCCTTTTCTACATTGCATGCTTTGCTGAAATTGGAGGTTGCCATGGTCTGTATGAGCCTCAAAATGTTTAACTGCTCCATTAAAAGATCCTGTCACTTCATACAAGCATGCTTGAGGCACAGAATTTGCTTTCTAGAACTGAATACCATTGCTCACATGAATTCATGCCATAGGAGATATAAAAAATGGGATGTGCCAGGTTGTGGATCTGAAGTAGTACTGATCCTGATACTGATTTGAAGCATCAGTAACCACAACAAACATCTTGGATGGATCTGGGTGTCAGAAATTAGGGGCTTGGGTGGCACTGACAAATCCCTCCTGTGCTTTAAAAGTCCAAGAAAATAATTTAGTTAGGTTTACTATCATCAAAGTGGCAGATATGTGGCTACTCATGTCAGCAAAGTTCTTTTTGAACTGTTTATAAAAGTTAGCCAGTCCTAAGAAACTCTGGGACTCCTTGATGGACTTAGGAGTAGGCCAATCAAAATGGCAGAAATCTTAAGAGGCCCCATAGATTATCAATCAATCAATCAATCAATCAGGTGTTTATTGAGCGCAACTACTCAGCCATAAGGGTCTCAAGGAACTAGGGGGGGTGCAGGTTCCAGTCCATCAAGGAGGGGGCCTGTCGAAGAGCCAGGTTTTGAGGTTTCTTGCGAAGATGGGGAGCGATGTTGTCCGTCTGAGGTAGGGCAGAAGGGCGTTCCAGGCTCTGGCCGTGAGGAAGGAGAAGGAGCAGCCATCCAATCAGGTGTTTCTGGTGCAGGGGCCCACAGCATAGCAGAGCTGGACTGATCGTAGGGTCCTTTGGGGTGTGTGGAATTTGAGTCGGCTGTTCAGGTATGCTTGTCCGGTGTCGTGGAGGGCATTGTGTGCATGGGTTTGTATGTTGAAGGTGATTCTAGCCTCAACAGCGAGCCAGTGGAATGTGCACAGGTGCGGGGAGATGTGGCAATGTTTTGGCAGGTTGAGGACCAGTCTTGGGGCGGCGTTCTGGATGTTCTGTAGCTTGCGAGTGAGGTTTTTGTTTATTCCAGTGTAGAGTGCGTTGCCGTAGTCGAGTCTGCTGGTGACAAGGGCGTGACTGACGGTCTTTCTGTGTTCGAGGAGGATCCATTTGAAGGTCTTATGTAGGAGTCGGAGGTTGTAGAAGCAGGAAGACGAGACGGAGTTGATCTGGCGGTCCATTTTGAGTTCGGAGTCCAGGATGATTCCCAGGTTGCAGGCATGGTCCGTGGGGGTTGGCGGGTTCCAGCGGGCAGGGGGCCACCAGGTGTCACTTCAGGCATCGGGGTTTGGGCCCATGATGAGTACTTCGGTTTTGTTGGTGTTTAGTTGTAGGCAGCTGTTTTTCATCCATTTGGCGAAGGTTTCCATGCCTTCTTGAAAGTTGTGTCTGGCGGTGTTGGGTTCGTTGGATAGGGAGAGGATGAGTTAGGTGTCGTCTGCGTATGACACAATGTTGAGTCTGTAGTTTCGGACGATGGGGGTGAGTGGAGCCATGTAGACATTGAAGAGCATCGGGCTGAGGGAGGAGCCCTGGTGGACTCCGCAGTTGATAGGTGTAGGGTCCGAGAGGAACGGGGGGAGTCTGACCCACTGCGTTCTGCCAGAGAGGAAGGAGCGGATCCAGTCGAGGGCCTTGTTCTGGATTCCTGCATCATGGAGTCTGCATAATAGGGTGCGGTGAGAGACTGTGTCGAACGCCGCTGAGAGGTCGAGGAGGGTGAGCGCTACAGTTTCTCCTTTGTCCAGTAGGGTGCGGATGTTGTCTGTTGCGGCGAGGAGGGCGGTTTCCGTAGAGTGTTTTTATTCTGAAGCCGGATTGGGAGGAGTCGATTATCCACTCTGAGAAAGGCAATAGTCCAAATACACTATTTCTGTACTTTTGAACTCACACTTCTGTGCTTTAAAGGATGCCCTGAGATGTAGAAGGTGAAATTAACATGGACTCAATGTTCAGAAAGAGAAGCAGAGTAGATCAAGATGTCATCCAGATACATAACAAGAAATTAGTTCAGGATGCCAGAGAAAATGCAATTAAGCAATCTCTGGAAAACTGCTCCAGCATTTGTAAGGACAAAGGGTGTGACACAATATCCATAGTGCCCTAAGGGTGTCTGAATGGTGGTCTTCCACTGATCACCTTCCTTTTCCAGAGCATATGGGAAGCTTCACAGAGGTCTAGCATGGTGAAAAATATACCACTCTGAATAGAGTCAAGCATGTCTTTGATTAATAGAATGCAGCTAATGGTCCTTTAGGTAGACCTTATTCAATCCATGGTAATCAATGCATAGCTCTAAGGTCTTAGCTCTTTGGACTCCTTTGGGATAAAGAAGAGACAACCTACAGCAGGGATGTTGACCTGAGAATAAGTAAAAATGCACAAAGCCACTGTGGTATTGTAGCTTCCCCTGTACCTCTGATACGGTCCCTGATGGGTTCAAGTTGACCTTACTATAACGCCATTCCAAAGACTTTCATTGACATGTTTCCTCAGTACCTTCTTCTCGTGCTGGGAAAGACAGTACTTTCTGCCATAGGGAATTATGGCTCTAGGTACAGTCGGGATCGCCTTGAAGAATTGAATCCAATACAAACAAGCGTGACTGAACCCACTGGAGGAGCTGAAACATTTAGGAAGAGTAGAATCTTCCTCCGCTTTCTCTTTCGCCAAGGATGGGATTTGGCATTTTCCCCATGGCCTGGAACTTCAAGCAATAGAGTTATGCAGTCGGTGATTTGGGCTTGCACAATAGAGACACAAGCCTCCTTTAAGTCTTTGATCCCATTCAGCGTTAAACCATGAGCCTCTGCTGGACCAAAGCTTCATTGGTTCATCAGGCACATCGGGTGAAGGATTAGTAGGCTCAGAAGTTGGCTGAGTTGTCCTAAAAACTCATCAAAGAGGAGTAGAAGTGAACCTTTGACTTCTCTGTTTTTCTGTTTTCCTTTTCTTAGGTTTATGTTAAATCAGGAGAACTTGACGCAGGAGTTCAGCAAATGAGCAAGCGCTAGGAACTCTTGCTAACTCATCCTTTAATTCCTCTTACAACCCCCTTCGGAATAAAGTAATCTGAGTGCTTTACACTCAGATTGTTTCAGCAGCAAGCTCAATAAATAGAGCACAATAGGACAGGACATTGAAATTTCCTACAAAAAGTCCTCTGAGAAAGCTTCACGGTTCGGTCTCTCTAACATCTTTTATTTGTTTGCCAAGTAATTAGCATAATAATTAAAACAAGGATCTTCAGTGACCACTAAGGGAGTTGCCAGAGCTTCACCAGTCAAGTAACCAATATGATTCCCCACTTTGGATCCGTCAGAAGAAAGTTATACCTACCAAAAGGCAACACAAACACCAGCCCATCAAAAAAAATTCTTTACTCTCAAAGGATTTTCAAAATGCTTAAAAGTTAAAAGACTGATAGCAGGAAGGTTGCAAGACCTGAAATGGATTGCTTGGCAAAGGGCAGCATTCTGGGGCCTTATAGGGTACTATTCCAGGGCTTGTTGCTGAAGGACAGCAGCTAGGCCAATACCAGGATCCACGCCAGAAACAGTCAGAAACTTTAGCACATGTTCTGTTCTTGTCTGGAGGCCTAACGTAATCTGGATCTGGGTATTTCCCTGTGTAATGTATGGGCGACTGCTTTGGGAAGCCAAAATGTCATCACACACTGGAATTTGGGGTAGGTAAGTGCCCTTGATAGGCTGCCACCTTCTTAGGAGAAAAAAGGCCAAAGGCATCCTTGCACAAGGAAGATTTAAAAGGACTGAAGAAAATGAGGAATCTGATATTGGAATTCTTCAGGAGCAAGGAGTCTGGATAAGCAAGTAGAGGGAGTGAGGAAACATGCAAAGGTACACAGCTTTGTTGCAACACATCCCCCAATCAGACAGAAGTAATTACATCAAACATATCACACCAGGAAACACAAGGAATTTAGAAAACAAGAAATTAATCAAGGAAGAACTAGCCATGATAGAAAAGGGAAAGAACCCGGAACAAAAACCTGAACAAGACTAGCTGTGTCCAGTTTAAACGGCAGCTGCAAACCCTCAGGCAGATGAATGTCATTTTGGAGCTTGAGAAGCAAAGAGCAGCAGCTTTATGCCCAGGAGCATGACGGAAAGTAGCCCAAGATCAGTGAAACTTAGATTCCCCAGCTGTGGACTCCATGAAGCATTTCCTGAGACCCGGGAACCACAGAACCTCACAAGATACCTCATGGCTCAGGTGCCCAGGCAGCCGAGATGCCGCGGTCAAACAACCCAGAAAATGATTGCAGCAACATATCTTGAATTCTACACCTCTCAAACACATCTAGAATGCCACACATCACCAATTAAAGAAGATAACACACCTGTTCATTTCTTTTACAGAATTAACAAGAATCATTACAAGCTTGATAATAACAATGCACATTCAGTGCAGCTCAGAGCAAACCCAGCTAGATGATCTCTGATACCAATCCATGGATATGTCACACCACCTAATGTGAAGCACGGCATCTTCAGATGACATTCCACTAGAGTAAGGATTTTCTCCTCATACTATCTGTGAAACCAGTCCTCAGACACACACCACCATTTTATCCAGCATACTCAGTCATAAGACAACTCTCCTACTCTTTTCTAGACGACCTTCAGACAAATAACCTAACCACTGCACCAACTCACCAGCACATCTAACAATTCATGGCATCCGATACCAGATCGTAACAGCATACCAGCTCAACGTCCTAAACTTCCTAAAGTGCCAAACCAAGGATGCACTTGCACCTTTTGCTCAACACTCATGCCCCTGGAACCGAACACACATCCATTGAATTCTCTCATTCATTTGTGATGTTGGGAGGCCCAATATACATACACACAAAAACATAGACACATAGATAACCAAAACCCACGCCGTCTCCTGCCAGAGCACTTACCCACTGTCTTTTTCGTACTCAATGTTTACTGGCCCAGGACACTAAGTCCCAAGGCTCTCACATGGAAAAACTTTCCCAAAAACATACATGATCTACTCAAGACATGAGTAACAGCCAAAAAACATCACTCACAGATTTACAGATGACAGTAAGTCATTACAATGAATACAAAGGGAAGGTACTCTGTTTCTTCTTTTACCAACTCCACATACTGTACACTTTTTGCACTTAACACAACCTCATAGAAAAATTAAACGAGGATGTAGCTTAATGGCTGTGGAGGTCAATCCCAATGCTGGAGAAACGAATCTCGGCAATGACGCTCAATATCCTGTTATTCTGGGCACATCACTTAGGGGCATATCATCAACGGCCAGTGATAATTATCGCTGGCCGTGTTTAGCCTGCAGAAAATAGAAATCCAGGCAATATTGGCGTAGAGGGGCAAAATCGCAGCATTACCTGCGACGAAAAAGAGAGTTACACAACAACATTGCTGATAGGGAGATGTGGACTCAGCATATTAATCCACCTTCCATTATGAACATAGCCAAGTCGGAAAAATAGCAGGCGTAAGGAACCTGCGATAATGCCTGATAGTGCTAGTTTAAATATCGCTAGGCCGGCTAGCGATTTCCTTGCTGATAGGGAGAACCTCTGTCAGCAAATATTTTCGCTGCATTTCGTGTGTCTTTCACACGGGAACGCCTACCTCTCATCTCATTAGCGATGCGAGGCGAGGTGAAAGGATAATGGGCCCTACAGCATTGATTCACGCGTTAGCTTGCCCATGCTGATAGGGTGTTAAAATTATCGCCGCTTTTCGCCCGAAAACGGACGCAAAAGCGGCGTTAATTTTAACTCCGGCCATTGATGATATGCCCCTAAATCTCCCCGTGCCTAACAAAAATGAATGTGTCCTTGTGTAAGACAATGGTGCTCATGTAAAGCGCTCTGATACCCGATACCTTTGGGTCAAGTTTGCAAGTTGCGCTATTTAAAACTCTGAAAAAAAACCAAATACTCCCCTTTCCCAACACAACCTTGACATACATAAAATTCATACTGCACTGGCTCCCAAAGATCTCCAGGAGGCTGTCACAGCCTCTCTATCTTATACTGTGCCGAGCCATCTCTAATGTGGGTCTCTCAAATTGGGTGAGTGGCTGGATCGCATTTTTCAGGGGCTTGTTTGCAATGGTAGAAGCACCCCAAAGCTGAATGTATCCTCCTAACTCACTTTCTGCTCTATAAATGAAGATGCAACCTCTCAGAAAAAACCTTCTCAAAGCACATTTTTATTTTCAATGGATGTCAGACAATCACACACTGCTACTCTGTGACTTATCCCAAACATTAAAAACCCTACCCATGTCGTACTTTACTCTTCGGAACCGCGTAGGGGACCAGGCCCTACCCCTGTCTATCTTGGTATTAGCGAACCGCAAATGGTAAATGCGGCATGTACGAGTACTTCACTCGTCGTTCTAGCTATGAATGCACTGTGTACACGTTATTCTGCTCCACTACGCGGGTTCCATTTTGGAAGCAGTGGCCATCTTGTCATTGCCCTCACATAGGCTATAATGGAGTAAATACGGGCCTCACAGTACATGGGCTTTCCCTCTGACTTCTCTGTGACCTGGGCAGCTGGCTCTGCTGCCCTGGGTCAAACCGGTCTCACGAGCTCCCCTTCCTCCGTCCACCTGTGATTAGCATCAGGGCTTGACCCGTCATAAAACCCTTTCATTCTACACGAACCTCCGGCTAATCTCTTCCACACCTGCTTGTTCCTGCTTTATGACTTGTTTCCCAAAACAGGAGATGCTCTTGTTTATTGGGGGGTCTATTTACTTCAAACGTGGGATCCGAACCTTACTGTGTAAATCATTGTGGGCTGACCGAACTGGAATGTGGGATGGTCATCATGACTCTGCCTTTTCTTTGTAATGTACACTTGTATATTGCCGTATCATAAAACCTAGGAATGTATGCTTGAGGCAGGGAAAAGTGTATTTAAGATGAAGTCCGTTTCTATGATTTGCAGCAGTCTCCTGAGAACATACACGCTGTTGTACTTCTAGGATACCTGTCATTGGTCTGCAGCCAATAAACGATTCTTTGACTTCACCCAGAAGACTCTGTGTTTCTGTAGGTCCGGAACAGGGTGTAACCCAGAAGTCATAGGGTGTGTGCCCCTGCACCGCTGGGTCTAAAATACCCAGTACTTCAGTTTGGCGCCCAACTCGGGCCGATTTCAGCGGTACCAGTCCAAGCCAGAGGTTCGTGAGGAGCTTCGTGTGGAAATTCCGGAGGAAGGCCGCCACTCTATCGACCCCTGCATGTCGACGTGGTCCGAAAGTCTTTTCTGCGAGGTTCTCCGCGTCCCGACGGCTACGAAGGACTGCTGCCCTGATTAATCGACCTGTTTTGGACCCTCGACGAGTTTGAGAGAGCGAAACAATCGAGAGAGTCTTCTGGTGACATCATCGATCAGCAATATTCAGTTAAGTATAAGTGGAGCGTCTCCCATTTGTTTTGGTATCCCTCGGGATCGTTTGGTTTGATTTGGTAATTGGTGATTTGGTGTTTGCAAACCCCAAAGCCAGAGGATTCGTGTATTCACGAGACTATCGTAATCAATAATCCTTTGACGTTTGGATCTAGACTAGTGAGCAAAGATGCCTGGTTCTAGAATATTTGGTAGATTATTCTGTTTGGGTTGTGGAAAAGATTTCCAGCTGGAAGAATCATGTCCGGTTCCTCCGGTTGGAACTCCAACTTATGAGCTCTATGTAAAACATGGCGTAGGCCCTATTGCATATAACGAAGTGTGGATCCACTACACCAGGAAAGATGGTGTTTTAAAATGGCCCCAAAATGGTAGTTTCGATACCGATATTTTAGATAATCTGGAAATTAAATTGTTTAAGAAGAAAGCCCGGCCGGCGATATTTGACTCTTTCCGCTTATGGCGAAAGGAAGCCAAACAGAAGGAAATTAAGCTAGCGAAAAAGAATAAAAGAGAGAAAGGTATGTCAGTAATGCAAGCAGCTGTACAATTTAAAGACAATGAAGAGGAGCAAATGAATGAGCAATTGCACAGGCAGCGTAAATTAGGGATTGACAAATGTTACCCAGCTTTGCCACATTCTAAGCAGGATGAGTCAGAAGAAAAGGAGAAAGATCCCTTGATGTCACATTTGTTGAGTTCGCCACCCCCGTATGCTCAAACTGCCACGGCGCCTCCCCAGCTTGTAAATATGCCGCCTCCAGTGCATATACTGCAAGCCTTGCCGCAACCGCCAGTTGCTTTGCAGCCAGTTCCTATTCCTGTAGCGCAGCCCTCTCAAGCGCCGCCAGTTGTGCTTCCAACTGCCCCCGCACTTCCTGCGACTTTGCCTAATCCAGTAACTGCCTCCCCTAACACTCTTCCTTCCACCACTCCAGTACCTGTCTCTACATCCTCTTTTCTTCCCTCTGTTTTTCCCCCTGTTCTCGCCTCAGCTTCTCCTTCAGCGCGACAGCGCTTAGCTAATGTGGTTACTACATTAATGTCTCCTCTCTTTGGGTCATCTGGTGCAACTCCTGGTGTACAGCGTAAGCAGTTGCGCAGCCAATTGCCTAACCCCGATGAGAAAAAGGTAATAGATCACATGGCGCGTAGATGGATCGTTTTCCCTTCATTGTATGATGTGGAATCAATTGTTAATGTCTTCCATCAGTGGGATGCCCCGAAGCAGAGATATGTGTTTGAGAAGATGTGCGAAATTCTCGGTGAGGAATTGGAGGATAGTGGTAGAAATCCGAGGCCACGAGAATTGTGTAGAGTAAGGTCCGATTTTGGAGCTGGTATGATTGTAGACCGCGATATAGATAAAGCAGTTGCGGTTGTACTATCCTTCAGGAATGATGAATGTCAACAGTCATTGTTCGAACAAGATGTCCCTGTGGGGAGAAAGGAAAAGGTGCGGCAATACCCCATGAGAGAAGTGCCCCCAGTATGGAAGGAAGCGGTTGCAGCTGTCGGTGCTAACCCCGCTGTGGCCGCACATTTCCAGCGTGTTTGGGTGCATGTTCCATGGAAGCGTTCTGAAGTGTTAGCGCTTAAGCAGTCCTTACCTGATCCCCGTAAGAACCCAGCAGGTTATTATAAAGAGTTGTCACAGACGGCAGGGTCATGCATTATGAATCTGGCCGATATAGACATGTTGTTTGGTAATGTTGTTCCACAGCCTCTATGGGGATCAATTCGTAATGTAGATCACAATGCAGAACTAGGGGATACATGGGCCAACATTGTTGCTGCTGATGCTAGACAAACGGGTGGTGCGAAACCAGAACCTTTAGTAGCTGAACTGCCTGGTAGAATCATCACGTATATGAAGACAATAATGCCTGCGATGCGCGTAAATTGGGACAAGTTATCTGCATGCAAGCAGAAGAAAGATGAGACAGTGTCAGACTTCTTTACTAGGTTTGAAGAAACGTTTATTGACCACAGTGGGCAAGATATGAGTACTGAGGGTGGACAACGGCTGTTTGTGGATAAGTTTGTGCAGAATTTACTTCCTGACCTGTGTAAAAAGTTAAAAGATTCAGAGAGTTCCTGGGCTGTTTCTTCTTCAGCGCAAATACTGGCTACTGCACAGTATTATGAAAATAGAGATAAAGATGAGAAAGATAGAACAGAGAAGAAAACGAAGGAATTAAAGACAAAGGTCCTTTTACAGCAGGCCTATCCGCCACGTGGAGGTCAGAATAATTATAGACAACCACAAGGTGTCTATCACCAACCCCAACAATTTCAGAACAATCAGCAAATGAATGGGTATTATCAACCACGTGTCCCGGTAGGTCCCAACCAATGCTCATATTGTAAAGAGGAAGGTCATTTTAAATATAGTTGCCCTAAACTAATACAGCGGAATGGTAATATGTATGGCGCAAGAGGTAGAGGTGGTCAGCAAGCTCCTAGAGGTAGAGGGCGTGGAAGTGTTCCCCAAAATGCGCGTCCTTTGCCGCCTCAGAATACCATTAATAGTTTTGATCAGCAAGCTAACGCGATCGGTAATACGGCACAGTATTATAATAATGATTATTATGCAGAAGATGGTGATGCAGAAAATGCTGATTACTAGGACAGCCGTAGACAGAGAGAGGGAGTTGTTTCAGTGCCAGTGGATCAGAGTGGACCATATGTTGAGGTGACTACAGCAAATGTAACGGAGCCTTTTCTGCTAGACACTGGTGCTGCAAAGAGTTCAATTATGCATTCCAAACTCCCTGGCGCACCTTTGTCTGGCGATATAAATGTTTCAGTAGGTTTTTCTGGCGCCCCAGTTAGGAACCCGATTTCCAGTCCCATGTCACTTTCTGTTGGATCCTGTGAGCTGAAAGCACCCCTGATCCTGACAACAGGTTGTGGTGAGAATTTGCTGGGATTAGATTTGTTGAAAAGATTACACGCTACACTGTATTGTTCTCCTTCGGGAGTACAACTTACATTAGGCAAGAAAGTAATTTCCCCAATGTACTTGTCCAAAAATACAATGCCGCCTGAATTGTCATCCCTTCCGGATGCCCTTTGGGCTACTGGTCCCAATGATGTGGGCCTCTTGGAGATACCGCCATACGTGGTGACTTTAAAGGCTAATGTCAGACTGCCACGTATTCCCCAGTACAAGATCTCTAATGAAGGCCAAAAAGCATTGTTAGATATTGTCCACGACTTCATTGATAAGGGTGTGATTGAAGAAACAAGAGGCAACGTTTGCAATAGCCCGATTTTACCTGTCTTAAAGCGAACTGACCCTTCACAGCCACCTGTTTACAGATTCGTGATCGATCTTAGAGAGGTTAATAAGATTGTCGTGCCACAGTTTCCAGTTGTCCCTGATATAACTGCTTTGTTAACGATGATTCCAGCCTCTGCTGCATGGTTTTCAGTGATCGATTTAAAGAATGCTTTCTTTAGCATTCCAATTGCAGAGGAGAGTAGGGACATTTTTGGTTTTAGTCTGGGAGGCCGAAGCTTCCGCTTCAAACGCGCTCCCCAGGGCTACTGTGAGAGTCCATCTATATACAGTCAAGCTTTGAAAGCACAGCTTGATGCACTTGTTTTACCTAGTGGCGCTACCCTGATTCAGTATGTGGACGATTTACTAATCGCCGCGGATACTGAGGAGATCTGTAAAGAAGCCACATTATCATTGTTGCGCCATTTATCCGTTTTTCATCACAAGGTGTCCTTATCTAAGCTGCAATATTGTCGACAAGAAGTGACCTACTTAGGTCATCTCTTATCGAAAAAGGGAAGGAGACTGACCCCAGAGAGAATTCGAGCCATTGCACAGTTGAGTGTGCCAAGGACACAGAGAGAAGTGCGTGCTTTCTTGGGCATCACTTCATACTGTAGGCATTGGATCCCTAGTTTTTCTTTGTTGGCAAAACCTTTGTTAGCCTTAACATGCAAAGACACACCGAATCCTATCCCATGGTCTGAAGAGTGCCAGAAAAGTTTTGTGGAATTGCGTAATGCATTATGTTCAGCACCTGTGTTGGGTACCCCTGACTACAGTAGCCTTTTACATTATATGTGCACGAGAAAGATGGATGTGCGTTGTCAGTGTTAACACAGCCTTTTGGCGACAGACCGCGCCCATGCGCGTATTTCTCATCCACTTTGGACCCTGTAGCGAGGGCATTGCCAAGCTGTCTGAGAGCGACAGCTGCTGCAGCGATGTCTATCCGACAATCTGCTGGTCTGGTAATGGATAACACATTGATCGTTATGGTTCCACATGCTGTAGACACATTATTGAATAGAACCAAGACACAACACTTGACTAGTGCGCGATTATCAGGCTACGAACTTACACTGTTAGCTAATCACATACACATAAAGAGATGCAATACACTGAATCCAGCTACGTTGTTGCCTATTCCAGCAGACTCAGATGATATTGAGCAACATGACTGTCTGTTTAGAACAGAAGAAGAGACGAAAGGGAGAGTAGACCTGAAAGATACTCCCCTGACTGAGTGTGATGGTACTTTGTGGGTAGATGGTTCATGCTTTAAGCTCCCTAATGGTGACACGACTGCTGCATATGCTATCACGACTTTACATACGGTTGTGGAAACTGCATGAGTGCCACATAATTCGGCCCAAGCAGCAGAATTAATCGCCCTCACGAGAGCATGTGTGTTATCTGAAGGAATGAGAGTGAATATATACACAGATAGCCAGTACGCCTTTGGCGTGGCTCATAATTTTGGGCGACTGTGGAAAGAGCGTGGGTTCCTGACGTCACATGGAGCTAAAATTCAGAATGGCAAGTTGGTGAATGATCTCCTTGAGTCACTGACCCTACCGTTGCAAGTTGCGATCATGAAATGCAGTGCGCACAGGAAAGTCACAGATGATGTTGGACGTGGGAATGCGTTTGCTGATGAGACCGCGAGAGAAACAGCACAGAATGTGAAGACTAGAATGTATGTTGCAGGCCCCGCAAGATGGGTTAATGATGTAGGAATGTGTGAGAACACAATAGAGAGTGTGAAGTCGCTTCAAGCTGAAGCCACAGAAGAAGAGTTAAGCAAGTGGAGAGAAAGTATGGGTAAGTTGGATGAGAATGGTTGTTGGATTGATCTGACAGAACATAGGCGATGGTTGTTGCCTGATGCATATGTGCTTCCAGTGGTTACTATGGCACATGGAATGGCACATATCAGTACGAAAGGTATATGCAAGTTGTTGGCTCCAGTATGGCAGAATGCTGGGATTCCCAAGTGTGCAGAGAATGTGGTCAAGAATTGCATAGTATGCTTGAAGTACAACCCTGGTAGGGGAACCCCAACTCCAGCCGGTCACTTTGCGCCCCCATCATGTCCATTCGAAGTTTTGCAGCTGGACTTTATTCACATGGAAAGATGCAACAACCTGAAATATGTACTGGTGGTTGTTTGTGCTTTCTCAAAATGGATTGAGGCTTATCCTCTGAAAGATAACACTGCCCTATCCACAGCCAAAGCCCTTGTGAAAGAGTTTTTCCCTAGGTTTGGGATGCCAAGAATGGTGTGGTGTGATAATGGGAGTGAGTTCGTGGGTAAAGTGATGAAGAATGTATGTGAAGGTTTAGGCATCCAGCAGAAGTTTCACGCTGCAAATCACCCCCAATCAGCTGGATTAGTAGAACGCTACAATGGAGCCTTAAAGCTCAAGTTGGCTAAAATTCAGGCGAGCACTGGTCTTAAATGGCCTGATGCCCTGCCTCTAGCACTCCTGTCCACCAGAATGACAATACACTCACGAGTGGGACTTAGTCCCTATGAGGTCGTCTTTGGCCGCCCGGCTAATGTATGGGGCGTGCCAAGACCGGCGAAATTTAGTGAAATAGAGCATCCAGTACTGCTCGATTACCTGTATGATTTGACTGTTAAACTACGTGTTTTGCACCAACAGGTACATGATACTCTTCCCCAAGCTTCCGAAACTCCTGGACACCCTATCAACCCTGGTACGTGGGTGCTCGTCCGGAACTTCCAGCGCAAGAGCAACGACGAGCCCCGCTGGCTTGGCCCTCATCTTGTTCTACTATCGACAAGGTCAGCGGTGCGAGTGAAAGGGAAGAAGCACTGGGTTCATGGTACCCACTGCAAGGTAGTCCCCTTGCCTTTGCCATATGACCGGTGGGTCAAAGAGGGTATCACCGACTCTGAGACAGACACTGTACTCCGTTTCACACCATTCAGTGATGCACGCCTAAGAAACACAGCTTCAGACCAAGAGAGTGACAATATTCTGCAGGAAGCTGTGCCGCCATCAAATCGATTGGACACCACTGAGCCTGAACTTTTGTTTCAAGACCAAACAGCACCTGGCCGTCTCCGCTATAATTTGAGACCTAGGCCCATGGACAAATAAAGATTTCCTCATTATTTCCCTTTTGACATTTTTGCTCTCCCATCTGAAGGACTTTCTTGATTTTTGTTTTTCGAACCACCATCCGGGTTCTGCCGCAGGGTCGCGGTGCCAAGACTTTGGGGTACAGGCCGAAGACGCTAGGTCGACGGTTCTGGTTGGTCTAGGGCGTTTCCCTGGACTGACAGGCGTACTCTTTAGCAGAAGAAACTCATCCGCCGCGAGCGGCCCGAGTAGAGGATGGAGTTTTTTAAGATGGAGAGACCGATTGAGGAAATGAACTTTAACGCAAGGATGTGTAGAATTGTAAAAAGTAAATGTTTTGTCTTTTTGTGCCTTTTTACACTGTGTAGTATCATAATGTTTATTGTAGGATTTGTGTTTTTCTCCGCTCAAAAGCCCATTGAACCCACTCAACAGCCTATATTCCTTTCTACTGCCTCCTCTCACTCTTTTCACCCTTTGCCTGAGCACGAACAGACCAGACGATCAGAGTTTGTAAATAACTCGTTTATTCAGCTTTTGCACCAACACCAACTAGTAATGAACACGACCAATTGCTGGGTGTGTGGGTTAATGCCCCATACCATTAACAAGGGTATTCCCTACCTGGTGTTGCCGTACAGTTACAATGGATCGTCATGGGCATTCCAAACCATGTTTCTCTATGCCCTAGATACATACTCCCCTCGCCAACCGCGTTCCATCAGACCTATCACCAATAATAAGGCTTTGATGAAAGGAGTTGCCGATATGAGTAGAGATATTGATGCATACTCATCCATTCCCAAAGAAGAGCTGAGACCTTATGTAGGATGGAACGCGACGGGGTATAGTATTAGTCTGGGTGAAAGACAGCGACAAATCTCATCTCCAATCTGGGTCGTACCCCACATGGGTCGGTTCTGCTTACAGGGTAATGGTCAGAATCCTAGAGCTCAACTGGGTAGAAGTGACTGTACCGAAACGTACACTTTCCCGTCACAGTTTTCCCCAGCGTTTCTAGCTGCTAAGGGCACATATTTCATCTGTCATGACCGAGCATATACATGGCTGCCCCCTGATTTCTCGGGCACATGTTATATTGCGAACTTGCTACCGCCGACATTTACTGCCGCCTCTGACTATCACAAGACCAGAGTTGTGAGAGGTGTGATTAGTAAGGAGGATACTGCCAGTCAGGAAGCAGGAGACTTCTTCTTGGGTTTCCTGCCGTTTTGGGGACCTATGGTCAATAGTAGGAACCTGAGACAGCTGACACGTGTGGTTGAATCCACTGTCAATGTAACGGCTGGTGCCCTTAGTAATCTGACAGCTGAGCTCCAAGCGGATCGCCTTATGACTTTACAGAACCGCATGGTTCTAGACGTTATTCTTGCAGACCGCGGTGGGGTATGCAAGGTCATCCAATCCAGTTGCTGCATTTTCATACCAGATAATGCTCCAACAGTGTATCAAGCCATCTCCAAACTCCATAAAATATCTGAAGCCATACACGTGGATAAGGGAGATTGGTCACTGGTGGGGTGGTTCTGGGGATTGCTATCTGCCTGGGGTTGGAAAGTCCTGATGGTCATTGGAATAATCTTAGCCATTCTTTTCCTGTTCTGTCTGTGCATACAGTGTGCTCCTGCGATGTGTGGCCTCTGTGCTACCTTATGTATAAGGAAACCTGTATCGAGAGACGAGCTAAGTAATAGGATGATGCTGCAGCAACATCTCCATGACTTTGCGGACATTGACCTAGACTCGGATTAAGAGGAGTATAGTGATTGCCTATGTAAGGGCAAAAGGAGGGTCTGTCGTACTTTACTCTTCGGAACCGCGTAGGGGACCAGGCCCTACCCCTGTCTATCTTGGTATTAGCGAACCGCAAATGGTAAATGCGGCATGTACGAGTGCTTCACTCGTCGTTCTAGCTATGAATGCACTGTGTACACGTTATTCTGCTCCACTACGCGGGTTCCATTTTGGAAGCAGTGGCCATCTTGTCATTGCCCTCACATAGGCTATAATGGAGTAAATACGGGCCTCACAGTACATGGGCTTTCCCTCTGACTTCTCTGTGACCTGGGCAGCTGGCTCTGCTGCCCTGGGTCAAACCGGTCTCACGAGCTCCCCTTCCTCCGTCCACCTGTGATTAGCATCAGGGCTTGACCCGTCATAAAACCCTTTCATTCTACACGAACCTCCGGCTAATCTCTTCCACACCTGCTTGTTCCTGCTTTATGACTTGTTTCCCAAAACAGGAGATGCTCTTGTTTATTGGGGGGTCTATTTACTTCAAACGTGGGATCCGAACCTTACTGTGTAAATCATTGTGGGCTGACCGAACTGGAATGTGGGATGGTCATCATGACTCTGCCTTTTCTTTGTAATGTACACTTGTATATTGCCGTATCATAAAACCTAGGAATGTATGCTTGAGGCAGGGAAAAGTGTATTTAAGATGAAGTCCGTTTCTATGATTTGCAGCAGTCTCCTGAGAACATACACGCTGTTGTACTTCTAGGATACCTGTCATTGGTCTGCAGCCAATAAACGATTCTTTGACTTCACCCAGAAGACTCTGTGTTTCTGTAGGTCCGGAACAGGGTGTAACCCAGAAGTCATAGGGTGTGTGCCCCTGCACCGCTGGGTCTAAAATACCCAGTACTTCACCCACATATCACTACTTTTTTACCTATCACACATGGATATCAGTGTAACCCCAAATTGGAACATCTTGCCTTCGCTCTCACTTTGCTTATTTTTCCCCCCTGTTATTTCAGTATATACTGTTGTACTGATCTTTGCTCTGTGCTAGAGTCAGGCAGAGTCATTAAAGGCATGTGCAGACTTTTCAGGGCTTTCCCCCTTTCAGCCCTGACTCTGCAAGCCTTCCACTGCCCAGGGAAACTTCCCAAGATGATACAAGCATTGTTGCTGACTGAACGCAACCTGGGCACTTTAGGCTTCAGCCCTCTGCTGTCCGAGACTGTTGTCAATCAGCGAGGGTGCCAGTGCATCTTTATCAACTCATCACAGCAGGGGCGACTGGCAAGTACATATATTGGTGTGGCAGGCAAATGGGTGGTGGGTGGTTGCGTGCATGCAAGCAAGGTGGGTGGCTATGAATAAAAAAAAAAAATATTGCTTGCTGCACCTCCGGCGTCCTCCTCACTCCAGTCCCTTGGCTCCAAGTGCTTCTGCTCCAGCCAATTCCATTAACCAGTCCTGGTGCTACTCTCATGATGGTAACCAGCATGAGAGAAGCCCCAGGATAGGATGGAGCGGGGGACACTCCTTCAGGCCCTGGAGGCCTGCACTTGGTCTCCACCAAAATGTCTAAAGCAGTTGGGTGGAGAGCTGCAAAGTGCACATTTCACTTTGGCCGGCACAAGAGAGCCGTCCAAACTGACATGCGTTCTTTGGAGCGACCAGATAGCTTCTCCAGTTCTCTATGCTGCCAATTGGCAGAAGGAGAGGACCCCTCCATTTCTACAGACTGGGGGTAGGCTGATGGCTGCGGCACACCGCATGAAAATTAAAATGGCAATTAAATAACTTCATTGCCATTTTATTATTCACCTTTAGCGTGCCTGCAACAGGTGGGGGGCGATGCAACCCCCACCCTCATGCAGAAACCCAGCAGTATCACAGAGTGGAGTGGGACAAGCAGTGAGCCCACCTTAGCTTGTAATGAGTTTGCGAACGGTGGTGTGAAAAGGCAGAATCAAGAGCGAATTTGAAAAGGCACAAATGAGGGGTCTGGGTGCTTCATGGGAACCAATCACTCCTCCATGGCCCCAAGCCAATGGAGATGTTGAGAAATTTATGCTACCACCGAGCACAGCCCGAGTCAGGAGCCGAAAGGTATGGATCACAAGGGAGAACTCCTAGTCCCTTCCCCAGCAGGGCCGAAGCAGCTAGAGACACAATTCAGTGGCCACAGCCGGCAAAATCGGTTTCCACAACAGTGCCAATGAGGACATACTGAAAGTCCCCGCTCCAAGCACAGGAAAGGACCCAGTCAGCCAACCAGTTGATCAGCATCATCGCCTATCTTGCTGTAACCTCCAGAGTAATCCCACTCCATCCCAGATGTACCCGAACTACGTGATGGACTGGTAATATGGAGACTTGCCCATTCCAAGGGCTAGCACACCCATATATCCTTTCAATGGTTTTTGCTATCTGTTTTGTTGTGTGCCATTTATATTTCCACGGTTGAGGAGGAATATAGGGGCATATTCTCAAGGAGCTATCGCAGAGTTAATGGCACTTTACTGCAGCCAAAGTCGCGATAAATGTATCACCCCATTCACAAGCTGGTGCTAACAGCCCATAGCAGCAGTTTACTTGTGATAGCAGCCGCTAAAAACATCGCCACAGATGACCCTGTCAACTATCACTAATGAGATGCAGAGTAGGCGTTCCCGTGCAAAAAGCCGCGACAACACCACTCCACAACATTCTCAACAACCAGCCACATCTGCGAAAAGACCACAAAACATGCAATAAGGTGCATTAGCAGCAGGTAATTGACACCTGCTCTGACCTGGTGCAAAGTCGGACGACAGCCTGCAACAGAAAAGGGAGCCCAGCCCAGAGCCACACCTGAAGAACAACAGATCCTATGGAGCCACTGAACATGCGTGCCGGACCCCCAAGAGGTTTTTGCATCCTGGCCATAAGTGCGCCGGGTATGCCCAGACGTGGGTTCCGGGCTCACTGTGCCACTGGATTCAAGCTATCCTGGCTGATGAGGGGTAAAACCCCGAAACCGGTCCTAGGATGCTTGTTTCAGGTCCAGAGAGTAACTGGCTTAGCAGTTCGGGCTGGACTCTTTCCATGAGGCACAGGGTCAAGACTGATTTGCATATGGTCAGGTCTAAAGTGGGGTGGCATGGTGAGCAGAAGAATGATGGATTTAACCCAGATCTCTTGACTGAGGGGTAATGTTTTGATTTGTTTGCATTCCGTCCATCAATTGTGTGTCTTTTGCTTCCTCGCTCTGAGTGCGCCAGGTATGCCGAGACGTGGGACCCGGGCTCACTGAGCCACTGGAGTCAAGCTATCCTGTCTGAAGAGGGGTGAAACCCCGAAACCGGTCCTAGGATGCTTGTTTCCGGTCCAGAGAGGACCTGGCTTAGCAGTTCGGGCTGGACTGTTCCCATGAGGCACAGGGTCAAGACTGATTTGCATATGGCCAGGTCTAAACTGGGGTGGCATGGTGAGCAAAAGAATGATGGATTTAACCCAGACCTCTTGACTGGGGTGAATGTTTTGATTTGTTCTGCATTCTGTCCATCAATTGTGTGTCTTTTGGACCCCCAAGAGGGCCACAACACCAACCGTCACAACCCCCAGGACCAACCCCCCCAGCCTCACCCCGGGCACCCCCCACCTCCCCCTGACCAAGACAATGCACATCAATGGCACAAAAACATGAACAAAAGCACTAGCCTGTTGTCGCACAATTGCAACAATCAACATACATGTTTGCACTGAAACCCTGATCCAATCATTCACCATTGAAAGACCACACAAAATGTCACATTCTAATTTATCACCAAACAACTTTTTTGAAGAGTCTTGGCGAGGCATCCCTGGACAATCTGTGACTCACTGCCTGCAAGACAATATCCAAGATAAGTAGTGTGTCAGGCACTCATCAAAGGACAGAGAGAGAGAGAAAGAAAGAGAGAGAAAGAGAGAGATTGAACAAGGAGCGCAAGGCCAATCTTGCCCTTGGCTCATGCAAACATGCCAACATCTCCGTGTAGCTCTAAATCTGTGCCCCCCGAATCACAGGACTGGCATCAAAGTCAGTGCAAAGTCCACATCACATTTAAGAAATGCAAGCAGTAGCCAGACTGAAATCTGGAATGAAAGCCCCTTTGTTTCAACACACAAGGCTGAAGGCCAACCGAACCCCCGACCTTGGTCCTGAATGGGGCTGGCACATCCTGCGTGAGATACCATACAAGCCTCAGACAACTCCCACACCACAAACTGCGCTAATGAAACACCAATGTGCCCACACCCCACACACACTTGCCCCTGCACAACCTACACCTGCAAGGGATGCCAATGTCACATTGGCTAAAAACTACCAATACGTTCAAACGATGCACACACACACCACTCATTGCCCAGAGCTGTGGCATATTGTCCACTGAAGTGCCGACGGTCTGAGGAGTGCCGGTGCCACAAGCCCAACAAATGCAATGCAGGCATTTCCCCGGGCACATGCACAACCCCTGTCACGTGGAACTGTACTGTGCACAAATGCTGCATCTGTTGGGATCCTTGTCAATGGCAGTGTTGCAAATCAGTTTCCGTCTGAATTTCCGTCTTGCCTACGTCACCTGCGTCCAGCCCTGGTTCCACTGTCGATCATGCACATTCGAGTGGCCCATGGAGGTCTGCCTATCTAATACAACAGTAGCTGAATTGGATTATGACCTGACAGTGCGCCCTCTGTTGGCCCACGAACAGGAGTGTCACGGGATAGCCATGCATGGGATGCACTGATCTTTGGCGTATGTGCTGGCAGTTGCGCATGGAAGATTGCACAACTCCTCGTGTGCATTGACCACATCGAGTCGCTCCCCTATGGTGTTGTGTTGCGGATTGGGGAAACAGCGTCAAATGAGCACATCTGCCCGGACCAGTTAATGGATTGGCTCACCGTGGTGTTCCTTGAACCCGACAACGGAACACATTACACATGAGGCTGCGCTGGCATTCATGGACGAATCCCTATGTTCCTGCAACCACAGCACAGGTCCCAACACCTTGTTGCATCATAGGGAATGCTCACATATCCCAACACAACAGAGGACATGTCTCCCTTCGTCTGGACTCTGAATGCATGTACGTGGAACTTTGCGTGTGCACACACACCTGTAGAAGGTGATGCAGTTCCATGGTCGGAGCAGCACAGCGTCGTTCGGCAACGTTACCAATTCGGACACACTGCTGGGGGAGAGCGCACACATGGCAATGTTGCATGACATGTGACCTTGTCTGACCCTTTCACCTGATCACTGTCAGCAGAGTAGACAGTCTGCACAGTCCGGTGGCAGAGCACTATGCAGACCCCATGGGCTGTAAGTCATGCCCCCTCACACGGGGCAATGGGCAGATGCCAAACAACACATGACTCATCCAGCAAGGCAAGGTGGGCTGAGACCGTTGCCATCTGTAAAGATTGGTGTTCATTTCTGCCTCCCCATTTCCTGCACCTCGATATTTTCCCATTCTGCGTGTATGTGTCTTAAGCATGTCCCTGCATGTTGTGGCCATTGCCTTGTCCGTACTGACACGCACATGCCAATAAAGTCTACACAACTTCACTGGTGTCTAACTGTGTTGATTAGATTGACCACTCGTGTGCCACAATGAGCATCGTCCCTACACAGGGAGGGTCTGACTGACGCATGTACAATGGGGGTGGGTCCCTTTTGACAGCTCCACCTCTGTGAGCCAGACATTGTCTTGGGATAGTTGCTGGCAGACCTGTGCACTTACGTGTCTTCAGCAATGTGAGTATGGTGTCCAACCTCTGACCATGTGGAGCAATGTCATAAATCATAACAGAATGTGTCCACACAGATGTGTGTGAGTAGGTATGCGACGTGAAGTTCTGTTGTCACATGTGATGTAGGACACCACTCCTGGCCTGCTACCGATTTGGTCATTCCTACACACAGCCCTATTCAATACATGGACGTGTGCCTATGTTAGGGGGTTGTGAGATTGTTGTTAATGTGCAATGGGGACACAGCTAGTACTCACCTTCACAGTCATCCAATTCGCCATGTGTCTCTGGGATAAACATGCGCATTGATGTCATTCGCCAGGGTGTACCTTCTTGTGCAACCATAGTCCCTACATCCAGCCATACTTTCATACGTGAGTGAACATAGTCATGACACATCTGTTTGATTTCAAATGTTTTCTTCACATTCTGGTGAATGACGGAGCTGGAGCTGTACATGGCCATCCAAGCACACATAACATGGAAGCCCAGTGGTGGGCCAACCAGAGTCCTTTGGGGATTAAAATGTGATTTGGAAGAGGGTGAGTGCATTTGGCAGCAGGATTGCTGTGTAATTGTCAAGCAGTGAAGATGTGGCAGTCCACGTCGGGGGTCCGGGTGAATGACGCAGAGTGTTCTGGGGGTCAGTGGAAGGTGTTGTCCCAGGGCATGATGCATAGGTCAGAACCAGGCAGGGACAGGCCATCTGGCGGTGATGGATGCTACTACCTCCTTCCTCACACAGTAATTACCATCCACATCTTACTCCTCTGATACTTCTTCTGTGTCTGGTGTGTCTGGTGTGTGTGGTGGTGTAATGGCTGCATCACTGGGTGCCACTGACACATCAGGGTGCAAAGGTGATGGGGCTGCATCACTGTGTGCCACTGACACATCAGGGTGCGAAGGTGATGGGGCTGCATCACTGTGTGCCACTGACACATCAGGGGTCGGAGATGTGTGTGTCGAAGTTCCCACTGCAGTTATCTGGGACTGGCTCAGTGGCAGCAATGCAAGATGATGAACTGCAGGGCATGGAAGATCCCAGCTACATCTCGCTGGTGTTCAGCCGTGGCAGCCATACTTCCAGCCTGCATCTGCTCCATGGTCTCCATTGTCCTCCGCATATGTGCCAACTCTGTGCTGTCATCACTGGCGCCTGTCTGACTAGACAGTTCCTGTATCCGAGTAATGGCCCCAGCAAGGTCAGCCAAGGATTGTCGGTGAGCATGGTGCAGACAGGGGGTGTCCGTTAGGGACTGTACGTGGTCCCTGATGGGACTCAGACACCCACATATGGCATCGAGTTTGGCTGCCACAAGCTCGAAACCCACCCGCAACTAATCCGCCAACTCCACCTGGCAACCCAACTCACGGAGTTGGATTTCAATGTATTGTTCGTGGGGGTCCTGGGAGACAGCCGTGGTGGTGTGTGTTTCCTGCTGTGTGGGCTGTGCAGGTGGTGGGGTCACCTCGAGGCAGCTGGCCTGCCCTGCTCCTGGGGGTGGGGTGTGGAGGCTGTCCATTATCCGTTGGAGGGTGTCTTGACATATGTGCAGGTTGTCCTCCACATCTTCAAGGATGGGATTTGTGGTCTGCTCTGCAGTAAGTGTTGATTGTCCCTCTGCAATGTTAAGGGGAGATGCAGGTTAACAGTGTGTTACATGTATGTTGACGCTTTGCAGATGTTTGCATACAGACTGCATGACAAGGCACATTGTGACTGTTTTGGTGGAGCTGGCTATATGATGGCAGACAGTGGGATTTTTGACTACATGACGGATGTGTGGTAGTACCCGTACATTATCATCACACAGTGTCAGACAATGCCAGATGTGAGTGGACAGTTACTACGCACAAGCGGAACCTGTTGTGTCCTCTGTCCTGTGGTGTAGGTGTTGCACTTAGTACCACATTGCCATTATTGCTGATGTTCTGTGATCGCTATGTGTGTGTGCTGCATTGTCGAGGAGATTCCCCTGCAGCTCTGTTTTCGTGTACCCTTATCCTTTGGAGACGGTCTGCCTTCGAATTGTGTGCTTTTCGGGGGCTGAAATGTTTGTGACTTGGGTCATATGTGTTCTTGGACAGATTTTGTGGTCTTGTGCATTGCTCGTCTGCTGTGTGTATTGGACGGCGTGGGTTGTGGGTGCAAGGGAAAATGTTAGAGTGTGACCTGCTCCTTTACGGATGTGATCAGCACTGGGCCACCTCCATGTCGAATCGTGCACCATGCCATGTATTTTGGCTGCTGTCATGCTATCGGTCATGCAGTGTCACTTGCATAGTCAGTGTGGCTCACACAGCCGCTTCTTTTCTGGATTCATCACACGTGCATGGCTCGGTTGTGTCGTTGGTGATTTGGAGGGGGCCCATATGTGCACATGATGGATGGGGGCCTACTTGGTGTTTGTATGTGTGCTGCAGTGTTGCAAGTGTATCAGGGACATGTTCCATAGTCATTGTGCGTGTGCAGTGTGCTACACATGATTGTGCATGTGTGTCATTGTGCCCTTCTCCCCCGTCCCCCAGTCCCTGGTGGTTACTCACCCTGTTGCTGTTGGGTCAGGTAATTTCGAGCTGTGTCCATGACCCCCAACTCCTGCCACCATCTCCAGACTGATGACTGTGGCCACCATTTCCTCCAGCTTATCCAGCTCCTCCTGTGGCGCAGGACTCCAACCTCCAGTTGCCCTTGCTGTCTTCCTGTTGGCGGCAAGCTTCTCCTTGGTTTGGCTGTGCACTTCATGCCAGTGCCTCTTCACCTCTTCCATTGACATCTTCAACACTCCAACTGTATTGCTGTTGGTGACGATGGAGTGCCATATTTCAGTTTGGGTTGCCAGTACCGCAGTGGAGGTGACGAACAGTTGTTGATGGTGTTCTATAACCTCTGTGACAATGATCTGCTCTGCCTGAGGACTGAACCCCGTCTTCCTCTTCTCCTTGCCCTTCCCCGAACACGGGGTTCCTGGCTGGTCCTCCGTGGGGCTTGTGGAGTTCGGCTTGCCCTCTGCACTCGATCCGGGTGCATCCATGGTGCTACGCAGTTTGAAGCGCATTTTTCCTCCTGACGCGTGGGAATTGTAGGCCTGTCGCTGGTTTTCGCTGATTTTGGTATCACGCTTTGTGGCATCCCAACTTTTTTTATGCATTTTTGCGGCGTGGCGTTGATTTTAACGCAGTCAGTTGACGCGTTATCTGAAGACTATCGCGTGGTACCGCCGTGTTGTGAATACTTGGTTAACACGGTGTAAATTTCCCGCGATGGACTGCGATGTTGAAGGTTGCATTAAGTAACTTTTGTGATGGTTATCACATGTTCTTGAGAATAGTTTTGTAAGGAGCGGGATGTCCAGAGTGGGACCCCCAGTGTTGAGGTTTTGGTTAAGTCTGAGATCAGGTGATCTGCCTAAGAAATGAGATCGCTGGGCCTGGGACAGCAGATCTGGACCATGCATATACCTGTGCCCATGTGCTCTCATTAGGCTTTCTGCATCATTCAGGCCTATCCTTTTGCGTACCGCAAGAGCTCCCTCACTGGGGGACATAACATCCTTCATGCTCTAATTTAGCCTCATAGCACACTTCTGAGGTCTATCCCGGGTGCTAAAGGCTCTGACCTCGAGTTATATTAATTTGTTTTTCCACTTTAAAAATCTGTTTTAGTAAAATCCAGGAGTTCTGTTAACACATGACATGGAGGACCCCATACTGCACTTCACATCAGCAGGGGAAACGGCCTTAACAACGCGGGATGAGCCACGCGTGCCGTTTCCCCGTAAGTTGAACCATGCTTGCCCTAACCACGCAAATGCATGATTCAGTCTAGATGTCCAGATGGATGGGGAGAGAAACAGGAAGTTTCGGGACAGAAACTCGATGCGGACAGGTAAGAGGGGCTGGGGCAGGATTTGGGGGGAGTAGTTTTTCGGGGGTGGGGTTGGTTTTATGGTTCAGGGCAGGGGGCCAGTGTTGTTTTAAGGGTTTAAGGTTGGAGTGGGCTAGGGTTCCACGAGTTTAGGGCTCAGGGCCTTTCTCAGTTTTGTGCATTTAGGAGTTGGAGAGGTTTCACTGCTATTTGGTGTGTTTTCGAGTTGTTTTGGCAGAATTTAGCTTGTATTTGAAAGGGCGTGGGGTGTTTGGGGTAAAAGTCATACCCCCTCTTGTAATCAGAGCAGGATGTGGTTTGGTGAGGTAGTTGAGGACAAGTGGGATTTGTGTCCCTCCGAGTTTTAAAAGGATCGCTCAAGTGGAACTGGTAGCAAAGCCGTTGTTTCTAAGGTGCTGGTTTACAATGCTTTCCAATGGACCTGTTTTGGAGGTTCTGGGGAAATGCTTTTGGGGTGGTTCCAGTTGTGCTAGGTGAAAGGGGCTTCTGTCACTGATGGCTAGGGGTGTCTAGTGTATGTGTGATTTCTTGCCGAAAAAAGATCTATGGCAAGGGCGGCTTTGGGCCTAGAATGTAAATGGCAAAACGTCTGCATTGGGGCCTACGGGATGGAGTGGTTTTGCACGTTTTGGGGCTGGTTCTGAATGGAGCTGGTTGGATTGGCTAGGAGCTGAGAAAGTCTAGTTTTGAATTTACCACGCATATTCCTTTAGCAATCATTGTAAAGTCATATGTGGCAAAGGCATGCGTGGTAAAGGCATGCTTGGTTAAGATGCATTTGTGGTTGGGACCGCGTTGTAGAGGCACGTGTGGTTTAGCCATGCATGCCTCTGTCCTACAACCCAGCAGCAGTGCCAGGTCTCTTCCTCTTGCTTGCTCCAGTGCCATCTTACACTGTTTGATGAATACATTGAACATGTTGTTCAAAAAGAGCAACCATGGCTACCTACGGGTCGTGAACGGAAAAAAGAAGTAAACCAGATATACATTGACAGAGCCAATGGCTTTGACTTGGCCTCCAGACGGGAACATAGCTGAAAAAGATGCTTTTCACTTCCTCTTTTTCTACAGATGCTGAATAAACAGGTCACTTCATAGGATTTAGCTCCGTAAAGCCTCAATGATAAACATATCAGTGTACCGACTAAATTATACACCGAACATCAGATCACAGAGTAAACGAGAGTAAGTTACATTCGTTTATTTACGATGTCATTCATACCGGGGAAAAACATTATGGGGCAGATTTACAAGCCACTTGCGCCACTTTTGCGTCACTTTTCCCATGTTAAAAGTGACGCGCAAGGGGCTTGTAAATCTGCCCCTAAATGTCCACATTGTGTTATAATTTCTTCCTCAGATGCTCAAAATGTGTTTTGCTAAGTAAATAACCAGCGGCAGAAAAAGGAGTTTGTAAGTTTAAACATAAAACATTGCAACCCCAAACGTAAAATGACGCTAAAACATCACAATTTTTTTTTTAAGCAATGGCAAAACCATATTTACTTCTACCGAGAGAGACTGTCTTTATGTTCGTAGATAAATGTTTCATCATAGACGATCCTGATTTAACTTTGTTTTGGCTCGGAACACTTTTAATTTTACGAGACAGCAGCGGTAAGAAACAAGTGATTCCCGTGATCACGTGGTGTGGCCGAGTGAAAGTCATGCTTTGGGTAACGTAGCTTTGCTTTGAGTATATAAAGCCAGAGATATTAATAAATGATGACTTGCTGCTGAAAGTGCTGTAAGAGAATCGATTCTTTTGAATAATTAAAGTGAAGCGGGAGCTCAGCTTATAGGGTCACGCAGCAAGTTGCCTCGAGAGTGCTCAGCATAAGCACGTGCACTACTCCAACCCTGCTCAAATTCACAACATCAGTCCGGACTTCCAACCAGACAGCGCTCACTTAAAAATGCAGCAGCTTTTGTTGCATCAGAAATGATGACTCTCAGGTCGCTGTATGCAGAATCTTTGCTCACCGTGGAATTAGCTTCCCATCTGGTGATTACTGCCCCTCACAGCTGGACACAATAGGCCACAAAAATTTCTAATAGGCGTTTACATTATTATTCACAATGACATGGCTTTATGGCGCTTAAATATTTTTCCCACATACATACATGCACGCGCATGCACTGCGTGTCTACCTTTTAGCTGAATTGCAAAAGCACCTGCCACTCAGCCACGACCACCAATCAACATGGTCCTTCTATAAAAAGATGATGATCGATTAAACTGAGGTACCAGAGGACCACGGTTGGTACCGTCTAGCGTGGCTCAATCTACGTCATACACTTTGGCAACAGGGACACACATAGGCAAAGCCACAATCACGACAGCTAAGAAATTCCACTCAGGCCACATTATAGACATTTGACCCGCCATCCATGCATAACACAAACAGGGCAACCTCTCCTTTAAACTACTATACAGGACAGCGCTGTACTCGCACACCAGTGGTATGAAGCTCTATAGAAATGTCACGAAGCAATGCAACACCTATTGTTATTAATATTATTATCACCATCGGATGAGCGGTTTCCATTGGCTGGAGGAGCTAATACCTATTAGAGTTTCGATACATTATTGTGTGATTTATAATAATGAGTGTTCCTAGTTAGTGTGAAGTTTCCGATGCGAGAGCGAGAGACCCTGATCTATCCCCCCTGCCTTCTGGCTCTTCTCCTAGAGAGTTGATATTTTTTTTTGTTACAACAGCTACTGCGAAAGGTGACATTTCTTTTTTTCTAATGACCTTTTTCTGATCAATGGTACTATAGAAATCATTTAATCCTCGACGGTTGCTACTGCATCTGTAGGGAACTCGGCTGAGTTTCAAGAACAACTCTTTATGGGAAGTTCTTCTTTTATTCTCACTGTTACTCCTTTCCGACTTGACTCTTCATGGCTTCATCTTAGAATATGTTAGATTCCCTTGCTAGTTTAGTAATATTTTCCTTCATGGAACAATGTGTATTGATTTATGCTGTCACTAATCAATCTTTTACTGATGTTTCTGTAAACTGACTAATCTGAATAAAGATGACAAAACTATTGTTAGAATCCGGGTCCTCTGGTTGGCACAGGTAGGTACTTGTGACAAGCAGGGAACCTTTCCTCTAGTCAGGGTAAGGGGTTACACTCCTAAAATAACCCCTGCTCACCCTCTAGATAGCTTGGCGCGAGCAGACAAGGCTTATCTCAGAGCGTTATAGGTTAAGCATTTGTGAACACATACAGTAACCAAGTGACAACACTACAAATGGACACCACACAGGTATTTATATTAAAAATAAGGATTCTTTATATAGGATTATCACAAGACCATTAAACGATTAAAAATACACAATACGGTTGCTTGGTTGGTAGAAGATTGCTTAGTTTCTCTTAAGTTCTTAAATGCGACACTTTAAGTCAATGTACCTTAGATGCGACACGCAGGGCAAGGAAAGTGTTGCAGCGATGCAGATGCGTTGAAGTTTTTGGTGCAAAAGAAATAAAGATGTGATCTTCCAGATGCGTTACGCTTCTCCGATGTTGCGAGAAGGCTCGACTCGATGCGTCAGCTACAGCGGCGTCACCCTTGACGAGATGCGACGACAGCGGCCTTGGCAGCGGCACTCTTCTCCAACGTTGCGAGACGCTTCCGCTCGATGCGATGCTGCAGCAGCGACACCCCTTCTGCGAGATGCGACGACAGCGGCACGCTTCTCCGTGGATGCGAGGCACTTTTCTGGTTGCGGTGCTATGCGACAACTACGATGGCTGCGATGGCGACACGCTTCCTCCTCGATGCGAGACTCTTCTCTCGATGCGGTGCAATGCGACAGCTACGATGGCGACACGCTTCTTCGGCGTTGCGAGACACTTCCGGAATGATGCGAGACGCTTCCGCTCGATGCGATGCTGCAGCGGCGACACTCTCTGCGAGATGCGATGACAGCGGCTCCGACGGCGGCACGCTTCTCTTCCTTGCGTCGCGCTTCCAGCTCCTTGCGACACGCAGTCCCTCAGAAGGCCCAACAGCAGCAGCAGGCACTTCCAAAAGACTCTGGGGAGCTGGGGGTGAAGTCCACTGGTCCTGGGACTTCGTTCAGGGGGCAAGCTCAGTTCAAGCCCTTAGAGATCTTTTCAAAGCACAAGTTGAAGCAAAGTCTTTAGTAGTCTTTCTCCTCTCCTTCAGCAGCAAGGCAACCACTGCAGGCCAATCCCCCAGGTCAGGGACAGTACTCCTCCTACAGCTTTCCCAGTTCCTTCTCTTCTGGCAGAGGTTCTTCTTGTATCAGCAGGATCTAATTTCTTGGGAGCAGGGTCCCAATACTTATACCCCTAATTCCTTTGTTCCTCTGGGGTTGAGGGGCCTTTGCCCAGTCCAAACCTGTTATTGAGCACTCTGTTGACATGACTCTGCCTTTCTATTCAGGGTGCAGGGCAGAGACATCAGCCACTCCAGCATTGTGGTAGCAGAGCACAACCCTATTCAGAGCCCAGGTGTACTCCTCCCACCCATCTGACTGCCAATCTTCCTATTCACCACCAGGCTACCTAGCCCTGCCCCTCTGGGTTTCCCCAGCCCTGTCACTCACACAACCAGACAGGCAGATACACATCATGCAGAGGCGGGCTGAAATGGTCAAGCAAGCAAATACCATCTTTCTAAAAGTGGTATTTGCAAACACAGAATATTAAAATACACTTTACTAAAAGATGTATTTTATTATTCTGAGTTCAGGCATACTAAACTCGAATTTCTACCATGTTCCCTGGGTCTGTTATAATTGTTACATTCTATGATCCTAACAGCCCATTCTGGCCTATGGAGAACAGGTAGCCTTACAATAGTGAAAAACGAAAATGGCTTGTCCTACCTTATGCTTACAATGCACCCTGCCCTTGGGCCTACCATAGGGGTGACTGATATGAAGTTAAGGGAAGGTTTAGGGACTGGCAAGTGTGTGCACTTACCCAGTCAGCATGACAGTACCAGACTGCACGCAGGTTCTGCAATGGCAGACCTTAGATACATTTTACCAGGCCGCTTCTGTGGGTGGCACAACCAGTGCTGCAAGCCCACCAGCAGCATTTGTATTTACAAGCCCTGGCACTCCTGGTGCACTTTACTGGGGTCTGACAGTAAACCAAATAAGCCAATCATGGAATCCAACCAACATATACATTTTAAATAGGGAGCACTTGCACTGTGGCACTGGTTGGCAGTGGCACAGTGCTCTGAGCAGCTAACACCAGCAAAACACATGAGGCACAGCGACAAAAAGTGGAAGGGAGACTCACGCCAAGGTGCCAGGTCTAACAAGTGTCCCCTCCAGCTGAATAGTGGGGAGAACTACCCTACCCCAGGGAGTTCCTCATCACTAAGGCGGAAAAATCTGGACAGACCGTCAGCATTGGCGTGATCTGTACCAGGGCGATGTTCCACCGTGAAATCCATACCCTGTAGGGAAATGGACCACCTCAACAGCTTTGGATTCTCACCCCTCATATGCATCAACCATCTGAGGGGCCTGTGGTCTGTCTGAACCCGGAAGTGAGACCCAAACAGGTATGGTCTTAGCTTCTTCAGCGCCCAGACCACAGCAAATGCCTCACGCTCAATAGCACTCCATCTCTGTTCCTGTGGAAGTAACCTCCTGCTAATAAAGGCTACAGGTTGATCTAGGCCCTCTTCATTAATCTGTGAAAGAACAGCCCCCACACCATGCTCTGAAGCGTCTGTCTGAACGATAAACTTTTTGGAGAAGTTAGGAGCCAAAAGCACGGTCGTCGTGCACATAGCAGCTTTCAGGTCCTCAAAAGATTTCTGACAGGTGTCAGTCCAGATCACTTTCCTGGGCTGCTTCCTTGAAGTCAGCGCTGTCAAGGGGGCAATAATGTTGCCATACCCCTTGACAAACCTCCTGTAGTACCCGGTGAGACCTAGGAAGGCTCTCACCTCTGTCTGGGTTTTGGGCGACTCCCAATTCAGGATGGTTTCTATCTTGGGTTGAAGGGGTGCCACCTGGCCACTCCCAACTTGGTGCCCCAAGTACACCACTGAACCCTGCCCGATCTGGCACTTACTCGCCTTGATCGTGAGGCCTGCCCTCCGCAGCGCCATCAACACTTCCCAGAGGTGGCGCAGGTGTTCCTCCCACGTGGAGCTGAACACTGCGATGTCATCCAGGTAGGCTGCACTGAACGAATCCAGCCCAACCAACACCTGGTTGACCAACCTCTGGAAGGTGGCAGGGGCATTTTTCATCCCAAAGGGCATAACCCGGAACTGGTAATGCCCATCAGGGGTGGAAAATGCTGACCTCTCTTTGGCCCCATCGGTCAAGGCAATCTGCCAATACCCAGACGTTAGATCAAACGTGCTGAGGTAGTGGGCAGCCCCTAGCCGATCTATGAGCTCATCAGCTCTGGGGATGGGGTGTGCGTCAGTCCTGGTGACTGAATTGAGTCCTCTGTAGTCCACACAGAACCGGAGTTCGGGTGTGGCTCCCGGCGCTGCAGCCTTTGGGACCAAGACCACTGGGCTGGCCCAAGGACTGCTTGAGGACTCAATTAGCCCAAGGGCAAACATCTTGGAGACCTTCTCCTTGATGCAGGCCCTTACCCTGTCAGTCACCCTGTAGGCCTTGTGCCTCACAGGTGTACTATCCCCAGTGTCCACATCATGGACGCACCAATCAGTGACACCGGGAACCAGGGAAAACAGATCAGAAAATTGTCCCAGCAGCTGGCGACAATCATTCTGTTGCTCAGGGGTCAGGGTTTAAGAGAGGATGACACCATCCACTGACCCATCTTGCTCCTTGACTGACAGGAGGTCAGGAAGAGGCTCGGTCTCCTCCTCCATCCCAGCATCTGTCGCTAAGAGCATGCCCACTTGGGACCTCTCCAAGTGGGGCTTGAGGCGGTTGACATGTAGAACCCTTAAGGGGTTCCTAGGAGACTTCAGGTCCACCAAATAGGTAACCGGACTCTTGCGCTCCACCACCTCAAAGGGACCGGCCCACTTATCCTGGAGCGCACAGGGCTCCACTGGGGCCAAGACCCATACCTTCTGTCCAGGCTGAAGCTCTAGCAGAGTGGCATTCTGGTTGTACCACCGCTTCATCTCCTCCTGGCTGGCTTCCAGGTTTGCCTCAGCAAGTTCCCTGAAACGCCTAGTCTGGTTCCTGAAGGCCAGCATGTAGCTATATACATTCTGGGGAGGTTTCCTGGGAGATTGCTCCCAGCCTTCCTTGACCAGACTTAGAGGTCCTCTCACTGGGTGTCCGTACAGAAGATCAAAGGGACTGAACCCTAGAGACTTCTGTGGCACCTCTCTGTAAGCAAAGAGGAGGCATGGTAAGAGGACGTCCGCTTACGCCTCATGGGTCCTTCCAGGCCCATTATCATGCCTTTGAGGGTTCGGTTGAATCTCTCAACCAACCCGTTTCCTTGGGGGTGGTAAGGGGTGGTGAACTTGTAGGTTACACCACACCCTTGCCAAAGGGATTTCATATATTTAGATATGAAATTGGTACCTCGGTCAGACACCACTTCTAGAGGGAATCCCACTCGGGAGAAAATTCCCATCAGCGCACGTCCCACCACGGGGGCCGTCACTGTCCTCAGAGGGATGGCCTCCGGGTACCAGGTGGCATGGTCCGACAGGACCAGGATGAACCTATTGCCCATCGCTGTCCTGGGGTCCATGTTCCCTGGGTCTGTTAGGATCATAGAATGGAACAATTCTAACAGCCCATTCTGGCCTACAGGTAGCCTTACAATAGTGAAAAACGGAAATGGCTGTAATTCACTATTAGGACATGCCACACACATCAGGCTTGTCCTACCTTATGCTTACAATGCACCCTGCCCTTAGGCCTACCATAGGGGTGACTGATATGAAGTTAAGGGAAGGTTTAGGGACTGGCAAGTGTGTGTACTTACCCAGTCAGCATGACAGTACCAGACTGCACGCAGGTTCTGCAATAGCAGACCTTAGATACATTTTACCAGGCCGCTTCTGTGGGTGGCACAACCAGTGCTGCAAGCCCACCAGCAGCATTTGTATTTACAAGCCCTGGCACTCCTAGTGCACTTTACTGGGGTCTGACAGTAAACCAAATAAGCCAATCATGGAATCCAACCAACATATACATTTTAAATAGGGAGCACTTGCACTGTGGCACTGGTTGGCAGTGGCACAGTGCTCTGAGCAGCTAACACCAGCAAAACACATGAGGCACAGCGACAAAAAGTGCAATGGAGACTCACGCCAAGGTGCCAGGTCTAACAACTATCCTAATCCTTTAAGATAAATAAAAGTGTTGAAAACGTCACCAACTTCTCATCATTGACTGAACGTCTAAAATTCTGTCGACGATCTATGCATAGTTATTTTTTGTTCTAGCTCCAATTCACAAACGGTGGAAAAAGTCCATTGACCTCTTCAAGAGCCATCAGGATTTCCCAAGGAAAGATTCTGTAAATTGGGTATTTAATCTCAAAATCATACTTGGCTACACTTCAAGCTCCCACACCTCTGATGACCGTCAGCCTGTTCTCTTCCTGGTAGTTGCTGGTGCTGCCATCAGTACCGCTGGTGGCAAGCCACCTCCTGAACCAATCAACTTGAGTGGAGCAGTGCCCTTCACTACAAAGAATTCCTGCCCCCAGTTTACAAAATTTGTTTTGTTTATGAATACAACTCTTACAAGATGTCCCAGTAACTGCCAAATGACACAACACATTTGGTACTGAAGGCAGTCTGATCCTGAGATTATTTCTTGGGGTACATACTGTTTTTGTTGGGGACCTTGCACAAGCCTCACAAGTGATGGGACAGGGCTACTTCGGCCTTAGATTGCACCATCTGTGTAGTGGTTTATGCAGGTGCCGCCTTCTGCTGGTCTCTGGCACTAGCAGGCTGACTTTCTTAATCTCATGCAAGATGTTTGGGCAATGTGGCCATCAGAATACGCAAGGGACTCTCTTCCCCAATTCCAGTCACTAACTTTTTGCTACCCATGATCAGCTGAACAAATGGGATTGGAGAGAGAAAAACCTTAGTCCCTACGTCCTAGACTAAACATCTGTCAGTAGACACATTTCTTTCCACCTTATGTTTCGAAAGAGGCAGAAGATCTGGATATTCCCCCAATAATTGTGCAAGTGTCAGGCAATTTTTGATCCTAGCGCCGTAATATCCCTTTGGTGATGATGGTAGTGCTTTACAAATACTGTAAATAAAGATATTCAGGCGGCTGACCCCTTAGGAAGCACCATGACTCCGATTGATATTAAGGATTGCTTTAATGCAGGTTTTTCTACAGGGTAGAGACTCGTTCAAAGGATAATCTAATACCTGATCCAAAGTACACTGATCTGCTCAGTTTGTGGGAAAGGTAACAGCAGTCCGAATACCTAGTGACACTATGTATTATTTACATGTACAACAGATTCTGCACTCTACGAATTCTTAATTTCATTACAAGATTGGAGGCTACCATTAAGTATATAACTTTTAACACATCTCCAAGCAGCTGCATACATCATAAAGATAAGTATTCCAGAATAGAATATTCAAAACAAATAAAAGGCATGAGCCCATAAGAAATAGCCTCTTTTGAATGCGGCTCCAAGCAGATAAGTTCATTGCCTTACTTCTCCTGTTTTGATCCTATATCTCATTTGTTAATGTTTACTACTGAGAATCGATATTTCTGCCCATTTTGATTTTTCTAGTGTTTATTTGTAGACTTGTTGATATTGTTTACCATGTCTTTATCTTAAGATTCCTACCTTCGTTGATGTCTGACCTTGGCCCTTTACTCCTTGCGGCGCTCACGTTCCGCTTTCCCCTTTGCCTCTGTTTCCCCGCTCTCCAATTTACGGAGACCGGCGCAAGACCCCCCTCTCACCCCGAGCCGCTTTCTCTCCCGCGCGCGTGTCTCCGTCCTCGGAGACAGCTCACCGGCATTAGAGGAAGATACCCTGGCAATGCACACGTCACGCAAACGCGTTGCCAGGGACCATTCCTCAAACTCTGTTGTACTTCCCCTTACAACCAGCTGATCTGACGCTCGAGCCCTATGTCAGTTGCTCGCGTCTTACGATCAGCTGGTAATTCTTTCAAACGCTTACCGGAACACCCCAATTACCGCCCCTCTCTTCTAAATCAACATATTTCTGGTGATTTCCTTATCTCTCTCCACAAAATTATTCAAAAAAAAAAAAAGAGGATTTTGAGGCACCATTTAAAAAAAAAAATTATAATAATTCCCTTAGTGAATTTTCTCTCTCCCTCTGCCCCCCCCCCCCAAAAAAAGGGGAAATTTGAGCCATCGCTCCAAAAACAAAAAAAAAATTTAAAAAAGAGAAGAAAGGGGTGCCATTCTTTTACTTACCTTAAAGATAAAAAGTGACGCTGCTTTTTATTCCTTAACTTAAAGCACAGATAATGTCTGCCATAGACTCTGATGACGCCAGCGCACCTATCCCCAATATGGATAACCAGGCCTTTAAGAGCATCATCCATAATGAGATGAGATCTTGCATGCTGGAAACCTTATCTAAGGTTATGCCACCCAAAAGATCATTCCATATCTTGGTGGATGAGTCCAGCGAGATCCCAACTAACCTTTCTGACGATCTCATTGAAATAAGGGGGAAAAGACTCAAAAATAATAAAAATACTGACTATACTACCCCCCAGAGCACTTCAGGAGTTCAAAACTCCTCTACTTTATCGGGAGGTCATCGCACCTCAGTTAAATCGGGTGTCCTTAGCGGCACAACTTATAAAGGTGTCCTCAGCGGCACACAATTTATGGGTGTCCATAGTGGCACAAACTATCCTAGTGCTCAACGTACATTTTTACAAGATGATGATGACTCAGTACACAATGATGGCTCTGACCTTTTTGACGAATACGTCTTGGACTTAGACAATGATGATGAAGACTTTTACGATCATTCCTTAGATGAAGATCTTCCATCTACTTCCAAAGACGTTATTATAGACCCCTCAGGGGAAGAGATGTTATCTCCCCTCAACATAAAACACCCTCGTAGCTCTGAATGGTACCCGCAAGAGCATGTCAGCCAATTCATTAAGAAATGGCTTAGAAACTATTTGGAGAGAGATACCCGTAACCTACTCAAGAGCAGAATGCTCTAGACCCTGTATAGACGATAAAGTGTGTCAGACTCCCAATCTCGATCCAGAGCTAATTAAATACCTTTTCAAACGTGGGACGTATCCGAGAAAAGGAATGGAAAGGTCCCTTAAAGGTTGCCAGGATTCTGGGTCCCCTGGCAAGGATCATTGACTCAGCAGAAGACAGCCATATCAACGGCACACCCCTAGACACCGAAGCAATTAGAGGTTGATCCCAGAGGGCCTTGATCCTCTTGGGCAACGCAAACGCAAGCCTGAACTCTGAGAGAAGAAGAGTGGTCCTCACTAAAATCAGCCCAAAAGTGGGCGACCTCGCTGATAAAGAACCCTCCGTCAATCCCAAGGGGTTGCTTTTCGGAGACGATCTCATCAAGACGCTTGGCAAGTACGTCATGACCTTTACAGCCTTGGACTACGCACACCAAAACATGAGAAGGGTCTTCAACAATAACCTTTTTGGCAGGGCCGGAAGAAGGGGCCTCTCTTCCGGACGCTTCACCCGTAGGCCCTATCCAAGATCTAGAGGATTTGGCAGAGGCTACCAACCCTCCAATACCCCTCAATTCTACCCTCAAAGAGGAAGAAGTGCACGCACCAGAGGATTCAGATCAAGAGGAATCTCCAACGACAACAACTGCCAGAGTGAGTACAACTTTACTTTCTCCCCCCCCTCCCTTTCCCCGAAGGTCGGGGGCAGACTAAAATTTTTCTATCAGAACTGGGAATTGATTACTCGAGACCCTTGGGTCCTAAATACTGTGAAAGGGTTTACAATAGATTTTATTCAGACCCCGATTCAATCTTCTTTCCCCAGAGACATTCCTCTCTCCCTAGACCAGGAGAAAATAATAGAAGAAGAGATACACTTGATGCTTCAGAAGGGTGCCATTTTAGAAGTTCCTATGGAAATGCTAACCTTTTAAGCACTCTGTTCCTCGTCAAGAAAAAGGAAAAGGGTTGGAGACCTGTCATAAATTTAAGGGAACTCAACAAGTTCCTTGTCTACAGACATTTCAAGATGGAAGGCATCAATCTTCTGAGAGACCTTCTTCTCGAAGGCGACTGGCTAGTCAAGTTAGACCTAAAAGACGCTTACTTCACCATCCCTATGGCCAAAGATCACCAACCCTTTCTCCAATTTATGTGGAAGAACCATCTTTTCCAGTTCCAAGCACTCCTTTTCGGTCTCTCCTCAGCCCCATGGTGTTTCACCAAGGTGATGAGATCAATCACTTCCTCCCTAAGGGAAAGGGGCATTCGTTTAATTATATACCTGAACGACGTCATCATCCTTTCCCAAGACCACTCTCAGCTCATTCGGGACTTTAAATTTGTAATAGACCTTCTCGAGAACCTAGGCTTCATTATAAACAGAGAGAAATCGATTTTATCTCCCTCAAGATCCCTGGAGTTCCTAGGCTTCACCATAGATACCACAAATTCTCTTCTCCTCCTCCCACCGAAGAAAATTTCCAAGATCAGGAAAGAGATAAGACACGTCCTGAAACAAGACAGCTTATCCCTAAGAGAGCTCGCCAGACTTCTCGGTCTCCTTTCCTCTTCTATTCAAGCTATCTTTCCGGGCCCTCTGAATTACCGAGCCCTACAAAGAGTAAAAGCAAAAGCTTTAAGATCAGGGCTTTGGTACGGAGATCTCATTTCTCTCGACTGGGAAATCAGATTGGAACTCACCTGGTGGCTAGAAAACCTGGACACCTGGAATGACAGGGCAACCTTTGGTTCTGCACCAGAATTTATTCTGGAATCAGACGCGAGCCTTCATGGCTGGGGTGCATCTCTCCTAGACCAGAACACTGACGGAGTTTGGTCTCAAGAAGAATCCTCTCACCATATAAATTACCTAGAACTCACTGCCGGTCTCTATGCTCTGATGAGCTTCAAACATTCTCTTCAGGGCAGATCAGTCATTCTAAAGATGGACAATATGTCCGCGGTCGCTTATATAAATCGTCTGGGAGGCACGAAATCTGCGGATCTCTCGAATTTAGCCAAAAAGCTTTGGATGTTCTGCCTGGAAAACAAGATCACCCTCAAAGCCGAATATCTTCCAGGGAAAACCAATATTTGTGCAGATTGGAATTCGAGGTTCCTCTTAGACCGCAGCGACTGGAAACTAAATGTCTCCCTATTCAATTCCCTCAACAATATTTGGGGTCCTTTTCATATAGATCTCTTTGCGAGCAGGTTAAGTTTCCAATTGAAGAACTACTTCAGCTGGATACCCGACCCGGGTGCTCTAGCGGTGAACACCTTCCTTCAGTGTTGGAAGGGGAGCAACGCATATGCCTTTCCCCCCCTTCTCAATGATCCAGAGAATTCTTCAGAATGTGAGACATCAACAATGCTCCATAGTCATAATTACCCCCTTTTGGGCGTCTCAAGCATGGTTCCCCACTGCCTTGGAACTGGCTTACGACCTTCCCTTCCTAATTCCTTCCCTACCTGACCTTCTTACAGACGCAGACGGACTAATTCACCCACGAGGTCAGGCAGGGACTTTGAGCCTTCTTTCCTGTAGAGTGTCAGGAGATCCAATCTACTCTCAAAACTTTCGTCATCTGCTGCAACTCTCCTCGGAGAATCTTGGGCCCCCGGTACACATTACAGATATAACAGCATATGGAAATCATGGTCACGTTGATGCATGGAATGGAACCTGGATCCCGTAGAATCACCTATCGTTGACATAGTTAACTTTCTTGTCGAACAATTAGATCAAGGCCTTAGCTATAGATCTATTAACTGTTACTGGTCTGCTATCTCCGCAGGTCATGCTCTCGTCAATGGTAAGATGGTGGGTAAGAACACCATCATCTGAAGAGTCCTCAAAAGCATCAGACTCAGGAGACCTCCTAAACCCAGATACCAGTCTCTCTGGGACGTTAATCTAATTCTTGATCTCTTTTCTAGCTGGCCCGATAACATTCACCTTAATAGGAAAAACCTCTCTATCAAGCTGGCCACACTGCTTTGCCTAATTTCCTGTCGCAGAGTTTCTGACGTTAAAGCCCTCGAAGTTTCATTTAGGTCCTATAACATGTTTGGATTCAAATTTGAGCTTTTTAAAAGAACTAAGACTATGTCCGATTGTATTTTCTATCCACGCTTCGATTTATGCAAAAACTTTGCGTAGTTGACTGTATGAAAGAATATGACTGCAGAATGAATCCTCTTTGCCTTCTAGGTGTTAACCAATTACTTATCTCCTTTGTTAAACCACACAAAGCCATTACCTCTACTTCTATCTCTAGATGGGTCAAAATAGTTATGAACTTAGCTGGCATTGACTTGAAGTTGTTCCAAGCTCATTCGATCAGAGATGCTATGGCCAGCAAATCCTTTTGGTCTGGCAGTAAGTTGGATGATATTCTAAAGGCCGCCGACTGGTCTAATGCTAGTACTTTTGCTCAGCATTGCTGTAAACCAATTGGTCATATGTCCGATGGTGTGTTACATGGCTACCAACATTCATAATGGTAGCCTCTGATCTTGTAATGAAATTGCGATTCTCCTATTAACATGACTAGAGAATCTGGATTTCATTAAAGACTCGGAGGCTAACATTATCCCTCTCACCCTTTCCCCTGAGGGTTTATTAAATACTTACAGTTCACTTAAATGTTATCCTTATATCCCATTATTGAATTTGTTTCTTATCATATTTTAAGGTTATTCATTCTTGCTTTTTGACTGTGTTGCTTTTATCATTGTACCTAACTCACCTATTTGTTCTCTCCTTGCAGGAACATCTTCCCTAAATTACACTGTTTATCTCAAGTAACCTTTTACTTCTTGCCTTCCTCTTTGAGAGAATGTATTTACTTAGTTTTTTTCCTTTTTTTCAGATAATCTCTAATGATCTGATGCCGTCCTTGATCGGTCTCTCCGATCTTCATATTCTTCGTTTGCTGATGATTTAACTGACTGGACTTTATTCATCGTTATAAGACTTCTTCAACTTTACAAGACCTTTCCTGTTTTACGCCACATTCAAAATAGGCTGTTTCTTATGGGCTCATGCCTTTTATTTGTTTTGAATATTCTATTCTGGAATACTTATCTTTATGATGTATGTTGCTGCTTGGAGACGCATTAAAAGTTATATGCTTAATGTTAGCCTCTGAGTCTTTAATGAAATCCAGATTCTCTAGTCATGTTAATAGGAGAATCGCAATTCCTCACTCTCGAAGGGGTCAAAGTGGCCCCTAGTGAACAAGCACTGCCATTTATTTGTGTTCTATTCACCACAACACCATGGCATATTATGGAAAGACAGACTTGACCATCTGGTCACTCAATGTGAATGTCATGACCCATTATATAAAATGTTTAAAAAGCGTAATCCTTGCTTGACTTTAAAAGGCTAGATGTAATACTTACACAAGAAACTCACCTTAGCATTCCTGAATCTAGCAAACTCAAAGTGGAGTGGGTGGGAAAGGTCATCTCCTCTGACCCGGAGGACCTACCCAATTCAATACAAGCCTCACTGGCTTCTCCCAGGAAAAACATATTGGCTAAACTCCTACATAGAATGCTCCCAGCTCAAATTCAAAGAACATAGACAGACGTCAACAGCCAGTATGTCTTTGCCAGGTTGAATATCTTTGATTAAGTCCTAGTAATTGGCTCTGTCTATCCCACAACTGCTGCAAAGCGCACCTGGTTCTCTAACCTGCACCGATTACTTATAGAATTTGCTTCCAACAAATTGGTCAATAGAGGTGACTGGAACATGGAGTTGGACAAAAATGGCCCACCTGTTGCAGGCTAGAAAATGACTGTGCCATTCTCCATATTATCATACTAGATCATTCACTCCAAGATCCCTGGTGACAGTTACATCCCACAGGGAAAGTGTATACCTACTTATCACCAGCTCATTGATTAGAATCCTGGCTTGATTTTTTCTTTCAAATAACACAGCTCTCACTATAGTCCAGGCCTGTGAAATGAGTGTTGGTAGTGTCTAATGTACCCATACTACTTAAACTGGATCGACAATTGATGTATCCGAAATCCTGTACAAAAATATGTGAGCTCCAGAATAAATATCGCAAGAACCCTTTTAGAATGTTTTACGTTCTTTTACATCCAAGAAATTTGAGCTAAATACGGTCTACACACTGGCCACTGAGAAAGCACTGACACAGATAAAAAAGAAAACAAATGGGCATGCTCAAAAACTAGGTTAGCTGTTGATCAGGTAATTAAAACAAAGGAAATCTCAACCTGCCATTCTGGCCATCTGTAGCTCAAACTGCACAGTCCTATCTCAATCTTTGAGCATTGTACACAAATGTGTGTCCTTCTATACTGCACATATCCTTCTGACTCCCCAGAAAATACCACACAGGAAGACACATGTATGGCCAATATCAGGCTACCACATTACTAGAGCAATCCAGAGAGGAACTTGACCAAGAAATATCAGAAGAGGAGGCAAGGGAAGCAATAGCAATGGTGAAAGCACCTGGGAATATGGCTTTCTGCTTGCATTTTTATAAAACTACCTAAGTGGAAATAGTCACAGTCTTATCAGAAATGTTCTGAGAAGCAAAGAACATTGACACTGAATTCAAAGAGTGCACATTCCACATATTCCCAAACCAGGGAAAGATCTCCTCTCTTGTCCTAGTTATCAACTTATATCATTTTTGACCTGCAACGTAGAGGTATTAACAGAAATCTTGGCCAATAGACTTGGTAGAAAGATCCATCTCTTGATAAACACATTTTACTGCTGCTCCTAAAATCACATACCGACTTGACTCATTTGTTATTGCAAACTAAGGCAGATAAGGATGACAAACTGCTTCTCTCTAGACCCTGAGCAAGACCCTGAGCAAGTGTTTGATCAGGTAGAGTGGAAATACCATTTTCAAAGAATTTTACACTATGGACACACATTTATAATGTCAGTACAATGGCTATATTATGCCCTCTCGACACAGATCAGCTGCAATGGGTTCCTGAAAAAACCAACACGAAGGAACAGGGCATGAGACAGACCTTAGAATGGTTGGTTATTGTCATAAGGTCATCTCACAAGTAACAGATCTGGCGAGAGTGGCTCGGGAGATTAAGTCGTTGTTGTATGACAATGATGTGCTCTTGACTCTGAGTGATCCCCGCTTGGCAATACTGCCATTAGTGACTATTAATAATGACTTCTCCTGTTCCTCGGGATAATAAGTAAACTTGGATAAAACATAGGCTATGCCCATGACACCCTGCATGACAAGACACTCTTTACATCAGCTGCTGGTGAAGGGGATACAGAGGAGAATTAAATATCTGGGATTTATGATTAGCATCAATTTCCCTACCAAGGTTAGGGACAAGGTGTTGGCCCTCATGGAGAGGGCGAAAGTGGATTTTACTAAGGGGGCTGCACTGCAATTCTTCCTATGGGGCAGGGTTGAAACCATCAAAATATTGATGGCTCCAAGATTTAACTACAGGTTTAACATGCTCCCCTTTAAGGTACCTGCTGGAACATTGCAATTGATAGATGCAAGCATACTTAAAAATATATGGAGGACCTCCCCCCAGTCCCCCCCACAGCAAAACGATACGCTGCTACCACCTTGGGAGGCCTTCAACAACCTTGTATGCAGACGTACTACAGAGTGCGACATCTTTCCTAAATGGCCTAATATTGAAATCCCTACAAAGAAACGCCTACATGGACCTGGAATGAACGGCATCTATATAACAGAATACAAGGGCTTTCCATAATATACATAGGACTTAAAGCCTCGACAGACCCCAACAACCTGGTACAGACTGAAATACATAATATTTAGATGATTACACAATCACCTTAAACAGGATATATATTTGTTCATTTAACATGCCATCTTCTTAAATTGCTTAATGCATGCACCACTACTGTGTCTGTATACTATAATTATGGCTAGATCGTTTGTGAAGTATTAAATAATAAAAGTATTCAAATACAGATACAAAGTCCGCAGTTGGAAAAGAGCCATGCCCACCAGTAAGGGGGAAAAGGGTGGTGTACAATCTGTAATTTTGGGTTTGCAATGCCATAGCTTTACAGAAACTCATTATAGGCCCAATTCACAAATATTTTTATAGAGTAGGTGTGCCTTACTCCAGGCGCTGGTGTGAGTTACACCTATTTATTTATTTATTTAGTTACACCTGATTTATAAAGCATTTTCTTTGGGTCGGTGTGGCATTCTTCAGTCTTAAATATGACTCACTCATTAATTCTAGGAGTAAGAAAGGTTTTCCTACGGTTTCTGTGAGTAAACATGCCCTTACTCCTGGAACCTACTCAAAGAAAGTCCTTTGTAAATCTGGGCTAGATAGCTTAATTTGTAAAATAATAGGTGTCGGGTCCCAAAGTTTTTCTTAGAAGCCCATCAATGACACTACTGAATATTAGGGTTGTCGAATGCCAAGTCTATAATCTAGTCTTTATTCCACCAAATGCTTCTTTCATCTGCCACCATACACTTACTGCCCCTTTGTCTTAGTCTTGCAGGTTCCTTTTTAATCGTGCTTTCTCTATTTGTCACTTATTTTTAATCTTTCTCTTCCTACTTCCTTTGCCCTTATCTGTTGTTTTTCTCTCTTGTTTTAGGCCAAGGTGTTGAGAGCTGAAATTAGTCCTGTGCTCCAAAAATGAGAGGCTCACAATGGGGCAAATTATCAAGCATGGAGTTGAAATTATTGCCGCTTTAGCGGCAGAAAACTGCTGCTAAAGCGGCGATAATGGGCTTGATAATATGCACCTGAGAATTCCAATAGAAGCCCATGTTGTCACCAAAACATGGGCTTCTATGGGAATTCTCACGGGCATATTATCAAGCCCATTATCGTCTCTTTAGCGGCAGTTTTCTGCCGCTAAAGCGGCGATAATTTTAACTCTGTTTCTTGATAATATGCCCCATTGTCAGTTGATTTGCACCTCCATATGAATAAACAAGGAAAGGGAAAAAGTGCCTTCTTTGGTCCGGAGGACCAGTCTTCAGGGCTGTGCAGGATGTTATTACTATTCAGGAAGGAAAGAGTTGGTTTGTTGCTAGGCAACAAACAAGCAAACTGTTGAGGCGGCTAACGCTAGGCGCTCCGAAGCAGGAACGTAGATCCTGGGAACACACATGGAAGCTGCACTCATGTTGACATATTACAGAAAGAATAATGAGTACAGAATGCAGAATGTAAGAAAATATGACATGGCAAACTGGATACCACACAGACACATGAAAATGCTCCGAAATAAAAGAAGTACTATTGCAAACATTATAAAAATACACTTCACGTCCTTCACATTTAACATGGGCTTCAATTGGAATTCCATAGAGCATATTATCAAGCCCATTAACGCTGTTTTAGCGGCAGATTTCTGCCGCTAAAGCGGCGATAATTTTATCGCCTGGCTTGATAATATGCCCCCAAGGAACGTTGTATTCTGATTTTGAGTCCTATCAGTAAACCCATACGGAGGATTTGAGAAATAAACAGCGCACTCTGCATAGAGGTATACAGGATAGCAAATCTTTAAAGCTTGTGGAGCGCATTAATGTTACAGGTGTAAATAAAATTGAGTTGCTTTAGGATTAGGGCTAGAAAAACTCCGTAGCTAATCCTAGGCAGAGAGTAGATGCCACCAAATGTATTCAGAGCCGAAGTTCTCTTAAGGTTACATTGTATACGAGATCCTAGCTTGCTGCTGTAGAATGGGCTGGACAGGCCTTTTATTCCACCCGGCATTTCTAGTGTGGACTGGAGACCCTGGAGGCCGGGCAGTGACACTGCTTGTGCCTCTGTCGCTCACCCCAGCTCCAGAAGGTGAATTGCAGCAGAGAGAGGGGATATGGGCTGAAGGCGGACAGAAAGTGATCAGAGAGGGAGAAGACAGAAAGGAGGGAGGGAGGGAGGGAGGAAGGTGGTTTGAGTATGTTTGCTAGGGCTGATTTTGGTACCCTGGTCCAGACCTGGCTGTAGTAGTCATTCAGTAGTCTTTATGAAGTAGTCACGCACTCAGCAGGCGCGCAACACCCATTGGGCTCACAGGGCTTCAGCCCCCCCCCGTCGTGTGTGGCAGCCCGGGATGAGACAGCTTCCCGGCGCACACACAGCCGCACCCGAGCACTTCACAGGTCTTTCAAAGACCATTTGCATGTTAATGAGGCCTCGCTGTTGTTTCACCCCTTCTAAGAGCCCCGGCAGCTCCATCTCTGCCTATGGCTTAAAAGATTCAGCCCCCCCCCGAAACTTTTTCTTAGCCCCCCCGAAATGTGGCTCTAGTTGCGCCTCTGGCACTCAGCAAGCATGACCGGAGCTCTAGCACGAGCAGAAGTTATAAAAGATAGCCATAGTGGGGAGCAATCAGCCCCTTATGCCCCTCAGCCGCATGCAAGCAAGGAAAATGCCCCAAAAGACCCCTGATTGTGTTGACAAAAACAGTTTGAGAACAGTGGGACACATACACACTTAGACCTGTCGTACTAATGCCAGCTATGCTCCAGGTACTCACATTTAACAACTTTTGTTTCATCTGCTCACCACATAATACTGTCACCGAAGCCCAGGAAGCCTCACATGGAGCCCATACTCCGCCATAAGTTCTATGGGTTGCCGATGTTCGCACTACCCTCCATTCCGTGATAATTGGGTACATTGGATACAATTGAAAATGTAAACTTAAGAAATATAGACTACAATTAAAACAAAGGACACTGCAAAATATTGGCAATGTAAGAAAATCTAGCCATAAAAATACTGATGTGCAACCAAACCTGCTAATCCTTTCGTCCCACATATAAAGACTCTTATAAAACATAATTAGTAGTTCAAGAAGCAATGAGTTTTTTTGGCAGGGATTAGACCATTTTTAAATTTCAAATTCACTGTAGTTACAAGTAGTGCACGGTCCAAACTTTAGCACTGAACATGTTTTACGCGGGCTATACCAGCTATTAAAGGCCCGCTCCAGCATTAAAGATCCGAGCCGAAGGCGTGGGCCTTTAACAAGGGAGCGGGACATTAATAGCCGGTATAGCCCAGCTACAAAGGGCTATAAGGCTATTAGAACATTCTGCCACTAGAGGGCAGAATGTTATAACAAATAAAACAAAGGCTTCAGGGAGCGCAAGTGGAATGAAATCCCCTCAGGCTCCCCGAAGCCTTTGTTCACAGCCAGAGCTGTGAACAAAGAAACATTGGAATGTTGGAGCTCCAGGCTTATACCAGCCATTATAAGCCCGGACTTACTCCATTGTTTTCAATGGAGCTCCCAACATTCCAATGGTCTAATAGCGGGTATAGCCCAGCTACAAAGGGCTATAAGGCTATTAGAACATTCTTCCACTAGAGGGCAGAATGTTCTAATAAATAAAACTAAGGCCTCTGAGCCAGAGGGGATTTGAATCCCCTCGGGCTCCGAGAGGCCTTTGTTCAAACAACATTGGAATGTTGCTTTGCATGCCTTTACCGGCCCGTAGAACCTCCATGCACTCCATTGTATTCAATGGAGTGCTCCACATTCCAATGTTCTAATATATTTTATGAACACACAAGAGAAGCTGCTCCTGAGTTTATTGACCGGAACTTTACTAAAACCTAAGTGAAGTTGCTGGCATCTCACAAAAAGTGAATACCTGTCCTCACACACCACTAAAAGTCATGCTTCATCATCTGCAGTCCGCGCTCTCTAATAACTTGGTTTGAGAGAGAGCGGACCTTCACCTGGAGACAGGGAGCCACTTCTAAAACTAAGTGGTGCCCGTGAGAGTGAGTGAAGTTTTAAAAAGAGCAGACACAGCTAGGTAGCCACTACGGTGAGGGGGTCATAACACGCCCCTATTTTCAATGTCCCTATACTTTTGAATAATCGGCATATCCTGTGAAATCTCAGACAACACAGATAGGGGGCAGAGGCCTTTGCTGAGTGGCTGGAGAGGGCAGCCAACACATTGGCCCCATTTAGGGCAGTCTCGCAAAAAAGACTCTCACCATCAGCCCCCTGGTAAAATGACAGGCTTAGAACTCTTAAGCAGGTGTTTTGCAGTCAAGATCGGTCATGGAGCAAAAAACACAAGTAGAGCAAGAAATAATTTCATAAAGACAGATCATTAAAGAATACAAGCTTGCTCTAATTGAGGAAAAATCCAAATATCGCACTCATAGACTCGAAAATGCTTCATCTTCTAGACAACTCTTCAGGGTATTGAGGCAGATCTCTACTCCGCTGGTCAGGGGTGAGCAGGAGGGCTCCCAACTATTTTGCAATCAGTTAGCAAATTTCCTTCATTCTAAAATCATAGACATCCAAGAAGGGTTCGAACTAACCCCTAATTTGACCCCACAGTTAAGTTCTACCACACCGCCTTAACTGACACCTCAAGGGATGTCAGCGCAAATAGGTCAAGAGACCAAAGTTTTATCTGCTTTTACAAACCAAACCCCTAACATGGTAGAACACTATCTTCTTAATACAAACTCAGGGTCACCTCTGGAAGCCTGCCCTCCAGCAGTTCTTCACCTGGAGGTGTGTGTAACAATTTAATGAATAAAGTGATCATATCCGGATCTTATCCCTGGAGTTGGATGGAGGCAATTATTAGGCCCCTCCTAAAGAAATCTAATCTGGATATCACAGACTGCAAAAATGATCGCCTGATCTCTTCACTTCCGTGTCCAGCAAAGATTCTTGAGAAACACCTTAAAATCTATCTGATGGAAATTGCAGAGCAGCAGCATTGGCTGAATGACTCCCAGTTCAGTTTTAGGAGACATCATGGGACAGATGCCGCACTGATCTCAGCCACCGACTGCATCAGGCGGTTATTGGATGAAGGACAGGGTGTGGCTCTGATACTCTTGGATCTATCAGCAGCATTTGATACTATCTCCCCTTTGTTGCTGTTAGATCGACTTCAAGGCCTGGGTATCTCTCACCAAGCCCTAGCCCTTCTGTCTTCATTTCTTAGAGATAGATCTCAAACGGTGAAAGTACAGCACTTTTACTCACCTGTCTTCTCCCTGCCTAGTTGAGAGCCACAGGGCTCATAATCGAGCCCCACGCTCTTTAATCTTTATGTAGCCCCCCTGTTGGCAATAATTCAGGCATTCGAAATGAAGGTAGTGTCATATGCTGATGACACTCAAATTCTTGTGGAAATTCTGAAGAATTCATGCTCATTAGCAGACAATGTTTCACAAATGAATGTCGGCAGTGGCAGATTGGTTGATTCGTAATTTCTTAAAACTTAATGGGGAAAAGACTGGAGTGCTGATTTTAGGCACAGGATCACCCAGATGGAATAGTAGCTGCTGGCCAGAATCTTTAGGAACCTGCCCTGCCCCAGGGAAGAAGGCTAGGAACCTTGGAGTTCTGATATATACCAAAATCAACCTCAATGCCTAGGTGAATCGTACGGTAGCAACCTGCATCTCGATTATAAGGATGCTTAAGAAAATCTTTCTGCTTATTCAGCAGTCACCCTGTAAGCAGGTCGCTCTTGCCCTAGTAATGTACAGACTGGATTACTGCCACTCACTATACCGTGACTCTAATAAGAACACGCAACATAGACTACATGTGGTACAAAATGACCTGACCAGATTAATACTAGATATCCCTAGGCGCCAGTCTGCCGTCATGGGACTGGGGGCCTTACACTGGCTGCCGATTAGAAAGCGCATTATGTTTAAATCTTTATCTTCCATGTCCATTGAGAATAAAAGCTATGTTTAGATGGTACATCCCAGGTAGAAACTTTCGATCGGCGCATCAATACCAGCTCGTGGTGCCGAGAACTAAAAGAAAGAAATAGAGTGATAGAGCATTTTCAACGGGTCGAGTAGACTCTGAAACTCCCCTCCACAAAGCCTTAGGGCCATTCCTCAGTTGATGCCCTTTAGGAAGACACTCAAGACATGGCTATACACTCTTTAGACCATCTCTCTGCATCCAGAGGTATAGCAGCTCTCCTCCCGGCCGGTTGTGTACAACACCTTGATGCCTTTGGGTGATTGTTTGAGCTCTATGAATTTCAAATCAAATCAAAATCAAATCATTCTTGTCTGCTTGTGAACGCTTTCTGTCCTTTTGCACATTGCAGTAATAGGGGGCCATCTTTAGTTCTGCTTATCTCAAAAGGCAAGCTTGAGTGTTGAAAATAAAAAGTATACTCACATTCCAGTCAATGGTGGAGAAGAATAGGTGTCGCTTAATCTCCTCAACCCCATCGAGCCCTGCTCCTGCCAAAACATACCAAGCAGAAATAAATGAGTGCAATTTGACAAAGGGATTTTTGTAAAAGCACTTCATTGAGAGTAAAACATTTTAAAGTGGAATTTCATTTCACAATAGTGGCCTGTTCCAAAACCCCAAATTGGATCAATCTTTGGTTGAAGAATTTGACATCAAGGCATAATGATTGCCTCCTTGCTTATGTAGACATTGACCTATTTTGGATTATACTTACAGACTGAGGTTGCAGCACACAATACATTATTACATGTTTATAAATGGCGTTCAAAAATGACAAGAGATGCAACACAACATTTGTCTGGAGCTAAACAGGGTACCTCTGCTCTGTGTCTCTGTTCCAGCACTCTGGCAGAGCCTGCACTAATGAGAGCAGGTTCTGAGAACGCATTCAATGGAATCAGTGTCTGCACTCATGAAGCCGAATATAGCGAAGAAGGGTTCAAAAAGGCTAATTTTAAAACGTACAAAGCTATTTTGCTACCACAAACAAACCCTGCAAGTCACAAAGTAACAGGGTTTGCAACAGCAAAATGGCTTTTTGGTGTGCATTAAACCCATTTCACAAGTAGGGAAAGCACTCCTGACTCACATAATGAGTTGCCCTACCCATACTGAGTCACAATTACACAGTGAAGTGATACTGAAAGCCATTGATCAGATACTGACACCTCAAAGGAGGTGGTAACACCTTCCCCTTTGTGAATGATGTTAGCATCATCAGGTGGAGTAGGCAATGGATAAAGGGACCACTGCCTTCCTCCCTAATGTTTTCCTAAATGGTAAAATGCGAGAAAGAGAATTATTAATTGGGTTGAATCATAGTACACCAAAGGTTTTAAGGGCACTATCTTGTTAGGTCCATGTAAAGGTTTCAGTAATTTAAACGTGAGCTAATCCCCTGTAGTTTAGCACAGAGTAGGCCTAGAGAAATACCAAAACTCAAAAACAGAACAAAATAAAATCCCTCTCAAATTTACAAAAATAGAGTATAATTTAATAAACTAAATGACACCAAAATAAAAATAATAATCCAATACGGAGAACAGGTGATATGATTTTTAGAAGACTTATGCAAAATATAGCACCATAAAGCACAAAGTCACAGTAGGCCGGGACCTAGGCGCGATTTCGAACTAAACCCAATGGAGTGCTGGTCAGATACATCAACCTTGTTGGAGGTTTTACCTTGGGACTTAGCCTCTGAAATGGAAGTAAAAATGGTTCTGTTGGGTAATGCCGCAGGCAGGCGGTATAAAAAAGAAGTCTTCAGAATTTCGACAAGGGTTGGACTAGGTCTTACTGAAGCTGTTGGTTTTGGTTGAAAAAGCTCCCCAAGGAACATTTTAATTTCACTCCTAGGGAAGTTCTCTCGCTGATCAAATTACTTTTGCCGCCTTTGCCTGGTCAAGATCTTTATCTTCAAACTTAGTCTCTTTTTTGAAGCTCTGACTCTTCCAGTGGGGCAAGGCTGCAGCCTGCATCAGATGATGAGTGTCACTGCAGTGAAGCTCCGAGCGACAGAATCCTGTTTCTTCAGCACAACAAGGTCACATCTTGGGCAGATTGGCTTGGCAGGTTTGTCTCCCGTACTCTGGAGGTCTTGGAGCTCGAAATGTTTAGAAGTTCCAGCTTTGTAGAGGTGATAGGAGCAGTTCTGTTAGACATAACAAAGGGCCCAAGGACAACAGTGCCAGAACTCGGGGGTCAAGTCCACCGGCAGAGTACAGGTCAGGTCCAGTTGGTGCTGGTCAGCTGGGTATTTCGGTGAAAAGATCACTGGCAGTTTTTTTGTGGCCCTGTAGCTGACACAGCACATCAGCCAACTGGCCCTTCGAGACCACTTCTTTGTCCTGGGTACAAATATGAGCAGGGCCAGCCCTTGCAGTCTCCTCAAAGGTCTGAAACAGAAGGTGCAGAACTTCTATTCTTTCACATGTGTGGGCTGTTCTGGAGAAGGTGGGTACCACATTTATGCCTGGCACTAGCTAACGGGAGGGGTGACTGCTTTCCCCTTCCTAAACAATGGGCAAAGTTTCCCGGGGCTAACCATACCGACCTTTGCAGCAATTCCTGTTTATTTCACTGCAAACAATCCCACAGCACCCCTCATTACCTAAATATAAGACGGAGAAAGTCTTCTCCCTTCATGCAGAGCCCATGTGCCCACCCAGGCTAGGCTAATGGGCAGTACCCTCGTCCTTGGTCACTTCAAAACAGTTCAGGGGGAATCTTTCTCTAGGTTTGATGCCTACCTCTGTAATAGGACAAAACATTTGCTAGTGAAATGGGAGGTCCCTTTGAAGTAAGGGTCCACCCAATATGAAATTCCTGCCAGAGGAATAAAAACACCTCCGAACACCCAGGCATTTACCTGCTCTTAGAATATTTTTCACACCTCATCAGGGCTAATCACTCACTGCGCTAAAACCGGAGAGTTAATGCAAATTATCCACCAGCAGCTTTAGGTAGGCGAAAGTTAACTTTCTAAAAGTTACTTTTCTTACTAGTTATTACAACTCCGACTTCATCATTGAGTTGGGCTTTTAATAAATGTTAAAAAAGTTGTTTAATCATTTGTCTACCAGGTTCTTAACTGGAGATGTCAGAATTAATATTTCAGATTGCTTCCAAGTGGTTCTCCATGAACCAGCCAGTCCTGCCACAGTGGAACAGGCTTTTGAGTGCTAGTCACTATAAGGACATGTTAACGTTAAATGTATACATGTCCTACTCTCAAAAACGATTCACCCTGCTCTGTAGAAAGTCTTACAGAGATGTTGACATATTCATATCAAAGGTTTTCTCTTGTTAAAAAGAGTTAGTTTAACAGGTGAGTATCCAGGCTTGCAAATGCAGCAGCCGGGATACAGCAGTACACCGTGGGTCATGTTTGTCTGGTCACACCAGTGGATGCCACAGTAGTACGGTATTTCACAAAGGGCATTTTATTCTCCATTCCACGGGTATCTCATGCGCACCATACACTTTGGCCTTACAAGAAAATTAAAAATGACAATTAGCATTAAGTTAATTTCGTCATGTTTTGGGAGCAGTTCAGATGCACATGGGGCCTGGTTAGCAGTGTCCTAATGCACTGAGTCGAAAATCCAACTATCTATCCACAAAAACATAAGGGTGACCACAATTTAAAACAGCATTGTATAAGGAATACCAGCTGCTTAATAAAAAAAATCCATTTGAGAATGTAAATGCAGGGGTTGTAGTCTTTCTATTTCTTGCAGCCCATCCTTTTTGTAGACAATCACAAGGGGTTGCATATAGCAAACTCCCTTAATATTTAATGTACATTAGGCAGGTCTTTCTGCAACAACCTGCAATTAGAGATTTTGGGATGTGACTTATTGGTACATAGGTCCCATTACAAAATAAAGACTGATCACAAAAAGTCGGCTTCAGAACATTTTCTGCAACCAGACATTTGGTACATCTGGTTCTAATTATTGCAATATTAGGTAATGGCTGGATTAGGGTTTCAGAGATACAGTGGTCAGAGAAAATGATTCTGGCCCATACCACTGTACCAAAATCTGCCCTTCACAAGTTTTTATCCCTGGATTGGGAAAAAACTATATGAACTCAGAATTACTACATCCTTTTTCACAATGGTTATCCCTACTTCTGGAATAAATATGGTCAGATTTAACACCTACTCACTGCTGGTGGTAAATCTTAGCAGGTGGGAGATTGAGGATGTGGTTAAGGAGGTCTTCTAGGGCAGCAAAAGGTCCTTGTGCGCCGGGGAGGGGAGCATTGCATGCTCCCTTGGTGGTGTTGAATGGGTTTGTTGGTACATGTTGCATCTCAGGCCGTGGCCCATGCCCCGTCCACCATTGGTTTTACTGAGTTTTAATCTGAACCCTGTAATACCATGTCTGGTGTTCTGCACTTCGCAAATTCTGGTACAGGAACACCAGAAAGCTCATAGCCTAGTGAAGCAGTATCCCCTGACTCATAATGGGGACCTGAAATTAAAATATGATCTTCACATAAATCAGCTTGTCAGTTGTCTTGTACTGCAGCAATATTAATGGTCCAATAAAAAAAAAAACATTTAGCAAATGTAGTGAACATGGATATTAAACAAAACACAATGGGCTCGATTCACAAAGGCAATTTTAGACAAAAGTCTAACTTTACGACTTTTGGTATTCCCAGAGGTAATTGATGAGTCACATCTTTTCGTCTGCAGTCCAGACTGAATCTCTGGCGCAAGCTGTACTCTCCGGCTCAAGCCGTACTCTCTGGTTTGGGCCAGAATCTCCGGTTTGGGCTGGATGAAGTGTAATCAATGGGCTGGAATGCAATTTTTACCAAAAGGAACATTAGGAAGTTATGAAAATCAGTTTAGGCAAGGAAAAGGGTAGGGCCAGACACTGCATCACATCCAAGAACTGTGTGCTCCTTTGCATCATGGTACATGCAGTCCACAATTTGCGCTACCTCAACACTGAGTCACTTGGAAATTCCTCCATAGAGGCTGTTCCTGTAGTCCAACTTGCTGGTGATGAGGGCATGAGTGATGGTTTTTATTATGTTCCTTAGGAGTCATTAAAAGATTCTGCATCTTTAGGGTGTGAAAGCAGGTTGATATGGCAGTATTAGCTTGTTCGATCATGTCTGATTTTTTTGTCAGTAATGATCCTGAGGTTTTTGGCATGGGTGCTGGGGTGGGGGTGGGTATGAGTCAAAGGCTGGCTGGCCACTGGTGGAGTCTAATGGTGAGTTGGTTTTGATATAAATCACTTCTGGCTTGTTAGTTTTGAGGTTGAGACAGTTGGACTTTATCCAGTTGGCAACGTTGGTCAAACAGGCAGTTAACTTGTTCCTTGTGTTAGAAGTCTTGTCCAATAGAAGAGTGTTAGTTGCATGTCATATATATAGGATATGAATGTCGTGAGTATGTATGACATTAGTCAGAGTAGTTATGTATACGTTGAAGAGAGTCGGGCTGAGAGATTGATTTTGAGGCACTTCAGAGATGAGTTAGCAGGCCTCCGAGGAGTACAGTGCCAGGCTGACAGCTTGAGTTCCAACTCTAAAGAAGGAGCAGATCCAGTGGAGAGTTGGCTCTTGGTTGCCAATTTCATGAAGGCGTTTGATGAGGATGGTGTTAGAGACCATGCCAAATGCTGCCAAGAGGTCCAGAATCATAAGAGTTGCCATATCTCTTATATCCAGGATCATGCTGATGTTGTCTGTGGTGTGATTAGGAGCTGTTTCTGTACTTCAGTTGCACCTGAGCACAAACTGCATTATGGCAGCAAGGAACTGGATGCTGCTGATGTGAGCGTTGAGGCGTCGTTTGATAAGCATCTCATAGACTTTGATTGTCTATGGTAGAAGTGAGATCTGTCCGTAGTTGGTGAGCATGGCTGTGTCCATGGAGGGTTTTTTAAGCAAGGGGATAACAGTGGCATTTTGACAATTGTCTAGGAAGGCAACTGAGGTGATGAAGGAGTCCAGGTTGTGTGTTTAAGCTTCACTGATTGGTAGGAGTCCTTTCTTGAATTCATGCAGTGGGTAGGGGTGTGATGGGCCCTAAAGTGGATAATCTTCATGGTAGTGGAGGTCACATTTGTGGTGATAGCTGGCCACGAGGTCAGGGTCAGCTCATTAGCTGAGATGGGAACTTGCATGGCGAGGGTGATGGGGCTTGGTTGAAGGTGAAGTTGCAGTATATGAAGGTAATCTTTTTGAAGAAGAATTTTGAGAATTTGTAGCAGAGTTCCTGTTAGGAGGTGATTCTGCTGGAAGTGACTTCAGGCTACTGTCAGTGTTGAGATGGGTTGTAAAAGAACAGAGCATGCAGGGACAATGCATGGCTAGCAAGAGATTGAATGAGGAAGTAGAAGATTTGTAGTAGTTATAAAACAAGAAGGATGACTTGTCTGAAAAGTGAGAGAAGTGGGACACAGGAATCAGATATGTTTTTAAGGAGGTGGGAGGGTGGGAGACAGAAGTTGAAGAAAGATGGGAGGACAAGATCTGCTGAAGGGGAGGGGTAGAACAAGGACAGTGGTTTAATGGGGAACTTGAAGGACATGGCAAAAGGTGACATGAGGCCTGGTACTTTGTAGAAGACTGGCTTCTTTCATTCAGCATCTATGGTAGCAAATAGCAATACATAGTTAGCACTGATGCTAAATTAAACTGCTCCTGTAGGAAGAGATCCCATCTCCAAGTGTATAAATTATGTGAATACCTCCATCCACCTATTTGCACATCTCAGAGATCTCTTATGCAATTGCACAGAATAATGTGATATGCACACATTTTTGGTGAATTTTAGATGAATTATAACCAAAACAATCTACTTTACAGGGTCACCCTTTTTAGGTCTCGCCTGACCCAGCGCATGCGCTGGTCTGGCGAGACTTATTGAGAGGGCTCCAAAAAGTGCTACCGGCCAGCCTAGAGCTACAGTGCATGGGCGCGGGCACGCGCGCCGCGCTTGACGCGATTACTTTCACGGCCGAGCGGCCGCTTTGATGTTTGATTGTGATCGCGATCACTTTCACTTTCGCCGCTTGCATAGCCAATAGGTCTCGCTTTTGGGACCTTATAAGTATTTAGTTATGCAACTGTTGCATGGCTAAACACTTATAAGGTCCCAAAGGCGAGACCTATTGACTATGCCAATGCTTGTTCCTAGTGTGAGCACACTTCGAAGGTTCACAAACATAAGAGCCAGCCTTGTAATCAAACAAATCAAAAATCACAAATAGAAGGTATGTTTTTAAAATCAGTTTACACTACAGTTAAGGTAGGCACTTGATTCCCCACACAAATATCTTCTCTGCCTCATTCTACCAAAAATCTTGCATTGGTTCCATCTGTAACTTGAAGGAAAGGAGTCTATTTGCATGGGTCAGCTGGATAATATCCATCTGCATGCTTCCAAGCAAGAAGGAATGTTACATTATTGAACATATGCAAACCTAACTCCAAATAGGATAGGAATTGGAACACATCATCCTAATGTGCTCAAGGCACTGAGACTTCAGAAAGAAAAATTGAGAAACTCCCACAGAAACAAAGCATCAAAGAAGTGAGGTCCACCACATTGTTCCTTTTTAGGCGTCCTCACTCATAAGTGAAAGTCGGTTGCCTAGTCAAGCTATGGAAATCAAAACCAGGACTGAATTAAAGCTGGAGAAGAGTTTATTTATAGAGGACAGGCAGAGACAACCATAACTCAACCATTCAAATCAATGACCAGGAATAGTTGGAATTAGTGCAGGCAGGCATTGCTGGAATTACATTTATTCAACATATTCTTCACCGATAGATAGATTTGCCTGCACCCCTCATTTCCCCCTTTCCATGTTATTCTTTTTCTCCCAATTTCCCAAATTTCCTATTTGTTAGACCTCCCTACCCTCAAAACTCAGTCCCACTCTCCTCCCTTACTTCAGCAACTGGCACGGAATATTCTCGTGACGTGCCCTACCTCACTTGGCAAAGAGTGACTGAGTCCACAGTAATAAACAATTAGTAAAGCCAACCGGTCAGGCCTATGCATGAGCTATTGGCTTTGCCAATATGCTTTAGCTATGTTGTTCACCAGTGTGGCTAAAAGTTAGTGGTGTAGAGGAGAGTGGCACTGAGTACAATAGAGTTGAATGGTGAAGAGTGGAGTAGAGTAGAGTGGGATAGAGTATAGTGTATTGGAGTGGCATAGATTGGAGTCGCATAGAGCGGCTAACAGTGGAAGGGACTGGTGTAGATGGCATTGGCGTGAAGTGTAGCTGAGTATAGGGGCATAGAGTGCAGTGGCATAGAATGCAGCAGCGTACAATAAAGCATTATATGACGCAGTGGCATAGATTAGAGCGTTGCATAATAGAGTGCAGTGGCATAGAGTGCAGCTGTGCAGAGTGGAGTGGCATAAAGTGAAGTGGCATAAAGTACAGTGTCGTAGAGTGGCATAGAGTGTGTAGCTTAGAGTGGTGCAGTGTAGAGTGGTGCAGAGTAGAATATAGTGATGTAGAGTGCAGTGGCATAGAGTGCAGTGGCGTGGAGTGCTGCAGAGCGCAGTGGTGGACAGTGGAGTGATGTAGAGTAGAGTGGCATAGAGTGCACTGGGGTAGAATGAAATAGTGCAGAGTAGAGTGGTGTAGAGTGCAGTGCTGCAGAATTGAGTGTTGTAAAATGCTGTGGTACAGAGTGGCATAGAGTGTAGTGGCATAGTGTGCTGTAGAGTGCAGTTGCGCAGAGTGCAGTCACATAGAGTATTTTGGCCTTGAGTCAAGCGACCTAGTTTGCAGTGGCATTGAGTACAGGGGTGCAGAGTAGAGTGCAGTGGCATAGAGTAGAGTAGAGTGCTACAGAATAGAGTAGAGTGCAATGGTGTGGTGTGGAGTGCCTTAGAGTAGAGTGGACTGTTGTAGAGTGCAGTGGCGTAGAGTGCAGTGACATAGAGTAGATTGGCCTTGAGTCAAGCGACCTAGAGTGCAGTTGCATTGAGTATAGTGGTGCAGAGTAGAGTGCAGTGGCATAGAGTAGAGTGCTGCAGAATAGAGTAGAGTGCAATGCTATGGCGGGGAGTAGCTTAGAGTAGAGGAGACTGGTGCAGAGTGCATTGGCGTAGAGTGTTGCAGAGTATAGTGGCATAGAATGCAGTGGCATAAAATTCAGCTGCTTACAGTACAGCATCATAGAATGCAGTGGCATAGATCAGAGTGGTGAATAGTAAAGTACAGTTGCCTAGACTGCAGTGGTGCAGAGTGGAGTGATGAAGAGTGGAGTGGTGCAGAGTGGAGTGGTTTAGAGTGCAGTGATGCAGAGTAGAATAGAGTGGCATAGAATGGAAAAGAGTGCAGTGGCAATGAGCGGTGTGTAGTGTTGCAGATAGCTGTGGTGTAGAGTGCAATGATGCAGAGTAGAGTGCATTTGGTGTAGAGTGCATTAGTGCAGAGTAGACTGGCCTAGGGTTCAGCAGCATAGAGTGCAGTGTTACAGAGTAGAGAATTGTAGAGTGCAGTGGTGTAGAGTGGCACAGAGTGTTTTGAAATAGACTGCCTTGGCATATGGTAGAGTGGCATAGAAAGCAGTGGCGCAGAGTACAGTGGTGCAGAGTAGAGTACAGTGATGTAGAGTAAAGTTGTGTAGAGTGCACATGGCATAAAGTGCAGTAGTTTAGAGTAGAGTGACATAGACTGAATTGGCATAGAGTGGAGTAGAGTGACATAGAGTGCAGTGGTGTAAAGTGCAGCTGCATAGAGTAGACTGTTTCAGAGTAGAGTGAAGTTGTGTGGAGTAGAGTGATGTAGGGTAGAGTGCAGTGGTGTATGGTGGATGGCAAAGAATGCAGGGGCATAGAGTTGAGTGGTGGAGAGTAGAGTGCATTGGTGAAAAGGGTATTGGCATAGAGTGCAGTGGTGTAGAGTTCAGTCTTGCATAGTGATGCTACAGCGGAGTGGCATAGAGTTGGGTTGTGCACAGTAGAGGGGCATTGCTTAGACTGGAGAGCTGTAGTGTGCAGTGGTGTAGCGTGTATTGACATTGAGTAGAGTGGTGCAGAGTAGAGAGGCATAGAGTGAAGTGGTGTACAGTGCAGTGACATAGAGTGGAGTGATGCAGGGTGGAGTAGAGTGCAGTGGTGCAGAGTGCAGTGGCGAAGAGCGGTGCAGAGTAGAGTAGGGTAGCGTACAGTAGAGTATGTATGGTGTGGTAGCAAATTGCCATTATAGACAACACATTTTTGAAATTACTATTACATTTGCACATACAGTTTTGCTAATAAAACTATACAGTGCATAAATGATAATATGCAGAAAAGGCATCACATAGTGTATTGATTTCTTTCGATCGTATTCAAGTATTTGTTTCCAACACTTCAGAATAAACAAACAATGTGCTTTTTTTGTGCTTTCCTAATTCTGACATATTCTGAAAAACTTGCATGGTTCATTTACATGTTGTTGTGTGCTACAAACAACCATTTCCTACCACCAATATTCAGCAAGATTGTCACATAAATCCTCTCACTTTGAGGACAGAGAGAGAAAAGTGAACAACAAGCTCCCTCCGATGTCAGAGCCAGACATTTTACATCTGTCTTTGAATGCACAGCATATGTGGCACAATAAGAACACCACTTAAAGTCCTGTTTACAGAAAGGAGTGCTCGTGGACGAATGGAACAAGAGTTAGTGTGAAAAGGATTTTCTCCTCTGGAAGGACGAACTTAAGCTGGACAGCCTGAAACAAACAAAACCAGCAAATAGAAAGCCAGAAAATGTTAGTTACAAACCACAAAGGGCCAGATGTAGGTAAAATCAAATTTGCGTATCCTTAATAGCGAATTTTACGGATTCGCTATTAAGGACTCGCAAAATTGAATGTAGGTAGGAATCGCTAAAATATTAGCGATTCCTTAACATTCCTTAATAACGAATCGCAAATTGAGATTTTCTAGTAAGGAATACCTACCCATTCATTCCTATGGGCTAGGAGGCCCATAGGAATGAATGGGAAGATATTCACTATTAGCAATTCGCTATTAAAGAATGGCAAATAGCGGGCACTATTTCAAGGGTGCCAGGGTGTCAAAAGGACACCCTGTTGCACCCCTGAAATGGGCATGTGTGCACATGCGGTGCACATACATGCCCTAAGGGCATGAATGCGTGCCACATGGCAATTAAAAAAAGCAAAAAAGTGCTTTTTTAAAGGAAATCGCTAATTACCTCCAACTTGAAGTTGGTGGTAATTAGTGATTCCTTAAGGCTAAAGTGCACTTATTTTTGTGCTACTTACATTGCATTTAAGGAATCACAATTTCCGATTCCTTAAATGCAAGAGGAAAATAAGGAATCGCAATTTTGTGATTCCTTATTTTGCTAGTAGGTTTAAACTCACCTACATTGCTTGCAGCCAAATAGTGATCACAAACGCTGGAATTCTGCTAATTTCAGCGTTACCGATCGCTATTTGGCCACCTACATCTGGCCCAAAGTCAATGGTAAGCAACGGGTGGATTGCTTTGCCAGGGAACCTTTCTGAATGTCCCCAAGATGTCTTTAGCAAACCAACAGCTGTTGAAACATTGCCAAGCTGAACAGTCTTACAGACAGTATTTGGTTATCGTTGGCATCTGTACCCAGGGCTTTTCCTTAAAAGTAATTTCTTTGTGATTGCTGTGTGTGTTCACCTGAGATATCATGAACCAATGCTATCCTTTGGAGATTCAGTACCATGGATAATCACAGTGCTGATCTTGGCATAGAAATTAAGTTCTCACATCATCTTACCATTGTAACCCATTATCACACTCATGTATTTCTACTACGAGTTTTTGGGAGAAAATGCTTTTTCTTGTGACGTGTGGCCATTTTTTTTCTGTTCGTGAGGATTTCAAGCTATTTAATCAGGTTAGGTGCATTGGAGAGTGTGTAACTCAATTTCTGTCTAATTCATAAGGTGTATGTACTGCAGGATGGGACCTCTAGGAAAACAAACCTCCCTTTAAGGGTTAGAAGATCCTGATGCAACAGAGGCCTACTGCTCTGGTTGTGATACCGAGAGATTGAGGCTAGATTATTCAGAGGGCGTGGGCGGGGCAAGGGAGTGGGGATTCATACTTACTGGGAAGGATCTTACAAGCTTATAGGCGAGTGACCTCAGGGTTTTGTGACACACAGCTGGTGCTTGCTGGCTCAGTCCTGAATTGTAGTTTGACATATTCTTATAGCACATGGCTGAAAGTCAGTAGGCTTGAGTATAGTGCTGGGCAAAGGGAAAGGTGTGCTGTGGACGGTCCTTCCTATTTGATAAACAGGATAAAAATTAGTGGATCAGTAAGTAAACACGCCAAGTGGGATCACTGCTGCAAGACTGATGACATATACTTAAATTGTCACTGTGATCCTCTTCTGTTTCTCACTGGGCACAGATACTACAGTCTAGAGATCTTGTCCTGGATTGTAGATTAGGGGCTTCCTTTCCTTTCATTGCGGGAGATGGTGAGCTGCTCATCATCACAGACAAGACATTCAAGAAGGTAGGCATAGGCTGGAGAGCTCTTGGCAGATGTTCTGGAGACTTCATCTCAGCCTTGTAACAAGTGGCAAGTGTAATTGACAAGTGTAACTCTTCAAAGTGTGGGCTGGTGGCCTCATGTTTTATTGTGTAGCTGCACGTGGAATTACTTTAAGTGGATAGGTAGTAAACCACCCCTTAAGGTGTACTTGGTTGGACGAGTTTGGTTTTACAGTGTGGCCTATGTGGATGTTTCTGTATTTTATGTGTGTATTTTATATTCATATGGTTTTAATTAATCATCAATTAGGATTTGGTGCCTATTGTTGTTTTGATTGGCAAAGATGGTATATTCCCAGTCCGAGTCACTCAGCACATAAACAGTCTCATATTTGAGCTTGGGAGCGCAGGCAGACGAAGGCAGTCACAGACAAATACTTGTACTCACTAGCGCGCTATTGGACTCGCTTGCTTAGCGCTGTGCTGTAGGTGCTGTAGATGCGCTCTGCCTATATAATATTTTAAAGTTACCCGTTTTGCATCTGTGTTCTTTTATTTAACTTTCCCCTGATTTTATTCTTGGGGAGTTGCCCCCTCACCTGCACTGTAATCGTTGCTTCACCACTGCTTAAGCGGGTCCTGTCCTGGGGTTTGGGAAGTCGAGAGAGAATCGGCCGCCATCTTGAGAGTGGGCACTGGTGGTGACACTGTCTGGGCGCCATCTTGAGTGTCCTAGTGGTGCTGCTTATACGCAGACACCCTATTTAAGGCGGTTCGTCAAGGGGGTCAGCTGGGCAAGGTACTTGTGCTCACTAGCGCGCTATTGGACTCGCTTGCTTAGAGCTGTGCTGTAGGTGCTGTAGATGCGCTCTGCCTATATAATATTTTAAAGTTACCCGTTTTGCATCTGTGTTCTTTTATTTTACTTTCCCCTGATTTTATTCTTGGGGAGTTGCCCCCTCACCTGCACTGTAATCGTTGCTTCACCGCTGCTTAAGCGGGTCCTGTCCTGGGGTTTGGGAAGTCGGGAGAGAATCGGCCGCCATCTTGAGAGTGGGCACTGGTGGTGACACTGTCTGGGCGCCATCTTGAGTGTCCTAGTGGTGCTGCTTATACGCAGACACCCTACTTAAGCCAGTCCCTCAAGCGCGCAGCGGTGGCGCGCAGCGGGGAGCGCCTTCCCTGCGCCTGAGTCGTGCCAGAGTCCTGCCCGTCTGCGCTCGTCCGCGCCGAGGTAGGGCTAAGGCAGGGCTCTGTAGCCTTTTACCTTTCGTGGTGTCTTTCAGCTCTAATGTATTCTAGAACCGTGCTGCTTAGTCTCCGTGATTCTATGCCCTGTAGGCATATGCCGTTTTACCCTCTCTCTGGTCCTCTTCTTTGCCCAGAATGTGAATTTAGACTTCCTTCTCCTGCCTCCATCTCTGCTTACAGGACAGCCCTCTTGGGATGCCTAGATAGTACTGCATTACCGTTGGTAAAATCTCAGGTTCCTTCTAATTTGAAGGTCTGCCATCTCAATGTGAGGTCCTTGGTCAAACATCATTTGGATGTTTATAATCTTCTTACGGAGGTAGCTCCTGACATTTTGTTTATGTCAGAGACATGGTTGCATGAGGATGCCTCGGCCGCGGTTAACTTAGCTCTTCCCTCCGAGTATGCGATCTTTACTCATAATCGTAACTCGAGAGGAGGTGGCATTGCGGCCGCTATTAAATCCTGCTACTCATGCGTATGGAAGCCTTTGGACATAGCTGGCTGCGAAAGTGCTCATTTTCGTATTTCGGTTAGTCCTCATTTCACGTTCTCTGGCCTACTCATCTATCGGCCTCCGGGCCCGGATGCTGCCTTCAGGTCAGCTCTCCCTGAAGCTGTCAGCACATTGGCCGTAAGGGCTGCCAACTTTAGTATCATTGGCGATTTAAATCTGCATTTTGATACTCCCCTTTCCCCTGCCGCCAGTAGTACTCTTGCTGACCTGGAAGCTCTCCAGTTATCTCAGCTGGTTAACCATTGCACTCATGTTGGTGGCCATATCTTAGACCCTATTTTTACCAATCTAACTTCGGTCAAAGTGCTGCCACCCAGGCCTATGGCCTGGACCGATCACCATCTGATAGAGCTGCACCTCATGATTAAAGACTCTCCTCACAGAGCAATTGCGCCTGTGTCTCTTAGTCGCCCATGGAAAAAACTGAAGTTAGCCGATTTTCACCGGCTTCTTGGTCAACATCCTCTAGGCCCTTTTTCTGACACGGAATCGGGATATGATCTATTCTGCAACTGGCTGACTGGAGCCTTAGACTGCTTGATCCCTATTGCTGAGAGTAGACGCCGTCGCGCTGAACCTAGTCCTTGGTATGATGACTCGCTCCGGCTCCTAAGGAAATCTTGTAAGCAAGCTGAAAGAGCCTGGCGTAAATCATATCTGCCTGACAGGAAAATGTTGTATCGTACCAGGACAAAGGAATATCATAGAGCGGTCTGTAAAGCTCGAGCTGCTTACTTCTCCCGTGAATTTAACAGCAGCACTAATCCCACCAAATTAATATTTAACGTGCTTAAGGACCTTACAGCCAGTAGAGCCCCAGTCGCTGAGATCTGCTCTGCCTCGCATTGTGAGGACTTGGCCGCCTTTTTTGTGGACAGGTGGAGGCCATTTATTTTTCCTTTTCTGATCCATCTGCTTCTTCGGAGAAGCTAGAACCTGGCCTAAAGTCAACTAGGTCTTTGTGTTCCCTCCCAGAGCTTTCGATGGAGGAGTTTAATAAAATTGTGGCGAAAGTTAAATCAGGTTCACCAAGGGATCCTCTTCGACCTGCCCAATTTAGAGATTCTGTGTCACTCTGTCTCCCTCCTCTACGTGATCTTGTCAACCTATCTCTGACGTCTGGCCCTGTTCCTGGTAGCTGGAAACAAGCCCAGGTGATGCCTATTTTAAAAAAACCTGCCCTGGACCCATTAAAATTGGAGAACTATCGCCCCATATCTCTTCTTCCGTGGGTCGCAAAGCTGACTGAGACTCATGTCAACGCCATTCTATCTAACCATCTTCATTGTGCTAACATTTTAGATCCGTCACAGAATGGCTTTCGACCTGGCCATAGCACCGAGACTGCGTTGCTCTCTATGGTTGATCACCTGCGAACTTTGGTTGATTCTGGTCAAACGGGGGCACTGGTGCTTCTTGATCTCAGTGCCGCGTTCGACCCCGTCTCCCACGCTGTTTTATTACAGCGTCTGGGGGAGGCAGGTGTCGATAACGTGGCACTTGAGTGGTTTCGATCTTTCTTATCTGGCCGCACGTTTAGGGTTGTTACTCCTCCCTTTCAATCCTATTGCACAGGGTGTGCCGCAGGGGTCGGCTCTCAGCCCCACACTTTTCAATCTCTATGTGCAGCCGCTGGCTGCTGTCGCCAAGCGTTGGAACCTGACTATGGTATCCTATGCTGACGACACGCAGCTGGCGGTTGCAATAAGTGGGGCATACGACCTTGAGGCTGCTAAGTTTCGTGAGGGAATTAGCTCTGTGGCCCGCTGGTTGACAGATAATTGCCTGCAATTGAACGCCAAAAAAACCGAGGTGCTCATTGTTGGCAAGCAGAGTCATCTCTGGGGTGATCATTGGTGGCCATCTGAGCTTGGTCCAACTCCTCTTCCTGCCTCCGAGGTCAAAAAAACCTTGGGATTTGGCTGGATTCAAGACTTAGCTTTGTCTCCCACACTAAGAAAACCGCCGCTACGTGCTTCGGGATTCTTCGTAGGTTCAGACCTATCTTTAAATTCTTTGATGCTCCAACCAGACAGCTTATTGTTCAAGCTACGATTTTGTCTAGGTTGGATTATGCGAGTTCTCTTTTGCTGGAAGCCAATTTAGCCGAACTTGCTAGACTTCAACGCGTTCAAAACGCTGCCGCCAGGGCTCTGGTTGGCTTACCGAGATTCTGTTCGGCCAAAAAAAACATGTGTAAACTCCATTGGCTCCCTGTTGCTTAGAGGATTAAGTTTAAGTCTCTCTGCCCTTCATTTAAAATTTTGAAGCACTCCTCTCCTCAGATATTGGAGCATTTTATTTTGCCCTATGTACCCTCGCGCCCTCTAAGATCCGCAGGACTTCACCAGGTTATAGTCCCGCGCTTTAAGAGGGCTAGGGCCGGTGGCCGCTCCTTTAGAGTGCTTGCTGCTAGGCTTTGGAACTCTCTTCCTGTTCATATTCGTGCTATTAAGGAACTTTTTGTCTTTAGGAAGGCCGTTAAAACCTTCCTTTTTCCTCTGGACTCTTAGAGTTGTTATGGTCATGTCTTTTGGTATTGCTTGTGTCCGGTACTTTGTCCATCATAGCGCTGGGACGCCCCTTTGCTGGGGCAGCTGCGCGCTCTATAAATTCGGATAACATAACATAACATAACAGACAGGGACTGTGAACTGCTACCACAGAGACATTCAATGAAGGTCTCTGTGGTAGTCATTTCACTGCACGCATTGGGTGGAGGGATGAGATTTGCTGGCTTCATATTATGAGGGGCTTTTTGTATGTGTGTGTATGAATGTGTAGACATGTGCATGTACACTTTGGCCCAAGAGTACATCGGCAAAGTTGCATTAGCAAATTCAAACCTGCGACCTACGAAGCAGTCATCCCTCAATCAGAGGTCATTGGCTTTCGGGTCCACCTCCTTCCTGCTGCAGTCTAGGGTTACCCTTGGGGCTGGAGGAGCAATACAGTCAGTGCTTTAGGTGGAAAGCAGCGTCTAAAAGGGGTGTGGGCAAAAAAGCAAGAGGCTTGCACTTTGCAATTACTGGTGTGGCCTAAAAGACATACGCTAGAATTCTGTGCTTTACACAGCATGCTGCCTGTCAGAATCGAATAGAATGATTTTTATTGCACAATTAATTATAATCATTGCAATGAGGCCATATAAAAAACAGTATAAAGTGCATATATATTCCAATATTATAAAAGCATTTAAAAAATGATTTCAGTCGGTTTTGATGCCCAGCTTCCATAACTTAGGTTTTTGACTGTTTGCCAATTTCTGTTGGCAGACAATATCTTTGCCTGCTTTGTTAGAAGTCTCGCGGCCGTTGGTATGGGTATGGAGGTTGACCATATTTCCTTTGCTTCCAATACCTCAACACAATGAGTTAGAAATGAGTACCATGTGGACCCTCAGGAGTTTATCATTGTCCAGATGGCATAGAAATTATGTTCTCACTTCATCTTACTATTGTAACTCATTATCACACTCATGTATTTCTACTACGAGTTTTTTTGAGAAAAAGCTCTATCTTGTGACGTGTGGCCTGTCAGTATTTCAATGCTTTTCTGTGAGTTTTCTGTTACCCCTTCCAGACTTATCATACAACAACACATATGCACATACAACAAAGCAAACCTATTGGCTTTGTCAATGCTAGTTAGCAGTATCTGAAATTGAGTAACAACAGTCAAAATATTATGAATAATTAGAATTGGAAATGTTTCTTTTCTGAAATTAAGGTACTGAGTCAAACAACACTAAATTCTGTAGAGTGGTTAGAGCTCTTGGGAGTGTGTCGGTCACTTCTGTTCTATTCCTCACGCCACTTTCTTCGACACTGTCTGCCAGACACTTGGACCTTTCGTGCCTCGCTTCTTTCTAAAAACTTTCATCTGCATATGTCGTCAGCTCCTTCCTCTTCATCAATGTCCTTTCTCACTATTATTCTGCAAGTACTTCCTTTTGTCACATCCTCTTCTCCATGCTCTCTCTCTCTCACACACACACACACTCTACTTGTAAACAAAGCATTTTTTTTTGCACAACAGATCTGAATACCTTCTCCACACACATTCACATAGAAAGGTAATTCCGAAAGGCACATATGTAACCAACTCTCAGCAGAGAGGCCATGGATTTGGTGAGCATGTAGTCTGAACACCTTTATGACCCACTGGCCCTGTAAGAAACTCGCAGTGCCTTCAGTATCAACTCTAGATAGCTCAAGTGTGCACAGTCATGAATTCCCACCCTGAAATCCGCCAGATGCCCAGAGGTGAATATGTACCATATAAAAATCATATGAAACATGGAAAAAAAGCCCTAATGTCCTAGCAATTAAGAGCTACAGGATACTGCTGGAACAGCTGTATTTCAGAACAAAAAGTTAAACAAGCATTGGCATATCCAATAGGTCTTGCATTTGGGACCTTATAAGTGTTTAGTCAGAGCTACTGGCTTTGCCAATGTCTTTAATCTATGCTGTAGAGCAAGGTGGCTGCTGTGCAGCATGTTGAAAAGTTATAATGAACAAGTCAACAGCACTATAAAATGGTGATAGTTTATAGTCCTAAACTCCATATGAAAGAGAAATACATCCATGAACTTGTAGTCAGTGTTTGGGTTAAAGGCACAGCTTGGTTCAGCCCAACTCAGCTCCCTGCCCACAGGATGCAGCTGGGTGCGCTTTCTCCTTTCTTTGGGTGTTTTCCTCCCTTCGTCCACAGCTCTAGGGAGACTGTGTGCCAGCAACGACTAAGATACACACAGAGAGGAGAAACAGTGCCAGCTGCCTTGGCTGCCCGTATGTGCAAAGATGTGGGAACGTGCAGCACTGGCGCTTGGGAGAGGTTTTGTCAAGACCACTAATTTGCATTCACTTCATCTTTAAGCAGTAGCTGAATATTATAGTTTGGTGGTTTAAACATGTGTTGCCTCATTTTACCTGTGAACTGTAAGTCACGGGATCGAATCCCAGGAGAACAGGTAAAGCTATTTATCCTTCCAAAGTCAAATAACATCACATTTTTCTGAGGTTGGCAAAATAAGTAACACACCGCCATCTTTACGAGGTTGATAAAATGAGTAATCTGTCTGTGCTTAAAACGGTGGATATAGCACGTCTTTGTTACTGTTTTTACAACAAAGTCAGCAGTACATCGCGGAACAGCCTTGAACAGGCAGGCCAGTGACAAACTAAGGACCCGGGCCGGGGAAGGCAAAGCAGGACCCGATGTAGGCCTGGGTAGAACGCCGTTAAGAAACCCCGCTAGGCCGGGGAGGGCATGGATAGGCCTGCAAACAAAGGAAGCTCCCCCCCAATCAGGGGGCGAGCAAGGAAGGCAAGGGGGAGGTTAAGAGGGGCCAATGGCCCAGAAAATCACATTTCAAGTCTCCCCCTTGCGAAAGAAGAAGACGAGAACGACGGAAGAAGCGCGGATTGAGATCAGCCTCCATCGGACAAAAGAAGTGTGGCCCGAATCCGATCTGAGTCTACGTCGAAGGAAGCAGCAGCAACGGATTGAGATCCACCCCCGTCGGACAGAGGAAGTGAGGCCCAAATCCGATCTGAGTCTACGTGGAAGGAAGCAGCAGCAGCGGATTGAGATACACCCCCGTCGGACAGAGGAAGTGTGGCCCGAATCCGATCTGAGTCTACGTCGAAGGAAGCAGCATTGGGAATCAAGCCGGAAGGGGCGAATGAAGGAGGCCGGGCGGCGGAACAGCTGCAGCATGCCCAAAATTTCCCCGCCACAGAGTACCGGAGGCGCGGGTTTCGCGCCTTTTTTCCCAAGCACTGGAGAAAACGCCGGGACACGGGCAAGGAGGTGACAAACAGAAGCGGGACAGCGCTAGCACCTGAAGCCAGAACGGCGGGGGGCTCTGAGGAATCGACAGCAACACGTCTAGGAAGAGGAGCTAACCTCCCCCAATCATTAAGGAATCGAAGACCTTCCGACTGTCGGCTGCCCCTGCCACGGGCTATGGACCGGAGGAGCGACAAATGACGGACGGGCCAGATGCGCCTCCTTTTTCACCGGAGGTTTTCAAGCGGCTGCAAACAGCGGCTAATCGTAGGGCCGAGCCGGGCCTTCCTCCCCCCCCCCCTTTTGCAGAGGCAGGCACCCTTGGAGACTTTCCTTAAGCAGGGGACACATCACACAGCAAAGTCCTTCTTCAAACCTGGGAAACAGCACACAGCAAAGTCCTTCTCCTTTCCTTGGTAGAAACAGCAACTGCAGGACAACCCCAGACACACAGCAAGGGCAGTACTTCTCCTCTGTATCTTCAGCTCTTCTCCTCAGCAAAGGTTCCTCTTGATTCCAGCAATAGTCTAAAGTTCAGGGGGTTTAGGTTTGATACTTATACCCCAAAATGTCTTTGATCATTTTGTGCAAGGGGTTCTGAGCCCAGTCCAAACCAGTTCTGGGGGCACTCTGCCAGTGCACAACAAAATCCTTTGTCAGTGTGAGCCTTGGTTTCAGATGCTCCAGCATTATGGAATAAACAACACAGTGCCAATACTGATCTCTCCTTTTACCTTATTATAAGCACGTCACAAAGAAACAAAACAAAGTGACCACTAGACTTTTTTCTTCTCAGTTAATTAACCTATCAATATTTATTTGAACCACAAAATCAATTAATGGACTGTTCAAAAATCACTGTAATCCTTTATATATCAAATAGCTCCCATACTTCACTAATGAACAACTCTCACATACTAACAATCATACATTCAACACATTACCTAATTAAATTCCCATTCAATGTTCGAACTTGCTCACATTCATTCCAGCAGGCACACGACCAATCATTCATACACACTCTCAACAAATACTATAAAACATTTTTTAAACATTACAATAGTTTAAGGAAACGATATTTTAAAGCAAACAAGACCTAAGGTGAATAAATTTCACAATGACTATCAAAAATCACAAATGATTCCAACATATAAAAGCACTTAATAGGTCCAAAATCCAACAGGTCGACGCGTTTCGAACACCACAATCCAATTATTGGTGTCTCCTCAGGGCCAACAAAGCTTAGCTTTTTTTAATTAATAGATCAGCCGATCTATTCATCTGCAGGACAAATAGCACATTTCTCATGGCAAAACAACACACATTTTCTTTGGAAGCCAGAGACAAGGGACGAAAACGGCTTGCTAACACAGTGTAGCAACCAAGAATGGACTACTTTTCACAATCCTTTGTTTTCTGAGCTCTATTGACACTACCTTCGATGGTAAACCGCTCAACAATTACACGTCCACTCTAATTTTGGCAAGGGAGTGAACTCTTCACGATTCCGTAATTTAAAAAGCCGCGGGTATTAACTGGGAGAAGTACTGTCAAAATCAGAGTGGACATGTAATTGTTGAGCGGTCTACCATCGAAGGGAGATCCAATAGAGCTCAGAAAACAAAGGATTGTGAAAAGTAGTCTGAGCCTGTGATGACTGTGAAATTATAGAGCATAAAATAATGACTTTAGAAAAATGTGCAAGTTAAACAAATGAAAAAAAGAGTTAAATTAAACAGGAGAGGGCTCTAAAAAGAGCATTTGTGCTTTTTTTTCCCCTTGCAGATGCTCTAAAATATATAGTGATAACTCCATACTTCTGGTAACAGCTGCAAAGCCAGTGCATACAAAAAGCAAGCATTTGTGGATACTATATGTCTGGCAATTCCTGTTTTGTTCTGTCATGATTTGTTCAAAACCTTATATTTGGGAAAGCCACTGGGACATCATCGATCGTAAAAAATCATTGGCTAAAGTCAAAAATATTTATTTGGTCTCATTAAAACACATATTACTATAGTAGCCCCTGACAATGACAGGGGCTCCCTTGTGTGTGGATGTGCTCCTTATGAACGGGCAAATGACACACAATTGATGGACGGAATGCAGAACAAATCAAAACATTCACCCCAGTCAAGAGATCTGGGTTAAATCCATCATTCTTTTGCTCACCATGCCACCCCAGTTTAGACCTGTCCATATGCAAATCAGTCTTGACCCTGTGCCTTATGGATACAGTCCAGCCCGAACTGCCAAGCCAGGTCCTCCCTGACTTGGAGAATAATAGCGACATTTCTCCTATTATTTTACTCTGGAACGCCCCCTTTGCATCTCATTAGAGATGCAAGGGGAAGCGTAGAGTAAAAGGGTGCTAACATGCAAATTTGCATGTTAGCACCCTGTTGTTGATAGGGCGCTAGTTTTATCTCTCCTTTTTTGGCTTTTAAAGCCAAAAAAGCAGAGATAAAGCCCTTGTTGATATGCCCCAAAGTGAGTTACGAAAACAGACAAATGAATGGATGTAGACAGTTGACTGGAAGATCCTTTAAATAGATGTAGATTTCTTTTTTTAAATCAGAGGGTATTGGCTAACACCAGACCTAATCACCTCTCATCCAGACATTAACCTGATGTGAGTCTGTATTTCAGAATGAAGATAAGAGCCACGATGACGCAGATTACAGACGGGGTGTTTTAATTATGGAAACGTGATTGGTTAAGACAATAAAACGCTGAATGTAAATTGCTTAAATACTGTCTGCTCACAAATGTAAACTGTGTTTGTTATAAATGTAACAAGGACAACTGTGAGGTTTTTTAACAGATCAAAAATGGTTAGCCAATCTCTCTGCAGCCACATGGCATTCAAAAGAGATGAATTTTCGATCTTTGAAATCAGTTATTTTATAACCAGTGCTTCAAACTTCATGTTTCGTATCCTAACTGGCTTATACATGGGAGCTCTTTAACTATATATTGGAGAAATATGAAACAACAGAAAAACTGAATATCATATACCATTAAACCCATAGAAAATCACTGAAAAAATAGAACTAAAGGTAAGCTATGCTTTAGACTTAACAGCTTTAAAACCCCACTGAAGAAAACGACATTTAAAATATTTTTATGTCTCCAATACAAAATTGCAAAACTGCCTGACATTTACCAGTCACTGTAAGATCTGCCATTCTCATGACCTCATACGTGACATCAATGGTGACATTTCAAATGATATCATTGTTGACGTTCTGAATGGAGTCACATATGACATCACTAACTTCATCATCAATGACATCACTGTATTCAGAGTTACACTTTATATTTGTTTTCGTTGCCATTTTCTACAAGTAGCTTTAAGGATAGAATTTGTATTGTTTTTCTGTGGCTAAGGGCACTGCTCCCATGTTCTGCTGCAAGTATAAATATTGACAATTATCATCTGTTGCTCCATAAATTATAAACAGCTTTCTTTTTGCTTTTATTGCTAGCTGTACTTTGTATCACTTTTATTATGCCTTTCTTGTATTTGCTGGTCTTATGTATATCCTGATATTATCTAATAAAGTTTTTTAAACACAAAAAAAATCTGTGGCTCCATTGCAGTGCAAGGACACTAAATGGATGCACTCTCTAAGCAAACTCACATAACTACTGGTCTCTCAAATGAGTACCTTTTGAAAGAGGTGGAGCTCCATAGTGTCTCACTGACACGTTCAGCACCGGATGGTGAGTAGCACGTCTAACGGGCAGCGCTAACAGGGGCTGACTGACATATTTGCTTCTCTCTGTGTAATTATTTGGAGTCGGTGGAGCTGTCTCTCGGTAGCTTCCGAGCCTCAGTCACGCTCACTGCTGATGATTATGTACATATGGTGATACTACTGCACACCCTGCGTGACACATAGAGGCTGTAATAACAAAAGGGCAGCATGCCTGAAGACTGACTAAAGTGAATGAGATAAGTGTAAAAAGACAGAACCTGTTCTTTCTCTCCATTCGCCAAACAGCGCGTTTAAGGTTATTCACTATCTGAATAAAGCTCCTTAAAGACTTTGCCAACGCTGAGCTCATCCGGCATGGAAATGTGTTTCTCAGCCTTTTGCACAGTGCGACCATGACCCAATGAACTCTGTCAGCACAACTGGCGCAGAACAAGGTGTTCATTTCCCGGGTTTGTTATCTCTTGCAGTCAGATGCCGCAGTACAAGTCGGTGTATTACTCTTGTGAAACCGAGAGCATTGCCGTTCTTTTAGTGCAATGAAGGAATACAGCATTCATCATTTTATTGCTTCAGGCCCTTTCAATATAATGCACCGTATTCTCGCAAAGCCCTATCTCCAAAGGCACGGTGCGCAATAAATAGAAATATAATTTCATATGTTTATTTATGAGCTCACCTGCAGGTTTCACAGCAGCAGACTTTAATCCTCTGAAAGTTAGCACGCCATTTTCAGGGCTCATTTTCTGCAAGGGATGTTCAAGCTCAAATTTCATCATATATTTATTCTTGCCTGCATATATATGCTGCTTAGCCATTAGATAGTCACAGAAGGGGAATCACTTTTCTGACAGCAAATTACTTATATAAAACATATATAAAGGATCACCCGAGACTGTTCTCGGTCATTTTAACTTAATTTCTCCTGTGTGAGAAAAGGACATTGGGGGGAGGGGGGCATAATGTGGTTCCCTTTCAAAGTCCCATAGATATGCCAGCCCAACTTTACGGTGCATGGGACATATCATCAAGGACCGGCGATAATTATCACTAAGCACACTTAGCGCTAGGATAATTAGCGCCGGGTAACGTGGAATTTTATCGCTGAGATAGCGTGCTATTAGCAAACGCTTATTTAAAAAGCGATACAATTCCAAGCGCTAACTGCCAAATGTGAGATTATCGCTGGAAATCCAGCGATAATCTCACAAAGTTTGGTGATAGCTTGATGCTAGGGCAAGGCATACTTAGCCATGATATCCACCTTACATAGGATATCATGGCTAAGTCAGTCTTGAAGCAGGCGTAAGGAAAGTAGCGATAATATAGGTTATCGCTACTTTGCTTGTCGCTCTGCAGGTTAGCGTGCCCATTGATAATTGGAGAAGTGTCGCTTAGCGACATTTCTCCAGTTATGTCAGGGCAGGAACGCCCAAAACGAGCGCTAATGCAAGGATTCACCCGGTAGCGTGACCTTGCTGATTAGGCGATAAAATTATCGCCGCTTTTCGTTCGAAAAGGGACGCAAAAGCGGCGATAATTTTTGATCGCCTCATTGATGATATGCCCCCATATGTCTTGGTGGATATACGTGAGTTTTGGTTTGAAGTAAATCTCCCTGGTTTTTTAGAAAATACCAATAGTTTAATCTTTGAATAGTGCCCAAATGAAAATTTTAATCTAAACTCAAGTCTAATTGGCTGAAATTCTTTTATCTTATCAGCCATTTCCGGGTCTTGTGCCAGTTTACCCCAAAAACCTAAAACTAAGATATAGAATTCGATGATTCCGTTGCTTTGTTGGGAACTAGCTAAGATCAACATTTGTAAACCAGGTTTAACAAGAACTTCAGAATCAATATAAAATACAGCAGCCCACATTTATTGGCTTAAACATAGGTAATCTTTTAGCGTTTCATATTAGATGAGGTATGGGTAATTGCTTGAGTTTATATTCAGCTTGTTCAGCAATCACAATTTTCGTGAGGCTGTCTTTGTTATCTTCCATTGCCCACACAAAATACATTTTTTGGCTCATGTTCAGTGGAGCACTAGTGACCTGCTTTCATTCATCAAGTTGAATTTCTTCAACTTAGTCAACACGGTTCCCAGTCAGGCAGTTCATAAGAAGATTGAACAGCTATCATACACAACTATTGGGCCTCTGGATCTAAAAACCACAAAATTTGTCAACTAGCAACATTTTGGTTCCTTCTAGTGTACAGCCACTCCCCCGGTAACACTTTGATTTTTAATGGTCTCTTCGGTTCTTTCAATTAAATATCAATCAGAGTTTGTTATACAAAAAGGGTTCATGATGTTTTCTCAGCAGTTTTCTTGATAAATACATTTTGTATTATCTTCATACAGCCTGTTGGACCCAAACAAATAATCCAGTCATATCAATGGTATAGTCTGTAATATTTCTCTCATAATTTTGCTGTCACCAGTTTGGAAGACAGGGTTACTCCGTTCCAAACGTGAGGGATTTCCTGTCCGCCAAATCACATTATCAAAGACATAATGGAATTGTAATATGGCAGACGGGATATCCGTCACATTTGTGATGGAGTAACCTTGTCTGCCAAATTCAGTGTGGTGACAATACTAGCATGGCACTCATTCGATCATTTGCTCCTATCAGCTCATTACTGTATCTATAAGACCCATTGATAAACCAACCATTACACATGGCCAAAGACTACAAAACACATCCATGAAAAACAATGGACATAGACTATAACACTACCAACCAATAGGATATAATGTAAAATGAATTAAAATAAATCTAAATTAAAAATATATATGTATAATTTCAAGTAAAAGAATTATAAATATAATTAATAGCAATTTTTATTTTTTAATAACTTAACAACACACTTAAACTTATAATAGATGACATTATATTTTTAATTTAGCTTAAAAACATAATATATAATCACAGTTCTACATGTCAAAAAGGAATCAAATGTAGGCAAGAGTGGGTGTTTTTAGATGTGAGGTATTTTTTCAAAACATAATATTTAATAAATCACTTAATATATTTAAATTAATTTGCAAATAAAAAAGTAAATTTTAATATGCAGAATGTTGTATCTTTTTCTTTATATAGCGATAGAATATTAGTAACTTAACACTCATAAATTCAGTTGCAGAAGTTTCCACCCCCTCATTTGAGGAGATGTACTCAACATCTGAAGTGTAAATCTCAAATCAGAAATAGTGAATAGCAAAAAAGGGGGGAGTTACACATATGTGGTGTAGTAGATCTACATGTGAGTAGATCTGCACATGCACATTTCTTTTCATGAACCAGATCCAAAATTGTAGAAAGTGCACTTAGTACATGGTTGATAGCAGATCAATTATGGGCCACTACTGTTGTCAAACATTCTAACGCTTTTTAACTTTAAAAAAGAGGCAACTATATAAATACAGGTTGAAGAATCTGCTTTATCAACTTCACTTAAACCTCCTTTTCAAAGCCAATTGTAGGATTATTATTCCACCTGCTTCCCAGCTATTAACTTCAGTATGGAACTCAATTTGAGTTACGTCAAATGTAAAGAGTAATTTAGAAGATAGCTCGCCAATTTATGATGAGAAGAACTAACACTTCCCTGATCTCATAATTTCCCTAAGATTACGTGCATAACATTTAGCGCTCCTGTCCTCTACCTCTACTCTTTGCCTTTAACGCCTAAACGCCTAACTGACAAAGATTCTTGGTACATGCCCCAACATTCCAATAATGACATTACAGCACTCCTCAGCTTTGGCAGGCATTCGCGCATTCTGAACAATATCAGACATACAAAGCACTGTAATAGTAACACCTTAAAGTAATGCAAGTTCCAATCAGTAAACACTTCTCTGATTTCATAATTTCTCTTAGATTTTAATATATATCTGTTGGGAATAGGATACTATTTTTTGTCTTGGCAAGTGTTTCTACAGCAAGCACAGTGCATTAACTACCTTTTTTGTATTATAGGATTTCCAACATTCATTGAGTTTTTATATCTTCCCCCACACAACACAGTCATTATTCACTTTGCACAATAGCACATGACAGTCTTCTGAAAAATATCGGAATATCAGGAAAATACTATGCTACCTCAATGCTGCTAAAGCTATAAACTCTTGGTATTTCACCAGAGTACTGTTTAATTTGTCAGGCACCCTCTCTCATCTGGCAGCTCTCTGATTGGCAAAGGAAGCTTGATTTAATAAGACACTGTAGGGTCATTCAGGAACCTAGGATCTGTTTCAATATAAGCCTGAGAGAGGCCCTAGACAACTCTAAATTGCTAGCTATACAGCAGCTACCTTTATAGAGGCTTCAAAAGCATTACCTGCATAACGTCTGCTGCTCCTGCCTTTTGCCTCCTACTCCTAACTGACAAGCATTCTTGGTACATGCCCCAACATTCCAATAATGACATTACAGCACTCCTCAGGTTTGGCAGGCTTTCACGCATTTTGAACAATATTAGACATACAAGCACTGTAAAAGTAACACCATAAAGTAATGCAACTTCCTATCAGTAAACATGGCAAATGTCACAGTGAATCTTATTCGGAATGACACTACCAAAATAATGAAGCACACCAGCATTGCATCTGCTATACAAACACTGATATTCAAAGATCTGAATAGTTGTCCTTCTAGGCGATATACCAGTGGCTAGGTTGGAACACATTTGAAGTGAGACGCTCATGCAAACAATGCATTATCCTCTGCCACTACTAGAAGAGAAAACTGTTTTCCAGGTGGTGTGAGGGTCTTAGCGGCACCAATGTTAGATCAGTCTTTAAGTAGTCTAATTCTGGTTCTTCATTAAATGTGTGGGCTCATAGGAAGTCCAAAGAAAAGGTCATCTATCTACCTTTATAGAGATAACCAAAGAATCCTCCAACCGAAATAAAAACACACAGCACCACTACAGCACCAAGATATTTCTGCCCATAGCTGGTGTCGATTTGTTGGAAATTGGATTACTGGTTTAGGGGGGTGAAATCCCATTGAAGCTGCAACAATCTTCTCTGTCAGGGTGAGACACAAGCAAACCCTCAAATTATCCTGTGCTTAACCCTCTTGTAGCCTGGCACATTGCAGTCAGGCTTAATGTAGAAGCAATGTGTAAAGCATTCATGCAACACTTTATACAGTAATAAAGTGAAACTGTAGGACAAGACACACCCCACACCAATTTAGAAACATAAAGTAGAATTTAATAAATAATTTGACACCAAAACGATAACAATCCAATCAATAGAACTGGAGATATGGAATTTCAAAGATTTCAGATATGTATAGCACCATAAAGCACCGGCACATTCACGGTAATCCAGTTGTGAGAGACCAGATGAAAGTGGAGCGTGGGCTGTATATAGGAACCGTATTCGTCCCGATGAAAGACTTACAATTAAAGTCCAATGCAAAGAGTTCTGTTTGCAGTGGAGGGGCCATGATGAGCAGGGAGATCATCACAGATGGTTTTTGATGTAGCTTGAAGAGCAGGCTGGGCTTCCCAGATGGTCGTTGCTGTAGTGCAAAGATCCTGTCGGGTGTGGTGGACGATTGTTGCTGAAGCTTCACTTTGGCAGTCACTTTGAACTGTTGATGCTATAGCGTGAAGTGCAGATCTAAAGTTGCTGGGTATTGCTGCCAGTCCTTGTGGTGTGAATAGTTGATTCACAGGAGCTTCCCGTTGGCAAGTTCTTGGAGCAAACCAGCTTATTTGTGAAGAGCCCAAAAGTTAAGGATTTCTCTTTTTCTTGAGGTGAGAGCTCAACTGATGCCACACCAAGGGTCCAGGCACCTCTTGGGGATCAGGAACTCACTCCAGCAGAGGCCAGCAGGGCTTGGGCAGGTCCAGTTGCCTGGTCGCGGCAGCAGGCCAGCTGTGAAGTTGCTGGGAGTATCTGGAGCTTGTTATGTCATTGTAGCTCAGAACAGGAGGTCAGTCAGATGACCTTTGGAGTCACATCAGCCTGGGATGAAAGGTGCAGGTCCAGTATTCCTTCTCAGCAGGTAGGGCAGCAGGCGGCAGAGTATTAGGATGGCAGAGTGGCATTCTTCTGATAACAAAACAGCACAGCTGTCCTTCTGTAGTATTCACAGGACCAGGCGTGTACTGAAGAGTTGGGTCTGGGGGTCCACTATTTATACCTAGTGCTGCATTTGAAGTAGGAGAAGTTTCTAAAGAATTTTCTTTGAAGTCCTTGAAGTTTCCTGTCTCCCCTGTCCTGGCTTGCAGATGGCAGCATGAACAATGCAGTGGTGACAAGGCCTTTGTCTGAAGGCAGGGCACAGCCTCTTCAATTAAACGTGGGCTCTGCCCAGCTCCAACCACCATCATGCCAGTTGATGGCCCATTAAGACACACCTAATATCTCTATTGTGTGGCTGTCTGGGAGGAATAGCCAAAGTCCAATAGGCAACTACTTACAGTCATGTGACCCAGGAACAGGCTGCTGGCACCAAATAGTTAAGGCAGGAAACGTCATCTTTGTAAAAGTAACATTTTCAAAACTGTAATTTAAAATCAGACTTTTCCATCAAAGAGGATTTTTAATTACAATTTCTCAAACGCCAAACATGAAATACTTACCTGTTCCCAATCAAATGTTAACACTTATTAAATGTAAGAAGGCAACCCAGTGATATCCTATGGGAGAGGTAGGCCATACTTAAAAGTACATGTCCAACTTTTTAAATGCTCTGCACCCTGCCCTATGAGCTGTTTAGGGTTACCCTAGGGGTGAGATATGTATTAAAAAGGAAGGTTTGGGCATGGTAGAAGGTTTACTTCGATCGGTCAAAATGGCAGATACAAACTGCACACACAGGCTGCAATGGTAGGCCCGAGACATGTTTAAAAGACTGCACACGTGTGTTGTATGGCTTGTACCCCATTGGTAAAACTGTGCATTTGTTGGACTATATAAATGTAAGGATTGTGCCAGACTGATTCCATGCACACCCTGAGCATATGTTGGCCTGTAGTCCTTCTAGCCCACAGTGCACCAGCTGCACCCCTAACCTTACATGGTGACAAATGTATGTGCAACTTCAGAACATGACAACCCTAATCCCCAAAGAAATTGTGATATCAGATTTAGAACCTTTAAATTTGGACTCTCATGCATACCCCAAAAAAACCCACAAGAAATGCTCAGCAAGGCGTTTCAATATTTATTGAAACAAGGGGATTCATGTGTAAAATACGTGTGCTGCGACAATTAGTAGAATGAAACAGATTAACATAATTAGCATTATGAGAACAGTGAAAAGGATGAGCAATTCCACCATTGTGCTGCGGCAGTAAATATATACACGCACATATTCGTGCTGTGTATAGTGTACTCCTACTTAGTGCTTGCCTACATTAGTCTTGCCTAGGACGGGTGGCCTGCCAAATCCCAGCGGGGTGGTCTAACTCCCCATTGGCTGATGGTAAGTGTCATCAGTCTGTCCGTCTTGCTTTAGAGCTGGACATCCCTCGTGTCGGTAAACAGGAATCAGCTGAGCTGCAATTTCTGCATGCAGTGACCTCGCAGTGTCAGCTGAGCGCTCCTCTCCCTATACAAGGAAGTTTTTACTCCAGTTGGATAATGTAATCGTCTAACAGTCAATAACAATAGAAGCATTTACGCAGTGAACTTTATCTCTTGTGCTGAATGTTCAAGGTGTCATGATAGTGCGCCTACGAAGTGGAAATGTAAGCAGTGCCGTTTTAGAGAATGTTATCCTGCATTGTCATGCATGGAAATGTATATTAGAAGTCATCATGTGTAAAGATAAGGCAATTTAAGAAACATGAACATGTAAAAGATAGTGGTGCTTACCGGGCCTATCCTAACCATGTGACAAGTGGAGGGTGAAATCAGTGCTGCAGGCCCACTCCTAGGATTCAATTTACAGGCCCTAGGTACATATAATACCACTTTACTGGGGACTTACAAGTAAATTAAATGAAACAATTGGGTGTAAGCTCATTTCACCATATTTAAAGGAGGGAGCACAAATATTTAAGCACTGATTGACAGTGGCAAATTGCACAAAGTCCTAAAAACCAACCCAAAAAGTTCAGAAAAACGGAGGTGAAGGCAACATGTTTGGGGGTGACCTTGCAAAAAAGGCCAAATCTAACAGATTGCTATGCAGAAATGTCCTATAAAGTCAGTAAATTGTTGTATTATTCTTGATCCACCACCCAGCAGATTGCCAATACCATTGAATCTTGTATATTGTCCAGGAAATGACAAGCCCTGAGGCCCTTAACTCGGTCTCTGGCACAATAAAGCAAAACAGCGTTATTGGGATCCAAAGTATAAAAACTCTGAAATTCTCTATGTCCAACCAGCTCTGCTCCACTACAGCTATTACTCACTGCTTCAGACACTTAACAGAGCATTAGGTGGGGAAGCTAGCCTTCAGAATGACATATTTTAAATAACTAGTGGAGCCTTGTTCAGCAGATTGCTGAAGTAATTGCTCCAGCAGCTGACCAATCAATCCAAACACTTCCCCCTTTATTAAAAGCGTGTTATTGTCAAATATTATTTTTTATGCTCTGATTACAAATAGCAATTCTGTGGTTATTTATAAAAAATAAGACTTTTATTTAGTAAATAATAGAGAATTTCAATATCTTTAAATACAATCTCACAAATCAGATTAGTAAAACAAATATTACAACTCCCATAGCCTTAAAATGTATCATAACCATTTATACATTTCTTCTTTTCATTTAAAAATGATGATAGTAAAAGACCTTTGATTCAGCTTTTCAGTGGAGCAAGGGTTCTTCTCCACATTCTTCACAACACATCTTACATATATATTTCATAAATAAAACATATAGGGCCTCATGTAGGTAGCCAAATACCGGTCGGTAACGGCCGATTTTCGGTAAATATGCCGTTACCGACCGGTATTCAGACAAGTGAGATGTAGGAGTCCAAAAACCACTTTTCGGTAAATATGAGGCGGTAAATACCGATTCATATTTACCGAATTCCAAAATACCGAATCAGATTTACCGAATACATAATTAACGATTCGGTAAACATGAAGTGGTAAATATGAAGTGGTAAAATTTAAAATGACATGTAGGAGCACTCGGTAATTAAGAAATCCAGGAAAATCGGTAAATAAGAGTCGGTAATTAACACGGATTGAAAGCAGGTGGTAACCATCAACAATGCATATAGGCAAACCCAAAATGCAACAGCGTGGACAACATGGCCGCCATGTACGTCATTGCAAGGCGCCTACGTCTACAGGCAGCAGGACTGAGGGTGTGGCGACGGGAGGAACAAATCTACAGACAGCGCATCACACTATTCCAGCTGACTGATGCAGAGATACATGAGAGGTACAGGCTACACCCCGAAACCATCATGGACTTAATCAGGGACCTTCACCCACTCCTGGACCAGCCAATAAGAAGGGCGCACGCCATACCCCCACATGTGCAGGTGCTCTGCAGCCTACATCTGTTGGCATCCGGCAGTTATCAGGTGGTGATAGCTGCGGTGGGTGGGGTATCCCAGAGTTGCCTGTCACGTTTCTTCAGGAAGTTCCTGGATGCCATGATGCAGAGAATGCACCACTACATAAGCTTCCCAAACACACAGGCTGCACTGCAGAAAACAAAAACAGACTTTTATCACATGGCACAGTTCCCCCATGTCATCGGCTGTATTGATGGTACACACATCCCAATCTGTCCACCAGCTGATACAGAGCACATCTACAGGAACAGGAAGTCCACCCACTCCATCAATGTGCAGGTGATCTGTGATGCAGGGAACATCATCACAGATATTGTTGCAAAGTTTCCTGGGAGCACCCACGACTCTTACATCTTCCAGAATAGTGGGATCTACACACGACTGAGTGCCGGAGAATTCGGAGAGGGATACCTGCTAGGTAAGTAACAGTGACGCCCCTTGAAACCTGCAAATCATAGTGTATAGAGGCATGTTACTGATGGTTCCCTTTTACTCATCCAGGCGACAGTGCATATGCATGCCGGTCATTCATCCTCACTCCCTACCTACACCCAGCAACCCAGAGTGAGAGACGATACAACGTGGCACATAAAACAACACGCAATGTGGTGGAGCGCACGTTTGGACTACTGAAGAGCAGGTTCCGCTGCCTGCACAAGAGCGGAGGCGCACGCCAGTACAAACCCATCACCTGCTGCAAGATTATTGCCACTTGTGCAATGCTGCACAACCTTGCCACGAAAAAAGGTACAGATGTGGAACTAACATATTTTGAGGACAACGAGGATGAGTCAGGCCAGCCAGAGGGCAACGCAGCTAGAGTGCCAACTGCAATCGATGGGAGAGAGAGACGGGCAGAGATCACATGCAACTATTTCTGAGTAAGTGAGGGGACACAGCGAGTTGTGAGAAGTCCTGACGTAGTTTTAATGTGGCACCACGCCATGAACACATGAACAGGCCAATCAGGCAATATACCATCTATACAAGGAGTATGTCCAGGGTTACGTCACCCAATGGGAAGTGGCTTAGCAGGGCTACATCAATGTTTGCGCATACGCGCTGCAGTGGTGGATTGCACGGCCTGTGCATCCTCACTAGAGCCAACCCCAAGCCGCCTGCTGCTCCTGCGTGCTTCTGGGACGGGGGGTGTGATGCTGCTGCTGGTGTCGATGCTCTCCGCAGCATCCCCTGCAGCAGTTGTCGACGCCTGACTAGTCAATAGCACCCCTAGTGCACTTGTCACCTGCACCATCCCCCGAGACAGGTCGCTGCAGCACTGTGTTAGGCCCTCCTGCATCGTCACAGAGCGCCGGCACAGTAGAGAAGTCGCAGTTGCCAGACGGTTGAGTGCCCTGCTGGTAGTGTCCCTTCTCTGGCGTTCCCGGCGCCGTGCTTCGATGTCAGCATCTAATTTGCTGCACAACTGCTGGATTGACTGGGACATGTCCCGAATGCCCGCAGCCATGCCGCTAATGTTACTGTCCATGTTGACTAATGTTGTCCTCATCACCCGCATGTGCCTCTGGACTGACATGACTGCCTTTGATTGCAGGCGCTGTTGCTTCAACATTTGGCCCTCGAGACCCAAGAAGACACCATGGCCGTCAGTGGGTGCTGGTGGACTCTGGACACGCGACCTGCGGCGCCCTCTTGCTCCCGTCTGTGCTGCCTGTGAGGTGTGGGGCACAGTGGCATGGCTCCCTTCCTGGGGCCCGGTGCGGTCTTCTGGGCCCATGCTGTCGTCTGACGAGGTGTCTAAGGCTCGTAGCCTGGCTGCTGGACGCCTCCTCATTCTCACACCTGCAAGCGGAGATGTGGCCGGTGATTCGAACATGAGTGGCGATGCTGGCTCTGGTTGTGGTGATGCTGGCTCTGGTTGTGGTGATGCTGGCTCTCGGTGAGGTGATGCTGGCTCTGGGTGCGGCGAGGCTGGCTGTGTTGGTGGTGCGGCTGCCAGTGGGCCTGCTCCCTGGTCTGAACTTGTGCTGGCTAGAGGTGATACTTGTGGCCGGTGTGCCGTCTCTCCTGCAGCATGCCCTGTCCTGCATGATGTCACATCTGTGGACAGAAATACAACATTGGCTCAGTGTCCCCGAAGGGCTGCATTGCAAGCGTCACAATAACACATTTCACATTCCAATATGTCCTCTGTCTCCTTGTGCCTCGAGTGCGTGACATGCCTTGTTGCCCTGTAACATTTACGTCATGGTTAGTGTTGCCCTGACTACATCTCCCGGAATGCATTGCCTGTCTGCACTGACACGTGTGGACTGCAGTGTGATTCTCGTTTCACAATGGGGGATGTGGGATAGGGGTAGGGGGGGCTACATTGCTGTGCTTTCGTCTTACCTTGGTGTGTTGCGGCTCTGGCAGAGCTGTCGGCGTCCCCAAGACCCACGACGCTCTCCTGCTGGATTGTGGCCGCCACCAGCTCCTCCAGTTCGGTGAGGGCAGGTGCCCTGTTGGTTCCACCTCCGGTCTGGCTGGCCTCCTTCTGGATGTCGCCCATCTTCCTCTTGGTTACAATCCTCAGGTCATACCAGCGCTTTTTGAGGACCTCAATGTCCCTGTGGGTCACTCCCACAGCATTGACCTGCGCCTGGATGGCCAGCCATATGTTGCGCTTTTCCGCCTCAGGCACTTGCAGGGATTGCCTTCCAAACAGCTTCTGGTGCTGCTTCACCACCTCCTCCACCAGCACCTGGAGTTCCTTGGGGCTGAATTTCAGCTTCCTCCTCCTTTCCCCTCCGTCTTTCTGTGTTCTCTGGCTGGACATGCTGTTCGTTTACCCGCTCGCACATGCAACGGCTCCCTGCCTCTCCTCTGCACTCCAAGCCTCTCCAGGGTCGGCTAATTATGTACACCTGCCTGGGTGTGGCCACTTCGGCTAATTATGTACACCTGCCTGGGTGTGGGCACTTCCTGGTTGGGTGGGCTGTCGTTGCACAGGATTAGCTGTTTCGTCAAGTCATGTGATTTTATTTACCGAATCCGTACATACCGATTCGGTATTTTCCGATTCGGTAAATACCACCTCGGTATTTTCCGATTCGGTAAATACCACCTCGGTATTTTCCGATTCGGTAAATACCACCTCGGTATTTACCGATTCGGTGAATTCCGATTCGTGATTACCGAATGTTACCGAATCGGTAACTGTTACCGAATTTTTACCTACATATAACTTACCGATTCTAATTTACCGATTCGGTACGGCTCGGTATTTAAGAACCGGTAAAATTTATTTACCTACATGAGGCCCACAGTGAACAAAATGTTAAGAAAAACAACAGAAATATAATTTCAATAAAAAGTGAATATATATTCCTAAAATAAATACACACAATTGCTTGTTTGTCTTGTTTGTCTTATATACATCGAGTCTCTCATTCTTCAAAATTACATACTTGTAAACTGAGACCTCTCGTCATTAGATGCCTCTTTCATATTGACCCACTACTCGATCTTCTTGTATTTACCATTATAGGGAGAACATATCAGTATGAGTGGGCTGTCCTTCATTTTTAAGCATTCCCATATCTTACTAATTAGTCTAAGCTCTTTTGAGCTTAATTAAGCAAAAAGGGGGGACCTTTTTATATTTAATAATCCCAATATCTGACTCCCTATTTCTATGTCTATACACAATAAACTTCAGTGTGTAAAAGGTGTTTAATACCACAGTTGTAAACTATTCTGTGGAAATAGTGATAAATACCCCATATATTATCATCAGATTCAGCTAATCAACTGCTATCCATTATTTATAATCCTTTGTCAAAAAAACAAATCTTCCTGATACTCATACATATCTTAAATGCACAATTTACTTTATGGACTTTTCTTGCTAGTCACCCCAGTGTCTCAATCCTTATTTACACAGATTTTAGCTCAGGTTCCTCCAACCTTTTCTGTAATAAGAGATACTTATGTTGAATGAAAATCATTCCGAGCTGCTGTATTATTAGCATTGTAATAGTGACCACAACAGACAAGATTACATTAGTGGCCACCATGTGCAAGATCATCTCAGTGCATCAAGCAGAGATGCCAGAAGAAAGGCTTTGCCAATTCGGAGTGCATCTTCTTGGGTAATACGTGACAGCTACAGATGCAATGCCCCTGACACCAAGGTAATAATATTAGTAAATAGGCTCCTGAATAGCATGAGTTTTCATTCAAATATCAGTTTTGAGTACATTTTGGGAATGTAGCCATTTTCTATAAGCATCTGCTTATGAGTGGTTGGTACTCTTTTAGGCTAAATAAAACCAGCAACTCATCGGGCAAATCTCTAAAGCATAAATTGTTTGATCACTTCGGTTTATTAAATCACTTCAACTAGGGAGCAGAAACAACATTATTACCACCTCCTATGGATTTTCTTCCAACACACAAAACCAGTGTAATTGTGCAGAATCATTGTGGATACAAAAATGGGCCAATAAGTCTGAATGAGGATTATGCTGAATTGCATAGTTTTTGCACATTGGAGTCTACATGATGCCTCGTAAATGGGGATTTGATTCACAATGAGATTGTCCTTCTGCCCACTACCCCAGCTGTGCCTTGCATCTGAAGCTGTGACATCTGCTCATCATGGAGCAGAAGGCAGTGCTTGAAGACCCTCTGAGAGCTGTGTCAGTGCAGCTTTCAAGCTCCTCTATTAGCATGGGTCTGTAAATACATAGAATGTGGCAGTCAGTTAGAGCAGGGGAACCAATTACTTCCCCATGACATCACAGCAGTGGGATTTAACTTTTGTGCTCCACTATTGTTACATAATAACAGTGAATACCAGAATTTTGGGTCAGTTAGTCATGCTAATTTCTTCCAGTGGAAGCCACTCATGTAGAATTATAAATAGGTGCCTGTGAATAACAGGGATGTTTTTAACTAAGGTTTCTGAGTAACATCAGGTAGACAACGAAAGGTTTAGTCATCTATACTTTTATGTTATATGCCGCACTCCCATAAATCATCCCCTCGTTTCCAAGATAGAAGGAAGGTCAGAGGGTTAATTGGCGAGCCATTCATAATAATGGCCTGCTTCCAAATGCCACCCACTTTCACAGTCTTTTTAAAATATATATATATTTGTATTGATGTTTTTAAGGACATACAACACAGCATATACAACATTGTTCACACCAGGAATTACAATTTAGCGAAGACATGGTTGGTCAAGAAAGGCAAACACAACACATTGTGGCAAATATAAAAATGTTCAAACTAAATCTGCAAACTCTGTTCCAGCCTGGAGCTAAACAGTACAGGGGGGTCCAGGAGGTGTAATATACACTATGTTTCAGGTGCTTCACCCCTAAGTCTATATCATGGTATTCCATCCATGGGGCCCTTATTTTACGGAATTTCCTTGGGCACCCTTGCACCCTGTATGTGACCTTAACCGCTGCCATATAAAGATCCATTGCCTTTATTTATTCTTCGAGGTTTGACAACTCCGGTGCCCCACATCTCCTGGCCACTTCCCTTTTAGCTACTGTCAAGCCTAGGTTGGCAAAGAGGAGTGTGGCCCTGGGAATGTGTATGTCAGTTGGCACACCCAAAAGTATGTATTTGGAATCTTCTGGTATAGTGTCTTTCAGTATTTAACCAAGTTCTCCTAGTATGTCCCTCCAGTATCCTTGTATACGAGAACATTCCCACTGGGTATGGATGAATGATCCCCCTTTGGTTTTACAGCGGAGACAATGTGGAGAGTCTGCCCTACCCATTCTGTACAGATGGGCCCTGTTGTAGTTTTCCCAATGCAGGATCTTATATAGTATCAGTTGGAGCCTGGACTTGATTGCAGTTTCTCTGGGATGCATCAGGCCTGCTTTCCAGTCTGTATCATCAAAGTCTCCTACCTTGCTTACTCATCTATCTCACAGGTTCTGTTGGGTGTCAGGCACATTGTTGTTAATTGTTTTATAAATCCAGGAGATGGCCTTATCTTCCAGTTTACCGTGGAGCAGTCACCCTCTAGGGGGGCATATTCCGGGAGATCCCTACCGTCCAGTCTTTCAACTCTCCAAGCATGTCTGAACTGCATGTATTGAAAATATTGCATCCTATGTAATTGGTACTCACTCTGTAGTTGGGAAAACGAGATCAGGGTCCCTTCCACCAGGACATCTCCAACCCTGGATATACCTATTGTATCCCATGCAGTATAGCCCTTTAACTTCCCTATTTCCTTCAAGAGTGACCCCTCCCAGAGCAGAGTCTCCTGGGTTACTTTTTTGTCCCATTCTATATATATATATATATCCCTGTTCACCTCCAAGGATCTATTGCAATCTGCATGGCAGGTAGTAGGCTCCGCCACCCCCGCCCTCCACAGAGGTAATGCAAAGAGGACCGGGTTTGAAATTGTGTTCGCTCAAGTGCATATGTAGGGTGGTCTCCTGATGTATAAGACCAGTCATTAATCCACACCAAGTGGGCCGTAGTAGGCTCACGCATCTGGAGGGCAATTCCTCCTTTGTAGTGATTTCTCTGTGGTGTTTTCTGTGCTACCCTTGGGTGGCCACCGTTTCATAGTAATAGTAATTTCCGGACTTCTGCATCTATTTTAGCAAATATTTCATATGGTATACGGTGAGTATAGTAGTTTGGGCAGAGTAATTATTTCATACATGGCGGCCCGCCCAACAGCTTGTGGAAATCGGCAAGTACTCTAGAGATATTGCAATTCAGGCTATTTTCTAAATTTTCCGTTACATACATGCCCAGATACTGAAAACCATTGTGATTTTGATGGAGACAATGTGGAAGCATGAGGTCCCACCAGTCATCCCCGGTCATGTACAAACAGGATTCGTCCTAGTTGATCGTGTGCCCAGTATGTGCCCTGTATCTTTCATATACCCGAAATACTTCCAGTAGAGATTCCGTGGGGCACGAGATATAGTAGGATGTAATCTGTGTATAGCTTAAGGCTCGTCGTCAGTCTCCCCCATCTTCCTATGGAAGCCAGTGATACCAAGATGCGCCCAAATTCTACAGATTAGTGGTTCTAGCAACAGGGCAAATAGAAACAGGGACAGGGGCATCCCTGCCTCATCTCTCTTTCTTTGGATGAAGTCTGGTGATGTCAATCCATTCACCTTCATGTTCGCCATTGGGTCTCAGTATAGCAGACTTTCCCAAGTTATAAACCGGGGTCCAAATCCATACCGTTCTAGGACCTGCATCATATAGGGCCAATGTACCACATTGAATGTTTTTTCAGCATCCAGGGGAAAGGAATATATGCAGGTCTGCTCTTAGCTTAATTGTTTCTAACCAGCTGATGGAGGTTATGCCTTGTCATCCTTTTGGGCATGAAGCCAGACTGGTCTCAATGAATAAGGGGAGAGATGACTTGCACCAGCCGTGTGGCCAGTATTGTTGCCAAAATCTCTGTCTCGATATTTAGTAGTGATATCTGGTGATAGGAGCTGCATTTACAGGCAGGTTTCCCAGGTTTTTGGATTAAAACTATTGTGGCCCATCTGAGATCTAGTGGCAGACGCTCCTCTTCCCTAGCCAGTTCATACATCTTTAGAAAATGGGGGGCAAAAAGTCCAGCATTTCTCTTAAAGAACTCAGCCAGTAGCCCGTTCACTCCCGTTCCCGGCTTTCAGTCTGCCCATTGCTCCCTGGATCTCAGCCAGTGTAAGGTCTTCCTCTAACAGTGCCTTATCTTCGACCGTCAGGGTTGGGATGCAAATTTCGTTCAGGTACGCACATATTTGTGTCACATCTAGAATAGCGAATAGTACTGGGCGAAATCTCAAGCTATATCCTGGGCCCTGTGGAAGGATTCACTCTGGTCACCTATTATTTCATGTATGCATCTTGCCTCTCTCGCTTTCCTCCCCAACCAGGCCAGCAGTCGCCTACCTTATCATCCAGGTCATAAACACAGTATTGTATTGCTAGGATCTGTTTGTTAACCTCATCACTAGCTAGACCCTGATACTCTTGTGGAGTATTGCTGCTTTGCGTTGGTTGGTGGATCTACCATCTTCTCTGTGGTGGCCTCCAGTTCAAGGAGGGGGTGTTCTAGAGATATAACAACTCGCGTCTGTCTCTTTTTTTGTGGGCCCGGATGTTTTGTGCCCTATCCCATAATACTGTCTTGTAGGCCTCCCGGACCACAACAGCTGAGCTCACTGAGCTTTCATTTTCCACGAAGTATAACTCTGAGTTCACTCGGAGTTCACGAGCAACTGTCTTGTCTCGCAGGTCATAGGCATTTAGTCTCCCCTCTACCATGTTGCCATGTGCCCAGCATAACTCAGAGAGGTGAGTGGTCTGAGAGGCCTCTCGCCAAGGATTGTGCTTTGCTCACTGAATGGGCCGCTCTAACAGTAGCGAGTATGTAGTTCATCCTTTGTTATGAGTGCCAAAGAAATAAGAATATTCCCTCGCTTCCGGGTGTGTGTGGTACCAGAAGTCCACCAATCCCAATGTATCCGCAAACAAGGCCAAAGGGTGTCTCTCTAACAGGCCCAGTATGGTCAAGGGAAGGGTCAAGACCGTCATTGAGGTCACCTCCCACTACATGTAGAGATGAGTTTGCCTCACCCCACCCTGTCTATAGTACATTTTTGGAGTCTGGGGGGGCGCACACTGTGATAAGGGTGATAGTCCTACACCCCCATTGGCCCTGTACTGTGGCATATGTTCCATTCCGGTCCAGCCATGTTTTTTTCTATGTGGAAAGGTGGTGTTCCCCTAGCCAGTATGGCTACCACCCATGCACATGAGGTGAAACCCACGTGTGCCAGTGTGACAAAGGCTCCCCTGCGCAGGAAGGAGCAGTTGGTACCCCTCAAGCGGGTTTCCTGGAGGAACACCACATCAAGCTTCAGTCTCCTAAGGTAGGCAGTCACCAGACCTCACCTGATTCTGCTACCCAGGCCATTAACGTTCCAGGCCAGAATAGAATAGAAAGAGTTATCTTGATCTCCTGGCCCTCCCATTTGTACGTGTCAGCTGAGTTTGTAATCCATGCTGCATTGCAAGCGTGTCTGTATCTGTATATCGCTCACATGTCTGCCCTGTGTCTACACTTTGTCTCCAACAAAAACACTGTAATGGCGCCATCCCCCACCCACCTTCCCACAACCCCCTCCAACACCGCCTGCCTCCCCCTTTGTCAACTGGACAACTGCGGTGTAGGTCGGGCCTGAGGAGTCTGTAGCCCACCCTCCTCCTAACCTATACACCCACCCACCTTCACAGTCTTCAACATGTACACCCCTCCCAATTTAAATATAAATACCTATCCTCCTGCCACCCTCCGTCACCAACCTCATTAAAAACTCCGAAAATAGTCCTTCTCTCCAAACCTAAAATAAGTAACCTTCAACCACCTACTCAATCACAGCCTGCATGATACTGTGTGATTGTTTATTGATGCTTTTAATAATGGTCCTGTAACTGGCAGACATGCTATTGAAGAGAATTACACATGTCCCATCCCTTGCCCAGTCAGAAGATACAGCATTTAAAGGAAATCTCTGGCTGGGCATCACCTACAGAAATTCCATTACAAAGTCAAACTGCAGATAATGCTGTTTTGATTTTGAAGGGAACAAAAATCACAACAAAAAGCATGCGAAACTCAATCACAAGTGCAGTCCGACTATACATCAGCACATCCATACCTAGCCTGTTGGAGGGGTTCCGCTTAAATAAGGCTCGCAGTAAACTCTGAGCTTCCCCGCTCAGAAACTGTGGCATGCCCAGCTTGGCTCTGAAACGAATAAAGAAACATATTTTAGACGGCTTATTGCAAAATAAAATAAATGTCACAGTTCTACAAGGATGAGCAATTCGGCAAATAAATAATGCGTGACTCATGAGGTCATCAGCTGCCACGTGTCTCAGGTCTTCAAATACAAAGATGGCGATCGCACATAATGGGTAGACTCCTGGGGCAGAAAGGGCGCATTGGACAATCTGTGAGCAGCAAGACTGTGCGCTATAAAAACATTTAATTAATGTATTTAAACTCTGCGGGGGCTCGCTTGAATGAATATTAAATAGTTGTCCTGCAAAATGGCCACTATACACGAAATTTCTCTTGCTCTTTTTAAAAGAGAAACCATCTGAACTCTGAAAGAAAGGCATGGATAAGGAAATCCAGGGCATAAATAGGAGAGTTTGCAGCGCCCCAATGACTGTGGCAGGGCCTGCACTGTATATGTTTAGACAATAAAGAATTATAAAAAAAAATAGGTGCCTCAAGAAAAAGGCTAATCCAGTCACGAAAGGACACAAAATCATACCACATTTGAACCCAAACACATTTTGTCTGACCATGTTCATTGTGACCAACCCCATATTGGCATTGCCCTCACTGTTTCAGGACCTAATTTAACACAATTGTGCATATGTAGGATGACCATTGAAAAAACACATAATGATTGTGCATTTCACAAGCATTAACAAATACAGAAAATTTGCTGCCCCTTAATGTGGCCATAATGTGCTTGAAATAATTTCAATTTAAAAAATGCATTTTACTGATGCTTCTGTTTTATTAATAATGTCTTGAATAACAATCCTTTCAGTTGTGTCCCGTATTTTATTATTTAATTTGTGAAGCAGACAGAGGTAGATATTGCAGCCAGATACAATGTTACAATGTCACTTGCACACTTTGCAACAGCCACTTTCACTAGCATTAGCAAAGCGAGTCGGTTTTGCTTGTCAGTATTGAGCGACTGACTTGCCCGCCTTTGCCAATAACTGACTGGCCATGTTAAATGTATAGAAATATTTGTTCATTATATTTTCGCGATGGATTCTGCATTGTGTAGTGCTACCTACACTGTTTCGTTAAAAGTATAGAAAATACATATATTTAAATACAAGCATTGACAAAGCTAGTAGGGCTCGCTTATTCAAGTGCTGTTGGCTTTGCCAATATGTTTTAGCCATGTTGTACACCAGTCTGGCTGCTGTTTAGCATGGCTAAAATGTAGTGGTGTGAAGAAGAGTGACTTAGAGTGTCATAAAATGGAGTGCCATAGAGTGGAGTGTTATGGAGTGGTGTGGAAGGGCATAGAGTGGCATAGAGTTCAGTTGTGTGGAGTGTTGCAATGTTGCAGAGTGTTGTGGAAGGAGTAGAGTGTTCTGGAGCTGAGTAAAGTGTCGTAGAGCTGAGTAGACTGTCATGGAGTAGACTGTCATAGAGTGTAATGGCATATAGTAGAATGTAGTGGTGTAGAGGGTGTTGCATAGAGTATTGCAGAGTAGAGCGTCGTAGAGCGGAGTAGATTGTTATAGAGTGTAGTGGTGCAGAGTAGAGTGGCATAGAGTTAAATTGTGGAGAGTGGAGACTTGCAGAGCAGAGTGCAGTGGTGTGGTGGAGAGTGCGTTGGCATGGTGTATAGTTAAGTGGTAAAGAAAGCAATGGCGTAGAGCATAGTGGTGAAGAGTAGAACAGATTGCTGTGGAGTGCAGTGATGCAGAGTGCAATTGTGAAGAGTGATGTGGTGTGCAGTGGCGTAGAGTAATGCAGAGTAAAGTATAGTTGTCGTAGAGTGCATTGACGGAGATTCCAGTGGTTTAGAATAGGGTGGTGTAAAGCAAAATGGTTCAAAGTAAAGTAGACTGGAGCAGCGTTGAGTAGATTGTCCCAGAGTAGTGTGGCATAGAGTGGTGCACGGGAGAGTAGAGTGGTGCAAGGGAGAGTGCAATGGCATAGAGTAGTTTGATAGATTGCAGTGGCATAGAGTGCAGTGTGGCAGAATAAAGTGGCAGAAAGTGCAGTAGCCTAAACTGGAGTGGTATAGAATGCAGTGGCAAAGAGTGCACTGGTGCATAGTAGTGTAGAGTGGGGTAGAGTGCATTGGTTAGAGTGGAGTGTTGTAGAGTAGAGAGGCGTAGTGGGGTAGAGTGAAGTTGCATAGAATGCAGTGGCATGGAGTAGAGTGGCAGAGAGTTCAGTGGCGGAGAGTGCAGTGTTGCAAAGTAGAGTGTCATAGAGTGCAGTGTTGTACAGTGGTGCAGAGTGGAGTGGCATAGAAAACAGTGGTGCAGAGTAGAATAGAGTGGCGTAGAGGGCAGTGCTGTAGAGTACAGTGGTGTAGAGTGGAGTAGGGAGCAGCGGCATAGTGTTGCAGAGTAGAGTATATTTTGTAGAGTCCAGTGGTGCAGAGTAGATTGGCATAGAGTGTATTGATTTGGAGTAAAGTAGTGCATCTGCATGGAGCGCAGTGGCGCAGAGTGCAGTTGTTACAGTAAAGTGCAGTGGCATAGAGTAGAGTGGCGCAGAGCATAGTCAAGTGGCGTAGAGTAGTTCGGAGTGAAGTGGTGCAACATAGAATGCAATGGCATCGAGTAGACTGGGGTAGAGTAGATTGCTACAGAGAAGGGTAAAATGGTGTAGATTAGAGTGGTGCAGGGTAGAGTGCAGTGGTGTTCAGTGCGTTGGTGCAGAGTAGATTAGAGTGGCATGGAGTGGATTGGCATGGAGGGCAATGGTGTAGAGTGGAGTGGTACAGAGTAGAGTGCTGTGACATAGAGTGTAGTTGCATAGAGTGAAGTGTTGCAGAGTAGAACGGCACAAAGTTGAGTGGCGTAAAGTGGAGTGGTGAAAAGTAGAGTGGAGAGGACTAGACTGGAGTGATGTAGAGTGCAGTGGTGCATAGTAGAGTGGTGCAGAGTAGCATAGAGAGGCATTGAATGAAGTGGTGCAGATTAGAGTGCAGTGACAGTGTGGAGTGGCGCAGTGTAGAGTGGTGTAGAATAGAGTGCAGTGTCATGGAGCTGGGGAAAGTGGAGTACGCATGGTGTGGTAGTGCACTGCCATTACAGACAACACATCTTCAATTGAAATGACCATTACATTTGCACAGGCACAGAGTTTTACTGTTAAAAGTATAGAATGCACAAACAATAAAGTGTAAAAATGTCATCACATATTCAGGAAGGGCGATATATAGGAGCTGGGGATACCAAAAAAAAGTGGGATTCGATCTGGGGGAAATCGAACAACCACAAGGGGGGAATCTGCACAAGCCCAACAGAAGTGTCAATGTGGAACAGGAGACGAAGACAAGAACCTGGCTCGCCGATCGACGAAAAGATATCAGATTAGAACTCTGTAATAATTTATTATCGGTTGTGAGTTGTGGTTAAGATTGTCAGGACCAAATTGTAACTGGCTGCCTACTATGTAACGTGTATACCTTAATAAAAAGATATAATAAAAAAGTAATCATATCTTATATTGATTTATTTCAATCGTATTCAAATATTTGTTTCCACCACACTTCAGAATTAGCAAAATATGTGTTTCCCTCATTCTGATAAATTCTGAATAAACCTCAAAGTTCAATTAGACATTTAAATATTTTGTGTGCTAGAAAAAAATAACATTATACAGCCTTCTGTCCAGCACACCCCCAGTAGCCAGCATGATTGCCACATAAATCCTATCATTTGGAGTCAGAGAAAGAAAAGTAAACACCAAGCTCTATCGGAAGACAAAGCCTCACATTTGACCTTTCTCGTTGAATGCACAACAAATGTGACAAAATAGGAACAAGATTCAAAGGCCTATATATAGAAATCGAGCACTGGTGGAAGGATACCATATATTGGGTATCGCCCACAGAAGGAACGACCTCAAGCTGGACAACCTAAAATAAATAAAACCAGCAAATAGAAAGCAAACAAACGTTAGTTACAAAACACAAAGCCAATGGTAATCAAAGGTGGAATGCATTCCCATGGAAGCTTTCTGAATGTCCCCAAGATGTTGTCAGCAAACCAGACAGCCCTGCTTTAGGGAGGTACAGACGTTAAAATACTTCATGTCTGAGACTTGATGTGTCTGGTGTGAGCCATACCAACAGCCACCAGATGCTGTGCTCGGATTGCATGGTAACGACCCTGATCAACGTGTACCTGTCGGGGCGCCACCTCCCACCAAGAGGCTCCCCTGTGTTATTCCCCATTCATCAGTTGTTCACCTTTTGACCCTCATCATGGAGGACCAACTGCCCTCTCCACACCTCTCTCCTCCTGAAGACATCTTGGTGGCAGGTAGTAACAAGAGAGATTGACTAGATTGAAGGAACACTTCTGGGACAATTGGAAGTGTGTCAAGAGACTGCATGACTCCATTGTGTTTTGAGACATATGGGTGAACTTTCTGAGTGGCTGCTAAACTCCCCTTGTTTATGTCCACCTCCTAATTAAAACTTGCTACATATCCTCACCTGCTTCCTGAGGACCCCGACTAAGTGTCCATTTTCATTGTCTTATTGGACATTCATGATATGTTGCTTTATGTTTTCCATGCTTGTACAGCACACATTATGCCATCAGCATGGCTAGACTGCCCTTCCATACTTTTAGAAATTTTCCACATAGTGTCTTATGTACTATTACTCACCAGACTCTCATTGTTCATTGTCATTGTCCCATTGGATATGATTTTATTTTAGGGGTGTGCTGTCATATTCTTTTCAGGTTTTTTCTTATCCATTGAACTGTGGGTGCATGATTTTGGTTTTTAAGGAATAAGGCTGGAGAGCTTTGTCACTTGCTTATGTAGATTGCCCAGATGATGGTAGTGCCAATCCTTATCCACACTGGCCAGCAGCATGTACCACTCATCCAAAAAACTCCAGGTGGGAATCTCCCATATCCATCTACCTCCCCGCCACCCAATCGAGCAGTGTTTGCCAGTCCCACCTAATCAAGAATTAATGTTCTGGCTAGGTTCAGCTTAGCTTATGGTGGTTACTTTGTTTGACCTTTGAGTAAAACACTGATGAGATAGGTGATCCAACAAGCTTGTGTGGTGCCTGGTCACTTATATTGGACTCACTCTCAGGTTTCTAAAAATCTGGAAATTAAATGCTGGCAGTCTGTGCCCTCACTAAGTAAATCATGAGTTATGATTGGGCCTCCAATTGAGGAACTATGAGGCTGATGTGGCAGAAATTAAGTTGCTGCCTGGACCCTCATCACGAGTTGGCCATTAAATTCTGATATGTGCAGTAAGCTTCTTATGCATGTATTGAAATAACAAGTATTGGGATACAAAACTGCACCCCCCCTGATAAATTAAAGAAGGTCAAACCTGTTTATATTTAGTGCCAAAAAGATTCCTGGTAAATACCAGGACATGTCAATTTTGGTGCAATAAACACCTACATTCACATGTTATTGACTACTATCAGGGAAAAGCACTTACCCAGGTAGTATTTATTGCACCTGTTAACTTCAGACCCAGCAGAGTTGGATATTATCGTGTACAATAAATATTGCCCCAGTTACCGGTCAACTCATTTGTAATGACTGAAGTTACTAATTGAATTTTCACATTTTCAAAGCAAAAGTAGAAGTGTCGGTGAAGAGTCCTACAGTACATTTGTTTGGCTTATTACTTTAGGGAACTTAGACAGTATTGCCCAGCATGTTTGCTTTAGTTTCAAAAGTAGATATGCTCACTCACTTTGCGGAAGTAGGCCTCAGTGGCCTACTCAGACACTCCAACTTGCATCCACAAACTGGAAGGAATTGACTTTAGAACAGTGAGTGCACTAAAGATGCATGTAAGACGTCTTCCTGAGTCTCATGTGGCTGTCACTGGAATAATAAAGGTTCACTAGGCATACGCTAGATAATGTTCAGGAAGGAGGTGGCTAGTTGACAGGTGGTAAAAATGTAGTCAGTTTTTTCTTTGTGAAGGTTGTTGATGCATCAACTGTCAGCATGTCTGGGTATAAATGGGGACACTATCCTTTGGCTTATCAGTGTAATGGGCATTTGCATGGCTGCGGTATGTTGATGTGAGTGCACTGATCTGTTGGATTGGGCCCGTGGCCGAAGTTATGAAAGTCTTGTGTGAGGTGCATGAATGGCGCATTGAAGGACCATAAAGCGGTTGGTGCCTTGATGCGGCTTTATGGTTCACCTTCACCAGTCTTGGTTTCAATATTCAGATACTTTGAGAAGTATTTGTGCTTTGAAGCTAAGATTTCTGGAGGTGCTAAAACCAACCACTGTAAGTGGTGTATTAACTTTAAAAACTTAGTACAAGATTTATATCTGCTGTCGTAAGGATACTCCTTTGCAATGGCAACAGAGTATCCATTCCATGAAGATAACGGTATGGCCACCTGATATATATGTGGACAGGACATTGGTGTAACCATGGGGAAGAATAATCCATCTGTGGCATGGTTGCACCCCTCCCATGTCCCAACTTATTAAGGGCCATCTTCAGCTGACTCTGAGTCCGCCCACCTAATTTAGCTGTGTAGATATACAGGTCAGTTTGCACTGCCCGTCACCACCTGGAAAACCATGGTTATAATGCCCCCTTGCCATGTGAGATAACTCCCATGGTGAAAGGAGCATTTTTTTCCCTAAAGAAAATCCAGTTTTGGGATTTTGTTTTCAAAAATTGTTTAAAAAAGAATTGAAGGATGGCTCCATCATGTTGATGGGGTAGTGCGTAAAGCATAAAAATTAATTGACAGGAACCGCCATTTCAGCAGCTGCAGTCAATGTTTTGCATTGACGGCTATGTTTAGACATAAGCAATGCGGGAAGGTGCTTTAGTTGGGGCTGTGCTGTAGCGCAACCCTTGCAAATGGATGAACCGCAGGCATTTTTTTAAACTAGACAACCAGGGGAGTCCAGGGTGGTGTGTCTTACACGAATGCCACAAGATTTTCTAACCCACAATGCTCTGCAAACGTCAACCTCTGTCTGAAATCACACATTTTCCTTCCATTTCTGTGATGGAAACTTCCGGAATCCATAAGAATACACAAATTTCTTACCACTCGGCATTACCCAACTTGTGCTGATAAAAATGTAGCCCCACTTGTTTGGCTGTACCTAGTGCCCATTTCTGGAACAGCTCTAACAAAGGTCAATTAGAGCTCTCGCCAAGGGACTCCCATTGACCTTGGCATGAGACATTTCTGTCCAAAATCTACAGCTACCCGCATTGGAAAAAAAGGGTGAGTTTTTAGTGGAAACATTTTATATGTCCATGTTGCGGTTTGGGCCGTTTCTTGTCATGGGCCTAGGGCTATCCATTTGTATTGGGAGACTTGGGGAATGCTGGGTGGACAGAAGTTTGTGACTCCTCACATATTCCAGGAATTTCAATCACAGAAATGTAAGAAAAATTTGTTTTTTGTGTCAATATTTCAAGTATAAAGGGACCCTGGGTAAAAACACATAGTGGCAGCAAGTCATCCTACCCTAAATACCCCGAGCTGTTGAATTTTAAAAGAAAGTACAGGTTTTCTAGTTTGAACTAGAACTAGGAACTACGTCATGCTGACTAGAGAGAGTAGTGCCTTCCCGAAGGAAGTTGACGGCATATAGGCCGGTCTACTTGCGGCAGCTCGTGAGTCTCGGAAGTATTCTAGGGGACCACACAGCTTTGTTGGAGAGAACATTAAGCGGTCGTTTTCCGGCTGACTCGGTCATTGTTTACCTTGGTTCTGGCTAGTATAGAATCTGTCTTGTGAGATTCCCCGACAGGATACTTCAGGAACAGATGCACTGTGGCGTAAGGTTCCAACTATATGAAGCTCTCTTAGCCCAATTGAAGGAGTATTTGTGTTCAATTGTGTTACCCTTGTCCTGAGGAGGCCCGACCCAGTGGGCTGAAATGCGTCGACAAATGAAGTGGAGGAGTCCGTCTAAACTGAAATTTAATTTTTGGAATATGTTTGTTACACGCTATACAAATGATTGAATAGAGAGGGGGTCCCTCTCGGTTCAGGTAGTATGTGAAAAGGATTACCTCCCCCTGGATTGCTGTGATATGTGTATCTGTGTGCAACCAGGTCAAAACGGATGTGCACTACAAAAGATTCTGAACAACTTTTGATTATATTGCGTTTTGTTTTTTGCTTTATGAGAAATGTTTAATTATGCAGATACCCATATCTATAATAGAGGAAAGATATGGTAAAAGAACTGAGGACATCCCAGTGAGTTTATAAAGAGTTGACAAGTTATGTTTGGGGACTTTGCTCCCACGCATGAGACAAATTTGTTTAGTCTTCCTGCTATAGTTGCTTGTGCATATTTTTCCCTGACATCATTTTTTGTGCTTCTCGATTTGTTTTTAGATATAGGGACTAGGCTCCAAAATCTACAGCTACCCACATTGGAAAAAAGGTCAGCTACAGTGGAAATATGTGCTTCATCTATGTTGTGTTTTGGGCCATTTCTTGCCATGGGCACTTAGCCTACCAATGCAAGTGGGGTACTATTTTTATTGGGAGATTTGGGGGAATGCCGGATGGGTGGACGTTTGTGGCTCTGCACAGATTACAGAACTTTCCATCACAGATATATGAGGAATATTTTTTGGGGTCAAAGTTTGAGGTTTGCAAGGGAGCCTCGATAAAGAAGCCTGGTGAGAGCCACACAAATTCTCCCACCCTGGATTTTTCCAGGTGTCTAGTTTTCAAAAATGTGCAAGTTTGCTAGGTTTCCCTAGGTTTCGGCAGAGGTAGGGTCTAAAATCTGCAACTACCAACATTGAAAAAAAAGGGCAGTTTTCAGTGGAAGAAAGTGGTGCGTCCATGTGTGTTTTTGGCCATTTCCTGTGGGGGGCAAAAGGCATACCCACACAAGTGGGGTGCCATTTTTATCAGGAGACTTGGAGGATTTCCGGGTGGGTGGACATTTGTGGCTCTCCGCAGATTCCAGAATTTTCCATTACAGAAATATGAGGAAATTTGGTTTGTAGTCATTGTTTGAGGTTTGTAAGGGATTCTCGATAAAAAAAAACCTGGTGAGAGCCATGCAACCCCCGACTGGATTTGCCCAGGTGTCTAGCTTTTAAAAATGTGCAAGTTTGCTAGATTTCCATATGTGCTGACTGAGCTAGGGTCCAAAATCTACAACTACCAACACTGGTAGAAAAAGGTCTGTTTTCAGTGGAAAATATGGTGCATCCATGTTGTGTTTTGGGTCGTTTCCTGTGGCGGGCACTAGGCCTACCCTTACAAGGTAGGTACCTTTTTTATTAGGAGACTTGGGTGAGTGCAGGGTAGGTGGAAGTTTGTGGCTCCCCACAGATTCCAGAACTTTCCATCACACAAATATAAGGAAAATTGACATGTTGTAGTCAGACGTTAAGGTTTGCAAGGATTCTGGGTTAAAAAGACCTGGTGAGAGACCTCCAAATTACCCCATCCTGGATACCTCTAGGTATCTAGTTTTGAAAATTCTAAAGGTTTTCTAGGTTTCCTTAGGTGCCAAATGAGCTAGGGTCCAAAATTTACAGCTACCCATGTTGGAAAAAAGGGGACATTTTCATTGGAAAAAAGTGATGCATCCATGTTGCGTTTTGGGCTCTTTCCTGGAACAGGCAGTAGGCCTACCCACACAAGTGAGGTATCATTTTTATTGGGAAACTTGAAGAACAGCTGATTGGAAGGACGTTTGTGGCTCCCCACAAATTCCAGAGCTTTCCATCACAGAAATGTGAGGAAAATTAGTTTTTTTTGTCAACGTTTAAGGTTTGCAAGGGATTTTGGGTATAAAAACCTTGTGAGAGCCACACAAGTCACCCCACCCTAGATACTTCTAGGTGTCTAGTTCTTAAAAATGTACAGGTTCACTAGGTTTCCTTCGATGCAGATTTAGCTTGGGTCCAAAATCTAGAGCTATTCACATTGGAAAACAAGGTCAGTTTTCAGGGGAACAATATGATCCCGCTATGCTGCGCTTTATACTGTTTCCTATTGCAGTCACCAAGCCTACCCTCACAAGTGAGGTACCATTTTTATTGGAAGACTAGTGGGAGCATAGAACAGTAGAACATTCATTATTTCCAATTGGATTTCACAATATGTGTGCCTTTCAAATGTAAGCAAGTATATATGAAAGAAGACATCTTGAAAAATGCATTCTAAATCAAACGCTACTAAAGGTACCACAAATTCAGAGATTGCTACTAAACTTCATATCTTGTTCCCACTTCAGAAATAAATAGGTTTCTTGAGACCCATGTTTCACTCTATATATTTCACTACATGAATTGGTCTATACTTGGTACTCAATGAAAAACAATTGTGTGGTGCAGCCCAGGTGCTGGCTCTGGGTTCCTTGGAGAACCTTCAAACCCTATATATCCTCACAACCAGAAGAGTCTAACAGACATATTGGTATATT